>NC_141694.1:1000391967-1002791967 GCF_964263255.1 Lissotriton vulgaris | reverse complement strand
CAGCCCCTGTCACCCTCAAACCAGACAGTCAATCCACAAGCAGGCCCAGGCTCACCAGCCAATCACACGCCAGACACAAATTACACAAATATGCCAACTTCTAAAAGTGGCACTTCTACACTAGACACAGTCATGCCGCATATATCATTACGCAGCATTCAATCTCACAAGTTCGTACATATCAAACTCGGTAGTCATCATTACTCCTTCTGTCCCACACCAATATTACCATGTAAAAGCAAACCCAGCTGTTAAGTAATCATGAGTATATATGGTTCCAATTATGTCACAGAATGCGAGAAAATGTGTCAAATGAATAATAAAAAAATTATGTGCAATTAAGACATGTAGACTATGCAAACATTTATTTGCATGAGTCGTTCTGAACATAACTAACCAGATGCTGCTGAGGGGAGGCAAACATAGGTTTCTGCAACACAGATGCCCCAATTTAAATGTAAAATATTAAGAACAACCAGATGTTTGTAGCAACTGTTGCCACATGATCGCTTGGATGTTTGATTTCCGTGACAAAAGTACAATATATAATTGCTAGGCATTATTGTCAATGGGCTAGACTAACTTTATGTATTGATAGCATTAATCCGGGTATCTTGGTTTGAAATTTGTTTCTTTTTTAACTTTTTTGACTCCACCTAGTGCGAATCCGCCTGACATAATGTCTTATTTAATATGTTACATATATGACTGGATGTCAACATTATTGCACTTATGAATTGTTCTGTTTAAATTAACAGGAAATGTTTTATTACTGAAGAATTATATTTTTATATTACGGACAATGTACAAATCTTGAAACAGGAACTTTCGACGTGATTTAACCCATTTAGGTATTATGACTGTATCTTATTGACTACACTGTTTTTCGCTTCTCCTTCATTTTTCTTTGCTTTAATATCTTGGGGGTTCCTTTGATTGATCAACTGAACAGAGTGACATTCTTTTTCACACTTACGTTCACCTAAATCTTGCTGTCTATTTGTAAATTAATACTATAAACTCATCCACGCTTTTCTTTCTTGAATCTTGCTTCGCGGTTCTTTGGGATTCTCCTGACCACTGCATTGTACTCAGGCACCATCATTCTCTAGGCACAGATATCGTTTCTTTAGGTGTCTTGGTATCAAAGAATTAATCTAATCACTTCCACACACTTGGTGTTTTTCTGGTCTCTCTTGGGGTCAACTGCTTGTAGTACCACACCATTTTAAAACTTTCTCTTATTCCTCTTCAACAGCCTTGAGAAAGCCCCGGCGCAAATCGCCAAGAAGGGGCGAAACACGTGTCGGCTGTCCTTGTCGTATGAATAAAAATAAAGAAACCTTGCTGCAAACAGAAATGTCTCTGTCCTTCATATTACGAGCTGGAAAAAACGGATATTAAATTAAACCAATCTTATGTGGAGATCACACTTACAACTTCTCGAAACTGTTTCCCTAACCCTGAAGCCCAAGAGGTCCAGAGCTTCGAGTGTGTCTCCATCCACCAACTAACCACACTTATTTAAGTGTTGTCTAAAGCCTTGAAATCCTTGGGCCTTTGCTACCTCATCCACACATATCAAACTCGACCCTGCACTCCCCACACATCAGGAACTACCATGGGCATACATATTCCCCATTCATTCGTATGGGAGGGCAGGTCACTCACCACACATACACAGAGAGCTCAAGCACTTTACACTGTACCACAGTGAAAAAGTGCGCAGAGGCCTAAAATCACCAACACCAGGTCACAGAAACAGGCTAGGAAAAAGCGAAAAGTCTTGGGGTGAACCTGCCAAAAGGGCCGTGTCCAACAGGGGGCAGAAAGGGGGGGTGGGTAGTGTTGCCCCCCCACCTTCCTGGGTGGCGGGGTCTAGATGTTTCAGGGCAGTTTGTGTCAGATTTTGGTTCATTATTGCTCAGGTTTGTTTAGCGACAGGGAAAGGATAAGTTGGTCAGTGGTTGGCTGATCATACGTTTTTGGGGGTTTGACAGAGGTGAAGGGGCAGGCAGGTGATTGGTTAATGGAGGGCCTGCTATTTGTAAGTTATTGGGGTTGATATGATGACGTAATGTTTATTAATGATGATGTAATGTTTTATAAGGTCGTTGTAATGTTTGAAATGTTGTATTGTATGGGTGGGGGAGGGGCCATGAAATTTTAGGGGAGGGGGTGGGGGCGGGGTCAGGTTTATTTATTTATTTAATGAGGTCTAGTTTTGGAAGGCTTTGCCGAGGTTATTTTATTTGTGATGTGAACCTGTTCCTAATAAAGCGTCCTTTTCCACATTCAAGTTTCCTGGGTTTGCTTTAATCCCTCGCCCTCCCTCCCAAGGGGGCTGGGGGGGGGGGCTGCCGACCACAGGGAGGTCCCCCCCCGGGCAATTTGGGAGGGCTGTGGGGGGGGAAGGGGTTTTCCCTTCCAGAGCCTTCTAGAAGGTTCCCGTTGGGCTGCATTTTGGTAGATTTTTGCAGCCCAACATATAAGTTTCCTTGTCCCCGCCTCCCAGCCACTATTTTAGGTTTGGTGACCTGGTGGCTGGGAGGTTAGCTAGGTTTTTTGTCCTACCCTCCCTCCCTATCCACCTTTTTTCCAATAGTTTAGCCCTTCTTTTGTTTTTTCAGGTTTTTTTCCAGTTTTTTGAGGCGTTTTGTTTGGAGCAGGTGTGCAAGGGTTTTTTTGCATTTGTAATTTGTCGCTTGGAGCAGGTGCAGTGCGGGGTCTAGTTGTTTCAGGGCAGTTTGTGTCAGATTTTGGTTGATTATTGCTCAGGTTTGTTTAGCGACAGGGAAAGGATAAGTTGGTCAGTGGTTGGCTGATCATACGTTTTTGGGGGGTTTGACAGAGGTGAAGGGGCAGGCAGGTGATTGGTTAATGGAGGGCCTGCTATTTGTAAGTTATTGGGGTTGATATGATGACGTAATGTTTATTAATGATGATGTAATGTTTTATAATGTTGTAATGTTTGAAATGTTGTATTGTATGGGTGGGGGAGGGGCCATGAAATTTTAGGGGAGGGGTGGGGGCGGGTCAGGTTTATTTATTTATTTAGAGAGGTCTAGTTTTGGAAGGCTTTGCTGAGGTTATTTTATTTGTGATGTGCACCTGTTCCTAATAAAGCGGCCTTTTCCACATTCAAGTTTCCTAGGTCTGCTTTAACCCCTCCCCCTCGCCCTCCCTCCCAATCGGCTATGCTTGCAGTGCATACTCGGTCGCTACATCCTTACTCCTTTTCACAACACCATTTGCGATTCTGCCCCACACATCAATAGAGCTCAGGGGCTGTATTTTAAGAGCTGCCAGCTTATCATCTCGGAGGCTAATGTGTTAAAAAAAATATCTCGAGAGTTGCCAAGGGCCCTCGAACGCGCGCACTCGGGGAAAGCCCAGTGAGTGTCTCTGCATAATATATATAACGCGGTAAGAAGCAGGCTTCTTTTGTAATTCAATTTCAATTCAATCTTTATTTCGGCATGAATGCCATAAAAGAACAATTGTATACATACAGTAAAACATGTTTATAAAAAACAAACTGGTACATAAATTCATTTTTTTAAAACAATCGTATGTATTAAAAAAGGCTAGGAACATGAAATCATTCATTAAATAGTCAATTCATTCTTATTGGAGACAGTTATAGGCAACAGGAGTGGAATTTCGTCACTTGTCCCCCTATTATATAATTGAACCGCAATTTTGACATATCTACTTAGTTACAATCTGTAGCCAAGTTTTCTTCTTTGGAAAAAGATACAATACAAAAATCTGCTTACACTAAATACAATAGGTTGGCTTGTGTTGGTCGAAAGAATTCTCAAAGCCTGGGAACAGGATCTTACACCTAATGCAAGACATATTGGTTTGATCCATCTTTTCCTGGCCTGAGCATATACTGGGCAGAAAAAGAGGATGTGTAACTCGTTTTCTTTTTGATTAATTCCACACATGGGACAAGGTTCATCTTCCACATGGTTTGAAATATTTGCACTGCCAGTTCAGCGAGCTAATGTGGAGCCTGTTTGGAGATTACCGTATCTAAATTTCAGGTATAGAGTCTTCGCTAAAGGTGGTTCTATTTCGTCCAAAAAGGTCTCAAAGGTTGGTTCATCTTTGAAGGTAAGGAACCTTGTTACTAGTGTCCCACTGGAAGAAGCACTTTTGATCATGTCAGTAATATAAGACCAAAAGGCCTTTTTTACCATAGTTTTTGAATTAGGTGGTAATAAATCAGGGTTTTCCCAATAGTGTGACAGACCTAGATTGGTAAGCCAGAATTTAACGTGTTTGAACCAAGATATTACTTTGAAGCTATCAAGCTCCATAATTTCTATAAGCCCATCTCTATAATCTTGCAGCTCAGGTACCTGCCATAGCCTAACCCATAGCAATAGAGGGCGTAAAATGATATGATGGTCCGTTCTTCGAAAGTTTAGATCCAGTTGGAGGGGCACCAGAGGAGTACTTCTGGGGACTCTGACCAGACTTCTCAAGAAGTTATTATCTAAGACACTAAAAGTGTCTTTCGACCCAGGGCCCCAGATTTCTGAGCCGTATAGCACTGCAGGTTGAACCTTAAATTTGAAAAGTTCAACTGCAGGAGACACGGCCTTACTGGTGCTCTGACCTTGCTCCCTGAGAATGGGTTTTGTATTCTGACTAAAAGTCATCTTGCTTTTTTCCAGTTGGGCTTTCCATGTAAAATTGGAATCCAGTGTCACCCCTAAGTATGCAAAATAGGGAACCGATTCCAATTTTAATCCGTTTAAAGTTAAGCAGCCTTTGTCGGATTTAGTTGGATTTAGGGCCATACACTTTGTCTTTTTCCCATTTATCTCCAATCCTTTCTTATTACAATAATCATTAAAAGAATTTAAGAGTGCTTGGAGACCTTTTTTTGTCTGGGAGATCAAAATGGTGTCGTCCGCGAATAATAGGGAAGTAACTTTTTCCCCGTTTAGCTTGGGAGAATCGTTCTTGCATCCCTCTAGATGTAAAGGAATGTCATTTACAAAGAGTGAAAAAAGCGTAGGGGCCAGTACGCACCCCTGGTGCACGCCACGCTCAATAGGAATTTTGGGGGTTAGTTCTCCTTTTGGGCCCCATCGAACTCTCGCGAAGTTGCCTCTGTGGAGCTCTTTTATTTGCACTATCAAGGTGGGTGGCATTCCTGCTAAACTCAGTGCTGCCCATAATAGATTACGTGGGACTAGATCGAATGCTGCCCTTAAATCGACGAACGCAACATATAGTTGGCCCTTTTTGATCTTAATATATTTCCAGTAGAGGCAGCAAAAACGGAAAATGTGATCAATTGTACTAACTTTGGGTCTAAATCCCGCTTGGTATCTAGTCAAAATTGCATTTTCATCCAGCCAATCATTTACACGAAATAGGATATGTCGCGCATAGATTTTTTGGAGTATATCCATTAAACTTATTGGCCGGTAATTTGAGGGGTCCATCCTGTCTCCTTTTTTAAAGATTAAAACAATTTCAGCCCCCTTCCAACTCTCTGGGAAGTCTAGATTTCGGGATAACTCATTACACAAGTAATTTATATAGGGTGCCCATATTTTTAAATCATGTTTATACAGGTCTCCCGGAATCTTGTCTAACCCAGGGGCTTTACCAGGTTTAATTTGGGTTATTGCTAATTCTGTCTCTCCTAAAGTAAAGTCCAAATTGTCTGTTGGAGGAGCATAGCTTGGGATAACTGTATCTGTGGAGGATTCCTCATATTCCTTGTAGAGGCTAGTGAAATGGTTTACCCAGGTCTGTTCGTCCAAGTAGACGTCCTTGACCACTCTCCCTTGGTGGTTCCCATTCGCTATTAACCTCCAAAAGGCTACATTATCACGTGTTTTTGCTGCGTGCAGCAGCTCCGCCCATTTCTCTTCCTCCCAAGCTAATTTAGATGCTTTTTGGACCAGTTTATAATTGTTCCTAGCTAACTTAATGTCCGAGAGTGCCTTAAGTTTGATCGCAGTTAAAAGTGCCCTCTTGGACTCCCTGCAAGCTTTATTGTACCAGGGTTTGCTATGAGACAAATTATGTGTCTTCTGCTGCCCTTTCCTTGGCATCTTAGTGACTAGCAACTTTAAAGCATCAAAAAATTCTTGGTGTATCATCTTAAAGTGGCTATTGTTTCCCTCCTTCGGAATATCATTTAAATATGGGCCAAAGGTACATGCAAAAAGTGTGTATATTTCTGCGACAATTTCGCCATTACCCAGTATAAGTGGCCATTTAAGAGAACGTCTATTATTACTAATGTGGATCTCGTTTTGGTCACCATTAATTACTTCTTTGGTCGTGAAGGGAGCTGTATCTCCAAATAGGGGAGCCTCAATTTTAAGTTCTAGAGGGAAATGATCGCTTTCTAATCTTTCTATTACCTCCATGTCAAGGAGATATTCCCATGAGGACACTGAGGCAATAATAAAATCTATATTACTTTTGTAATTCCCCCTAAAGAAAGTAGGCTTCTTCAAGCTATCTGACGTTAGCCGTCCATTGCAGGCCCTAATGCAGTGTTCTGCACATAGTTTCATCATTTGGAGGGCCAGGGGCGAACATTTAGCTGGTTTGATGTTATCTAAAGCAGGGATCCTATTTGCCTCGTCTTCTTCTAGGAAGATGTCGCTGAGTCCCACAATCGGCTCAAAATTACAATTAAAGTCACCTGCCATGATAACAAAGTTCTCCCTGCTGTCCAGGTTACCTAAAAGGAGATCCAAGTGAGTTAATATAGGAGATTCTCTTGTAATGGGTGTCGGCCTGTTATAAACATTTACTAGATAAAGTTTTTTCCCTTCACGTGCAGTGATTTTCAAAACCAGTATATCTGGGGAATTAGTATCCACCACTTCAATATTTACTCTTAAGTTGACTTTCACCCAGGTTATCAAACCGCCCGAGGGTCTTCCACTTCTAGAAGGAATCGCACCAGTACCATATGATTTGTACCCTAGTCTGTGTGCAATTTCGATTGACCAGGTTTCTTGCAACATACAAAAGTCAAAGGTGTCAATATAGCTTGCCCATTCTGGATCCCTTAGGTTTTTTGTAACCCCGGCTATATTCCAAGAAACCAGTTTTAAGTAGTGGTTTGTTTCCGGGGTTTTTTCCAGCGGTACATTTCCCACCTCCCCAAGCTCTACTATAGGCCATTCTGATCTAATTGCATCACACTGTAAGGGCAACAAATCATTATGGATTCTAGCACTTCTATTTGATATTAAGCTATCCCCAGTTATTGGTGCCACCACAGGAATGGGGCCTACATTCCCCAAAGGTTTGATTTCATTAATAATACCACCAGCTCTCAATGGACATGATTCACTTCCCACTACACCCCCCCCCCCCAGCAAGTTGCCATTTTCTGAATCATTTCCCTCAGTCCCTTTAGACATTTGGCATCAATCACAATCATCTAGACCGCTAAATATATCAAATCTTTTAGTGGTTTCCAGAGGAGTGAAAGGCTTTAGGTGGTCCATTCTTCTGTTGTTTGATTTGAAGTGTCTATAAGGAACACAGTTCCAACCAAAGGAGTCAGGTGCAGGTACGGGGTTTAGTGGTTAATGAAACTCCATGGGATTTTGTCTGGTAAGTGGTTGGAGTATGTGGTGAGTGTTACCAGCCCTCTGTATAGTTGATGGATAAGAACTGGGAAGGATTTGGGATGTTGTATGCGAGGGTGGTTGATGCTGAGATGTTATATACGAGGGTGGTTGATGCTGAGAGGGAAATACCACAGACCTAGGATAGAAATATGTCAACGGTCTGGGAATTATACAATTGCTTGTGGTGCCTGGTGGCCAATTTAATATAAATTGAACTGCGTTGGGGTCCCTGAAATTTACAACCACCACATCGCCCTCAATGTTTTTTGGTCTACTTCCCAGCCATTGAAGGCGTCGGACGTGCACAATTTCACCGTTTACGTGGTTTGCTATTGGCCTGTATAGACTTAGCCAATGCATGATTTTATTTTTTAGTTGTGCAAAGCCCTACCGCTTGCTGGTTTGTAACACGGGGACCCCTGTTAGAACTACAACAAAGGGCACTGCCTCTGGTGGTAATTCTGGGTTTGGAACCAGTTTGGGTCTTCCCCAACTAGGCTTTTGTCCCCTAGCCTCAGTCATTAGGCTTTCCTGTGGAGTGTTCGCCGTACCATTAGGTGGTTTGGTTATAATGGTGACTGGCGTGGAGTCTGTTTGCTTATGTGAATTTTTAGGAGGTGGGATTGGTTTGACAGTTCTTGTTTCGCTCTTTTTGGGTGCAGAACTAGAGGGATTCGCCAACAAGGTAGATTTAGCTGGTGGAGCCGAGGCAACTGGGGTAAGTTTAGCCTCGATAGCAGTTTTATGCGTTACTGTGGTTGGTATCTTTATGTTGTCTTCACCCTTGTTTCCCAGTGCACGCTCAATTGAGCTTAGTCTTAGTTCCACTTCCATCAACCTCTCCAAGATCGATGCAGAATAGGTCTTGATTAAGCTTTCTATGGAGTCAAGGGTGACAGAATCACAGTCTATAAGAGGCGCTTTGGCCATCATAGAGGCTTCCATATTGTCCTCCATGTCTGTAGGCAAATTTGGGGGTGACGGGGATGCAATAGTAATAGACCCTGCCGTAGCCACTGAAGGAATATCAGTGCTATCTACAGGAGTCTTCGCCTTTTTCCCAAAGTCTGAATGACTTAGTTTTGGTTGCAATAGATTCCCCCCTTTTCGCCTCTTCTTGCATGGAGGTGGCCCATGTACCCTTGGGACTGGCATAGTTTTCTTGGCTCTACTGCGCACTGTTTTAGATGGTATAAGGGCGGGGGGCTTTGAGACATTAGGGGTACTTGTATGTGTATTTACAACAATATCATTCGTATCCAATTGAGGGGAGGTGATTATGGATGGTGTAGTGGTGATTATTTCTGCTGGCTGGCTGTCAGTTATGTGTACAATAACGTCAGCTAACTGGGAATTTACACTAGTGTTAGGCGGAGCAAGGGATAATGGCGACAAGGGCCAAATTTTTAAGCTTTCCACAGAGCGGCGGCGTTCGGCACGGCGCTCTGCCAAAGCGATTTCCAGGGGAATGTCTGGGGAAGCCTTGGTGAAGTAATTATCAAGAGTTTTGTTTAACAACCCTCCCTGCTTCTCAGACATGATGGATAAAATAAGCTAAAAGCACAAGGAAGGATAACAAAGGTACAGAAACACAGCGATATATTACCAAAGACTCACAATTAAAGTACCAGGGCTTAATGTCCAGTCCGGTCTCATAGGTTCTCTGAGGGTCTGCCCTTAGTCCGGGCTTTGTCCCGGGCTGAGTCCCGCACACGCGTCCCGCTCACGCGTTAGTTTAGGCCGTTCTTATATGGGGCGTTAAAAAGGGGGGGGAGTCACGGGAAGAGGCGGCAGGTGTGCCAGGTGACTCACGCACAGCCTGGTGGGCCTCGCAGTCCCGTCCTCCGTCAAACAGCCTCCTCCCCTAGCGCGGCTTCACCTCGGCAGACAGCTAGTGTTCAGCAGGGTCCAAGGCTGGCAGGCAAGTACAGGAATCCACGTTTCCAAAGCGAGCGGCGCCCGCGAAGCGGGGGCCGCGAGCAGTTTTGAAGGACACAGATCAGGGGGGGCGGAGACACGGGAAGAGGCGGCAGGTGTGCCAGGTGACTCACGCACAGCCTGGTGGGCCTCGCAGACCCGTCCTCCGTCAAACAGCCTCCTCCCATAGCGCGGCTTCACCTCGGCAGACAGCTAGTGTTCAGCAGGGTCCAAGGCTGGCAGGCAAGTACAGGAATCCACGTTTCCAAAGCGAGCGGCTCCCGCGAAGCGGGGGCCGCGAGGAGTTTTGAAGGACACAGATCAGGGGGGGCGGAGACACGGGAAGAGGTGGCAGGTGTGCCAGGTGACTCACGCACAGCCTGGTGGGCCTCGCAGTCCCGTCCTCCGTCAAACAGCCTCCTCCCCTAGCGGGGCTTCACCTCGGCAGACAGCTAGTGTTCAGCAGGGTCCAAGGCTGGCAGGCAAGTACAGGAATCCACGTTTCCAAAGCGAGCGGCTCCCGCGAAGCGGGGGCCGCGAGGAGTTTTGAAGGACACAGATCAGGGGGGGCGGAGACACGGGAAGAGGCGGCAGGTGTGCCAGGTGACTCACGCACAGCCTGGTGGGCCTCGCAGTCCCGTCCTCCGTCAAACAGCCTCCTCCCCTAGCACGGCTTCACCTCGGCAGACAGCTAGTGTTCAGCAGGGTCCAAGGCTGGCAGGCAAGTACAGGAATCCACGTTTCCAAAGCGAGCGGCGCCCGCGAAGCGGGGGCCGCGAGGAGTTTTGAAGGACACATATCAGGGGGGGCGGAGACACGGGAAGAGGCGGCAGGTGTGCCAGGTGACTCACGCACAGCCTGGTGGGCCTCGCAGACCCGTCCTCCGTCAAACAGCCTCCTCCCATAGCGCGGCTTCACCTCGGCAGACAGCTAGTGTTCAGCAGGGTCCAAGGCTGGCAGGCAAGTACAGGAATCCACGTTTCCAAAGCGAGCGGCTCCCGCGAAGCGGGGGCCGCGAGGAGTTTTGAAGGACACAGATCAGGGGGGGCGGAGACACGGGAAGAGGTGGCAGGTGTGCCAGGTGACTCACGCACAGCCTGGTGGGCCTCGCAGTCCCGTCCTCCGTCAAACAGCCTCCTCCCCTAGCGGGGCTTCACCTCGGCAGACAGCTAGTGTTCAGCAGGGTCCAAGGCTGGCAGGCAAGTACAGGAATCCACGTTTCCAAAGCGAGCGGCTCCCGCGAAGCGGGGGCCGCGAGGAGTTTTGAAGGACACAGATCAGGGGGGGCGGAGACACGGGAAGAGGCGGCAGGTGTGCCAGGTGACTCACGCACAGCCTGGTGGGCCTCGCAGTCCCGTCCTCCGTCAAACAGCCTCCTCCCCTAGCACGGCTTCACCTCGGCAGACAGCTAGTGTTCAGCAGGGTCCAAGGCTGGCAGGCAAGTACAGGAATCCACGTTTCCAAAGCGAGCGGCGCCCGCGAAGCGGGGGCCGCGAGGAGTTTTGAAGGACACATATCAGGGGGGGCGGAGACACGGGAAGAGGCGGCAGGTGTGCCAGGTGACTCACGCACAGCCTGGTGGGCCTCGCAGTCCCGTCCTCCGTCAAACAGCCTCCTCCCCTAGCGCGGCTTCACCTCGGCAGACAGCTAGTGTTCAGCAGGGTCCAAGGCTGGCAGGCAAGTACAGGAATCCACGTTTCTAAAGCGAGCGGCGCCCGCGAAGCGGGGGCCGCGAGGAGTTTTGAAGGACACAGATCAGGGGGGGCGGAGACACGGGAAGAGGCGGCAGGTGTGCCAGGTGACTCACGCACAGCCTGGTGGGCCTCGCAGTCCCGTCCTCCGTCAAACAGCCTCCTCCCCTAGCGCGGCTTCACCTCGGCAGACAGCTAGTGTTCAGCAGGGTCCAAGGCTGGCAGGCAAGTACAGGAATCCACGTTTCCAAAGCGAGCGGCGCCCGCGAAGCGGGGGCCGCGAGGAGTTTTGAAGGACACAGATCAGGGGGGGCGGAGACACGGGAAGAGGCGGCAGGTGTGCCAGGTGACTCACGCACAGCCTGGCGGGCCTCGCAGTCCCGTCCTCCGTCAAACAGCCTCCTCCCCCTAGCGCGGCTTCACCTCGGCAGACAGCTAGTGTTCAGCAGGGTCCAAGGCTGGCAGGCAAGTACAGGAATCCACGTTTCCAAAGCGAGCGGCACTCTTTTGTAATTCACACAGAATAGCACAGAGAATTTCATGTTCGAATTGATGAAAATGTGATTGTCAGGCAATGAGAATAAAATTAGTTTAAAGCCACAATTCCTCTTCTTCGCTTGGAGAATGGTAACAGCTTGTTCGTGTTACTATCGTGGTACATTCAAGTGGCATTGGACAGCATCACTTAATGATGTAAATGTCGATGCCAAGAGGCATCCTGGAAAAATGAAAGATGAGTGGGCTCTTGCAGTTTAAGCCATGGTTGCAGCTTATTTATTTTAGGCAGCGAACAGCCACTGTCAAGCCAACAGTCCTGACTTATAGGTATGTTAATTGCATTAGGTTTTGACAAGTATGTTTCACATTTCCTATATTTTGCCGGACCCTTGATTACACTAACAGGGTCATTGAAAGGTGCAACAAAAATTATACAGTGAAGATCGGAGGTTACTAATGAGGAATAATTTCGGATTATCGTGTGGTGTGGCAGGTACCCGAGAACAGTAATGTGCTAAAGGGTGCTGAACAGTTGGCCTTTTTTTTGCAGTTTCACTATCGCTGTGGTGGAAACCACACTAGTTATCTTGTAAGCGACAGTAAGGGGTGGCCCCCTGTTTAGGTCATAGGCCAGAGAACAGAAGGGAGTAGATTTTAGACTAGGTTTGACCTACCCGGCCTCTAGTAAAGGCCCACGAGTTCTAGACTAGGTTTGACCTACCCATATTCACCTGTTGGTTTAATGTTTTATGTCACGAAAGAGCAGTAAGTTGCTAACAGTATGCTCTTCACTAATGGGTCCGTGTATACGATTTCTGATGAATGCAGATACGAGTGAGATTTAGCGGGCATGAACTCGCCTTGAGAGGCTTTTGTCTTTTGAGCCACAGGTCATGGGTTACACGTTTAGTCTACACCCCTATATATAATCAACAGAACATTACGAGCCGAGTTGTCAGGTCTATATAGATTATGTTAAAAGTGGAAAGTACAAATATTACTATGCATCACACAGTTAGTTGAAATTAGGCTGGGAATCAGCTGATGCAGCAAATGTGATGTGTACCGCTGGCTTATTGAACAGCCCAAGGCAATCCCGAGGTGGCTATTTTCCCTTACCCCCAGGAAACAAATACCATTACAGGAAATTCTTCTGGATTTAATTGTTAAATTAAGACCTCTCACGTTAATACGAACACAGTGAACACAGTGAACAAAAGCCGGAGCAGAGGCACTGCCGGAGGCAAGTGGCAGAAGACGAAGCACAAGAAGTTAAAGAGCCAAGGGTCGGAGTGTCGGAGTTAAGAGCGAGGAGCCAAGAGTTAAGAGCCGAGAGCAGACAAACAGACAAGAAGACAGACAAGAAGACAAGCAGACAGGCAGACAGGCATCAGCCGGCATCGGAGGGGAGGAGAGTTTCGATCGCCGGGATTGCTGCGGGAACTGTGGGTAAAGGCAAAGCAAAGCAACCAGGCATAAGAGGGATTTGAGCAGGTATCGGGTCTTTTCCAGTATTTCAACATCAACATCGGGAGCGGTTTTAGGAGAGTTGAGGGGTAAGGATTATATGCAAGCGGTGCTCTACCTTTCCAGCTTCCTCCCGCACCCGTACCAACCCAACCCCGTTTGCACTCGCAGCAGCACCGCAGCAGCACCGGGTTACGCACCAGGTTTGGATTCAGCTCCGTACCTGAAGCCTCGTACCCGACTTGTTACTAATGCAGAGACTGGTGCTGACATCGGTGCTAGTTTACAATACGAGTCTTAGATCTGTGTCCACTCATCAGGGGGCCGGCCGGCACGCCGCGTTCATTACAGCTTCAGGGCGCCAGAGGCGTGCTCGGTGCTCTGTGAATCTGTGAATCGGCTCTCTCTCTCATTGGCCTCTGAGATCGAAGCTCTGCTGCTCTCGGCTGCTCACGGCCACGGTTGTCAGAAGAGGCACGGATGCCGGCGATACTCCAATATGACACAGTCTGGAAAGTCTTTCAAAGGAGTGAGGTTATAGGGACTCTAAGTGTACATTCAAACCGAATAAGTCACATAATGCCTTCATCAAATTATGCCAACAATTTCATTTAATTGATGCCTGGAGGATACAAAACCCTACTGATAGGGACTACACATTCTACTCTCCCCCTCACGACTCGTTCTCCCGCATTGATTACATTTTCATTACACAAAATGCCGTAGCAAGGATAGAGGACACATCAATTGAGCCAAGGGTAATGTCAGACCACTCATGTATATCTCTATCTATCAGTAACATTAAACCGTCCCCTAAACAAACGTCTTGGAGACTCAATGAAGAAATCCTGCACAAAGAACAGAATAAGACTGAAATCCTGACAGCTATTAGGTCTTTTCTAGAGATTAATGCGAGAGGTGACACTTCAGACCTAGTGCGATGGGAGGCCTTAAAAAGTACTATAAGGGGGGTGTGTATCAAAATCCGTTCAGCAATGAATAGAGATTGTAATGAGAAGCTGGAAGGGTTGGAGGCTGAGATAGCTACTCTAGAGAACAAACACCAAATGACAAGGGACCAGGAAACATTCAATATAATGACCAACAAAAAGTACGAGTACAACAAGCTGGTGAGCGAAAGGGCGGGAGTGTGGCTGGACAGGAAGCGAAGGTTTAAGCTATGTGAATCTAATAAAGCCGGTAAGAGCCTGGCAGCATACTTAAAATTTAAAGTGCAGAAGAATGCTATTAATGTTATCAGGGATTCGGCGGGAATTGCTCACTCGGACCCCCAAAAAATAACTGAGGTCTTTAAAGACTTCTACAAGGACTTATACGCTAAAAACGAACTGGTAGCTGAAGACAAAATTCAGGAATATCTACAGGAATGTGTACTACCCAAGTTAAAACCTGAAGAACAACTTAGTCTTAATGAGCCGATTTCGGCCAATGAGGTGGAAAAAGCGATCAGGGGATTAAAATGTGGGAAAGCACCTGGTCCGGACGGCTTTACGGCCAAATTTTACAAAAGCTTTGCAACGAATTTGGCTGACCCCCTTCTAAACCTCTTTCACGAAATTACGGAGTCAGGGGAGGTGAAAGGCACATTGGCAGAGGCGACTATTGCAGTTCTACCTAAGGATGGCAAAGACCCGTCACTGCCAAAGAACTATAGGCCGATTTCTCTGATTAACCTGGACTGTAAATTACTAGCCATGATTCTGTCAGCCCGTTTACAGAAAGTCCTTCCTTCCCTCATACACCCGTCCCAAGCGGGTTTCTTAAAACATAGACTGTCTAGTGATAACACCAGAGTACTAGCCCATGCCCTAGAAAAAGCTAAACTTCTGAAAACTCCCACGGTAGCCGTCACTCTAGATGCGGAAAAAGCCTTCGACAAGGTAGATTGGTCCTTCCTTAAGGCAGTTTTGTGCAACTTTAACCTAGGGGAGACGTTTACTAAACTCGTAATGGCCTTGTATGCCGGCCCTACTGCTAAGGTCAGAGCGGGTGGCTCCTTCTCTTCTTCTTTTTGCTTAAAACAAGGGACGAGACAAGGTTGCCCACTATCGCCATCTCTGTTCTTACTAGCTATAGAACCCTTTTTGTGGCATATTAGACATAATGAAGCCATTGCTGGAATTTCATTTGGTGACTGCACTGTGAAACTGACTGCATATGCCGACGATGTGCTGATCCTGATGGAAAAGGCTGATGAGGCTATCCCAGCCTTGATGGACACAATTGAGGGTTTCTCCAGAGTATCAGGGTATAAACTGAACAAGGATAAAACGGAAGTTAAGCTATTAAACAACTTCGGGGGGAAGGAAATTCTGGGATCATCTGGCCTCACCTGGCAACCGAAAGCTTTTAAATATCTAGGCCTAGACTTTGAGAAGGACCTGATTTCGACTTTGAAGTTAAATGAAGACTTAACGTTAAAAAAGATATCTACCCTGCTAAATAGCTGGTCACCAAAATTTTTGTCCTGGTGGGGTAGGGCTGAGACTCTCAAAATGATGTGCACGCCTCTAGTTAACTACCTAGCCTGCATGCTCCCCATGACTTTTTCAGACGAATTCATTAAGAAGGTAGACAGATTGTTCGGAGATTTCCTGTGGCGAGGGAAAAAAGCCAGGATATCACTAAAAAAGTTGCAACTAGCAAAAGAGAAGGGCGGCCTGGGCCTGCCCTCGTTCAGGAACTACCAAACAGCCTTCCTCTGTAAGCAAGGGGCCCTCTGGCTCGTGGATGATACATCCTACACTCCAGTATGGCTAACTATTGAACGGTCGTTAATGGCAAATGCACCACTCTCAGCTCTCCTCACCATGGACTTGGCCCATATACCTCACTCTAAATACATCATGCTAAATACCAGAAGAGCACTCCTCCGACTTGACCAGTACCATAAGACTGCTTTGGTGATTAAAAGATCCACCCTACTCTCATTATGGCACAACCCTAAGCTCCGGATTGAAGGGAAGACCCTTCACTGGGAACTGTGGGCTGGAAAAGGTATACACATAGTGAATGACCTCTATGATAATGGCAGGCCCTTACCCTTCTCGACATTACAAGAGAAATTTGACTTACCACCAATTGAATTCTACCAGTTCCTGAAACTGAAAGCAGCTATCGCCAAGTATCCCCTATATACAGACTTGCCCTGGCTGGTGACCCGTCTCCGGATACTGTGCCATGCTGATCATTTTGTATCCAGAATTTATAAACTACTCCTCCCCCTACCCAAGAAACCACATAGGATGTCCGAAAGTAAGTGGGAATCGGAGCCTAACTCCACAGGCATTGCATTAGACTGGGATGTGATACACAGCACCTCACTGACAAACAAGATATCCCCGATCCTATGTCAAACGAAATATATGTTGTTAAACAGAGTGTTCTGGACCCCCCAGAAATTGTTCAAATGTAAACTAAGGGATACGCCTACATGTTGGAACTGCCAGGAAGCACCTGGCGACTTGGCACACATGCTTTTTAATTGTTCCTTATTGCGACCATTTTGGAATAAAATATTTACATATATTCAACAAGTGCTTGGAATCACACCTATCCAGGAATTTATATATGTCATTTTAGGTCCTCTGGAAGCACACTTACTAGACGTTCATGACAGACAATTGCTTGATATTATGTTGACATTGGCGTGCAAGGTCATACTCTACAAATGGAAAAATTTTGCTGAAGTCAACTTCAAAATGTGGCTAGAATGGCTTGCATTTTTAAGAGGGGCAGACAATCCTGCGCTACAATCAGCCACTTGGAAACCTTCAAACAACAAACTCTGGTCGTCCTTGGATGCGTCATCCTCTCACTTTGAACCACCATGACACACATCATAACAGCTAGCCTTGTGAGATAGAATCTAGATGTGAATTGATATTTGCTTCTGTATGCTTCTGTATGCTTACTGTATATTTTCTGCTACACGCACAGCGTACCAGGTCTGGGCAAACCGACTGCTATTGCCCTACGGATGCACCTGTCCTCTCTCTTCTCCCCTCTTCTCTCTCTCTCCTTTCCTTCTCTTTCTCTCTCTCTCCTCTTTCTTATCCTCTCTCCTTAATTTGCTTTGGATTATGGTAAGTGTTGTTGTACCAACATTGTATCCAACATACCTGGAAGATTTATTGTATTGTCATTATTTTCATCTTTATCCTTCAATAAAAAAGATTTGAATTAAAAAAAAAAGGAGTGAGGTTATAGATCAGGCTAGGATTCAGTGTGCGGCAACTGGGTGTGTACTGGGCTGGATTCTTAGCACCTATACCAATACAAAAAGCATTTCCAGGCTTCTGGGTCCAGTCGTGACCAGCAATAGATTTTTGAGACCTGTACTGCCAAAGAGGCGCATCCAGAAGAACTCTAAATCCTCAAAACCCTTTAATTATTTGAAGACTGTGGCTGTGGTTGTAGCAATCGTTTCCTGTCGCCAGGCACGTTTTAACCGTAGCCAGAGAAGGGGGCCGGGGAATAACGAGGTGGTTGCCATGGCCGGTGTGGTTGGTATGGTTGGTGTCGATGGGTCCAGTAGTGGATTTGCACAAAACGCGCAGAGGGTAAACCACACCCAGAATGAGAAGGACGTGACTAGTCCAAAGGGGGGAGTAATCACGCAGCATGATCTCGATTCTGATATCCAAAGCCAGGGTAATCCTGTACGGCGGGTCGAGACAAGGGGTGCAAAACATAAAGAAGACAAAGGCAAAAACTGGGAAAAGGAAACAGAAAAAGTGAGGCAAAAAGATAAAGAAAAGGAGAAAATTATGGAAAAAACTAAGGACAAAGATAAAGACAAAGACAAAGGCAAAGATAAAGACAAGGACTTAGACTTCGAAACAGGTCCGGAGAATCGACAGACGCAGGCCAAATTGGAACTACTGGCCAAAAAAGCAAAGCAACTGCAGACTATCAAAAACCTTAAGTCAGCTGCCAAGTCTAGTGGTTCTTCGAATAACACTCAACCGCGGATCACAACGATCTTCAGCTCAGTTTCTAAAGAGTCTGCCGACCAGAGGATGCCTGTAGAAATGCTTGTAGAAATGGATTACGATGTAAACAATGTAAACGATATATCCAAACTTTCGAGCAATCTGAGCAAGCACCAAGTATCAATGGATGAGAAAACAAAGATTGGAATTATGAGTAGTTTGAGTAGCACTATGATTATTAGATCTACAGAATCCATAGAAAACACAAAAACTACGGGAGATCAAACAGCTACACAAAGTGAAGAATGTATACCAAGAGCCGATCAAGGTGCCCTGCCCGCCTTACCATCGACAACCTCAATAAGCCTAGAGCTTGGAAATACTGAACAAGCACGTGACCCGGATTCAAACCAGAATAAGACCGGCTTTCTAAAAAACAGGCAGGGAACAGATTCCGAGTCAGAGGCTGAGTCTGTGTCAGAATCCAAAATTTATGAAACAGGGATGTCTACTTCGAGTGAACCTCAGAGAGTTCTATACGAACAGATAAATACAGACTCCCCTGAACCATCAGATTCTAATTCCAACTCTAGGAAAACGAAAACGAACAACTCTCCAAAAGACAATAGTGCTAGGAAAAAACAAGAAAAAAAGAAAAGAAGACAAAGGAAACAAAATAAACTATGCGATGAAGATACAACCGACCAAGGAAGTAACACAGATTTAACCAATTGGATCGATCATAAACATAGGAATATGTCTTCCCTCGCTATGCCTGACTCAAAGACCGCACACATCCCAAAGGGTAATGGAGGTGGGGTAGCTGAACCGTCCCTGGGAGACATATTCAACTCAATCAGGAAGCTCCAGGAAGATGTAAAAACAGACAACAAGAAACTCCAAGGGGCAATCAACAAAGTTGGCCAAACTTGTTTGGAAATATCCGACAGAATGGCCTTGGTCGAGCAACGAACAGAGAATCTGGAAAATGATGTCTCGGCCCTTCAGAAACAAGGAAACGAACAGGATGGGATTATTCGAGACTTAATGATAAAAGTAGAGGATCATGAAAATAGGGCCAGGTGTAATAATCTACGCTTACTGGGGATTCCTGAAGGAGTGGAGGGAAACGACTCAAGGAACTATATGATATCCCTGTTCAAAGACTCATTCCCTGAACTAGCTTCTTGGGATTGGGACAAAGAGGTCCAGCGAGCTCACCGTTTTCCCTTCACCCTAAATAAACGAACGCAGGGATCTGAGAAATACCCCAGAGCCATGTTGGTTTGCTTTGGTAATTTTCTCTTACGGGAAGCAATTTTCGATCTGGCTAGACCGACCCGTAAAAGAGAATACAAAGGTTATGCGTTTTTTAGTAGACCTGACTTTTCCCACGCGACGGTGGAAAGAAGATGGAGGCTTCGGCAACTCTTTACCCCGTTTGAACAAATAGGCGCCACGGTCTTCTTACAAAATCCGGCTAGATTAAAGATTATTTTCAATGGCATCACTAGAAGCTTCTCCAGCGAAATTCAAGCACAAACATATTTGGAGGAGATCACCGAACGTAGTAAAGATAAAGATAAACTCATAAAAGGGAAGAAACAAAATAAATAGTCTATAATTGTATTTTCAAGTTGAACTACGCTCTAATATAGGGAGGAGGCCGAGGCAGAGAGGCAGACTTGAGAGGGGTTCCCTTTTCTACTTTCTATTTTTTTTTTTTTTTTTTTTGAAGGGGAGAAGATAGGGGGGCAAGCATGAAAAGAACTAATAGCTTAGTATAGGACATATCGGGAATCATATTCCCGAATATGAATTATCAGCTCTCCCGAAGGTAATTGGGGTCAGGACTTGGAGATGCCAACTGCCTGTGGATCAACGAGATGCCCACAACCTGGGCCCACGGGCAACAGGTAGCCTCATTAGATGGAGTGTGGGCGCTAGTTGTTTGGGGGCTCGCGGGGGAGGGGGAAAGGGGCAACCTTACAGGCAAAAGAAAAGGTCAGAATACATGTCTAGGCGCACAACCAAGATAAAAAGTGGCTACTTTTTCAGGATCAAAATAGACATACCCACAGAGTTACAAAAGAAAAAAAATAATATTTATTTACAAATGGCTAAATTAAAAATATTAACAATTAATATATGTGGGCTCAATGATGTCAAAAAGAGGCAAAGACTAGCAATAGGTCTACAATCTATTGGAGCTGAAATAATATGTCTTCAGGAGACACATGTAGAGGGATCTCAAAGACATGTCCTTAACGATCTGGGATATAGTGTTGTTGTTGCCACTACACAATCAAATAAAACTGGTGGGGTTGCTATCCTGACACGGGGCGGGGGATTGTGTTTTTTAAGATCAGCATCAGACCCAGGTGGCAGATGGGCTATAACCGAGTGCCAATATTCTAGTGGGAAAAAATTTACCATCTGCTCAATCTATGGGTGTGTCACCGATGATCCCGAACTGCTGTTGTTTCTATCAAACAAACTTGCACATTGGCCAGTCCCCATGATTGTTTGTGGCGACTTCAATATTAATCTTCCACCAATATGGCTTTCAGGTAACACCTTTAATTATCAAGGCAGGAAACCCAAAACATATAAGGCTCTGGAGGAACTTTGTGGTAGTCATGGGCTTGTAGATTGTTGGGAGATGAAACAACCATACAACCATGGGTATACTTTTTTCTCCTACCCCCATCAAAAACATGCTAGATTAGATTACATCTTTATGTCAAATACTATCCTTTCCAAATGTACTATAGATCGGTTGCCCAGGGTCTTCTCCGACCATAACCCGCTACTTATGAGCCTCGATACTGAGACAATTAAATCTGATCGCAGTAACTGGACTTTTGAAAGAGCTTTATTAACTAATGATAAATACTGCCAACATATGGATAAGTGGATCATCGAGTTTTTAAATTTTAATATGGGTAGTGCTCCATTGGAGGTGGTCTGGGACTCATTAAAAGCAGGGATTAGGGGGGAAACCCTCAGATTTTCAATCCAAAACAACAAAGAGGTTAAACAAAATTTGAAAAACCTACAAGATAATCTGGCCAGGAAGGAAGAAGATTTAGTTAGACAAGTACAAGATGGAAACAATATAGAAGGGGCTATCAGAGATGTAACTATAGCAAAAAATCTAATATCCGAAATATTTACTAGCAAAGCAATCCGGAAGGCTACCACGAATAAAGAGAAAATTTACGAATGGAGCGAACAGGTGGGGCACCAATTGGCAATTACTACAAGACAACAAAACTCCAAAACTATGATTACAGCAATCAGAGATCCTGCTCACGGTTTAACTCAAGATCCAAAAGAGATCAGGGATGCCTTTAAGAGATATTATTCAGAGCTTTATACCGAAACTGGCAATAGTCAGGATAAAATAGACGAATATCTAGATTTGGCTACAAGGACATGCCTATCCCAAATAGATCAAGAAACTCTTGCTGAAACTCCAGATTGGGTTGAAATACTATTATCTATACGCAGTCTCCCCTCTGGTAAAGCATCCGGTTTAGATGGAATCCCTGTGGAATTTTATGCCAGATTCAGTAGTGTACTAAAAGGCATCTTAACCAAGTTGTTTACTCATGTGTTTCTGAGGGGACATCCCCCGGCATCTTGGGCACGAGCTAAAATCATTGTTTTCCCTAAAAAAAACAAAGATCCAACCGAATTAGGTGCATATCGCCCAATCACCCTAATTAATAACAACTCCAAAATATATTCAAAAATGTTAGCAAGTAGATTGGCACCCATAATCCATAAAATTATTTCTGTTAGGCAGCATGGGTTTGTCCCAGGGAGATCAACCACGGACCATGTCCAGCGGGTGATCACTCTCTTCGACATGGCAGAGGTAGCAGGAGACCCTATGGGCCTAATATTGCTGGATGCAGAGAAAGCATTTGATAGGGTCTCCTGGCAGTATCTATGGTCGGCCATGTCGAAGAGCGGGATCGGGGACCAATTCATTCAAGCTGTTCGGAAAATGTACGTCACACCCGAAGCAGTGGTTATGGTAAATGGGGACACCTCTGATACCATTAAAGTGACGAGAGGTACAAGGCAGGGATGCCCCTGCTCTCCCCTACTCTTCGCCATATTCATCGACCCATTTATCACAAAGCTGGAAATGAACCAAACAATACAACCCATCAAGACATCCAATGGCGAAACTAAGTCCCTAGCTTTCGCAGATGACATAGCAATTGTTACGGCCGATCCCGATATAACAATCAAGGAAATGGAGGAAGAAGCGAAGAGGTTCGGGGAGATCTCTGGGTATAAATTAAACCAAACAAAAACCCAGATTGTAATCAATAACAAGATTAACTTTGCCGATGGTAGAGTTGTGGACAATGCATCATATCTTGGTGTAAATATCACATCCGACCTAAATAACTTAGTGACCCTGAATTTGGACCCACTATTGAAACAAACAAAAAAAATCTAACTAGGTTACATAATCTACATTTAACAATCATTGGAAGGTGTAACTTAATTAAAATGGTATTCTTCCCCAAATTTCTGTACTTCTTCCGTGCAATTTGTCTCAATTTTGATTCCTCGCTTTTCAAGGAAATAAACAACGTTTTCTCTCGCTTTATATGGGGATACGGGAAAACACGAAGAGCCCATAGATTTATTACACATTCTAGGGAAAGAGGTGGTTTAGCCCTGCCTAACTTCAAACTGTATTGGTGGGCTATAACTATTAAATACAGTCGTCTACTCCTAACCCCCAGGCAAGATTCTAATTCCATCTATTCAGTACCAACTCCACAGGAACTTATCCTGGGCAATAAGGCCAATAACCATTTATGGAAACTATCATACGATTGCCATCTCAAAAAAGAGCGTTTTAACCACATCGCTGCTGCACATTTTCCCCTCCGGTGCTGAAGACTTCAGATTTACATCATTTCATGACAAGCTCAGCTCGTCATCAGCACAGCTCCACTGTGCCTCATGACGAGCTGAGCTCGTCATGAGCATGGAAAGGGTTAAAACACTCAAGGGTATTTATACCGTTTGGAACCAGGTTCGAAAACTTTTGGGGATTGGTAGGTTTTCCTATTATACAACGTTAGAGAATAACACTAATCTTCCTGGAATTTTTATGGATTCAGTTATGAGGCGATGGGTTCGATGTGGAATTTCACAGTTCGGCTCGTTATATGATTCTATGGGTTTTTGTTCCTTTGAATCCCTAAAAACCAAATATGGGTTAGACTCCCATGACTTTTTCAAATATCTGTAGATCAGGGATTTCATCTTAAAAAAGGGGGGTGGCAGCGGTGGTTTTAAGAAAATTCTAGCAATCGATACTGTGGTTAGATCAGAAACGGTTAAAATTGGAGATATCTATAAAGACTTAACTGCAGCTTTACCAGATGATGTGGACAAACATGCATGTAAATGGCAAAACAAAAAAGCTATTACAGAGGAACTAGCTCGTAAAGCATTAGAATTGTCCATCTCTATATTAATGTCCACTAAGCTACAAGCCCAATTCTACAAAACCTTTTTCCGACTCTATTACACCCCTAAAAAGATATCCAAATGGTGCGAGGGTAAAGGTACACTTTGCCCTAGATGTGCTATGCCCTAGGCTGATTTGATACATATGCTGGCCACATGTCACACATTAGATACGATTAAACGAGAAATCTCTATTTTCCTATCTGGAATTTTAGAGATTAATATAGAGATTACCACAGCAGAAATAGTAATAGGGGTGGACAGGGTTATTAGACCTAGCGCCATACAGGGACTCATATTTATCTCGATGGCTGTATTAAGAATTTGTTTGACATCAGCTTGGTTGGATCAATATCCACCTACATTTTTACAATGGCGGACGCGCTTGCTAGCTGCATACAACCTCGAAATAGCAATTTATAGTCGGAAGGGCTTGAAGAGGAAAAAAAAGGGATTAGAAATCTGGGAGCCGGTCCGACTATGGGCAGGGAGACCAGACTAACAATGAAACCACAAATTAGTAATGAATGTAATAATGGAGAAGTCCCTTGATCTTCTCGTTTCTTCTGTGTTTTTTCTGTTTTTTTTTCTTCTTCCTTTTTTTTTTTCTTCTCATTTTTTTTTTTTTCTCTTTTCTTATCCTTCGGTTTTGTGTAGCCTTATTCGATATTATCTTATTTGTGACAATACCAAAATGTTGTTTTTGCAATTGTAGAAAGTTGCCTGTATCGGGGGGGGGCGCTCTGGGGCGGGGAGGGTGGGACTATATTACCTCTGTAAAAACTCAATAAAGAGAATTAAAAAAAAAAAAAAATTAAAAAAAATAAAAGACCTCTCACCCTTTTCCTAAGCATAAGTCCTGGGAGAAGCTTCTGTGGCCTCCTGATGAGCAAGGTAGGGTGCATGGAGGATACAGGAACATACATATTCCGTGTGTGCACCTGGCCCAATAACACAGTAACATTTAGTAGGCTGGGATACACTAGACGCATCATACAGTAATAGATACCACCTTGTTTTGTTTGTATGAGCTTTAGTTATATCGTACCGTTATAGTCATAATTACAGTCTGCGCGTGCAGAATGTATATGACGATTTCATCGCAGGTATAGGCAAGCTTTCTCTAGGTGAGAAGGGGGGGTGCCATGGCCTGTAAGCCAAATGCCGCTAGTGAGCTGGCACCACCGGTGGTGCCACCCACAGGGGTGTCCCTGAAGATGTGTTTCAGTCCTATCACCGTAGGGTCAGCTCATGTAGTTAATGAATTGCCAAGATGGCCCAAATTTCTTTTCTTTACATATAGGTTACCTTTGTGCTAATCCTATGCTTAAAGACTTGGCTGATGAACTGGCAAAAGACTTTATCCCTTTGGATCTCATATCCAATGCCTAAAGATTTTGGTAGAAAAGCAGACCTGAAAAGTGATGTTATGCATTTGCAACATCATGTCTGATTCAACTATGCTGGGTTTCACAATGCTCCAAGTTCCTTAGCTTCAGTTCAACCAGTCCTGAAAAAAGCAGACGCATTATTACATTAATTGCAAGCGCGCCCATGGAAAGTTCAACGTCAATATTACGCATGCAAGGGAATGGCACTGGACTTAGCGGGTGGAATCTTTCAATCTTTCACATTATTACTAACAGAGGACAGGGCTACGCCACCTATATGTATTCCATGCTATTGCTGACGCAGTGATCGGTTTAGATCCCTCACTGGGGTACTGTGATGTGTAATCTCAGGGACGGTGTTGGGAAGAGAAATAGTGGGGAGGGTCACTCAGGTACCCTCCCAACACTGATGACGACAAAGCAGTTCACCTCAGGCCATGTTGTCATACCTTTAAGGGTATCCCTGCGCACAGTGCGGTGGTACTTAAGAATTTGGGGGCCTGTGTCGAAAGACCTTGGCACCATCTGCTGGTACACTTAAGCCTTGATGGGGTGTCATGTCACACACAAACGCTCATACACGTATGTGTTGACGGACTGCGGAAGTACCGTTAGCATGGGCCTGGCTAGTAATGTCCTTGTCTGCAGCATAATTTTTAGTGACTATGAATGCGCTGTGTCACTGCACTTCACACTGTGTACCGTCCTTAAGGAGTCATGAAGGCGCTATTGCATCCACTGTGGACCCCAGGTCTATTCTTTAATAAGGGTCATACTACCGGGCACCCTATCTGTAACACTAATTTGAATACTCCGCATGTGACACAGACTTATGCTATGCTAAACACTTGCAGTTGCAAGTTTTATGAGAATGCGTCGGGTCCTAATTTTAGCTAAGGCTTAGCATGTGACGGCAATGTAATACGGGCATGTGTACGGCAGCTTTCGTCAGGAAGCCAGAAACACTAATCGTTTGTTTGTTTTTTCCATTTATGTGTGGTCGGATCCATGGCGGATACCTGGGAAAGTACCCCACACCGCAACAAATGCAAGAGGTGGACAGCCAAGGGGACCTTGTACTTCACGAACAGGAATTGCAAGAAACAACATCAAATGTGATGGGCGATCGTTCAAGGACTCAAGAGATGCCAACACTGGGTTTGATTGTTTATTGGTCTGTTAACTATAGGTTGGACTGGCCGCAGTAATGTAGCAGGATGTTGCGTCACATAATATGGCAGTATGTTCCCTATCAGGAAACAGTATTTCTACTGTAACGGTGCCTGTGCTCGCCGGGCCTCCATGATCATGGGAGTATATATTCATAGGTTACCAATTAGTGGTGCCAGCCGTAGTAATGTGGCAGTACACAGGGGTGTGCATTTCCAGCTTGGCCAAACCCAGGAGTGATAGGCATATGCAACACCTCAGCACCCCTGGTCGGGAGGCCCGAGCGCCCAGTTGCCAGTTTTGCGGACACAGAGCGTTTGGGGACTTCCATAGTAAGGAGGTAGACATACACTGAATATTTCCCAGAGCGTAGTGGTCACGTGTGGGTGGTTCATGGACTTCACAATACGCCAGTGGGAGTTTTTGGGGGTCTGTGGTACCCCGGGTAGCCTTTGCAGTTGCACTAACAGTGGGTGTCCGCGTCAGGAGCACCATGTCTTATCGGGCACAGCGTGATGCCATCAATTAAGCCCATCTGGTGGCCCTATGGCGGCAGGTCTAATTTCCCGTGATCAGACAGCCTTGGCATATTTAGCACGCAGTTTAGGGGGGGCCTGAAAGAACAGGCACAGCAGGACGCTTGGGAAGAAGGGTGGTCGACATGGCCGTACTCGGGGTACACCCTTGTGCAAGTTGGAAGTTGGAAAGCGAGTCTGTGAGGCCAGTGTGCCCATGGAAGCAAATACCTAGTAACAACAATAGTTAGGCTTGCTAATGGCAGACCATAGCCCAGGGGCGCATCTGGGGGGAGTCATGTTTCTTGAAAGACGGCGTCCGTTTGTCCACATCTGGGGTTGAAACCATTGCAGTGAATTTTTCTTGCCTACGAAAGGGACTATAGGGACAAGGTATAATCTTGCAAGGAGTTGGTAGGGCCCGATAGTCAGACTAAAAATATAATGGCTAGGTGTGAGAATTTAAGGTTAGGGCATGGTGAGCAGTTAATTTAAGGTCCTTAGGGGGCGGCGCCATTCGTGAATGGGGTCGCCCAAAAGGAGGGACAAGTGGTCTCTCATAGAACTCCAGGGGCAGTTACAACCGGTTGGCTACAAGGGTGTGGGGAGATAGTCACGCTTTCTCTAGGCTGGTTGGCCAACCCGCATGTGCATAAAGATGCCAGTAAACGGCACAGAGATGCAAGGGCCCCCTTTAATTGAGGTAATGGAGCATACGGGGGTAACTGGGGGGCCAAAGTACCCTCATAGTACGCGGGCCCTCTGCACATGCGCACTTCGACAGAAGGGCGTGGTTAATAGGACGTACGGGGGGTAACCGGGGAGGGGGTGTACCCCCACAGTAAACGTAAATTGTAAATTGATACTTATATAGCGCACTACTCACCCGCAAGGGTCTCAAGGAGCTTGTACATCCTGGCTTTCCCTGTGAGGCTTCCACTCCTGGGCACCCCCAAGGTGGAGGCCAGGCACCCTTAGCGTTGTGGGGGCTGTTGTGGAGATTAAGCAAGCTATTGCCCAGAGTTGCAGAGTGGGACTCCATGATTGGAATAGGCACTGAGGCGAGAATTATCAGGTCCGTGGAATTTTGAGACCAAGACCCGCCGAGGCGGGGAATTGAACCCTGGTCCCGGGCTAGACCTCTGCATCAGGGTCTGCCTCGCTAATCATTGAGCCACACTTCTCCACTAAACGGGCCCTCTGCGCGTGCGCACTCCGACAGGAGGGCATGGTTAATAGGGGGTACGGGGGTAACCGGGGTGGGCATGTAACCCACATTAAACGGGCCCCCCTGCGCATGCACACTACTTTCAGGAGGGCGTGGTATAGTGATTAGGATCAGACACCAGTTATTGACCTTGCCGTAGGCCCAAATAGGTACGCAGAAAATAAAGATGGTATAATGTGATTGATATGTTAGTTTTTGGATAGGAAATACCTTGCACTAGAAATATGTTAAGGTTAGCCATCTGAATACCTGTATATATCAATTGTAACATTTTCTGCGTAATTGTGTAAATATTGTTTATTTCAATTTTTTGATTTATTTTGTATGTTTTAATAAATACGGCCGGGGGTCGAAAGATCCCCCGCCTTCCAAAGAAAGCCCTCTCACGTCCTGTTAATAATGTTATGTTGGTTAACGGAAGGGTGGGGGTCCTCCGGCAGTCCCTGGCCATACTGACATTCTTCGCGTGCCTTTAGGTGAGCGCACGCTGCCTTTGGTGAAGTCCGGGCTCGGAGCTGCTTATCCCGAAAGTCCTTGAGCCGTTTCCGCTCTGGGCTCTTTCTTGCTGTATATGGGCCACCCGGTGGAGTGGTGGTGTCTGTGTCCCATTTCCCCCTCAGCAGCTGCAGAGGGAAGGTTTATGGAGATCCTCGTCGGCGGACTTTGGAGTCACTTTTCACCACTGAAGGAGGTTAAGTGAGTCAGCGGGCATTCCCCCGAAAGCTGGTTATTTCCAGGGAATCTCTGGCTGGGACAATTGTGTGATTGGTGTCTGGATTTTCATTTTGTTAATTGTCTATTGGGTGACATCTAGGCATAACTTAACATTTCAAGACTTTTTGTGTTGGCATCACAGCATTCAGGATCTCACTCGGGAAATGGATTTGGAAGCATTTTTCTGTTAAGGCCTTGGAGTCCCAGTTTCTGCCGTACCAACCGGGACATTTTCTTTTGTTCTTTCCTGCCCTCCTTATATGGTTTCATCTTACTTTTATGGGAATGAGAGAAAGGGTATGTATGAGGTTTCTTGTTCCTTATGATTTAAGGACTGAAAGAAGAGAGTGGAGTAATAACCGTTTTTATCTTGTTTGGAGGTAGTTTATCCTCCAGGTAAGAGAAGGTATCTTACTGAGAGTATAGGACGTTCATTGCAGCTGAGGGAGTCTTATAACAGGTATTGGTTTCCGCTACTGAGGCTCTATGAGAGTAGACTGTGCTGTAGAAAGATATATTAACCTTGTGTTTTTTGTTACAGGTGAAGTACTACAAAAAATATACCATAGAGCTATACTTACCAATAGCCTATATACCTTATTTACTATACATAAGTCAGTCGGCAATGGAAAAGGTTACATTTTTTATTTTGCAAAGCACCCTACGTAGGGGAGCCTCCCTCTCGCCACAGCTCTCAAAGGTGTGCAGAGGAGACTGCTGGATCACATTCAAAACAGTGCATATATACTTTCGGCATACCACATTGAAACCCCGTACATGGAAAAGTACCAGTAACTGAGAAACCAACAGGAAGACCCATATAAGGCACAATAGATTGGTTCGAAACTCAGCTCAAGCTATTCCGGGGGTAGGTCAGTAAAGGTGCCTCCCTTTGGTTCTGGTGCATGGGAGTACAGGCATGGCGCCTGCAAGAATGTGCTCATCCTAGAAGAAAGACAGATGTGACCTTGAGTTTCCTAAGTTAGAATCGATGCTCTGTTCAAAGCCCGGGCCACCCTTTCAGACTCTCCGCTCAGCAGTATGTCACATGTTTTCCTTACGATTGAAAGAGGCCCAGGGAAACGAAACCAGGGGGCCGTTTGTTCGGTTCAGGCCTAAGTTTTTGGTTATACATGGGTCGAGTGTATTTACAAGAGTTTTCTTTCAAAGTAGAAATATATATTGGATACATCATGACAACATTATATAGCATCGATAATATCTTTCTTCAGACCGCCCTTTTGGCGTGATGTAGCCAATATATATAGGCTGGTCTCCTAATCAAAGCACACACCCTCATCTATCTGCTTGAGGTCGGCCACTTCTTTTTGCACTAACTGCTTCTCAATTTTTGACTGTCGGCAAACTGTCAATGAGGAAGTAAGTTTGGCAGCACAATAGGAGCAACATGCCGGGCCACAATGAAGGCACAGGCAGCAAACAAATACCACTCCCAATGCTTCAGCTAGAATCATGAACATTTTCCAACCCCAGGTGGAGAGGAGATCCCAGAACCACCCGGTTAAAGACCAAGTACCAGTATCAGCATGTACTTCCGCAGCTAATCGATGTAATTTCTGAATAGCTAAATGTATAGTGGGAGCAGAATCTGGAATATATACAGAGCAGGAGCTGCCGATCACGCGACATTCTCCTCCTTGATCAGCCAGGATGACGTCAAGCACCATCCGATTTTGAACCAATACAAGCCACGTAGCCTGAAGCTCTACAGTGAGGTTAGTTAAAATCCCAGCAGTGGTTTGAACTACATTTTCCACTACTCTGGAGAGTCGTCTAACATCTCTACTAGTGAAAATGTGATCCCATATTGGAAAGAGACCCTTTGCTATATCCATAAACTGCTGAGCAGCAGTATCAGTCTGATCAGTGCCTTCAGTACTAATACTCCTGCTTACTTGATAAGGATCTAAACTTCGTTTAGTCAGCTGGTATGTCTTGTGATAATTAGAAGGAGCTATATATACTGTAGGATACAAGAAGGACAGGTAACATTTTCCAGCCCACCCTCTAGGAAGCCAAGTATAGGCGTTCTCTGCACAAACAAAATACACATTTGGAGGAATTATTAGAGGTGGGGTGCTGGTAGTATGCAAAATGTAAGTATAGTTACATCTGCTATTCCCTACTTTAACATGGCCTTTCCCTTGTATGCAAAAGGAAGCAGTACTATTCAGAATAGGAACTGGCATTGCTTTATCATCAGTGACATTTCGATCCTGGAAATGCTGAAAATATTGTGTGGAATTAAATTGTTCAAAATCCAACATTTCTTCCTTTAACCAAGTAGCATTTTCATAAGTGGTGTACATATTCATACAGGCATCCGGGTCTAAAGATCCCTCCCCTTGGTTCCCCTGGGCATCAAATTCCTGGTGTTGTTCTATGTACTTTAGAGCAGCTTCATAGTCCTTTTCAGTGTATCTTTTGGGATCAGCTAAATACATGAGAGATAGTAACTGAAACCAGGCTTCACAGCTTGCTAAGTGTGATAATGGCAAAGAAATAAACAAATCATGGCGATGCATTACAGATGGCAAGAGGCCACATACCCAGCAGTTTGTCTTATTCGTAGTAGTATGAGCCTCATACAACATTTCTATGAAAGCATTTTTAACATAGGTTTCTCAATGTCGCTCTTTGTGGGGAGGCAAGGTATAAAATAAATGCTCCGGTGGGGCTATTGTGGTACCTAAAACATTATGCATAGGGTATTGGAATTCCAAATACATAAACACGCTCATTAACATTATCATAATTACAGCAATGATTATTACAAAGGCTATCTTCACTCAGGTAGCCCAACCGTAAAACATGGGAACATTTTCGATAAAAGGTCTGGGAGCAAGACGTCTCTCATCCTCGAAAGCAAATCAGGCAAAGGGATACATCCTAACTAAAAGTCCAAACTAAACTCGGGGAAAAGGTGCAAGCCAACTGCCAGAGGGTTTCTTCTCCCTGTGTTCGTTTAGAGCCTCACAGGCAGGCTCTTGCTATCCATCCACAAAAACGATCTTCACTGTAATTGCACCGTTGCAATATAGGCCCTTAGATTACACAGGCTTTCTTTCTGAACAGAGCAATGTGTCAGTTCCAAGCTCTCAAAGGGTTCAGTCCAGTGTCTCGCTCAATACCCCAGAAAAGCGTATTTTCAACCCTACAATTCAAGTCTTTCCCTGTCTCCTACAATCTGAAACTGGGGTATCGTGTGATTTTCGAGGCCGTAAATTGTATCGAAGATGGCCAGGTTGCTCCTGGTCATGGAACAACACAGCAGTAGGGACATTTGGTGTAACACGTTTCTCAGAAGCCTCAGAGGGTTCACCCTTATCGCAAGTTTCAGGAACTGGGGCCGATTTGTCTACTTGCGGTATCAACAATCCTTCCTCTTGCCCGATTTCAATGGCATCCGAGAAAGGCACAAACCTCACCCTTCGTTCTCCCTCTTGTGTCAGAACTCTGTCTCGGTTCTGCTGATCAGAAGGAAGCGGTAAGGGTAGCTTCTTCACATGCGACACATGTATCCAGTTCTTTTTCCCATCCACTTTCACTGCTGTTCGAGTGGCCAGAAGGATCTGGTAGGGACGGCTCCACCTGGGTTCCAGACTCGATTTCCGTTGATAATTTTGCACGAGGACTGACTGTCCTGGTTCCAAGCGATGTCCGGGACCCTCTGACAGTGGCTGCAGTACTGCTGACACCTGTTTGAGTAGAACGCTGATCTTTAGTTAAAGCATACAGATAATCTGTCATCATAGGGTAATATAGATCACGAAAGGATCTGGGTCTTGGAACACCCCACACATTGGCTGGTCGACCAAAAATGACCTCATAGGGTGACAGCCCAGCCCGATTAGGAGGGGTTACTCGTATTGACATTAATGCTAGGGGCAGCACATCAGGCCAACTCAAACCCGTACTCTCCTGTAACTTTGCCATTTTCAATTTCAATATGCCATTATATTTCTCAACCAGTCCTGCAGATTGTGGGTGTCGTGCTGCGTGAAATTTCTGTTTTATTTGCAATCCTGTACAAACATATTTAACGAGTTTTGCATTAAAATGTACCCCATTGTCTGTCCATATAATTCGGGGCAAACAAAATTGGGGCAGAAATTCCTTAATTAGGGCTTTTGCAGTAGCTAGGGCAGTATTCTCTTTGGTGGGGTATGCTTCAACCCATTTGCTAAACGCACAAGCCACCACCAACACATACTTAAGATTGTTTACTCTATCAAATTGAATATAATCCATCTGTAACACTTCAAACGGTAAAGAAGGGGGCGCAAAATTTCCACTAAGGACTGTCTCCCTTCCTCCAGGATTATGCTGTAAACAGACCATGCAGTATTTGACCACATGAGCAGCAGTTTTGGGGATGTTCGAGTTATTCCACACTGGGTCCAATAATGAACAAATACCTTTTGCTCCAATGTGGGCAGTGCCATGGGCTATCACTACTACCGTGTACACCAGTGCATTAGGCAATAGCCATCTCTGTCTGTCAGTCAAATCAATCCAGCAACCATTCTTGTCTAACCGCCCTATTTCCTGTTCCCATTTTAATAATTCATCAGGCGTGGCTTCTTTCTGCAATTCCTTGAAACTTTTAATAGTATTATCAAATACTGTAGTCTCCGCCACCCATCGGGTTGCTACACTGGGGAACATTGTGGACGTTTTAGTTTGTGCTGCTTCCTTCGCTACTTGATCAGCAAAGGCATTTCCTTCTCCTGTAGTATCAATGATTTTCTTATGGGCACTACACTTAATGATAGCTACATTCTCTGGTAAAGGTAAGGCATATAACAATCTTTCAATCAATGGGCCATGTTGTCGCTCTCGACCCCGGTCCGCCCCGGCAGTGTGCCGTTTGTGCGGAGGGTCCTTTCCACGAGTGACACTTCCTGCTCTGCTCTGCACCACTTCCGCCCTGCCTCTCCAACGTGCAGGTGAGCGGTCTAGTGGCTCACGTCAGGCAGTATAAATGGCGACCTGGAGGAAGCGCAGCGGACGAGCGCAGTGGACGAGCGCAGCGGGAGCACCAACTTTGCGCCGAAGTCGCGCACAAGTCAAGCCCGTCTGCGCCCGTCCGCGGCCGATCGAGGCCCGGGGCCATTTATGCCGCCCGTCGCATTACTTACTCCTCTCAGGATCTTCACTCCCTCCATTGCTCTGTCCCCCTCGCCCCCCACGTGGCTACTACTGCCCAGACTTGTGGCATATTGTCCTCCCACCCCTCTCATACCCCTCTGGCCTCTATCCCTACCCCCTCCCTTCATTGTAACCCCGCCCCCATTATCACCAGGATCAGCTCCCCAGCTGCTTGCTCCCTTTCGATTGTTTACCTCAATACCCGCTCACTCCCTAAACACCAACTTGAAGTGTTTCAATTACTGGATAATGGCAATATCGATATCCTGCTCCTCTCAGAAACCTGGCTCCATGAGGATTCCCTTCCTGACATCTTGGCCGCCATCCCTACAGGGTTCTACATTCTCCAATCCAATAGGACCTCTAGTAGACCGGGCGGTGGTGTAGCCACCATTATCCGCTCCAAACTACAATTCACTTCCCTAATAACTACTCCTATATTACATTCCGACTTACTTACTTTAAAATTCACGTCCCCCAAATACTCCTTCATTTGTGTCTTAGTTTACCGTCCCCCCGTAAATATGCATTCCTTCTCATCTTTATTTGGCGATCTCATCTCTCAGCTGGTCATTAATTCCGCCAGGATTTTGATTATAGGCGACTTTAACTATTGGCCACTAGACCCCCATGAAACCGTCTCATCAATTGAATTCACAAACCTATTACTTGGTCTTAATTTTTTGTAACATATCTCCTCTGCAACCCATAACAAGGGTCATATCCTTGATCCGGTATGGACAATCAACTTGGATATCTCTCCTCCCCTGGTCTACCCTTGCACTTGGTCCGACCATTTTTTAATTTCTTTTTCATTGAAACTGTCATTACCAACTCGCCCGCCATTAGTGTCGAACTTCTCGGCACGCAACTGGAAACACGCCAACATCTCCCTTTTCCACTCAACCTTCGCTACTACACTTCCCAATGATCACTCCGACCTGAACTCTCAAACCACCATAGTGGACCAATGGCTGTCCCAAGCCAGCGATGTGGTCGCTCCTGTGAAAACCATCAAATCCAAACGCCCACACGACGCCCAGCGCTGGTTCACCAAACAACTCAAGGCGGACAAATTACTTCTCAGACAAGCTGAGCGCCGTTGGAGGCGTAATTATGACCCTTCATCTAAGATCATCTTCACCGATCTACTAAAATCATATAAAAAATCTATTATTTCAGCCAAATCCTCTTATTATTCCCAGAAAATCCTTAGCTCCGCATCAAAAACTAAGGAGATCTTCTCCATTGTGGCCGAGCTCTCCCTTCCTGACCGTGCTACGGCCCAGCCTCAACCCTCGCAGGCCTTGTGCGACTCTCTTAATTCATTTTTTATAGACAAAATTTCTATCATCAAAAACAATATCCCCCCTTCCCTGTCCCATGTCAGTGTCCTCCCTCCTCCGAATCCTTGCTGTTTGCACGACTTCCCTCCTATCTCCCCAGATGTATTCTTCTCTATACTGCAGGCAGTTAGCTCCGGCTCCCCCCATGACAGCTGCCCACCCCAAATTTTAAGGGATGCTTTCATGGCCTGCCCAGGTCCTCCTCTTGACTTGCTTAACCGCTCCCTTGCTACAGGCTCTGTCCCAGATGCTTTCATAAAAGCAGTGGTAGTACCCATTCTAAAAAAACCCGGATCTGACCCTACTGTCTTGGGGAATTACCACCCATCTCCCTTCTCCCCTATCTGGGGAAGGTACTGGAGACCTATGTCACCCGCTGCCTGAGCGCCTTTATCGAGAAAACTCATTTTCTCGACGACCAGCAGGCAGGCTTCAGACTGGCCCATTCTACGGAGGCAGTGGTGGTAGCGGTCATGGACGCATTGAGACAGGGGGCAGACAAGAACTTGGCCCAGGCCTTAGTGTTTTTAGACCTCTCGGCCGCTTTCGACACGGTCGATCATGTTATCCTGATCGACCGTGTCAGAAATGCGGGTATTCAGGGCCTTGCCCTGGCTTGGATTGGGTCTTTCCTTCAACATCGCTCCCAATCGGTCCAGCTGTCCACTTTCTCTGCCCCCCAAATCTCACTTTCCTGTGGTGTCCCCCAGGGTTCCGCGTTGTCCCCTCTCTTATTCAATCTATACATGCAGCCCCTTCTAGCTTCTCTTCGTCACTCCTCTATTACTATTTTCAACTACGCAGATGATCTGCAACTAATCTTTCCCATCGACTCTTCCCCTCTCTCTTGCTCTAATTTTCAATCTATAATGCTCACCATCAACGAGTGGATGAACTTCAGCCAGCTGAAGCTCAACCCCAGCAAGACTGAGCTGGTTTTGATCGGTGGGTCCACGAATCCTTGGAGTCCCAACTTCTGGCCCCTGGCCCTTGGTCCCTCCCCCTGCCCCGTCAACTCTGTGAAAAGCCTTGGCGTCATCATTTCTAGTGACCTATCAATGAGGCCCCAAATTAATGCTGTCACATCGGCCTGCTTTTATCACCTTCGTAGAATTGAGAAAATCCGAAGGTACTTATCCTCGGAGGCTCACATTCTAGTCATTATGGCCCTGGTCACCTCACGTATTGATTATGCCAACTGTCTGTATGTGGGGATCCCTGCATACCACCTTCACCGGCTCCAGCTGGTACAAAACCAGGCAGCCAGACTGGTCTCTCAACAGCCTAAATTCCAACACGTCACACCTTTGTTGAAAAGACTACACTGGCTCCCGGTAGCGTACCGCTGCATTTTCAAAATGGGTTGCACTGTCTTTAAATCTCTATCCACTTCTGCCCCTGCCTTTATTTCTCTCAACCTTCACCCTCACGTTCCCTCACGACACCTTAGGTCTTCTGCCCATAATCTCTTGATCACTCCCAGGTTTAAACGCAAGAAACACGGTGGCGCCTGTTTTTCTTTTCTTGCTCCTGCTACCTGGAACTCTCTTCCCCTCTCAATTCGGCTCACTCCGGACTACATCACCTTCCGCAAACTCCTGAAGACTCATTTGTTCCATCTTGCCTACGATTAGCCTCTTCACCCCCCTGCGTCTCCTCCCCACCTGTCTCTGAGCGCCATGAAACCTATTGGTGACCGTGCGCGGTAACAAGCATTTTTAACATAACATAACATAACGTTGTATTTTTTGCCATGGGAGGTAAGAAATCCTCGTTCCCTCCACAGCCGCCCAAAACTATGGGCCACGCCAAAAGCGTATTGGCTGCCGGTAAAAATATTTACTCTTACCCTTCACTCAGTTCACATGCTCTTAATAATGCTATTAGTTCAGCTGCTTGCGCTGATTGCTGAGAAACCCGAGCGGTCTCTACTACTGTTCTAAGGGTAGTTATAGCATAAGCAGCTGTTGTCGTGCCATCTGGTAACTTGAAACAAGAGATATCCACATACAACTCCCCTTGCGGGTCAGATAAAGGGGAGTCAGTGAGGTCTACACGTCCCTTCGTTTCTTCTTCAGTCCGAAATATACAATCATGGACATCGTCCTTTTGATCACTCGAAGGAAGGGGTAGACGTGGCTGGATTCAGAGTGGCACATCGTTTAATTTTAATGTGGGGTGCAAATAAAGTTAATTCATAACCAGTCAATAGTGCACTTGTGAGGTGCTGAGTTTTTGTTCGATTCAATAATATGTCCACAGCGTGCGGTACCATCACTGTGAGGTCAGTATTCAAAACAATCCTCTCCGACTGTCGAATGGCCACGGCCACAGCAGCAGTAGCCCTTAGACAGCTAGGCAGTGCTCTGGCATCATTATCCAATACTGCCGTAAAATACGCACAGGGTCGTTGTTTTCCGCCAAAACCCTGGGTTAACACTGAAAGAGAACAACCGTCCACCTCATGCACATAGAGTACAAAAGGTTTTCGGTAGTCCGGAGTACCCAAGACGGGTGCAGAACAAAGAGCAGTCTTTAAAGAATTAAAAGCATCTTGACATTCATCCGTCCAGGGCAAGTGTTCATGCACATCTTTGGTAACCAAATGCAACAAGGGTTTAGCCAGAAGGGAAAAATTAGGAAGACATTGGCGACAGTAAGTGGTTATGCCTAGAAAAGCACGAACATCACGTTGAGTACGAGGCACAGACATGTTAGTAATAACAGTTATTCGTTCAAGAGTTAACCGCCTCCCCGCTTTCGACAGTAAATGACCAAGATAGGTCACTTACTGTCGACAATACTGAAATTTAGACAAGGACACTTTATTACCATTAGCAGCCAAATGGTGCAACAGTTTAACAGTGGCTTCCTTACAACCATCTGCCGTATCAGATGCCACCAGAATATCATCCACATATTGGACGAGAGCATTACCTGGAGGGAGAACCAATTCATCCAATACTGCTTTTAGAGCCTGACTATAAATACTAGGGCTTTCAGTATAGCCTTGATATGCACGACAAAATCTAAAACTGCGGCCAGATAAGTAAGGAGAATCCAAAAATATGACGGCTGTCTGGATGAAAGCGTTTTTTAAATCGATTACTGAAAAATACTGTGCGGTAGGGGGAATCGTAGTCAAGATAGCAGTGATGTCTGGGACCACAGGATATTGAGGAATCACTATTTTATTAACCTCTCTAAGGTCAATTACAAAACGATAAGTATCTTTATAATCAGGATCACCATCTAAAGGGGCCTTTTTCAAAATCGGTAAAATGGGACTATTACAAATATTTGCTGCTGTTTCTTCTACAACTCCTTTCTTAATTAAATCCCGAATGACATGCAATGCAGCCTGTTCACCTTCAGGTGAAATTCGATATTGGGGAATACGTGGTAGATGCACATTTGGTTTTAGGGTTATAGATACAGGGGGTATTTTCAACAGTCCAACATCCGTGTCCCCTTTTGCCCAAAGAGTGGGGGGTATATCTGAAAACTCAGGAGGGAGAGGTGTATTTTTGACTAAACATTGAGATATACGTTCGATGAGAGGCTGCAATGTTAAATACACACCATTAGGAGAACAATAAATACGAGCATGCAACTTTTTCAATATATTCAAGCCTAGCAAATTTTTGCCGCAGCTAGAAGTAAGCAAAAATGGTGAATCCACAGTAACAGGTCCAATAGTAAAGGGAAGTAGTTTTGAAACGGGGATGACCACGGGGATTCCTGAAAATCCCACCAATACATTATTTTGCCCAGACAGAGCAGCCCCTAGGACCAATGTATGAGCAACAGAACTATTCATAGCTCCAGTATCCACCAAAAACTTCTCAGATGTCCCCATCAATTGCCCCTGTACGTAAGGCCCCTGTTGGTCAACTGGCACTAATATACGGCCCCTGCTCTGTCCGTGGCTGTCTCATGCATAATTATTTCCGCCATAGCGGTCTTCTCGATAATCCTCATTATAGTACTGCCTTCCTTGAAAATCATCGAAATAGTTTTTCCCTGACTCTTCGCCGTACCTGTCACCACGTCTCATGCTACTTCGATCAGTACCTCCTCTTCCTCGTCCTCTATTGAAACGACCCCATCTGTATAGTAATGGACACTAGGCTCGCCAGTGTCCCTCTTGTCTGCAATTCGAGCACTGATCAATCCTAACAGGGGGCCCCTGACCTCCACCCCCCTCTCATCACTGCGCCCCTTGGGAGAAAGCCCCTTCCTCCCCTTCTGGCGTTTTGCCCTCTGCTGACTTGCTGCAGCAGCACCCGGGTTTTCAACTCCTTAACCTTTTTATCCGACTTATCCTTACTCTCATTTTCTCGATGCTCATAATACTGAGCCATGCTGAGGATAACTTAGGGGGTTGAAGTGGTCCAAGTACTTTCGGCAGCTTGTAAACGTGTTTTTATTTCTGGTAACAAATTAGTGACAAATCTATTTACAAATAGCCATATGCCACCTTCTGTGGACAAATCCTGTCCACTGAAGTCAATAAATACTTTCTCAAACCGGGTAAAGAAGTCAGATACATTTCCATCCTTCTTTTGGTTGCAGGCTGTTAGCTTATCCCAATCCACCTTTCGTGGGGGAATAAGGGTTTGCATATATGTAATAATTCGAGCGGGTATAGCTAAAATCTCATCTTTAGGCTTATTGCCGGGCTTCCGGTCTTTGTCCCATGCCTTAATTTGATCCCAGGCCCCTCCAAGTTCGGCGGCATGATCTGAATCATGCACTTGCCTCCATATCGACTGGGACCAGAAGACCGAAAAATAACTCGATATCAGCTAAAGTCATAACGGCTGAATTCGTGGCTTCAGTTAATTCTTTAACTGGTCAGAAACGGTCGCTCCACCCACTCCTGGCCGTCCTTGTACCGCATCAACACTCTGTGCCAGACTGTGCCCCCGATCTCGCCTGCATCCTGGGATATATCGTATCTGTGCCCCCGATCTCGCCCTGCTTGGTGTGGTATCGTATTTGCTGCTGTAATTAGTTTCTGTGCCAGACTGTGCTTCGCGTGGTATCGTATTTGCTGCCTTCATTAGTATCTGTGCCAGACTGTGCCCCGATCTCGTCCTACATTGCTTTGCTGTTGTTTGGTGCCATTTTGTTGTCCCAGCCCGTCTCTCCTCCCCGCTCCCTGCCGCTGCTCCCCGCGGGCCCACACCCGCTCCCTACAGCATCTACAATCGATCCCCTCCCCACTCGCCACCCCGCTTCCGCCTCCCAGCTGCTCCTCCCTCCCAGATACACTTACGCGCAGCAGACGCGCCCTAAGCGTGCCGAAGGCGTGCCAAAGGTAAGCCCGTCTACGCCCGTCCGTGCCTGGACCGCGCCCAGTGCCAGAACCCCTGGACCCCGCAAAGGCCACCCCTCAGGCCGAACTTACGACGCCGACACTCTCACTGCACTCAACACTGGCCGACTCCCCGACTGCCACCAAGCCGCCCCAGGACGCACCCACGGTCCCTTCACCTCCCAATCATGCACGTTCTGCTGCATCAGGACCCACACTACATCCACAAATGCCAAACAGAGCTCCGACAACAACCACCTGAAGTGCATCCTGCTTAACACTCGCTCCATCCACAGACACGCCGTGGAACTATGGAACCTACTCGACACCACATCGCCGGACGTCGCCTTTATCACGGAAACCTGGATGAACGCTTCATCAGCAGCCGACATCGCCATAGCCATCCCGGACGGATACAAGATTATCCGAAAGGACCGCATCAACCAAACAGGAGGAGGCATCGCCATCGTCCACAGGAACACCATTCGCATCTCGACCAGCTCCGAAGACACCCTCATAGCCACCGAACACCTCCACTTCCAGATACACACCGATCCCAAGACCACACTCAGAGGCACCCTCATCTACAGACCTCCAGGACCCCGCACACAATTCAGCGAAGACATCGCTGAATTTGTCAGCCCACACGCCCTCCCCTCCAATGACTACATTCTCCTAGGGGACCTCAACTTCCACCTCGAGAATAACGACAACAACACCACCACCCAGCTGGACAACCTCGCCAATCTCGGACTCAAACAATTGGTGAATACCCCCACCCACTACGCCGGACACACGCTCGACCCAATCTTCTCCTCCAGCAAGCACATCTCATTCAATCACGCCATGGGACTCCACTGGACAGACCACAGCTGCGTCCACTTCAGCTTCAGAAAGACCACGACCCACCACCACCCGCAACAAGCTCCCCGCAGATGCTGGAACAAAATTACCACCGACCAGCTCACCACATCACTGAACCAAAACCCTCCTGCCAAATCAACGGACCCAAATCAAGCAGCCATTAATCTCGCACAGTGGATCACCCACTGCGCTGACGAATTAGCACCCATGAAAAACCATCCCAACAAGCCCGGAAGCAAAAAAGCCTCCTGGTTCACTGACAACCTCAAGAACTCCAAAAAGAACTGCTGCACCCTCGAGAAAACCTGGCGAAGAAACCCAACCACAGACAACATGACCGCCCTCAAGAATGCCACCCGCAAACACCACCAGCTGATCCGCACCACCAAGAAATCAGCATTCAAGGATCGACTAGACAACAACGCCCACAACAGCAAGGAACTCTTCAGCATTGTCAAAGAACTCACCAAATCCAGCGCCGGCAACAACGACATCACTCCCTCTCAAGACCTCTGCGACTCTCTAGCCTCATTCTTCCACAGCAAGATCACTGACATACATAACAGCTTCGGTGACCAGTCCACTCCCCTCACCACTGAATTTAAGCCCCCCCCACCACCCTTCGCGCCTGGACCCCGATCAGCACCGAAGACACCATCCGCTTGATGAACTCCATCCACTCTGGATCACCAACCGACCCATGCCCCATCACATCTTCAACAAGGCCGACTCGGTCATCGCACCCCAACTCCGGGACATCATCAACTGCTCCCTCAACACCGCTACCTTCCCAGAAAGCTGGAAACATGCTGAACTCAGTGGCCTCCTGAAAAAACCTACAGCTGACCCCACTGAACTTAAGAACTACCGCCCCATCTCGCTCCTCCCATTCCCCGCCAAAGTCATAGAAAAGACTGTCAACAGTCAGCTCGCTGCCTTTCTTGAGTCTAACGGCTCCCTCGACCCCTCACAGTCCGGCTTCCGAGCCAATCACAGCACCGAGACCGCCTTCATCGCAGCCACAGACGACATCCGGACTCTGCTCGACAACGGGGAAACAGCGGCCCTCATCCTCCTGGACCTCTCTGCAGCGTTCGACACGGTCTGCCACCGTACCCTTGTACAATGTCTCAGCAACGTTGGAATACAAGATAAAGCATTGGATTGGATCATCTCATTCCTCGCCGGAAGAACCCAGAGAGTTCGCCTCCCCCCTTTCAGATCAGAGGCCACCGAAGTCATCTGCGGCGTACCACAAGGATCTTCCCTCAGCCCCACCCTCTTCAACTTCTACATGAGTCCTCTCGCATCCATCGCACGCTAACACAACCTCAACATCATCTACTACGCTGACGACACACAGCTGATCCTCTCCCTCACCAAAGACCCAAACACAGCCAAAACCAACCTACATGACGGGATGAAAGACGTAGCCGAGTGGATGAAGAACAGCCACCTAAAACTGAATTCAGACAAGACGGAAGTCCTCATCCTAGGGAAATCCCCCTCTGCCTGGGACGACTCATGGTGGCCCCCGGCCCTAGGCAACGCACCCAAATCAACGGACCATGCTCGCAACTTGGGATTCATCCTAGACTCCTCCCTCTCGATGACCAGACAAGTCAACGCCGTCTAATCATCATGTTTTAACATCCTACACATGCTCCGAAAGATCTTCCGATGGATCCCCACCGAAACAAGGAAGACGGTCACCCAAGCACTTGTCACAAGCCGACTGGACTACGGAAACACCCTCTACGCCGGAACCACTGCCAAATTGCAGAAAAGACTTCAACGCATTCAGAACGCCTCCGCTCGACTCATCCTAGACATACCCCGCCACAACAACATATCTGGCCACCTGAGAGACCTACACTGGCTCCCCGTCAACAAGAGAATCACGTTCCGTTTCCTCACCCACGCACACAAGGCCCTCCACGACCTAGGACCAAGTTACCTCAACACCCGCCTGACCTTTTACACCCCTACCCGTCAACTACGATCGTCTAACCAAGCCCTCGCCGCGATTCCACGCATCCGGAGAGCCACCATGGGAGAAAGATCCTTCTCCTACTTAGCGGCCAAAACCTGGAACTCCCTCCCCACCCACCTCCGCCTTACACAGAACCACCTCTCCTTCAGAAAGCAACTCAAGACTTGGTTGTTTGATCAGTAATGAACCCCCCTCCCTCAAGCGCCTTGAGACCCTCTGGGTGAGTAGTGCGCTATACACATTTTTGACTTGACTTGACTTGACTTGATTCTTTCGAGGGTCAGGAAGCTGAACCTTTAAAGTAAAGACTTCACTCCGCTTCCAAGGGGTATAAACCCATTGGTCTTGAAAATGTGCCTCTACACGTGCTCTAACGACTTGGCCTCCTATGTCCAATACTTCGGGAACCTCAGGATGGAAAAGAGGATGCACTTCTCTCATGGGGTATTGTGTCCCTACATCTGGGCATCTCCTATTCATTCGGTCTCGATAATTTATCAAAGTTTCGACATTCTGAAATACCTCATCAACCTGTAATTCAAATTTAAAAGCTCGATCCTTGATGTCACACAATATCTGAGGGGCCAGCCCTTCTTGAAAACATTGTTCCCATAAAGAAATCAGTCTTATTGCCATGTGTTCTAATGCTAGTTGTTGCGTAACTGGTTCAAAATCTTTCATAGTACTCCAGATGTCCTCTAGAGTATAAATTGGATTCCGCATCCATTGGGACGCCTGAACCACTACAGCCCGTCTTTCTTCATCCCCTAAGGATGATCGAGTAAAAACTCGTCGACCTTCCATCCCTCCCATAGGGCGTCGTGGGGTGTCACCTGAAGAGGCAGCGGTCATCCCTTTAGAGGTAACCGTCATTCCTCTAGCCGGGGGTGTTAAAAATACTGGGGACACAGGGGAGGCAGCCACCATCCTCGGTAACAAAGTAATTAAATCTGAGGTAGTGGGACGGAGGGTAGGAGGGGCAGACAACGGAGCAGGAGGGTGCACAGCTACTGGAGCGGTAGCAACCGCTGCTCCTGTCCTTCCTGTCCGGTCCACTGGGACCGCTGGGTACAAACCTTGAGGTGCATATGGTGGCGGAGGGGGAGCCTCTAATACTTCCTCTACTTCGTCTTCTGCTTCGGTTCGAGTCACATAACTTTTATCAGTCTGCAATCTAAACTGTCTATCTAATTGCTCAATATTCTTCTCTACTTTTTCTTTCTCATACACCACTGCCTTTTGGGTTACAGTCTGTCCTGATTTAATCTTTCCCAACTTCTCTTCTCGTATTCGCCGTCGCTTTACCTCCTTTAACCGTAAAGTTAAGGAGTCAAACATAGTCTGACGGCTCTTTCTCAAAAATAATTTGTTCTGTAAGTAATTAATTTTCCTTTCATCAAAAGACCCTGTTAAGGGCCACTGTAATTCTGCATTATCTTTAGTATATTTGTTCCACAGTGTATTAAACAAAATGGGAGAAATACCATGTTTAACGTACATGTCAAAACTAGGACTGCCTTCCGGAGGAGCGGACTGTCTTTCTTCCAGCCGCCCACTTTTCCGACGGCAGCACCCAAAACATAATTTACTAAAAAAAGACATTTTTATGTATTCAACGGATCATATAATTCCAACTGCAGTTACACTCATAGACGCGTCTACTCACCACACACTCTTTCACTTTCTCAACCCACAACAAGTCAATGTACATACTATACTTTAAAAAATAAATAAATTCCAAGACCTTTATTAGGAATCACACGTGTCGTACACAGCTCAAGGCCTACAACCCAGAGGCCGGCCACTTAAGATGTAAAGGAGAAGTGTCGAATCGTTTCCCGTATAACACAGCCTTTCAGCCGACAACCCAGGGGTCCGACGGCAAGATGATGCGAGTGTGTGAAACAACAATAAGCGAGGGAGAAAACATCAACCGTGGAAAGTTGACTCCTAGACAAATGGTAGCCCCGCTGTGACCAGTGGGGTGCATAAAACCCACACCTTGCATTGCGATAGCAGCCATCTGTGTTCCTACGCAGGTCCCAACCAAACCCAAGAACTCAAAGGAAACACCCTCCCCCCTCTCGTGCACCAACACCCTTGGTCAGTCACGAAATGAACGCCACATCCAGCATCTGAATCCAGACTAGTCCGCTACCCCTAAACTCCAGCGTGTTCATAGCTCTCAGTCCTGCGCCAAGCAGCATGCCAAGTGGGGCACCGGGAACTGATCTGATCGCCCTCCCCCAACAATCAGCCGTTACACAGGGTGTTAAACAAGGACTCCCTCATTCCCAACCACTGACTCCTCCCACCCTCCCTCCCCTGTGCCATCATCTATGTCCGCTCTAGCATGTCCGGTACTATTCCGCTTAAACGGGTGTCACACCCCCCGGGCGCTCCACCCTCCTAAATTGACTCCTCTCCCTCCGCAGCAGCCAACTCCTCCGTCTGTAAGCGCGACTGGTACAAACCCCAAAAGTTCTTAGGATGGCTGGTCGGTGGCATTAACTCACTGTAATGTTCCGCTTGGGTGCAGCAGTACAGCATGTCATGCGTCCATCTCCTCACCGTGGGCAGGGGCCCTCTCATCGAACACAGCGCCAGCACTCTCCTGGCGATCAGCATACCCATGTCCGCAAGTCGCCTATCGACCACCAGTAAAGGCTTGGAGTAGCCTAGTAGCGCCAGGGCTGGGTCGGGGGTCAGGTCTGTACCAAGAATCTCGTTCAGTTTCGCAAAACCGCGATTCCAATATCTACTGATCCCAGGGCAAGTCCAGGCCAGATGCAGAAAGTCTGCTACCTGTATACGGCAGCGTTCACACTCCGCCGATTGGCGGAGACCATATCTATGTAATCGCTCCGGAGTGCAATAAACTCTCTGAAGAAATTTAAAGTGAATCAATCTATGTCTGCTATTAAGCGATATCCTCTTCGTACTCGTGCAGCAATATCTCCACATGTCGTCATCAACAGTGATCTGCAAATCTTGTTGCCAGGCAATCCTGGCTTTCATGTACTGGTGTTCCCTATGCGCCATTGCGGATTTATATAGCGCAGACACGAGTTTGCGAGGTGTCTCTGCCTTAATTACATACGTGAGTTCCAGAACCTCCGGCGGCTCCACCAGATCAGACCCCAGCAACTCCAGAAAAGCGCTGCGCACCCTATGAAACTGGAACTTCATCAGCAGGGAGCTAGGAGCATCATCTGTTGTCATCTGGTCCCATCCCTTAACTCCGCCATCCAGGAACAAGTCTCCCATTGTGGAAATGGCTAAACTGTGTAACGCTTGAACTACGCCTCGCTCTGTCAGCGGCGACAGCCAGAGGGCCCATTCTATGGGCATAGAAGGGGAGTATAGAAGAGCTCCCCCCGCTTCTGCAGGAGTGAGTGCCAAGCATGATTTGTAGGGTGTAATAGAGCCCAATATTCCAGTCCTACGGTCCATCGGCGACATATAGTAGCCGGCAGGGCCAGAGGATCTGCGAAGAGTCTCTCCATCCTGACGTGGGGTATATGCTCATCCCCATGCACCTAAGTATGGCGATGCGCTGCCTGTGCCACTCTGTAGTATAATTCGAGGTTGGGGGCCGCCAGGCCACCCATGCTGTATGGGAGTGTCAAGAGTGACCACCGGGCTCTAGGTTGTTTGCCCGCCCAAGCAAGCTTGATGATTAGTTGAGTCAGGTTCAGAAAGAAATTTTTTGACAGCACCATCGGGATGGTACTGAATAGAAAGAGGAATCTTGGGAGGACTACCATTTTTATGATGGCTATGCGCCCCATGAGGGAAAGTGGGAGTTTGCACCAAGCGTTAACGTAGTGTTCAAGCTTACTATAGGCGACCCCGTAATTTTCCCATAGTAATATCTCCGGGTCCGTGTGAATCCGGATTCCCAAGTATCTGATAGGATCGCTAGACCACTGCAGCGGGTATTCCATGTCGAATTGTCCCGTTACCGGGGTAAGAGGGAAGGCAACCGATTTTGACCAATTGACCTTCAGGCCAGAGAGAGCTCCGAACCGAACTACCTCTCTGAGCATAGGTGACAGGTTGCGTTCCGGGTCACGGACATACAGCAATGTGTCATCAGCATATGTCGAGACAACAATCCTGTAAGTTGGAAACCTGATTCCCTCGTGTCCATGGTATTCCCGTAGAGCGCAGGCCTGTGACTCAGCTACCAGAGCATATAGCAGCAGGAGAGGGGGCACCCCTGTCTCGTTCCCCTACCAATTTGTATAGGGTCAGTGACCAGGTCTCCCAAGCGAATACGCGCCGTCAGCTTATGATACAGAGCACCTATCATTTGGAGGAACGGTTCCCCCAGTCCAAGCCGTCTTAACACCAAGGTCATGAATGGCCACTCAACAGAATCAAAGGCCTTCTTCATGTCCAGGAAGACCGCAATTGCTTTCGTGTCCTGCCTAACGTGCTGCAAGGTGCCCAGTACCATACGAATATTATACGTCAGGTTTATGCTGTGTATGAAACCGGCCTGTTCCGGTGCAACCAACTTATGGGCCAAGCGAGCAAGACGGGTCGCTAACACTTTAGCGTATATCTTGGTATCCACGTTCATCAACGAGAGGGGTCTATATGAGCTGCACACACTGGGATCCTACCCTGGTTTAAGTATAGTGACTATCAGTGCCTCCCTCATAGAAGGCGGTAAATGTATAGGGGGGGTCCCCGTGGGAGAAAAGTATGAACAATAACCAATTAGAAATTTCAAAAGACTGAGGTGGTGGTTCAAAAAGGAAAGACTGTTGTCATTTATTCAACAACACATCATTATGATTGGTAAAACATTGTTGCAATCATTACAAGAGAAATGAAAATTCGGAAAATGAAATGGCCCCAATGTGGGAAGAAGGGAAGGAAAAGAGTGTGCTCAAAGGCTGTGAGAAGGTTAAGGATAGTACACAGACTTGAACATAATGTACATAAATACATAAATCAACAAGGAATTAGGAATTATTCCAAAAACCAAAGCAGCCTATATCAATTATGGCAAGTATTGAGAATGTACTTCAACTGCGGACATTCTACGGTCACATGTGTAGTTCAATGTGATACAGGGGGTGTGCCGGACGTCCCAAGGTGAAGAGGCGTCGACGTTTCGACCCCTTTGTGTAGGCTAAATTCAGTCCTTTGCCGGGGTCTTCATCAGGACCGTTACAGTGGGGGAAGGAACGGAAGGGGGCCGTCCTGTCTGAAAAATTAAAAACCAATTTCAGAAATTGGGGTATAAGTTTAAAAAATATATATCACAGTCATTGTCCTGTACACCATAAGGGTGGCTTATTGAAAACCAAACTAATACCATGGAGTCCGGGTCATAAGGACCTCTGGACTGGAGGAACCAAGAGTTGAGTAGGCAGTAAATCGAACTCACACTCAGTAGTGTACATCTGAATTATCAAAACGCACTACTTGATTAACGAGGGAAACATTAGCCAACAGAAGAATAATGTCCACTTAGAGTAGGGGAGTAATTTCATACTTGTGAGTGTTATAGTACTGCACCAGGACACTCTGAGACTTGGAACGTTATAACACTTGTGTCTTAATATTTAATAACCAAAGTATCTGGTTTGACCTAGATTTGCCCAGCTGTTCTTACCATACCAGCACGCTGCCAATTGGTCCTGCTGTTGTTTATCTTGATGGAATGTGTTTAACTTGACTTAAGGTATTCATTTATTGCATCTGTTCACCATGTTTGTGTACTGGTGAGTCACCATGAGATCGTGACACATGGTTTTTGAACTGAGTTCATTAGTGGGTCTATTGATATCGACGTAGGAGCGAGCGTCTTAGAGCAGTACACCATTACAAGGTACTACTGCACCGTCTCCCCTACTCTAAGTGGACATTATTCTTCTGTTGGCTAATGTTTCCCTCGTTAATCAAGTAGTGCGTTTTGATAATTCAGATGTACACTACTGAGTGTGAGTTCGATTTACTGCCTACTCAACTCTTGGTTCCTCCAGTCCAGAGGTCCTTATGACCCGGACTCCATGGTATTAGTTTGGTTTTCAATAAGCCACCCTTATGGTGTACAGGACAATGACTGTGATATATATTTTTTAAACTTATACCCCAATTTCTGAAATTGGTTTTTAATTTTTCAGACAGGACGGCCCCCTTCCGTTCCTTCCCCCACTGTAACGGTCCTGATGAAGACCCCGGCAAAGGACTGAATTTAGCCTACACAAAGGGGTCGAAACGTCGACGCCTCTTCACCTTGGGACGTCCGGCACATCCCCTGTATCACATTGAACTACACATGTGACCGTAGAATGTCCGCAGTTGAAGTACATTCTCAATACTTGCCGTAATTGATATAGGCTGCTTTGGTTTTTGGAATAATTCCTAATTCCTTGTTGATTTATGTATTTATGTACATTATGTTCAAGTCTGTGTACTATCCTTAACCTTCTCACAGCCTTTGAGCACACTCTTTTCCTTCCCTTCTTCCCACATTGGGGCCATTTCATTTTCCGAATTTTCATTTCTCTTGTAATGATTGCAACAATGTTTTACCAATCATAATGATGTGTTGTTGAATAAATGACAACAGTCTTTCCTTTTTGAACCACCACCTCAGTCTTTTGAAATTTCTAATTGGTTATTGTTCATACTTTTCTCCCACGGGGACCCCCCCTATACATTTACCGCATAACGCCCAGGTCCCCGCGACTGCATGGGTTCTACCCCCCTTTGTAATATCCCTCATAGAAGGCGGCATGGAGCCGTCAACACAGATGTCGTCAAAAAGTTTAGCTAAGTGGGGGGAGTAACTTATCCTGGAAGGTTTTATAAAATGCTACAGAGAGTCTGTCAGTTCCCGGCGCACCACCAGAGCGCATGCTCGCGAGCGCCTCCGTGATTTCGTCTCGCTCTATGGGTTGCATGAGAAATTTCCTATAATTATCAGTCAGTTGGGGCTAATTAATGTGGTCAAGATAGTCAGTCTCCTCATCTGCGAGGTCCCCCTGTGTGGTGGAGTAAAGATCAGTGTAATACCTCCTAAACTCTTCTGCAACATCCGACTCACCCGTCACCCTGCGTCCGTCGGGGCCTCGCAGTTCTGGGATTACAGTCTTCCCCCTGGTTCCCTTAAGAAGTCTGGCCAATAAAGAGCTCGGCCGCTCCCCCTCTCCATATGTGCACGCAGTGGCGTACTTTCCCATACGCTGCACCTCCCTGTCCGCTTCCTCGTGATATTCGGAGATCAGATTCTTGATACCCTCTGTCACCTCGTCGCAGGGCGACTCCCGCTGTCGCCGCTCCAGAGCAGCCAGATGTTTTTCAATTGCAGCCAAACGCTGTCGTATGGATTTAATCGCACTGGAGTGCTTAGACATTGCCACTCCCCGGATATAAACCTTAAAGGTCTCCCAAACAGTATTTAAACTGTCTACAGATCCTATATTGGCCTAAAAAAATAAGTCAATTTCCTCCGCCAGTTCGCCCCTGAACACTGGGTCAAGCAACGAATAGGGCGGGAAGCGCCATGTAAAGGGTGGAATCAATTTCTTGGGGGATTCCAGCTCCAGCAGCAGAGGGGAGTGATCCGACAGCGTCCTGGGCAGTACCATGCAGGAGCTAATTTGGGACATCATGGAGGAGGAGGCTAACCAATAATCTATTCTGGTGTATATGTTGTAAAAAGCAGAGTAGTGAGTGTACCCCCCCTGTTCGCGGTGCCGAAACCTCCAGACTTCTTCCAAATCTAGCGTGTTGATCGCCTGTTGTACTGCCTGCGCCGCAGCCCAGGACCTGCACAGGGGGCCTGCAGACCTATCCAGCGCTGGGTCTAATACTAGGTTCAGATCTCCTCCCCACAGCAGTCGCGCCGCAGGGAAAGTACGTGCTACCCAACAACCTTTTGAAAGAATTCAGGTGAATCGTAATTCGGGCTATATACATTGATTATCAACAGGTCGGACTCCATTCCCACACAGCGGGACATGACAAAGCGCCCCTCCGGATCAGCAGCCAACAGCGTCTGGGTGAGTTTAGATCTAGGGTTAATCCAAGTGAGCACTTCCCTGGCGTGTGTAGTAAAACCTGCAGCGGCTATGTTACCCGCCCAGCCTCTACTAAGCAGCATTCCACTTGTGAGGGGCAAGTGCTTCTCCTGTAGAAGAGCAAGGTCTATTCGTTGCCGCTGTAAATAGTGCAACACTTTTCTAAGCTTGCGGTGGTCATTAAGGCCACGCACATTCCATGTGAGAGCTCGGAGTAAGGCTTGAGGAGCACTGTCAGTAAGTGTGGGCGAGGTAGCCATAAGCGTCGTACAAATGAAACACTAACATCAGGCGTTCTCCCAGTGACTGAATGGGGGACTTGCAAAAGCAGGAAACCCACAGTAAACCCCCCAATACATCAGCCATCTCAAAACAATCCTCAAACAATCCCTCCCCCCGCCCACAGCAGACCTTCCCCAACCCGGCCTTGCCGACCCCCTGACCCACCTCCCCACCCTCAAACTCTCCCCCCAGTTGGCAGACTCAGTAGAGTCATTAGGGAGCATCTTGCACGGGGGCCGAGGTTGCCATGCCACCATCCGCAAATGTGCAATTAAACAACATCGTGGCAGCCTTGTACGGCTCCCACCCCGGCTCCATAATCATACCTACAAGCTGGCAAGGGACCAGTAGAGACCCCTCATCCTAATCAGCCGGACCATATTGTGCCAGAATCAACAGGGCCTCACCCTCTTGGGAGGGGAGACACCATCTGGGGGCCCCCCTCCTGTTACCACAGAGGCCAAATCAGTCAAAAACGTCTTTGAAACAAGCAGTTCAGAAAATGCAAACGTAGCCCCGAGACCATCTTAATACACAGCCCATCCCCAAGGTTGATCCGCAAAGAAGTTCCGGCATAGACCACAGACCAGTTCCGAGACATAGTAGTCCAATGAGGGGGCTCCCACCCCCCTCAGCTTACCACAGCACCCGGTCGGCTTCCGCCGGGCCACTACTCCTGGTCCTCCAGGGGGCTATCAGTTACCGCTTCGACTTGCCGCTCAGGGGAATTCCTGCTGCGCTCCTTCGCCCAGATCCTCAGGGCCTGCTGCAACGCTCGTGGATCCATAAACAAGTGCGAATGGCCCTGCCTGTTAACCCTCAATTTAGCTGGGTAAAGCATTGCATAGTCCAGCCCCTGTTCTCTGAGTTGTTTCTTATATGGAGCAAAGGGCTTATGGGCCTCCTGCACCCTAGCGGTGAAGTCCGGGTATAGGGATATTTCAGATCCCTCATATTGCAGCACCTTCTTCTCACGAGCCAGACGGAGCGCAGTGTCCCTGTCCCTGTAGTTAAGCAGCTTTGCAATTATAGGGTGAGGCGGCGCACCCGGGCGTGGGCGTGGGCCCAGCGAGCGATGTGCTCTCTCGACGATGAAAACCTGTGAGAGAGAATCTTCCCCCAGCAGAGTGACCAAGAGCTTCTCAATAATTGTTCCATATTGCCCATCTGGGTCGTCTTGGGAAGTCCCGTAATCCTGAGGTTGCACCGGCGTGAACACGCCTCCAAGTCCTCGGTCTTGTACAGTAGTGTCTGCATCACCTTTTCCACCTTCTTATGATCTATGCCCAATTCCATCTGCGATTCTTCGCCCTCCATGAGCCGCCTCTCAGACATATCCAGCCGCTCTGCATGCTTATCAATCCTCTCCGCCATTCTGTCCATCCTGTAAGTCAGTGCGTCGATCTTGGAGCCTAAAGCCAACATGCTGGTCTGCAAGCTTTTCTCCATAGCTAGCAGGATTGTCTTTATATCCGAACTGGCTGCAATTTCACCATCTGGGTGCATGTCCTCAGGCTCTGCCTCTGCCACCTCCTGCGACTTAGTCCGCCGCTGACCAAAGGTGAGCTTGGACTGGAGCTTATCGCTCTTACCCATCACTGCCGTAAGTCCTGAGGAGATTTAGTGACGGGAGTTTCTCCAGATGCCGCTGACCACTTATGCGCCGACTCGACAGACAGCCGAATCCGCAGGCCGTGTCTCCTCCCCGGCCCCAAGGTCGACACAGGCTCCGCCACCCTGCGTCGCCCCACAGCAAATCCAGTTAGCTGTAGCTGTCCATGGGCCATACGAGAGCCCCACCAAGCGATCTCAGCCACCCCACTACCGTGTCCACCTGTTGTCGCAGTCCTCAGGTGCCTGTATTAGTATAAGAGGGTCCACCTATCACGCTGCAGCAGACTTGACCATCCCAGGCACAGGGGGGGGCATCCCAACCGGAGACCATCCAGTATCCAGATTAGCAAGGCAGATCCCAGCTTACACAACTTAGGGAGACACCACCGCTTCTCTTTTAGGCCCCCGGGCTTGAGCTAGCCGCCATTCACAAGGGGCACCGCATCTGCGCCAGCAGGAGATCGCGTCACCTTCGAGACTAGTATTCTCACCGTCACCTCGGTGTCAAGTGCACGTCATCAGGTCTCAGGCCTCCAGTCTACCTTCCAGGATCAGGCCTCAGCTCCCAGACACAGATGGGGCAGTTCGCGTCTGCGGGGCAGGAGAGGTGTCCACCCGCACCCAGCATAGTCTCTCACCATACGGTAGGCACCCGGAGCCTCCGCCCGAATGACCACAGCACCCCCGCCGCCAGCTGTTTATCACCGGGTTCTCCCCGCTAGAACGTCTTCTGTGTTCGAGTGCCGGAGCCCCTCCGACTGTGCCTTGGACCCCCTCTCGCCAGCAATCTGGCCGCCGTTTTGTTCTTCAATTTCGGGGGGCTCCTTGCACTCTGGGCTTCTTTCTGGCCGGTGCTGTCAGCACCCGCGGCGCCGCGGGGCAGCGCCCACGGAACCAGGGCAGTCCTACCGCCTCCGCAGGTCCAAACTCCACTCAAAAGAAGACGTGTCGCTCTGCTCCCCGGTGGGCGGGGCTAGTCGGCCGCACGCAACCTCACGTCCGTCGGCCTCTCCAGGTACGCCAGGCCGCGGCTTGCGGCCCTGTTCGTCTGGTCCACTCCGCGCGTCCAACCCTGGCGTTCGCGGGTCGCCGCAGCTCCGGGAGTGCTGCCCCGGCCCGCCAGATGTTTCTCCCACTCAGGTCGTCAAGTTCAGTTATTGCGCCAGCATGTAGAAAAGGATAGGGTAGGATAGTTGGGAGCCGCCAAGCGGAGCTCTAGGCTTACACGGCCATCTTAGTTGCCGGCAAGCTCCGCCCCCTTGTACATACTATACTTAAAGTGCATAAATTTCAAATGATAAAAATACTCCGGTCATGACTTTACAATGCCATACGACATGTCTCATACGCGAACAGAGCCCATCGACTCCTGTTCAGGGAATCGATCACCCTGGATTCCAGACCACCAAAAGAATTCACAAAAGAGTCAGTCCAGAACTGCCCTGGGATTATCAGACAGGCGCACCACGAACCCTCTTACAGACTATCCCCCAGTCCTATGCTGGTTGGGCCAGGCATTATGGGTGCCACCCCAGACCCTGCGCTTACCCAGTTTCTCCTGGGGGCTTTTCTGAAGAGGACCCGGTCGAGTGAGCACCCACCGTGCAACACTAAGGCGTCCGACATTTTCCCAATTAATCACCAAACAAGTCTGTGGGGCATCTGCCCGTGCAGTCACACCTCTGCCACGTCAGACCCCCAGATTCCCTGTGGTTCACTAACCATTATTCCATACACAGTTAACTGTTCTTCTGAGCCACTTCTCAAAAAGTGCTCATTCCATACCATACAGTTCACTCACCTGGTGCACTCAGGTCTGATTGAGCGTTCTCCACCGCCAACTTCCTTTATAGACCAACACGGTCAGCTGTTCCCGGTTTAAGCCCGAAGGACTCTGGCGAAGGGTTATTTAGCAGCTGGGAAGGTCACTGGGCCGAAGAGTGGAATTTTCTTTTTCTACCACAAACTGGTTTCTCAATTAGGATCCTTTTTCAGTCCACCCCCTCGACCAGAACCCCTCCCCGTCCCTCTTCCCCTGTTTACAGGAGGGGACAACCCTATTGCGGAGTCCCGGCGGAGTCGCCAACTGAAGTACTACAAAAAATATACCATAGAGCTATACTTACCAATAGCCCATATACCTTATTTACCATACATAAGTCAGTCGGCAATGGAAAAGGTTCAATCGTTTATTTTGCAAAGCACCCTACGTAGGGGAGCCTCCCTCTCGCCACAGCTCTCAAAGGTGTGCAGAGGAGACTGCTGGATCACATTCAAAACAGTGCATATATACTTTCGGCATACCACATTGAAACCCCGTACATGGAAAAGTACCAGTAACTGAGAAACCAACAGGAAGACCCATATAAGGCACAATAGATTGATTTGAAACTCAGCTCAAGCTATTCTGGGGGTAGGTCAGTAAAGGTGCCTCCCTTTGGTTCTGGTGCATGGGAGTACAGGCATGGCGCCTGCAAGAATGTGCTCATCCTAGAAGAAAGACAGATGTGACCTTGAGTTTCCTAAGTTAGAATCAATGCTCTGTTCATAGCCCGGGCCACCCTTTCAGACTCTCCGCTCAGCAGTATGTCACGTGTTATCCTTACGATTGAAGGAGGTCCAGGGAAATGAAACCAGGAGGCCGTTTGTTCGGTTCAGGCCTAAGTTTTTGGTTATACATGGGTCGAGTGTATTTACAAGAGGTTTCTGTTAAAGTAGAAATATATATTGGATACATCATGACAACATTATATAATATTGATAAAATATTTCTTCACAGGTATCCCTTTCCCTGCTGCTCCTACCCTAATTCCTATCCCTCGCTTGACCGCCTCAATACTCTGTGTTTACTCATTCAGAGTTGTGGTTGTCAATAGGTGGACCCCTTTGAGCGTCGCCCAGTTCTTGAGGAGTTCCTGTGGTCGCGACAGAATTATTCACCCACAAATTACTCTCCTCCCGGTCTGGGCCATTCGCAAAGATGGCATCCTTGGACGACGTGCTGCAGGCACTGGTAGCAGTAGGATGTACGTTGTTACAATGCATGCTTTTACCACGCATGCCTTTACAACGCAAGTTTTTCAACGCAAGTCTTTACAACGACTTGCGTTGAGGGGGGCTGGATAGTGAATAGTTTAATTTACTATTCCAACTCCAATTCCCGTGGATTGTAGGGAAGGTGTTGGATAGCAAATTACACTATTACCTATCCTAGAGCGCCCCCCAGCGCAAGTTGTTGTAATGACTTGTGTTGGAAAACCTGCGTTGTAAAGGCACTGCATGGTAAAAGTTCAGTCGTAAAGGATGTTTCCCGTAGCGGTACAACAAGAGCTGGTTACTTCTAGAGCAGAAACAGCGGCACTTAGAGAGAGGGTGGACAGACAGTATAGGAACCCATTGAATGCCTCAGCAGCAACCCACCAGATTCAGGTGACTGTACCTCTTCCATTCCTTTGGCTAGCCCGGAGAGGTATTCCGGAGAACCATTGAAGATACAAACATTCCTGACACAGATAGCCTTACAATTCTCCTGTAAGCTGGCTTCCTTTCCTAACAACTTGTCAAGGGTGGCTTTTGCCATCTCGTATCTGACTGGAGACGCTGCCAACTGGGCGGTGCCTTTGGTCAGGAATGACGATCCATTGCTTTCTGATTGGACTGCCTTTCGTAGGGAATTCGAGAGGGTATTTGATCGCAGGGCTTACACGTTTAGCGCGGACAGAAAGCTATTAGAGCTTAGACAGGGGAAGAGAGACCTTATAACCTACATGACTGCCTTTAACCGACTAGTGACCAAAACCGTCTGGCAAGAGGAGAAAATGATGTTGCTCTATTACCAGGGACTAAGGGATGACATGAAGGATGTGCTAGTGCAAATAAACCCACAACCCACCACATGCACCGATTTAATCAACCTCACCTTAAGGTGAGGCCATAGGTTAGCTGAAAGGGGAGGGGAGTGGACAAGAGGAGAGAAGCCTTTAGTTGGGTTGGAGTATGACAACCGACCATGATATACCACAAAAGAAGCAGGACCTGAACCCATGGATGTGGGAGCTATTTGGCCTCCTTTATCTAAAACCGAGAGAGAGCCGTAGAGCTCAGGGACTCTGCATGTACTGTGGGCAGAAATGTCACTACGTAAGGGACTGCCCACTTAAGCCCAAGAAAAGGAATACCTATTATTCAGGGGAAAAGGTAGCAGTGGTGGTGATACAGTCCTCTGGGAACGGAGATAATTAACCCCATAGAGGAAAGGCAAGAAAGGTAATTAAAACTACCCTTGCTAGCAATCGCTGAGGTGAAAAGCACAGAATCACACATAGTGTTGTCCATGGTCCTTATGACAGGACAACAAAGACACCAGGTATGGACAATGATAGATTCGGGAGCCACAGGGAACTTTATCGACTGTGGGTTGGTTCAGCGATTGGGATTGCAAAGAGTACCTAGTGTGAAGCGTGAAAAGGTGTTCACAGTGGACAGAACTCAGTTGAAGTCAGGCCCCATCACAGAACACACCAAAGTGGTGGAACTGGTTTTGAAGGGTGACCCGCTAGATCATGTTGAGGATCTAACACTGAGTATCATTGAGGCACCACAATACGAGGTCATCTTGGGCATGCCATGGTTATGGCAACACAACCCTACCATTGATTGGAGATTGACGACCATATGTTTTCACTCAGAGGAGTGTAGAGCACACTGCATGAGGGACACCTGTTTGTACACTTTTGCTCTGGCACAGATATACTAATGTTGCTACTGTAGCAGAGAGAGAGACAGAATTGCCCCCTAGAGTATGCCTTATACAGGGAGGTGTTTTGTAAAGCCAAAGCAGAGGTCTTACCCCCACACCGTGACTACGACGGTCGCATAGACTTGGTTGTAAGAGCCACCCTTCCGTCATGTAGAGTCTATGCTTTGTCCGAACCCAAGACCAAATATTTGTGTGAGTATTTGGATCATTTCATAGTTATTGGCTTCATCAGACCCTCTCACTCACCTGCAGCCTCTCCTCTTTTCTTTACGGCGAAAGCAAATGACGAGCTGAGGACGTTTATCGATTTTTGCCTGTTGAACAAAAACACAGTGGGGAATCGGTACCGCTTCCACTCATTCCCATGTTCCTGGACCAGGTGAAGGAGGCCAGTGTTTACACCAGGCTCGATCTAAGAGGAGCCATGGAGGCGTTTACCCATCTGAAAACTGCCTTCTATACAGCACCAATCCTGCGACATCCGCACACCGATATACCTGTCTTAGTAGAAGCCAACGCATCTGATGTAAGGATAGGAGCGGTGTAGCAACGAGATAAACATACAGGACAGCTTTCAATCCGGTGTCCTTTCTGTCTCGAAAATTGAACGCAGCAGAAACCAACTATACAGGTGCTGAAAAAGAGCTGTTGGCCATCAAGAAGGCCTTCTAAGAATGGAGACACTACTTGTGGGGGGCGCAACATTCGATTACAGTGTACATGGACCACAGAAATCTCCAATTTATGAAAACCACCCAAGACCTCTCAAAAAGACAGATGCGGTGGATGTTGTTCTTCGTGGAATACAACTTCATAATCACGTTCCGTCCAGGGTCAGAAAACAAGAAGGTGGACTCATTGTCAAGACAAGAAAAGGGTACTAAGCCACCGCAAGAACTCACTGAGGCGATTTTTAGTTACGGTAGAATGCTATGTGTTGTAACCGTGGTACAATTCCTTGAACATATCACCAAACATTAAACCCTTGATCGGTGACAGCGATGGGCTGAACAAAGTAATCTTCTAACCCTCAAACACGGAGTGCCATTGCACAACAACAAGTTGTACTTACATACTCATACACTCCGATTGAAGGCCTTCAACTGGTGTCATGATGCTGTACTGGCGGGGCGTGGCTAAGCACGCAATGGCGACGGACGCTCTTGGGTAGAGCTCCGCTACCGGCTCCCCTTCCCTGAGCCAATTATCCGGCAATTTTGAACGTGGCCGCCCGAAACCACGAGCGGACCCCCCCGGAACCCGCCGCGGCACATTTGGCGAATTTTTGCTCCCGAGCTCCGACGGGGCCGACCCCGACCTCTCCCACAGCCCTCTTGCGGGACAGGGCGCTCCCGGGCCGGCGGCACATCCAGGAAAGACCGAGGCTTGGGCCCAAAAGACAGGCCCGACGGCCCACCCTCACCGAGCTGCCCGGGCCTCACGGGCTGCCCACTGCCTTGCCGGGTGGACCCGCCGATGGACCGGAAGACACCCTAAGCTGCTGCAGACCGCCAGGGACGAGCCCGGGCGACGGGGAGAGCAGACGCCCCCCGTTCGCGCCGCGGCCCCCACACACGACCTGCCCCGGACTAAGGTGAGGCACGGCGGGGCGGTGGTCGACCCGGGGGGGACGCAGGCGACGGCGGTTGCCCCAACGGCAGACTACCCCCCCCCCCCCCCCGGAGGGATCACACAGCAACCGGCGCCGCCCGGGGCGCCCACCACGCTGAAGCGGACACCGAGGGGCCGGCAGGAGGCAGCGGCCACCGAGCCAGACACTGAGGGCCTGGAACTCTGACCGGGGGGCAGCGCACCACCGGGGATAGAACGGCCATCCCCCCCCCACACTGCAGACGCACGGAGGGGCACTCCTGAGGACCCCCACCCCATGGAGGTGAAGGCGGCCGGAGAGTCAGTAGGGCATGAGTGAAGAGAGGACCAGGCCCAGACCGACCTGCCCAGACCACACGGGCACCCGTGTCACACACGCCCCCTCGGCCACTGCAACATTCGAGCCGGTGAGGCGCAGCCGTGGGGCGATAGGGCGAAACACCCCCTGGTGGACCCCCTCCCCCCCCCTCGGGGGTAACAACGACGGCCTAACCTGAGGGAATAGCTGGCACCCGCAGAGTCCCCCACCCAGGAGCGCAGCACACCAGGGGACACCATCGCTGGAGCAGCACCGGGGGACGACCCAGCCGGACAGGCGCCACCCGCACATGTCCGGGGGAGTGCGGACCCGCACCGGGACTGGTGGGGCCCCGCCGAAGGGGAAGACGGGCAGACCGATACACAAAATGGCCGCCGAGCAACTGGCTGCGAGGCTCGACAGCGTGCTGGCAGCGATGGAACGAATGGAACAGTCCCTCCAGCAAACTAGAACCTCCCTAGAGTCCAAAATAGATGGGGTCGCAGTGGACCTGACCCTCCTGCGTGACGACCACAGGAAACTGTCCGACCGAACCAAGACCCTGGAAGGCGCAGTGAAGGAGATCGAGCCCAAGGTCACTCAGACAGACAGGCAAATGCAGGACCTCCTGAACAGAGTGGAGTTCCTGGAGGACAGGGCCGAGGACGCGGAAGGGAGGGCGAGGCGCAACAACATCAGACTTGTGGGGGTTCCTGAAAAATGGGAGGGGGCCCGCCCGGCCCAACATGTGGAAGACTGGCTGCGGACACTTTTGCCCGAAGGCTCGCTGTCGCCACACTTCGTTGTGGAGCGCGCACATCGGGTGCCAACGAGGCCCTATACCACCGGCGCCAACCCGAGGCCGCTGCTCTTCAGGATACTGAACTATAGAGACAAAGACACGGTGCTGCGAGAGGCACGGCGATTGGGCGAGGTACGCATAGACAATGCGTCGATCATGTTCTTCCCCGATTACACCATCCAGGTTCAGCGCCAGAGGCACGACTTCATGGAAGTGAAGAGGAGGCTACGCACCGCGGGCCTCAAGTACTCCCTACTATTCCCTGCCAAGCTGAGAGTAGTGGCGGGAGACAGCACTTACTTCTTTAGCACACCCGCGGAGGCCAGTGAGTGGCTGGACGGGGGCACGGACACGGCACCCAAGCACTCTCGCGGAGGCGAGACGAGGACCAGGCCACGAGGACCGCGCCGCCGCCGCAGACACAGGACCCAACAGTCCCAGCACGCGGAGGAGGGGGCGAGACACTCTCCCACACTAGACCAGATGCTCCAAGAACAACGCGCTGCATTACAGAAGGTTTCTCAAATGAGTAACTCACCCTCCCAAGAGACAGCCCAGGAGGACGGCCAACAGCCGGTACCAAGCGACGACGACGAGGCCATATATGGGATCCCGAACTCGCAGATCTCGGTGGAACTGCCCATCGTCACACCGCAAACCTCTGACCTGATCCACTGATTCTATAGGTGATGTTTGCATTGGTCTTGCCGCAACGAGGGGGGGCTGGCAGTGGTCGACTGGACAATGATGCGCGACTGGCGCCCGCCACTGCTGGGGCCATCTCCCTCCCCCCCCCCCCTGCCAGCTGACCGAACTGTGGACACCTGGAACAGTGAGTAATGCCCTTGTGGCACCAGTGGTAAGCAGGGAGGGCACTAATGGGGTGGTCTTTCAGCACACATCCGCACCTGGCCGCACACGGGATGGGTTACTCGGAGCGTTGGACCATAGTAGGTGGCCACTAACGCTCTGTACTGAAATGGCTCAGGGAAGCGACCTGCTTCCTCTAACTGACTATATATCCTTCTTGCCGAACTTGTGCTTAGCACGCACTGCCCCTTAGACAAGTAAGAATGTTCCTCTCCCTTGAGAGCATGGACGGTGGCCCGTTCCGCCACTGCCCTTTTGGTATTTTAGCGGGGATAGCCCGCTGTTGGTTGTTGTTATTCATTGTTTTTTTTCCCTGTCCTAATGTCTTCCCGAACTTTGCTGAGTGTACTGTGGGGGGTGGGAACGGGAGAGCTGGGAGAGCCACTGCTGGGGCCTTTGGTGGAGCCGCTGCTGTTGGGAATGTCAGGGAGGACTATGTATTGCCAAAATGTCTGCCATAAAAATATGCACATGGAACATTAGAGGTATGCACACACCCGCGCGCAGGTATCAAATATACTCCTACTTGAAGAGGCAAAACGTGCAGGTCGCGCTATTGCAGGAAACACACCTGAGTGGGGCGGAGGTGACAGCGCTGAGGCGAAGATGGAGGGGACAACTGTATGCCACTGAATACTCCTCATATGCCCGCGGAGCGCTGCTGTGGGTAAAGCCGGGAACTCCCTTCGTAATGTCAGAAGTTCACACGGATACGGAGGGGAGGTATGTCCTGGTGAAGGGTCGCATAGACGGGCAACCAGTGGTCCTGGCGTCCATTTACGCTCCAAACACGGATCAGGGCACCTTCCTGGCGCGCATCTCAGAGAAATTGGCGCCCTGGCACGGCGTCCCATGGATACTGGGAGGCGACTATAATATGGTACTAGACCCGGTGCTGGACCGCTCGGTCCCGCCAAGGCCAGAGGCAACATCCCAGGGGGCCACGAGGGCACTTACACAGTGGGCGGCACAGTGGGATCTGAAGGATGCATGGCGTGCGCACAATCCTGACGCTAGGGTGTACTCTTATTTCTCGGGAGCACATACGCTACACGTTCGCCTCGACAGATACATGGTATCAACGGAAGTGTTGCCGCATATCACTGACTCTCAATACCTGGGTCGGACACATTCGGACCACAACCCCCACACACTACACATGGCTTGGGAACGCCCGCGCCCACCAATCCCCACATGATGGCGACTGCAACCTGCATTACTGCTAGATGGCCCCTTTAGAGACTCCCTACAGGCCTGCGTAGCACAATACTTCACTGACAACTCAGATACAGCATCCTCCCCGAGAGTAGAGTGGGACGCATTCAAGGTGGTGGTAAGGGGACATTGCTTGAGCACTCAGGGGAGCATACGGTGGAAGCTGGAGGAGGACTTGCGCAGGGTGGAAGCGGACCTACTCGGCGGGGAACAGGAGGCGGTAGGAGGCGCAGGAGACCGGCTGCAGGCGGCCCGGGCGGAGCACGAAACACTACTGGAACGGCTGCGACACGACAACTTTGCGGCCCATTCGGCGCGGGTGCACCAACACAGTGACAAGCCCGGTAGGCTATTGGCCTGGCTAGTCAGGCAGGAGGAACGCACGGAGCCAGTATCCGTCATCCACACGGCTGAGGGAGAGCTAGTGTACACCCAAAGCAGGATACATCAAGCGTTTGTGGGGCACTATCAGGCCCTATACAAATCGCAACTGAGAGTCTCCGCGGCCTACATAGCAGAATACCTGGCAGACATCCCGCTGCCCTCCCTTATCGGCTCGCAGCAAGACGCCCTGGGGGAGCCATTCTCCCCGGAAGAAATGCGCGAGGCCATTTTCGCACTGTCCAACGGCAAATCACCTGGCCCGGATGGCCTACCCGCCGAATTCTTTAAGGCGTGTTCGGACACGCTGGTTCCGGAGCTGCTCAAATTGTACCATACTGCGATGGAGGAATCGACACTCCCAGACTCGCTCAACGAGGCAAACCTGGTCTCGCTGTTGAAACCGGGCAGGGATGGCGCACTCATGGGGTCCTATAGGCCGTTGGCCATGCTGAATACCGATTATAAAATCTTCACCTCCCTCCTGGCCCGCCGCTTAGCCCTGGAGGTACCAACTCTGGTGCATGCGGATCAAAACGGCTTCATGCCGGCGCGGAGCACGTCTCGTAACCTGCGCCGCCTCTTCTGGATTCAGGAAGCGGCTCTGACGCATTGGCCTAGATCGGGGTGTCTGGTCTTAGACCTGGAGAAGGCCTTCGATTCAGTAGAATGGCCATACCTGGGAGCAGTGTTGGACAGGTTCGAGGTGGGAGATGCCTTTGCTGACATGGTCGGACTGCTCTACCAGAGACCCAGTGTCCGAGTGAGGACGGGTGGGCTGTTGTCGGAGAAGATCAGGGTGCGCAGAGGCACCAGGCAAGGCTGCCCCCTGTCGCCCCTCCTCTTCTCTTTAGCCATTGAACCACTGGCGGCTCTGAGAGGAGCGGAATGGGGGATCCTGTTGGCTGACGGAACGCACACAGTCTCACTCTATGCAGACGACCTGCTGCTTTATGTGCGGGACCTCACCGCGGTACCAGCCGAGCTATCGGACATCTTCCAGACCTTCGCGGAGGTCTCGGGCCTCAGGGTTAACTGGGCCAAGTCCGGGGTATACTCGTTCAGCCGCGACCAGGAGGAATGCGATGTGCACCTTGGAGGAGCCCGGCTCGCTTGGTACCCGACCACCTTTAAATACCTAGGGCTGCACATCTATAGAGACCCACAGGACATACTGGAGGGCAACCTGGTGCGCGCCATTTCCTCCCTGCGAGCCCAGATGTCCTTCTGGAAAACTCTGCCGCTGAACGTGCCCAGCCGAATAGCTCTTTCCAAAATGATAGCGCTCCCTAGGCTACTCTATCACTTCGCGAATATCCCCACGTATGTCCCCACGCGGATATTCCGAGACCTGGAATAAATGCTTCGCGGCTTGATCTGGAACGCGGGTCGCCCACGGGTGGCGCTGGCTAAGTTGTACTCCCCGACTGCGGAGGGAGGACTGGCTGTCCCAAAGATGGAGCTGTATTACCTAGCTGCACAGCTCCAATGGGTGACGTACTGGCTCAGCGATATGCATCTAGACGATACGGCCACTGCGGACTACCAATGGACCCACCCCCAGGTTTGCGCCCTGTTTCACCCATTGACCAAAGGACCCCGTCCTCTACCCTTGCATATGGCCGTGGCCCGCAAATGCTTTCTCCGTAGCCTGAAGCTGACACAAAACGTCAAACCGTATGCTCCTGCCCTCCCCCTGCTGGGCACCCCCAGGAGGAGCGGGATGGTTACGCCGCGCAGTCTGGACCACTGGATCACAGCTGGAGTAGAGACCATGGGTGACCTGTATGCTGACGGGGCCCTGCTCCCATTTGCGGAACTATCGGAAAACACGGGACTCCCGGCTGGGCAATTCCTATTCCATGCGTCGTAGACGTCGCTTGATACACCGACAGCGAGGCTACTCCACCTGACTGCTACATGCTCCACTAACCAGGCCGGCGACCGGCGAAATACCATGGCCCAAAGGAGCTGTCCCACTTTAAGTCCGAGAACACTTGCGCATGCACACCACTGACCTCCTGATGTACTGTAACACCATCGACATATACCACACTGATCAGAGGTGTCTCCTACCAACACAGTGCAAATGGGACAGACGGTGAAGTGGTGAAGCCGCGATAGGAACATTGGGACATACCGATACGAACTGTTTTGTTTAGTTTGCTGATTTCATGGCTCAGTTCTAGAAAAAATGAAAAATGAGACGTCATTTATGGAACTTTTCTTTTCTTGATTCAAGGTAATACGACTATGCTATCCATGTCCTAATGTACCGGGGACACAAGGGACGCAATGACACGCCCTCTTATGCAGACTTGCACCCTCACGATTTACAGTTCCTTTGCAGCCGGCCCGCAGGGTTGTAGGCTTTGCTATTTGTACTGCACCTTTGAACATTAATAAATGTCTTCAAAAAAAAAAAAATTATGCTGTACTGGCTGGCCACCCAGGACTTAAGGAGACCTTACAGGTCATCCAATGTCATTTTTGGTGGGAAAGGATGCGAAAGACGTCGTGGAATGGGTAACACAATGTGAGACGTGCTTGTGCAAAAAGGGAACAAGCAAAGGCCTAGGCGAAACTGATGCCTTTGCCCACACCATCACACCCATAGCAAACAATCAGTATAGACTTTGTCCTAGTTTACCCTTGGACCAGGGATATGATGCAATTCTAGTTGTCATAGACAGTCTAACTAAGATGGGTCATTTTATTCCTTGCAAGAACCTCCCCACTGCAGGACAAACAGCTCAATGGCTACTGTCACATGTGGTTCGCTTACATGGACTCCCAAGTGCCATTGTGTCAGACAGAGGACCCAGTTTATTGCTAGGTTCTGGAGCATGTGGTACAAGGCTCTTCACGTGGAGGCGGCTCTGTCAACTAGCTTCCACCCTCAATCCGATGGACAAACAGAGCACCTGAATCAGACTCTGAAGAAGTACCTGACTATGGTTACCCCAGATTTTTTGCTTGTGTTTAGCTGGTTTTCGACTTAGTTGGCCTGGTTCCCTGCTAATCAGGGCCCCAGGCTATCTGCTCTCTCTGTAAAATGGATTCCATGTACCCTAGGTGCATAACTAAATTGGCTTGGGTCACCTTACCAGCCCCTGTACAGAGCACTATAGGTGCCCAGGGCATAGGTGCATCCAAGGCCTACCAGGGGCTGCAGCATATCTTTTGCCACCCCTGGCTGGCTATCCAAAATTTACACAACTGGCTGATCACTCAGCTGGGGCAAGGTGGTGTAATCACCCCTTGCTTAGATATAGTATGCCTATATCTAAACCTATCTGGACACATATATATCTATCAGTCACTCCTATGGCAGGCCTTACCAATCCTGGAGGCAGAGTGCTTGGTTTTATGTGAGATGGTGCTCTAGCATGAGCTGAGCCTGTCTGCAGCTGTCGGGACCAATTCCCTAAGCTGTTCCAGGATAATGCCGTACCATATACTATTAAGTGCATTATAATCCTCGCGGTTATATGTTAACTTTGGTTTGGCTTTATCAAAACATGTCGTGTAAGGTGTCATACAATTTGGAATACTACCCCCTCGCCAATCCTGGCGACGGGGGTAGCGTTCCACCCCTCTAGAGGGAGATGACATGTTACTTTGCTAAAACGCGGTTGATTTTAAAAGAGCCTCAGATCCACAAAATGGATGCTCCTGCCACAGACACAAGTCTGACCTCCTGCAGCTGACCGAAACTCAGCCAAGGAGGCCTGGACAAAGGATTTCCTGTCACAGGGAGGTGTTACACCACCCTAGACAGAAGATAGTGGATTGTAGCAGGGAGGTTTGAAAGAAACCAGACACTGCCTGGGGAGCACAAGGCTTCCCCTTGCATAATCCGGCCAAACCGGTTCTGGGGCAGACCAGCCCCAGTCCCAGCACCGCCTGGACAAAGGGAAAGGGGTGTATCCACCCCCTTCCTGGGTCCCACCCATAGGAGGGGACCTAGCAGGTAATCCAGCCCCCTAGATTGGTATAAGAATGGGAGCAGTGCCAACACACTCAGATTATCCTGATGAAACATAAGAAACAAAACTCTGGACCCTTCGACATCCTACTCAACGTAGAAGACTGAAGAATCTCCCTTGTGGTCAAGGAGTGACCACCCTGTGCAAACAGGCACCATTCAGCACCTCGACGTCTGCTTTGTTGTAGTTCCCACCGGAACTCGAGCAACAGAGATCAACGAGATTAAGCTTGCCTGCCTTCTTACAGCCCGATCCACAGTCCCTTCAGAGCTGAGACCCGTGGAGGCGACCAGAAGCGTGGGGCACGCCATCTTGAAAGGACCATGAGACGCTGACCGTGCAGCCCACGAGTGACCCTCGAAGCTGTACACTGAGGTATGAGAAGCCCCAGCCCTGAGCCACTTTTGCACCAAAGCTCACCCCTCTACACTCGACGAGTGCTGCGTGGGGCCCTTCTGCTTCCTTTGGCTAAAAGCGTTGGCCCGGTCACTTGCCAGCTGGCTTGTGGCCCCTGTGCCGACGAAAACCAAAAATATGACTTGTGATTCTGGTTGCTCCAGAGTTGCACCCGCTCCTCTGAAAAGGAGCACCCGCTCTGACCCTCCTGGTCTGACTGAGACGCAATCTTCTAGTCCTGCGTGGATTGCTCTTGCCAAGTGTTGTTTGCTCTGATCTTGAAGCTGACAGCGTCGACGGCGAGAGCCTTTGTGGGACAGCTTGTGACCCGCTCCTGGACGTCGCAGATGCCCCAGAGCCCACGTGGCAGCGGAGAGAAGCTCCTCGACAACCACCTGATTGCGCCGACATTGCCTGGTTCCGTCCTGGTTCCACCCTGGTCACTGCTGAGTGACCCAGACTCTTTCCCCTCTGCTTTCAGGTACTTTACGACTCTGATCCACCCTTGGATCACACCGGACACTTCTCCTTCACATCGCCTGCAGCATCTTCAGCTTCAAGCACCAACAACCTGCGTGACGAAACCCGACGCCATTTTGACCCTATGCACCCGCTTCCTGTGGGTGAGGTAACTCAGCAACGCCGGTGTTCCCACACTGGTACACACCTCTAGGGTCTGTGTCTAAAGTTTTGTCCTTCTAGGTTCAGTGGAAGTATCCTTAAACTCTATTTGTGTAACTTTTACGCACCATTGACTTTGCATTGGTGCATGCGTGTGCTTTAAGCGCTGCACCCGAATCCCGCGGGCTTTTCCCGACTTCAGCATTGCTAGTCCCGACTGCTCCCAGCGATGCCCTAGGCCTAACCACTGTTCGATTGGTATCTCTTATACCACTTTCTTAATATATGGTTTGAGTGGCCACCCGCCTCATCCATAATTGTGCAACTTTCATATGTTATACTATGCTTTTGATTTAACGCTTGTGCCCCTTTCCTCATAAAGAGTACTGGGGATTATTTTAGTGATAAACACATATATTTTTATAATATATACTTGTGTGGTGTCCTTTCATTTGATATTACAGGATTGTGATTGGTAAAACAGCTCGCTTAACACGACCTCTTGAGTTTAGCCTTTAAGGCTGCTTAATCCATGCTACCACTAGGATAGCTTGTCTATAAGGTTGACTTACAACCAGACACCATAAGGGATTGTTTGGACTGATACAAGGTGGTTCCAGAATTGGAAACATCATATATCAGGCCAACTTCTCACAGTACCCTGCAGTGCTATTCCAAAGAGGCAACCGAATCGTGGGTGTCCTTACTATGTCTGGCCGAACTGTCGTATAACAGTGCATGGCATAGCTCCATAAAGGAAATCCCATTCAGAGCCAACACGGGGTTTCATGCCAACACCCTGCCTCTGGCTATACCCAGCGAGGTTATGAACCACCCTACGGTCATGGCCCAAATGAAGAGTCTCCGGAAAATACACAGCAAGATACAAACCAACTTGGACCTGGCCAAACAGTCCTACAAGAAATGGGAAGAGATCAGCAAGAGGGGCCTACGTGTCAATTAAAGAACAATGAGAATCCACCCACATGTATAATAGGTGAAAAAAAGAAAGAAAGAAGCAGGTTTTGGAATAGCGAGTGTTTCCTACATTGGTGGGAAGCACTTAATGTTTTTTAAATACCCCTCACACACCAAAAGGGCCCTTGGTGTCATGCTTCATCATAGGGGTCTTCGCGTCCATCTACGGAATGCGGCGTGCTACTAGTCAACGGATACGCGGGAGCACTGATGTAGTCACTATGTGTGGTGTGTGAGGTCAGAAATGAATGGTTTAAGTGAGTGTTAAAAATACCTGGTGTGTGAGGACTAAAACAGTTTGAATATGCCTCTGTGTTGGTATTGTTAAAAAAGGTGTGATGGAGGTTGTAAGTGTAATTAATGTACACAACCTCCTGTGTGCGTCGACATGTTTCGAAGGGTAAAGTTTCTTCTTCGGGACGGGAGCACAGATCCCTACCCTACTCACTTGTGACAAACCTATGCTGTCTCTACACAAGTGATGTTATGTGTGTAGAAAGCCAAATGTGCCTATTATGGTAGAAATGGACTGAAAGTAAGTATTGCCTTTAGTAACAGAAGGGTGCACATAAGGTGGTAAAAAGGAGATAAATTCATAACCTGCAGAGGTGACAATCACACAGTGTCTAAAGGTGATGGTTGATCTATCAGTACCTGTGAGGTGCTCTGAAAAAAAGACACATATAGAACAAACCCAACATTTAACATTAAACACACTCTCTATACAAAATCCAGTGGTTGCTCTAGTCATCCCCTATTCAGAACAGAAATGCGTAGAGCCTTGTGAGGGAAATACTAGAATTGGAAAAATGTATCCTTACCCGGCCACCCTCCCTCCCGTTGTCTGTGCCTTGTTTACCCCCCCATTGTGCATGGTGCCTTGTTTACCCCATCCTCCCTCCTGTTGTCTGTGGGGCCTTGTTTGCCCACCCTCCCATTGTCCCTGGTGCCTTGATTACCCCCGCCCTCCCTTCCATTGTCCATGGAACCTTGTTTACCCCCAACCTCCCTCCTGTTGTCCATGTTGCCTTGTTTACCCCTGCCCTCCCATCCGTTGTCCGCATTACTGCCTTTATCCCGCCCACCCTCCCGTTGTCCGTGGTGCTGCCCCTACCCCTGCCCTACCCACATTGTCTGTCATACTGCCTTTATCCCCGCCCTCCCTCCCGTTGTCTGTGGTGCCTACATTACTCCCACTCTCCCGCCCATTGTCGGTGGTGCCTTGTTTACAACCCCTCCTCCACCCGTTGTCCGTGGTGCCTTGTTTACAACCCCTCCCCCAGCCATTGTCCGTGGTGCCTTGTTTATAACCCCGCCCCCACCCGTTGCCCATGATACCTTGTTTACCCCCACCTGTTGTCTGTGGTACCTCGTTTACCCCTGCCCCCTGTTGTCAGTGGTACCTTGTTTACCCCACCACCCACCTGCATAGAGCCTTGTGAGGGAAATACTAGAATTGGAAAAATGTATCCTTACCCGGCCACCCTCCCTCTCGTTGTTTGTGCCTTGTTTACCCCCCATTGTGCATGGTGCCTTTTTTACCTCATCCTCCCTCCTTGTGTCTGTAGGGCCTTGCTTGCCCACCCTCCCATTGTCCCTGGTGCCTTGATTACCCCGCCCTCCCTTCCATTGTCCATAGAACCTTGTTTACCCCCACTCGCCCTCCTGTTGTCCATGTTGCCTTGTTTACCGCTGCCCTCCCATCCGTTGTCCACAGTACTGCCTTTACCCCGCCCACCCTCCCGTTGTCCGTGGTGCTGCCTCTACCCCCGCCCTACCCCCCATTATCTGTCATGCTGCCTTTATCCCCGCCCACCCTCCCGTTGTCTGTGGTGCCTTCATTACTCCCACTCTCCCGCCCATTGTCTGTAGTGCCTTGTTTACAACCCCTACTCCACCCGTTGTCTGTGGTGCCTTGTTTACAACCCCTCCCCCACCCATTGTCCGTGGTGCCTTGTTTACAACCCTGTCCCCCACCCGTTGACCATGGTACCTTGTTTACCCCCACCCGTTGTCTGTGGTGCCTCGTTTACCCCTGGCCCCTGTTGTCAGTGGTACCTTGTTTACCCCCACCACCCACCTGTTGCCCGTGGTGCCTTCTGTACTCCCACCCTCGCTCCTGTTGTCTGTGGTGCCTTCTTTATAGCTGTCCATGGTGCCTTCTTTACCCTCCCGCCCAACCTCCCTTCCATTGTCCGTGCCTTGTTTACCCCCATTGTCCGTGGTGCTTTGTTTACCCACGACCTCCCTCCTGTTGTCTGTGGTACCTTGTTTGCCTGCCCTCCCGTTGTCCGTGGTGCCTTGATTAACTCCCCCCTCCCACCCATTGTCTGTAGTGCCTTGTTGACCCCCTCCCTCCCTCCTGTAGTCCGGGGTGTCTTCTTTACAACTCTGCCCTCCCTCCCAATGTTCCGTGGTGCCTTGTTTACCCCGGTCCTCCCTCCCGTTGTCCGTGGCGCCTAGTTTACCACTGCCCTCCTTTCTGTTGTCTGTGGTGCCTTGTTTACCACCACCCTCCCTCCCGTTGTCCACGGTGCCTTGTTTACCCCTGACCTCCCTCACGCTGACCGTAGTGCCTTGTTTACCCCCTCCCTCCCTCCTGTTGTCCGTGGTGCCTTCTTTACCCCCGCCCTCCCTCCTGTTGTCCGTGGTACCTTCTTTACAGTTGTCCATGGTGCCTTCTTCACCCTCTCCCTCCCTCCCTCCCGTAGTCCATGATGCCTTCTTTACCCCGGAACTCCCTTGAGTCTGCAGTGCCTGGTTTAACCCCCGCCTCTCCCCCATTGTCCGTGGTGACTTGTTTACCCCCATCTTTTGTCCATGATGCCTTCTTTACCGTGCCTTCCCTTCTGTTGTCCGTGATGTCTTCTTTACAGTTGTCCATGGTGCCTTCTTTTCCCTTGCCCTCCCTCCTATTGTCCGTGGTGCCTTCTTTACCCCCACACTCCCTCCAGTCTGTGGTGCCTTCTTTACCCCTCGCACTCAGTCCCATTGTCTGTGCCATCTTTACTCCCTCCAGTTGTCTGTACCTTCTTTACCTGGACCCCTCCCTACCATTGTCCATGCCTTGTTTACCCCCATTGTCCGTGGTACCTTGGGAGGGAGGGGTGAGGGGGCTGAGCAGACACCAAACCAAATTGAGAGTGTGCAAAAGGCCGCTTTATTGAAACAGGTGCATATTCACAACAATACAAACCTGGCAAACGCCTCACAAAACTAGTCCTCACTAATTAAAATATTACCTTACAACCCCAAACGTCAGGCCCGCCCCTAATACGTCACAATCCCCGCCCCCACCCAGCACAACATAATTACAATTCAAACAATACCAAAACCTGCATAATCATAATCATCATCCCAACCCAAAAGCATAACATCACACTCCAAAAATTGCCCACCAACAACTTACATTACCCAAAACCGTGTAACCACCCCACGAAACAACTATTTAAACTTTTCCAGCCATAGCCCAATTTTAACAAAATCCCAACAACCTTCATGTCCCTGCTGACAAAGAACCCCCAATTTCCGCACGGCACCTGATCCAAGCGACAATGAACAAATTATAAACCCCATATCCACCTGTTCCGACAAACGACCCGAAATATAAAAGATAGAAAAATAAATAAAAACCCCGGGGGCAAAAGAAGACAGAGCAAGCAGAAAAATTAGGGAGGGAGGGGGGAAAATTTTTTCAACTAAACTAATGAGCTCCCGGCCACCAGGTCATTCAGCCTAAAATGGTGGCCGGGAGGAGGAGTCAGGGAAATATATAACTGGGCTCCCTCAGTAGGAACCAAGGGAGCCCAAGAGAAGCCCAAAACAAGCCCAAGGCTGGCGCTCAGCAGGCACCCCCCCCACTAACCCCTCCCAATCAGCCCGGGGGGGGGGACCTCCCTGCGGTCGGCTGCCCCCCCAAGCCCCCCTTGGGAGGGAGGGGTGAGGGGGGGTGAGCAGACACCAAACCAAATTGAGAGTGTGCAAAAGGCCGCTTTATTGAAACAGGTGCATATTCACAACAATACAAACCTGGCAAACGCCTCACAAAACTAGTCCTCACTAATTAAAATATTACCTTACAACCCCAAACGTCAGGCCCGCCCCTAATACGTCACAATCCCCGCCCCCACCCAGCACAACATAATTACAATTCAAACAATACCAAAACCTGCATAATCATTTAAACATCATCCCAACCCAAAAGCATAACATCACATTCCAAAAATTGCCCACCAACAACTTACATTACCCAAAACCGTGTAACCACCCCACGAAACAACTATTTAAACTTTTCCAGCCATAGCCCAATTTTAACAAAATCCCAACAACCTTCATGTCCCTGCTGACAAAGAACCCCCAATTTCCGCCACCCAGAAAAGAGGGGGGGAAGGAATTACCCTCCTCTCTTTCTGCCCCCCAAAACTAACCATCAAAGAACCAGAAAGACCTCAACCCAGAAAATTCAGAATCTTCAAGCACCTGGAGAGCACCTCTCGCAATTCCAATAAATATAAATCCATCCCGATACGAGACAAATGAACACCATCGCTGCGAAAAAACTCCAGAGTGTCATAACGAATGTCCTTATGGGACACCCGCCCAAAACCCAGATCTCTGCAAAAACGGGAAACCTCCAAATTCAACTTCCTGCGCGCCTTATCAACTGCCCTAGGCTTAATCGCACCCCTCCAAGTTCTTCTAGGGACCAACTCCGTCCATAAAACATGGCAGCCCGACCACTGTTGACGAATGAGGGAAAGATCCTTCTTCATAGCTCTCAAGAGAACCACCCCTTTCACCCCAAAAAGGTCGTTTTCACCGAGGTGCAAAAGCAATACATCTGGACAAATACCCCCCACCAACCAGGAATTCAAGGCCGGAATAAGCTCCCTCCAGATCATACCCCCTTTCCCCTTCCACACAACATTAAACAGTCGAGAATTAAAACCAAGCGTGGGACCAAACTAACTCCTTATAGCTTGAGCTTCCGCACGCCTAATGAAGGAATGTCCCACTATCCAGATCGTCATGACAGATGAACGGGGGCCGGCCACCGAACCTGAAAAAGAAAAGCAGCATCAAACTCAAGAAAAATTAGCAGCCGCAGGCGCCGAAGCAGGATCATTTTGCACATAGCGCCTAAAACAGTTGGAGGACCAACGCCCTAAAGACATAATGTCTTGCTGCGACCAACCCCTATTATGAGCCTCTGTTGCTGCCCCAATCCTGAAAGAATGTGTACCATACTGTCTTTCATCCAGGCCAATGAAACGCAGCGCTTTACGCAACACCATGCGCAGTTGATACTCAGTCACCCTGGAACCATCCAGATGTTGAAAAACAGGGCCCTCAATGGCGGCCCCCGAACATTCCCTCAAACGCCTAGCCCACCTCAAAGGGCACGTCTCAGAAGGAGAGGATGCTTCCAGCCAAATGCCCCTCCCTCTGCTTTGTTGATCAGTTTTCGCGCGAGCCAACCAGATGTGCAATCCTTTCTCTAAAAGTCGAACATTCCCCCACCCCACCCCAGAAGTAACTTTAGATCCTAATAACTCAGAAACTCTGAAAGCACCAAAAAACATCCAAACCATAAGAGTGGAAAAAAGACAAACCTCAAACTCATCCAAACAAACTGAGGGCAAAACCTGCAAAACTCGGGCTAATGTCTGCCAAGACAAAGGTTGGCGAACCATCTGCTCCCTACCCCTCTCCCTAGACCAACCTTCCAGCATGCGCTTACCCACCTCCCCTGCTGAAGGAGAATAGCCCCACAGTAATTGGCCCATGAACGCAATACCAGCCAATTTTCCAGCAATTGTCACACGTGTCAAACCCCTGTCCATCAAGTGAAGAATGAACTGTACCACATCTTCAGAACGTCTCCAACCCGGAGCGCGCCAGCCGGCCCCAGATTCCAAAAACTCTTTCCAGGCTAATTCATACACTGCCCTAGTGGAAACTGCCAGCGAACCTACCACCAACTGCAAAACCCTGTCTCGCCTACAGTCCACAGATGTTCTGGCATGGGGGTCGGCGTCCTGTCCGCCTCCGAGGCTAGCCCATGGAATCTCTCCCACTGTGAACGAGACAAAGCATCCGCAATGTCATTGTCCACCCCAGGAATGTGCAAGGCCTTAAAACTGATGTCATACGTCAAGCACCCCAACACAAAGACCCTCAAGAGCTTCAAAATTGGAGCATCCCTGGCCGACTGCCGATTGATAATGTCCACCACAGCCTTATTATCAATTCGAAACAGCACTTTTTTGTGAGCAAGCTCATGACCCCACAAAGTCAAAGCCACCACCACAGGGAATAGCTCAAGGAATGCAATACTCCTGCCTCCGTTCTTCCACGTAGCAGGCCACTGTTCAGCACACCATCTGCCCTGCCAGTAAAGACCGTAACCATCACTGCCTGCAGCATCTGAAAAAATTTGGACTTCCCAGACACAATCTTCTTCTCTGTACAGAGGAATGCCATTGAAAGAGTGTAAAAAGGCTACCCACATCCGCAGATCCTCCTTAACACCTGCTGACAAGCGGACGTGATGGTGAGGTAAAAACTGACCAGATAGAGCTCTACCCAGACGCCTGCAAAACGTTCTACCTGCCCTGACCACCCTGCAAGCAAAATTAAGATGGCCTAGCAGCACCTGAACTTCCTTCACTGTCACTTTTGCCTTGTTCAACATAGCATGTAATAGGTCCAACATTTTTGCCTTCTTATCCACTGGTAAGCGTGCCTCCATAACATTAGAATCAATTTCGATCCCTAAAAAAGACATGGTCTCGCAGGGGCCCATTGTCTTTTCCGGTGCCAACGGCACACCTAAGAAATCCATCAGAGTCTGGAAGGTTCGCAAAGCATTCTGGCATGCTGAGGAATTGGGAGCGCCTACAAAAAAGAAATCATCCAGGTAGTGAGTCACAAGCTGGTGTCCTGAAGTGTTGGTGAAAAACCATTGGAGAAAGGAGCTGAAAGTCTCAAATAACGCACAGGAGATGGAACAACCCATTGGTAAAGCCTTATCAACATACCACTTCCCATGAAATTGAATCCCCAAAAGATCCCAATCCCCAGGATGCACTGGCAACAAACGGAATGCAGATTTGATATCACATTTTGCCATTGCCGCACCAGTGCCGGCAGACACAACCAGGGCCATGGCCACATCCACTGAAGAATAAGACACTGAAGCAGCCTCGCCATCAATGAAATCATTAACCGACGAGCCCTCCGGCCATGACAAATGTTGAATCAAACGAAATTGCCCAGGCTCTTTCTTAGGGACCACACCAATTGGGGAAACAATAAGATTCTCCAAGGGCCAATCATCAAAAGGACCCGCCATCCTTCCCTCACGCACTTCTTTGTCCAACTTGTCTTGCACCACATCGGGATGTTCATTGGCTGACAAAAGATTCTTTGACCACCGCCGCAACCGCGGCCCAGTATAACCAAGTCGAAAACCTTCTTGAAAACCATCCAACAACAACTTACCAGCCTCAACATTCCCATAACCCCTCAGAGCCACTGCCAAGTGAAAAGGATTAACTGGCGTACAAGCCTTTGGGCCCAGCTCCAGAAGTGTTCCCCCCCCCCCCCCCTGTTAGGCTGAGGCTGCTGTGTAGGACCTGGGGCATTGGCCGGCTGCTGTGACCACTGTCTGCCCCCTGTAACACGAGGCCCCCAACACCTGGCCAGTGGGTGCGTTCTACCACACTGGGAGCATTCGTGCCTGAACTTGCAATACTCCCTGGGGCAATATCCTCTGTTAAAATCCCAACAGGTCCCATTGGCAGATTGGACTGACGCTGCTGTACCCACCCCTCCCCGAGTGGGCTTACCCTGAAAGGGCCGATAAGGTAATGGATATCCGCTAGCTGTAAAAATCGTCTTACCACCAGCCGATGCCCCCATAGTGTGTTGCCACAAGTCATTATCCAACTCCCCCCATTTCGCTTCAGGATCCCAAGCCATCCGAGCCCGGAATTCCTCATCATACTGTGACCAGGCATAACCACTGCCAGTAATCTGCGCCTTTCTGATCACATCCATATACTTAAAAATGGCAACACAGCGCTCAGGGAATTTCTCACAGTACACGCTAGCATATATAAGAAATGCCGCTGTCCAGTTTTCGATGGTCAAAGGAACCTTTGGACGCTTGGCCAACTCGTACTCTTCCTCCTTAGACCCCTCCTTAGACCTAACTTCCCTATGTAAGAGCTTCAATAATTCAACGTACTCCCCTTTCCAAATCCTTTCCTTAGTAGATAGCATTAAATGAGCGCCCAACGGTTTTGTAACGCCCATGTAAGGCAATTTCTTTATTTTAAGCTCCTTACTGTGGGGGGGATCTTTACCTACCTCTATGGGCTCCGTAACAGTCCCAGAATCCACCTTGGAACCCGCACCCCCATCACTCGTACCCACTCCTTGATCCTTAACATAACGACCTTTGTGGAGCTTAAGATCCATACCCTCTGAAGGAGGATCACCCCTGTTCCCACAGATACCATCAATGGTTTGTCCCGCGGCCCAGCAAGCTCACCTGGATTCAATAAAGGAAGTTGGGCCGGCCTCGCTCTCCATGCCAGATGCTCAACATCGTCGCCTGTCCGAGGAACCCTCACCGCGGGGCCGCTCTCTCGAGTAGGTCTGGAAACTGTAGCTTTCGGACGCACCACCACCGGTGCCTGTAAAACATCATCAGAAGCGTGAAAAAGTCCCCCCCCCTGCACCCTCAGCACGTAACTCGCCCTCCTCAGGGCTTTCCTCATCATAATCCAAAACCAGGGATTCCTCCAATCTAGGAGGGGCACACACCACTGACGGACTTTGGAAACCAACCTGGGCCTTACCAGCCCTGACTGAAACACGAGGCGGGGGAGCCGACTGGACCCGTCTGTACTCCCCCGAACGATGAACAGTTTTGTACACCTTATCCAATGATGAATCCCTTTTTTGGTGAGAAGAAAAAGTTGGGGCCAGCGAGGACGCGCCGGACCTGCTTCTGCCAACCCCGCCGAGATCCTGAGAACCAGATAATGGGGCCAGCGAGGACGCGCCGGGCTGCTTCTGCCAACCCCGCCGATACCTGTAGAAAGAGAAGTTGGGGCCAGCGAGGACGCGCCTGACCTGCTTCTGCTGACCGCGCCGAGATCCTGAAATGAAGACGTTGGGGCCAACGAGGTCGCGCCTGACCTGCCTACGTTGACCGCGCCGGGATCCCTCGCCGGTACGGGGTATGCCGCGCCAGGCTCCACCCTCCCTTCTCCTCGGTGCAACTGGGCCGCACTCTACCCTACCAAGTCTGCCTCTCCACGACGCTCTCCGACCTGTGAAGAAAAAGGCTGAACTGATGTGCCGGGACCCTTACTACCAGAACGGCCAAACCTATCAATACCACTAGCCACACAAAAATTAGAATCCTGAAACTGTAAATGACCAGCCTCCCGAGAAACAGACCCCCTAGACCGAACAGACAACCCCCGCCGAGGAGGGGATGGCGGCACCTCCTCACCACCACTACTCCATTCCAACAGCTCTTGAATAATCTTGGACGCGGGACCCAACACCGGCCCACCATGCCCTTCCTGCTGGGTATCAGACCGGGGCTGCTCCATCCTCCCAAAAGATCTGCCCCCCACAGGCAAACCCGGAAAACTCAAAGTGCCCCCAAAACCACTCAACATATCAGTCCCCTTGATGGGCGTAACCCTGCCCGCATCACGAACCCCTTCTGCCCAGGAAGGAAAAACATCCAGACCCTCCCAAGACCTAGCACCCACCTGTCTACTGCCACTCTCTTGCAAAGTGGTAAAAACATTACCACCCACAGAAGGCTCAATGCACCCCCTACCTGACCCAGAGACATCTGCAGGAGTACACAACAAACCACGACCAGCTTCTTGCCCCTGTAACACTGCCCCCGCCCTCCTATCCATCTGCGCCCACTCTCCCTCCCCCACAGAACCACTGAGCACCGAAAGCACCTCCCCACGGGTCGAAACAGGGGGGGAAAACAACAGGGGGCTAAACGGTACAAATGCAGTCCCAGACACCAACTGCCCAGACAGCACCCCATCACGGCCAACAGCACTGCCAGGCACCTGCCCCCAGAAACTCGAGCTGGCGTCAAAAAACGATCACCAGCAGTCCCTGTACTTGAATCCAGAATTGCCACCTGTTCAGCAACTCTCTGAGCCCCCAAGCCTGATTGTTCAACAATGTGGCCAACCGGCACTTCAGCCGGTAATACATCCTCACCGCGAGCGCGAGGCGTGAGTCTATCCTTGTGCGCATGTGCGCGAAACGCCGGCGCGACTCCCAAATGCTCCCCGTCAGGAAAAACGGAGGCAGAAGCAGAGCGCTTCCTGCCTCCTCGCTTAACGGCCCGCTTGCCTCTCGCAGCGGGGACCGAAAGCGACCTCACCGGCAGCTCCACAGGAACCAAAGGAGCCGACGTCCCTCCCTCCCCCACTCCTGCTTCGCGCAACACAACCGCCCCAGCCTCCAACGACCCGACATTAACCTGGGCCGCCCTCCTAGCGCGCAGGCTCACTCACCGACTCCTTCCGGGACCTTTTCGGCGAAAAGCACGCCGCCACCACCGCAGCAACGCGGGCAGAGGCCTGCCGCTGAGGCCGCGACGGCCCAGCCACGTCCCCCAACACGAGGTCCAAGCGCCCAGCCTCGCTCAGGAGGCGGATTGCCTCCAAAACGCGATAGTCTTCTCCAGACATAGCACAAGCAAACCACACACACATTTTTTTTTCAATTAAACTAATGAGCTCCCGGCCACCAGGTCATTCAGCCTAAAATGGTGGCCGGGAGGAGGAGTCAGGGAAATATATAACTGGGCTCCCTCAGTAGGAACCAAGGGAGCCCAAAAGAAGCCCAAAACAAGCCCAAGGCTGGCGCTCAGCAGGCACACCCCCCACTAACCCCTCCCAATCAGCCCGGGGGGGGGGGACCTCCCTGCGGTCGGCTGCCCCCCCCCCGCCCCCCTTGTTTACCTCTCGTCCTCCCTCCTGTCGTCCGAGGTGCCTTGTTTACCCCTGCTCTCCATTCTGTTGTCCCTGGTACCTTGTTTACCACCGCCCTCCCTCCCGTTGTCTGTTGTGCCTTGTTTATCCCCGTTCTCCCTCTCACTGTCCGTGGGCCCTTGTTTTCCCCCGACCGCCCTCACGCTGACCGAAGTGCCTTGTTTACCCCTGCCCTCCTTCCTGTTGTCTGTGGTGCCTTGTTAACCCCGCAACCCCCACCTATTGTCCGTAGTGAATTCTTTACCCCCACCCCCACCTGTTGTGCGTAGTGCCTTCTTTACTCCCGCCCTCCCTCCTGTTGTCTGTGTTGCCTTCTTTACAGTTGTCCTTTTATGCCTTCTTTACCCCCGCCCCCCCTACCATTGTCCATGGTGTCTTCTTTACCCCCGCCCTCCCTCCATTGTCTGTGATGTGTTGTTCACAACCCCGCCCCTCCACCCATTGTCCATGGTGCATTGTTTACCCCCACTCTTTGCTCCTGGTTGTTAGGTCTTCTAGGAGGGGATCGCAGACTGCACCACAAGTACCATAATGCCTTACACAGGGAGGAGTGGTGTGTTGTCCCATACAGCCCTGAGACAGGTCACCTGACCAAGAAGGGAGGAACTTAACCACCCAGCGCAGTGATGGCGGTGCTTGGCTTTCCTTTCTGTTCCTGCCCGCTTGTTGGATTTCCCGGCATGTCAAGCTCCCCTTTGGATATTCCTGCTTTCCCCTCGGATGCCGAAGAGCCCGCTCACCCCGCCCCCCCTTCCCTTTTGTTCAACGTCTTCGGTGGACTTTCAGTGCTCTGCTCGTGTGTGCTTCGTGACTGCCTACAGAAGCACCCTGTGATTATCGGAGTCAGTTACGGGTCTGCAATTTGGATCCTCTCGGCTATTCTGAGTCGGGTGTTATTTACTGCACTGTTACGTCTTGCAAAACCTCCTGTGACTTTGCAGTGTGTCCCCGTGACGATAACGGGTTGACGCGTTCCTGTTTGTGTTTCTTTTCTGTTGTTTGAAGTCTGGCAACTTTATTGACTCTTACGGACCTTTTTTCTCAAACAGCGTGTGAGAGACGCTAGTCCCTCTCTGCTCGCTATCACTTGCATTACTCGTACAGCGCGTGTGATACGCTACTCCCTCTCTGTTCGCTGCCAGACGCTTGTCCAGAGGACTTTCGGAATACTGGAACAAATAGTACTATTTACAGACATTTTTCAGCACTTGTGGTCTGAAGGATTGACCACTATTGTTCTGTTGAATTTATTATTCATTTTTGTCCTCTATCACCGGATCTTGAGTGGTGATAGTTCAGTTCATTTCAGAATTATTGGCACCTGTTTTTTGTTTGAGACCAAGTCTCCAATATTGAGTCACCGCTGCTGAAGTCCTGATACTTTTATGTTCCGGGTAAGTGTGGGACATCACACACACCTTGTCATTTCTAGGGGGTTAAGATGTGGGGTACATATTAGAGTAACTTTGTGCTGTTCTCTCTTTCTTGTTTCCACTGCATCTATAGCCGCCCCTTCCTCTTTGACCACTCCTCCAGCGGATAGACCTCTGACTTGGTCTCTTCTTTTTCTGGGGTTACCTGTTCATCCTGCATAGTCCTTAGGACACAGTGGTGGTGATACTCCTAGGGAAGGTTGAGGCATCAGCTTCGCTCCTGAGTTATTGGACTTCTGTCTGGATACATCCTGAACCTGACAATGGTGCATTATTTAGCCTGCTACCCCCACCTGTAGTCCGTAGTACCTTGTTTACCCCCACCCCCTACCCGTTGTCTGCAGTGTCTTGTTTATCCTCTCCCGTTGTCTGCAGTGCCTGGTTTAACCCCGCCCCACCCTTTGTCCGTGGTGCCTTCTTTACCCCCGCCCTCCCTCCCATTGTCCGTGGTGCCATCTTTACCCCCGCACTTCCTCCATTCTGTGATGCCTTGTTAACCCCTCGCCCTCCCTCCCCTTGTCCGTGGTGCCTTGTTTACCTCCTTCCCTCCCTCCCGTTGTCCATTGTGCCTTGTTTACCCTTGTTCTCCCTCCCGTTGTCCATGGTTCCTTGTTGACCCCCGACCTCCCTCACGCTGACTGTAGTGCCTTGATTACCCCCGGCCTCCCTCCTGTTGTCCGTGGTGCCTTGTTTACCCCTGCCCCCACCTGTTGTCTGTGGTGCCTTCTTTACCCCCGCCCCTCACCTGTTGTCTTTAGTGCCTTCTTTACCCCTCCCTCCTGTTGTCTGTATTGCCTTCTTTACAGTTGTCCATGGTGCCTTCTTTACCCTCGCCCTCCCTCCTTTTGTCCGGGGTGCCTTCTTTACTCCCTCCCTCCCATTGTTGGTGGTGTCTTCTTTACCCCCGTCCTCCCTCCCATTGTCCATGGTGACTTCTTTACCCCCTCCCTTCCTTGTCCGTGGTGCCTTGTTTACCCCTGCCCCCCACCTGTTGTCCGTAGTACCTTCTTTACCCCCGCCCTCCCTTTTGTTGTCTGCATTTCCTTCTTTACAGTTGCCCATGGTGCCTTCTTTACCCTGGCCCGCCCTCCTCTTGTCTGTGGTACCTTCTTTACCCCCGCCCGCCCTCCCTCCCATTGTCCATGGTGTCTTCTTTACCCCTGCCCTCCCTCGCTTGTCCATGTTTATTTATTTATTTATTTATGAAATTTGTAAAGCGCAACCAATGCCCAAGGGCGTCTCGGCGCTGTGAACGTGGCAGAAAGTTGGGAGGAATTATTGATTGAACAGCCAGGTTTTTATTCTTCTCCTGAAAGCTAACAGAGTGGGACTGGATCGAGTGTCTAAATCAAGAGAGTTCCACTCACTATTGGATGAACCCCTTCTGCTGCCTGCATCTGAGCTATCATCAGAGGAGTAGCAGTCCTTGGATGTGGCATAGCCATCCTTAAGATAGGGGTAAACCTTCTTTTTGTCGAATTTAGCCACATCCTTCTGTAGTTTGGTGATTTTCTGTTTCAACAAGAACTCCCTGCTTCCTATGATTTCATTATTAATCTCAGTCAGTTTTGAGGAAAAGGCAGTCTTGGGGGTGGATCCTTTTAATGCAGACTCTGCCTCCTGGATCTTGACCAGGAGGGCATCAGCCAATCTTTTGGCTGTCTTGATGATAAGGAATAGGAGGTCTTTGGTGCATTTCCATGACACCTGGCACCAGTCCTTCTTGAATGGCCCGTCCTCTAAAACAATTCTAGGGAGGATGTTGACTATGAGGCCATGTGGTGCAATGTTTGCCCTCAAGTATTCCGTCATTAGGGCCCCTTGAAGGGAAGTCCTAAGCCATTCTTTTTTAAGTTGTGTTATTGAAACCCAGTCAGTTGTTGAGCCTGAGGCCGCTGCCCCTCCAGAGCCAAGTAAGGACGGGGCTGTTCTCAAGGTATCGGCTATTGCTTCTTCATCTTTAGTAAAGTTAGGATGCCACAATGCCTGCTACCAGCAGCAGAGGGGAAAGACCTGTCAGGTCACTGGCATAAGAACATGTTTGTTTTTTGTAATCATAAAAAATGTATAGAAAAATGTGTTTAAATCTTTTTGCCAGTTTCTTCAAATGTAAGCTATCGAGCTATTGCATTTTTTTAAAATGACTTGTATTGAACTGTTTCCAATATCTTTTTGCAAAAAAGATCTAACAGGTTTTTAATATGTTAAATGTTGCACTAAACGTTTTGTTAATATATGTAAACATGCTCGTCCTTCATTTGAAAGAGTTGTGCCCCAGGGTTTTAACTGGTTGTTAGAAAAGGAATCGGAGTGACTATGTATTATGTGGCAAATGTAATAAGAATATTGCACATCACCTCAGAGTTACATAACCTTATAAAGGAATTCGGCCTTTGGCCTCATTCCTCTATATAGTTATGGAACTTCTCAGTGACTTACAATATCCTTTTAATAATGTACAGCAGGGGGTACTTTATCCCTTATAAACTGTGTCCTGCTGTTGGATACCAATTCTGTGCGGAAGCCTGTCAAGCTGAAAAATAAATCTTCCACCCTATGCTGGAACCACTGTTCAGCCATGATCCAAAAAAAAGGTATGTGTTGATTCCCTCATACAGACTTGTACCTTCAAGAGCAAGATGAATGAGAGAAGCCTCAGCTGCTGAATCTAGAGTTTCCGCAACGGTACAGCAAGCTAAGGACATATACATGTCTTATGCTACAACACAAGCCTCAAATCGGTGCATATTTGGGGGGGCGTGGTTTCGCCGGCTGCAAGGTAGCCACACCTTGGGTGTGCTTTGCTGGCCAAGCCAATAATCTGGTGAAATCCTGCGGACTTGGGGGCATCTTGTTGACCCCTGAATACCCAATGCTGTTCTTGCAGCCCAGAGCGCGCAATGCTGATTCTATTAGGGGCTGTTTAGTGTGTAGGACGCTGCAATTGCTCCTAGGGTGACCAACCGTCCGTAAATTTCACGGACTGTCCGTAAATTGGACCTCACGTCCGTTGTACGTGAGGATCCTTTTTACGGACGCCTTTTGTCCGTAATTTTGGCCTTGTAGGGAACAGAGCTGTTCCCTAAAAACAGATTTTTAGCTTAGGTGTTTTAAGCCACGCTCTTAATTACATCGAACACCCCCTTTTGAGAGACCCTCTCCCTTTTTTCATACCACTTAAAGCCCTGGAAACAACACCATGTCACAGTCACCTCATGGCATGTATGGCACTGTGCATCATGCATGACTCATGACTTCCACTTTTTCAGATTGCCTATGTGCAGGGGCATAGTGAACACTTCCCCACCCCACCCCTTGCTTTAGGAACTACAGGGAGGGTGACATTCTTGATGGGCCTCTTCTGTCTGGAACTCTGCAGGCAAAGGCTCAGCTCATAATTAATATGAAAACGTGGGCGAGTGAGTAAGTGAAAGGATGGCCGGGGTGATTGCTGAATGGATGATTGAAAGGGTGAATAGATGGATAATTAGCGAAAGGATGGATAGATGAGTGAAAGGCAGGATGATCGGTGAGTGAATGGGTGGATGGATGAGTGAAAGGATGGATGAGTGATAGGGTCAATGGATGGATTCATGAGTGGATGAGTAGAAGGATGGGTGGATGGATGGGTGGATGGATGGAAGGATGGATGGCTAAGTGAAAGGGTCAATGGAGAGAGAAAGGGAGGATGGGTGGATGGCTGAAAAGGTGAATGGGTGGAAGGATGAGTGACTGGGTGAGTAAATTAAAGGATAGCTGGATGGGTGAAAGGATAAATGGCTGGATGAAAGAGTGGATGGATTAGTGTACGGTGGATAGGGTGAAAAGGTGGGTGAATGGATGAGTGAAAGTGTGGATGGAGGGATGGATGAGTGAAATGATGGCTGGAAGGATACACAATGGATAGGTTTGCAAATGTATGAATATGTTAGGATATAAATAGGATTACTTATATACTATGCGCGACCTCCTTTGATGTGTAAAACCTACCTTTTGTCCCAAAATTCTGTCTTGAATTTTTGTCCTGAATTTTGACCCTTTGTCCTGAATTTTTACACTCACTGTCCTGAATTTGCACCCATGACAGTTGGTCACCCTAATTGCTCCTGCCATGACACGGCCTGCAGGTGCCTGAATATCGAGGCTGCGTGGGCTGATGGGGCCTAGAGCGGGCTGCTGGAACTGTGCTTCAGCGGCCCGGGCAAAGCTTCAATGGATGGTAGAAAGCTGATCAAACTCACCGGATAGCCGGGTGAGGCAAAGCGTGAGGACGTGCCTGCGGGATTGCCTGGGATCTGCTGCCATCCGAGTGAGTGCTGGGGCAATAGTCAGGCCCAAGGAGTGAAGACGGCAGCTGCTGTAGGATCCGATGAGCGCTGGGCTGTAGAGAAGGACATAAACAGGAGCCCCAGGTGAGCTGGTCGGGGACGCCACGGTGGGTGAAGGCATTGCCAGGGAGGGTGGTGCTGCAGCCACAGAGGTGAGAATCATTGTTCTACGGTTGGTGGCTGTCAGTGCCATCTCCCTGCCCGGTGGAGGAGCAGACTAAGGCATTCCCCTATGGCACTGTGGTGCCTCTGTGGTGGTGGCATCCCTCTTTCTTGACTCCTCGCTCCCCCCCGGGCGGGCTGACCCATGAGTGGAGAGCTGAAGAAGAGATGCACCATAGAGCCCGTAGTGTGGACGTTGTGCATGGCTGCTGACCCGCAACTTAAGGCAGCGGCTGGGGTTAGGAAACAGTTGGAATAAACCCTGCACGTTGTAACTGAGAGGAAGGTCAACCATATTAAAAAGGGGAAAGCAAGAAAGGGACACCACGCTGTGTTGAGGGCTTGGAGGGCAGAAACTACAAGAGCGGGGACTGGTGTGCTGGTGTCGCCCCATCCTACCTCCCTCCACATAATCAGGCCCAAGACTGAGGCGGGAAGAGACATCAGTAAGACACTGCCTCCCTTTTTCTGTTGCAACCCGGTCGCTAAACATCCCCATGTGCACAGCAGCAAAGGGAGGCAGCACTCCCGCAGAGTGTGTAGGACCCCATAGTACAGATCAACTGGGGCCCACCACACCCAACATGGGAAGGCTGTAGCCAAATAGTCTAAGCTCTTGTTTGAGATCAGGTGGCAGACCCGACAAGAGGAACCCCCCAGAAACGGAGGAACAAGCAACACAAACTGATAATGGTGCCTCTCGTGAGGATGGCCTTCGCAGTCTACTCCTAGAGGTTAAAACCAGCTTAAATACACTCAACTTAAAACTAGGCCAGCTTTCGGCCCGCCTCCATCAATTCAAAAACAGGGTGGACACCCACAGAGGTAAATTTGCACAGCTGGAGGCCAGAGTCTCAGCCAATGATGATGCCCTGGCAGAGGACAAACAACAGCTGCTTAAAATGGACAAAGTGCTAGAATTGATCAAAGCTAAAAATGAGGACTTCGAATCATGATCGAGAAGGAGCAACATCCAAATCACGGGAATACCGTAGTCCACGCCAATATCACAGATGGAGGTTTATGTGGAGGCACTGCTGCGCAAACTCAGGGGGCGCTTGCCTGTCCAATAGTGGCCAAACTGTTAAACTGCAGATACCGGTATGCAGTTCTGCGCTCTCTGTTTTCTCAGATTTCACACTGGAGGTCCAGGCTGCACTCCGTGAATTCCTCCCTGCCAAGCGCATTTAACAAAAACAAGAAATACTGTACGCCCTGCTTTACCAGGCCAAATAGGGAATCAGAAGGTGGGACAAGACGCAGTTCTTCAGGGATCCAAAGGCCGCACTTAGGTTCGCCAAGAAATTGGAAAAAACACAGCGTTCACCCTCCAAGACCCACGACTGCCAGGAAGAAGGCAACAGCAATGACAATGACTAACAAGTCCCCGCTAAGAGATCTCTTGCAGCTGGCCTTGGCGTGTGCTTTCATGAGAGTTGATACGCATATGCAGGACTAAGAAGCCCCCCACCTTGGGATGCAGGACACTAACTATCTTCGTCTGTTCCAAGACAATCAAAGTCCGCAACCCGAAAAGTGCTTGGCCACCCTGTACTAGCAGACAGGGATGACCCCTGGGAGAGGCCGTGCCCCCATGGGATAATTCCCTTAGTCCTGACAGAAGGACCTTGCAAGTTGGTAGGGAGAGGAGGGCAGGTGGACTGTCTCAACCTAATTGAGGGATGGTATTGGAGGTATTGTTTTGGGGCCAAGGGTGGGAGGGTGGGGTTTGCTTACCAGTTGGGGATAGTGCTGCCAGGCCAGATGGGTCACAAATGTGCTTGGAAGTACACCGGCAGCACATGTAGTATTTGTGAGTGCACCTGCGTCCCCCCTTGTTTGTGCAATGGCAAATGCTCCCTCACATTGCTGCAAGCCCATGGCATGCACGGGTACACATGCATAACATGGAAGCTCTGAGGTCTTTATGACCACTGGAAATCTAGGCTGGTGCATGCTTAGTTCGCTAGACTGGGAGTGGATGTGTGCTTTGTGCAGGAGACACACTTGACGGAGGCTACTGGGGCCAAGCTCTGTGACCGTTGGTGTGGCGAGACCCACTCATCTGTGTATGCTAATTATGGTGGGGTGTTGCTGTTTTGCTTAGGAAGAGACTACCATTATTATTATTATTATTATATTTATTTTTATAGAGCGCAACAGCTACCCTAAGGTTTCCCGGCGCTAAGAAAGAGGCTGAAACAGGTAACAAGGGGAAAGGGACAGTTGAGCAGATGAAGTTTAGTTATTGGTTAAACAACCATGTCTTCAGGTTCTTACGGAATTGCAAATAGCATTCATTTGTGCGGAGTTGGATTGGAAGGGAGTTCCATAACAAGGGGGCCAGATAGGAAAAAGAGCGACCTCCTTGTCTAACTCGATTGATCCTGGGTACCTGGAACTTATGTTGAGTCGAGGAGCGTAGAGTTCTAGTAGGGACGTATTGTTTAACCAAGGAGCTCAAATATGCAGGGGCCTTACCGGCCTTAATTCTATGCATGAAACATAGAGCTTTAAATTTTGCTCGTTGTTCAATCCGGAGCCAATGGAGACTCCGGAGACCAGATGACGTAGAGGATCTTTTTGGTAACATGCATATCAGTCTCACAGCTTCATTTTGCACTGTTTGGAGTTTCTTGGTAACATCCTTGCATACTCCCAGGTATAAGATGTTGCCGTAGTCCAGCCTAGAAGTAATTAGAGCTTGGACTACAGTTTTTAGTGTATTCTGGGGGAGCATCCACCTGATTTTCCTTAGCCACTTGAGTATGGTAAAACACGTAGCTGCCACTCTGACCGTTTGCTGTTTCATAGATAGGTTTTCATCAAAAATGATGCCCAGGTTGCGAGCATTGGTAGAGGGGGTGGGTGTCGGCCCCATCTGAGAATACCATGGCACACTACTCACACAATCATAGAGAAGGAGGGGAGGTATGTTATCCTCGCGGGGAACCTATCCCAACAGCCCATGACACTGGTGGCAGTGTATGGGCTGAATCAGGACGACCCAAATTTCTGTACACAAGTCTGGTGATTGGTGGCAGGTTTTGTACCTAGGGCACTGGTGTGGGGAAGAGACTTCAATATTGCACTAAACAGTTAGCTGGATCACTCCTGGGCCAGACAGTATCACCCCCAAGCAGCGGGTATTCTTAGGATGATAGTTGAAGTCAACACGCTGGTCGACATCTGGTGGCATTCACATGGGGAGCACAGGAGCGGCACTTGCCTCTCTACATATCACGGCTCCTGGTCACATATTGATTTCTGGCAGGAGATCAGGGATGTACTCACTTGGACAGCGTCGGTGGATCACCTTCCCCAGACACTCACGGACCATGCCTCGGTGTGCCTGGTGCTGACAATGCCATAGATCCCCTTGTGGGCGTTCTCCTGCCGGCTGCCCCCGCATGCCCTACGAGAGGTCGCATTCCGGGAGGAAATATGCTCCACTATAACAGACTACTCAGAAAACAATATGGGTATGGTGGAATCGCCATCTATATTATTTTTTTTATTTTTTTAAAAACTTTTTATTCAACAAAATCTAGGCAATGATGACATGTTTGCAAATGAACATGTGATACAATCAGGTGACGCATTTCAGAAATCAGTTTCTGTATTATATAGAGTTAGTTAACATCTTTCTCAACATCTGTAAATGGTAAAGCAGTCCCCAGCCTATCCCATTCAATCCTCATTAGAGCTGTCAGAGTCCTCTTCCGGTATTGGGTCGCAGATGTCCCCCCTGTAGCTGTTCCAAGCCGCCCATATTTTTGCCCATTTACGTGGGCTTCTGCGATTAGTATAGACTGTTCTTTCCGCTATCATAGCAAGGTCCATATCCTTGCACCAAGTCTCTAGCAATGGTGAGTTGACCGCTCCCCACTTTTGTGCAATATTTCGTTTCGCCACCGTGAGTCCCAGAGTGACCCATGTTTGTCCATGACGTGTGAGGTCGTTGGGCTCCTATATGTTTAAAAGACATCTGCGCGTCTCTGGCACTAGGGACACCCCCATCACCTGTGACATTGTTCTCATTATCTGCCGCCAGTATTCTACTATTGCTGAGCATCCCTATAGTGTTTGTAAGAAAGTTCCCTCTTCTCCGCACCCTCTCAGACAATTTTTTAATTTTTTAATTTTTCAAAAACCTTTATTCAGAAGATTGCATAGACAGGTTACATACTTGCACCAAATCAAAGGACCATATACGTGTACACAATTGAAGATGGGTGAGATCTGACTGGCATAAGGTCCCAGAATTCAGACAATAGGGTCTGGCAGCATGATGCATCCTCGAGCCATTGGGCGAACTTGGGTGCAGGTTTGCGACCCTAGCACATGGAAACCCTACGCCGCGCGAGGACCAGCAGCATGGCAATCAAACGACGGGAAGCGTCTAGGTAAAATTTAACAAAGCCTAAGAGGCAGAGTAGAGGGTCAGGCTGAACCAGCGATGAGGTCATCTCTGAGATGGCAGCCAGTAATCGGAGCCCTTGGGGCACAGCCAGGTGAGGTGGGAGAAGTCCGCCGCAGGGGCAGAACAGCGCAGGCATCTATCACAGGGGATGAGCCCCAACTTATGCAACTGAACTGGAGTGCGGTAAAGCCAATGCAAATATTTAAAATAGATGAGGCGCAGGCGATAGTTCGGGGACAAACGCTTAGTCTGGTTGCAGCAATAGAGCTAATCATTGGGAGATGGCAACACCAAGGTCTGCACCCCATGCCACACGCTCACGGTCAGTGGAAATGGAAGTAGCCACCAGGGAGAGGCCGTAAAGTTTGGTCACCAACTTCTGAGGAGAGGGGAACGAATACAGGATATCAAGAGCAGTCATCGAGGGAGGAGGCTGGGGGAATGAGGGATGCAGCTCCCTACATATCGCCCGAAGATGATAGAAAAGTAAAGTATCCATGGGACCGGAATCGTCAGTAAGTGAAAAGAATTTGTTCCCAGGGTAGAGATCCGCTATCGTAGTCAACCCTAGACGAGAGGCATTGTAGGAGAGTAGGGTCTACTTCCTATGGTTACCCCCACTTTTTGCTGTGATTCTCTGGTTTTTCGACTTTAGTCTGGCTGTGGCCCTGCTAATCAGGACCACAGCCTAGCTGTTCTCTCTCTAAATTGATACCATGTACTTTAGGTACTTACCAGATTGGTTACTGGGTCACCCTACCCTTGTGAGCCCCTGTATAGTGTACCATAGGTACCCAGGGCATAGGTGCACCCTAGGCCTACCAGGGGCTGCAGCATGTATTGTGCCACCCCTGGTTTGCCTTCCAAACTGACACCACAGGTATGTTCACAAAGCCTGGGTAAGGTGGTGTAATCGCCCCTTACTTAGTTATAGTATATCTTTATCTGCCTTATATATAGACACATAGTAACCTATAAGCCACTCCTATGGCAGGCCTTAACAATCCTGGAGGCAGAGTGCTTGGTTATATGTGAGAGGGTGCCCTAGCATGAGCTGAGCCCCTCTGCAGCTTTCGGAACCATCTCCTTATAGCTGTTCTATGATATAGCCATACCATATACTCTTAAGTGCATTATAATCCTCGCAGTTAATGCTAACTTTGGTTTGGCTTCATCAAAACATGTTGTGTAAGGTGTCAAACACTTTGGAATACTACCCCCCCCCCCCCGCCAGTCCTGGTGGCGGGGGTAGCATTCCACCCTTCTAGAGAGAGAAGACATGTAGTTACTGGTAAACCTGGTTAAAGGTATGCTAATGAAGTAACTTGTATTGTACTTTTAACTCTGACCTCATAAAGAGTGCAGAGGGGTTCTGTTTAGAATAAATACATATATATTTGATATATACCTTGTGTGGTGTACTTTCATTTGGTAGTCAAGGGATTTTAATTGGTAAAACAACTTGCTTAATGTGCTCTCTGAAGTCTTAGCCTGATGACTGCTGGTCCATGCTACCACTAGGATAGCTTTCTATAAGGTTGACTTTACAACCACCATCAATAAGGGTCGATTAGACTGGTGCAAGGTGCCCACTAGAACTTGTTGACATCATATGCCAGGCTAACTTCTCACATTGGTAGCAGTGAAAGGATAAGAGCTTGCATTGTTTTACCAAATAATCTTGAGAATATCATTTGATAAATCACATCAAGGTACCTGTAGGTACATATGAATCAAGTTTTATAATACATAAGTTCTACTGAACTTAGCAGTTGTAGGTGGTAAGGGCTTAGCACACCCTGACTACAACTTCTGGAGAGATTCTAGTAGGAAAATAAATAGTGTAGGTAGGTGCACACACCACACCTCACTAGTCATGTCTTCAGGAGCAGGAGGTAGTACCTCACTGCCAGATGTTAACTATGTGCAGACAACTAAGTAGGACACTTTCACTTTTCAAGATTTGAGAAGCTTGTGTGTTGTCAGAAGGTTAAGACAAGGACAGAGTCCAACCACCCAGCACCTAGTATATCTTTTAGTGACAGATGCCTTAGAAAAAGCATCAAACCCAGAGGCACAGGGTAGCAGGGAGGGGGGGGCATCCCTCAATAGAGGAAGATCCTAGTGGGTATCCCCACCAGGATGATGATGATGCTGATGATGAGGAAGCAGGCCAGGATGAGGTTAATTAACCTAACCTGGGAAACACAGGACTGCGTTAATGTGGAGATGGCCTAGGAAGGCCCCCCTCCAGACCCCCAAGTAGGCCTAATGGTGGGAACAGAAGGCCCAGATCTCTTTCAAGTGGATCTGAGCATTCTGACTCATCTCTAGGGTCCAATGCCTCTGCAGAAGAGAGCATAAAGCTAGAATGAAAGAGGTCAAGCTTAGGATCAAGAAGCAAGAAGTTGCCCTTGCAAAAGAGATCCTAGCTCTTGTAAGAGAGAAGAAACTGTGTGGGCTAGAGCCCACTGGTGGCAGCATAATCCCTAGTGGTAGGGATAGGTGTCATGACCATAGAAACCTGAACAAATTGTCCCTCCTATCAGATTGGGGATGACATCCACAAGTGGATAACTGCATTGGAGAGGGCCTGCAAAGTACAGCAGGTACCCAAAAGTCAGTGGGCAGCAATTTTATCGCTCTCCTTTGCAGACAAAGGCAGAGATAATCTCCTCACTGTTAGAGAAGAGGATACTGACAACTACTATGTCCTGAAGAGTACTCTGATAGATGGGTTTGGCCTAACCACTGAGCAGTACAGGTTGCTGTTCACAGACACCCGAAAGACACAGACTCAGGACTGGACAGATTTTGTCGATTGTGCTACTAAGGCTCTGGAAGGCTGGTTGCTGGGCAGTAAAGTGAGTGACTATTCAGGATTGTATAACCTTATAATGAGAGAACAGATACTTAATATTTGTCAGAACCAGTTATTGCATCAACACTTGGTTGACTCTGATGTGACCTCTCCCTGAGAATTGCTTAAGAAGGCAGACAAATGGGTCAGAACCAGGGTGAAGCAGAAGGTACAGAACCAAGGTGGTGACCAGAGGAAGCAAGACCAAAAGGGTGGGGAGAAAGCAAAAGACCAAAAGTCTTCTCAAGGTCCCCAAAAAGCTTCTAATGGTGGGGGTTCCCAACAATCCAAAAAGGCAGAAGGTCACAAAGAAACCATGGTGCAAGATTTGTAAAGTAAATACTCACTGGACCAGTGAATGCACCAAGAGGAGACAGCTCCAGCCACCATTGCCCCTAGTTCAGCTCCAAGTGGTGGTTCTCAACAGAAGGGTGTAGTAGTAGGGTTAACCATGGGAACTGAGTGGATTCTGGCCTAGTCAGAATACCAACTCAAGCTGTTTTGATCTGTGATGAGGACATACCCATGTCCTCTACTGTGAGTCCCAGTAACCTGGGCAAGTACAGACAAATTCCTTTAATTCATGATAAAGTGGCTCAGGCCTACAGGGAACATTTGCTAGTGTCACAATGATGACACCCAGCTTTGTGAAACCTGGACAGATCATACTAGGTGAAAATGACCTAGTGACCAATACTAGCAATGTCACTACCACACACAGTATGGCAGTTGTTAATTTCTCCTGGGGAGGGGTAACTGGCCTTAAGAAGGTTGTTGTTAACTCAGACCTCCCTGTAGAATGTTTGCTTGGCAATGACCTAGAATCTTCAGCCTGGGCTGAAGTGGAGTATAGGACACATGCAGAAATGGTAGGCATCTCAGCACATATGCTTGCTGTGACTAGGACACAGGTCAAAAATTGCAACACTGATCAGGCACTGGATTCTGGAATAATGGACCAGTTGCCTATCAGGAAAAGGTGCAGCAGGGTTAAGGCTTTGCCTTCCCCCCTGCCTCAGGATGAGGATCACCCTTCTGAGGAAGCTGATTGTGAGCCTGAAGAGGGAACTGTCCTAGAAGAGCTTGAGCCTGATCAGGTTGGGTTTCTTGGGACAGGGGGACCTTCCAGGTCAGATCTGAGGCAGGCGCAGTTGGACTGCCCTTCTCTTGAACCCCTCAGACAGCAAGCTGCTGCTGAGGCTGCAGGGAATGCTAGTGGTACTCATAGAGTCCACTGGGATGAAGGGATCCTGTATTCAGAGGCTAGAGACCTCAAGCCTGGAGCTTCCAGGAGGTTGGCCATACCTTTGGCATTCAGGAGCTTCCTTTTGACACTAGCCCATGATATTTCCCTTGCAGGACATCTTGGCCAAAACAAGACTTGGGACAGGCTAGTCCCTCACTTTCACTGGCCTCACATGTCAGAAGACACAAAGGAGTTTTGTCGCTCCTGTGTCACCTGTCAAGCCAGTGGCAAAGCAGGTGGCACTACAAAGGCCCCCCTTATACCACTACCTGTGGTGGGGGTTCCCTTTGAACGTGTAGCGATTGACATTGTTGGACCAATGGATCCCCAAACAACCTCTGGGCACAGGTTTATTCTGGTGATAGTGGATCATGCCACCAGATACCCAGAAGCTATTCCACTTAGGACCACTACAGCACCTGTTGTGGCAAGAGCCCTTTTGGGAGTTTTCTCAAGAGTGGGCTTCCCTAAGGAGGTTGCTTCAGACAGAGGTACAAACTTCATGTCTAGTTACCTGACTGCAATGTGGAAGGAGTGTGGAGTGAACTACAAGTTCACCACACCTTATCACCCACAATGCAATGGTCTAGTTGAAAGATTCAACAAGACCTTAAAGGGCATGATTAAGGGTCTCCTGAAAAGCTCAGGCAGAGATGGGACATCCCACTGCCCTGCCTTTTGTTTGCTTACAGGGAGGTCCCACAAAAAGGGGTTGGCTAAAGACCTTTTAAACTTTTGTTTGGGCATCCTGTAAGAGGACCCCTTTATCTTGTGAAAGAAGGATGGGAATTACCTCTCAAACTTCCCAAACAACACATTGTGGACTATGTACTTGGTCTCTGCTCCAGGATGGCTGAGTATATGAAAAAGGCATCCAAAAACCTTGAGGCTAGTCAGGAATTACAAAAGGCCTGGCATGACCAAAAGGCTATGCTGACTGTTTGGACAGAAAGTGTGGGTGTTGGAGCCTGTGGCCCCAGCAGCTCTCCAGGACAAGTGGAGTGGACCCCACACTATTGTTGAACAGAAGGGAGAAGTCACCTATCTGGTTGACTTTCGAACTCCCAGGAGCCCCGACAGGGTGTTTCATGTCAACAGACTGAAACCATACATTGACAGGGCAGACATGGGCTTGCTCATGGCTACTGATGAAGGACAGGAGGAAGAGAGTGACCCTCTCCCAGACCTGCTCTCTCAGAACCCTGACGATGGATCAGTTGATGGTGTCACCTTGGCAGGCAGCCTCACTGATCAGCAGCAGAGTGACTGTAGACACGTTCTGCAGACATACAGACATATGTTTTTACAGACTCCAAGTCAGACTACCTGGTGCACTCATGAAGTGGACACTGGGGACAGTCTGCCTGTTAAAAGTAAGATTTGCAGGCAACCTGATCATGTCAGGGACTGTATCAGGACAGAAGTCCAAAAGATGTTGGAATTGGGAGTCATTGAACCCTCAGAGAGCCCTTGGGCCAGTCCAGAAGTCCTTGTGCCTAAACCTCACACCCAAGATGGTAAGAGAGAGATGAGGTTTTGCGTGGATTACAGAGGTATCAATGCTGTCACTAGGACAGATGCCCATCCAATACCCAGGGCAGATGAGCTCATAGACAGATTGGCATCTGCCAAGTTTCTGAGCACATTTGGCCTGACAGCTGGCTACTGGCAGATCAGACTAGCTGATGATGCAAAGCCAAAGACAGCATATTCAACCCCTGGTGGACATTATCAATTTGTGGTAATGCCCTTTGGTCTGTAAAATGCACCTGCCACATTTCAAAGGTTGGTGAACCAAGTCCTCTCAGGCCTGGATGACTACTGTGCAGCTTATCTAGATGATATTGCTGTCTTTAGCTCCACCTGGGAAGATCACTGGATCCACCTGAAAAATGTTTTGGACGCCCAGCAAAAGGCAGGCCTAACTATTAAGGCTACCAAGGGCCAGATAAGGCAGAGTCAGGTTGTATACCTGGGCCACCTTGTAGGTGGAGGCCAGGTTCAACCATTGGAGAGCAAAATCCAGACCATAAAGGACTGGACTGCTCCAACCACCCAGATTCAGGTCAGAGCTTTCTTGGGCCTGTCTGGGACTACATGAAATTTGTCAAGGGGTATGGTTACATTGTGACACCCCTTAATGACTTAAATCCCAAGAAAATGCCTAAGACAGTTTAGTGGACAGTCAGGTGTCAAAAGGCATTTGATGACCTGAAGCAGGCCATGTGTACTGCACCAATTCTGCAAAGTCCGGACTACTCTAAAGAATTCATTGTTCAAACAGATGCTTCTGAGTTGGGAGTGGGGGCTGTGCTATCACAATTGAATAAAGATGGTCAAGACCAGCCAGTAGCTTTTATTAGCAGAAGGCTGACCCCTAGAGAGAAACGTTGGTCAGCTATTGAGAGGGGGGCCTTTGCTGTGGTTTTGGGCACTGAAGAAGCTGAGGCCATACTTGTTTGGTACTCACTTCAAGGTTCAGACAGACCATAAGCCCCTCTTGTGGCTAAAACTATGAAGGGTGAAAATCCCAAACTGCTCAGGTGGTCCGTTTCCCTACAAGGGATGGACTTTACAGTGGAACATAGACCTGGGAGTAACCATGCCAATGCAGATGGACTCTCCAGATATTTCCACTTAGAATATGAAGACTCAACTAGTCAAGGTTAGTTTAATGTCCCTGCGTTTGGGGGTATGTGTAGGAGAGTAGGTTCTGCTTCCTATGGTTACCCCCACTTTTTGCTGTGATTCTCTGGTTTTTCGACTTTAGTCTGGCTGTGGCCCTACTAATCAGGACCACAGCCTAGCTGTTCTCTCTCTAAATTGATACCATGCACTTTAGGTACATACCAGATTGGCTACTGGGTCCCCCTTGTGAGCCCCTGTATAGTGTACCCTAGGTACCCAGGGCATAGGTGCACCCTAGGCCTACCAGGGGCTGCAGCACGTATTGTGCCACCCCTGATTTACCTTCCAAACTGACACCACAGGTCTGTTCACACAGCCTGGGTAAGGTGGTGTAATCATCCCTTACTTAGATATAGTATATCTGTATCAACCTTATTTATAGACACATAGTAACCTATAAGCCACTCCTATGGCAGGCCTTAACAATCCTGGAGGCAGAGTGCTTGGTTTTATGTAAGAGGTGCCCTAGCATGAGCTGAGCCCCTCTGCAGCTTTCAGAACCATCTCCTTATAGCTGTTCTATGATGTAGCCATACCATATATGCATTATAATCCTCACGGTTAATGCTAACTTTGGTTTGGCTTTATCAAAACATGTCAAGTAAGGTGTCAAACACTTTCCCGGCAGCGGGGGTAGCATTCCACCCTTCTAGAGGGAGAAGACATGTAGTTACTGGTAAACCTGGTTAAAGGTAAACAGAGCCCCAGCATCACAAAATGGACTCTCCTGCCACAGACACGAGTCTGACCTCCTGCTGCTGGACGAAACTCCGGCAGGGGAGGCCTGGACAATAGGTTTCCTGTCCTCCTGTCCAGGGAGGTGCTAGCACCTCCCCAGACAGGTTGTAGTGTATTGGGGGCAGGGTGGGCTGCATTCAGTGAATGCTTTCCAGACACTGCCTGTGGCACAGAAGGTGCTCCATGCATAGCCCGGTTCAAACCAGTCGCTGGGGCACTCAGCCCCAGCTCTGGCGCGAAACTGGGGAAAGGGGTGTAATCATCCCCTTCCCAGGTCCACCTATAGGAGGGACCTTACAGGTAGTCTAACCCCTGAACTGAGTATAAGTATAGGAGCTGTGTCCCTAGGACTTTAGATTACCCTGGATGAAACTTTGAAACACAAATCCTGGACCATCGACATTCCATTTCGACAGGAAGATGGAAGACATCTCCCTTGTGATCAAGGAGTGACCACCCTGTGCAAACAGGCACCAACAGCAACTTTGCCAGTCTGCATTGTCAAGGCTCCCGCCGGAACTCGAAGACTCTGCAACACAGGACATGAACTTACAGACATCCTTGCCGCTGCTCAACGTTCCCAGCAAAGCTGAGACCCGTGGCGGACACGAGAGACGTGGGACCGGAACTCCTGGACATCCTGCATTTTGCTAATTGCATCGACTCCCGAGGTATCTCGCAGTTGTGCATTGGGGTACAAGAATCCCCAGCCCGAGCACCATTTGCACTGAAGCTCAGGCCCCCACACTCCACGAGTGACCCGTGGGGCCTGCTCTTGCATTTCAGGTTCCTAGTCGTTTGGCTAGTAAGCCCCCCGAAGACTTCCTTTTAAATCTAACTTGCTTTTCTGGTTGCTCCATGCTTGATCCAGCTTCCCTACAAAGAAGCACCACAGACCTTGCTGGTCTGCACCAAAGCCAATCTTAACATCCTGCGTGGATTGCGTTTGCCAAGGCATGTTGGGTCCAATCCGGATACCAACACCGCAGTCAACTAGATCCTTTGTGGGACAGCTCAAATCCAGCTCCTGGTTGTCGTCAACACCTCCTGGACATCGTGGCAGAAGAGACAAGCTTCATCTTTTCACCTAAAATCACCTGACATCGCCTGGTTCCTTCCTGGTTCCATCCTGGTCACTGGCAAGTGACCCAGACTCTGTCCCTTCCGCTTTCAGGTTCTTCAGATCTCTGATCCACCCTTGGATCCACCCGGACGCTGGTCGCCTGCAGCACTTCTTTGCAGGTCTCCATTGAAATCGATGACGAAACCCGACATCAAAAGACACCTATGCACTCGGCTTCCATGGGTGAGGTAACACTGATACTCTGGTAATGTCGAGTTGCTTGGCCCTCCAAGGGTCCTAGTCTAAAAGGGTTTCATCGTAGTTCACCTAGAAGTGTCCTTAATCTTTAAATTTGTAACTTGTTCATTTTCCATAGAGAGTCAATGGTAACCCGCGGCTGTGTTTAGACACTGCACGCGTCTCCCGTGGGCCACCTACTTCCTAACCTTTGGTTGTTGAGAGTAGCCCCAGCGATTCCACAGGCCCCAGGCCTGCTTTCTAATTCTCACGTGGTTCTTATACCACTATTTTAGTATATGGTTTGTGAGGCCCCTAGGGCAAAACGTATACTGTGCAACTTATCGTATGCTAATGAAGTAACTTGTATTGTACTTTTACCTCTGACCTCATAAAGAGTGTAGAGGTTTTGTGTTTAGAATAAATACATATATATTTGATATATACCTTGTATGGTGTACTTTCATTTGGTACTCAAGTGATTATAATTGATAAAACAACTAGCTTAATACGCTCTCTGAAGTCTTAGCCTGATGACTTCTGGTCCATGCTACCACTAGGATAGCTTTCTATAAGGTTGACTTTACAACCACCATCAATAAGCGTTGATTAGACTGGTGCAAGGTGCCCACTAGAACTAGTGGACATCATATGCCAGGCTAACTTCTCACAGGCATGTTTAACCATATCGGAGGGCTGGAGAGGAGGGAAAGCCGGATGCCGAACGATCTGCATCGTATTTGCTGAAAGCATGGGAGCACCGAAAAAACTGCGAAGTCCCTCCCAAGCCCAGCATAAGGTCTCAACCGTGTCTATTTCAGTGCGTGGGAGTTTGGCCGGAGCAAACAGGGCAGTGGTGAGCGGCCACGGGGTAGCGAGATCCGCCTCCACAGCCATGTGCGGCTGAAATGGAATGGGATGAAGAAAAACATGCAAAAAACTGGCATGAGCACACAGGGCGTAGAGTTTAAAGTTAGGGGCACCAAGGCCTCCGCACGACATTGGGAGGGTGAGAGTGTTAAATGCAATCCTGGGCCACTTGCCAGCCCAGATAAGAAATGTGAGCAACGAGCGGACCCTGCGAAAAAAGTGGGCAGTGAGGGGAACGAGAACGTTCAAGAATAAATATAAAAACTTTGAGAGCCCTACCATCTTGGCTTTTGCTATCCGACCGGCTAGCGACAGAGGCATCCGGCTCCACAGAGAAATCTTGGACTTGAGCCAGTCCACCACGCACCTGAAATTTGCCCTCCAAAGTTTGTCCACGTCCCTGCTCAGCCAGACTCCTAAATAGAGTGGGGCCGGATGCCCACACAAAGGGTAGTCCAGGGTAACGGGCACGGCGGCATCAGTGAGAGGGAAGAGGACTTACTTATTCCAGTTCACCTGTATGCCCAAGTAGCCCCCAAACCATATGATCTTGTGCACCAGAGGACTGAGATTTTCCTGGGGGTTTCGGACATATAAAGTGACGTCATCCTCATACATAGAGACCAAGAGGCCGCGGGCTGCGAATCGGATGCCTCTCTGTGTGTGGTGTTGTCAGAGTCTAGCCGCCAGCTGTTCCATCGCGATGGCGAAGAGCATAGTTGAGAGCGGGCACCCCTGCCACACCTAATGGGGATGGGATAAGATATTTGGCCATTGATCCGGAGAAAGGGAGTGGGAAAAGTGTACAGTAGTAAGATTTTGCGTATGAAGACCGGACTGAAACCGAGGCGTGAAAGGAGGGAGAAAAGAAAAGGCCATTCTAGGGTATTGAAGGCTTTGGTGGCATCAAGCAGGACTGCAACCGCAGGGAGCGCCGGGTTGATTTGGTGTAAGACGGAGAAAATGGTCCGGAGATTGGGAGAGGTAACGCGACCAGGAATGAATCCGGACTGAGCCGGGTGGGCAATGTTTAGCATGAGAAGAAGGCGTGAAGCGAGTAGTTTGGCGAAGATTTTGTTGTCCGTATTAATGAGGGGCAGGGGGCAATAGGAATCACGTAGCTCGGGAGGTTTATCCGGCTTGAGAAGAAGGGTCAACAAAGCCTCACGGAGCGAAGGTGGGAATTGACAGCTCTCAAATGATTCATTATACACAGTGGTCAAGTGCGGTATTAAAAGCGGGGTGACAGTCGTGTAAAAAGATACGGGTAAGCCGCCCAGACCAGGGGCCTTGTCACCAGGAATACTATTGATGGTAGCAAGTATTTCTTCTTTAGAAAAGGGCTCGTCAAGGAATTCCCGATGATAGTTTTCAAGCCATAGAGCTCAAGGGTATCAAAATACTGATCTGAAGGAATATAAATCGATATTGTATAATATTGACCTAATGTATCCAAAATATTAACATGCCACCTTAGGAAAGCCCCTTGTAAATACACTCGAACCATGCATACATTAAGAATCGGGCCTTGACTGAACAAACGCCATTTTGTTATTCATTTCCCTGTGTCTCTTCCTTTAGTTAGGAAAAGACGTGACTTGCTACTGTGTAGAGAGCCTGAGAGGTCGGCCTGGGCTATGAACGGGCCATTGATTCTAACTTAGGAAACTCGCAGGAGGCGCTAGGGGGCGCACAGCGGGATGGCTGCCTGAACTGCAGCTCCGCCGGGCGATCACCAACAATGTGATCTATCACCGCTGCAGCCCCGCTAACCCACTTTCCAATAACATCCACGAGTGGGGGAAGATGCGGTGCGTCAACAGGCGTGGAGAAACTCGACATCCCACCGAGATTGCAGCGTTCTTTCGTGGAAATTGAAGGGAGCCGCGGAGTGCCTGACAAAATGGCGGACGGCGTCTGACCAACCTCCTGCATTACGCGGTGTATATGGCATGGGATCAGCGAGCGGAGACCGGAGTGACATCACGGGGGTAAGAGACGGCATACAAAACCTCCGGCAACGTTAAAAATTGCTTTCACCCCTGGGCTCAGGCACCCGATCCTGCTGCTGCGTCGGACCGCGCGCCTGACAACATGGCGGCGCTCTGAGCCAGTTTAACACTGCAGACACCCTTGCGCCAGTAGGAACGGACTCGACCAGGCTGCAATCACCGTTCGCGTCGGCTGCCGGGGCTCACCACTGTGAGAGCAGTTTTTGGGTGCATATGCCCCACAGAGTACTCCCCAACAGATTACCACCGCCACCCTACATGGCAGACCGGCGGGGGGAATAACAGAGCTTTGCCCGCCTCTCGATCAGCTTTGGCCATAACGTGACTCACAGGAGGGACCGGGATCCAACTCCCTGCAGTCTGGGTCGGGGGCCTATCCTGAGGTGCGGGCACTCACTCTCACCCCAGACCGCGTTGCCGAAGACGTTACCGGTCACTCCCCCCCCCCCCCAGTTCACACGGACCAGCTCAGGACACCCAGCAGCCGCTTGACCAGTCGTAGTGCAGACACCACGTGCAGCCGGCTGATACCCTTACAAGTACATCATGGCGACGGTGGCCAGAGTCACGAGGGCGTCTGGGCCCGCGTTCAGAACAGTGACTTCTCCAGCTGCCAAGATGGGGAAGCCTGATAAGCAACAGCCGAAGATATCCTTCGACAACAGAAAGGCGACTAAACCTGTGGAGGACTTAGCGGATTCCGGATGCTCTACTGACCCACCGCCAAACAGCAACATGGAGAAGATACTATTGGCCATTCAGTCGAATCTGCAGGACATAAATGGTAAATTGGACAACCTGACATGCAGAATGGATGGCATGGCCGCTCGGCAGGAGAAACATGGTGAACGTTTAGACGAGGCCGAGACGCGAATATCGGCCGTTGAAGATGAGGCGCGAACTTCCACCGCCAAATGCACAGGAATGGAACGCATCCTCGAAGTGATTAAAGCGAAGGAGGAGGATTTGGAAGCCCGCTCGAGGCGTAATAATGTGCGAATTACGGGCCTGCCGGAGTCGACCAACACTGGGCGGCTGGAGCACTACGTCGAGAACCTTTGCAAAGACCTCTTTGGCGCGGAAGCCTTGTCGCCAATCTTCATAGTGGAACAGGCCCATAGATCGTTAGCGCCCCGGCCACCACCCGGTGAAACACCTAGACCAATTGTGGCGAGGATACTCAATTATCGCGACAGAGACATGATCCTCGGACTAGCGAGGGAAAAGGGCAAAATCACTCATCAAGGCAACTCCCTGGAGTTCTACCCGGACCACACGGTTGCGGTCCAACAGGCACGTAAGGAATATGTCTCCGTAAAAGCTAAACTGCGAGACCTGAACATTGTCTATTCAATGCTGTACCCTGCCAGACTTCGAGTGATGTGGAAGGAGAAGGCGATTGAGCTGGCAACACCCAAGGCAGCCCAAGATTTTGTTAAGAAAGTACAGCGTGAAACGAGGTCGGATTCGCAAAATGACCAGCAGAGAGACTCGGACTAACATCGCTGGCAGGCACCTTCATCAAACAGCGGTGAGTTATTCAGTAGAGATAGACTAAGAAGGTTGGCAAGGTGGCCATACTCTGCAGTACTGGGCAGCTTGGCCTGGTGCAAGACTCCTAAAGAAACGGCTGTGGCACTTCTAACTGCTTTTCATGCAACTGTGGGACTGGTACATATGGGGATTGTAAGGACTGAAGCATACGCCAGACAGAGACACTCGCCGCTACCCACGGCTGACCCCCATTGCCGCTCTCTCCCCATTGCATATTCATTGACATTTCCCAACCAGACAGGGACACCTCCCGGTGATCTGGGCGGCTTTCCATGTCCTTCCCTGCACTCAGGCACGGAAAACACCCTGTAAGGGGCGGTGGGGCGGTGGGAACACTTGCATATGAAGCACTCCAATGGACACCACATTGGAGCCTAGACTGTTGCCAAATGCGCACACGCTCTTGTGCACCCCCGTTGCAGTAAGAACTTAAGCCCAATCACTTGTTGTGTGAGAAGGAGTTGAACTCTGGATAAGATGGGTCTTGTTACTTTCACACACGTGCAATAGAGACTGAGCCTAGCTGAAATGCAACTACAATTATACTGACATATGGGTAATGCTGCAGAGTCACTTGAGGGGAATGGGGACAGTGGGTCCATAGACACATGTATTATGTATATGTACAGCTTTTCTAGTATCGCCTATACCCGTCCACCGGGAGTAGAGTTGTGCTCCCGGCGGTCCTCCACAAGGGTAATACCCACCACAAGTTCTCAGTATGGGCACTAAGTTGATTGTTATATGTTTGTGGGTTTTGTGCTTTGAGGGGCTATGGCTTCGGCAGGTTGGGGTTGCTGGAGTGGGTGGGCTTAGGGAGGGGGGGTTTGAATGTTTACGAAGACCAGAAGCATTGCATATGGACAAATTCCTAGGTTCTCCTCTGCGATTGACGGCCATTGTTAAGTGTGTTATTGCTAATATGCTTGAACGGGCACCACATGTGACAATGGGTTGTACAGGGATGAGACACTACGCATCCCCAGGTGACACCAGGTTCTAGGCACGATGGCAGACTGTGTTTAAACGTCCTCACTTGGAACATACGGGGGTTCTCGCAGCCACAGAAAATCAGGCAAGTTTTTGCAAGCCTCACCAGATGGAACATTGATATAGCATTCTTACAAGAATCACACCTAGCCCCCAACACACACGCGCATCTGGGTGCGAGATGGGCGGAGTCGACGTACAGGGCTTCCTATTCCTCCTATTAACGTGGGGTACTTATCTTGATCAAGAAAGGGGTTAATTTTAAGGTACAGCAGGTGACACAGGATCCCAATGGTAGATGCGTGATGGTGACAGGCACATTGAGAGGCCAACACGTGACACTCCTTAACGTATATGGTCCGAACACTGAGGCTCCGGAATTCTTTCGGGAGGTCTGGGGCCATTTGCAAACACAGTCCAACACACACATATTATGCGGTGGGGATTGGAACGTGACATTACAGGATGGGCTGGACCGCTCCTCTCATTCATTAGAACAACATAAGCAGTCGAGATTGATGGTGGGGCACATGATGAAGGACCTGGCCTTATCGGATCTTTGGAGGCTGCACCACACTGACGCGCCAGGCGCCACTCACATAACAGCTTCTCACAATAGTTGGTCCAGGCTGGATTACTGGCTGGGCACCAGGGACATGGCCCTGTGGGTTCGTAAGATTCAAGTGTTGCCACGCACGTTATCGGACCACAACCCCGTTCTGTTGCAGATCGATCTTCCACATTATACACCCCCTCTGTTCCAATGGCGGTTCAATTCCCAGGCTCTATCCGACTCAGTTTATGTCGACACTTTAAAGAAAGCAATAAAGGAATATTTCGATATAAATTCGCAGACAATGGAAGACCCATGTATCTTATGGGAGGCCTTCAAGGCCACGATCAGGGGTGTCTGCATAGGCACCACTATAGGGGTTCTTAAAGACATAAGACGCCAGATATACCGCTGTGAGATGCAAATGAGGGACATAGAATTACTGTATGAGACAACGCAAGATGTTTCACTGTTGCCTAAACTGCGCGACCTGCACACTGAACACGCTGAATTCATAGCGTCGGAAATTAAATACTTAGATCGCAAACACATGGCCAGAGCCTTTGGAGAGGGGGGTAGGCCAGGGGGAATATTAGCGAGGAAAATATGTGAAGGGAGAGGGCAGTCGGCAATACTCCGGGTCAAATCTAGGGAGGGTATATTGCAGACACACTCCACAGATATACTGAAGAACTTTGCGGAGTCCTTTAGCTCGCTATATCAATCGCAACCCGCAGCGACAGCGGAAGAGATTTATGATTATTTGCAAGATGTGGCGATTGGCTGGCTATCGGATGCACAAAGAGAACACTTAGCCAGGCCCATTACAGTGGAGGAAGTGACTGATGTGATCAATTCGCTGCCCAATGGCAAAGCACCAGGCCCCGACGGTTACACGTCTGAGTTTTATAAACAGTTTGCGGACGTTATCGCTCCCTACTTAGTGGACATGTTTGGCACCTCCTTTGAGAAATCGATACTTCCCCCCACTCTACGAGAAGCGCTAGTCATTGCTCTCCTAAAACCGTCCAAAGATCCAGAGGAATGTGATTCCTACAGACCTTTATCCCTGATTAACGTGGACTTGAAAATCCTCGCAAAACTTCTGGTGGTACGTTTGTCTCCTCTGATGACCCGTCTGGTCCTACCGGATCAGTCGGGATTTATCCCCACAAGGTCCACCTCACATAACACCAGATCCTTGTTTGCGCTTTCTCACTATCTAAAACCCTCGGTTAAAGCAGTGGCTGTCATGCTTGACGCCGCGAAAGCATTCGACTCCATTGAATGGCGTTATATGATAGCCATCTTACACAGGATGGGTTTTCCTAAGCGGTTTGTCCAATGGATCTCCTTGCTATATACACAGGCATGTGCTAGAGTCCGGATTAATGGCTATGTCTCTGCCCCATTTAGCATTGAGCGTGGAACGCGGCAAGGCTGCCCCCTCTCACCCCTTCTATTCGTGTTGGCGTTAGAACCCCTCGCCTGCATAGTGCGACAAAAATACAAAGCGTCGGCGCTGCAGTTCGTGGCCAGACCGCTCCACATATCCCTCTACGCAGACGATATGCTGCTGTATGTCCGCGACCCTGGTACTCATCTAAATCCTCTGCTTAGGGAATACATTAGATTCGGGGGACACTCGGGGTTAGCGATTAATTGGTCGAAATCCTCCATAATACCCCTAACGGATACTACAACTCCCTTTGAGGTCGACTACCCGCTAGAGTGGCAACAGGATCCGATTTGTTATTTGGGGGTCATGTTTCATAGGGATCCAGAGGAGGTCATGTGCGCAAACTATGGTGTGGTGATATCTAAACTTGAAGACAGAGTCCAACGATGGATCCATTTGCCTCTATCTCTAGCTGATAGAATTGCGATAGTCAAAATGAACATTTTGCCTAAGTTACTGTACCTTTTTAATAACGTACCCATCACACCCACGAGGGAGGTTTTCCGTCGCATTAAGTCCTTAGTACTGACCCTGATATGGGCCGGTAAACAAGCCCGCATTGATCTACAGACATTAACACTCCTGTATGCGCGGGGCGGTTTCGGAGTACCTCATTTTCTCCTCTACTATCTTTGTGCCCAGGCTCAATATGCAGCGTATTGGTATCATGAGGTCCCTTACCTCACCCACGCGGCCATAGAGGAGAGTGATGCACACCCTGTCCCCCTATCAGCAATACTAACGCACACCAGACCACCACTGCATGCAAAAAACATCAACACCATAGACACCACGATAAAAGCATGGCGTAAACTTGGACAGTTAGCTCACAAAACCCCGTTGTACGCGCCAGCGATGCCATTACAACATCATCAGGCATTATCCGTCACCAGTGAACAGGTAGGGATGTCCTTGCTGAGTAGAGCTGGAATCGACAAGCTGGGTGATGTGTTTGAAGAGGGCACATACTTAGGCCTTGACCAATTGACCTACATACAGAACCAGACTCCCATGTTTCGCTTCACGTACTATAGACTAACCAGAGCGTTGAGGGAACACTACCCGACCTTCCCTACAGAACCAGAGTGCTTGGCACCACTGCAACTACTGATCACTACACAGGACCTATCACATCTGGTGTCCAGATTGTATGCAGCAGCACAATCGGAGATAGCGCGACACACACTTAAGGCTAAAGAGCGGTGGGATGCGGTATTGGACACACCGTTAGCGGATGATGAATGGCATAGCACATGCGCACTAACGCAGATACTCACGCCTAATGGCAATTTGAGAATTATACACTTCAAGTTTGTTCACCAGGCCTACTACACTCCAGCGAAACTTCTTAAGGTTGGCTTACAGGAGGAAGACAGGTGCAAGAGATGCAACAAGGAGGGTGCGGACTTTGTGCATCTGGCATGGTCTTGCGCAAAGGTGGCGGAGTACTGGGGGGAGGTCACTTCCACACTAGCTGTTATGTTGGAGGAAGAGGTACAGTGCAAGCCTAAGGTCTGTCTCCTAGGTATCGTGCCCCAATTTAGAGCGTTGAAACGCAAGTTCTGTGCTATTGCTTTATTGTTAGCGAAAAGGCAGGTGGCGCAATGTTGGCACAGCCGTAAGGTACCGAAAACAGCAACGTGGCTCCATGACATGTCCATCTGTAGGGATAAACTGCAAACATATGAGGAGAACCTACCAGCGAAATCCAGGCCAAAAGACTTCTGGTGTTTTTTGACAGACTACCTTAACTCGTTGCAGGACAACGTGGAGGATTAGCTCATATTCTGTTACACTCTGAAAAGGTGATGTGTGGTGCACGAGCCGTGATCCGATGGCGGCTGATCATTGGGAGGGAACCAGAACCACTGTTGTACTTACTGACTCGGATGTGTGCAATGACAATGTAAGGTCTCAAGTTGGGTTATGTTGATGTTTTCTCTCTATAAAATGACAAAATGTGAGACTCATGTCAAACTGTCAGCTAAGAGTCCTACGGAGGGAGCAGAGGGCGGTTCTAACTAAAGTTTATACGCTATTCTTCGTAGCTACCTTGTTACTTCCTTGGATGACCATTACAACGTGGCGAGCCGGCCCTAGGGTTGAAGGCTCATGCTGTGTAATCTGCATTGTGTTAATAAAGGTCTTACGCAAAAAAAAAAAAAAAACCTTAGGAAACTCAAGGTCGCGTCTGTCTTTCTTGTAGGATGAGCACATTCTTGCAGGCGCCATGCCTGTACTCCCGTGCCCCAGAACGATAGGGAGGCACCTTTACTGACTTACCCCCGGAATAGTTTGATCTGAGTTTCGAATCAATCAATTGTGCCTTATATGGGTTTTCCTGTTGGCTTCACGAGAAGTGGTACTTTTCCATGTACGGGGTCTTCATGAGGTATGCCGAAAGTATATATGCACTGTTTTGAATGTAATCCAGTAGTCTCCTCTGCGCACCTATGAGGGTGAAGACGAGAGAGAGGCTCCCCTATATAGGGCGCTTTTGCAAAATAAACGATTGAACCTTCTCCATTGCCAATTGACTTATTCTTGGTAAATAAGGTATATGGGCTATTGGTAAGTATAGCTCTATGGTATATATATATTAGCACTTCAGTTGGCGACTCTGCCGGGACTCCGCAATAGGGTCGTCCCCTCCTATAAACAGGAGAAGAGGGACAGGGAGGGGTTCTGGTCGAGTGGGTGGATTGAAAAAGGATCCTTATTGAGAAACCAGTTTGTGGTAGAAAAAGGAAATTCCACTCTCGAGTCCAGTGACCTTCTCAGCTGCTAAATAACCCTTCGCCGGAGTCCTTCGGGCTTAACCCGGAACAGCTGACCGTGTTGGTCTATAAAGGAGTCGGCAGTGGAGAACACGCAATCAGACCTGAGTGCACCAGGTGAGTGAATTGTATTGTTTGTCTTTTTGACGTCTTTGGAACAAGTACTTTGGAGAAGTGGCTTATTGAAACAGTTAACTGTATTTGGAATTTGGTGGTTAGTGAACCACATGGAATTGGGGGTCTGACGTGGCAGTGAAGTGACTGCACAGGCAGATGCCTCACAGACTTGTTTGATGATTATTTGGGACAACATTGTACGCCTTAGTGTTGCACAGGGGGTGCTCACTCGGCCGGATCCTCTTCGGAAAAGCCCTAGGAGCAACTGGGCAAGCTTGTGGTCTGGAGCTACGTGCCCAGTCGTCCCGGCCCAACCAGCACAGGACTATGGGATGATCTGTAAGATGGTTCGTGGTTCGCCTGTCTGATGATCCCAGGGCAGTCTTTGGACTGTCTCTTTTGTAAATCTGTGTGGTCTGGAATCCGGCGTGATCAATTCCCCGAACAGGAGTCGACGGGCTCTGTTCGATTTGGAAGACATGTCATTTTGTATTTTGGAAATCATTACCTTGTATTAAGAACCGTGACTGAATTGCGTTTATCGATCGAAATTATGAAGTTTATGTATGAGTAGTGAGTGAGACTGTATGATTTAGGAGCGAATGAGTATGAAAGAAACAGAGCGTTCATATGAGTAAGTCCAATTGAAACGGTATGAGTTATTGAATTTGTAAACATGTTGTGTTTTAATAAATGGTGTTTTGGATGTTGCTGTCGCTGGAGTGGACGTCTGGAAGAAAGACAGCCTGCTCCTCCGGAAGGCAGCCCCAGTTTTGATACGTACGTGAAACATGGTATCCCTCCCATTTTGTTTAATACACTTTGGAACAAGTATACCAAAGATAATTCGGAACTACAATGGCCTTTAACGGGGTCTTTTGATGAAAGGAAAATTACTTATTTACAAAACAAATTGTTTATGAAGAAGAGCCGTCAAACTATGTTCGATTCCTTGAACCTATGGTTAAAGGAGGCGAAACGGCGGCGAATAAGGGAAGAAAAATTGGGAAAAATTAAAGCAGGACAGACTGTTACCCAAAAAGCAGTAGCGTATGAAAAAGAAAAGGTAGAAAAAAATATTGAACAAATGGATAGACAATTTCGATTACAAACAGATAAGAGTTATATGACACAAACTGAGGCAGAAGATGATATAGAGGAATTATTAGAAGCCTGTCCGCCACCTCCATATGCCCCTCAAGGTTTATATCCTGCGGTGCCAATAGCTAGAATGGGGATGGGTGGAGCCCCATCTCCTGCAGCGGTGCCCTCAGTCGCTACCTCACCAGTAGCCGTGCACCCTCCGGCTCGGTTGTTTCCTTTTCCTACCGTTCGTCCAACTACCTCTGATTTGATTGCTGCTCCCCCCTTGCCCCAGGTAGTTTTAACAACCCCAGCCGTAGGACCAGAGGTCTCCCTTATGGGAATGACCACTGCCTCCTCAGATGTTACGCCGCGATGCCCCGTGGGGGGTTTGGAAGGCCGACGAGTTTTTACTCGTTCATCCTTAGGATCCGAAGAAAAACGAACTATTGTGATTCAGGCATCCCAATTGATGCGGAATCCGATTTATACTTTAGAAGATATTTGGAGTACTATGAAAGATCTTGAACCAGTTGCGCAACAATTGGCATTAGAACACATGGCAATCCGATTAATTTCCTTATGGTAACAGTGTTTTGAAGAAGGGCTGCCTCTCCAGATACTATTGGATATCAGGGATCGAGCATTTAAGTTTGAATTAACAGTCGAAGAAGTATTTTGGAATGTCGAGACACTGATACATTATCGGGAGCGCACATAGGAAATGTCCAGACTGGGGGGCACAACATCCTATGAGAGAAGTGCACCCACTCTTCCATCCTGAGATTCCCGAGGTAAAAGATGTTGGTGGAGCAGTGATTAGAAATCGTGTAGACTTGCGATTCCAAGAACAATGGGTTTATACCCCTTGGAAGCGAAGTGAGGTTCTTACATTATAAGCCCAACTTCCTGACCCACGTAAAAATCCTACAGCCTATTATAAAGAATTAACCGAAGCTGCAAACTCGGCCGTCATGACTTTAGCTGATATTGAGTTATTTTTCGGCCTCTTGATCCCAGTAGATATATGGAGACAGGTACATGACTCAGATCATGCTGCAGAACTTGGAGGGACCTGGGATCAGATTAAAGTTTGGGATAAAGATCGGAAGCCGGGTGATAAACCTAAAGATGAGATTTTAGCTATACCCGCCCATATTATAACATACATGCAAACTCTTATTCCCCCACGAAAAGTGGATTGTGATAAATTAACGGCTTGTAAATAGAAAAAGGATGAAAGTGTGTCCGATTTCTTCACCCGGTTTGAGAAGGTATTTATTGATTTTAGTGGACAAGACTTGTCCACAGAAGGTGGCATACGATTATTTGTGAAAAGATTTGTCACTAATTTGTTGCCTGAAATAATGACACGATTACAGGCGGCTGAAAGTACATGGGCCACTTCGGCCCCTTCAGTTATTCTTAGCATGGCCCAGTATTATGAACATCGGGAAAATGAGAGCAAGGACAAGTCTGATAAAAAGGTTAAAGAGTTAAAAACCAGAGTGCTGCTGCAACAGGTTTGTAGAGTACAAAATTCTGGAAGGGGAGGAAGAGGTTCATTTCCAAGAAGGGCAATGATGGGTCGGGGAGGAGGAGCGGGTCCGGCTCCTGATATAGGGATAAATCAGTGTTACAATTGTAGACAGAGGGACACTGTCGAGCTCAGAGTCCATTATTATGGATGGTGGCGCTAGAGAGCAGCTAGAGAGCAGCGAGCAAGCAGACAGCAGAACGGTGCTACAGTGATGGTGTGGAGCGAGAGCAGTCTGCGAACGGTCCGGGACCCGGGACCTGGGACCCATAGTTAAACCCCAGTTGCAGCCGCCGCCGCCGCCGCCGCTGTGAGCAGGGCAGCAGAAATCCATAGCGGCGGCTTTCAAGCGACGTGTGACGAGGGACACGTCACCCGCACCCACAGCGGTCTTGAGCCGAGAGCCGGCAGCCGGCACCGGAGGCGAGTGACGACACTGGAGTGGCACCGGAGGCGAGAGGCGAGTGGCAAGCTCGAGACCTGCTCCCGCTGCGGCAGAGAACCGGTGAGAGCCACGGTGGGTGCTGCGGGGGGGGCGCATTGACTCCCTGAGCAGTGCTGCGTGTGTGTTAGCAGAGCGCCGCCGCAGCGGATTGGGAAAAGCCGTCAGGGAACAGTGCTCACCGCCAACGCCCACCAGACAACACAAGCTGCAACTCGGAGTTCTCAAAGGTCCTCCCCTAGTTGCATGAGGGGCCAGGGATCAGTTGGCGAAAGTGGGTGAAAGTGGGGACTGAAGCAGTGGCTGAGCAAGGTGTTTGAGGACCAGCATAAGGACCAGCATAAGGAAGAGGAGGTGCAGAGATCAGCCAAGCCTTGCCCAGCCCAGCCACGCTTGCTGCACTGCGCCTCCTGCAGCCAAAAGACCACAAACAACAAATAACTACACTAATAAAACCAACTAACTAACCAACCAACCAACTAACTAAAAAAATAAAAAATAAAAAAATAAAATAAACTAACAGCGGTTTACCTGCTGACGCCAGCTCGAGCTCCATTGCACACCCAGGTCAAACAGGTCAAACAGCCCCACAACAGCCATAATAGCCGTTATAACGTAAGAGAGAGCTTGTTGTCGGAGACTGGCCGTGTTCCACTAACGTCTAACGCCTTACACCGCAGTTCAAACCTGCACATAGTTCCAGAAATCAGAAGCTATAACTTTGATAAAAATAAAAATAAAAATTGCTGCTGTAATAAAGCTGTGACAAATACTATTGGTGTTGGGCCGAGAGAAACAAGAAGATCCCTATCCCAAAGCCCCTGGGGACAATCAGATCAGGTAAGGTGAGAAAGTACACAGCACCCAAAAAAAGGAAAGCGACCCTACCTGACGCTGCAGAGGTCTCGGTCAATGCCAGCCACATTTTAAACACACAAAAACCGCTAAGCATACGGGACTTCTTCAAAAAAACGTCATCCAAGTTCCTGGAATTACCCCAACAAAGAATACAGTTTTCGGAGGCACTAACCACCACTCCTCTGGTGCAACCAGGCTCGATTAACCTGGCCCAATCCGAGTCGCATAACTTGGCCCCAGCGCACCATCGGGCACCTGACACAATGAGGGCAATCGAGCCACCAGAGGTTTTCATATTTGGGTCCTCCTGTAACGCCCAAAATAGCAAAAACTTTCAACTTAACCACCTCTCATTTGACAAGCTTTCAGTGTCTCCAGTAGAGGACTGCCTACCCTCTCAAGCGCCACAAACCCAACTGGAGAACCCCATGTGCCCAACTGAGGACCAAACAATCCCACCCCTACCCACGGCAATTCATGCAGCGGCCACGACCACGCCTCTTGTGGCCTCCCTTCATCAAACAACGACGGCATTAATTCATAGGCAAGCCAGCCCCGAGTACTCCAATAGCAGCCAACAGTCCCCACCCTCACAAACAACAATCTTCACAACAGCACCAACAGCACCACTAGCTTTGAGCTCCCCGTACATGATCTTCTCGCCACCTGGACACACAAAGGACACACAGAAAAGCCACCCAGCATTGCCTGCTCAGAATGATCAGTTTATGACGGACCTGTCTCTTTTTTCAAGACGTCTGAGAATTCACCCAGGCCCAGCTCAAGCCCAAACGAAAAACAAAACACTGAAGAAAACATCAGGACCAGCGCTTGGCCACAACTTTTACAAACCCTGCAGCAAACAGTTAATGCACTCAATTACCACTGAATAAAACTTGAGGGGCAGGTCGACCTATTAAATACTCTGGCCCTATTCACGTCTGGGATCGACAGTAAATCGGATAAACTCAATGCCCTAATCTTACGGGCGCAAGCCTCTACGAACCTCGCCGAATCAACCTGCTGCTGTTCCCCAATTATAGATTCTCTTTCTCTACTCCCAGAATGCCTAACTACAGTCATAAGGGAAGTAAAGTTGTTGAGAGGAGGAAACGTTCCCACCAAACCGTCATCCCCCTCACAGCAAGATCACTCTAAACCAATTGAACCTCTTGCCAAGCAGAACATAAACCTAAAAGAAGGCGAGGCTCCAAACACAGGAACAACCACTGGCCAATTGAAGCTGAACGGTCACACTCAGGGCACCCACTCAAACTCAAATCCAACGGCAGAAAACGGCCCGTTATCGCCACCAACCGGACCCACTACTAGGCAAGATCACCTCGAGCCTGTGCAAATAAACAGCCCCATTTCTCAAAGTGACCCAACAGCGGTGGCCCATCGGGGGCCAGTTCTACCATGCAGCAAAAGAGAGCGCAAACGCCAGCGCAAAGCCAGAAATAAACTAAGGACAAACACCAACATTGTCCACCAGGAACTCTTCCCCATCTTCAAAAAAGCTGAAAACAAAAGATCCCCCGTCATAAACAGTGTCGCAGTGCAAACAACCACCCTTCTTAAGGGTGAGCGCAGACACGGCAAGTGCAATAGGGCCCAGGACGACACCAGAGACGACATCAGAAAACTCCAGCCCATCGATGGCCCTAACTTCCCCGGGAAAAGAGAACGCAAAGCCAAGAATCAACTACTCCAAAACTATTTGCAACGACCACAAAGCTGTGACTAGTCAAAATTCACACTTGACAAGGGCTCCACAACGACTGTCACAACAGTTATATGAAACCAATCCAGACAGGACAGTCGAAAATCCCAAGATTAAGCCCACAGGTGTCCCAGAGTCAACCAATACTGTTCCATCTTGCCATCAGATTCTACTGGCCCCTGAATATAAATCTAAAGGTCGGCATGACATTCTTAACAGATCTAACCTAGTAAAATTAGCAGAAGGAATACCGAGTCTGGCCGAACTGGCCTCGAACAATATCGAATCCATCGAATTCCTCCCCCCTCTGAGGCCACCGTGGGGACTTTCTCATCGCCCAGCTGGGCAGGAGCCTTTCTCGAACAGAAGCCGACACTGCGGAACTGGGGAATTAGAGTGTATCCCTATTCCATCCCCGGGTATCCCACCTCCCTGTTAACAAGGCCGACTTCACCCAGCTATCCGCCAACATCTAAAACAACAGGAGGCGCAAGAACCTACTTGGTCTTAAAAAACGCTTCAGGGGCCGACGTCAAACCAAAAGGGCCCGAAAAAGTTGGGGTCAACGAAGAAGCTAATTACAACTGGGGGTGGTTGCCAGCAATCCTGTCATCAAAATATTCAAACTGACCGCCAGCGGGGGAAATACTTGCAAAAACACACAATTCCGCCAGAAAACCCCTTACAGCGGCAGATACATGGCACAAAAGATACATCAAACAGGGACAGTCTCCATTCTCACTGTGCTCATGGAATATCAGTGGACTTCAACAAAAAACTTTAAATGAAGACACTATGGCTTTTCTGTGCAAACATACAGCAATCGCCCTACAGGAAACTTGGGCGACAGAGGCCTGTCCCATAGAAGGATACATCGAGTTCTGGAAACCAGCTCTCAGGGACAATCGATTTGGCCACCCCAAAGGTGGCCTTTCCACATACATCACAAATAATCTAAAAGGCGCTCTCAACCAAATCTCCCTCAAAGAAGACTGGTTACTTGGGGTCAAAATCAATCCCTCTGGGAGGCAGCGTTCAATTCTCCTTGTCAATGTGTATATCAACCCCTGCACCCGCACAAAAAAAGACCACCTGGTCCGACTGTGCGAAATCATGAATGACATGGCTACCGAGTATCCTAATTCGGACCGCATCTTTACCGGAGATTTCAACACAAATCTATTCCAGGGGATTGCAGCAGACACGGAAGGGCCGGACATGACTAATAATATTGAGGCTTTGACTCAATCCAAACCCTCGAAGCAAGCCCCAAACATATTAGGTGAGCTCTCCGTGACTAGATTCTATAATGCAGGCTACCTAGTAGTGAACGGAAGGACAACAAGCGATTCACCCCCAAACTGGACCTGGTCGAACGGAAGAAAAAAATCTTACTTAGACTTCACTATCTGCAATTTTGAACTACTGTTCAAATTGAACTGTTTTTGCATCCACCCACGGCCCGAAAGCGACCACAGGCCCCAGGTCATCACTCTCACCGCAAACTCGGAACTTCATAAAGCGGCTCCCTCAACTTACAAGGGAATTCATACAGAAAACCTCAAGCGCCTTAAATGGAATGAAACCAACAGTCAGAGTGTTCTAAAAGCAAGCAAGGACCACATAACAGGCAGTCTTGACAAAGCAGCCAACCCGATATGGAAATGGTCACAGTTGTGCCTCCACCTGATCAACTCATATCCCGCGATAGCTCAGAGCTTAAATAGTTTGCCTCCAGTAGGGGCTGCGACCTCAGCCGCTATTAAACCACTAAAGAGAGCAAGGAACACTGCACTGAGGTTGATTTTAAAATTTCCTCGGAACAGCGCCTTCCTGGCCTCATATCATCATGCCCAAAAAGCATTCAGGAGGGCAGTCTCTCAAGAGAAACAGGCTCAGGAAAACCAATACTGGATAAAATTGGTGTGGGAAAGTAAGCAAAAAAACACAAGGAAATTCTGGTCCCTTGTTAACCGCACCCACCTAAACCTGACAAACTCTGGCTCTGCAAATATCCAGGAAGCAGAATGGGCAACATATCTAACAGCTCACTTCAAGGCACAAGATAACCATGACAGTTCCAGACCACCCATGGGACGCGGGACTGCAGATGACGAATCGCTGAACACCTCTTTGGATACAAATCAGGGACCAACCCCTATATATGCACTAACAGAGGAACGAGTCACCAAAGCAGTGACACAAGGGAGACAAGATGGAGCTCCAGGCCCTAATGGCCTGCCACAAAGACTTTTTAAATCGGACATTCCTTTTTGGTCCATGGTGCTATTGAATCTTTTTAATTACACCTTGCGAACATTGACAATCCCGGACTCATGGCGGGGCGCAATAATTCATCCCATCTACAAATCTGGCTCACGAGCTATGCCCAACAACTATAGATCAATTGCCCTACTGGACATAGAGGCAAAACATTTTGCAGGACTCATTCTGGAGGATCTAAGGCAATGGGCAAAGGACCACGATCTGATTCCTCTAAACCAGACAGGGTTCGTTGCCAATTCAGGAACTATGATAAATTTACTGGCAGTTTCCACCATAATTGACAAAGCTTTATCAACAAACAGGATGGTCTTCTGCTGCTTTGTCGATTTTAAAGCAGCGTTCAATAGAGTGCCCAGGGCGTCCCTTTGGAAAAAACTGACCCAGTGGGGCATTCCAAATGAAATATTGAACCCAATTATTCAACTCTACTCTGACACATGGGTCCGAGTGAAGCTAGGGTCCGGCTCGCATCTCTCGCGGAAAATCATGACCTCACGCGGTGTCAAACAGGGATGCGTGCTGGCCCCTCTCCTCTTTAACCTATTTATAGCCGACCTGTCAAGCACTCTAGACAAGGTAAATAGCCATCCACCCAAAATAGGTGGTGCGGCACTATGTAATCTTTTATACGCCGACAATTTGGCCTTGTTCAGCCTTACCAGAGTAGGGTTACAAAGGCTTCTTGCTGAACTATCACAATACACATCTGACAATCAGCTAGAAATCAACATGGAGAAAACCTTGATAGTCCCATTTGGCAAGAAACATCCCAGCGGCGGCGGTTGGTCAATCAATAATACAAGTCTTTCGATTGGCCAGTCATATAAATATTTAGGCGTCCACTTGGACGCACGGGGCAGCTTCTCAAAGCAAAGTAGTGTGATCGCAGCTAAAACTACGGCCTTAGTGGTATCCTTAGCCAAGTTATTGAAGAAACTTTCAGGCCCAACCTCTGCCCCTTTACTAGAAGTCCTTAGAGCAAAAATAGGGCCAACACTTTCTTATGGCATAGAGATCTTCAAAGGCAAAAGGAATACTGTTCTCAACAAATATACAACTAAAATCTATAGGAAGGTACTTCATTTACCGAGCGTTGCCTCCCCTGCTCAGATCAGACTAGAGCTGGGACTAACCAACTATGAAGCCTCTAACGTCGGTACTTACCTTAAGCTATGTCATAAATTAAGACAGGCCGAACCAGGCACGCTAGAATCCCTAATATGGAAAGAAATAAACAAGACTAATCCAGGGGGAACATTTGGGCGCCTTCTGAACAATTACATTCATCAAATGTCAGCTGCCGATCTTTGGGCCCTCAACCCCAGCCAGACTGTCTTTAAAACCATAATCAAAAAATGCGTCAGACTGAAATCTCTGGCTTCAGACAAAGCTCTTGTCACGAAACGCAGTCACTCCTGGGCGATAGTTAATTCCTACAAACGATTGACCCCTGCGGCCTACCTCTCTACGACATTTGCACTTTATCTAAAGCGCTGTTTGATTGCCCTAAGATTGGGAGATTGGCGCTTTCTTCAAAATCTTCCCACCTGGCGTCGCAAGAAGGAAGACACAACATGCAGAGGATGCGGGTCAGCAACAGAAACAATCTTGCACGTGCTCTGCACCTGCCCCTCATTCAATCTCCAGCGCCGATACCTGCTCAAGCCAGAATGGAACAGGCTCGGTATTCGGACCTGCAGGCACGCCATCATCGCTGCTCTGTCTCCAGATAATATTGTTTTAAATATAAACCTGTCCAAATTTATTCAGTATGCTTATCGCAATTTAGATAAAATGGACATTGCTGAGGCCATATAGCTGATTGCTAAGACGGAACCTGCACTTTAATAGACCTTGCAATAACGGGGAGAGTTAATTTACAAATTGAAAGGTTTTTAACTAACACACTTACGGTCATATTTTATTCTTTTATCATCTTTTATTCATAAAACAGTACACAATGTGATTTGTGCAATCTTTTAAAGATATGTTTTTATATCTAAATAAAGAATTACTTACTATATGGACGAGGCGCTTTTAACAGAGGAAGAGGAAGAGGACGAGGACGAGGTGGTAGTGATCGGAATAATATGAGACACGGGACATGTCCGTTGGTGAGTCAGGAAGGAGCTATTTTGATGATCCTCAAGGGAGACAATACTACAATGAGGATTATCGGGAGGATGGATATGATGGAAATGGTTACGCATGAGACAGCCACGGTCAGAGCAGGGGCCACATATCAGTACCAGTTGACCAACAGGGGCCTTATGTAAAGGGGCAATTGATGGGGACATCTGAGAAGTTTTTGTTGGATACTGGAGCAATGAATAGTTCTGTTGCTCATTCACTGGTCCCAGGGGCTGCTCTGTCTGGGCAAAATAACGTATCAGTGGGTTTCTCAGGAATCCCAGTTGTAAGCCCCGTTTCTAAGCCACTTCCATTTACTATCGGCCCAATTACTGTGGACTCTCCATTTTTGCTTACTTCCAGTTGTGGCGAGAATCTGTTGGGATTGGATATATTGAAGAAATTGCATGCTTGTATTTATTGTTCTCCTGATGGGGTTTATTTAACCATGCAGCCTCCTACTAAATGCACGTCTCAATGTTTTGTCAAAAATGAACATCTTACTTCCACCTGAATTTTCCTAAATTCCCCAGACCCTTTGGGCAACAGGGGACACGGATGTGGGATTGTTAAAAATACCCCCTGTATCAATTACCTTAAAACCGAATGCACATTTGCCACGTATCCAGCAATATCGAATTTCGCCAGAGGGCGAACAGGCCTTATTACAGATCATTCGTGACTTGATTAAGAAAGGAGTGGTAGTGGAAACAGCTGCTAATGTCTGTAATAGCCCCATTGTACCGATTTTGAAAAAAGGCCCCACTGGATGGTGACCCTGATTATAAAAATACGTGTCGTTTTGTGATTGACTTAAGAGAGGTTAATAAAATAGTAATTCCCCAATATCCTGTGGTTCCGGATATCACTGCAATCCTTACTATGATTCCCCCTACTGCCCAGTATTTCTCAGTGATAGATTTGAAGGATGCTTTCTTTAGCATTCCAATCCACCCTGACAGCCGTCATATTTTTGGATTCTCGTTATCTGGCTGCAGTTTTAGATTTTGTCGTGCTCCTCAAGGCTCTACAGAAAGTCCTAGTATTTATAGACAAGCACTAAAATCAGTACTAGATGAATTAGTCGTACCCCCTGGTAATGTTCTCATCCAATATGTGGATGACATCCTGGTAGCATCAGACACGGCAGAAGGTTGCAAAGAGGCCACTGTCAAACTATTGACTCATTTAGCGGCTAATGGTAATAAAGTATCTTTATCCAAATTTCAGTATTGTTGACAGGAAGTGACCTACCTGGGTCATTTACTGTCAAAAGCGGGTAGAAGACTAACTCCTGAACGAATACCTGTTATTTCTAACATGTCTGTGCCCCGTACTCAACGTGATGTTCGTGCTTTTCTTGGCATAGCCTCTTACTGTCGCCAATGGATTCCTAATTTTTCTCTTCTTGCAAAACCCTTGTTGCATTTGTCTACCAAAGATGTGCATGAACTCTTGCCCTGGATGGATGAATGTCAGGACGCTTTTGATTCTTTGAAATCTACTCTTTGCTGCTCTTTGCTGCTCTTGGGTACTCCGGATTACCGAAAGCCTTTTGTACTCTACGTACATGAGGTGGACGGTTGTTCACTTTCAGTGCTAACACAGGGTTTTGGCGGAAAGCAACAACCTTGCGCATATTTTTCGGCAGTATTGGATAATCTTGCCAGAGCCCTTCCTAGCTGCCTAAGGGCTACTGCTGCTGTGGTGGTGGCCATTAGACAGTCGGAGGGGATTGTGTTGAATGCTGACCTCACAGTGATAGTACCTCATGCTGTGGATATATTATTGAATCAAACAAAAACCCAGCACCTCACGAGTGCGCGATTGACTGGTTACGAATTAACTCTATTTGCACCCCACATTACTATTAAACGATGTGCCACTCTGAATCCAGCCACGTTACTACCCCTCCCTTCGAGTGACCAAAAGGACGATGTCCATGATTGTATATTTCGGGCCGAAGAAGAAACAAAGGGACGAGTAGACCGCACTGACACCCCTTTATCTGAACCCTAAGGGGAGTTGTATGTGGATGGCTCATGTTTAAATTACCAGATGGCACGACAACAGCTGCATATGCTATGACTACCCTTAGAACTGTAGTGGAGACCGCTCAGGTTTCCCAGCACTCAGCGCAAGCAGCTGAACTAATAGCATTATTAAGAGCTTGTGAACTGAGTGAAGGTTTAAGAGTAAATATTTTTACAGACAGCCAGTACGCCTTTGGCGTAGCCCATAGCTTTGGGTGGCTGTGGAGGGAACGAGGATTTCTTACCTCCCATGGTCAGAGGATACAACATGGCCCTTTGATTGAAAGATTGTTGAATGCCTTAACCTTACCAGAGAAGGTGGCCATTATCAAGTGTAGCGCCCAAAAGAAAATTATTGATACTACAGGGGAGGGAAATTCCTTTGCCGATCAGGTAGCGAAGGACACAGCGCAAACTAAAATGCCTGCTATGTTCCCCAGTGTATCAGCAAGGTGGGTGGCGGACACAACATTGTTCGACAATACTATTGAAAGTGTTAGAGAACTACAGAAAGAAGCTACCCCTGATGAAATAATAAAATGGGAACAGAAAATAGGGAAGTTGGATAAAAACAATTGTTGGATTGACTTGACTGAAAAACAACAATGGCTTTTGCCCAATGCATTGGTGTATGCAGTAGTTGTGATGGCTCATGGTCCCGCTCACATTGGTGCAAAAGGCATTTGTGCATTATTAGACCCTGTATGGAATAACCCGAATATTTCGAAAACTACTGCCCATGTGCTTAAATACTGCATGGTCTGTTTGCAGTATAATCCAGGAGGGAGGGAGACAGTCCTTAGTGGGAATTTTGCGCTTCCTTCTTTACTGTTTGAAGTAATACAAATGGATTATATTCAACTCCAAAGGGTGAATAAACTCAAGTACGTGCTAGTGGTGGTATGTGCTTTTAGTAAATGGGTTGAAGCATATCCTACCAAAGATAACACCGCTATGGCCACTGCAAAAGCCCTAATCAAAGAGTTTCTGCCCCTGTTCGGTTTGCCTCGAGTCATTTGGACGGACAACGGGGTACATTTTAATGCAGACCTTGTCAAATATATTTGTAATAGTCTACAGATAAAACAGAAATTTCAGCAGCATGACATCCGCAGTCTGCGGGGCTGGTTGAGAAATATAATGGTACACTGAAGTTAAAGATGGCAAAGATTCAAGAAAGCACAGGCTTGAGCTGGCCTTATGCTTTGCCCCTAGCGTTAATGTCATTAAGAGTAACCCCCCATTCACGAGCCGGGCTGTCACCTTATGAGGTCGTTTTTGGTCGACCAGCTAATGTGTGGGTTGTCCCGAGACCTAGGTCCTTCCGTGATATTGATTACCCTATGATGACAGATTACCTGTACGCTATTAACTAAAGATTTACGTTCCATTCATCAACAGGTGTCAGCCGTACTGCAGCTGCTGCCGGAGGGTCCCGGACACCGTTTGGAGCCTGGACAGTGGGTCCTAGTCCGAAATTATCAGCGGAAATCGAGTTTGGAACCGAGGTGGAGCCGTCCCTACCAGATTCTTTTGGTAACTCGGACAGCAGTGAAAGTGGACGGGTAGAAACACTGGATTCACGTTTCCCATGTACAAAAATTGCCCCTTCCGCTCCCTTTTGACCAGCAGAACCGAGACCGAATTCTAACGCAAGAAGGAGAGCGGAGGTTGAGTTATGTGCCTTTCTCAGATGCCTTTGAAATCGGGCAAGAGGAAGGATCATTGATACCGCAAGGAGACGAATCAGCCCCAGTCCCTGGATCCTTTGATAGGGCTGATTCCTCAGAGGCTTCTGAGAACCTTGTTACACCGAATGTCCCTGCTGCTGTGTTGTTTCATGACCAGGAACAACCTGGCCATCTTCGATACAATTTACGGCCCGAAAGCAACGCAGTACCCCAGTTTTGGATTCTAGGAGATAGGGAAAACTTGAGCTGTAGGGTTGAAGTTAGCTCTTCGCTCGGGTACTGAGCAAGACATTGGACTGAACCCGTTGAGAGCTTGGAACTGTTACATTGCTCTGTTCAGAAAGAAAGGCTGTGTTACACTAAGGGCCTAAATTGCAACAGTAGAATCAAAGTGTGGAGTTGTTCCTTTTTGATGAACGATAGGAGCCTGCCTGTGAGGCTCTAGACGGACACAGGGAGAAGAAACCCTCTGGCAGTTGGCTTGCACCTTTTCCTGAGTTTAGTATGAACTTTTAGTTAGGATGTATCCCTTTGCCCGGTTTGCCCTTGAAGATGAACGACCCCTTGCTCCCCGACCTTTCTCTGAAAATATCCCCATGTTTTCCGGTTGGGCTATCAGAGTGAAGATAGCCTTTGTAATAATTATTGCAGTAATCATGATAATATTAATGAGTTTGTTTGTATATTTAGTATTTCAATATCCTATGTATAAGGTGTTAGGTACTACAACAGCTCGACATCGAGAAACGTATGTTAAAAATGTGTTCATTGAAATGTTACATTAAGCTCATAGCACCACAAATAGGACAAACTGTTGGGTATGTGGCCTTTTGCCATCTGTATTGCATTGTCATGATTTATTCATTTCTTTGCCATTATCACACTTAGCGAGTTGTGAGGCCTGGTTTCAGTTGCTATCGCTTACGTATTTACATTATGTAGCCGACCCCAAAAGATATACTGAAAAGGATTATGAAGCTGTTTTAAAATATATAGAACGACATCAGGGATTCGACGCTTTGGGAAACCAAGGAGAGGGATCTTTAGGTCCAGATGCCTGTATGAATATGTATACCACTTATGAGAATGCTACTTGGTTGAAGGAAGAAATGTTAGATTTTGAACATTTTAACTCGACGCAATATTTTCAGTATTTCCAAGATCGTAATGTCACAGATGATAAGGCAATGCCAGTTCCCATTTTAAATAGTACTGCTTCATTTTGTATTAGAGGTAAAGGTCATGTTAAGGTAGGAGACAGCAGATGTAACTACACCTACATTTTGCATACCACTAGCACCCCGCCCTTGATAACTCCACCTAACGTGTATTTTGTATGCGGTGAAAACGCTTACACTTTGTGGAAAATAAATACAAGCTTGGTGAACATTATCGGCGCCATCTTGCCCCTTTTCGAGCCCATTCGTGCGCGTAAGCGGCAGCCATTTTGAGCACCATGGCCTCCCTGCCCCTCGCTGATAGCCAGCGCGTCTCTCTCTCTCTCTTAAACCTCGCAAGCATCCCCCGCACGCTGACAACCCCCGCTCTCTCATGCCTTGGGTCATAAACCCCTCTTCAGCGCAGCTTCACCACAGAATCCCATCCTGTTCCCAGCGCGACACCTCCCCTCATTCCTTTCATGGCCTCAGATCCTTTTGATGCAAACCCCCTTTCCCTGTGTCCCCGTTTGTCTTCCTTGTTCCCAGGCCGCCACCTGGCCCTGCGGATACTGTTTATTACCCCGTACAGTAGGAAGCTTCCCCTCCCCATCAAAAGACCCTCGAGCCGATCAAAGCCCCCACCCTATGAGATCCGATCAACCCCTTGCATTCCGTGAATCGGCGGAATGCCCTGCTGTGCGACAACCATCACCTGTTGTGACCGGGGTGGGGAATCCAACTGTAAATGTATGTGGGAACGGGCCTGAAGGGGAGATTCCGAGGATGTTCTTTCAAATATCAAAGTATTGTGAGAATGTGTTATGTGCAATAAAGGTCATAAACCCTAGTATAAGAGGCCAGGCCTCAGAGATGTGGTTAGAGCACCTCGTGACGATACTTGCTGTCTGAATTGATGTGTTCTCCTCCGGAGAGAATAAAATCCTCGTTTCCTGCCTTCCAGTCTCCAGCGCCTGCTTCTTCATTGATTAACATTGGTGGGTCATAGAGGCGATACCGCCGGGCAACATAAAGGGTCTTTGGTTACTGGTTGTCTTTGAAACCCTTTTTAATAATTGGCGTCCCAAACGTGGGGCCCATCAGCGACTCGTGGATCCAGTGGGAGAGGTCCTGACGACAGAGTGAACGACTGCAACGATCGGAAGGTACCCTGTCCGATAGACCCTCGTCTGACAGCCGATCATCCGAACTTCACTGGTTCCGAACAGACCTCTCTCGAGTGATCTGCGGTCCTGACTGGGAACCATCAGGAGTGCCACGAGAAGTACGAAGAGAAGAGGACGATCGGGCGCTGGATTCGGAAGACAAGAAACTGTCCATGCGGTCCGGGTAAGGTCGTGTAAACACGACGAATTGCGAAAGTGATTGATAATTGAAAGAGATTGATAATTGATGAGAAAATACTAGTATTACTTTTTGTTAATTTATTTGGAGATTCGCTGTCTGCAAACGGAGAAACAACAGGCTCTCCCTTTATAAACAGCGAAGGATAGGTACGCACCCGTCGGACCTATCTTTCTCCCCCATTGAACAATTGCCCCCCCCCCCCATTGATTAACTGTTATAGATTGTTTTCTGGAGATTCTCTGTCTGCAAACAGGGAAGAATAGGTCCCCTCTTTGTAGATAGTGAAAGGGTAGGTGACGCGAACCTTTGCGAGCCTACTTATTCTCCCCATTGACCATATTGATTTTTTATTTTTGACCTAACATTGATTGCTCAAGATTGGTTCATGAGGTATTCACTACGTACAAACAACGTAGAATAGAAATATTCTGTCTAGTCTTTGCACGCAGCGATAAGATAGGTAGTGCTGACTATTATCCCATTGTGATCCGTCATGCCTGTCTTCTCCCCACTGGTAAATAGCCTGTTTAGCCCGGACCGCTTATTAGAGGTGAACCATCCGGCTCCACTGGAAGGCACCCCTAATAAGGACATGTTCATGAAGCATGGATTGATCGCTATAGCCTATAGTGAGCTGTGGCATAAATATACGAAAAAGGATCGAGAAAGTCAGTGGCCACTGAGAGGATCCTTCGATCTTGACAAAATAGAAACTGTAGAAATAGCCATTCGTAGGAATGAAACAACACCTATTATGCTCGATAGTCTCGGTATGTGGCGCAAAGAAGCCACACGACGAAGGGAAGGCGACGAATTCAGAAAAGGTGAAGGGACACGACGGACAACCCTCCAAACGTCTAGTATGCAAAGGGAAGGGCCAGCGATGGCACAGTTCCGAGGAGTAGACATGAAAAGAGAACGGTGTAAAGGGATGTGCCGACAAGTCAACCCCGGGACACAACGACCCGAAGGTAATCCCCCGACACTACGCACAGGACGAACAGATTTAAAACAAAACCAATGTGCTTTCTGTAAATGTCTCGGGCACTGGAAAGCCCAATGCCCGACTCTGCAGAGCATAGGTAAGAACGGAGGGTCGACAGAAAGAACAGGCCGACAGAAAGGGAAAAGGCGCGAGATAAAAACCAATCAGACTAGTGCAGACAGGACAGACAGAACCACCCCGTTTGATTATGCTCGATGGCACAGATTTCGTCAGACCAATTTTAACGACATGTTAGAGTTCTGGGACTGATTGCTCTCTGTTGCTCCCCCACTCTGAAAACCAAACACAATTACAGGCCAGTGTAAACAACCCCCGTTAGAGAAAGGACTCAAGGAAGCCAAGCGTCTATTATATAACTTAGGATTTAATTACGGTAAAGAAAACACACAACCAACGGTAAATAGAATAACTAGTGGAACACTCTCTAAAACAAACTGTACTAATAGGAGAAAAATAAAACGTATTATGCTCACTCCGGAAGTCCTCGAAATGTAACAGTTCGATGGTCCCGCCCACCCGAAACACAGAGCACGTGTGGGGCGGGGCCTGCCAGCAGCTATGGACCAAAAGAGATCGCCGGCGAGAAGGTACTGGAGGCTCCACAAAGCAGGCAATGAAATGGTCTTCCCATACTACCCTTCCAGGGATGGCGTCCCCCGGGTCACGAGTAGGGAGGGGGCGGATGCAAATGACCCCCTCCCTCGTATCTCCTGGTCCGGCCATCACGAATTCCTCCATCAAGCGGATGCAGGGTGGGCAGGGAGGGAGAGGCGACGCGGACGAGCCTCTCCCGCCTCCACAGGTAGGAGGCTTCCCTGCCCTGGTCCGGCGCCGATGTCCTCCAGCCGGGCGACGGCCATATACCTACGCTGCACAGGACATATAATGCCCGACTGGTATATTTGCGCAGCACAAGACATACAACGCCCGACTGGTATATTTACGCAGCACAGGACATACAATGTCCGATGGGCCTACTTGAATAACACCGGACGTACGATGGTCCCCCAAGAGTCGGAATCAGGGGTGTAGGGTGGTCATCATGTGCACCCCTGATTCAAAGGGACGGCGTGGGATGCGCCGGGAGAAGGAGACGGCACAGACGAGCCTCCCTCACCTCCCCAGATGAAGGCTCCACTGCTGCACCCTGGCGCCCCGAACCAAAATGTCCTGCTCCAACAGCATAATGTTCTGTCTTTCATCACCACAAGAAGTTTCTTCCACTCCTGATAGATACGACGAAGGGCGGCTGCTGCAGGGTCTCAAAATGGCGTCTGGGCCCTCGGAAGGCGGGTCTAGGCCGCTGGAGAAACTTTGTCCGAAATTACAACTCGGGCGCTTGCCCACCTGGGCGCAAGCCCCCACCATCGATAAACATCCCCTCGACTTTGAAGATTCTACCAAAGTCTCAAGAGCCCTCAGCCCCTTCAGACTTCCGGTGGGGAACAGCTGCATTGATCACAAATGAAATAACCACGGCACAGCAACAAGATGGCGGTGCTCTCGTGTCTGCATCAGCTTCCGTCTGAACCACCCAGGAACATTATGGGCTAACGAACTCGAGTAAGTTCCGGCTGAACATCAACATGACCCGGTAAGAAAGACTCTACCCCCTCCCTCTCTTGATTGACGGTCCACACCACCAGCCCCTCTGTTAGCACAGTTTTTGAACTGCCGAAAGGGACCCTGGTCCAACCGCCAATCGTCGGGGACATTTTTGCCCCTGATGCTACTTCCGGACTAAACCGGCCTCGCCCAAAATGGCGCCGGTATCAATAGGAACTAACGGATGCCTCGTGGTGTTCCTTAGCTAATGAAACTTGATGTACTAAGATATATATACGAACCATTGCGCACTCAATGAAAAAGGGAGGAGGGTTCACTTGGCGAACATTTGAAAGGGGTTCCGTAAAGATGTTGATTTCAATGAACGATTTATTTTGATATTTATTGTAACTGGTACATAACGTCGCTTATGATGCACACCCACGGTATACATCTAGGAAATGTGATTACAATGAGCTTGACTGTGTTTCCATTGATGAACTGAAATGCCCCTGATCCCTCACCACGCAATGAAATGTTTTTAGTTACTTGCAAATAATTAATTAGGCCTTTTTAACATGTTCTTGTGCCACAAAATAACCCCCTACTGTATGTGCTTCCATCGTCGACATGTCCGGCCAAAATATGATTGCACTCTTCACATTTTACGTACTGAATGATTATGCAAATAAAGGTCTTCAAAACTATGAATAAGCATCACATACTTTTATAAATGTGGGAATCGGTGGTAGGGTTTTTTCTGTGCGCAACCGTTCTGCTCCTTTTTTTAAGGTTATCTGAGAAATGGTTGTTCGGCCCTGGATTGATGATCGAATCAAAGGTATGATACGTTGCCTCCAAAATATGCGACTAAGCTCAGGAACTAACGTATGAAGAAGGACCTCGACTTCTGAGAATGGGTAAAGTAAAGCGGTGTGATTGATAAAATGTTATAAAGATATGGTGATCGAAGGTACTAAGGTACAGGATTGAACGAAGAACTGATATGCCTTAGAACATCACAGCATTGGGAATGATTTAAGGATCCCGATGGCCGGATACATCTACAAAACCGGGTACCTCACGCTAGGCACCTCTGATTCCTCTTTTTAGCGTTTCCCTACACACGATCCTTAATGCCATCCTCGAACCCCCCCCATGAACCACCTATCACATTGCCCGCCCCCCTGACTTCAGAAACTAAGACCCTAGGGATTATATCCCGAAGAGATAAGTACGAGTATGCGGTAAGTAAAGGACTTTCGCGCCCGTACATTTGATGTGTTCGAATGTTGTCCCCCCCCCCCCCCCCCTTTTTCCTCCTTTTTTCCCTCTACAGATTACATTGGGGTCCTGATTAGGGTACCGTAAAGGATCTGGAGCCACGTCACGCCCGATGCATGAAAACGGACTAACGCTGCAAGACGACACAAAAAGACGCCCTACCCAATGCACGATCTTTCTGTACCTGACCTAATGCTCTTCCGTCCCAAAACTGCATGCTTTCTACATCCTAACCTAGACCCGAAACGTCTAACGTTGGGTAACGCACTGAATAGCCCAAACAATACACGGTCATTCTCCATGTCACACGTGTACTGTTTGGCCTATTGTCTGTCTCTCTCTCTCTCTCTCTCTCTCTCTCTCTCACTCTCTCTCTCTCTCTCTCTCTCTCTCTCTCTCTCTCTTTTTCTCTCTCTCTCTCACTCTTTCACCCCTCCACACTTTCCCTCTTCCTAAGCGACTGGCACCTAATTGGCGAACCTGGTGCACCTCCTGATTGGCCCCAAATACCACAAGTATTTGCACAAATTCGTCCTAAATAAAATTGTATCGGTACCACGTTACTACCTCTCCTTTTCTGCTAAATATGGATGACATTTAAATTGGCCAAAAGGAAAGGGACAGGTAAGACGACTAAGGTTCCCTAAATTTGACCCACAGCCAGGGAACTATTTGTCAGTGGCTTCTATGATAAAATATGTCTGTGGTAATGCGACCATCCCCATTCCAAATTGTCTCCATACCCCAAGCAGTAAGAAATGATCGAGACACCCCCGTCTTCCCAAAATGCCCCCAGTTTGGTATCAGCTGCCCTGAACGAGAACCTGAAAAACGCCCCTTGCTCCAAAATTCGCTGTGTTCCTAATTGCTTTCCATAAGACCCCACCCACCCCAAGGATAAGTTTAATAATTATCGCAAGCCCCCCCCCCCCTGAGTTTTTGTAGTAACCAGGTTGCGAGAATTTATATAGAAAGTTAGGAAGATGTGTGCCAAGTTAAAATTAGATCGAAAATCGAAAGAACTTGTTGCAGTAAACCTTGTTGAAAATAGGATGTTTTGATGTAATGAAGAGTCGTTTAGCCTAGGTTCATCCCTTAGAAGGATGCCTATCAGACTATGGTGAATAGCACGTTGCACTTTTTCGTAAAGTACCAAGCCCTGAAGACCAGCCTAGCCTTGCAAGACTCGTACTAGGGAAATGGGTCTCTACCAGAAGAACTGACATCTACTGTAATAGACGAATGCAATGAATGGGTACCAGACCTCGTACCTATTACGAATGAATGTAATAACCAACAAAACGCCAAAGAATTAGCCACAAAGGAAAAGTTGTAAGGAATCCAGCAAACCCATCATCAATTGTTTATACGTTGGCTGCAAAATCTCAAATGTAGCGAGTGTTTACCCCAGTTGCTTGGTGTTGGGAGAGAAATAGATTTATGTAATTACCTTCTTCTGCAAAATCTCTAAAGACTGTCTTTTCAAAACTCATTCAAGGGTATCACTGTCGGAGGAGAAAGAGACCGGATGTGGGAGCACGCGGCCTGACTGCGGATCATGGAACATCAGCGACGGAGGCCGAGGCGAGACCACAGCAGTAAGGAGTCGCAGGATGAGGCACTGTTTCAGACAAAACTAAGGAAAGGGCTGACCTGAAGCCCCTGCTCTATGATCGACGTGTGCCAAAAGGTCCCCGCTCTCTGAACTTGGTTATGGACCCGCCTGTCTCAAATTCTCCGTCCCCCTGATCTGTTCCCGACTTGGCCCTGCTCCATCCCCTCCTCCTCCGACCTACCATAAGGACTGTTCACACCCACACCTTTCCACCTGAACTTCCAAATTCCTCCAAAATCCTACTGAGCTACCCAGAGAAGGGTATTCCCTGCGTCAAAAGGGAGGGAGCTCCGACTAAGTAGACCACGAACTATGTTAATCTCAGAACGGTGACCTAGAACTCCACCAAGGGTCGCCCCTAAAGAGAAGATGAACGAAGTATGTGGTTCTACCCGCTGCTGAACGCCTCAATGATGATGGAAGCAACAGGAAATACCCACCACAAAGACTCAAGAAACAAACAGATCCCACAACTCAGGGACAATTGCACTTTTCATCACAATCCTATGCTCTGCGTTACGGAAGAAAATGCACCTGCTCCAAAACCGTAACGCATTTCTCCTATGAGGTCTGACGAAACCAGACAAAATATACCCCTACCCGCAGACCCCCAACGACTCAATCCACATGAACATTTCTGTTGACAGAACAAATTGTGACCCAGGAGCTCAACAGTGCCAACAGAAGACGACAAAGACACCGAGAACTCTGATATTTTTTACTATATCTCCTTTCTCTCCCAATCACCATTGGACTAACTGTGCTCCCGCCGAATACAAAAAGGACTTACTTATATGATAACTTACCAGCTCCTATTTCGAATGACTATAAGTATCTATGATCTGTACCCAACGCCCTCGCTACGTAATTCTAGTCTGATATTACATTACGATGACTTTTTCTGCAACCAACTTAACAATGAACCCGCTTACTAGATGATGAGATTTTTCAATGTGATGTTTATAATCTGATGTTTATGTACAGTTCCTTTGCCTAAGTCCCCTCTCCCTTTACTTATGACCACTGCAATAGGTATAGATAGGAAATAGGCCAGCAAGATGTCTTGGAAATGTTAAAGGGAGGACTGTGGAAAATAAATACAAGCTTGGTGAACATTATCGGCGCCATCTTGCCCCTTTTCGAGCCCATTCGTGCGCGTAAGCGGCAGCCATTTTGAGCACCATGGCCTCCCTGCCCCTCGCTGATAGCCAGCGCGTCTCTCTCTCTCTCTTAAACCTCGCAAGCATCCCCCGCACGCTGACAACCCCCGCTCTCTCATGCCTTGGGTCATAAACCCCTCTTCAGCGCAGCTTCACCACAGAATCCCATCCTGTTCCCAGCGCGACACCTCCCCTCATTCCTTTCATGGCCTCAGATCCTTTTGATGCAAACCCCCTTTCCCTGTGTCCCCGTTTGTCTTCCTTGTTCCCAGGCCGCCACCTGGCCCTGCGGATACTGTTTATTACCCCGTACAGTAGGAAGCTTCCCCTCCCCATCAAAAGACCCTCGAGCCGATCAAAGCCCCCACCCTATGAGATCCGATCAACCCCTTGCATTCCGTGAATCGGCGGAATGCCCTGCTGTGCGACAACCATCACCTGTTGTGACCGGGGTGGGGAATCCAACTGTAAATGTATGTGGGAACGGGCCTGAAGGGGAGATTCCGAGGATGTTCTTTCAAATATCAAAGTATTGCGAGAATGTGTTATGTGCAATAAAGGTCATAAACCCTAGTATAAGAGGCCAGGCCTCAGAGATGTGGTTAGAGCACCTCGTGACGATACTTGCTGTCTGAATTGATGTGTTCTCCTCCGGAGAGAATAAAATCCTCGTTTCCTGCCTTCCAGTCTCCAGCGCCTGCTTCTTCATTGATTAACATTGGTGGGTCATAGAGGCGATACCGCCGGGCAACATAAAGGGTCTTTGGTTACTGGTTGTCTTTGAAACCCTTTTTAACAACTTGGCTTCCCTGAGGATGGGCAGGGCAGTGTTACTTGTCATTCCTTTATCCTCCAGTATATATAGCCCCTTTTAACTATCATAAGAATCACCCGTTGACTAAACGAAGTTCAGATTTTATACAAGCTAGTAGAAGTATCGATACTGACAGTACGGATCAGACTGACACCTCCTTACAGCAGTTTGTAGATATAGCAAAGGGTCTCTTTCCTATATGGGGTCCTATTTTTACCAGCAGAGATGTTAGACGTCTGTCCAGAATAGTGGAAAATGTATTTCAAACCACTGCTGGAATTTTGACTAATCTGACGGTTGAGCTTCAAGCTACTAGACTCGTTTTGCTTCAAAATCGGATGGTGCTTGACGTCATCCTAGCTGATCGAGGAGGAGCGTGCGGTGTGATCGGCAGTTCCTGCTGCGTGTATATACCTGATTCTGCTCCAACTATACATTTGGCCAGTCAGAAATTGCACTGCTTGGCAGCGGAAGTTCATGATGACACTGGTACTTGGTCCTTAACAGAGTGGTTCTGGAACCTCTTGTCCACCTGGGGTTGGAAGGTCTTCATGATCCTTGCTGGAGTAATTGGGCTGGTATTTACTTGTTGCCTATGCCTGCATTGTGGGCCAGCATGTTGCTCCTATAGCGCTGCCAAGCTTACTTCCTCATTGACAGTTTCGCGCCAGGCGAAAATAGAGAAGCAGTTAGTGCAAAAGGAAGTTAAAGATCTGATGCAAATAGATGAGGGTGTGTTTTTATATATATTGGCTACATCAGGCCAAAAGGGCGGTCTGAAGGAATATAAATCGATCTTGTATAATGTTGACCTAATGTATCCAATATATTAACATGCCACCTTAGGAAAGCCCCTTGTAAATACACTCGAACCATGCATACATTAAGAATCGGGCCTTGACTGAACACACGCCATTTTGTTATTCATTTCCCTGTGTCTCTTCCTTTAGTTAGGAAAAGACGTGACTTGCTACTGTGTAGAGAGCCTGAGAGATCTGCCTGGGCTTTGAACGGGCCATTGATTCTAACTTAGGAAACTCAAGGTCGCATCTGTCTTTCTTGTAGGATGAGCACATTCTTGCAGGCGCCGTGCCTGTACTCCCGTGCCCCAGAATGAAAGGGAGGCCCCTTTACTGACCTACCCCCGGAATAGGTTGAGCTGAGTTTTGAATCAATCAATTGTGCCATATATGGGTTTTCCTGTTGGCTTCACGAGAAGTGGTACTTTTCCATGTATGGGGTCTTCATGAGGTATGCCGAAAGTATATATGCACTGTTTTGAATGTAATCAAGCAGTCTAATCTGCGCACCTTTGAGGGTGAAGACGAGAGAGAGGCTCCCCTACATAGGGCGCCTATGCAAACCTTCTCCATTGCCGACTGACTTATTCTTGGTAAAAAAAGGTATATGGGCTATTGGTAAGTATAGCTCTATGGTATATATATTTTAGTACTTCAAATCGAAGACCTCGTGCGGGGGTGAATCCCGCTGTGTATAATTGCGTGTAAAAATCCGTGAAACATGCCTGGATTTCAATAGGGGAGGTGGTCCGAGCTGGGCCACCATCTTGAAGAGCTGTAATGTAGGATGCAGCCCGGGGCGGATGAAGAAGGCTGGCCAGGGTTATATAAGGTCGATCGCCCTCGCCAAAGCGGCGTGCCTGGGCCTCCCTGCCTGGGAATGAGAGCTCTCTATTGGCCTCCTCGTGGAATTCTGTGTGTTTCCCGTGGAGTCTAGCAATTGAATCTGGGCTGGGGTCAAGAGCATGGGAGGAATCCACAGATTTAATTTCCGATTCCAGTTTGTTGAGGGTGCTGCAAATGGACCATAAGACTCCGGACTGTTTGGAGATACATTCTCTGTGAATTACAACTTTGAAACCCTCCCAAAGCGTAGAGGTAGAGTCCACGGAGCCCTCGTTCAGTTCAAAGTAGTTAGTGATTGCGGTTTGGATCTCGTCACAGAAGACAGAGACTTGCTGTGTGTTAGGGGGAAGCCACCAGGTGAATGAGTGCCAAGGAGACTGGGGAAGACGGTGGCAGAGCTGAACCGGCGCGTGATCTGAAAGGGTGTGTGCCATGTGATGGACGGAGGTGAGCATGGACAAGACATCTGGGGATGTAATTCAGAGATCAAGACGGGACCAACAACTGTTAGTGCCAGTGACGCAGGTGCCCTTGCGAGCCTTAGGGTGCAGGGGATGCCAAGCATCGTACAGGGTGTTCTCAGTGAGAATGGAGCTTAGGAGAGCCACAGTGCACAGGTGAGAGGCATGAGGGCCAGATCGGTCCAGGACAGTGGAAACTGTAACATTAAAGTCCCCCCAGAGGAGCGCAGCAGGGCCAAGGGATGAAATGTGGTGCCATACCTGCCCAAAGATATCTGGGTCATCATTGTTAGGGCCATATAGCGCAGCAATAGTCAGGGAATGGGCATTCAGGAAGCCATGGAGGATGAAAAAGCACCCCGAGTGGTCAGTGATTACCTGGGAGATCTTCCAGGGGAATCCTCTGCTTATAAGAATTTATAACCCCCGAGATTAGTTGGAGTAGAAAGAGGAGTGTGATTCTCCCCAGTGTCGGGAGAGGAGTGTGGAGGCGGATGCAGGGAGCAGCTGGATCTCCTGGAGCAGACAGATGTCTACCTTGTGCCGAAGAATATGTGTGTGTACTAGTCGAGTCTTGCGATGGTCATTGAGGCCACGTATGTTCCATGTCCAGAAGAGTGTGTCAGTCATTCACGCAAGTAGTGGGAAATTATAACACGGGTGTGGCAAGAGTGGCTGGGGCCCTCGTACATGTGTGTGTGACAGTGCTAAGCAGCTGAGAAGAGGGTAGGCAGTGCTGCAGCATAGGGGGTTCTAGAAGGCAACCAATAATTTGCCATGGCAGACGGCTGGGTTTCAAGGGGGAACCATCAGCCCTTAACACTGGAGGAGAGATGTCAACAGGTACCATGCACAGAGACCAGGTGTAAGGAGAACACGTAAGGCGGTGCAATATAGTGTAGCAGAGCAATGTTGGAGCAGCATCGTAAGACATGCAAGTAGAACAACAAAATACATAATAACAAATACAAATACACCTCAGAGGGAGGCCTCAAATCCCCCCCCAAAAAACGGCCCTCCTCCCACACCAACCCCCAAAACAGGTTGAGAGACCACCCATACTCGCCCCAGGGAACCCAAACTGGGAAAGGGAAGGTCAATGAACGAAGTGGGTATCATCCCGCGGAGGCATGGTGACACTCTGCATACACCCCTGCCGAAGAGGCAGGGTGGCCAAGCCAGTAGTAATAGCAGTTAACAGTGTATGCAGAGTCTTGTAGAGGAACATTTGAGCCTAGCCCCTGAGCATTACATTAGGGGGCAAGCCATCAGGAGCCGGGAAGTGTGGGTTAAGCCAGGTGAGATTGATGGATGGGAAACCATGGTGGAAAACAGCTTACAGACAGCGCTACGGGAGGTGATAGAGTCAGTCATTGTCACTTAGGACGCCGGCAGCAGAGTCTTGGGAGTTGCAGGGGTGAAACAGTGAGTGTGGTCTAGCTTCTTGGCAAAGACGAGAGCGTCCTTAGGATCAGGGAAGATGAGAGTCTTGGAGCCCTTCCTGACACGTAGCTTGGCTGGATATGTGAGAGAGTTTGGGATCTCGTGCTTTTGAGCAATCCACTTTGCAGGCAGGAACTTGCGGCGGGCAGCCAGTACCGCCAGAGTGTAGTCCGGATAAAAGGACAGAGAGTTACCTTGGTGGCGGATTCCGCCCTTTTCCCTGGCTGCCCGGAGGATAGCGTCATGGTCCCGAAAGTTGATTTTAGTGATGACAGGGCAAGCTGGCAATCCAGGGGCTGGGCGAGGGACAAGGGAGCGGTAGGCTCTTTCCACAATAAAACCGGGGAAAGCACTTCACCAAACAGTTCACGCACTAATTTATCCACGAAATCCTCCATTCGCAAAGTGTTGGTGAACTCGGGCACCCCAATGATATGGAGGTTACTTCTGTGGGAGCGCGCTTCCAAGTCCTTGTTTTTGGTGCGTATCAGTTCCAGGAGTTTGGCCATTTGAAGGAGTTTTTGACGATCTTGGGTGGTGGCGTCTTCAACGTCAGAGACTCTCGTCTCGAAGTGCAGCAGGCAGTTGTCGTGTGAGTCCACCCGTGATTTGACCACATCAAGATGAGAAGATAGCTGGGCAGCTATGCCAGAGACAGCGGATTTAACCTCCAACATGATGGCCTTGAGGTTGTCTTCCCAGGAGGCGGCCATCTCCGCATGGGTATTGGAATAGCCCATGTCAGCGACCGCGCCGTCCTGGAACGTCTGACGGTGCTGGTCAAAAGTGAGCCTGGCTTGCTTGGGGTCAGCTTTACCCATGTCAGGCACCAGCCATGAGGAGATTGAAGTAAGAGCACAACTGGATGGTGGAGCGATAGCGCCCACAGCTACAGGAGCGCCAGACAAAGTGAGGCAGAGATGGTGCAGGAGGCAGCGCCTGAGGAGGTATCGGGAGCCAAAGAGCGGAGTCAGCCTGTGTGGCCCCACGCCACGAAAGGCGCCAGCAGGGCCCCCCTAGGACAGTTAGGCAAGCAGACAGTCAGGCAGGAGTTGCAGAGATGTACATCACCACAGCGGCAGGCCAGGCCAGGCTGGAAGAGGCGAGTCTTTGGCAGGTCTATATGCCAATTGGCAGGGAGTGACCTCTGTGGCAGCAGTCCAGGTGTGGGGGTGTTTCCGCAGAGAGCGGAGCAGCGAGGATGCAAGGAGGGCATGTGGCCTACCACACACGGGCCAGAAATCACGGGGCGATACAGCAGAGGAATTCTGTGAAAACTTAGGCGGGGGCCCAGTGATGCAGCGCGCGCAACTCTCAACCCAGCCACAACGGCCCACTGCAGCAATAGCACCCTTTCCCAAGCAGCAGGGTTCTGTCGTCAGGCAGGCTGAAGCAGGTTTTGGATGGTAGGAGGAGGCGAGGAGATCCGCACGGGGGAGCCATGACGTACAGTGTCCTCTGGTGACGTCCGTTGGATATAAGCGCCATACCAGAATAGGGACCGAATTGGGGTCCGGTGAGGCTCCAGGCAGTGAGCACTGTGCAGGCAAGTGTGCAGCGTCTGAGGTGGGTGGGTGGGCGGCCACGCCTGGCCGAGGTTGAGCCCAGGAAGGGAGGCAGGCCACGGATGAGGCCAGGTTCACCGTGTAGAGGCAGCCAGTCAGGTAGTCCGCACCCGGGCACCAAGGGGGGTTGGGAGGTGCGCCACCAGGAGTTGGGCAGCGGCAGTCCTAGTGGGTGCCGATTTGGGAACAAGCGGAACAAGGAGTCAGGGAAGGCCGGGAGGTTCAGCATGCAAGCCCCCAAACCCCGCCGCCGATAGCCCCCAGTGGACGTAGCAATCACTGGTACCCTCTACGGCCGTTAGGGGAAACAGATGCCGAGTCAGTGCTCCAGGAGCGGCAGAGCAGAGGCAAGGAGCCCTTGTAGCCCAACCTCGAGGCACAGGCCCAGGAGCAGATCTCGGCTCAGGAGAGGTGAGGCGGGTTGCAGAAGGTATTTGGCAGCACCCCGGGATGTGGTAAGTGTGGATATGCTGGAGTCAGGCAGTTAAAGAGCTGTCATCTGCAGGATTTTGGCGGATGTAGAGCTTGGCCAGCAGAGCCCACTTAAAGTGCTGCCATCCTGCAGCCAGCTAAGCCACGCCCCCCTCGCCATCTATATTATGGGAGGCTTTTAATGTTGTGCTGAACAGTGAATGCATTGGTAAACAGGCAGGAATGGTGAAGGTGATAAGGGGCACCTTTAGCAGGCTGGGGGTAGAAATTGGCAGGCTGGAGCTTGAGCAGGCTGCTAACCCAAATCAGACCACACCTGCAGATATCAGAGATAGGATATCAGAGTACACTGAGGAAGCAAAAAGGAATGTGAAACACTTAGGGAAAGAAGAGGGGGCGAGGTGATCCGAGGAGGGAGATCGACCCAGTAAGACCCTGGCGGCACTATTGCGCAAGTCGCATGCCTCAGCTTATGTCCCAGAACTAGTAGATGGCAATGGCTAACTGGTCACCTCCCCGGTTGCATTACCTGCGGTTATGTCTTCTTTCTACACCAAGTTATACACAGCGGGTGCAACGGCAGATCAGTTGGCATTGAGAGAATACCTTGACACCATAGAAATGCTATGACTTGGAACAGTGGTACAAAAGGGGGTGGTGATGGACGGAGCATCTGAATCAATCAAACACTCACACACAGTCAAAGGATCTCGGTTTAATCCATCACTGTTCTTTAGCCCACTCTGCCACCCCAGTTCAGACATGGTTATATGCAAATCAGTCTGACCCTGTGCCTCATGGGAACAGTCCAGCCCGAACTGCCAAGCCATGTATTCCCTGGACCGGAAACAAGCTTCCGAGGACCGGTTTCTGGCATTCCAGCCGTCTTCAGCCCGGCGTGCTTGAATCCAGTGGCAAAGTGAGCAAGGGACTCACATCTGAGTATACCCTGACACACTTATGGCGGCCAAAAGTGGTACAAAAGGGGGTGGTGATGGACGGAGCATCTGAATCAATCAAACACTCACATCCAGATCTTTTGACTGGGTGTGAGTGCTTGATTGATTCAGATGCTCCGTCCATCACCACCCCCTTTTGTACCGCTTTTGGCCGCCATAAGTCCCAGATCTTTTGACTGGGTGTGAGTGTTTGATTGATTCAGATGCTCCGTCCATCACCACCCCCTTTTGTACCGCTTTTGGCCGCCATAAGTGTGGCAGGGTATGCTCAGACGTGAGTCCCTTGCTCACTTTGCCACTGGATTCAAGCAAGCCGGGCTGAAGACAGCTGGAATGCCAGAAACCGGTCCTCGGAAGCTTGTTTCCGGTCCAGGGAAGACATGGCATGGCAGTTCGGGCTGGACTGTTCCCATGAGGCACAGGGTCAGACTGATTTGCATACAGCCATGTCTGAACTGGGGTGTCAGAGTGGGCTAAAGAACGGTGATGGATTAAACCCAGATCTTTTGACCGGGTGTGAGTGTTTGATTGATTCAGATGCTCCGTCCATCACCACCCCCTTTTGTACCATGACTGGGAACAGGCTACAGAAAATATATAGATGCTCCAATAACCCTGGAAGAGGTAGCTCGAGTTATCGCCGCCTTGCCTGCTGGCAAGGCTCCTGGCTCCGACTGGCTTAAGACCACCTTTTACAAGGAATATGCAGACCTGCAGATTCCACACCTCATTGAGATGTACCACGAATCAATGATGGTGGGTCGAATTCCCCATCCCTATGCAAAGCCCTAATAGTCACAGTCCTCAAGCCGGACAAGCTGTCCGAGCGGTATAGCTGCTATCGCCCACTCTCCTTAATAAATATCTACCCCAAAATCTATGCAAAGCTCTTGGCTGCCGCTCATGCCCTTGATTGTACGACCGGACCAGGCAGGCTTTTTACCTGGGCGCGGCACATCGCATAACTTGCGCACCATATTTGCTGTTGTGCACCACATACACCTTTCGATACCAGCAGTGGCAGCTCTCCTTGACGCCACAGAATTGTTTGATATGCTAGAGTGGCCATTTCTTTTCACGCTGATGGCGAAACTTGGGTTAAATACAAACTTGAACCAGAAGGTCTAGCTATTATATTCCCAGCCTCTGGCCCCTGTGAGTCTAAATGGGCAAGTTTCTGAGCAATTCAAAATAACCCGAGGCACTAGACAGGGCTGCCCCCTATCCCCCCTTCTTTTTGCTGTTGCCATGGATCCTTAGGCCGTAAGGCTACGGCAGCACCATGCGGACCGCGGAATTGAATTCACTACGCATGGGCTGGTGGTGTCGATGTATGCAGACAATATCACCGTTTATGACCATGATCCTACTGCCAACCTTACACTCCTGACCCAGGAGGTAAAACTTTTTGGAGGGCACTCAGGCATGCAGATCAACTGGGGTAAATCAGCACTTTCCCGACTTACTGAGTCAGCCATGCCCTGTCCCACAGATTACCCATTTAGATGGGCCACTAAACCAGTCAAATACCTTGGAATCTGGCTGAGCCATGATACAGACACTATTTGGAGAGCAAACTATCCATCTGCTATGGAGTGGTCGAGTAGCGCATTCCAGGCTGGACTAGGCTTCCGCTGTCCCTCGCTGGGCGCATCACGATAGCAAAGATGGGGTTCTCCTTAAATATTTGTATCTCTTTGCAAATATTGTGATGCCTCTCACGGCACGTTTCTTTAAAAGGCTTAGGTCTAATCTCATAGCACTTATCTGGGTAGATCAACAGCCAAGGGTACGGTATGAGGTTCGGACACTGTCACTGGCAAACAGCGGGCTGGGGGAGCTGGACCTGCAGTTGTATGCCCTAAGTGCGCAGGCGAGTTTCCTGCACCACTGGCTGTACCCCAATCCTTTTCAGCCCCACGTAGTGGTGGAGAGAAATGGAGCGGCACTGTGTCTACTTAGGACGCCCTGTTTGTGCAAATAGGAAGCGCCCAAGGCAAAAAAGACCCTGTAGAATGTATGCGGTGGGCGTGGAATGGGATCTGGTGTCGGGTTGGCCTCCCGGTTCTGCATGCCCCATCAGCTCCACTGTCAGACAACCCACTATTTCCCCCGCTACAGGATAAAGGGCGGCGGGCAGGGCCACTGAGCTGGGAGTTAAAACTATTGCGGATCTCTTCCCTGGAGGACAGTTTCTCAACTCATTGTCAAACCCTTCTGTGCAGGAGGCCACAGCGCTGAACACGCTGCTCTATTACCAACTGCAAGCGAGCTGCCGGGCGTCTAATGACACCTTTCCTGAGCCCCCCCCCCCCCCCCCCCCCCAGCCCTCGCTGCCCTGGAACACTTATATGTCACTGCATCCCCGTGGAAACTGGTCGCTAGGATATACGCGATCACAATAAAGTCCCACCAATTGGGCGTGACATGGGTGTAGTATGTTAGTTGGTATTATTGGTTTGTGTATTTTTAAATGCATCCTTGTTTCCCTGTATCCTTTGAATGTGTTTACATTCTACGTTCTTTTATATGCTGGTATAGAATGTAGTGTGACTCACTGGCAGTCAGTTCCTGCCTGCCATTGATCCATTCAGACGTGCTCTTTATTCTGGAATAAATCTTCATTCAACTATTTATATTCTTTTATTCATTATCTAAAATACTACAATGGGGAGGGAGGATTGGGAGCGGGAGTTGGGTGGTGAGGTCCCGGAGAACAGGTTGACATACTGCTGCTGACAGACGGAGTGCCTATCCCCCAATTACAGACAGCGAATTATCCACTTTAAATATCTCCACAAACTATAAGTTACACCACTGCAGTTGCACACAGTGGGACTGCGGGGAACCTCAAATTGCAGCCATTGCTCCGTGGCAGGAGCTACATTTCTCCATTTAGCCTGGGAGTATCCGAGAGTGGCAGCGTTCTGGGAGAGGATATGCAACACAATTAGCTGCATTACGAAGGCGCACCTCCCACCACACCCTGTGACTTGCCTGCTGGAATATGTCAAGAAGACGCCTGTTGTATACCGCCGGCTGGTGGCGATACTGTTGGCAAAGTGCAGGGTCACAATACACTGGGGTCGGCGTCCAGGACCCACACACGCATGGTTATTGGATGCGGCCCACTGTTAGGGGCAACTCAACACATATTGGAAACTCATGCCAGCGAGATCCAGGCTATTAGATATTTGGGAACCCTTTGCCACACACCTCAGCTCTAGTTTTACCAGCCACTCCCTTGAAGGCTTGAGACATACACACACACACACCCTACATCAGTTCTTTAAATGGGCCTGTTCTGTCCGGTACTGAGTACTGGCACTTTTCTATTTTGAGAGGGAGAGTACCAGCACTTCTCGAAGAAAACGTAATACTTTTAATTACTTTTAATTGGAGAGTACAGGAATTTTTCAGAAGCAAGCAGGTACTCTGGTACAGAGTACCTGCCCTTTTATTTCTCATTTTCAAGAACTGCCCTACACCCATCCACCACAGGTGTTACAAGTGACGTCGGCCTGCTAATAAAAGGGCATGAGTGCACATGCTCGTGGCCAGTTGACTAGGCCTTCCCGCTGTGTCTGTCTCTATCTTTCGGTAGCAGGAGGGCCTAGGGCACACCAGGGCCGGCTTTAGGCATGTGCAAGCTGTGCACCTGCACAGGGCCACCAAACCCCAGGGGCCACCACACCAATATATATCCTTAATGTAATAATCCTTTGAGGATGGATACATATTTGCGTGGTGGCCCCTGGCAGGTATTTGGCGGCCTCTGGCTCTGTTCCACCTCCAAACACCCTGACCCCCCCCCCCCCACCCACCCCTCTTCACTGGCCTCCGCGCTCCGCCCCGCCCAGACCCCCTCTTCCGGGGCCCCCTACCTTCGCTCCCTGCCCAGGGCCTCCATGAGCCTAGCGCCGCCCCTGGGCCCACAACTCTACAGTGTTCATTCTCTGTTGGGTCAAAGACGACCAGAGTGGTATCAGAGTGGTGGGTGTGGTCAGATTTAGGGGAGCTGCTTCTATCTGCCCTGGTACGTTTATACAGGTGGTTGGAGTAGTTGAATAAGCATTCAAATATACATCAAAATTGTAAACATAACGCAAAAAGACAGATCACCAAAATTTCAAGAGATAATTCAAAGAAGAAAATGTAATTTGTAATCAAGCCGTAATAAATGCAATTATTATTCAAAGCATTAAATGGCTACTGGTATCTTTTTGAAAAATAGTGCTAATGGGTGTGTAGAGTGACATAGCGAAGAAATGGGGAAGTGGTAGTGAGGGACAGGGTAAAGGTGTTTGTGACATAAGTACAATACACACTTTATACAAATAAGCCTTTCCATCCTATCAAGGTCAATTAGTTCCACAATACATTGCTCATTGGTACAGCCTTAATTAGTACATTCTGATCCAAGAGCATGTGAAGGTTTAGAAAAGATAGTCTACGTTTTGACCCCCATGGAGAGGAGGGTTATTGATCGCCTCACATCGGGGTCTTCATCAGGACGATAGAGCACTAGGCTGTAGGAAGAATTTCCAGAGTTAAATCCTAAACGGGCTTCCAAAGAGCTCCTGGTTAAATCAATTCTGGTCGTGAGAAGGTATGAGGAATCACTCTCCCAATACCGGTGCTGAATAATCCGAATCAGAAATCTCAAAGCATCTCCGATTCAGCATAGGGTTCTATGTTAGCGAGTTCGCCGCTGGTCCATCTGAGCTCGTCCCTGCGCGCTTCGATGATGAGGTCGACGGGAGAATGCATTGCAGCTGTCTTCTTTCATTACTTTATGCAGTCAATCAATCAATCAATCAAGGCATTTATATAGCGCACTACTCACCCGGAGGGTCTCAAGGCGCTAGGGTAGGGGGGGTCCGCTACTGCTCGAACAGCCAGTTCTTGAGCTGCTTCCTGAAGGCGAGGTGGTCCTGGGTCAGGCGGAGGTGAGTCGGGAGGGAGTTCCAAGTCTTGGCGGCCAGGTAGGAAAAGGACCTTCCTCCTGTGGTGGCTCTTCGGATACGGGGATGGCGGCGAGGGCGTGGCTGGTCGATCGAAGCTGGCGTGTGGGAGCGTAGAAGTTGAGGCGGCTGTTGAGGTATGCTGGGCCCTGGTTGTGCAGGGCTTTGTGTGCGTGGGTGAGGAGACGGAAGGTGATTCTCTTGTTGACCGGGAGCCAGTGCAGATCTCTCAGGTGTCCGGAGATGTGGCTGCAACGGGGGATGTCCAGGATGAGTCGTGCTGAGGCGTTCTGGATCCGCTGGAGTCTCTTCTGGAGTTTGGTGGTGGTTCCGGCGTAGAGGGAGTTGCCGTAGTCCAGTCGGCTGGTGACGAGGGCCTGGGTGACCGTCTTCCTGGTCTCGGTGGGGATCCACCGGAAGATCTTACGTAGCATGCGCAGGGTGTTGAAGCACGATGAGGAGACGGCGTTGACTTGTCTGGGCATGGAGAGGGAGGAGTCCAGGATGAAGCCCAGGTTGCGTGCGTGGTCTGTTGGTTTGGGTGCGCTGCCCAGGGCGGGGGGCCACCAGGAGTTGTCCCAGGCGGAGGGTGAGGATCCCATGATGAGGACTTCCGTCTTGTCCGAGTTCAGTTTCAGGTGGCTGTTCATCATCCACTTGGCTACTTCTGTCATCCCTTTGTGTAGGTTGGCTCTGGCGGTTGCGGGATCGTTGGTGAGGGAGAGGATCAGCTGGGTGTTGTCGGCGTAGGAGATGATGTTGAGGTTGTGTTGGCGTACGATGGCTGCGAGGGGGCTCATGTAGATGTTGAAGAGGGTTGGGCTGAGCGAGGAGCCTTGAGGAATGCCGCAGATGACTTCGGTGGCTTCTGATCTGAACGGGGGGAGGCGGACTCTCTGTGTCCTTCCGGCGAGGAAGGAGATGATCCACTCCAGTGCCTTCTCCTGGATTCCGACGTTGCTGAGGAGCTGCACTAGGGTGCGGTGGCAGACCGTGTCGAAGGCCGCGGAGAGGTCTAGGAGGATGAGGGCCGCTGTTTCTCCGTTGTCGAGCAGGGCTCGGATGTCATCGGTGGCTGCGATCAGGGCGGTCTCGGTGCTGTGGTTGGCCCGGAAACCAGACTGAGAGAGGTCGAGGGATCCGTTCGTCTCGAGGAAGGCGGCCAGCTGCTTGTTGACGGTCTTTTCGATGACTTTTGCAGGAAACGGGAGCAGAGAGATGGGGCGGTAGTTCTTGAGGTCGGTGGGGTCAGCTGATGGCTTCTTTAGTAAGGTGCTGAGTTCGGCGTGCTTCCAGCTCTCCGGGAAGGTGGCGGTGTCGAAGGAGGTGTTGAAGATGTCCCGCAGGTGGGGTGCGATGACAGTGTCGGCCTTGTTGAAGACGTGGTGAGGGCAGGGGTCGGTCGGAGATCCGGAGTGGATCGAGTTCATCGTGCGGATGGTGTCTTCGGTGCTGATCGGTGTCCAGGCGCGGAGGGTGGTGGTGGGGGGTGATGGTTCAGTCGTAGCGTGCGTCGGTTGAGTGCTGAAGCTGTTGTGTATGTCCGCGATCTTGTTGTGGAAGTAGGAGGCCAGGGAGTTGCAGAGGTCTTGCGAAGGGGTGATGTCGTTGTTTCTGGTGTTGGGGGTGGAGAGCTCTTTGACGATGTTGAAGAGTTCCTTGCTGTTGTGTGAGTTGTTGTCCAGTCGTTCCTTGAATGCAGTTTTCTTGGTGGCGTGGATCAGTTGGTGGTGTTTTCGGGTGGCGAGCTTGAGGGCAGCCATGTTGTTCGGTGTTGGGTCTCTGCGCCAGGCTTTCTCGAGGTCTCGGCAGTTCTTCTTGGAGCTCTTGAGTTCGTCGGTGAACCATGGGGCTTTCTTGCTGCCGGGTCTGCTAGGCGGGGACTTCAGAGGGGCGAGGTCGTCTGCGCAGTCGCTGATCCACTTTGCGAGGTTGGTGGCCGCCTGGCTAGGGTTCGTTGTGCTGGTGGGAGGGTTCATGCTCAGGGAAGTCGCGAGCTGGTCGGCTGTGATCTTGTTCCAGCTTCTGCGTGCAACCTGTTGCTGGTGGTGGTGGATCGTGGTCCTTCTGAAGCTGAAGTGGACGCAGCTGTGGTCCGTCCAGTGGAGTCCTGTGGCATGGCTGAAGGTGATGTCCTTGCTGGATGAGAACACGGGGTCGAGTGTGTGTCCGGCGTAGTGGGTGGGGGTGGTCACCAGCTGCTTGAGACTGAGGTTGGAGAGGTTGTCCAGCAGGGTGGTGGTGTTGCGGTCGTTGTTGTTCTCTAGGTGGAAGTTGAGGTCCCCGAGGAGGATGTAGTCAGCGGAGAGGAGGGCGTGCGGGCTGAAGACGTCAGCGATGTCTTCGCTGAATTGTGTGCGTGGTCCCGGGGGTCTGTAGATGAGGGTGCCTCTGAGGGTGGTCTTGGGGTTGATGTGGATCTGGAAGTGCAGGTGTTCGGCGGGTGCGAGGGTGTCGTCGGAGTTGGTCGTGATGCGGATGGTGTTCCTGTGGATGATGGCGATGCCTCCTCCAGTCTGGTTGACGCGGTCCCTCCGGATGATCTTGTAACCGTCCGGGATGGCGATGGCGATGTCGGGCGCAGTGAGCTCTCCCATCGTACTGTCCCTGCTGTGCTTTGCTTGCGTTTTGGGGGAGTTTTGCATACAGGCTGCGGAAGACAGGCTCAATCCCTACCACTGCATCACGAATCTGTCCATGATGCTCAGCTTGGAACAAGCATTAGCCCTTGAGTACTGTAGTTCTCCTTCCGATTTCACTCACATGCTCTCCTAATTCCCAACAAAAATCTCTTTGGGCCTCATTTATGAAAAGTGACGCATTGCTGCGTGAAAACAGCAATGCATCACTTTCCACTGCGCCCTCATTGCGACACCAATGATGCACCTTATTTACAGTATGACGCATCATGGCGGAAGGAGTTACAGATACATCAGTATTTCTAACGTATCTGTATGGCGCAAAAGTGACGCATTGCTGGAGTGTGTCACAAAAGTGACGCAACTCCAGCAATGTGTCCTTTCACATGGGGCAAGCCCCATGTGAAAGGGCCTGCGTCAGTCTTACGCCTGCTGTGAGGCAGGCGTAAGAAATTGATGCATTTGTGTCCTAGAAGTGGCGCAGTGAAATCTTATAGATTTCACTGTGTCACTTCCATGACCCTTTCTTACATCAAAACGCCCCCCCTTGCATACATTATACCTGGTGCAGGTATAATGTGGCGCAGGGGTTTACAAAGTGACGCATCTACCTAGATGCGTCACTTTGTAAATATGGCGCAACACGGCGCATTTTTTATGCCACTTGTGCATCACAAAAAGTGACGCACCGGCGACGTAAAAGTGACACACAGCCTCATAAATGAGGCCCTTTGTCTTTTCAGTGGCAGCAGCCCACAGAGAAATCTTTTTGACTCTACTTCTGCGCCATGCTGCAGATACCAAAATAAATGAATGCGCCTGGGAGGGGCACCTTTAAATTGCTTTAAATAGCTCTTTTGGTGAGACAGTGTGGGTTCTGTGTACTTATTATTCTTAATCTCCCTTTTACTTTTTTCATGTCCAGTGCACAAGGGCTGCAGTGGGCTGCAACACAGAGGCTATGTATTTCATTACACGAAAGCAAGCAAAGAAAATCAAAGCAAGAGCTGAGCCAGAGGTATAAACACGCCTTGTAAAACATGATCAATACACTAATCAAGGTAACAGTTCTTTCTTAAATGCATTTGTTGGAGAGGATACTAGCCAGCGATGCCTAGCTAGGAGCTGAGGAGCCTGTGTTTGAGTTTCGGCGTTCGATCAACATCCTGTGATTCTGGGCAAATCACGTATTCTCTCTGTGCCTACAAAACATTAATGTGTTCTTGTGTAGTTCCCTTCCAATCAGGTGTTCAACAAGTTTGTCATTCCTCCTAACTTTAGGGTTTCCTCAGGTGCTGCCCATTCCATCATATCCCGAACCTCGCTAATGATAGTCAGGGACATAGAGCTTAACCAATGTTTTTTTATTTTCATAAATGTTTTTAATTGCGATAATCAAACAGACCATTGCAATGACAGTAAAATAGTACAGTGTACCAAGACATAGTCCAACAATGGGTGAACTGAATCAGTTTCTAGAAAGTCAACGTATCCCCACCTCTTCGACATTTCAAAGGTTTCTCGCATATTCAACAGATTTTCTTGAGAACTCCACCCTGGATCAACTTGAGCGACTGGCATGCATAACAACCCTCTATATCGTTCCACTTTTGTTATATTCCATATAGGTACCCCAATATATTTCCGGGTAACGTCATAACTGTTCACCTACATTCTCTCATATATCACATACATAACGGATTTGAAGGACTGACCTTTCACCTAGTTACAATACAACACACAGTACGTAGGGTTTTTACCTGAACACTGTCCTCCTAAATTATGCATGAGGATTCTTAGTTTCTTGGAATCACAGCAGGACCATCAACTGCTGCATAATAACTATGTATAAAGTTAATTCCCAACGTCCATCCTAAGTCTGACACTGGCACAGCAAGATAGAACCCCTGGGGATGCCTTAGGGTACATAAACATCACATCTTGCTGAGATTGTCAGAGGAGATCAGGACTTCCCTACCAACACACTGACGCAAGGCACTTCCAGCATGCAGATACTCCAGCTCGCAGTGGTGTGACATCCCTTGCGGGGTGTTCAGCTCGAGACCAAGAACGGGGTCCCACAGTCTCACATTAGGTAATGGGGTTGGTTTTATCCTAGAGGGATTATTGGCTTTACATCTACTCACATGCTAGGTACACCTAGGTACATCTAGTTAGGGTTGCATCATAGGCAGTGCTTTAAATGGAAAAAAAGTGCAGGTACTCTCCAAAAGGAGTGATGGACTGGGGGGTGGAGTGTGGGGCGGGACTAGGGGCGGAGCCAGAGGCGGGGCTAGGTTTTCAACCTTTTCAAACTTTATATGCAAGAAATCCAAGTGCATTGTGAAAAAATCGGAACTATCTCCCAATGGTGATTGCCCTAATAATCCTTTATAAAGCATTTTCTAATAATGGCATGTTCAAAACTGTCTCTGTATTTTGCCATCAAACCTTTGCATGCTGGAATTTTTAGGAACCCCTACTTGAGAAAGGGGAACTACGAGTCCCAGCATGCAAAAGTATTTTCAACAAAAATCTAGAACTGTCTGAAAGTGTAAGGCACTCAATGGAGCTGCCTTTCTCATTTGGATTATGTATGGTTTCCCATACGAAACAAGGGATTTAAATGCACCAAACCAAACAAAATTGTGTTGCCTTTAAGGTGTTTTTTTGTTTGAGGGTAATCATACAAGGGGCAGCAAGGGCCACCGAGAAGGACAGAATGGCGCAGGCTTCAGATTGGCGCTGTTGTTAGAAAGGCCACAAACCCAAATGCGTTGTATCATAGGCACCCCCACCTCAAACCCCTGGCACTGGCATCCTAGCCATCCTGGCACCCCATGTCAAAACACCTGGGCATCAGCCACAAGAATTGACTTGCCCAGTTGTGTGAGTGCACACTGTAGGCTGAAAGCCTTGCAGCCCTTGGGGCATTTAGAGAAGTGTGAAAGGCACCAGACAAGAACACAGATGAGCCACATTTGCAAAAACATGCACCCCCACCCTTGCGTTCTGCTGAGGTAAGTCTGCCAAAATGGAGAGCACTGGGGCTCATTCGGTTCTTGGCCTCTCTGCTGAGATTGCTACAACGGTGCCGGTCACCAAAGAGGCCACTCAACTGTATACAACTGGATGCAAAACCTCCATTGGTTAGGTAACTTTTTTCTGCCCTGATAAAAATTCAGCCTTTCAGCATTATGCAGGTTACTAAAGAGGGTCTAAAAGTTTCAAGGGGAACTCCTCGCATCTTTACTGACCTTTTTTACCGGACACATGAAACAAGCCATCTCAGAGCACCATTTACGTTCAATTTGAGGAAACAAGTCATCTGCCTAAGATTACAGTTTGATAAGTGGTTGAGCTACGAATAATACAAACTACAAACTATGCTTTTGGCAGAAAAGTGCCTCCTGCCCTCTTGTCTTCCGCACACCGAGCCCCCAGCATTTAGTAATTGAAGGACGTCTCATGAGTTTAATGGGGTTGGGGAGGGGGGTTTGCTCAATTGCCTTTTAAACCCAAGGGTCTACTGTATGGGCTTGGCACAGGAACTCTGCGCTCTTGATAAAGCACCCTGGCTCGCCCCTTTGTTCTGCCTCTGCCCCGGCACCTCCTAATTTAATGTACTGTAGATCTATTTAAAAAGGCAACAATCAAACAAAAGAAAATTGTGTTGCCTGTAAGGTGTTTTTTTGTTTGAGGGTATTCATACAAGTGGCAGCAAGGGTGGGGATTTACATGCAAGTAAAAATGCCTATTTTAAATTGTTGATGAACTAATGTTTTCAGTCATTTAAAACAATGGCATGCTAAAAAGCTGTACTACCTAAAGAATGCGCCCCACATCCACGTCCATTAGTTTTATGATGAACTCTAAACTCCCACTGTGCAGGATCAAAGGGTAGACCAAACACCCTGGGGCCACACCGAGGCTAGAAGAGTAGCAGAGAAGCACAGCAAGATTGCTGTGTCCTGGTGACAAGAGCTGCTGTTCTGGTGCTCCTGTGCAACTCAGCTCAGGATTGCCGAATCGGAGCAGGTCATGTGAAAAGTGCTGCCGAGGCAGGAGAAAATGAGGAGCACCACCTTTGTCTAGGCAAGCCCCCCATGAGTACCGGTACTCCCCTTGTCCTAGGAGAAGTTCCGGTACTCAAGGGGCGAAAATAAAAAAATGCCGGTACTCCGTACCGGTGAGTACTGGCCCATTTAAACACTGATCGTAGGAGTACACATTTTACTGCTATGTATTTTATATACTTGCCTGTGGTTATGATTTTAGCAAAATGGTAGAAACGTTCCCTCTGTTTACTTTCTTAGTGCTGCTACTCATTTATGTATGCTACTGTTTACTGGTGATTTCAGTACACTTACTTCACACTAGAAATAACTGTTCAATAAATGCTTATTAAAAAAGTGAGCACGAGTGACTGAGCGAAAAGTCAGGTACTGTTTCCACAGTCCTGAGGGATCAGGGTTGTCATGTTCGATAGTTGGCAAGGAACTATTCTCTCCTTGGTAAGAGGAGGTGATAGTGGCATCACAAGCTAGCTGGTACACAGGCCAACTTACCGGTGGGGGTATCTGGAATCAGTCTGGACACCAGTCCCACAGTGTATGTTGTTTAAACGTGCAGATCCAATATAGGTCTTATAGGAACCACATGACACTTTCCCCCAACTTTGGTCCAATTATTCGGGCAGCCTCTACCCTTGTAAACTACCCTCTCCACCTGCTTACAATAATCTAAATCCGCCTACGAGTCCCAGGAAGGGGTGGATACAACCCAGCACATCTTGGCTGTGTTTCGTTTGGCCACCATAAAGCCCTATGTCACTCAGAGGCGGTCCTTGCTATTCAGATGCGTAGCCTCCCATATATTCAAAAGGCACTATATTGCTGATCTTGTCATGTCACCACCCCACACATTAATGACACAGAATTTAACCACCTCCCAGTAATCTTGGAGAATCAGGCAATCCCACAACAAATGAAAGAATACTCCCTCATGTCCACACCCCCTGGGGCACATCGCTCAGCCCTGCCCATCTTTGCCAGTAACCAGATTCTATGTAAGACCTTGAGGTGTATTAGAAGAAAATGGGAACGTATGGCTACTGTAATAAAGGGGAAGGACACAGGATGCAGTTTAGGCAAGAGGTATTTAATACAACCTCATCCAACAGCCAGAGTATCATCAACTGTCACACAAAGAACACAGTGGAACAGAACATAGAAAGAGCATGGTTCCATGCTGAAGATTCCAGCAAGGAAACAAGTGACATCATTACACTTCTTCCTCTTGACAATTAAATAAGTAACAACATAGCTTAAGAACACAACTAAACATAATCACGCAGGTGCGAAGGCAACCTGCGAACTCTCACACTCCTGCGAGAACCAGCAGGCTCCAGAACAGGAACAGAAGAAGAGCTCCAGAAGAAGACCTGTCATGAATAGACGAATCAGGTCCAACGAAGTGAGAAAGTCGACTGAGGTTCCATATACGACCATCCTCTGTCTTAACAGCATTTAAAAAAAGTTTCACAATGGTTCTGGGAGCAGAAAACTTAGACCAGTTTTGACATCCAACAGGAGCTTTTATCTTAATTTTCTCCCCAACTTTAAAATTCAAGACCTTGGCAGACATTTTCTTGTCAACATAGACTTTCCTTTTCAATTGCAGAGATAATTCTGTATCCCTCCAATCTGCAATTTCATTGTTCTTTACACCTTTGTCAGACACCATCCAAGCAGGGCACAAACACGTATTGGGAGCTCTACCCTTGAAAAGCTCAAACGGAGTTTTACCCGTAGATGAATGCGGGGTGAACCTGTAGGCAGTAATCCGGTTCTGTAACTCCCTCCTCCAATCCAAACAATTTACCTTTGCCAACTGAATACACTCCTTTAGTGTCCTGTTAAACCTCTCCAAAGCACCATTTGCCTCAGGGTGATATAAAGAAATTTTGTTATGAACAACCCCACACTTGGCAAGATAGTCCACCATGACACCTGAACAAAATTGAGGACCATTGTCTGAAAGAATTGAGTTAGGAAAACTCTCCCTTTTGAACACAGAATCCAAGAAAGAAATCACGGACTGACTAGTGACCTCCCTTACCAAACTTACCTCCACCCAACGAGGATACAGATCTAACAAAACCAACATGTAAGGAGTCTGTCTTTCACCATGTAAAGGACCCACAATATCAATTGCAAGTTCATCCCAGGGAGACCTAGGCAATTTTCAACAAACCATGGGAGGGCTTCTTGTTTTGAGCACCTTGTCACTAATCTGGCAAGGAGTACACTCCCTTACTAAACGCTCCACCATTATGTCCAAACCCGGCCACCAAAAATTCTGACGGATGCGTTCTTTTGTCTTAGAAATGCCCATATGCCCTTCATGGGCCATGTTCACAATAACACTCCTAAGACTCAAAGGCGGAATCAATCTGGTTCCTCTCATAAGTAAGCCATCAACAACAGCTAATTCATTTGCCACCAAAGAACATGGTTTGTTAAGAGAGGTAGACTTGTTGTGAAGTAAAAGGCTGATAACACCCATCATCTCATTATTCTTCACCAACTCATCCTTCCACTCATCTTCCTTCACAGCTCCCAGAGTGACATCACAAACACTTAAATTAGATTCAAGATCTTCTAGGTCACCAACATCTTGACTACCAACCTCGTCTACGACATTCACCAACCTAGACAAACAATCAGCCGAAACATTGGTTTTCCCTGGAATATACTCAAACTTAAAGTCATACTCTTGCAAGGAGATGACCCACCTTCTTATCCTTGATGATATAGAATCCAAACCTTTCCTTTCAAATATTTCCTTAAGAGGTTTATGATCAGATCTGACTGTAAATGATGAACCCCACACAAACTTTCTGAATTTATTTATAGACCAGAATATCGCCAATGCCTCTTTTTCAATGACTGAATAACTCAGCTCAGCCCCTTTCAAGCACCTTGAAGCACAAGCAATCAATTCTTCACGACCCTTCCTCATCTGAATTAACAGAGAACGCAGACCTTTGTTACTCACATCTGTCACAATGAAAGTGGGATCCCCAGGTACAAATGCCTGTAAGTTTGGTGCATTTCTAAGATCTGACTTCACTTGTTTGAACTCCACACAGCATTGTTCGGACCACACAAACTCCACATTTTTGCACATAAGTTTCCTCAAATGTACAGTTTTATCAGCAAAGTTTCTTACAAATTTATTATAGAACTCCGCCATTCCCAAAAATGAGGAGACTTCTTCTTTTGAGGAAGGTTCCTTTAGCATCTCAATTGTGTCAACTAACTCCTTCTTGGGTCTGATACCTAGTCTTGAAATATGATGACCTAGGTAATCAAGTTCTGTGACATCAAATTTACATTTGCTTCTACGTAAGGACAAACCCAGCATCCAACATTATTTTTAATACAGGATGAACTCTCCCATCATGTTTAATTACATCCTTCCCACAATTCAACACATCATCTTAGTAACACCTAACCCCAGGTATCCCTTTAAATAAGTCTTCCATGATCCTCTGAAAAACTGATGCCGCTGACACCAGACCGAAAGGCATTCTCAGAAACTTAAATGCCCCATAGGAGTAATGAAAGATGTCAACTCTTGACACTCCTCACTCAACGGAACCTGGTGATAAGCCGAGGCCATGTCCAAGGTGGTGAAGTAGCAAGCCCCGTCAAGTGTAGAAACTAATTCTTCTATGTTTGGAAGAGGAAATTTATCAATTATTACCTCTTTATTCAGTGCACGAAGGTCCACACATAAACAAATCTCATTATTGGGTTTGCAAGCTATCACAATTGGAGCGAGCCACTCTGTCGCTTCAACAGATTGAATTACACCTGTGGACAACAATTTTTCAATTTCTTTTTTTACAGCTTCTTGCACACAAATTGGAATACGTCTGACCCTTGCCGCAACAGGAGTTGCACCAAGCTTCAACTTTATATGGTGATTATAACCTTTCAAACATCCCAACTTGTCAGAAAACAACTCACCAAATTCTTTTACAAACTTGTTTTCATCTCCTTCAATGGATTGAACTTGCACACATGGATGAGCATTTGGATTGAGAATGACACCTAAACGTGCCTGATGTGACCAACTTAGCAAACTGTCACCACGTTCAGCCACATAGATTTTTGCGTCAGTAAATCTCCCTTTAAACTCAATACAATCTTCAAAGTAACCCAACAGCTTGATTGGTAATTCATTGTAACCTCTGGGGTTAATATCTGGATTCATAAGAAACTTTCTCTCTTTAAAGTTTTTATGTAAACATCCTTTGCAACAAAAGTGATGTGAGAACACGAATCAAATTTCATCTTGACTCTTACATCACCCACTAAAACCCAATCCGTAGGATGCTCCACATCATTTTCACTTACTTGAAAGCTAACCAACTTAGTCTCTGTCCTAGAATCTCTCCTGTTCCTTAATCTACAATTTTTCCCAATGTGACCCTTTTTGCCACAAACATTGCAACTAAACCTATTTGCAGGACACTCTTTTGCATTGGCCTTGTGTCCAAATCTTCCACACCTATAACAATTACCTTGGAAAGGTGTTGTAAATTTCCTTGCAGACTGTAACTTCGCAGTACTATTCTCTTCCTCAGTACTATTCCCACGCACAGGTTCTTCACTTTTTTTACTCACATCTTTCTGTACTACCTGACACTCTACTTCTTGCACCTTACTAGTGGTAGAATCATCTTTACTCACTTTGCTCAGTTCCCCAACACACTTTAACATGTGCTCAACTCTTTTGGCAATACTAATTACTTCACCCAAAGGTGGCTCATCCTTAAGCCAGAGCTCCTCCCTGATCTTATCGCTTCCACACCTCAAAACAAATTGATCTCTAACTCTTTCTTCCACCAACCCACCAAATTTACAACTAGACGCTAATTTCCTCAATGAAGTTATGAATTCCTCAACACTTTCCTCCTTCCCTTGTTCTCTTAGACCAAAATAATACCTCTCCATAATTGTGCTTACCTTAGGTAGGTAGTGTAAATCTAACTGTCTTGCACATATTTCATACTCATTCAATCCCCTCTGATCAGCTTGCGAAAGTAACGGTAAGTTTTCCAACACCTCCTGTCCTTCTCCGCCTAAACAATGCAACAATAATGCATGTTTTCTTTCCCCACTCAAGTTAGCACCACAAACCCTTGCATAGTTCTCAAATTTTTTTTTCCACTTCTTCCACTTTACAGAAGGTTCTCCTGGATCAGATAAGAAAAACGGTGGTGATGTAACATTTTCATGGCAGAAGCACACAAATTTCAACTTTTAAATATAATTTGACCTCCTGGAGCAATATTCGTCACAGTTTTCCCAAAAATTTCCCAAAATTACATATACCTCACACCATTTACCCTTTTATCTAACTGGAACCGAGTAAATTTCTTAAATAATAAAAGGAAAAGTTGTAATAAAGTTTTAGTCACAAGCAGCCTACCCCAGGTGTGCCTGTCACCGCTGTTATCCTTTCATAAGATTCAGCAAAAATCCTTTCATTAGATGCAGCAAAGTCAATAAACAGGTGTGCCTGTCACCGTGTGAACACACTCCTCGTGACAAACACGTTGTACCTGGTGTGTCTGTCTCCACGTAAACAGACCTCCTTTTCAAAGAAAAATATATATATTTTCCTTTACGCAGTGTAGGAAACCAGAAACAAAATCAGGTTTCACCTCAAAACAAAAAAAAATACGATTTTTTTTACACCTAAAATGGCCGCTGTCTGACGTCCACACTCACGTCACACGCCGTCCTCCTTTTTTCTTTGGAAATTTGGGCTTGTTCTCAGCAAGTGACTGCAAACCTGGCCTAAGATGGCCGCCACAAAACGCTCAGGCTTCTTTCTTCAGGAAATAGTGCTTCTTCCCCACCTTCGTATTCCACACTCATCAAAAATGGCCGCTACGAGCCAAACAGATCATTTTCTTTAGGAGAAAGGGCACCTTTTCCTCCTTACTCTAATGACATCACGCTGCTCGTAGAAAGACACACGGGCCTTACCACCACCTTACAGAAGAAACGCCTGACTCGCTCTGCTTCCAATTCACCGCCTCGTACTGTCACCGGAAGCCACCACGAACCCGACAAGGTACAATCCAGCAGGCACAGGGCTCCTCTGCAAACAGTGAGTTTTCCCGCAGTCTTCTCCTTACGCTTCTTTTAAAGTTTTCGTCCTTCGTTGTTGCTGTTGAGGTTGTAACCTCTATCCACGTATCCTTTTCCTCATCCCATCCAAACGTCGCCAGTGTAATAAAGTGGAAGGACACAGGATGCAGTTTAGGCAATAGGTATTTAATACAACCTCCTCCAACAGCCAGAGTATCATCAACTGTCACACAAAGAACACAGTGGAACAGAACATAGAAAGAGCATGGTTCCATGCTGAAGATTCCAGCAAGGAAACAAGTGACATCATTACAGCTACCTCCTTAGGGGATGCCATTGCCTCATGCCATTCGTCATCCTCCAACTGTCCCACATCCTCCTCCCACCTTTCTCGAATACGTGACAAGAGGTCAGGGGAGTTGTTTAGGATTTCATGATAAGTTGCTATGCCCCCATTCACCGTCACTTGGGCCAGACAAATCCAAGCCAAGAATGGTGGACCAATTCTCTGTTTTTCTAGCACTGCAAACATAAAGGACCATGCATCTAACAATACCACCGCTGCATCTTCCTGGATCACAGCAGCACGACCCAGAAACCCATGTAAGCGCCTCAAATTGAGTGCCGTGCCCCTGCCTGGCATAAAGCCAGAATGGTCTGGATGGACCAGTGATCGTATGACCTGAGTCAGTCGGGTCATCAATAGTTTTGCTAAGATTTTTACTTTTGCATTTAGCAGCAAGATCGTCCTGTAAGAGGCACAGCTGTCAGGCGGTTTACCGTCTTATGGATTGCTACTATGTTAGCTAGTCTTGGATCTGATGGTAATATTCCAGCCTCTCAGCTCTCCTGAAACATACGTAGCATGAAGGGCCGATCTTTGCTGCAGTGAGTTGGTACAGTTCATTGGGCAAGCCCTTCGGCTGCCAACCGCCCCCGGGTTCAGTACACGAATGGCCCACAAAACCTCATCATCAGTGAGGTCTTGTTCAAGAAGGTCCCTTTTGGCTGCTCAAGACTTGGTACATGGAGGTCTTATAGCAACTCCTGTGCTTCTTCAATTGTAGGCGTAAAGGACGGGGTGTATATTTGTGTGTAGTAAGCCAAGAAGGTGTCAGATATTCTCTGTCTGTCTCTAATTCAGCTGTCCTCCTCCCTGACCACCTCAAACACCCATCTCGATGTAGCCTCCTGTCTGTCTAGCCACGCAAGGAATTTGCCTGCCCTATCTGCTACCTTATAGAGATGGTTTTGGGTTGCACAGTATCTGGGCTTGGCCGCCTCTTTAGTGATGTCTTTGAACTCCTTACACTTGAGAGCCAAGCGATACTGCACTGCGGCATGGTCACCCAAGACCATGAGAGTTTCCCATTCCAGGATTTCTCCCTTCCAGGGATTCTAGTTTGACTTTTTTTTCGCCTTTTTATGACCTGTGACTAGGATATAATTACCTTTTTGAACACCTCTCATAGATCCCAATCTGAATCTACAGTTCTCTAATTCTCTGCAGAGTAATGATCAGTGGCTTGCTGAAGGCCACCTCTAATACAGGGCACCCTGAGACACCAAGGATTAAGCACCATCATTCGCTTTAGGTCAAGAGAGGTGTGAGAGGCTGGCTTAGTATATGGTGCTCACTTATGAAAGTGTAGCAAACTGCACTAATCCAGACAACACTTATGGTGATTTTAGTGGTGTTACACAACCTTAGAAAGCTCTCTAAGTGGTAGCTGTGGAGAGCAGCCTACAGGCTTAGTCCAGAAGGAGGGGTGTAAAGCAGCTTGTTTTACTAGTACTTAATCTTATGGTATAGGTTAAGTGAAAAATAATCACACAGTGTAGTTATAAAAATAGGTATTTTATTACAAACACTCCATAACACATTGCAATATCTTCTATCCGGAGATATAAACAAAATACACACAATACTTAGGAAACAGAACACTTAAGTAGCACAAATACACAGTGGTCTCCAGGGGGAGACCAAACCACATACTAAAATAGTGGAATGCAAACCTCGACTCCAGGCATGAATGGACCGAGAAGATATAGAAGTGTTGGGTGTAGAAAGGTGGATATCTGACTATGGTTACCCCCAAACTTTTTGCTTGGTGTTTAGCTGGTTTTCGACTTAGTTGGCCTGGGATCCTGCTATTCAGGGCCCCAGGCTAATTGCTCTGTCCTTAAAATGGACTCCATGTACCTTAGGTACATACACAATTGGAACTGGTTCACCTCATAGGCCCCTGTAACAGTGTACCCTAGGTACCCAGGGCAAAGGTGTATCCAAGGCCTACCAGGGGCTGCAGCATGTATTATGCCACCCCTGGCCTGGCCTCCATATTTGACACAACTGGCTGATCCATCAGCTGGGGTAAGTTGGTGTAATCACCTCTTACTTAGATATAGTATACCTGTATCTAACCTATCTGGACACATGTTAACCTATAAGCCACTCCTATGCAAGGCCTCGACAATCCTGGAGGCAGAGTGCTTGGTTTCATGTGAGATGGTGCTCTGGCACGAGCTGAGCCCGTCTGCAGCTGTCGGGAACAACTCCCTTAGCTGTTCCGGGATATTGCCATACCATATACTCTTAAGTGCATTATAATCCTCGCGGTTACTTGCTAACTTTTGTTTGGCTTTATCAAAACATGTCGAGTAAGGTGTCATACAAATTGGGATACTACTCCCTCGCCAATTCTGGTGACGGGGGTAGCATTCCACCCTTCTAGAGGGACACAACATGTACATAACCTGAACCCCGGTTAAAGTTAAACTCGAGCCTCAGCATCACAAAATGGATGCTGCCACCACAGACACAAGTCTGACCTCCTGCTGCTGGGAGTCCTGCCAGCGAGGGAGGCTTGGACAAAGGGTTTCCTGCCTTGGGAGGTGCGAGCACCACCCCAGACAGGATTTTGTGTATTGGGTAGGACAGGGCTGAATAGAATGAGATATGCCTGGGGCACACAAGGTGTCCCCGTGCATAAGCCAGTCCAAACCGGTGCTGGGGCTTTCCAGCCCCAGTCCTGGTGCGGAGCTGGACAAAGGAAAGGGGGTGTAATTGCCCCCCTTCCTGGTCCCACCCATAGGATGGACCTAGCAGGTGATCCGGCCCCCAGATTGAGAATAAGAGTAGGAGCTGTGTCCCAAGACTTCAGATCATCCTGAACTCGACTTGAAACTAAGAAGAAAACTGGACTTCGACATTCTGCTGTACAGAAGACTGAAGAGCATCTCCCTTGTGGCCATGGAGTGACCACCCTGTGAATACAGGCACCATCCAGCAACTCGACGTCTGCTTTGGCGCCGCCTCCCGCCGGAGCCCGAGCCCAGAGCCCAACGAGATCCAGACTCCCAGACATCTCAGAGCCCGATCCACAGTCCCTGAAAAGAAGAGACCCGTGGAGGCACCGAGAGACGTGGGACCGGCCATCTTGAAAGACTCACGAGAAGCTGACTGCGCAGCACCCGAGGCACCCTCGACGCTGTGCTTTGGGGTTTGAGAAGTCCCCCCACCGAGCAGCATCTGCACCCAGTGGCGGCTGGTGAGATTTGAAAGTGGTGAGGCAGGAACTGATAATCATACTGCACCGTAGCGAGTGAGCGTAGCGAACGAGCCCGAACTCCCTAAGGAGGGTTCGGGGGGAATTCCCCCCGAGAAAATTTTGAAAAAATAGTGGAAAAATGGTGCATTTTCAAGCAAATTTGAGAAAGCAGGAAGGTTAATAAAGCAATTGTGAACGTGCAGGTATTACATTATTAAAGAGCTGTCATATAACATAGGTAGCTGCTTATTCAGTATATCCACAGAGCTTTATAACAGACTTTAAGATACAATGCTGAGAACCTCACAGATTGTTTTTATTTAAACTGCAAACAACAAAACAAACAACTTTTTTGATTTAAACTGCAAACAACAAAAGAACCAACTAAACAGGTCACAAACTATCACCATTCAACATATTTACTTTTTGTATCTAAATTCAGCACGTCTGTCTTTAAGCGTAGCAAATTTTTCAATTACTTGAACGTTAAAGTCAGCAATATTTTGAACAAGCTTGCTCTCTATAGAGAGCATTGCCAACGCATTGAGTCTTTCCTGAAGCATGGGGTTCCTCAGGAATGTCTTAATCCTCTTTAAGGCGGAAAAAGATCGTTCTGCCTCTGAGGTTGTCATAGGAGTGGTAATTACTATTTTTAGTAAAGCTACTGTCTCTGTAAATGTCTTTTCCATATTAAGTTCATGAATTAAAGACAGCAAAGACCTGGCATATTTGGCCTTCTGGTACACAGGAATTGAGTACATTACTATCAACTCAATTTTCAGGTCCTCTTGGTTGAGCATTGGATAAGCTTCCACAGCCTCATGCAGAGCATGCTCAGGGAAGGATTCATTACATTTTGCAAAGTATTTACTTTCCAATAATGCAGCACTCTCCAAATGTTTTGTGAAAGCAAAACGCTCTTGCGCATGCACAATTGCAATGTCACATATCTCTTTTGCACTTCGGACCAGAGTGGTGATGTTTTTCCTGTGGTTTGAAAAAGTTGAAGCCGCTGGCAGTTGGCTGTCTAAATTGTCAACCTCATCTCTCACTTTGTTTATGCTTGCGACAAAGTCAGTGGTATATCTTTTCACAGAGACAGTATCTATGTCTTGTCCTTGTAACTGATTGTATAAAGTCTCGACATTTGACATTATCTTTTCAAATAAAAACAGAAAGAACTGAAGCTCTCTATCTTTTAGTGTTCTAGCAAAGCCACGGGCTTCACTGTGACTTTTGAAATCAAAGGTTTCATTGGCTTCTATGGCTTCAAAACATTTCACAAGGTCCTCCCTATATTGAAATATTAATTGGACTGTACGTATGTTATAGTTCCAACGAGTTGAGGATCCACTCAGAACCCCTTTTGTCCACAATCTCCTGAAGTGCTTCCATTCTTTTTAGGGAACGTGAGAAGAATGCTGCCATGCCTCCTACATCCTGAAAGAAAATTCGTGTCTCTGAGATCTTTGATACTGCCTGTTGCATGATAAGATTAAGTTGGTGGGCGTGACAGTGCACATAATGAGCATACGGGTAGACATCTCTAATTCTTTTCTGTACGCCACCATGGCTTCCACTCATTACGGACGCACCATCATAGCTTTGTGCAATAAGTTTTTTTCTTTGACACACCTCTGGAAAAATTAAGTTGAGTTGATGCAGTATAGCTGCAGTAATGGTTTCTGCAGTGGAGTTTTTTAAATGAGTGAAACCATAGAACCTCTCCACAACATTATAGCCATTGTCCAGGTACCGAAAGACTAATACAGACTGCGTTTGTGTGGCCACATCAGTGGTGTCATCAGCCTGAATAGCCACAAAGCATTTTGTGATCTGCATCAGGTACATGTTCTTTGCAGCAGGCACATTAACCTTCTCTGCTATCTTTCCATGAGTCAAAACATCCATTAGACAAAACTCTGATTTCTCTCTAGGAAAACTATTAACAATATCCTTGGTGCAACAACAAGAGTTGCATGGCTAAACATTTATAAGGTCCCAAAGGCGCGACCAGTAGGCTATGCCAATGCTTGTTCTGTTGTTTACACTGGCAATACTTAGTTTTTTCAGTCCTATACAAATTATGTGTTCGAGGTCAATAGAAAATATAAGCCAATCATAATTGAAGTGTGATCACAGACACACAGTAATGCTATTTCTCCCTGAGCGGCTGCAGCATTTCTTTATAAAAATACGTCCGTCCCTCTGACACTGCTGGTTTAGCTTCATGGACACGGTCAGGTGGAAGGGTCAGTGCCCTTCAACAGGACGCCTTGAATTGAATACTATTACATTGAGTAGTAAAACATGGTATTTACAGTGTGAAAAGACAGAAGTGTGATAAATTAAAGCACACTATTAAGCGGATAAATCAGGCAGAATCAGTTATTTAACATAGCGCCACAAATATCAGGGATGAATTTGAGCTGATTAAAAGAACACCCTGATCACTAGGGCACAACCTGCTGTTCAGCCATCCATTTGGCTAAATAATGCTTTATGGAATGTATTTCACAGACAGGCCAGATAAAAAACAACTCATTGCATCTGTGGTATTTAACATGACGCAGACAGCTAATTTTGAACCTACACAATTTTAGAGGGTATTGGAAGAATACACTAATATTTAGCTGACTTTCCGGACACATAGTGCAGAATATGCGCTATTTAACAGTACATCCGGAAGAATAAGGCACAACGCTGCTCTTTTTAATAGGACATTACGATACATAGATGCTACTATTTTAAGGGGTAATTGGGTGTCAGGAATGGATGCGTCATGTTTATGTGGATTTTAAGCGCTACGCATTATGCAATTACTTATACCAGTTGCCGTCAGTCTAGTTATTATCCCTACAGCTTGGTGCCTCAGCTCAGCTCGTTCGACGCCTTGATAGACCCACCACCACCACCCTTTTCCCATATACTTAAATGCAATGCACTGAGGCGGATTAAACATTGTAGGAAGGTGGCTGCCTGACTATGGTTACCCCAGATTTTTTGCCTTGTGTTTAGCTGGTTTTCGACTTAGTTGGCCTGGTTCCCTGCTAATCAGGGCCCCAGGCTATCTGCTCTCTCTGTAAAATGGATTCCATGTACCCTAGGTGCATAACTAGATTGGCTTGGGTCATCTTATCAGCCCCTGTATAGAGCACTATAGGTGCCCAGGGCATAGGTGCATCCAAGGCCTACCAGGGGCTGCAGCATATTTTTTGCCACCCCTGGCTGGCTATCTAAAATTGACACAACTGGCTGATCACTCAGCTGGGGCAAGGTGGTGTAATCACCCCTTGCTTAGATATAGTATGCCTATATCTAAACCTAACTAGACACATATATACCTATCAGTCACTCCTATGGCAGGCCTTAACAATCCTGGAGGCAGAGTGCTTGGTTTTATGTGAGATGGTGCTCTAGCATGAGCTGAAAGGAAGGAGAAAACCACACACAAAAAGGGGGACCTTTAGAAAACTCCATCTAGGCATATTTCGGCCTGTTGGACCAGAGATTCGGAGAAAGACCCTTGTTGTAGGTCCATGGAGCAGGGAAAACCGGCATAATCATAGGACCCGGGAAAAAAAAAAAAAAAACCCCGGAAACTTACTTCCACTGTATCAGGTATTCCCAAAAAGCAACTCTTTTCCTACTGCAGGATCTGGCCAGGTCTACTTTAGAAACTTCATATAGGGATGATAACCATCCTGCGTATGTAGGAGGGGCTGTATCCACCCAAAACCTACAGATCTGTCTCCTTGCCATTAAAATTGCAAAAAACAGGAAGGATCTGGCATGCCCTAAGATGTTTTCATCAATCCCGAAGATAATCAGAGGGAGAGTGCTACTCAAAGTGATATTTAGAATAGAAGAAAGGGCATCCATCACCTCTTCCCAAAAACGGCTAATGGCTGGGCACTCTTTAAACATGTGCACATCTGAAGCTTCTGCAAGATCACATTTGTTACACTTTTTACCAGGCTGGAATTTGGCTAATTTTTGTGGAGACAGATATGCCTGATGTAAAGTAAATAGGTGGTTTCGTCTCAGCCAAGCTGGCTTCACAATTTTATACAGTAAACTAAAAGAGTTCCGCCACAAATGCTGACACTGTTCCCCCACATTGATACCCCATAGCACCTCCGGGAGGTTGATGTCATCATCTATCTCCTCCAGGATCGCCCAGTACCCACATGTAACCTCCTTTCCCCCCCCTGGTCTTGTCATCAATAGATTTTCTAAGTTGCTGTAATTTCCCAGGGGGGCTCCCTTCCTTATCAATGCCTGAGCCCAACTGGTCAATTGAATGTATTTAAAGATGGTTAACCTTGGCCCGACTCTCTCCCGCAAAGCCTCCCAGGGTAACAATGAACCTCCTGCTATCAGTTCTCCCCAGTTAAGAATTCCGGCTTCCTTTATTGAGCATGCCAGCCTGTCTTTAAGACACAAAGGAGTGCCTGGCGAATCCCAGATGGGGGCTAAGTTGGAAAAGTAGCTCATCCCTGTTTGTCTCCTAATTATGGACCAACTACTGGCCAATGAATGAAGAGTTTTTAATTGTATCTTTTTAAAACATTTCTGGTCCCCAAACTTAAAAAGAAAACCGTCAGATGAAAGTTCTGACCCCTCCAACATAGCTCGAAACATCCTCCCCCTAGGGTTATCCACTGGTGTTTTTAGAAGCATTCTTGAAAAAGATAATTGGAAAGCCCAAGCATAATATTGGATGTCTGGAGACGTTAACCCTCCTTTTTCTCTCCTTCTCCTCAGTTTTTTCCAAGCCAATCTTGTGGCTCTATTCCTCCAAATGAAAGAATTTATTTCTTGTTGACATTTAGATATTTGTTTGACATCGAAAGCCATAGGGATAGAGTTAAACAAGAAGGTATATTTAGGCAGGATAGACATTTTTATAAGATTTGTCCTCCCATAGATAGATAACGGGAGATGGTTCCATGTTTTTAGTTGTTTTTGACATTCCTTATGTACTCACTCAAGATTGTAAGTGGCGATTTTACTTATATCTTGGGTTATTCTGATGCCAAGATAACGCATAGAGGACACTACATCCACCTGAGTATTTGGGATATTCCAAACCATAATTTCAGTATTTTCGGAATTTATGTTGTATCCGGAGATTTTACCGAACTCCTCAGCCCTCCTGATCACGGAAGGAAGGGCCAGATCTAAGTTTGATGTCATTATGAGGATGTCATCGGCATATAGAGCTACCCGCTTTTCCCACCCTTCAAAGCTAAATGGTGGTATATTAGCCTCCTCTCTAAGAAATTGTGCGAAAGGTTCAATATAAAGGTTAAAAAGGAGGGGAGAAAGCGGGCAACCTTGCCTTGTGCCTCTTGAAATTTCAAAAGGCTCTGTTAGGGAGTTATTTACATAAAGCTTTGCCGTCGGGGTCTTATATATGAGTGAAATCATACGGCAGAAATTTTCGGGCAGATTGAATTTCTCCATGACTGCAGCCAAATAGGACCAGTTGACCCTATCAAAGGCCTTAGTCGCGTCCAGCGTAAAGACAGCCAAAGGCAGAGAAAAAGTGGTAGCGATGTCAATCGCCCCAACCAGATCTTGCGTGAGGTCAGCTAAGTATCTGCCCTTAATAAAGCCCTTTTGGTCTTCATGAATTAAAGAGCTCGCCACCCTCCCCAGCCTGCTTGCCATAATGGCTGCAAAGATCTTATAATCGCTGTTGAGGAGCGAGATCTGGCGATATGACCCACATTCTTTCGGATCTTTCCCTGGTTTAGGTATCACGACAACTGTGGCATCGCTCCAAGACTTTGGAGGGTCCCTCCCCTCCAAAAGGATGTTATTGAAGACAGAAACCATTATTGGGGCAATCTCCTCCTTAAGTGCCCTATAAAATTCCCCTGGCAACCCGTCGGGGCCTGCTGCCTTCCCCCGCTTTCCTTGCCCCAAAACCTTCTTAATTTCTTCAACAGAAATCTCTTCTTCCAACGACCTACTCTGCTCTGGTGATAGCTTTGGAATAGAAAGTTGGTCTAGCCAGGCCTCCCTCCCTGCCTTATCCTCCAGAGTGTCTTCCTTATAGATATTTTGGAAAAAGTCCCGGAAAGCACCTCCTATTTCTTCCTTAGTGGTCCGGGGGGCAGCATCTCCCTCCACCCTAATCTCCCTGATGTAGTTTCGGGCTTGGTCGGTTTTAGTTTTCCAAGCGAGAATTTTCCCCGCCGCCTCGCCAAACTCAAAATGAGAGATTTTACTCGCCTCCCACCTTCTAGAGACCCTAGCTTGTAATATATTTTCTAATTGTGACTTTAACTCTCCATATCTTTCAAAGTCTGCACCTGATCTAGTTTGGGCACCCAAGGTGCTTTCAATAGATTTCATTTCCCCCTCCAGATTTTCAATATTTTCCCTGAATTTCTTCCTTCTGTAGGAAGCTCTGCTCGTAATACATCCCCTCAGAAGGCTTTTAATGCATCCCACATAACGTGGATTTCCGTAGAATCTATATTTACCTCCAAGAAATGCCGGGTCTCTGATCGAAAAAAGTTGACCTCCTCATTTTCTAAAAGAATGGTGCGGTCGAATGACCAAGAAGTATGACTATGTTTGTGACCAGGTTTCAATATAAATGAGATGGCCGAATGATCAGAGAGATGTGAGGGAAGGTAGGAAATATCTATCAATAGGTCTTTCAGACAATAGCTAAACAAAGCATAGTCTATCCTAGACACATGTTTATATTTAAAGTTTCGGAAAGAAACCCCAACGTATCCACTGCCCTTTCCCTCCAAACATCTGCAAGACCCAGTTGTGACATTGCTATTAAGAGGTCTTGTCTAGATTTGGAGAGGGCGCAGGCTCTAGATTTAGCAGACTTATCTAATTTTGGGTCTAGAACGATGTTAAAGTCACCCATCCAAATAACTGGGTCATGAAGAGCCAGTAGGTTGTCTAGTATGATATTTAAATAGGTGGGGTCGTCCTGGTTAGGGCCGTAGTACCCGATCAGGGTAAAAGGAAGGCCATCTAACCTAACCCTTACAATAAGCCACCTACCACTTCTATCCTCCCTATATTCCATGATCTGTGCTTTTGCTTGTTTTTTGAAAATAAAGAGCACCCCCCTAATGTTTGCTGATTGGTCTGTGCAAATAAAATTGTCAACCCATTTTTCCTTTTTTAGAAACTCTGTTGTTTCTACCTTGAGGAGGTGTGACTCCTGAATGGCTATGACCTGTGCCGGGGAATCTTTCAAATATTGAAAAATGTTTGCTCTCCTCCCCCTAGTGCGCAGGCCATTGACATTCCAGGATAAAAAATGTAACTGAATCCTTTTTCCCCCGTCACCTTACCGCGATCTCTACAGATGCCTGCCTGCACTGCTTTTCCCCGAAGGAGTCCTCGAGCCGCTGCGCTGCGGCCACGCCTGGGCTCCACGGCTGCAGCCTTCCAGCGTTGTGGTAGAGAAAGCCTGCAAGCAGAAATGAGGGTGGGGGCGGGGGCCCAGTCCGAAGCCCCAAAACACATCCACTGGACGGCTCAGAGAGGCAGCGCCTTTCCGTTTAGCGGCACCGCGACCTTCCGTGTATCATGAGAGAGGGAGAGGAAAGGGAGCGGAGAGTTTCACCGAGGACGCGCGCTACCGCTCTTCACACGGGCGCCATGTTTTCCTCCTCCACATTTCCTAAAATGTCTACCTTAATTATATTTGATAGATTCACAATATTGCCGGTACTTTAGACTACGACCGCCCTCTGAGCCCTTCACAACAACGAGCTATCTATACTACGAAATGGTGAGTACACCATATAGTGTAATTAATAAGACTTTCCTGGATTTCAGTCGCAGATTGCCTTCTCTAAACTTGCCTCCTCAATGTCCGCATTATTCTTCCTTGATAGATTCTACTTCAATCCTGATCCGTTTGATTGTAATCAGCCACACAGCTTTGTCAAGTGCGTGCTCTGTACATACCACGTTGTGGTAAGTTTACCAATCCTTGACACTATGACATGACTTAATAGCCCACATTAATACCAGACATGATCAGGTGCGATTATCACAAGACCCGGTTATTGCATTATGGTCCTGACTTATCGGGCCCCAGATGTATTACCAGGTCCCAATGAGTAGTTATCTTTATGTACTATGATTGCTAGGCCGTATACACCCATTCCGGGCTGGCTTATCTCCAACGGCTTTTGTCGTTATTTATCCATTTGTCCCTCATTGTATAACAAGTCGTAGTGACTGTTTAGCCCAATCAATGTAATTGCACTTTGCTCACACAAGTATAGCCCTTAATTGATATTGCTTTTGAAACCAAGTCGAGCCTTAATGTAGCCTGTATACCTTTTACCAATCCTATCACGGGATTTGTGTGCTGCCATGTTATGATATATCAAGGGATAATCTTTCCCGTGCTTAAACTACTTATTTATATATTAAATAGGTTATGTGTCCCCCTTTCCTGTCCTGATGAAGACCCCACAGCAAGGATAGCACTAATACCTGCATTTATGAGGGTCGAAACGTCGACAACTACTTGCCTTTGAATATCAACTTCACGCCCTATTCTTTCATTTATTGAACTATGTGGAGTATGTTTTTCTTTGAAATAATTGTTTTGAACTGATGGTCCCGGTCTCTGTACATTTTATGTAACATTGACAAAAGTTCCATACTTTTTGATTGTACTGTCACTCTAGAATTATCCTTCTTCTCTTTCACTTCTTCCTCACTTGATCACCAACCACCTCCCTTCCTTACTTCCTCTCCCTACTTGGGGCACTGCTAAACCACTTATTTATTGTTCGAATACACTGTATATTTAATATACGTTCCCATTGTGATTAAAACAGTGTGGACAGATTTGTTGTTTGGTTGACTTATTTTTTTACTTTTTCTTGATTATTGTTCTCATGTAACTGGGACCCCTTCCTTTCACTACTTAGTCAGCCCAGGTCCCTGTGACTTTAGCCGGGTAAACCCCCTATTAATATCCTAGCATGAGCTGAGCCTGTCTGCAGCTGTCGGGACCAATTCCCTAAGCTGTTCCGGGATAATGCCATACCATATACTATTAAGTGCATTATAATCCTCGCCTTTATATGTTAACTTTGGTTTGGCTTTATCAAAACATGTCGTGTAAGGTGTCATATGATTTGGAATACTACCCCCTCACAAGTCCTGGCGACGGGGGTAGCATTCCACCCCCCTAGAGGGAGACAACATGTTACTGTGCTAAAACCCGGTTGATTTTAAAAGGAGCCTCAGCACCACAAAATGGATGCTTCTGCCACAGACACAGGTCTGACCTCCTGCTGCTGACCGAAACTCAGCAGAGGAGGCCTGGACAAAGGCTTTCCTGTCGCAGGGAGGTGTTACACCACCCCAGACAGGAGATAGTGGATTGTAGCAGGGAGGTTTGAAGGAAACCAGACACTGCCTGGGGAGCACAAGGCTGCCCCTTGCATAATCCGGCCAAACCAGTTCTGGGGCACACCAGCCCCTGTCCCAGCGTGGCCTGGATCAAAGGAAAGGGGTGTATCCACCCCTTTCCTGGGTCCCACCCATAGGAGGCGACCTAGCAGGTAATCCAGCCCCCTAGATTGGTATAAGAATGGGAGCAGTGCCAACGCACTCGGATTATCCTGATGAAACATAAGAAACGAAACTCTGGACCCTTTGACATCCTACTCGACGTAGAAAACTGAAGAATCTCCCTTGTGGTCAAGGAGTGACCACCCTGTGCAAACAGACACCATCCAGCACCTCGACGTCTGCTTTCTTGCAGTTCCCGCCGGTACTCGAACAACAGAGATTGACGAGATCAAGCTTGCCTGCCTTCTTACAGCCTGATACACAGTCCCTGCAGAGCTGAGACCTGTGGAGGCGACCGGAAGCGTGGGACGCGCCATCTTGAAAAGACCACGAGACGCTGACTGTGCAGCCCACGAGTGACCCTCGAAGCTGTACACCGGGGTTTGAGAAGCCCAAACCCTGAGCCACTATTGCACCGAAGCTCACCCCTCTACACTTGACGAGTGCTGCGTGGGGCCCTTCTGCTTTCTTTGGCTCGACGCTTTGGCCCGGTCACTTGCCAGCTAGCTTGTGGCCCTTGTGCCGGCGAAAACCTAAAACCGACTTGTGATTCTGGTTGCTCCAGACTTGCACCAGCTCCTCTGAAAAGGAGCACCCGCTCTGACCCTCCTGGTCCGAGTGAGAAGCAATCTTCCAGTCCTGCGTGGATTGCTCTTGCCAAGTGTTGTTTTCTCCGATCTTGAAGCCGACAGCGGCGACAGGCCTGCGTGGGACAGCTCGTGACCCGCTCCTGGATGTTGCAGATGCCCCAGAGCCCACGTGGCAGCGGAGAGAAGCTCCTCGACAACCACCTGATTGCGCCCGACATTGCCTGGTTCCGTCCTGGTTCCACCCTGGTCACTGCTGAGTGACCCAGACTCTGTCCCCTCTGCTTTCAGGTACTTTACAACTCTGATCCACCCTTGGATCACACCGGACACTTCTCCTTCACATCGCCTGCAGCATCTTCAGCTTCAAGCACCAAGAACCTGCGTGACGAAACCCGACGCCACTTCGACCCTATGCACCCGCTTCCTGTGGGTGAGGTAACATTGCAATGCCAGTGTTCCCACACTGGTACACACCTCTAGGGTCTGTGTCTAAAGTTTTGTCCATCTAGGTTCAGCGGAAGTATCCTTAAACTCTATTTGTGTAACTTTTACGCACCATTGACTTTGCATTGGTGCATGCGTTTGCTTTAAGCGCGGCACCCGAATCCCGCGGGCTTTTCCCGACTTCAGCATTGCTTGTCCCGACTGCTCCCAGCGATTCCCTAGGCCCTAGGCCTAACCACTGTTCGATTGGTATCTCTTATACCACTTTCTTAATATATGGTTTGAGTGGCCACCCGCCCTCATCCATAATTGTGCAACTTTGTATGTTATACTGTGCTTTTGATTTAATGCTTGTGCCCCTTTGCTCAAAAAGAGTACTGGGGATTATTTTAGAAATAAACACATATATTTTTATAATATATACTTGTGTGGTGTCCTTTCATTTGATATTACAGGATTGTGATTGGTAAAACAGCTCGCTTAACACGACCTCTTGAGTGTAGCCTTTAAGGCTGCTTAGTCTATGCTACCATTAAGATAGCTTGTCTATAAGGTTGACTTACAACCAGACACCATAAGGGATTGTTTGGACTGATACAAGGTGGTTCCAGAATTGGAAACATCATATATCAGGCCAACTTCTCACAAACATTATTTAAAAAATGTGCTTTATATTAAAACCACACATGTGGAGTTTGACCAGAGACTGTACAGATACACACTACGGCAGGCGTCGAATGAAGAGACTGTTTGACTTCTTGCCAGTTGCTGGAACAACTGTTTGCCTTCAAGCGCCGAGCGTCTGACATCCTCATTGTTTATGTAAAACATGAGAGGCGCCCGCTGTGGACCACGAGCGCACAAAATCATCGTAACTTCGAAGTGCCTGTTATGAGGAGGAGGTACATGGCTCAATTCGTGCTATTAAGGGGGGCATAGGTTTTCCCTAAGTTTCACATAGTAAAAAACAAAGTACAAGCCGCGAACACTACAAGAACCACTTGGAGCTAAGCAGGCAAGGTGTTGATATGCGCAAAAGTACATACTGCCAGAATTTCCATGGTACATGTGAACACAGGCGAACTTTAGACAGGGGTGTTACCAGTTCACGCCACGGCCGTTACAAATCCCCAAATGAATTATTACAGATACGTAAATGGGCTTGGCAGGTACTGTCAGCCTTAGTATGTGCACTTCTTTCATTTGAAAAGGACACAGCTGCCACCTTTTAAAATTGCTTATGTGTTATTTGTTTGGGTTTCAGTGTACTTATGAGTGAGTGACATTCAGCTCCCAAATCTGTGACACTTTCTCGTGAGTAAACCCAAGCAATAAAGTCCACGGAAAAAGACACATTTCAGAAATTACATGCTTTTGAGCAATGAGCAGCTCTTGAAACCGCTATAAAACATGAACGATAAACGCACTGACCATCTCCCTCTTTTAAAATAATGACACGCATATTCACAGTGCTTTTTGTTGCATTCAGGGGCCTTGTAGCACTACTAATACATGATAGCCTACTTCACCAACCAGGATTCAAATCTGTCTCTATATACATGCATGCACATTCAATACACAGGCCCCTATGGTGATTTAATAAACTAACTGAGATTTCATATTGTAACATTTCCACAGATGTTATTTAATATTCAATTACTTTTGTGTATTATGTATGTATGAAAATGAGCTATTTAATATTAAACACTAAATATCTGTGCCTTTTGAGGCAGCCAATCTCAGACATCAGACTGTGTGCAATACCGTTTTGAAATAATGGCTTGCATATTGACAATTCTTTCAATCGCAGGCTAGAACCTTGTACCATAAATATACAAGTCTCTTTTTCAGAAGCCGGTGGTCGCACTAGCTGCTGACAGGTCGCGGAGTATCAATCAGTACAGCTGGATGTCTTTCCCCTGCGGTGATTAGCAGCAGGTCTTCTGTGTTACTGGCCACAACAGATTCCGCACCTCCTATTGGTCTGAACCCTGATTAAAACTCACGCAGGATGGTGTTTAGCTCTTCATATTCTGGTAGTTGTCTGCTTTTTTCGGATTCCAGCATTTTTCTTATGTTTGGGGGATCGAATATTGGGCTACACAAGTTTTCTTCAGCATTCAATAATTATGCACTCTGTATTTTGTATCCATCGCTCATGCGGAGTCACGGTCGAGCCACGATTGCTTAAAAACACCACAGCTGTTGGAAGTCATTTGGATATAGGATTGCTAAAGAAACCCATATTTCTTCACCGAATGCACTGAGAAGGGCGTGAACTACCCCACATTCTATTAGTCAGGGAAAGGCTGGAAGAGGGCCGGGTAATTCAAATGTATTGATTATCATAAAAAGGAATGATCAAATTTTTATGGTAGGCGCATGCGACCTTATAATCATTGCTGGAGTACGAAAAACAGCTCAGACTCTGCGTACCGCTTATGGAAAAAGAAGGCTGGTGTATTTTGCTGTAAAAAGTGTGTTAAAATCTGTCATTTAGTTCCGTGTCACTGTCAGACAGAGGAAATGTGGTGCTATAGTAATGCAGCGGCTTCATTCTGGAATTAAATGATAAATCGCAGGACATCGACATGAGTCACGCCATCAACCTTGAAAGGATGAAAGGCAGTCGCAGCCTCATCATCCGTGACTCAAATCTGGGCGGCCCTTCAAACCATGCCCTAACTAGCACGCACCTGAGCCAATAGAGCAGTGGTTTTGGTTTTGCCTGTGGAACTCAACAGCACCACATGGCTACGCGTGCTCAAATGAGGCTTATTACAAATAATAAAAATGATGGTGAGAGCTGGCCTGGTAAATTTAGAAGTCTGGTGATGTCTGAAAATTAGAAAGTTATTTCACCACGATGGAGAGTCAGACCAGAAGCCACCAGTTTTCCGTCATTGTCACAGAGCAGTGTGCAATAAACACCAGCAGCTGGTACCTTTAGTGATGTGCGCTGTGATGTGAGCTGCCTGTCCCATCCTGGCCATTTGTAATTGTTACCACATAGCAAGACTCTACTCCTTAAGAGTTGTTTAGTAAGTACGTAGCCTAGGCGGGCGCGGGTCACCGGGGTCAGTCATGTGAAAAAACTAAGGGGCATATGTATCATTGAAATTCGCATTCGCAAAGGCCGAAATTCGCCGAATTTCGGCTTTTGCGAATGCGAATTCTCAATATGCAATGTATGAAGCAAATGTGGTTCAAAATAAGGAATCGTACAATTTGCGATTCCTTATTTTGCGATTGCATGTAAGGAATCGCACAATGTGCGATTCCTTACATGCAATGTATCATGCAAAAAATATTACTAATTGTCCCTAAGGAATCGCAAATTACCACCAACTTCAAGTTGAATTGAATTCCTTTCAAAAAGCAATTGTTTTAAAAACCAAAGGTGCCATGTGACGCCCTTAGGGCATGTATGCGCGCCATATGCGCTCACATGTCATTTTCAGGGGTGCAGCCTTTGGACACCCCTGCACCCTTGCGAATATTCTCAATTTGCGATTAGCAAATTGCTAATTGCAAATTTCCCCTTCATTCCTATGGGCCTCCTGGCATACCATTTTGCGATTCTCAAATAGCGATTAGCAAAAAATCGCTATTTGAGAATCGCAAAATGCTTTTTTGATACATATCGCCCTAAGTATTCTCCGGCCCGGGCATATCTGTCAGGAAGACGTGTTCTGTTCCTCTTATGAATATTATTATCATTATGATAATATTCAGAATCGGAACACGTCTTCCTACAGATATGCCCGGGCCGGAGGATAATTAGTTTTTTCACATGACTTTGCGGGCGGTGTTGCGCTTCACGGCTCAGTTGGTTGGTTGCCATTGCCAGCCTGACTAGCACGCTGCACGAGCATACCCCGGACAGTAGATCAACTGATCAAGGCACATGAGTGACGAGTCTACTCTCTGTCTCATCTCAAATTAATCAATGTCAGTGCTGGCGGCCTGGCCTGGCGGCACAGGAAAAAACTTACATGGTGGTGGTGGACGGCTCGAAACTTAAGCACCAGGCGGTCCGGACCCGACCGTCCGTAGTAGGCAGGCAGGCCGCAGGCACACTGTGGCACTGGCACACACAGTCAGAGTGACTCTAGACCAGCTCACGACACTCAGCATCAGGACAGCACACAACCAACGACCATCACCTAGACATGGCTGGAATAGCCATATGGTGATTGGCCATACAGTGCGGCCCCTCAGAAGATCAGCCAACACCCACGCGTGGCACCATCCTGCTGCAGCAGCAAATCCTGGCGCAGCGTTACCAGCAACACTGCGCCAGGATTGGCTACGAGCAGGATACTATCTGCCCATTAGGGGCCCCCTGGTCCCTGCCGTGCAGACTGTGTCTCGAGTGAAATAGAGGGGGGGGGAGGGAAGGTCTAACCCAGTATGCGCATGCGCGGGCACGTCTACATTTGTGATACTCCTGGATTCCACATGCGCACCATTGTTGCGCTGTCTATTCCGGAGTCTCCGACTGCTCTGCCTGTGCGCTGCCTGTCACTCTCTCCCGCAGCCCCGCCCCCCCACGGCCCACTTCCTATACAATGCCCGATTCTGTTGGGCTTTTCCCGGCAGGTAGCGCGCAGTGCGCTCAGATGATTTTTTAATGATCAGAGTGACTGAGATGCAAAAAGCCCTTGTGTGGCAGACAGTGCGGGGTCATCCTAGTCCATGGCTAGTGGGGCAATGCCCCAATGCCCCCAATGGACGGACCGCCACTGTCTGCACCGAAGATCAGCCCCCCAGCATCTCCACGATCTGCGTGGGGCCCTTTTGCATTTTGCCACTCAACGCGCCATCCCGGTTACTGGCCCGTTGGCTAGTGGCCATCTTGGCAACGAAATCCAAAATCAACACCACTGGTCTGGTTGCTCCAGACTGGCCCTCGCTCCTGTAAAAAGGAGCACCCCCTCTGACCTTGCTGGTCCGAGTAAGAAGCTTGCATCGTTTCCTGCGTGGCTTGCATTAGCCAAGGCCTGTTTGCTCCGATCAAGAAGCCGACACTGCCATCAGCTAGAGCCTTCGTGGGACAGCTCATGACCGACGCCTGGACGTCCTCGACCTCTTCGTGTCCACGTGGCGGCACTTCTTTGCCTGTTTGCACCCAACATCGCCTGGTTCCATCCTGGTTCCACGGTAGTCACTGGCTAGTGACATTGAACATTGTCCCCTCTGCTTTCAGGTCTTCACCTCTTCAGATCCACCCTTGGATCCACCGGAACTCTCCACGACGACCCGCCTGCAGCATCTTCATCTACAGGCTCCATAGACCAGCGCGACGAAACCCGACACACTTTGAGACATATGCACCCGCTTCCTGTGGGTGAGGTAACCCTGGCACTCCGGTGCTCCTGTGTAGCAATACACCTCTAGTGTCTATGTTCCAAGTTGCTAGGTTCTAGGTCATCCGCAAGGTTCCCTTTTCAGTAACTTTGTAACTTTTACGCACCATTGACTTTGCATTGGTGCATGCGTGTGCTTTAAGCGCTGCACCCGAGTCCGCGGGCCTTTCCCGACTTAGTCACTGCTAGTCCCAAACAGCTCCAGCGATTCCCCAGACCCTAAGCCTACTTCCTTTTCGATTCGTGGTACTTATAACACTATTTTAGTATAGTGTTTAGGTGGCCCCTAGGGCTCATCCATATTGTGCAGCTTTTGTATATTTAAACTGTGTTTTGTTTTAACGCATTTACTTCTGTGCTCATAAAGAGTATAGAGGATATTTGTAGTAAATAAATATATATATATTTTCAATATATATCTGTGTGGTGTCCTTTCGTTTGGTATTCAAGGGGATTGTATATGGTAAAACAGCTTGCTTCACATGCCTTTACAGAGTTTAGCCTAAGACTGCTTTGTCCACGCTACTAGGATAGCTGGTCTATAAGGTTGACTTACAACCAATCATTATAAGGGTTGCTTGGCATGGTACAAGGTGATCACTAGAACTAGTGAGCATCATATACCAGGCCAACTTCTCACATTGGTGAGCAGTGGATTGGGATCTGAGCTTGCTGTTGTTTTACCATTACAATCTTTGAGATTATCATTTGAAAGATCATACAGTTACCTGCTAGGTACATATAAAACAAGACTAGTATACTTAAGTTCTACTGAACTTAGTTGTTGTAGAGGATAGGGAGTAGCACACCCTGACTACAACTACTAGATAGGTTTAGTAGGTAAACACCAGTGTAGATAGATTGCAACATATCCACCCACACTAGAGCAATGTCTGGAGCAGAGGGGTCCACTGGACCTGCCCCTGTTGAGAGTGACCCTCCAAAGGCACCATCCAAATTTGCTATGTTAAACTTTAAAGAACTGAGGCAGCTCTGTACCTTAAGAGGTCTCAAGACGGGTCCAACCCCTACCACAGACCACCTCAGAGAGCTTTTAGACCAGTCTGAAGCTCTAAAGACCTCTAAAGCAGACCCCACAGGGAATGTTGAAGGAGGCTCTCCCACTGAAGATGATAATACTGACCCCCCTGTCCCTGTTGTCCAGATAGATGAGGAAGACCAAGTCACTGGAGATACTCAGCCTGAGGAGGAGGAGGAAGAAGAGGAGACCGAAGGGGAGAGCAGTGATCCTGTTGATGGCAGAAATAGTCAGGTGCCAGCCAGAGGGCTTAGCATGGCTAACTTAAGCCTATTTGGGACTGAGTCAGGGTTAAATCCACTCAGACCCCCAAATGGACTTAACCAGGAGCAAAGGAGGAGGAGGAATCACTCAGGTGAATCCAACACCTCCCAAGCTTCTAGAGGTTCTCATGGTCACTCCAAAAGGGGGATGACTAGCCCTCAGAGAAGGGAACATGAGGCCAACATGAGAGAGGCTGAGCTTAGGATCCAGAAGCAAGAATTAGAAGTTGCCCTGGCCCAAGAGAAATTTGCTAGAGCAAGACAGCCTAGAGAGAGTGGATTAGGATCCACTGGTGGCAGCACTATCCCTAAGGATGAAGACAGGTCCTATGACAATAGAAACCTGAGTAAGATTGTGCCCCCCTACAAAGCTGGGGATGACATCCACAAATGGATGACTGCACTTGAGAGAGCCTGCAGAGTACAGCAGATCCCTCAGGAGCAGTGGGCAGCAATCTTGTGGCTCTCCTTTGAAGGTAGAGGCCAAGACAGACTCCTCACAGTTAGTGATGGGGATTCTAGAAACCACCTGGTCCTGAAGAGTGCTCTGATTGATGTGTTAGGCTTAACCACTGAACAGTACAGGTTAATGTTCAGAGAGACCCAGAAGACACCGACTCAGGACTGGTCTGAATGTGTTCAATGTGCCACTAAGGCTCTGGAGGGCTGGTTGCTGGGAAGTAAGGTTACAGACTATACAGGATTGTATAATTTGATGATGAGAGAACACATCTTAAATAATTGTCAAAACCAGCTTCTACATCAGCACCTGGTGGACTCTGATCTGACCTCTCCACAACAATTGGGTAAGAGGGCAGACAAATGGGTCAGAACCAGGATCAGGCCTAAGAACCAAGCCTCAAGAGAAAGGTGGGTATAAATCCAAAGAGAAGACTTCCCCAGGGCCCCAAAACTCCAATGAGGGGGGTGGGTCCCAGAACAGTTCCTCTAACCAGAAGAAACCTTATTGCCATACCTGCAAACAGGTAGGCCATTGGAAAACTGACAGCAGTTGCCCAAAGGCCAACAATAAGGAGAATATACCTCCAAGTAAAACTCCAACACCTCCTGTCACTGTTAGCAGTGGTCCCCCAGGTGGTGGGAGCACCCCCAAGAATTTGGCTGGGTTTACTTTTGGAACTCAGGTAGACTCTGGCCTAACCAGGTCCCCTACCATATCTACTCTTGTCTGTGATAATGGCATGGGGTTTGCCAACTTCACTGATTGCCCAAACACGTTGAGCAAGTATAGACAGGAGCCCCTCATCAATGGTCTGAAAGTTGAGGCCTTTAGAGACACAGGGGCTAGCATCACCATGGTGACTGAGAGCCTAGTCCCCTCAAGGCAACTTTTACCTGGTGCCACATACCAGGTGACAAACATTGATGGAGTTCAGAAAAATCATCCCATAGCAGTGGTAAATCTCAGCTGGGGAGGTGTCACTGGCCCCAAGAGAGTGGCAGTGCCCCCAAACTTGCCTGTAGATTGTCTACTGGGGAATGATTTGGAAATCTCAGCCTGGGCTGAGGTTGAACAGAAACCCCATTCTAAAATGGTAAATCTCAATGGAAAGGTTAGTGGGGCTGTGATGGCCACAGCCCCAATCCAAGAAGTCCTTCCTGAAAAGGTTGGTAGGGCTGCGCAAGTCTCAGCCCCATCTCAAACAGATTCTTTCCCTGAACAAGTAGAGCTGTTATGATAACAGCCCATACCCAAACTGAGTCTCCTCCTGAAAAGGTTGGTGGGGCTGTGATGGCCACAGCCCAAACTCAAACCGATTCATGTGTTGTGAAGCCTGAAACAATGGATCACTCCACACAAACAGAGAGCATTGAGGAGGAAGAGAAATCTCCCTCCCACCAGACTTTAGCAAAGGATCGGCCTCCTCAGGGAACTGATCTTACCGCTGATGAAGGAACTGCCCCAGAGGTCGTTAGGCCTAGCCTGACAGAGCCCCTGATGTCAGTGGACCCTTCTCAGGTGGGACCCAGTCTGGAGCAGGTAATCTGCCCCTCTCTACCTTGCCTTAGCCAGCCCAGGGCTGCAGAGGACAAGAAGGACAGTGAGTCCCAAAGGGCCCCCTGTCAAATAAAGCACCCCCATCAGCAGATTAGGGGCACCAAAGCTAGCAGCCCTAGCCAGGTGAAAACTTTAAAAACTCCTGAGGGATCCCCCTTAAAAGTAGTTAGGGACCTCCCACAGATGGATATTGTTGGGTACAGCCAAACCTGGGTCCCAAAGGGCCCAAACCTGAACTGTCCCTCCAGTAAGCCAACCAAAGGGACCCAGCCTCCAGCTTTAGGTAGCCAGAGGTTCTGTCAGGGACAGGCAGCAGCGCAGGCTTACACACGCCACTAACCTTATACAGGGTGTCCGGCAGAAACGACTTCGGATGCTAAGCTCTCTTCCCCCAGCCAACCACGAAACCCACAGTGGAAACAAAACACACTGTGTGCCCTCGTACCTAGCCGGGAAAGGGGAAGTGGATAAAATAATAAATGGGTAGCGATGATTCTTTGGGTTCCCCCGGGAGTCTGGTCACCAAGATGCGGAAGACAGCATGGAAGGGCCCATCTAATTAGGGAAAAGTAATGAACACCATTAATACTATAGTTCAGGTGTCTCGGGTCGTATCCTAAACAATACCTAGGCACCTCACTTACCAGAATCATGCACAACCCAGGCCTTGTAAGAAAAGCCCCCAAGCAATCCTGCTTGATCAATAAGAGTTCTGCCAAGTGTTCAGGACTGCAGCAGGCAGTAATCGCAAAGAAAGGAAATTGTCGCGGTTTGTTTAAAAGCACAAACCGCCTTCAGAGTTTTGCCACGAAGTGAAGATAAGTAACAGCTAAACAAACTCCACAGGAAAAAGGTCTCTGTCTCTCAATGGCAATATTGTTCTTAAATCAAAAAACAAAAACATCTTGGGACTACATCTCCCAGCATCCTTCTCTTGGGGAGATCAAGCACAGATTATCAGCGCAGCGCGTCTTCCAGCAGAACGCTCACTGATCATGAAGTACAAAACAAAGTTATGTCCCAGAACCTCCCTAAGCTAACTAACTAGATACGAATGAACACGAAGGAAGAAAACGAAAGTGAGCCCACTTTCGTTACAAGAGTACTTAGCCACAGAGCTCAGTCATCAGCCAAGCGCAGGGGGAATCACGGGTTTTTCGCCAGGAAACTTCTTTCTTCTCGCTGGGATCCGGCGGGGAACACCATCCGCCACTCCGATCGACTTGGGAATCACATTGACAAGCACCGTCCTAGCAGATGGGAGGTGCTAATATGCCTTTGGTCTCGTGGCACTTCCTGCTTGCCCCTTGGGATGCTGGTCACTGTAGTTCGCTCGACTCCTTCGACACACATCCCCGCAGGCATACCATCTCCTAGATCTCGATAGCAGAATCATTCCTCGACCCCCGGGCACCACAATCGCTACAGAACCCCCTCTCGAGGACTGCCGACTCGGCGGTCGACCCGGCTTACCCGGATGCAGGGCATGGAACCGGTCAACTAGCTCTGGACAGTGCAGATTCCTCAGAGGTTCCCAAGATCGGTCCTCAGGGCCAAACCCTTTCCACTCCACCAAGTACTGGATTCTGCCCCGCACCATACGGGAATCTAGAATGGCCTGCACCTCAAACTCCTCCTGACCATCCACATCAATCGGGAGCGGAGCTACCGGGACTCTCATCGTGGGAGGGCAAGGAACTAGGAGGGAAACGTGGAACACAGGATGGATCTTCCAACCCACCGGGAGCAGGAGTTTCACAGCAACAGGGTTAATCACTTCCACTATACTGTAGGGACCTACATATTTAGGTGTCAATTTAGTATGCCCCTTAATGTGGAGATTCTTGGTGGAGAGCCACACCTTGTCACCCACTCCATACGATGGTTCAACCCTCCTTTTCCTATCTGCGAAGCGTTTCTGCGCGGACTGGGCATCGGCCAGGCTGTTACGCGCATCCAACAACACCGCTCTCAGATGTGCGTGGTGTTCGTGGATGCTAGGAACAGGGGAATAGACAGGCCACTCAAAGGGGAGTATGTTCGGATGATACCCATGGAGGCAAAAAAATGGTGAACAACCCAGTGTTGAGTGCACAGCATTATTATATGCGAATTCGGCCATCCAGAGTAACACAGTCCATTCCATATCATTCCGCAACGAGAAACAACGAAGATATTGCTCCAGGGTTTGGTTCAGGCGTTCCGTCTTGCCATCCGTCTGCGGGTGGTAGCTGGAGGATAGACGGGCATCAATGTTCAAGGTTGTACATAACGCCTTCCAGAACCGGGAAGTGAACTGAGAACCCCTGTTGGTGATCAATACACAAGGAAGACCATGAGCCCTGACGATATGTTGAAGGAACACTTCTGCCAATTCCACTGACGTGGGTACCTCCTTCAGAGGTATGAAATGGCCCATTTTCGTCAAGTGATCGACGACAACCAATATCACTGTCATTCCATTACACGGGGGCATCTCAACGATAAAATCCATGGAGAGAGTATGCCAAGGTTGTGGAGGTATGGGCAAAGGTCTCAGTAGACCCACCGGGCGAGCATGCACCGATTTTCCTTGCGTACAGATGGCACAATTCCGCACATAAGACCGGACTTCTTCTCTTAGCTGGGGCCACCAGAAGGAACGTTCCACGATGGCAATAGTTTTGTACATTCCCATATGACCTCCCAGGACCGAATCATGAGACCAAATCAATACTTGTTGCCGTAGGGCTTCAGTGGGAATGAATAACGCAGTATCCTGATAGGCGAGATCATCCTTTATAGTGCGATGTTCCGGATCTTCTTGTATCCACTCAGGTATGTTCATATCTGCAAGGGCTATTTTCACGTCTTCAAGAAAGTTGTCTGATGACAGGAGAGCTACAGCCCCTACACTGGCAGTTGTCTCCTGAAGGATCAAAGGTGTTTCTACCTCTTCGTTCTTTCTCTGTTCGCCATCCTCCAAACGTGATAGAGCGTCTGCCTTCCCATTTTGGGTTCCAGGTTTGTATTTGATTATGAAATCGTAGTCGGAAAAGAAAAGAGACCACCGTAATTGTCGGGGAGTGAGGGCCTTCGCTGTCTTCAAGAATAACAAATTTCGGTGATCCGTGTAGATCTCCACAGTATGGACCGCTCCTAGTAGATAGTGGCGCCATTCCTCACATGCCCTTTTGATGGCCAAGAGTTCCTTATCCGTTATGGCATAATTCACCTCGCAGGGCGTGAGCTTCTTGGAGAAGAAAGCAACAGGATGCACTTGGCCTGTACTAGGGTGTCTTTGGGAAAGCACTCCTCCCACAGCATATTGTGAAGCGTCGGTCTCTAATATGAATGGCAATTGCGGGTCAGGGTGACGAAGAATGGGAGCTTGAGTAAACTGCTTCTTCAGGTATTGAAATGATGTATCAGCCTCTTTACTCCATACAAAAGGCATATTTTTCCGTAACAAACAAGAAATTGGATGAATGATTTTGGAGAAATCCTTGATAAACCTACGATAGTAGTTTGCAAAACCGAGAAAGCTTTGCACAGCTTTCCCCAACTCCGGTTTTTCTTTTTTCTCACAAGCAATCCCTATTTTCAGGGCGTATTCCTGATCAATGTAGTTTCCGGTGGCCCCTGAATCCACTAAGGCGTCAATATTCAATGATTTCTGAGGGGTGACCCAGAGGATGATTTGGAGGTTCATATGCGCCACTGCAGGATGCAAGGTATTCGCAAGACAGGGGGAGATCATTTGCGGCAAACAACCCAAGACAGAGACCTCTTCCTGGTTTGGGTTCTTCAGTTTTCCGTCGGTTGATCGGACTCTACTAGGGCTTGCACCTTTGAAACGGGGTTTCTGGCTGGGAGCGTATTCCTGGCTCTACAGTCCTTTATGAAGTGCCCCCCTTTTCCGCAGTAAAGACATTGCTTCAAACGACGTCTTTTCTCCTTCTCTTCCAGTGTCAGTGGACCACGGATACCACCGATCTGCATGGGTTCAGGACCTTCGGAGGGTTTAGCACGGTCTTCCGTAGGACCCCTAAAGCGAGGGTAGAAAGGGCGAGAGTCTCCTCTTGATCTATCCCCTCTTCTCTCTAGGAGCCGGTGATCCAATTGTACTGTTAAATCGATGAACTCTTCACAGGTATCGGGCAACTGTACCACCTGTGCAAGGACGTCCTTTAGTTCTCCACGAAGGCCTTGATAAAACAATGAGATGCGTTTTGCAGAGGGCCAATCAGTCTCTACCACCAACCGGTTGAATGATGTGATATAAGACAATAAGTCCTGAGAACCTTGACGTATGGTGAGTAGTTCTCTATCCAAGGTCAGCATATGGGATTTACGATCAAAAAGCTTGCGCAACTCAACACAAAAAGCAGAAAAATCGTGCAACACAGGGTCATTCTTCTCCAGCAATGAGATATTCCAACTGGCAGCATTACCCCCCATATAAGACATCATAAATGCGGTCTTCGCCGAATCATCTTGGAAAACCCCGGGTTTACATAAAAAATGTAACCTGCACTGATTCAAGAATGTTTCAAATTTACGGGGGTCCCCGTAAAAACGTTCAGGGGAAGCTAACGGAACGCCTACGGTCTGTACCACATGTACAGTATGAGCAGCTTCAGCCGATGAGGCACTAGAGGTGGCTAATTGAGGGGGTACAGAGAACCCACCCCCTTCTGCTTCCACAGATTTTTTTGCACCAGGGGGAGGTAATGTAGCTGGTTTAATATAAGGACTACCTCCCGCTCCTTTTTGGACTAGTCCTGCGACTTCCCTTCTTAAGGTACCAACTTCTTTGTACAGGGTCTGGTTTTCGGCTCTAGAAGTGGCTACTTCCTGTTGCAAAGCGGCCATGCCTTCCACCAGGGAAGTCAAGACAGCCTCAACATTCATCGTTCGGGCCGGTGTGTAAACTTGGGCTTGTCAATCTGTCAGGGACAGGCAGCAGCGCAGGCTTACACACGCCACTAACCTTATACAGGGTGTCCGGCAGAAACGACTTCGGATGCTAAGCTCTCTTCCCCCAGCCAACCACGAAACCCACAGTGGAAACAAAACACACTGTGTGCCCTCGTACCTAGCCGGGAAAGGGGAAGTGGATAAAATAATAAATGGGTAGCGATGATTCTTTGGGTTCCCCCGGGAGTCTGGTCACCAAGATGCGGAAGACAGCATGGAAGGGCCCATCTAATTAGGGAAAAGTAATGAACACCATTAATACTATAGTTCAGGTGTCTCGGGTCGTATCCTAAACAATACCTAGGCACCTCACTTACCAGAATCATGCACAACCCAGGCCTTGTAAGAAAAGCCCCCAAGCAATCCTGCTTGATCAATAAGAGTTCTGCCAAGTGTTCAGGACTGCAGCAGGCAGTAATCGCAAAGAAAGGAAATTGTCGCGGTTTGTTTAAAAGCACAAACCGCCTTCAGAGTTTTGCCACGAAGTGAAGATAAGTAACAGCTAAACAAACTCCACAGGAAAAAGGTCTCTGTCTCTCAATGGCAATATTGTCCTTAAATCAAAAAACAAAAACATCTTGGGACTACATCTCCCAGCATCCTTCTCTTGGGGAGATCAAGCACAGATTATCAGCGCAGCGCGTCTTCCAGCAGAACGCTCACTGATCATGAAGTACAAAACAAAGTTATGTCCCAGAACCTCCCTAAGCTAACTAACTAGATACGAATGAACACGAAGGAAGAAAACGAAAGTGAGCCCACTTTCGTTACAAGAGTACTTAGCCACAGAGCTCAGTCATCAGCCAAGCGCAGGGGGAATCACGGGTTTTTCGCCAGGAAACTTCTTTCTTCTCGCTGGGATCCGGCGGGGAACACCATCCGCCACTCCGATCGACTTGGGAACCACATTGACAAGCACCGTCCTAGCAGATGGGAGGTGCTAATATGCCTTTGGTCTCGTGGCACTTCCTGCTTGCCCCTTGGGATGCTGGTCACTGTAGTTCGCTCGACTCCTTCGACACACATCCCCGCAGGCATACCATCTCCTAGATCTCGATAGCAGAATCATTCCTCGACCCCCGGGCACCACAATCGCTACAGGTTGACCCTGAGAGCACAGTGCAACTCAGTCAAAGAAAGAAATGTAAATGTAAATTGATACTTGTATAGCGCACTACTCATCCGCAAGGGTCTCAAGGCGCTTGTACGAATACCGCTGTGGAACCCATCCTGGCTTTCCCTGTGAGGCGTCCACTCCTGGCCACCCCCAAGGTGGAGGCCAGGCATCCTTAGCGTTGTGGGGGCCGTTGTGGAGATTAAGCAAGCGATTGCCCAGAGTTGCAGAGTGGGACCCATGATTAGAATAGGCACCGAGGCAAGAATTATCACGTCTGTGGAATTTTGAGCCCAAGACCCGCCGAGGCGGGGAATTGAACCCTGGTCCCGGGCTAGACCTCTGCATCAGGAGGAAGCTGAGTCCTACAGAGGAATCTCACTTCAGTACTCCATCTCTACACCAGCCTTTGACTTTGCCAAGACACACCACAGGTAGAGTTTCTCTATGGTGGAGACCCTCAGATACCCTTAGGGTGAGGTATTGCTTAGTGGACCATGAGACAGGGGGTAACCAAGCCAGTGCTGGTACTTCCTTATATGGCCACTTAGGCAATATAGGCTTACCTGGTCAAGGATAGCCTTATCTCCTTTTGTTTGGGGGGGGGTTGTGTAGGAAGGTGGATATCTGACTATGGTTACCCCCGAACCTTTTGCCTGGTGTTTAGCTGGTTTTTGACTTAGTTGGCCTGGGATCCTGTTATTCAGGGCCCCAGGATAATTGCTCTCTCCTTAAAATGGACTCCATGTACCTTAGGTACATACACAATTGGAACTGGTTCACCTTATAGGCCCCTGTAACAATGTACCTTAGGTACCCAGGGCATAGGTGTATCCAAGGTCTACCAGGGGCTGCAGCATGTATTATGCCACCCCTGGCCTGGCCTCCATATTTGACACAACTGGTTGATCCATCAGCTGGGGTAAGTTGGTGTAATCACCTCTTACTTAGATATAGTATACCTGTATCTAACCTATCTGGACACATGTTAACCTATAAGCCACTCCTATGGAAGGCCTCGACAATCCTGGAGGCAGAGTGCTTGGTTTCATGTGAGATGGTGCTCTGGCACGAGCTGAACTATCTGCAGCTGTCGGGAATAACTCCCTTAGCTGTTCCGGGATATTCCCATACCATATACTCTTAAGGGCATTATAGTCCTCGCGGTTACTGGCTAACTTTGGTTTGGCTTTATAAAAACATGTCGAGTAAGGTGTCATACGAATTGGGATACTACCCCCTCGCCAATTCTGGCGATGGGGGTAGCATTCCACCCTTCTAGAGGGACACGACATGTACATAACCTGAACCCCGGTTAAAGTTAAACTCGAGCCTCAGCATCACAAAATGGATGCTGCCACCACAGACACAAGTCTGACCTCCTGCTGATGGGAGTCCTGCCAGCGAGAGAGGTTTGGACAAAGGGTTTCCTGCCTTGGGAGGTGCGAGCACCACCCCAGACAGGATTTTGTGTATTGGGTAGGACTGGGCTGAATAGAATAAGACATGCCTGGGGCACACAAGGTGTCCCCGTGCATAAGCCAGTCCAAACCGGTGCTGGGGCTTTCCAGCCCCAGTCCTGGCGCGGAGCTGGACAAAGGAAAGGGGGTGTAACTGCCCCCCTTCCTGGTCCCACCCAGAGGAGGGACCAAGCAGGTGATCCGGACCCCAGATTGAGAATAAGAGTAGGAGCTGTGTCCCAAGACTTCAGATCATCCTGAACTCGACTTGAAACTAAGAAGAAAACTGGACTTCGACATTCTGCTGCACAGAAGACTGAAGAGCATCTCCCTTGTGGCCAAGGAGTGACCACCCTGTGAATACAGGCACCATTCAGCAACTCGATGTCTGCTTTGCCGCTGCCTCCTGCGGGAGCCCGAGCCCAGAGCCCGATGAGACCCAGACTCCCAAACATCTCAGAGCCCGATCCACAGTCCCTGAAAAGAAGAGACCCGTGGAGGCACAGAGAGACGTGGGACCGGCTATCTTAAAAGACTCATGAGAAGCTGACTGCGCAGCACCCGAGGCACCCTCAATGCTGTGCTTTGGGGTTTGAGAAGTCCCCCCACCGAGCAGCATCTGCACCGAAGATCAGCCCCCCAGCATCTCCACGATCTGCGTGGGGCCCTTTTGCATTTTGCCACTCGACGCGCCATCCCGGTTACTGGCCCGTTGGCTAGTGGCCATCTTGGCGACGAAATCCGAAATCAACACCACTGGTCTGATTGCTCCAGACTGGCCCTCGCTCCTGTAAAAAGGAGCGCCCCCTCTGACCTTGCTGGTCCGAGTGAGAAGCTTGAATCATTTCCTGCGTGGCTTGCATTAGCCAAGGCCTGTTTGCTCCGATCAAGAAGCCGACACTGCCATCAGCTAGAGCCTTAGTGGGACAGCTTGTGACCGACGCCTGGACATCCTCGACCTCTTTGTGTCCACGTGGCTGCAGAGACAATCTTCACTTCTTCGCCTGTTTGCACCCGACATCGCCTGGTTCCATCCTGGTTCCACGGTAGTCACTGGCTAGTGACTTTGAACAGTGTCCCCTCTGCTTTCAGGTCTTCACCTCTTCAGATCCACCCTTGGATCCACCGGAACTCTCCACAACGACCCGCCTGCAGCATCTTCATCTACAGGCTCCATAGACCAGCGCGACGAAACCCGACACACTTTGAGACATATGCACCCGCTTCCTGTGGGTGAGGTAACCCTGGCACTCCAGTGCTCCTGTGTAGCAATACACCTCTAGTGTCTATGTTCCAAGTTGCTAGGTTCTAGGTTATCCGGAAGGTTCCCTTTTCAGTAACCTTGTAACTTTTACGCACCATTGACTTTGCATTGGTGCATGCGTGTGCTTTAAGCGCTGCACCCGAGTCCCGCGGGCCTTTCCCAACTTAGTCACTGCTAGTCCTGAACAGCTCCAGCGATTCCCCAGGCCCTAGGCCTACTTACTTTTCGATTTGTGGTACTTATACCACTATTTTAGTATATGGTTTAGGTGGCCCCTAGGGCTCATCCATATTGTGCAGCTTTTGTATATTTAAACTGTGTTTTGTTTTAACGCATTTACTTCTGTGCTCATAAAGAGTATAGGGGATATTTGTAGTAAATAAATATATATATATATATATTCAATATATATCTGTGTGGTGTCCTTTCATTTGGTATTCAAGGGGATTGTATATGGTAAAACAGCTTGCTTCACATGCCTTTACAGAGTTTAGCCTAAGACTGCTTTGTCCACACTACTAGGATAGCTGGTCTATAAGGTTGACTTACAACCAATCATCATAAGGGTCGCTTAGCATGGTACAAGGTGATCACTAGAACTAGTGAGCATCATATACCAGGCCAACTTCTCACATTGTGGACCCAAGGAGCCACCCACGGTAAGTCCCCAGGAACTCCACGGAGGCCGTGTGCAGAGCGTGAACACCTCTGAGTGATCAACACAAGTTAATGAGTAAGTCGCTGTGGCAGTTTTAAAGACAAAAAGACCCTTCCCAGTGGAACCTACAAAAACCCCATGGAAGATGAAAGGTTGGAGAGTCACCCCACCCGTGGATACCTCAGGAACCAGGATAGCTACACCTGGGAAGCTGGGTGCATAGGTGTCAAGTGACATCGGAAACCGCCGTAGGCCACAATGATGGACTTAAGGAAAGATGCTGCTGGAGAAGAAGACAAAAGAGTCCGGTGGAACCCAAAAGTGGATTCAAGGTGAGAAGAACCTGCAAGCAGAAGGAACAGAGTCTATGCCCCTCAGGAGTTACCAGGAGGCATGGATGACGTTAGCCGACTGATGTCAGTAGATGCAAGGGAGTTGATGGTGCCCTTGAATCTGCAGCTGTGCGGACCAGGCAACAGTGTGGAAGAATAGGAGCCGTTCATGAGCAGATGTCAAGAGCCAGGGGGTCAGTGTCTGGCAGGGGCACCAACAAGCCTTGGCAATGGGAAACAATGTAGTCTGAGTGAAAGGTGCATTGTCAGGACAAGCAGAGTCCAAATGACTCACCCCAAGCAGGTAAGTCAGAGCAGGCCCGAGTAAGCAGGGGAGCCCACTGATGCCAAAGAAGACCCTCAAGAGGACCCCTGGGCTGAAGGCACAGGAGTTGCAAGAGGACCTCAAGCAGCTCACCAATGAAGAAGGCCCACAGTGCACAGGAAGTGGGGAGGGCGAAGATATTGGCTGCAGGAGGTGCTTGAGGTTGGAGCTTCTTGGAGCCCGAAGATCTCTGGAGGAGAGAGCCACCAAGTCCTGGCAACAGCAAGTCGACATGGTGCACAGGTATCCTGTTTCAGCGGTTCCGACGAGGGATACTGGCCTTAAACTCAGTATGTAGACAGTGCAGGCCTTGAGGGAGTTGCACAACAACTACCTGTTTTGCTGAGCCTTTTGGAGTCTTTGTGAGCCAAGGATCAGCAGACCGTTGTGGTGCCTGCAGATGCAGGGGAGTGACTCCTTCACTCCAAGGGAGATTCCTTCAGAGGTCTTGGATGGCCACAGGCCTGGTGAAGTACCTGTATGGAGCACAGACACAGATGTTGCAGAAGACCAGCAGGATGACGATACCAGGAGCAGCAGAAATGTTCCTTGTTGCAGTCTCATTTCCCAAGGCCAAGTCCAGTGAAGTCTAGAGTGTCCAGACGGTCGAAGTTAAAGTGGTATGTGATCTTAATCTTGTCCCACGATAAATCTAGGGATCCACCCATAGGTAAGCCCTTAAGTACCCTTAGGAAAGGGTTGGGATGATTCGGGGGTGTTAGAAATTGGATTTCTGGTTTGCTAGGGCAAGGGCCTAAGTCAGGCAGAAACCACCACTCTAGTCAGGCCAAGGGAGATACACACTGAAGATAACCCCTTCTCAGCCCATTGGTAGCTTTACAGAGCAGTCAGGCATATCCCCTAGGCAGTGTGTAAAGCGTTTGCGCAACAGACTAAAGCAGCAGCGACACACGAGGCACACCACAAAATAAACTACACACAAGGTTATATAAACAAAATAGAGTTTGTATTACTCATAAAACACATTAGAACACAATCACATATATACAGTGTGCCTCCTGGCACTAGGTATGACTTTAAAGGGGATTATATACATTACAGGGACAATCGGGCCACTGGAATCACCATTAGAACACACAAGGAGCAGAAATAAAAACAACTAGTACCTACTGGCAACAGTACACTCAGCATAAACCCATCATGCATAGACCTATTATGTAACACATCCTGTACACTATCGTCAGCAGTGCACGTTAATCACTTACTAGGTGCACATATTACCACCATGGCCTAAGCACATTATGCATAAACATCACCAGTAGTGCACCATAGGATCTATTAGCAGTGTGCACACTATAAAGTAGAATCACTGCTAGGAAAGGATCGCCACATACAATTTCAATCAGGGCAAAAGCTGGAAACATCCTGTCTTATTACACCCCAGAAAAACAAAGTCATCACCATATGGCACTGAGGCATAACATGGCATCACTCCTGTAGCAAGTGAGGTTAGCACAACACATTTCTACACATGCCGACGGTAAACATGGGGCACCAACTGTCTCAGCGTAAATACAGGACACTGCAGTATCCAGCACCTCTACTAGGAGATATACGGTAACTCAACTTCACATGTAGGCGTCGGGGCCTCCTGTCTACCTATGACGGTAAATGTCCTATTACTTACAGGTAATCTTCATTACTCCGGGTCCCGTAGTCCTCGACACCTTCATACTTACAAGTGGAGATGATCATCTCCCGACAGAAAAAAACAAGAGGAATGCTGGGATACTAATACTGCCCCTCCCCCCGGGAGTACATAAGCAGTACTTACCCAGCAGCACTCCTGTACTAACAAGCCCAGACAGGAAGGCCGGCCGTCCGGGAGGGAGGAAGGGGCGCATGAAGGTGTCGAGGACTACGGGACCCGGAGTAATGAAGATTACCGGTAAGTAATAGGACATTACCCCCAGGTCCCTCCGTCCTCGACACCTTCATACTTACAAGTGGAGAATACCAAAGCAGAAAACCCGGCCTTCCGCACGCACAAGCACACCCAGGAAACCACAACAAAAGCAGCCACCCAAGGGAGCACCGAGAAGGAGGAAAGGAAGACCGCAGGAACAGGCCGGCCCGCAACCCAGAACAGGACAGCAAGGACAAGGACCGGAGACAAAGAAAAAAGGCCAGGGCTCCAAAGAAAGGAGGCCGCCAACCCGAGAAACCGACAACCGGGACATGGACCAGGACCAGGACACCAAGACCAGCCAAAACAACCCACCGGAGAAGACCGCCCAGGCCAGAACCAGCAGGAAGGCACACAGGGCCAGGCAGACCCACCAGGGAGACGAGACAACCCAGAAGAAAGCCAAAGAACAAACGGCCAACAGAGTGCAGGCACAAGCACCCAGCCCAAAAAGGAAGGAGAAGCACAGGCCAGAAACACGGCCAAACACCCAAAAGAAAGGACACGAGCCCAAGAGAACCGAGGAGGAAACCCCACGAGGAGGCCCAGGAGGCAACAAGCACCCAGGAGCCGAACAGGACCGAGAACCCGACCCAGAAGACAGGGACGGGAAGGAACCCCAGAACCCAGCCGAAAGCCCACCAAACAAGGAGAGGCCAACAAGACCGAAAACCAGCAACAAAGAAAACTCAACCAGGTCGGGAACAGAGAAACCGACCACAAGCCCTGAAAACCCCAACCCCAAAGGGATGGAACACAAGGCAGGAGGGGAGCACAGAACAACCGGGAAACCCCAGCAGCCAGCCAACGAGGCACAGAGGGCAGCACAAAGAAGACGCCCAAAATACACAGGAACCCCACACCCAGGCCAGGCAAGCAGCAAGGGCAGGAGCAGCGGGAAAAAGAAAGCCCAGGGAGCACAGCACCCAGACCACAACCACAAGGCCCCAACCCAGCAACGCCGGAGAGGAGCCAAGCAAACCGCAAAAAAGAGGCCAACAACCCCCAACAGAAATGGGAAGCCAGGACCAGAGCCAAGCAACCCGACCACACAGGAGAAACAGCAGGCCCAAGCAAACCCCGAAGGAGAGCAGAGGACCAAGCAGCAGGAAACCACAGACAACCCGCAGCCCGGAGGGAGGGACCCGCAGAGGCACGAGCACCACAAAACAGCACCCCAACCAGAGAGGGAGGGGCAGCCAAACAGACCCACACAGGGAACAAAGCCCGGGAAAGCAAGGGAGGAAGGAGCAAGCCAGGACCACAGAACCAGGAAAGAACCCGGAAAAGGCCGGCAACAAACCCCCAGAGCAGGTCAAAAAGGGTCAGCACAGCCCGAAAACCCAGAAGGCACAGCTCGAAGCCACACACAACCAGCATGAAGCCGGCAGAACCCGAGCCACAGAACCCCACACAGGCCCACCGCACTGGGAAAACAAGCCCCGGAAGAGAACCAACAGCAGGAGAAGGCCCAGAAGGAACCACCAGGAAGCGGCCCCAACGCAGAACACCCCGCTAGGGCCCAAAGGCAGACCAGCAGGGAAGCAAAGACCAAAAGGGAGCCCCACACGCAGGAGCGGCACACCCCAGCCAAAAAAACCCCGCCAGGCACCCACCAAGGGAACCAGACGAGACCAGAACAACCCAGGGAGCAAACACCCCAGAGAGCAGAAGGAGCAAGAAGCCAACAGCACCCAGCAGCCCCAGGAGGCCAGGCAGGCACCAACCCGGCCCGATCAGGCACAACCACCGAGCAGACAGCGGAGCACGGGGACAGCACACCACTCCAGAGAACATGCGGCACAACAGGACACGGCCACAGCCAGGAGGCCCCAGCCAGGAACAAACCAGGCAGGCACAACGGCAGAAACAGGAGGGGCGGCCAGGAAACCCCAGAAGCAAGCCAAAGGCAAGAACTGGGAGAGCCAGAGCAGAAGCATCCAGGCCAAGCAAACAGAAGGCCCGGGGACAACACCCGAAGCCCCAGGCCGCAGCAAAGGGAAGCCCACAGCACCAGGCAGACCCAGACGATGGCCCAACCAGGCCAGACCCAGCAAACCCTCAGGGAACCGACGAGAACAGGAGCAGGCAGGGAGGAACAGAACATCCGCACCCAAGGCAGCACAAGCCACCCAAGCGCAGGGAGCAACCGAGGATAGGAACTAGGCGCAGCCCAAACGCTGACCAACCCCACAGAAGCCAGTAAGCAGAGGCGAGGAACCAGGGAACAGAACCGGAGCAAGGCCACCACAGCCAGCCCGCAGCGGAGACAAGGCCACCCACGGAGAAGACAATCGCCGAAGAAGCGAGAAGCGACCCAAACAGAAGAGCAGCAGAGGGCGAGGCACAAGCAAGCAGGCAGGGAGAACCCAACCAACCCAGAGAAAACCCCAGGAGCAAGCAAAAAGGCAGCGCCAGCGAAAAGGAACCAGACCCCACAGAGGCGACAGGAACCCACGCCAACCCCAGAGGGAAAAACCCCCAAGCCCGAGTGACCAAGAGCAGGGGCACCACCGAAGAAGGGCAGGTGGCAAGGCAACAGGCCAGGAACGGACACCTGACCCCGTAGACCAAAAGAGGAGCACAGGACAACAGCGCTCGACCGACCAGCACCCACCAGATACCCACACACCGCGCACGGTGGGGGGGGCAACAGAGAACACCAGTGCGACCGAGCACCAGAAGCACACAGAAGCACCTGCCACTGAGCACACACAGGAAGCAAGCAGCGCGGGCACCGGTGGCAGCAGCAGGACAACCCAAAAAGGAAGAGGGGACGAAGCACAGCGCTGAAAGCTGGCACCCCAAGCAGGAGGCCCTGGCACAAACCACGGCAGCCCCAGAAGACCAAGACGCTGGAACACGGCACAGCCCGAAGGACAGCCAGTCACCACCACCAGGACCAGCCTACGAGACTCCCAGAAGAAGAAAGTGGGTGAAACTGCCAGAACGGGGGCCAACAGCAACAAGGCCCCCACCGACACAGCGAAAAAACACCCAAAAAATAAAGGCAGCCTAGGGATGCCAACCCCATGAAACCCAACCGGGCGAGCGCGGAAAGGCCAGGGCCAAAAGGACGAGACACACAAGGACCCCAGAAGAAAGCCGCGTGGGCTCCAGTCATGTGTGTGTGTCCATCAGAAACCAACACCGAAGTCCCCACCAACACTCCAACCATGCCCAGGAAGGAGCTGGGGGCCTGCATCAGGGCAGAGAGCCCACAGGAACGAAGAGCACGGGACACAGCCCCACAGAAAAGTAGCACAAGACGCACCAAAAAGTACATCATGAAGTGCAACACTGAGATAAACAACAGACGTGTACAGCCTCCCAACTCAATGGCAACCACACAAACGAACCGAGAAGGAAGAAATATGACACAAGAAACACGGAGCCAGCAGGACCCCATCCCGTAACAGCACACCCAAGCCAGTGCCACACGTGGATCCACGAATGCATCCGAGCACTGGAAACAACCGATGCCATCACAACCCAGGCAACTGAACAGCAGTCATGGCAAAGAGTGAAAATAAACAAACACAGCATCAGAGCCAGAAGCCCCGGGCCCCAAACCATCAGCCCCAGCAAGAACGGGACATGACATCCCAAGAGACCACGTACCCCAACACCCAGGCGAGCCACAAAAAGAGGGCAAGCCCGAGCCCCAGGACAGGCCAGAGGACTCCCAGCCAAGGAACCCGCAGCACCACACGCAGAAGGGCAGCGCCGTCCCCTGACAGAGGTAGCCCGGGAGCAGTGAGGGGGAGCAGAGGCACAGAGCTGGGCTTTGACACAGAGCAGCAGCGCCCGGGGAAGAGAAGCACGAGTGAAACACCCTGCCAGCCAGACACCCGGCACAAACCCCAGCGCAGGAAGAAACAGGACAGCACGGGAAAGGAAAAAGATCCTGAAATCGGGACTCACCCGGAGCGGGGGCCAACCACTGGAACAAGGCCCCCACCCGACCCGCACTCCAGAAGCCAGCACGGAGTACAAAGCGACCTCAGCAACCACCATGCATCGAACAACTCCAGGCAGGAGAACAGAGGTTAGAGGGGAAGCAGCACTGTGGCAGAACGCATTCCACGCATGTACGAGGCCCCGGGTCCACCCCCGGCACCTCCAGACGTCTCAGTCCAGTGCCACAGACGAATTCCAGAAGGCCTCCTAAGAAAAACGAGGAAGGAAGACAACAGCAAACAAAAAAGGCACCAGGAGGGCAAACGCACCAAGGGCGCACGTCAGGAAAGGGAAAGAACCCGAAAACGGGACTTACCAGGAGCAGGGGCCAACCCCAGCAACAAGGCCCCCACACCTCCGTCCGCCCGGAATCCAGCAGGAGCCCATCCAGCGAGGCACGGCTCCCCGGCCAGGCTCGGGAAGCCGAGCCCGTGACCCGGAAGCAACCGGGAACTCTAGCACCAGCCACAAAGGGCCGGTAGGTGCAAGCAGCACACAGCAAAGCCGGGAAATCTAACACCGGCCCCAAAAAGAGACTGACTCCAAGCAAGCCCGGCAGGCCAGGAGGCAGTCCAGGGAACCCCGCACCCACACAGCCAGGCAGCAGGGCGGGGGGTGAAGAGAAGCACCGCCACTCAAGCCCAGCAGGAGCAGCACCAGCACAACACCCAATCTGTCGACAGACAGAAAAAAAGAACAGGAGGGCTGCTGGGTAAGAACTGCTTATGTACTCCCAGGGGGAGGGGCAGTATTAGTATCCCAGCATTCCTCTTGTTTTTTTCTGTCGGGAGATGATCATCTCCACTTGTAAGTATGAAGGTGTCGAGGACGGAGGGACCTGGGGGTAATGCGGTACGGTACGGGGCCAACCCGCATCGGGACCTCCACAGCTGGTTTACCTCGACCTGCGAATAGGAATTCCAGTGCCCACCCCAAAGGTACGTATGTGCAGTCACGGGGGTCACGAAGGAAGAAACTGACCTTCCTCATCAGTGGAGCGACCTCTCTGGGGCCCCATGCCCGTTATCCAAAGTTCGCCCCCCCACCAGCGCGGAGCGCTGTACACCACTTCTGAGAACGCTCTGGTCCAGTATCCTTAAAGGAAGCATGTGCATCACTACACCAAGGCACTAGGTTGCTGAGGGGCGCAGCGACATCCTCAGGAACACCTGGGCCATTCTTTGCTGGCCCCTGCAGACCCTGCCTTACTTCTGTCGGAGTTAGGGAGAGCAGAGCTAACAACGCTGACCCGGAGCGGCTACGAGACTCCGTCGGCCTCCGTGGCAGAGACGCTAGAGCACACAATGTGGCGTGTCAATGAGGGCAGGGCCACCCTGCTGAGCAGTCCCACTTCCAGCTGCCTCGTGGACCTCAGTGGCTACTGGGCCCGTTACCAGGAAACACGGCACAGGAGGGAGAGCGCTTCTTCTGGCGTTGCTCTCCCCTCCCGCTCCTCCTCCTCTTACTCATGAATTGCAGCCCGACGCATGCTGCACAGCCTGATGCTGCTCCGGGCACAAGTCAGCTCAAGGAGACAGCAGCCTTGAAACCCTGCACCGCGCTCCTTTATGTGCCCTGCAACAATAGGGGATGAAACCACAGAGCTCCCCACCCGCTGTGCCAGAACCACACAGGGCAAGCCACAAAGTCCTGGGGGACCACAGGGGGTACACCAGCAGAGTTTCCAGAGGACGGCCAGCACAAGGATCCCTTTAGGCAGGGTGGTAGTCCTTCCCAGCCCCAAAAAAGGCAGCAGATCACCACTTCCTACAGCCCAGTTCCATGGCGGTTCCTCCTGGTCCCACGCAGTATTCTGTTCCAAGCAAGCTCACCTTCATGGGGTCACAGTCCCAATACTTATACCAGTTAGGGTCTTTGTTCTGCACAGGGCTCTGTGCCTGGTCCAAACCAGTTCTGGGGACACTCACACCTTTCCCTAAAGTTGCACGACCACCTCCTTTGTCAGTGTAGGTTCTGGCCCAAGAAACATTACAGGGGGTGGAGCCAGCATTTTGTGAGGCTGGCTATGTCCTATTCAGGCCCAGCTGCTACTCCTCCCTTTACTCCAAATGCAGATTGGCCTATTCAGCCTAGCGTTGAGTCACCCAGCCCCTATGGAGCCACTGTGTCAAGCAAGCCTGTTCTCACCTGTTCTTGCTCCTGTTGACGATGATTGAACCCTAGTCTCTTTGGGAGTTCCCCAAACAACAGAGATAAGTTAATACTGTGATATTCAGAAAGGCACCAAGGCGAAAGGGGGATGGGAGTGAGAAAAACAAGAGAAAAAAGTTCTTCCAGGTGTAGGTGTATGGGTACCTCGACAGCTCTGGGATTGCGTCCTATGGTACTTGTATCGGTTGGAAGGATTGTCTCAGGATATGGAGTGTCCAGGAAATATCTATAATAACACATGCATACACAATATTACTCTTTGGAAAATCAGTTTAGTTTTAAAAACAACAAGGCATACTAATTCAAGTGACAATACCTATAATAATATAGGCTGTCTTGCATATTCTCTTGGAATTATGTCTAGTGATTTCTTTATCTGTTGTCTTGGTTCTGTAAAACCAGAAAATAACAACCACCGTGACATTGATACTAGTTTTATAATCTACACAAGTTTCCGATCTATAATTGGCGTATTTACCTTCTACTTGTGGTTCTTACTTTTACCACATTGATTTAAATACTCATAAAAATAGCAAGTCCTTGTACGGCACAATAATAAATATCTCTTTGCAGTTCAAAGCATAAGCGTCCTTTTAAAATAGTTTGTTTTCTTGAAAAATGCTTGTTCAAGATTTTACTGAGTTCTTGACGCTTTAAAACGAGGAAGTTTTCTATTTGAATAGTTATTGCAGTACAAAAGAAAATCAGAAATGACTCATTGATTGTTTCTTTCTATTTCTTACAAGGCTTTGTAAGCATTCTATCACTTATCTCTTTTTTTTATGACCAATTTTATTGATTTTAGTGAAAAACGAGCACAAGGAAAACCAAGGACAGAAACATAAGACCAGCAGCAAGTAGAATCAGCAATGCACATCAGAGACATAGTGATATTATGACTGCAAGTACGTCCTGGATATTTATAAGCATACAGGGGAACAGGGGAACGCTCATAATGTCCCAGACCGCCCCAGAAAAACCTCAATCCTCTATCACCTCCACCAATTTGCCCCACGTTTTGTGGCATTTCTTTGGGCATCCCCTGGCTTCGTACAAGAGTTTTTCCTGCGCTGCACACAAGTCCACCCTCCTGCGCTATCATGCCAAGGTGGGCGCTATTGTGCCAAGGTGGGCGCCATCGGGCTCAGCCAGCCCGCAGCAATGTCTCTCTTGGCCACCATCATGGCTGTGTTGAGAAAAAGTTTGTCAGTCCGAGATCCATTCAGCCCTTCGCATGACGAGTCAGACCTGAGCCCTGCGTGGTGGAGGCAGAGCGGTGTAAGGTAGGTGGCGTGGAGATATTTGGACTAATCGGAGTCTTTCCGAAGCTGTGATTGTTTTAGTTGACATTAGCGCATCTCTCCAATCGTCGTCCTCCAGAGCCCCGAGTTATCCCTCCCAGCGATCTATGAGGCGGTGTAGTGCATTGGGGGTGTGGTTCATGAGGGAGCGATAAATGAGGGAAATCCCCCCTTTCCCCAGGTTGCCAGTCATGATTTGGGCCTTGGTGGACTGTATTCAGGTAGGTAGGTGTCCTCTGGGATGTGGGAGTGGATGGCATGGCGCAACTGCAAGTAGCGATAGAACTGTGAAGGGTGCAGATAATACCAGCTTTTTTGGTCTTGGAAAGAGCACAGACGGTTCCCTCCCCATACATCTCCCAGCTGCGAGATCCAGATGAGGTCCCATGCTCTGAATCCCGACAGATTAGTGACCTCCCGGAGCCAGGTGCCCTGCCAAAGCGGGATATATTGGGTCAGTTTGCCCGTCCAGACAGTGTGGCCTAATGAGGCCCGCCAGACCAGAAGCACCCAACACATGACTGCAGGCAGGGTCCTGGGGATAGTGCTCCTGTACTGCATCCCTTGGATGCTGGACAGGCCCAGGACGTGTAGTTCCAGTCTGTATGCTGGGTCAGACCAGCCACCATTAAACTAGTCATGTATAGTGAGGAGCCGGGTTGGCAAATAGTAACGGTACAGGTTTGTTATCCCCAGACCGCATTCGAAGGGCGGGATCCGGCGCTGGGCGAGAGCCAACCGGGGCCTCCAACCTCCCCAGAGGAATTTGATTTTGTTTTGCAGGTCAAGAGCATTGGAAGAGGAAGGCAAATCAGGAAAGAAGATCCGAGGGGCCCGACGATCAGGAAGAGGAAGCAGGAACTGGAAATCAAGAGGGGAGCCAAAGAATGAAGGCGATAACGGCAGCAGCCGCTGAGGTCCGGAGAAACAGGTAAGCGCAGAGTGTCACGAGACCAAGCACTGATCTTTACATGCCGGCGGTATGAATACCTTTCTATCGCTCGCGTCTTTCCTTGCCAACTTGTGTTTCACATTTAGCAGTTCGCAAGTGAAATGCTAATATCTTTCAGTTCCTTGGGTTTTTCACATAGAATTCTAATGCCTTTCATTTCGTTGGGTGTTTCACGTGAAAATGCTAATGTTTTTCCATTTGTAGAACTTATTTGCCTAATCTTATTGTAGGAGAGTAGGGTCTGCAATCCTATGATCACCCAGATTTTTGCTTTTGTTTCACTGGTTTACGACTTTCTCTGGCTGTGGGCCTGCTAATCAGACCCACAGCCTAGCTGTTCTCTCACTAAATTACAACGTGTACCCTCGGTGCATTATCCAATTGGTACTGGGCCACCTTATCAGACCCTGTAACTCAGGGCATAGGTGTACCCAGGGCCTACCAGGGGCTGAAGCATGTATTATGCCACCCCTGGCTGGCCATCTAAATCTGACACAACTGGCTGCACGACAGCTGGGGCAAGGTGGTGTAATCACCCTTTGCTTTAGATATAGTATACCTATATCTAACCCTAAAATGAACACACAGATTCCTATCAGTCACTCCTATGGCAGGCCTTGACAATCCTGAAGGCAGAGTGCTTGGAATCGTGTGAGATGGTGCTCTGGCATGAGCTGAGCCCGTCTGCAGCTTGCGGAACCAAGTCCTAATAGCTGTTCCATGATAACGCATACCATATACTCTTAAGTGCATTATAATCCTCACGGTTAAATGCTATCTCTGGTATCGCTTTATCAAAACATGTCGAGTAAGGTGTCATACGAATTGGAATACTAACCCCTCGCCAATTCTGGTGACGGGGTTAGCATTCCACCCTTCTAGAGGGACACGACATGTATGTAACTGTGAACCCCGGTTAAAGTTAACTCAAGCCTCAGCATCACAAAATGGATGCTGCCACCACAGACACAAGTCTGACCCCCTGCAGCTGGGAGTCCTTCCAGCGAAGGGAGCTTGGACAAAGGGTTTCCTGTCAGGGGCGGTGCTAGCACCATCCCAGACAGGGTTTTGTGTATCCTGGGTAGACAGGGCTTTACAGGAAGGTGACTGCAAGTGGCACCCCGGTGCTCACTACGCATCTGCCGGCTAGAACCAGTTCCAGGGGCACACCAGCCCCTGAGCTGGGGAAAGTCCGGCATGGGAGAGGGGTGTAACCACCCCCCTTCCTGGTCCCACCCCTAGGGCAGGACCTAGTCGCGTACCCACCCCTTTCTTTAGGATAAAGGCAGGAGCGGGGACCCTTCCAAATCAGATCATCTTTGAATCAAGAAACTACTTTCTACGAAAGGAACTCTCGACTTCTTCTCAAGATTTCTCCCTTGTGCACCATCCAAGAACTCTGCGGTTTGCTGCACGTCCTTCCTCCGGAATCCGACCGACCAGCACGACGAGACCCAGCTTCCCTGGCTCCTCTGACCTCTACCTACCTCTACAGCTAAGCTGAGAACCGTAGGTGCGACGAGACCTCGAGGGACCGGCCATCATCAGAACTGCACGACTTCTATCCAGCACGACCGCCGAGGGATCCTCTGGTGAGTGCTTTGGGGTCCGAGAAGCCCCGACCCTGAGCAGCTCCAGCACCGAAGACCAGCCCCCCAGCATCCACGAGATCTGCGTGGGGCCCTTCTGCTTTTTGGCTGCTCACTGCGTTGTCTGGCTACTAGCCCGCTGGCTTGTGGCCTTCCCGACGACGACCGACGACATCACCACTGCTAGTCTGGTTGCTCCAGACTGGCCCTTGCTCCCTTCCAAAAGAGGAGCCCCCCGGACCCTCCTGGTCCACTCCAGACGCCATTTTAGGTCCACCGCGTGGGCTTGAATTTGCCAAGACTTGTTGCCCCAATCCTGGGTCCAGCAACGTCGACAGCATCAACCATCGTGGGACAGCTTGCACCTCCATCCTGGTCGCCGACAACGCCTCCTGGTCCGTGAAACTGCAGAGCCCAGCATCGCCCACTCACCTGGTCGAGGTGACTTCAGCCGGTGCCATCCTGGTGCCCATCTGATCACTGGCTAGTGATTCAGGACTTGGTCCCCTCTGCTTACAGGTGTCTTCCATCTTCGATCCAGGCTTAGATCCACCGAACAATCTTCACTGGTCGCCTGCCAGCAACTCCTTCTTTCAGGCTCCTGGTTCGTCAACGAGGATTCCCAACGTCTTTTCAGACCAATGCAGCCGCAGCCCCTGGGCTAGGTAACTTCGGCATTTCGGTGCCCCAGCATAGCCTCACTATACAAGGGTCCAGATCCACTGTCGTTTTCAGCCTACCTTATCGGGTTCGCCCGAGAACACTAACTTTGCTTTTACTAGCCTCCATAGACTTTGTCCTGCATCCTGCGTGAGAGTGCACACTCTGCACCCGAGTCCCCTAGGCCTCCTACTAGTAATCTGAAGGTTCAATAACGTAGTCCTAGCGATTCCAAAGCCTATTAGTCCAGTACTTACCTGCTAGTAATTTCGCATTCCACTTCCATAGTATATGGTTTTTCGTGCCCCTCGGGCATTTGTGTAAATTGAGCAACTTAAAGTATTTTCGTAAGAGTTTTGTTGTGTGCTTAGTACCCTGTCCTCATAAAGAGTACAGGGCTGTTGTGATCTAAATAAATACACTGTTTATTTTCATAACACTTGTGTGGTGTCCTTTCACTTGGTGTTCAAGGGGTTTATGTGATGGTATAACAGCTGGCTTAACACGCCCTCTAGAGTCTAGCCTAAAGACTGCTCTTGTCCATGCTACTAGGATAGCTGGTGAGGAAATATAAATTTTATGGTCAAGTTGTGTTCCCTAGCGTGTACCCCACCGTCTCCATGTACCAGCTTAAAGTGCATGTAACTTCCCTCCTGTGCCAGCTATGAAGACGCAAATACATTTGCGTCCAACGTTAACATGTCCTCTTTCAGACTCACCCTGAATGGGTTGAATAGTCCGTTCCTAAGTATGCTATGCCAACGTCTTTTTGTGGTGTACTTTACACGTTTTTCAGCTCTGGCAAAGTAGGCCCTGAATTCTGCCATCGAGCCTTTTTCTCCTGACTTCTGACTCGGAAAGCCTCAGCCCAGGCTGTCTCTGTACCCGTGACCTCTGACTTACTTTCTGTGCGGCTCCCGGCGCTTAGCACAGCCTGCTGCCTGCCAAGACTGACTTCAACCTTCGAATTATCTGTTCCGCTCCACGAAAATACATTCCTGCCTACTAGTTTAAGTAAACATCCCCCAGCTGCAGAGCAAAGGGCCTGGCCTCACTGTCTCCGTGCAAGTAATTCATAGCCCCTGTTACCATGGAAGGCCCATGCCCCTCGCATTCTCATGTAGACACTTAGGCGCTTATACACGCACTCACAGTCAGTATAGAATAGCTTCTGCCCCAGAGACCTTTTCCGTTTAGATAATATGGTTCCCAAACATCAGATATCAGATATGATAGAAGTACGAGTTGATCTGACATGCCAGACTTCTGTCTCTTTCCGCCAGTGTAAATGTCAAGTCCCCCTGCACCCTCTGGTTTCACGTCAATCACACGTCATGCAGCTGCGCGCGCATCCAAGCCTCAGATTTCTGCTGACATTACAAGATTTCTGCTTTGTGCCACCCACTTGTGACACCTACCTATGACGTTTCTAGCACACACCTCTAGTTCACGCCTAGTTCACGCCTTCTGATTACGTATTACTAACACGTGGATGCTGTTATCTTGTCTTCTCTCAGCTGTTACGCCTACTATATTGGTTTCTATGATGTGATTTAAGTATATAAGCTATGTATTGTCAATAAAATATTGCTCTATCCCTTCCTGAACCCTTGTGGTTGCAGGAACATGATATCCAGTTCTAGAACCATTCCTTTTTAAGGAATAAAACCCCAAAGAACTCTAACACCACGGACTCTGCCTCTTTCTTTCCGATTGAGTTATTATTGATTAAGTACTTACCTGCATAGAAATTAGGACGGTAAATCAAATATTTACCACATAACCGAATAGGGACCCCTCCCCCACCCCACGCGCCGGTTGGTGCGTTGCAAGCTCTGTCCCCTGCCATCAGTTAGACGGAAACTACGCGTACTGGCAGGATTTCCTGTATCTCCCTCTGGCCCACGGAGGTGACGAAGACTGCGATCAGCACCCAGACGAGGCGGTGAGGAGTGCGGAGGATCCCGACCAGAGCCTAGCCGAAAGAAGCAAGGTCCGAGGTGTCAAGAGGCCCACCAGTTTCCGAAGTATCCACGTGTCGAGTCGAGTCGAGTCCGGTCCAGTCCAGTCGAGTTTTCCGAGGCCTTCTGTTTCCGTGCTTCCCGGTGAGTACCATTGCTGGGACGTATCAAGACGGGTTTGGGTACACAAATTCGGTCTGCACTGTTTTAGACAGTGTATCTGTGCTGTTTAGCAGTACATCAGTTATTCAAGTTTTTGCATTGTCTCTGACAGTGTATCTGTGCTGTTTAGCAGTACATCCGGTATAGGGGGTAGTCATATATGTCTTAAATGTTTTTTCATGTGATTAATGTCGTGGTATGAGTGTGACTGTTTTTAATGTGCATTATTGTGTTCTTGTGTAACCAGCTGTATTCAGTATTAAGTAGCAAGGATTGAGCATTCAGTATTAAAGTAAACAAGATGCCGTTTTTCAACAAGTTAAAGCAGATAGGAACTAGGAAAGGGATACTAGAGGAAGAAATTCCTATCCCCCCTAGGGACACTCCTGGAAATTTTATGTACCACAAGCATGGCTTAGATGCCATATTGTATCTAGATTTATGGGCCGATTATACTAAGCATCTAGACGAAAGACATAGATGGCCTGTTACCGGAACATGGGATGCCGAGTGCATCATGAAGGTAGAGGAAGCATTATGGAAAAAGAAAGCCAGACAATCTCAGAAAGACGCCATAGAATTTTGGCGTAAGGAATCACATAAGCGTGCTGAAAAAGCACTCCGTAGAGAAGACAGACTTAAAGAATCAGATAAAGCCCAAGAAAACGAATTAGTTACTGAAGGTATCCGAGTAAAATCAGAACAAGTAGACCGCGCACGAAACAATCTTGTCAATGGCATGTATTTAGTGGCCGAGGGTTCGCCTGAAGCCACTTCAGAAATACCGAAAAATCTGCCGCCACCATTGGTTCCAACTAAAGTAAATCACAGGACTACTAAAGACATATTTCTGAATTCCTATCTAGAGGATGTAGCACCCGCTTACACTAATCTGCCTGTCCGCGTCCCGCCTACTGACGGTGACGGAGGTGGCAACCCGCCTCCAGACCATATCCCACCGTTACTGCAATCAGGTTTTCCCGTCCGACAGCCTGTCGTTCCTACACCTCCACCACTTCCCGCACCTAAAATTGACATATCAAAACCGCTTCTACGTGATCCTACTAAAAGACAAGTTCAAGTACAGATACAGACTCCACAGAGAGATAAAGACCCGCATGTTCAAGCTTCCGCCTCAGGAGGTGCGACCGGGGGTTACCGGACCCCGCCACCAACACACAGATTACACCTTAGGGATATGCAGAATCCTTTTACACTCCAATCACCCCGTCTCGACATACTCAAAGAACCGCTCCAAGTTTGCAGATACGATCCAGTACCCGGTAAAGACGATAGGATGTTTTTAGCATCACTACGCTTACGACATGCTACAGATTATCTACTGTTTTTCTCAGGAATGAAAGAGCACCTAGATAGAATATATCATTTTGTCCAGACTGGGGAAGACCCTGACAGTATTAAGGAGGCCATGGCACATCAGAAAGTTGACACTCAAGCATATATACTACGTTTTTTCATAAATTGCTTAATAAGAGAACGAGACAGGCCTGAGACAGAACAGGAGGAATTAGATGGACTCAACAAGTGGGGTCAAAATATATCCGAAGGAAAACATGATAAAGGAGGTTGCATAGCCAGTATGTACAAGAGAATAAGAAAAGCAGTGATAGAAATACACGAAAAAGAGAAAGAAAAAGCTTCCTCCGAGGAGGAGGAAGAACCTGAAGAACCAGAAAAGACTACAGATACGATAGCGTATGTAGGTAAGGGAACTTACCTTAGGAAAGGCATTCGTCCAGAAAGCAAGAGAGTTTTTCTCTCTGGCATAGCAAAACCGAATTCTCCTGAACATCAGTTCCAGGAGACTGATAAAAGGCTTCGAGACCGAATAGGGTACCACGTACTCAATTCTATGGATGAACAAGAACTAGCCCGGTCAGCAGTATTATGGGCTGACAATCCGAACATATACAATGATGACACAGTAGCGCAGACATTTCTGAACCTTTCCCCAGACGAGCAGAAATTAGCAAGTGTATACATGATTCAGCACCTCCTCACGTTATACAGAAACCAACATTCCGATCCAGGTCCCTTACACGATACATTAGAAGCACTACTCATGGATAGATGGAGAGGTCTAAGTACCAAGTTAATACAAATAATTCTAGAACAACGACATAGATATAACACTTTCGTAAGCTCCGAATATGTTCCCGCTCCGCCCCCAGAAAGAAAAATGTATCAAATGGAGCGTCTGCATGGTATTGAAAGTCAGAACCCCTTACGAGAAGTACACCCAGTTATGGGTACCGATAATAACTTGAAACGTGTGTATGTACACACGCCTCTGACTAAGTTAGAACTGTTAGAAATGAAGAAACTAGTACCCTGTCATGATAAAGACCCTGCAGGTTTTCACAGAGAACTTAAAGACATGTTACTGATGGGGGATTACACATATGAAGATATCATGAAAATGTTAAAGGTACTGCTGCCCACGGGCATCTACGAGAAACTCAAGGAAAAAGAATGGGAGGTGGGAGACAAAAAGATTGTATGGGCAGAAATAGAAGACGAGGAGGAAAAACGTACCCCAGGGTTAGGCCTTGGGGAGAAAACTAAAGCATTACCAGGTTTGATAGTACAGGTTCTGCCAAGATTACTGACAACTAGAAAGGAAGATTGGGACGCAATTTCGGCCTGTAAACAGAAACCAGATGAAGATACTAGTGACTTCTATTCAAGATTCGAGAAATGTTTCATTATTAATAGTGGTCTCAAACCAAGTAGCGAGTCGTACCCGCACCTTTTTGTATCAAAGTTAGTCGAGAATTCCCTGTTAGCAGTTAAAAACCGTGTATACAAGGTTGAGAGTACATGGCAAGCAAATACGCCATCACAGATGTTACAGATGTTACAATACCATCAGAACAGAATTAGAGAAGAACAGGATCATGAACAGAAACGCATGAAAGACACGAAAATGAAAATGTTAGTGGCTCAATCGGTTCCAGCCGACGGCCAGAGAAAGGGTACGACCCAGACAGGTCACGCCGCAGCTCCCGTTAAAGGGACATGCAACTATTGCAAGCAGCCAGGTCACTACGTACATGAATGTCCAGTTCTGAAACATAACATATCAACAGGTAAAACTAAGGAAAGACCGCATCCGCCAAGACAGGACCAGGCCCAGCAACAGACTTCACAGAATGTACAGCCCATGCAGAATACACAGCCTATGCATGCTTCATCACATGCAGCACAGACAGTAGCGGTATCACAGCCACAGCCCATTGCCGCGACTCAACAAGTTTCCCAACAGATGTACCAGTATGCCCAATCTGCTTACCCCGATTATCCACGATACACATGAAACAGCCTAGAGAGGGAATTTGGCTTGCCTCTTATTGAAATTCCTGTAGATCAAGAGGGTCCTTATGTACACAGTCAAGTATTGGGAAAAGACAGAAAGTTTTTAATTGACACAGGGGCAAGTCGCACAACAATCAGCCATAATGAAGTGCCAGGGGCACCCCTCTCAGGCTCACAGAATGTTTCCCTTGGTTTTTCAGGACAGCCTATTGTAAATGAGGTATCAGAACCAGTTCCCCTGGCTGTGGGTCCGTTATCACGTGTTACAGACCTGTTACTTACGAAATCATGTCCAGAAAATCTGTTAGGTATCAAAACATTGAAGGCTCTAGGAGCAGTGATATGTTGTTCCCCGGAGGGAGTTAGACTCTTTCTGCGGGATTTCAAGGGTCATTATGTATTATGAGAGTTTGATGTCAGATTGAAAAATGTACCAGATCACTTGTGGGCACAAGGCCCAACTGATGTAGGCTGTATGCATATCACACCCTACCGTGTTACACTCAAGCCAGGAGTTGTTTTACCCCGAATCAGACAATACAAGTTACCACCCGATGCTGTAGTGGCTTTACTGGAAATCATTGAAGAGCTCATTGCCCAAGGAGTGGTCGTAGAGACCGACTCCAACATCTGTAATTCCCCTATCATTCCGATTCTTAAACGCACTGATCCCAATGCACCGCCAGTATATCGGCTGGTGATTGATTTACGAGAACTGAATAAATGCATTGTACCACAGTACCCTGTGGTCCCCGATATCTCATCCCTATTGACTGCTATTGATTCTGAAGCAACGTTCTTTACTGTAATTGACCTCAAGAACGCCTTCTTTAGTGTACCTATTGACCCAGAGAGCCAATACCTTTTCGGATTCAGTTTAAATGGACGAAGTTTCAAATTTTCACGCGCACCTTAAGGATTCACAGAAAGCCCCAGCATCTATAGTCAAGCACTGAAAAGACAACTCGATTGTATTCAAATGCCAGTTAACACCGCTTTACTGCAATACGTCGATGATCTGCTGATCACCGCACAAAGTGAGCCCGAATGTGAACAAGCATCACTGACAGTTCTAAATTTCCTGGCCGACAAGGGACACAAGGTGTCTCCTTCGAAGCTACAATTCTGTGTTCAGCAAGTTGTGTACTTGGGTCACTTGCTGTCCAAAGTGGGGAGACAGCTCACTCCCGATCGCATTCAGTTAATTGTAAATATGCCACAACCCCAGACACAAAAGGAAGTGCGGGCCTTTATAGGCCTCACCTCGTACTGCAGACAATGGATTCCTCAATATGCATTTCTAGCTAAACCACTCATTCAGTTAACAACACAGGAGGCAGCGACTTCGACTGTCCTCCCTTGGACTCAGGAACACACACAAGCCTTTGAGGAATTAAAGAAAGCTTTATGCCAAGCACCAGTTTTAGCGACACCATGTTACAGCAAACCTTTTACACTTTTTGTTACAGAACGTGATGGTACAGCGTTGTCTGTCCTCACCCAAGATCAAGCAGGTTCACATAAGCCTTGCACTTATTTTTGAAGTACATTGGATTCAGTAGCCCAGGCACTCCCTGCGTGCTTGAAGTCCGTAGCAGCGACAGCTTTAGCAATCAGACAGAGCGACTCAATTGTTTTAGGACATCAATTAACAGTACAAGTTCCACATTCTGTAGAGGTTCTTTTAAACAGAACCCAGACTCAACACTTGACTATAGCACGACTGACAGGTTATGAATTGACGCTATTCCAGCCACACATAGAAATCAGACGCTGCAGCATCCTAAACCCCGCAACATTGTTACCTTCCATCATGACAGATCCAGCCCCGCATGATTGTATAGAGATCATTAATGCAGTAACAAAGCCCCAACGAGACTTAACAGATGTTCCATTGACAAATCCAGACCTGACACTTTATGTGGATGGTTCATGTATGAGAACAAGTACAGGAGAATTAGTGGCCGCGTATGCAGTGACCACTGAAACTGAAGTTAAAGAAACATATCGTATTGATACACTGTCCGCTCAAGCGGCAGAGCTCATCGCTCTGACCCGAGCCTGTATACTAGCCAAGAACAGAAATGTTAATATATACACTGATTCCCGTTATGCGTTCGGAGTTGTACACGACTTCGGAATGTTATGGCAAGAACGAGGTTTTTTGACCTCTCATGGTGCCAAGATTCAACACGGTCCCCTCATTCAAGCACTGTTAGATGCAATACATCTGCCTTCAGGCATTTCCGTCATGAAGTGTAAAGCACATACTAAAGTTACAGATTCCGTTTCCCAGGGTAACGACCTGGCAGACCAGACAGCAAAACATACAGCACTGACTCACACCCAGACAACTGACGTGACAAAGACAATAGTACCGACACAGTGTATGACAGTCAGGGATCCCACACTAGATGTAATCGATATTCAGACACATGCTACTACAGATGAAATAAAGAAATGGACCGAACTAGGAGGGATCCAGACAGATCAAGGTTGGATGACGAAGGGAAAATCTACATGGTTTCTCCCCGACTCTATGGTTCAAGTCATAATCAATACAGTACATAGTCCTGCACATCTAGGAGAGAAAGCGATGTTAGACAGTTTACAGAATCTCTGGTACAATAAACACTTACGAGCAGCAGCAAAACAGAAAGTGCGTACTTGCATGATCTGTTGTCAGTTCAATCCAGGAAAAAGTGTCCCCGTAGAGCAAGGTGGATTTCATCCTCCCGATCACCCTTTTGAAGTCCTCCAGATGGATTATATCCAGATGGACCGTTGTCGAGGATTCAAATATGTCCTCGTAATTGTTTGTGCACTTTCCCGTTGGGCCGAAGCATATCCAGTCCCAGATTACACTGCTCCGACCACTGCCAGGCAGCTGGTTCGAGAATTCTTCCCACGGTACGGCTTGCCTCGTGTCGTGTACTCAGATAACGGACAGCCATTCTCTTCCGAACTTATGAGACAAGTTTCCCTGCTGCTAGGATATCAGTGGAAATTCCATTGTGTCCGACATCCCGAAGCCGCTGGCCTTGTAGAGAGGCATAACCAGACACTAAAGACCCGCCTTGGTAAAATATGTAAAGAGAAAGGGATCGACTGGATAGTCGCCCTGCCAGTTGCACTGTTCTACATGAGAATGGTTGCCCATTCGAGATCAGGACTATCCCCGTATGAAGTGGTCTTTGGCAGACCACCGAATATGTGGGGGACGCCCATACCTAAGAAAATTACCGATGTTGATTGTAATATGCTGACAGATTACCTTGCCTCCTTGATGTCTGCACTCCAATCATGTCGTTCACAGGTTGCCGCAGCCTTCCCTGACAACACTGATGTAAAGCCGCATGATGTCCGTCCAGGAGATCTGGTCCTAATTAGGAACTTCGACAGGAAAAGTCCGCTGGAGCCCCGCTGGAAAGAGCCGAAGACCGTCCTTCTTACAACGAGGACCGCCATCAAAGTGGAAGGCAGAAAGGGGTGGATCCATACCAGCCATATTAAAAAGTGCAACGAACTGTTACCCGAAACCGACTCGTCCACCCCCTCCAAAGACTGTATCGAACCTAGTGACTTTAAAGTTCCGAAACAAGAGAAAACTCCCCAAGAGGAGTATAGATTGAAACTCCGATCTAGCAAGTCAGACAGTTTAATTGTTTAAGTCCTCCCCTAGGTGAATCGGTTAAATAGTCTCTGACATGTATCCCCTAGATCGAGATAGAGAGAGAGAGAGACAACTCAAGAAACGTACATATTGCAAATCACTCCGCAGTCACTGTATAGTGACATTATTGATTATGTTTTTCTAAGTCTTCTGATTATTGTTGCAAGTATACTGCTTTCTATATACTACCCTATTTTCAAGCGTGAACAATCTGCTTACAATGTCACTGCTGAACATTCTTTTAGTGAATTACCTCCACACGAACTTTCTTACAGACTTGCGCTGCGCAACAACACATTCATTAGTATGTTATATCATTCCCATCAGACTAACAATGCTACAAACTGCTGGATATGTGGCCGACTCCCTCCCTACCAGAAATACAAGGGAGTTCGGCCCCTCTTTCCGTACCCGTTCACTCACAATGGCTCCTGTGGTGCATGGTTTAGAATAATTAATTCCTTAGATCCTGATATTGCTGTTTTCAAAGGGAGCTGGGTTTGGGGAAACTTGAACTTAGTTCTGCTTAACGTCTGTTACCCTGACAAGAAGGGGCTTCCCATTAGAATAGGAACTGATCTAGAAAATGAAGTATATGGATTAGGTAATTACACAATTAACCTTATGATTCTTACTGTTGAATCCGAAGCTGCACCAGTTCTCCCTGCTATGTCAGTATTACCAGTCACTGGTGAATTATGTGTCAGAAAGAAAGGTTCAGTACACTTAGGTCATAGTAAATGTACTACTGTGGTCGAATTCAGTGATCAAGGTAAATCGTCCTTTAGAGCTACTCGTCATTCCTATTTTGTTTGTGGTCATACCGCATACATACGCTTACCTCCAGATTGGGATGGTACCTGTTACAATGCATTCCTTCTGCCACCTGTTTTTCTAGCCCCTCCGGATTATCACAGAAATACAAATCTAGTAAAGAATAGGCTCCGAAGAGATCTCCCGATTGTCGACTACACTGAAACGGCATGGGAGCAATACACAGATTTCAATAAAGGATTCTTTTTCTTCACAGGCCCCGTCCAAAATAGTAAACTAATCCGCAGATTAACTAGAACACTTGAAGCAGTAGTAAATGAAACTGCCTCCGCCTTAGGTAACTTAACAGAGGAGCAGTCCGCCATGCGGGTTGTTGTTCTTCAGAATCGTCTTGTTATTGACGTCATCTTGGCAGATAGAGGCGGAGCTTGTAAGGTCATCGGGTCAAGTTGCTGTGTTTTCATCCCAGAAAACGCGCCAACGGTATACCAAGCTATTACACGTCTTCATAAAATTGCAAATCTGATACATCAGAATCCAGGCACCTGGACTTGGTCCGGTTGGTTCTGGACAACGTTAACCGCTTGGGGATGGAAGATCCTATCCTTCCTAGGCATTGGCCTAGTCATAGTATTCAGTTGCTGCCTGTGCCTACAGTGTGGGCCAGCGATTTGTGGACTGTGTGCCACATCATGCATTGAACATTCCAGTTTTCTCTCAAAACGTGAGAGGAAGAAAGAAGAGCAAATGATGTTACAGGAACAGACTGATCGATTCATGAGGATCGATATATCATGACGGGTCCGTAGGGAACAAGGAGGGAATGAGGAAATATAAATTTTATGGTCAAGTTGTGTTCCCTAGCGTGTACCCCACCGTCTCCATGTACCAGCTTAAAGTGCATGTAACTTCCCTCCTGTGCCAGCTATGAAGACGCAAATACATTTGCGTCCAACGTTAACATGTCCTCTTTCAGACTCACCCTGAATGGGTTGAATAGTCCGTTCCTAAGTATGCTATGCCAACGTCTTTTTGTGGTGTACTTTACACGTTTTTCAGCTCTGGCAAAGTAGGCCCTGAATTCTGCCATCGAGCCTTTTTCTCCTGCCTTCTGACTCGGAAAGCCTCAGCCCAGGCTGTCTCTGTACCCGTGACCTCTGACTTACTTTCTGTGCGGCTCCCGGCGCTTAGCACAGCCTGCTGCCTGCCAAGACTGACTTCAACCTTCGAATTATCTGTTCCGCTCCACGAAAATACATTCCTGCCTACTAGTTTAAGTAAACATCCCCCAGCTGCAGAAATAACAACCACCGTGACATTGATACTAGTTTTATAATCTACACAAGTTTCCGATCTATAATTGGCGTATTTACCTTCTACTTGTGGTTCTTACTTTTACCACATTGATTTAAATACTCATAAAAATAGCAAGTCCTTGTACGGCACAATAATAAATATCTCTTTGCAGTTCAAAGCATAAGCGTCCTTTTAAAATAGTTTGTTTTCTTGAAAAATGCTTGTTCAAGATTTTACTGAGTTCTTGACGCTTTAAAACGAGGAAGTTTTCTATTTGAATAGTTATTGCAGTACAAAAGAAAATCAGAAATGACTCATTGATTGTTTCTTTCTATTTCTTACAAGGCTTTGTAAGCATTCTATCACTTATCTCTTTTTTTTATGACCAATTTTATTGATTTTAGTGAAAAACGAGCACAAGGAAAACCAAGGACAGAAACATAAGACCAGCAGCAAGTAGAATCAGCAATGCACATCAGAGACATAGTGATATTATGACTGCAAGTACGTCCTGGATATTTATAAGCATACAGGGGAACAGGGGAACGCTCATAATGTCCCAGACCGCCCCAGAAAAACCTCAATCCTCTATCACCTCCACCAATTTGCCCCACGTTTTGTGGCATTTCTTTGGGCATCCCCTGGCTTCGTACAAGAGTTTTTCCTGCGCTGCACACAAGTCCACCCTCCTGCGCTATCATGCCAAGGTGGGCGCTATTGTGCCAAGGTGGGCGCCATCGGGCTCAGCCAGCCCGCAGCAATGTCTCTCTTGGCCACCATCATGGCTGTGTTGAGAAAAAGTTTGTCAGTCCGAGATCCATTCAGCCCTTCGCATGACGAGTCAGACCTGAGCCCTGCGTGGTGGAGGCAGAGCGGTGTAAGGTAGGTGGGGTGGAGATATTTGGACTAATCGGAGTCTTTCCGAAGCTGTGATTGTTTTAGTTGACATTAGCGCATCTCTCCAATCGTCGTCCTCCAGAGCCCCGAGTTATCCCTCCCAGCGATCTATGAGGCGGTGTAGTGCATTGGGGGTGTGGTTCATGAGGGAGCGATAAATGAGGGAAATCCCCCCTTTCCCCAGGTTGCCAGTCATGATTTGGGCCTTGGTGGACTGTATTCAGGTAGGTAGGTGCCCTGTGGGATGTGGGAGTGGATGGCATGGCGCAACTGCAAGTAGCGATAGAACTGTGAAGGGTGCAGATAATACCAGCTTTTTTGGTCTTGGAAAGAGCACAGACGGTTCCCTCCCCATACATCTCCCAGCTGCGAGATCCAGATGAGGTCCCATGCTCTGAATCCCGACAGATTAGTGACCTCCCGGAGCCAGGTGCCCTGCCAAAGCGGGATATATTGGGTCAGTTTGCCCGTCCAGACAGTGTGGCCTAATGAGGCCCGCCAGACCAGAAGCACCCAACACATGACTGCAGGCAGGGTCCTGGGGATAGTGCTCCTGTACTGCATCCCTTGGATGCTGGACAAGCCCAGGACGTGTAGTTCCAGTCTGTATGCTGGGTCAGACCAGCCACCATTAAACTAGTCATGTATAGTGAGGAGCCGGGTTGGCAAATAGTAACGGTACAGGTTTGTTATCCCCAGACCGCATTCGAAGGGCGGGATCCGGCGCTGGGCGAGAGCCAACCGGGGCCTCCAACCTCCCCAGAGGAATTTGATTTTGTTTTGCAGGTCAAGAGCATTGGAAGAGGAAGGCAAATCAGGAAAGAAGATCCGAGGGGCCCGACGATCAGGAAGAGGAAGCAGGAACTGGAAATCAAGAGGGGAGCCAAAGAATGAAGGCGAAGACGGCAGCAGCCGCTGAGGTCCGGAGAAACAGGTAAGCGCAGAGTGTCACGAGACCAAGCACTGATCTTTACATGCCGGCGGTATGAATACCTTTCTATCGCTCGCGTCTTTCCTTGCCAACTTGTGTTTCACATTTAGCAGTTCGCAAGTGAAATGCTAATATCTTTCAGTTCGTTGGGTTTTTCACATAGAATTCTAATGCCTTTCATTTCGTTGGGTGTTTCACGTGAAAATGCTAATGTTTTTCCATTTGTAGAACTTATTTGCCTAATCTTATTGTAGGAGAGTAGGGTCTGCAATCCTATGATCACCCAGATTTTTGCTTTTGTTTCACTGGTTTACGACTTTCTCTGGCTGTGGGCCTGCTAATCAGACCCACAGCCTAGCTGTTCTCTCACTAAATTACAACGTGTACCCTCAGTGCATTATCCAATTGGTACTGGGCCACCTTATCAGACCCTGTAACTCAGGGCATAGGTGTACCCAGGGCCTACCAGGGGCTGAAGCATGTATTATGCCACCCCTGGCTGGCCATCTAAATCTGACACAACCGGCTGCACGACAGCTGGGGCAAGGTGGTGTAATCACCCTTTGCTTTAGATGTAGTATACCTATATCTAACCCTAAAATGGACACACAGATTCCTATCAGTCACTCCTATGGCAGGCCTTGACAATCCGAAGGCAGAGTGCTTGGAATCGTGTGAGATGGTGCTCTGGCATGAGCTGAGCCCGTCTGCAGCTTGCGGAACCAAGTCCTAATAGCTGTTCCATGATAACGCATACCATATACTCTTAAGTGCATTATAATCCTCACGGTTAAATGCTATCTCTGGTATCACTTTATCAAAACATGTCGAGTAAGGTGTCATACGAATTGGAATACTAACCCCTCGCCAATTCTGGTGACGGGGTTAGCATTCCACCCTTCTAGAGGGACACGACATGTATGTAACTGTGAACCCCGGTTAAAGTTAACTCAAGCCTCAGCATCACAAAATGGATGCTGCCACCACAGACACAAGTCTGACCCCCTGCAGCTGGGAGTCCTTCCAGCGAAGGGAGCTTGGACAAAGGGTTTCCTGTCAGGGGCGGTGCTAGCACCATCCCAGACAGGGTTTTGTGTATCCTGGGTAGACAGGGCTTTACAGGAAGGTGACTGCAAGTGGCACCCCGGTGCTCACTACGCATCTGCCGGCTAGAACCAGTTCCAGGGGCACACCAGCCCCTGAGCTGGGGAAAGTCCGGCATGGGAGAGGGGTGTACCACCCCCCTTCCTGGTCCCACCCCTAGGGCAGGACCTAGTCGCGTACCCACCCCTTTCTTTAGGATAAAGGCAGGAGCGGGGACCCTTCCAAATCAGATCATCTTTGAATCAAGAAACTACTTTCTACGAAAGGAACTCTCGACTTCTTCTCAAGATTTCTCCCTTGTGCACCATCCAAGAACTCTGCGGTTTGCTGCACGTCCTTCCTCCGGAAACCGACCGACCAGCACGACGAGACCAAGCTTCCCTGGCTCCTCTGACCTCTACCTACCTCTACAGCTAAGCTGAGAACCGTAGGTGCGACGAGACCTCGAGGGACCGGCCATCATCAGAACTGCACGACTTCTATCCAGCACGACCGCCGAGGGATCCTCTGGTGAGTGCTTTGGGGTCCGAGAAGCCCCGACCCTGAGCAGCTCCAGCACCGAAGACCAGCCCCCCAGCATCCACGAGATCTGCGTGGGGCCCTTCTGCTTTTTGGCTGCTCACTGCGTTGTCTGGCTACTAGCCCGCTGGCTTGTGGCCTTCCCGACGACGACCGACGACATCACCACTGCTAGTCTGGTTGCTCCAGACTGGCCCTTGCTCCCTTCCAAAAGAGGAGCCCCCCGGACCCTCCTAGTCCACTCCAGACGCCATTTTAGGTCCACCGCGTGGGCTTGAATTTGCCAAGACTTGTTGCCCCAATCCTGGGTCCAGCAACGTCGACAGCATCAACCATCGTGGGACAGCTTGCACCTCCATCCTGGTCGCCGACAACGCCTCCTGGTCCGTGAAACTGCAGAGCCCAGCATCGCCCACTCACCTGGTCGAGGTGACTTCAGCCGGTGCCATCCTGGTGCCCATCTGATCACTGGCTAGTGATTCAGGACTTGGTCCCCTCTGCTTACAGGTGTCTTCCATCTTCGATCCAGGCTTAGATCCACCGAACAATCTTCACTGGTCGCCTGCCAGCAACTCCTTCTTTCAGGCTCCTGGTTCGTCAACGAGGATTCCCGACGTCTTTTCAGACCAATGCAGCCGCAGCCCCTGGGCTAGGTAACTTCGGCATTTCGGTGCCCCAGCATAGCCTCACTATCCAAGGGTCCAGATCCACTGTCGTTTTCAGCCTACCTTATCGGGTTCGCCCGAGAACACTAACTTTGCTTTTACTAGCCTCCATAGACTTTGTCCTGCATCCTGCGTGAGAGTGCACACTCTGCACCCGAGTCCCCTAGGCCTCCTACTAGTAATCTGAAGGTTCAGTAACGTAGTCCTAGCGATTCCAAAGCCTATTAGTCCAGTACTTACCTGCTAGTAATTTCGCATTCCACTTCCATAGTATATGGTTTTTCGTGCCCCTCGGGCATTTGTGTAAATTGAGCAACTTAAAGTATTTTCGTAAGAGTTTTGTTGTGTGCTTAGTACCCTGTCCTCATAAAGAGTACAGGGCTGTTGTGATCTAAATAAATACACTGTTTATTTTCATAACACTTGTGTGGTGTCCTTTCACTTGGTGTTCAAGGGGTATATGTGATGGTATAACAGCTGGCTTAACACGCCCTCTAGAGTCTAGCCTAAAGACTGCTCTTGTCCATGCTACTAGGATAGCTGGTCTATCGGTTGACTTACAACCAATCATCAATAAGGGTTGTTTAGACTGATACATAGTGATCACTAGAATAGTGAGCACTGCATATCAGGCCAACTTATCACATTGGTGAGCAGCGGTTGGGATTTGAGCTTGCTGTTGTTTTACCACACGTATCCTAAGAATATCTTTGTGAAAAATCACATAAGTATAAGGTACATATAACTTAGCTTAGAATACTCTGAGTTCTACTGAACCAGCTGTTGTAGTTTAACAAGGCTTAGCGCACCTTGACTACAACTCTTAGCAAGGGATCTGTAGGCAAACAAATAGTGTAGGTAGGTGCATCACTTACACCACACTAGAAGCATGTCTAACCACGGAGAGTCTTCAGAGACCCCTCTTGTGGTTGTGGACCCTCCACAGGTCCCTTCCAGATATGCTGCACTTAGCTTCCAGGAGATGAGACAAATCTGTACTTCTAGGAAGCTAAGACAGGGTTCTAACCCTACCATTCCTTTTCTGATTGGTCTCTTAGAGACTTATGATGCTAGGAGGGCTGTTAACACAGATCCTTCTCATCCAGATGGGAATATGCCCCCCTTACAGGGACCCTTTGGTAACCCTGACCACCCCCTCCAGGAAGCAGATGATGCTGAGGAGGAGGAGGAAGATGACTTATCAGGGGAAGAGGCAGACAAAGGTCAGGTAGAAGTCAGTAGACTCACTAGGACCAACTTTAGTAGGCATGAGAATGGATTTGGGGGACCCCCAGGGCCACTCTCAGGCAGACTTAACATTGGGAATGGACGAGATAGGTCTCTATCTAGAGGCTCTAACAGATCCATTCGAACCAATGGCTCTCAGACCTCTTCTCGTAGAGGGATGTCATCCCCTAAGAGAAGGGAGCATGAAGCTAAGATGAGGGAAGCCACTCTGAGGATTGAAAGGGAAGAACTTGCCCTGGCCAAAGAGAGGCTTGCCTTTGCTAGAGAGCAAAAGTTAAGTGGGTTAGATCTCACTGGTGGCAGCATTCTCCCAAGAGAAAAAGACAGGAGTGTAGACACTAGACACCTGAGTAAGATAGTGCCCCCCTTTAAACAAGGGGATGATAGCCACAAATGGATGACTGCTTTGGAGAGGGCTTGCACTGTACAGTGTGTCCCCCAGAGTCAGTGGGCAGCTGCCTTGTGGCTCTCCTTTGAAGGTAAAGGTAGAGACAAGCTCCTCACTACTAGAGCTGAGGATGCTAACAATTACCAAGTCCTGAAAAATACACTGATAGATGGGTTTGGCCTAACCTCTGAGCAGTACAGGTTGCTGTTCAGGGATACCCAGAAAACTCAGTCTCAGGATTGGTCTGACTTTGTGGATTGTGCCACTAAGGCTTTGGAGGGCTGGTTGCTGGGCAGTAAGGTTACTGATTATACAGGATTGTACAATCTGATCATGAGGGAACAGATTTTAAACAATTGTCAGAACCAGTTGTTGCATCAGCACCTTGTTGACTCAGATCTGACCTCTCCCCAAGTATTGGGAAAGAAGGCAGACAGATGGGTCAGAACAAGGGTTAAGCAGAACCAGGGCCAGAACCAGGGTGGTCAGAAGAAAGCAGACCAGAAGGGTAAAGATACTAAAGGTGAACAAAATGACCAGAAGTCTTCAACAGGTCCCCAACAACCCAAAGAGGGTGGGGGTCAGGCTTCCCAGAAGAAGAAGAATCAAGAAGGCCAGTCTAAAAGGTGGTGCCAATACTGTAAAAGTAAAACTCACTGGTTTAGTGAGTGCACCAAGAAAGGAGGGCAAACTCCTGCCACTGCAGCCCCTAAGGCAACTGCACCCCCTAGTACAGCCAGCAGTGGTAGTGCACCTCCCAAGGGATTAGTTGGGTTAACCTTGGGTTCTGAGGGGTATGACAACTTAGCTGGCACACTCACTCAGGCTGTCCTTGTCTGTACAGGGGATGTGGATATATCCCCTGATGTCAGTCCCAATACTTTGGGCAAATACAGGCAGACACCTTTGATAAATGGCAAAATGGCTCGGCCTATAGGGACACTTGTGCCAGTGTCACCATGGTGACACCTAACTTTGTGGACCCTGGACAGATCATGCCAGGTACAGATTTCCTGGTGACCAATGCCAGCAACGTCACTACCAGTCATAGTATGGCGATTGTTGCTTTCTCCTGGGGAGGGGTAAATGGCCAAAAGAAGGTTGTAGTTAGTTCAGACCTCCCAGTGGATTGTTTGTTGGGCAATGATTTGGAGTCATCACAATGGTCAGAAGTGGAGCATAGGACTCGCATGGAGATGTTAGGCTTGCCAGCACATGTGCTTGCTGTGACTAGGTCAAAGGCCAGAAGATGCCCCACTGAACAGGTGCTGGATCCTGGAACAATGGACCAGACACCTTCCAAGAAGACGAGCAGTAGGGTTAAGGCATTGCCTTCCCCCTTGCCCCATGTTGAGGATCAAGTCTCAGAGGAGGCTGACCTACAGGAACTGAGGGAAACTGAGCCTAAAGAATTTGAACTTGATCAAGTTGAATTTCTGGGCTCAGGGGGACCCTCAAGAGCATATCTGGGGAAGGAACCGTTAGCATGCCCTTCTCTTGAACCCCTCAGACAGCAGGCTGCTGCTGAGGCTGCAGGGAACGCCACATGTGCCCACAAGGTATACTGGAAAGATGGACTCCTATACTCTGAGTCAAGAGACCCCAAGCCTGGTGCAACCAGGAGGCTGGTCATCCCCTTGTCTCTGAGAGGTTTCCTTCTCACCTTGGCCCATGAGATTCCCCTTGCAGGTCACTTAGGCCAGAACAAGACTTGGGACAGAATTGTCTCACACTTTCACTGGCCTCACATAAATGAAGATACCAAGGAGTTTTGTCGCTCCTGTGTCACTTGCCAAGCCAGTGGTAAGTCAGGTGGCACAACAAAGGCCCCCCTTATACCAATGCCTGTGGTGGGGGTGCCCTTTGAAAGGGTGGGGATTGACATTCTTGGACCAATGGAACCCCAGACAGCATCAGGGCACAAGTTTATACTGGTGGTGGTGGACCATGCCACCAGGTATCCTGAAGCTATTCCCCTTAGGACCACTACAGCACCTGTTGTGGCAAGAGCCCTAGTTGGAGTGTTCTCCAGAGTGGGCTTCCCTAAGGAGGTTGTCTCTGACAGAGGTGCAAACTTCATGTCAAGCTACTTAACTGCTATGTGGAAGGAATGTGGTGTCAACTACAAGTTCACTACGCCCTATCATCCACAATGCAATGGGCTTGTTGATAGGTTCAACAGGACCCTAAAAGGGATGATTCATGGACTACCTGAAAAGCTCAGGCGTAGATGGGATGTCCTGATTCCCTGCCTTTTGTTTGCTTACAGAGAGGTCCCACAGAAGGGGGTTGGCTTCAGCCCTTTTGAACTTCTGTATGGGCATCCTGTGAGAGGACCCCTGTGTTTGGCGAAGGAAGGATGGGAGAGACCTCTCAAAAAGCCTGCAACCAGCATAGTGGACTATGTACTTGGTCTCCGCTCCAGGATGGCTGAGTATATGGAAAAGGCATCTGAAAACCTTAAGGCCAGCCAAGAACTCCAAAAAGCTTGGCATGACCAAAAGGCTGTCCTGACTGTGTATCAGCCTGGACAGAAGGTGTGGGTGTTGGAGCCAGTGGCCCCAGCAGCACTCAAAGACAAATGGTCTGGGCCCCACACAATGCTTGAGCAAAAGGGAGAGGTCACCTACCTGGTGGACCTTGGCACTCCCAGAAGCCCCCACAGGGTGCTTCATGTGAACAGGCTCAAAGCATATGTTGACAGGAAGGACATGAGTTTGCTCATGGCCACAGATGAGGGACAGGAGGAGGAGAGTGACCCTCTCCCAGACCTGCTCACTCAGAATCCTGATGATGGGTCAGTAGATGGTGTTGTCTTTTGTGGCAGCCTCTCTGAACATCAACAGAAGGATTGTAAACAGGTTCTTCAATCCTTCAGACATATGTTCTCTCTAACACCCAGTCAAACCAATTGGTGCACCCATGAGGTTGACACTGGTGACAGCTTGCCAGTCAAGAGTAAAATCTACAGGCAGCCTGATCATGTTAGAGACTGCATCAAGACAGAGGTGCAGAAAATGTTGGAGTTGGGAGTCATTGAACCCTCAGATAGCCCTTGGGCTAGTCCAGTAGTTCTAGTGACAAAGCCTCACACCCAGGGTGGTAAGAAAGAGATGAGGTTTTGCGTAGACTACAGAGGTCTCAATGCAGTCACTAAGACTGATGCCCACCCAATACCAAGGGCAGATGAACTTATAGATAGATTGGCTTCTGCCAACTACTTAAGTACATTTGACCTGACAGCTGGGTATTGGCAAATCAGGTTAGCTGAGGATGCCAAGCCCAAGACAGCATTTTCAACCCCTGGTGGACATTATCAATTTGTGGTAATGCCCTTTGGTCTGAGAAATGCACCTGCCACCTTCCAAAGGCTGGTGAATCAAGTTCTCACTGGGCTGGATGACTTCTGTGCGGCATATCTTGATGATATAGCTGTCTTTAGTTCCACCTGGGAGGATCACCTGGTCCACCTGAGGAAAGTGTTAGAGGCACTGCAAGCAGCAGGTCTCACTATCAAGGCCACAAAGTGCCAGATAGGGCAGACACAGGTTGTATACTTGGGCCACCTTGTAGGTGGAGGCCAAGTTCAGCCACTGGAGAGCAAGATACAATCCATCAGGGATTGGGCTCCTCCAACCACCCAGACTCAGGTTCGAGCTTTCTTGGGCCTGACTGGTTACTACAGAAAGTTTGTCAGAAATTATGGATCAATTGTGACTCCACTTAATGAACTGACAAGTAAAAAGATATCCAAAGAAAGTTCAGTGGACAGCAGGCTGTCAAAAAGCATTCGATGACCTAAAGCAGGCCATGTGCACAGCACCTATCCTCAAGAGTACAGACTACTCCAAACCATTCATTGTCCAAACAGATGCTTCTGAGTTGGGTGTGGGAGCTGTTCTATCTCAACTGAATTTTGATGGTAATGACCAGCCCATTGCTTTTATAAGCAGAAGGCTGACCCCCAGAGAGAAAAATTGGTCAGCTATTGAGAGGGAGGCCTTTGCTGTGGTTTGGGCCCTGAAGAAACTGAGGCCATACTTGTTTGGCACTCATTTCAAGATTCAGATCGACCATAAGCCCCTCTTGTGGCTAAATCAGATGAAGGGTGAAAACCCCAAACTGCTTAGGTGGTCCATTTCCCTACAGGGGATGGATTTTACAGTGGACCATAGACCTGGCACTGATCATGGCAATGCAGATGGGCTCTCCAGGTATTTCCACTTAGAGCAAGAAGACTCACCTGGTCAAGGTTAGTTTATTGTCCCAAAGTTTGGGGGGGGGGTCATGTAGGAGAGTAGGGTCTGCAATCCTATGATCACCCAGATTTTTGCTTTTGTTTCACTGGTTTACGACTTTCTCTGGCTGTGGGCCTGCTAATCAGACCCACAGCCTAGCTGTTCTCTCACTAAATTACAACGTGTACCCTAGGTGCATTATCCAATTGGTACTGGGCCACCTTATCAGACCCTGTAACTCAGGGCATAGGTGTACCCAGGGCCTACCAGGGGCTGAAGCATGTATTATGCCACCCCTGGCTGGCCATCTAAATCTGACACAACTGGCTGCACGACAGCTGGGGCAAGGTGGTGTAATCACCCTTTGCTTTAGATGTAGTATACCTATATCTAACCCTAAAATGGACACACAGATTCCTATCAGTCACTCCTATGGCAGGCCTTGACAATCCTGAAGGCAGAGTGCTTGGAATCGTGTGAGATGGTGCTCTGGCATGAGCTGAGCCCGTCTGCAGCTTGCGGAACCAAGTCCTAATAGCTATTCCATGATAACGCATACCATATACTCTTAAGTGCATTATAATCCTCGCGGTTAAATGCTTTCTCTGGTATCGCTTTATCAAAACATGTCGAGTAAGGTGTCATACGAATTGGAATACTAACCCCTCGCCAATTCTGGCGACGGGGTTAGCATTCCACCCTTCTAGAGGGACACGACATATATGTAACTGTGAACCCCGGTTAAAGTTAACTCAAGCCTCAGCATCACAAAATGGATGCTGCCACCACAGACACAAGTCTGACCCCCTGCAGCTGGGAGTCCTTCCAGCGAGGGGAGCTTGGACAAAGGGTTTCCTGTCAGGGGCGGTGCTAGCACCATCCCAGACAGGGTTTTGTGTACCCTGGGTAGGCAGGGCTTTACAGGAAGGTGACTGCAAGTGGCACCCCGGTGCTCACTACGCATCTGCCGGCTAGAACCAGTTCCAGGGGCACACCAGCCCCTGAGCTGGGGAAAGTCCGGCATGGGAGAGGGGTGTAACCACCCCCCTTCCTGGTCCCACCCCTAGGGCAGGACCTAGTCGCGTACCCACCCCTTTCTTTAGGATAAAGGCAGGAGCGGGGACCCTTCCAAATCAGATCATCTTTGAATCAAGAAACTACTTTCTACGAAAGGAACTCTCGACTTCTTCTCAAGATTTCTCCCTTGTGACTAAGGAGTAGTCACCCTGCACCTGCAGGCACCATCCAAGAACTCTGCGGTTTGCTGCACGTCCTTCCTCCGGAATCCGACCGACCAGCATGACGAGACCCGGCTTCCCTGGCACCTCTGACCTCTACCTACCTCTACAGCTAAGCTGAGAACCGTAGGTGCGACGAGACCTCGAGGGACCGGCCATCATCAGAACTGCAAGACTTCTATCCAGCACGACCGCCGAGGGATCCTCTGGTGAGTGCTTTGGGGTCCGAGAAGCCCCGACCCTGAGCAGCTCCAGCACCGAAGACCAGCCCCCCAGCATCCACGAGATCTGCGTGGGGCCCTTCTGCTTTTTGGCTGCTCACCGCGTTGTCTGGCTACTAGCCCGCTGGCGTGTGGCCTTCCCTACGACGACCGACGACATCACCACTGCTAGTCTGGTTGCCCCAGACTGGCCCTTGCTCCCTTCCAAAAGAGGAGCCCCCCGGACCCTCCTGGTCCACTCCAGACGCCATTTTAGGTCCACCGCGTGGGCTTGAATTTGCCAAGACTTGTTGCCCCAATCCTGGGTCCAGCGACGTCGACAGCATCAACCATCGTGGGACAGCTTGCACCTCCATCCTGGTCACCGACAACGCCTCCTGGTCCGTGAGACTGCAGAGCCCAGCGTCGCCCACTCACCTGGTAGAGGTGACTTCAGCCGGTGCCATCCTGGTGCCCATCTGATCACTGGCTAGTGATTCAGGACTTGGTCCCCTCTGCTTACAGGTGTCTTCCATCTTCGATCCAGGCTTGGATCCACCGAACAATCTTCACTGGTCGCCTGCCAGCAACTCCTTCTTTCAGGCTCCTGGTTCGTCAACGAGGATTCCCGACGTCTTTTAAGACCTATGCAGCCGCAGCCCCTGGGCTAGGTAACTTTGGCATTTCGGTGCCCCAGCATAGCCTCACTATCCAAGGGTCCAGATCCACTGTCGTTTTCAGCCTACCTTATCGGGTTCGCCCGAGAACACTAACTTTGCTTTTACTAGCCTCCATAGACTTTGTCCCGCATCCCGCGTGAGAGTGCACACTCTGCACCCGAGTCCCCTAGGCCTCCTACTAGTAATCTGAAGGTTCAGTAACGTAGTCCTAGCGATTCCAAAGCCTATTAGTCCAGTACTTACCTGCTAGTAATTTCGCATTCCACTTCCATAGTATATGGTTTTTCGTGCCCCTCGGGCATTTGTGTAAATTGTGCAACTTAAATTATTTTCGTAAGAGTTTTGTTGTGTGCTTAGTACCCTGTCCTCATAAAGAGTACAGGGCTGTTGTGATCTAAATAAATACACTGTTTATTTTCATAACACTTGTGTGGTGTCCTTTCACTTGGGTTCAAGGGGTATATGTGATGGTATAACAGCTGGCTTAACACGCCCTCTAGAGTCTAGCCTAAAGACTGTTCTTGTCCATGCTACTAGGATAGCTGGTCTATCGGTTGACTTACAACCAATCATCAATAAGGGTTGTTTGGACTGATACATAGTGATCACTAGAATAGTGAGCACTGCATATCAGGCCAACTTACCACACTTATTATAATTATTCATGCGCTTTTTCTCGTGCGCTTTTTCTCATGTTACCAATGATTTACCTATCTAAACATGACGAGTATTTGTGAGGTATATTCTGCAATGCCCAAAGTAAACGTATATAGAATTTTCATACTTGACAAATTTTTCCAAACTTTTCCAAATAACATTGTTAACCAACAGGTTCAATCATAAATGTGTACAATAGTTTTATGAAGGCTTAGAATGTGTGAGGTTTCTAGTGCTTTTGACACACTGCACCTCCGTACAGGGCTCTGTGCCCGACCATAACCAGTTCTGGGGGCACTCACATCTTTCTCTAAAGGTGGTCGACCACCTCCTTTGTAAGTGTAGGATCTGGCCACAGACACAACACAGGGGGATGGAGCCAGCATTGTGTGAGGCAGGCTTTGTCCTATTCAGGTCCAGGTGCTACTCCTCCCACTACTCCAAATGCAGATTGGTCTGTTCAGCCTAGCGCTGACTCACCCAGTCCCTCTGGAGAGACTGCACCTCCCCAGCCCCTGTGAATCCAGAGCCAGACATGCAATACACATCAAGCAGGCACAAAAACACATAGCACACATAAATGCCCACTTCTAAAAGTGGCATTCCTAAAATAGTGATAATAAATCTGTGAACACCATTAAGCAGCATTTATTAAAACTATTCCAAACATACCAACATTGACCACTCTACTCCTTTCAGGAATTACCACTGACGCACATATCAGGGAATCACCAATGAATTCCTATGAGAGGGCAGCCTCACAGTAGTGAGAAACCAAAAATGGCTGTTTGTCACTACCAGCACGTGCCACACAGTTAAGGCACATATCCTACCTTTTACCTACAGCGCACCCTGCCCATAGGGTTAGCTAGGGCCTACCTTAGGGGTGACTGATGTGTAGTAAAAGGGGAGTCACAGATGTGGCAAAAATTAATGTGACACGTCACAGCGCAGTAAACTGTGCGCACAGGCCCTGCGATGGCAGAGGCCTAGACAGGTTTGAAAGGCTACTTTGGTGGGTGGCGCAAGCAGCACTGCAAGCCCACCAGTGACATTTTATTTACTGGCCCTGGGTATCTGAGATGCCACTTTACAAGGGACTGATAGGTAAATTAAATAGGCCAAACAGGTGTAGGCCAATCTTACCACATTTTACCATAGAGAAAATATACACTTTACACTGGACAGCAGTGATAAAGTGCCCAGAGTCCTAAAACCACCAACATCAGGTCAGAAAAAATACCAAGAGGAAGGCAGAAAGTTCAGGGATCACCCTGCAAAAAGGGCCAAGTACAAAACCACTCTTTCAATCCTAAAGCCAGTGTAGACCAATCAATACCTTGATGGCCTTCCATGCTTGGGGCGATAGAACACAGATGCAGGCCTACAACTGCAGGGGCACACCCCAGTTCTACACCAATCCGAACCCATGTGGTTCCCTCTGTCTGAGCTCACAGGACCAACTAAGCTACTCCACTGAGACTCCCTAGCTGTCTGGGCCAGGACCAGGCCCTAGGCCATTCAGATGTCTCTGGTCCTTGCCATTGTACAGAGTGGGGGGGGGGTGTAGCCCCAGGTACATAGTATCCATTCTCCACTCTACCTCTCATCAGTACAGTTCTAAACTGCCACTGATCCCCCAACCCAGGGTCTGCACGCTCAGGCTGATGAGGAGTCACAGTTGAGGCTCTTCTCACCCTACCACTCCTTCTAGGGTTTCGCACTCTCCTCCTAGGAGAGGCACCCTCAGAACACAACTCTCCTACCAGTTCAGGACCTCTCTCATGATGCAACTGGACTCCCAACCTAGGATCTAAACCCTCAGATTGAACCGGGCCCGAGGCGAGGACTCCATTCCTCTGCATCCCCTTCCAGAGTACTGCACCCTCCCACCTGGTGGGTTAACCCCAGAAGACAAAACGGTAGGGGCACTGGTTACAGATGTCCTTCCCTCCAGGTCAGGCAGAACCTGATCCTCCTAACCTAGGGACTAAACCCTCAGGTTGAGCACCCACCTGGCACACCAGGACTTCCTGGGGAGCATGCATGTCCCCCGAGGGTAACGCATACCTCATGTGTTGTGTGACAGTCTGGCTGGCGCTGATCTCCTTATCCCTGTGCATCTGACAGTGCACAAAGACCCCCAGGACAGAAGTGGTGACACCGTGGTCACTCCTAGAAGGTTCAGCCCTTAAGGCTGGCCCCTGACCCACTGGTTCTCCTCCTGGGGACTCTCTGCCCCTCTCAACCCTCCCTCTGGACACCTGTACCCTCCACTTAGGAGTTGGACCGCCAGACAGCAGAACTGATGGAGCTCCACTTAGAGATGCTCCAAGTTCTCCTGACACTAGGAAATCCCCCTCAACGGATGACCTACTAGTGCAGCCTAGGCTCCCTAGCTGGTGTTCCCTTAGGGAACCATCCAGGCCCGAGACTGGGTTTCAGGCATGTTGGAACGCATCGCATTATCACACCTTCTCTGCGGAGGCAGGACCTGAGCCCCTATACCCCTCCCACTACACCAGGAGCTACCTGGGCCACTAAAAATCTTTCCCACCACCCTGGGTTGGGAAATACCTGAGCCACTCCTCTTAGGGTCACTCCCCAATGCCTCTTCAGACCCTCTGGTACTGACTCAGAGGTCTGTCTCCCGTGCAAGCTCCCTGGGATCAGAGAACTAACACCCCAACAGGTGTTGGCATAACCCTGGAAAACAACCACGGAACATGTGCTCTCTGACAATCAGATTGAAAAACCCTTCAAAAGTGTTTGCCGTGCTACCCATCACCCAACCTTCCAGTGCATTACAACACTCATCCCAAACTCCCCCCAAGACAGGTGAGACAGTTCCCTACTGCCCCTGAACCTCAACCTATACCCTTCAGGTGTGACACCCTCTTCCTGAGAACTAGGGACCACAATCTGGGATCTGGGAGTGGGACTTCCTACACTGGACTTACTTCTGCTGCCACCACTGGACGCCATCTTCACTGGTCAATCAATCAATCAATCAATCAATCAATCAATCAATCAATCAATCAATCAGGGGTTTATATAGCGCGCTACTCACCCGTGAGGGTCTCAAGACGCTTGGGGGAGAGGCGGCTCCAGATCATTCGAAAAGCTAGGTCTTGAGGTCCTTCCTGAATGTGTGCAGGGTCGGGGAGCATCTGATGTTCACCTGGAGCTCGTTCCAGGTCTTGGCTGCGATGTAGGAGAAGGCTCTTCCTCTGGTTTTGTTTCTGCGGATGAGGGGGACCTCTGCCAGGGCGAGGTCCGCGTAGCAGAGGTTTCTCTTGGGTGCGTGGAAGGAGACTTTCTTGCTGAGTTATTTGGGTCTGATGTTGTTGAGGGCTTTGTAGGCGTGGGTGAGGATTTTGAAAGTGACTCTCTTCTCGACGGGGAGCCAGTGGAGGTCACGTAGATGTTGGGTCATGTTCCTTGTGCCACGGAGTTCCGAGGACGAGTCTGGCTGCGGCGTTCTGGATGGTTTGGAGTCTGTGTAGATGAGTTCTGTTGATTCCGGCTCAGAGGGCGTTGCCGTAGTCAAGTCTGCTGGTTATGAGTGTGTGGGTGACGGTCATTCGGCAGTCAGGGGGATCCATTTGAAGGTCTAACGGAGGATGCGAAGGCAGTTGAAACTGGTGGAGGCGAGAGCGTTGATCTGGCGGTTCATGGAGAGGAGGAGTCGAAGATGATGCTGAGGTTCCGGGCATGGTCAGTGGGGGAGGGTGGGCTCCAGAGGGTGGACGGCCACCAGGTATTGTCTCAGGCGGTTGAGCAGGGTCTGAGAATGAGGACCTTGGTCTTCTCTGAGTTGAGCTTCAGACAGCTGTCTTTCATCCAGACTGCCAAATTCTTCATTCCTTTCTGGAAGCAGAGTCTGGTGTCTTCTGGATTCTTTGTGAGTGAGAGGATGAGCTGTGTGTCGTCAGCGTAGGATATGATGCTGAGCCCATGCTGTCTGACGATGGCGGCGAGGGGGGTCATGTAGATGTTGAAGAGCTTAGGGCTGAGAGATGATCCCTGGGATATTCCGCAGTTGATCTTGGTGGGTTTGGAGCAGAAGGTAGGGAGTCTGATCCTCTGGTTTCTGCCGGAGAGGAAGACTTGGATCCAGTCTAGGGCGGCTCCTTGTATCCCTGCGTCATGAAGTCTGGCTGTGAGTGTGCGATGTAAAACGGTGTCGAAGGCTGCTGAGAGGTCTAGCAGACCACTAAAACTACACTCGGGGGACATATCCTAAAGAGCTAGCTTTTCTCTAGTGAATGGCCCTCTCTTCCTTCGCCATCCTTTCCTGCACTAAGACCCTCTCAGTCTCTAGCTTTTTCTCTTCAAGGACCAACTCCTTAAGTCTCAACTCCTGAGCCAACAAGGCCTTTTTCTCTTCCAAACCCAGCTGTGCTATCTCCCTGGCATGCTCTAACCTGAGCCTTTCCAAAGTCAGCTGGTGCTCCCGTTCTTCCCTTCTAGCTACCACTCCTCTGGGTACAGGGAAAGAAATAAGGCACTGCGCCTGGCACTGGACCCAGCAAGGGACTCCCTCTCTATGAGGTCCTCACTACAAACTGGTCTCCCTGCCCTGTTATTTTCTCCCTTCTATGCAGATTCTTCAGGGCCACCCTCAGAACCACCACCCTCTTGGTATGTGGATAGGGCACTCTTCCTCTCACAGTGCTCAAGTCTCCATTCATCCTCTTGCAATTGGAGCAGGATTTTCTGAAGGCTTAGCTGGGTGTCTGACCCACTCACTGATATGTCTCTCTCCTCACAGAACCCCCTCAACTCCAACGTACTGTATTTGAACAGATCACCTACAATAAAGACAGATTCAATTTTTTTGCAAGGGAGTAAGACACAAGTGCAACACAAGAGACCTAGGTTTTAAAAGCTGCAACAGGAGTACACAATAAAAACTGACTTTTGCAAGGAGAAATAATAAAATCAGGAGAAATCCACAAACATGTAATTGTCTAAAATGCAGAGTTTTGTAGGGCAACCATGCGTTACTGTGGTACTGCGCAAACGCAAGTCCTATCCCACCGCTGACAAACAATGTTAGAAATGGGATTTCTGGTTGGCTAAAGCAAGCACCTAAGCCAGGTAGAAACCCCCACTCTAGTCAGGGCAAGGGAGTTACACACTGAAGATAACCCCTGCTCACCCCATTGGTAGCTAGGCAGAGCAGTCAGGCTTATCCCCGAGGCAATGTATAAAGCATTTGCGCAATACATTCACGCAGCAGCAACACACTAGGCACACCACAAAAACTCCAAACAAGGTCATATAAAAAAAATAGCCTTTGATCACTCATAAAACACATTAGAACACGATCACATGTATACACTGTGCCACCTGGCGCTAGGCATGGCTTTACATGGGATTATATACACTTCAGGGCAAATAGGGCCACTGTTATCACCATTTGAACACACAAGGAGTGAATATAAAAACAACCAGTACCTAATGGCAACAGTACACTCAGCATAAACCCATTATGCATAGATATATTATGTAACACATAATCACCCTTAGTGTAATACCTCACCACAACCCATCCTGCCCACCTTCGTCAGCAGTGCACGTTAATCCCTTACTAGCTGCAGACATTACCATCATGGCCTAAGCACATTATGCGTAAACATCACTAGTAGTGCACCATAGGAGCTACCAGCAGTGTGCACACCGTACAGTAAAATCACTGCTAGGAAAGGATCCCCGCACACATATTTCAATCAGGGCAAAAGCTGGAAACATCCTGTCTAATTACACCCCAGAAAAACACTTTAATCCCCATATGGCACTGAGACATAACATGGCATCACTCCTGTAGCAAGTTATGTTATGTTACTGTTTGTTTTGTAGAGCTCTCAGCTGCTCCAAGGAGCGTCCCGGCGCTAAAGATCATCACACCAAATACCATCAACTAACACACAGCCATAACGGCGCCAGAATTCACCATAACAGCATTACAGGGCAAAAAGATAAGTTTTAAGTCCCTTTCTAAAGACAGATAGATTGGAGCATGTCCGCAACGTCAGGGGCAGCGTGTTCCAGAGACGGGGTGCAAGGTAACTAAAGGAACGACCTCCACAGCGAGCACATTTCACTGTTGGGACGATGGCATTGGCCTGGGCAGCGGACCTCAAAGGTCTAGATGGAAGATAGAAGTTGACCCTTCTCTGCAGATATCCAGCGCCGAAATTGTGAAGCGCCTTAAAAGCAGTAGTTAAGGTCTTGAAGGAGATGCACTTACGAATCAGCAGCCAATGCAGAGAGACAAGGAGATTGCTGGCCCTGGCTCTTCTAGTTAGACCAAAGATTGCCCTGGCTGCTGAATTTTGAACTATCTGCAGACGGGTCAGCAGATATTCAGGAAGACCTAAGTAAAGGATGTTGGCGTAGTCTAGGCGCGAGCCTATCAGGGTTTGCACCGTGATCTTCTTGTGCTCCAAAGATAGGTATGGCAAAAACTTACGCAACATCCTTAAGATGGCAAAGCACTTCCCAGTCAGGCCAGCAACCTGGGCTTTGAAGGAAAGAGTGTTATCAACCATCATACCCAAATTCTTAGCTGTGACCAAATCGCTGGCAGGGGGAAACATGGCCGAAGGCCACCATTGCTTCCATCTTAGGTCTGCAGGACAACCAAAGAACAATATCTCGGATTTGTCGGAGTTGCATTTGAGGCCACTTTTCCCGAACCAATCAAACACAAACTCCAGACACTTCCGGATGGCTGCTCCGTCAAAGTCACAGCCCCTGTCACAGGTGAACAGGAGCTGTGTATCATCCGCATAGGATATGATCTGGGCCCCTAGCTCCTCCACCCCTGCCGCCAAAGGTGTAAGGAAGATGTTAAAAAGGGAGGGACTAAGTATGGAGCCCTGCGGGACCCCCACCTCAAGCTGTGGCATCAGGGCGGAGAAAGGGGGGGCCCAGATCGTTTGTCTCCGGTCGGCCAAAAAAGATTGAAACCATGCGAACACCGTTCCACGCAGGCCAATCTCCCAGAGTCTAGTTAGGAGGAGGTCGTGGGGAACGGTGTCGAAGGCCGCCGACAGATCGAGCATGATAAGCAGGGCCTTTCCACCCCTGTCGCAAGTGAGGTTAGCACAACACATTTCTACACATGCCGACTGTAAACATGGCACACCAACTGTCCCACCGTAAATACAGGTCACAGCAGTATTCCGCACCTCTGTTATGAGATATATACGGTAACTCAACTTCACACGTAGGTGTCAGGGCCTCCTGTCTACCTATGACAGTAAATGTGGTAAGGTACGGGACAACCTGGAGAGGGACCTCCACAGCGGATTTACCTCGACCTGCCAATGGGAATTCCAGGGCCCACCCGAAGGTATGTGCAGTCATGGTGGGGGGGCATGAAGGGAGATACTCACCTTCCTCATCAGCGTGGTGACCTCTCTGGTTCCCCCGTGCCCGTAATCCAAAGTTCGCCCCCCCTCCAGCGTGGAGCGCCGTACACCACCTCTGGGACCGTTCGGGTCCGATATCCTTTAAGTAAGCATGCACCTCAATACACCGAGGCACTAGTTTGCTGAGGGGTGCAGATGTCCTTAGGAGCACCTGGTCTGTTCTCTGCTGGTCCTTGCAGACCCCGCCTTACTTCTGCCGGAGTCAGGGAGGGAGGTGCTAACAATGCTGACCCGGTGCAGATGCGAGACTCCGTTGGCCTCCGTGGCAGAGACGCTAGAACACACGATGCAGAGTTTCACTGAGGGCGGGCCACGCTGCCGAGCAGTCCCACTTCCAGCTGCCTTACGGACCTCGGCGGCTACTGGGCCCGTTACAAGGCAACACAACATGGGAGGGAGAGTACTTCTTCTGGTGTTGCTCTCCCCTCCTACTCCTCCTACACCAACTCACAAATTGCAGCCCAACGGGCACTGCACGGCCAGATGCTTCTCTGGGCACAAGTCAGCTCAAGGAGACGGCGGCCTTGAAACCCTACACTGTGCTCCTTTACGTGCCCTGCAACAATAGGGGATGAAAGCACAGCATTCTCCACGCACTGTGCAAGAACCATACAGGGCAAGCACAAAGTTATGGGGACCACAGGGGGCACACCAGCAAAGTGTCCACAGGGAGGCCAGCACAAGCATCCCTTTAGGCAGGTTGGTATTCCCCCTCCAGCCCCATAAAAGGCTGTAGGTCAGCATTTCCTGGCAGCCCAGTTCCATGGTGGTACCTCCATTATGCGTTCAAACGTCCATGTAAACTCCTTTCGAAGCCTCCCCTATTTTAATAACATCCTTTGTCCTCCACCCGTAGGACTTAATTGGGTATTGACGCGCCCTTGAAACATCTCGCTAAAGCTCTCTGCTTTGCCGTACTCCGATTCTAAATTCGGCGCTCTTGTGCTTTTTTTCGACATTGGCGAAGACATTTTGAAAGGTATGTTAGAGCTACCGGTTTGTAAAACTCTACACTTAATATCTTATAAACACCAAGTGCGGCACTGTGTAACTTTAATATTACTATCCTTGCAGTTAGGAGCCCCACAGCTGCCTAAACCTACTACCGCCACCACTGTCTACATATATAGCTGTTATCATTCAGTATTGTGACTTTTTGGAAGTGACCTCCTTTCTCCCGCACGGTAAGCATCGGTAGCCACATTTTTGACAACTACCAGAGTATTTAAGATTTACATCCTAATCTTTATTGCGTACTACCTTCTGTTCCAATAGGTAGCCCGAACAGTCTTTCAAGTAACCACTTTGCCAGTAATTTTAAAATCCGGAATCGATAATGTGGGATCCATAATCCTCCTATTTTAGGGTAAGAATCATGGAACAATATTAATAGAAGGCTAATATAAACATTCTCTATTGACCCAAGACATCCAGCTTCACTACATTATGCACTATAGTGATTATATCCACCTCTTTTTAGGATTTACTGACCCTGTTCTAATCACCTGAAAATACTAAAGAACAGATTCTATCTTTGTCCCCCTTCGCTGCAGCACAATAGGTAAGAGTGTAATATTTTTCAGTATGGCCTACTGGCCATTTCTTTAAATAAAAACACGTCTCTCTAATTTAGCTAGTTAGGTTTAATAAAACTAACAATATTAATTGTTCGCCACTTATTTACATTGCTTTTCTCTTATCTTTCCTTTATCTTTCCTTTATCTTTTTTTCTCCCCTCCCCCCAAATAGATTAATGCTATTGGCATACTCTTGTGTATTTGATCTGGACACTGCACTTCTATATTGACAGAGAATGAATATGTGCTTAAGCTCCTTTAAAAACCGTTATACCGTTAATTAAAGTTGAAATGTAACCGGGTGATTGTTCAGAATGTGAAACATTTTTTATAGAAATTATCCGACCGGAACAAGCTCGTTTATCTTGTCCAATCCAAATTGACTAATCAGATTGTATTGTATGCCATATCAACTCTTTTGTCTGTATCTTTCCAACAGCTATGTGTAAATACAGATAGCTTGTTAAATTTGCAGTTTTCTTAGAGCGGTTTACCATAAATTTGGAATGACGTATGTACTAAGTACCAATAGAATTTGTACACAAACGCTAGTTCAGTAGTAATTATGTGATAGTAATTTTACATCTATAATAATTTTATGCAACAATTATGTCTTACAGAGTGTGCTCATGGTTAATGTCCTGATGAAGACATATTGTATATGTCGAAACGCGTTGACTGAAGACCACTTAACCTTCCTTTTTATCTAATTTGTGAATACATATGTATCAGTCCTTTTATCAATTGTGATCAATGTGTCTAATTTTTATTCTCTTTTTTATCAAATTAAACCATAAATATTTTTTCTAACTGAACTAGTTTGTTTGTTTTATCTATTGTGTACTTTCCTTAGTTTATGCCTGGGAGTGTTTTTTTCAAATATGGTACCTCCTGGTCCCACACAGTCTTCTGTTCCAAGCAAGCTCACCTTCATGGGGTCACAGTCCCAATACTTATACCAGTTAGGGTCTTTGTTCCCCATAGGGTTCTGTGCCCGGTCCAAACCAGTTCTGGGGGCACTCGCACCTTTCTCTAAAGGTGCACGACTGCCTCCTTTGTCAGTGTAGTCTTTGGCTCTAGATACATTACAGGGGTGTCAAGATCGCGTTAGTATGGGACTACAGTTCCCGGCATACCCTGGGCCAGAACTACTATTCCCATGATCCTCCGCGGCGGAGCGCGATCTCGCGAGAGAACATATAAGGAAGTCGGCGGCAGGGGACCGGCGTCGGGAATTCCTTAAGTGTACTGGCTTGCCGTGTTTTTGTTCAGGATCTTCGACGGTGCGGTAAGGGTGCTTTTCAGCGGGATTGCTGAATTCAGAAAGACTGTGTTTTTGCTCTAAGTAATTGCGGTTACTTCTGTGTTGGTTTTGTGAACTGCTGGGTGTTGGATTTTGTCTCAGTCGGCATTTTCGACCGACAGAGGGAAAGAGAGAATTTGTAGATTTATGTGTGTGCTCTGTTTATGTCTTTCAGATCTCCCTCCCCGCTGTCCCCTTCCTTTCCTTCCCTGATCATTTCCTTTTTCCCCTCACTTGATCTTCCCAATGCTCTGTGCCATCACGGCAAATCAGGCGTTGGTTCGATCTAGAGGTGGGCGTACTATTCAACAAACCGATCCCGAGGACGTTATCTTAACAGAATTCCCGACCCACGTATTATAGTCCTCCCGGTCGGGTTGTGCTAGTATGGCCACTTTGGAAGATGTGATAGAGGTACTGGCCAACCTGCAGTTGGAGGTAGCAGCGTCCAGACTGGAGACCGCTGACCTAAGGGCCCGATTGGATGGCGTACAGCGCAATCCTTTTGATGCGGGGGCGGCTCCTCCACCGCAGCCGGTGGTTGTGGAAATGCCTGTGTCTATTCCGTTGGCTTCTCCTGAACGTTTTCATGGGGATTCAGATAAAGTACAGGTGTTCCTAACTCAGGTAGCTTTGCATTATTCATGTAAACCTAAATCGTTCCCTACAAATCAGGCCAAGGTGGCCTTTCTGATTTCATACTTAGCTGGCAACGCTGCGCAATGGGCGGTCCCGTTGGTTAATTGCAATGATCCTTTATTGCATGATTGGGAAGCATTTAAAACGGAATTCCTTAGAGTGTTTGATAGAAGGGCAGATTCATATACAGCCGATAGGGAACTGCTGGAATTACGGCAGGGTAAGAAAGACTTAGTTGTGTATTTGAATGCCTTCAGGCGTTTAGTGGCGGAAACCACCTGGCCAGAAAACAAACAGGCATCTTTGTTCCATCAAGGGTTAAATGATGAACTTAAGGATGTCATAGCGCAGATTGATCCTCAACCCGTTTCATGTGAGGATTTGATTAATTTGGCTCTGCGGCTAGACCATAGACTGGGTGAAAGGAAAGGCAAGTGTCGAAGGAATCCAGTAGTTGAGACACATGTTACCAAGGAAGGGAATCAGGCCACCTCATCCAAACCCATGGAGATAGGGGCAGTGAGGACAGCTTTGACGCCTGCCGAGAGAGAATCACGACGTAAACAGGGGCTTTGTTTATACTGTGGGAAAAAAGGTCACTATGTGAGAGAATGCCCAATGAAGTCGAAAACGAACCGTTTCCGGGGTAACCGAGTGGCTTCTGCGGATACGGAAAAGGTGGCGGAAAACTGATTGACTCTGGGAAACATGAAGGGGTTTCCTGGAGTCCTATGTATGTCCCTTCTTTATGTGGCGGAATGAATAGGGTAACTAATCATCTTTTCATATCCATTGTGTTGATGCTTGCTTTAGAATCTGTGGTCTCGTCAGCTATGGTTGATTCAGGGGCAACGGGTATGTTTATTGATATACAGGAAGCCCAACGTATGGGCGTTACTCTAGTGCAGAAAGAGAGGCCTGAGGAAGTGTATGCTGTGGATGGGAGGAAGCTCAGTACGGGTCCAATTGGCTATGACACGGAAGAAATTGAGGTGATATTAGGGGACACACACTCTGAAGTTATTACATTTAGCATTATCAGGGCCCCACAATATGGTATCATCTTTGGTTTACCTTGGTTGGAGAAACACAACCCTGGTATAAATTGGGACACTAGAACCGTTCAGATGGGGTCTGAGTATTGCATGGAAAATTGTCATAAGTTGGTTATAAAACCTGCTCAAGCTCTGTCTGGTGGGTCATGTATTGCCACGGCAGCGGAAAAATGTGTTCAACTTCCTGCCGTGTATCATTCATTTGGTAAGATGTTCAATGAAGTTCAGGCTGAGGAACTCCCTCCTCATAGGCAGTATGACTGCCAGATTGATCTTGTCCCGGGAGCAGCGGTACCATGTGTGCGTATCTATGCTCTAACAGAGCCTGAGAACTTACACCTTCGTGAGTATCTGGACAAATTGTTGGGCTTGGGTTTTATACGTCCATCTAAATCCCCAGCTGCCTCGCCCCTTTTCTTTATACCAAAAGCGAATGGTGAGCTACGCGCATGTGTGGACTTTAGGGCGCTGAATGCGATAACTGTGAAGAATAGGTATCCTTTACCCTTGATCAGTGTTTTGCTGGAACAGGTAAAAAAGGCAACTGTGTTCACCAAACTAGATTTGAAAGGGGCATACCACTTGGTCCGCATGCGTAGCGGGGATGAATGGAAGACCGCATTCAAGACCAGATATGGGCTATTTGAGTACAGAGTGATGCCATTCGGACTCTGTAACGCCCCTGCGGCCTTTCAATTCTTTTTGAACGATGTCTTTCGTGAGATCTTGGACCGTTATTGGAGTACCGGGTTTTTATGGACCCGGCGGTGCCAGGGAATACACCTGAAAACTCCTTCCTGTTTCAGACTACAGAAACACAGAGTCTTCTAGGTGAAGTCAAAGATCGTATTTATTGGCTGCAGCCAGTAACAGACATCCTAGAAGTACAACAGCATGAAGCGCATGTATGTTCTCAGGAGACTGCTCTCTTTTACGAAGCCAGCCTTTTTCTTTTATACAAAATAATGTGCTTTAGGCAAACATTCCTTATTTTACAGTTGACCATCCAAATATTTTTACTACAAAGGAAAAAGCAAAGGCATGATGACAAGCCCACATTTCTGTTCGTCCAGCTCGTAATTAATTACCCGGCGAGGTCCAGTATTTCCATCAGATATCGAAGGACCCCCAATAAAATTGGGCACCTCCTCCTCGTAAAGCAAGTCATAAAGCAAGAAACAGGGACAGGCGTGTGCAAGATTAGGCATGGTTTGTGTGCGATGAAAGGTTTATGATATGTTGTGCCTTGATACGAATCTAGCTCGGCCGCTGGGAGAGGACCTGGCCGAACAGGTTTGGCTTCGGGCAGAGGAGTCAGCTTGCCCAGGTCACAGAGGAGTCAGCTAAGGTGTACGTGTCCTTCGGACCAGGTTTTGGCTTCAGCCATTTGGCTATGTGAGGGTAATCACAAAATGGATGCCGTTCACAAAATGGAACCCGAGGGTTCATGACGGAAACGCTGATTTAACGGTGAATTCGTCACTCGAATATGACGAAAATGCTTATACATAGTATACTTGTCATTTCCGGTCTGTTGATACCAAAATCATCATGATGTGACGATGTTCGAAACACGGGTCCAGAATTTTCGGTACCACAGACCCTCCTTTTGCCCTTACATAGGCAATGTAACCTATACTCACGCTAATCTGAGTCCAGGTCTATATTCATAAAGTCATTGAGATGTTGCTGTAGCATCATCTTATTACTTAGCTCGTTTCTTGACACAGGTTTCCTTATACACGATGTAGCACAGAGGCCACATATTGCAGGAGCACACTGTACACACAGACAGAGCAGGAAAAGAATGGCTAAGACCATCCCAATGACTATCAATATCTTCCAACCCCAGGCGGATATCAGTTCCCAGAACCACCCCATCAGTGACCAGTCTCCTTTATCCACGTGAATAGATTCGGAGATTTTATGCAGTTTGGAGATGGCCTGGTATACTGTCGGAGCGTTATCTGGGAAGAAAATGCAACAACTTGATTGGATCACCTTACATACCCCACCTCGGTCTGCAAGTATGACATCTAAGGCGACCCTGTCCTGAAGAGTCATAAGGCGGTCCGACTAGAGCTCCGCAGTCAAGTTACTAAGGGCACCGGCAGTTTCGACTTTGGTAGATTCAACTACCCTCGTCAATTGGCGAATGTTCCTGCTGTTCACCGTAGGCCTCCAGAACGGCAGAAAACCTTTTACGAAGTCTCCAAATTCTTGTCCCGTAGTGTCGTCTTTACTCACAACACCTCTAACTGTCCTTGTCCTATGGTAATCTGCCGCGGCCGTGTAGGTGGGAGGCAACAGGAACGAAATGAAACATGTGCCCGAGAAGTCGGGGGTAGCCATGTATACGCTCTATCATGGCAGATGAAGTAGGTACCCTTAGCTGCTAGGAATGAAGGGGAGGTCTGGGACGAAAAGACATGTGTTTCAGTACAGACACTCTTCCCTAACTGGGCTCCGGGATACCTGCCATTACCTTGCAGACATAGGTGACCCTTATGGGATACAATCCAAATCGGGGAGGATCTCTTTGCTAGTTTGTTCTCATTCAGAGCAACTCTATATCCGGTCATGTTCCATCTAGTGTATGCTTGCAACTCATCTCCAGGAATGGTTCTATACGAGTCATTTTCTCTACTCATATTCGTGATTCCTACCACTAATGCCTTGTTGCTCGAGTTACTTCTCGTGGGACGTGGGGGATATGGTTCGATGGCGAATAGGAACATCGTCTGAAATGCCCACAAAGACCCATAGTAGCTGAATGGCAAGTTGAAATATGGCATACCTTTATCCGTCATGTGTGGCATAAGACCGCACACCCAACAATTAGTCGTGTTCATTACTAACTGGTGTTGGTGCAAAAGCTGAACGAAAGAGTTATTTGCAAATTCTGATCTTCTAGCGGTCTCGTGTTCAGGCAGAGGGTGAAAAGAATGTGAGGAAACAGTAGGAGGAGGTATGGGCTGTGTCGTGGGTGCAAAAGCCACTTGAAAAGTGAATAAAACGTATCCTATAAAGAATGTCATCACACTAAGCAACATACAAATACATAATATCAGAAATCGTGTTCCTGTCATTAATGTACACATTCTGGCTTTAAAGTTCATTCGTCTGGCAGGTTTCTCCATCTTAGAAAACTCCATCCTTTCTAAGCTGCTGCCCGCGGTGGTATGGTGTTTCTGCTAAAGAGTGCTTCTGTCAGTCCAGGGTGACTCCCTTAAACCAACAGAACTGTCGACCTAACGTCTTCAGCTGCACTCCAGAGACTTGGGCAACCGCGACCCTAGCAGCAGAACCGGATGGCGGTTCGAAAAACAAAAAGGAGCAAGTTTCTCAGATGAGAGAGCTGCACAATCAAAAATAGTCAAAAAAGTAAATTTTTATTTGTCCATAATCAAAGTCATTGGCCTCAAATTGTAGCGTGTTTTTCCAGGGATTGTCTGGTTTTCGAACAACAGTTCAGGTTCTGTAATGTTCAATCGCATCGATGGTGGCACAGATCCTTGCAGAATGTCGTCGCTCTCGCGTACAGAGTTTGTTCCTTTTACCTGTGCATCACTGAAAAGCAGGAAGCGAGGCAAAGTTTCAGTCTCAGAATCAGCAATCCCCTCCTGGACCCACCGGTCGTGAGGCAGGGGTAGAGGGACCCTTTTGCAATGGGCCCCGTGGGTTCAATGTTTCTTTCCTTCTACGCGAACGGCCGATCTCGTGGAGAGAAGTACTAGGTGGGGACCGGTCCAGCGGGGCTCATCATTCTTTGTCCGCTGAAAATTCTTCACAAGCACATAGGTTTCAGGGTCGATAGGATTTCCTGGAGCTTCAGTAGCTTGAGGTAGAGTATCATGTACCTGTTGGTGTAAAACACGCAATTTAGCCGTCAATTCGTACAAGTAATCAAGCAGTACAGGGTGCTCTAAGTCGCTGAATCTGGCTGGCCTTGGCACTCCCCATATGCTGGCCGGACGGTCGAACACTATTTCGTAGGGACTAAGTCCCACCCTCGAGTGCACAGTCATTCTTGTGGACAGGAGTGCCAAGGGCAGAGCGTCAGGCCAAGTAAGACCAGAACTCGCTTGAATTTTGGCCAGTTTTAGTTTTAGCGTGCCGTTATAGCACTCTACTAATCCAGCTGATTGGGGGTGATTTGCAGCGTGAAATTTTTGGTGAATGCCTAGCCCTTCACACACTTTCTTCATCACTCGACCCACAAATTCACTCCCATTATCACTCCAAACCATTCTCGGCATTCCGAATCTGGGGAAGAACTCCTTGATAAGGGCTTTAGCTGTTGATAAGGCACTATTGTCTTTCAGGGGGTACGCTTCTATCCATCTTGAAAAGGCACAAACAACAACGAGTACGTATTTCAGTTTATTGCACCTCTCCAGGGGGATGAAATCTAGCTGCAAAACCTCGAACGGGTACGTAGGAGGAGCAAAATGACCAGCTGGAGTTGGGGTTCCCCTACCAGGATTGTATTTCAGACACACCATACAGTTCTTGACTATATTCTCTGCATACTTAGGGATTCTGGTGTTCTGCCATACCGGAGCCAGTAACTTGCAAATTCCTTTCACACTGATGTGTGCCATTCCATGCGCCATTGTCACCACTGCAGGCACATACGCATCGGGTAGCAACCAACGCTGATGCTCCGACAATTCAACCCAACAACCATTCGCGTCCAGTTTACCTGTGCTTTCTTTCCATACTTTCAGTTCTCTCTCTGTAGCTTCAGCTTGGATGGACTTCACACTCTCAATTGTATCTTCACACATACCAACGTCACCCACCCATCGTGCAGGGCCTGCAACATACATTCGACTCATTATATTCCTTGCGGTTTCTTTCGCAACCTCATCCGCAAACGCATTTCCTCGACTAACATCATCTGTAATCTTTTTGTGTGCACTGCATTTCACAATCGCCACTTGCAACGGCAGGGTCAGTGACTCGAGAAGCTCATTCACCAACTGACCGTGCTGGATCTTAGCACCATGCGAGGTCAAGAAACCTCGTTCACGCCATAAATGTCCAAAACTATGGGCAACACCAAAGGCATACTGACTGTCAGTGTACACATTCACTCGTTTTCCTTTTGCCAACACACACGCTCTTGTTAATGCAATCAACTCCGCTGCTTGCGCTGAGTTATGTGGGATACGTGCAGTTTCAACAATCGTATGCAAGGTCGTAACAGCATATGCCGCAGTCGTATCGCCATTCGGCAACTTGAAACATGAACCATCAACCCACAAAGTGCCATCACATTCTGCTAGGGGAGTGTCCCTAAGGTCTATTCTCCCTTTCGTTTCCTCCTCAGTTCTGAGGAAACAATCATGTGACTCTTCAACATACTCTGTCTCGACTGGGATCGGTAACAACGTAGCTGGGTTTAATGTATTACACCTTTTGATGTGCACATGACTCGCTAGGAGTGTCAATTCATAACCTGACAATCGAGCACTAGTTAAGTGCTGTATCTTGGTTCTGTTTAACAAAGTGTCCACTGCATGCGGGACCATCACGATTAACATGTTATTCATTACTAACCCAGCAGACTGTCGAATAGAAACGGCTGCTGCGGCTGTGGCTCTCAAGCAACTCGGCAATGCCTTAGCTACCGGATCTAGAGTTGACGAAAAGTACGCGCATGGACGTTGCTTGTCCCCAAAAGACTGTGTCAACACTGATAATGCACAACCTTCTTTCTCATGGACGTATAATGTAAATGGTTTACTGTAGTCAGGGGTACCCAACACTGGAGCCGAACACAATGCATCGCGTAATTCTGAAAAACTTTTCTGACAATCTTCAGACCATGGGATGGGATTCGGTGTATCTTTACAAGTTAATGCCACCAAAGGTTTGGGCAATAAGGAAAAATTTGGTATCCATTGCCTACAATAGGATGTAATACCTAAGAAAGCACGCACTTTTCTCTGTGTTCTTGGCACACTCAACTTTGCAATTGCCTTTCTGGGGTCAGTTTCCTTCCCTCCTTCGATAAGAGGTGACCTAGGTAGGTCACTTCTTGTCGGCAATATTGCAGCTTCGAGAGAGACACTTTGTGATGCAAATCAGACAAATGATGCAACAACGACAAGGTGGCTTCTTTACAACCCTCCTCAGTATCTGCGGCAACTAACAAATCATCGACGTACTGAATAAGGGTAGCACCATCAGGTAAAACAATCGTATCAAGCTGTGTTTTCAAAGCTTGGCTGTATATTGACGGGCTTTCGCAGTAGCCTTGAGGAGCGCGCTTGAAGCGGAAGCTTCAGCCTCCTAAACTGAAGGCAAAAATATCTCTGCTCTCCTCGGCAATTGTGATGCTGAAGAAAGCGTTCTTCAAGTCAATCACCGAGAACCAAGCCGCTGAAGCTGGAATCATAGTCAATAGGGCAGTTATATCAGGGACAACCGGAAACTGTTGCACAACGATCTTATTCACCTCTCTAAGATCAATCACAAACCTGTAAACAGGTGGCTGGGAGGGATCAGTGCGTTTCAGAACAGGCAGAACAGGACTATTACAAACATTGCCTTTCGACTCTTCAATTACATCTTTATCAATCAGGTCATATATGATTGCTAACAATGCCTTTTCACCTTCGCTAGAGATTTTGTACTGGGGAATGCGCGGCATTCTAACATTGGCTTTCAATGTCACAACGTATGGTGATATTTCCAAAAGACCCACATCATTAGGACCAGTAGCCCAAAGAATATCCGGGAGAGAAGACAATTCTGCTGGGAGTTTATCCTTCAACAAATACATCGCGGAAACCACTTTCTTACCCAGTGTAAGTTGTACTCCCGAAGGAGAACAGTACAAAGTCGCATACAATCTTTTCAACAGGTCCAGTCCCAACAAATTTTCAGCACAACCTGTCGTCAGAATGAGGGGTGCTTCCAATTCACAAGGTCCAATAGAAAGTGACATAGGACTAGAAATCGGGTTCCTAACCGGGGCGCCAGAAAAACCTACAGAAACATTCATTTCGCCAGACAAAGGTGCGCCAGGGAGTTTTGAGTGCATAATAGAACTCTTTGTAGCACCAGTATCCAACTGAAAAGGCTCTGACACACCTGATGTAATAACCTCAAGGTAAGGTCCACTCTGATCTACTGGAACTGAAACAACTCCCTCTCTCTGTCCATGGCTGTCCTAGCAACCATTACCTACCATATTCTCATCTTCTGCATAGTAGTCATCAGCATAGTACTGAGCTGTCCTACCAGATGCGTTATTCTGCTGGTCAAAACTATTCATTGAATTCTGAGGCGGGAAGGAACGTGCGTTCTGGGGAATATGTCCACGTCCCCTTCCTCTAGGGGCTTGTTGAACGCCTCGACCTCTCGCACCAGAAGTACCATTCGTGCGCTGTAACAAAATCGGACAGCTACTCTTAAAATGACCCTCTTCTTTACAATATGCACACTGATTTGGTCCATACGGTAAACGCTGTTGAGAAGACTCGTTTATTTGCGAGTTTCTCGAATATTGCTGAGGCTGCTGATAATCGCGCTGATTATTAGTGCGGGGTGGATACGCCTGTTGCATCAGAATTTTAGTTTTTAATTCCTTAGTCTTTTTATCCGCTTTCTCTAACTCATCTTTGCACCTATTTTCGTAGTACTGGGCTGTGGCTAAGATCTGTGCTGACGTGGAGACAGCCCAAGCACTCTCGGAATCCTTCAACTTAGCACACAACTCCGGAAGTAAGTTATGCACAAATTTGTCGATGAACAATCTCTGGCCTCCTTCGGTAGCTATATCCTGACCGCTATGATCTACGAAAGTCTCTTCGAATCGCGTGAAAAAGTCAGACACAGTCTCGTCCGTCTTCTGCTTACACGCCGACAACTTGTCCCAGTTTATACGTAATTCAGGCATCAGAGTCTTCATATAGGTTATTATTCTACCAGGGAGTTCCGCAATTAAAGGTTCAGGTTTAGCACCACCAATTTGTCTGCTATCTACAGCGGCAATGTTAACCCACGTGTCACATAACTCTTGATCGTGATCGGCGTGGCGAATCTTTCCCCATAAAGGCTGTGGAACCACGTTCCCAAACAACATGTCTATATCGGCTAAGTTCATAATGCATGAGCTTACAGTCTGTGATAACTCCTTATAATACCCTGCAGGATTTTTACGGGGGTCAGGTAATGTCTGTTTGAGAGCCAAGACTTCAGATCTCTTCCAAGGAACATGTACCCATACACGCTGAAAATGCGTCGGAATGGCTGGATTAGCATTTGTGTCCCCTTCCCTCCAAACCGGCGGAACCTCTCTCATGGGATACTGTTGCGCCTTTTTCCTACCGGGTGTGTCACACTCAAATAGTGATCGGGAAGTGCCCCCTTTACTCCGATACGACAACAATGTCGCAACCGCTCTCTCAACATCGGCGCCTACGATCATGCCCTCCGAGAACTCGAACCGCACACGGTATAATTCAGGCATATCGTGTTCTGGATCATTTCCCTCCAAATCTTCACAGAGAAATACACACATTTGCTCAAAAACATATCTTTGCTTCGATGCTTCCCATTGACGGAAGACTTCCACGACAGACTGTACATCATATCTCACAGTATCCACAACCCATTTACGTGCTAACCGATTCAGTAATTCTCTCTCCTGATAGTCAGGCAGTTGACTCCGCAACTGTCTTCGTTCTATGCTAGGGGTTGTATGAGGAGACCCAAAGAAAGGTGAGAAAAGACCAGCAACAGTGTTGGCCATTCTCTGTCGAACAGAAGGAGAAACTGACGGAAGGACAGAAACACCAGGAGAGACGTGTTGAGGTAAAGCAGAGGTGAAAGCAGTAGCAGAGGTAGTATTAGGATAAGTAGTCGGAACAGTAGGCAAAGTCGTAGGGAACATAGATGGAGTAGGTAGCAAAGGCGGCGGCCCTTGAGGGGGCTGCGCCGGAGGAGTAGGAACCAGCTGAAGAGGAGCTGGTGATTGCGGTAGAACCTGTGGTCCAACAATGGGGGGTTGCATAACCAAAGGTTGCTGAGGCGCTGTAGCATTCTGCGCATAAGGAGGTGGTGAACTCAGTAAATGAGACATTAAAGGATCTTTATCAAGTCTTTCCTCTGATTCTTGTCCTTTACGTGGCAAAACTGGGTAGCACTTATCTACCGCTAACTTCCTACTTCTAAGAATTTGTTCACTCTCTCGCTCTTCCTCATTATCTCAGAACGCAATGGCAGCTTGTAACATTGACATACCTCATTTATTTTTCTTCGCTAATTTCATTTCTTTCTGTTTTGCCTCTTTGTGCCATAGGCGAAAAGAGTCAAACATCGCCGGCCGGACTTTCTTCTTAAAAAGTTTTACCTTTAGATTATCTAAAATTTCTGTGTCAAAACTACCATATTGGGGCCATTTTAGAACACCATCGTTTCTGGTGTATCGGATCCACACTTCATTATATATGATGGGGCCTACGCCGTGTTTCACATGGAGCTCATATGTTGGAGTTCCAATCGGAGGAACCGGACACAAATCCTCCAACCGGGAATCCCTATTACAACCAAGGCAAAACAAATTTCCAAGTCTGCTAAGACCAGGCATCTTCTCTCTCTAGTCTAGCATCAAACTTCGAAGGATTATCGAATACGAATACACTAGTCTTTCGGTTTTGGCACTTGCAAGTTCCAAACAAAACCGTCCCGAAGGATACCCAAAAACTAAGGACTGGGAGACGCTCCACTTATACTTACCTGAGATATCGATGACGTCACCAGAAGACTTGTTTATCGTTTCGCTCTACAAATCATCAAGGGTCCAAAACAGGGTGATAGTCAGGGCAGCAGTCCTTCGTAGCCGACGGGACGCGGGGAACCTCGCAGCAAAGATCTTCGGACCACGTCGACATGCAGGGGTCGCTGAAGTGGTTGGCCGTCCTCCGGAATTTTCACACGAAGCTCCTCACGAACCTCTGGCTTGGACCGGTACCGCTGATACCGCCCCACATTGGGCGCCAACTGGAGTACCGGGTTTTTATGGACCCGGCGGTGCCAGGGAATACACCTGAAAACTCCTGAGTCCTTCCTGTTTCAGACTACAGAAACACAGAGTCTTCTAGGTGAAGTTAAAGATCGTATTTATTGGCTGCAGCCAGTAACAGACATCCTAGAAGTACAACAGCATGAAGCGCATGTATGTTCTCAGGAGACTGCTCTCTTTTACGAAGCCAGCCTTTTTCTTTTATACAAAATAATGTGCTTTAGGCAAACATTCCTTATTTTACAGTTGACCATCCAAATATTTTTACTACAAAGGAAAAAGCAAAGTCATGATGACAAGCCCACATTTCTGTTCGTCCAGCTCGTAATTAATTACCCGGCGAGGTCCAGTATTTCCATCAGATATCAAAGGACCCCCAATAAAATCGGGCACCTCCTCCTCGTAAAGCAAGTCATAAAGCAAGAAACAGGGACAGGTGTGTGCAAGATTAGGCATGGTTTGTGTGCAATGAAAGGTTTATGATATGTTGTGCCTTGATACGAATCTAGCTCGGCCGCTGGGAGAGGACCTGGCCGAACAGGTTTGGCTTCGGGCGGAGGAGTCAGCTTGCCCAGGTCACAGAGGAGTCAGCTAAGGTGTACGTGTCCTTCGGACCAGGTTTCAGCTTCAGTCATTTGGCTATGTGAGGGCAATCACAAAATGGATGCCGTTCACAAAATGGAACCCGAGGGTTCATGACGGAAACGCTGATTTAATGGTGAATTCGTCACTCGAATATGACGAAAATGCTTATACATAGTATACTTGTCATTTCCGGTCTGTTGATACCAAAATCGTCATGATGTGACGATGTTCGAAACACGGGTCCAGAATTTTCGGTACCACATTATGTGATCGTCTACATTGACGATATTCTGGTGTACTCAGAGACGGATGAAATTCACAGTCAGCATGTGGCAAGCGTGCTTAACATCTTGCAGTCCAACAATCTTTACTGCAAACTAAGTAAATGTGACTTTCATGTTCGAACTGTAGAGTTTCTGGGAGTAATGCTGAGTCCTGAGGGCCAAGAGATGGCAGAACGGAAGGTAGCGGCGGTCAGGAATTGGCCTGTTCCAAGTAATGTCCGTGATGTACAATGTTTCATCGGATTCGCCAATTTTTATAGGCGTTTCATCAATCAGTTTTCCCATTTAGTGGTGCCTATCACTCAGCTTCTGAGGAAAGCGAGCGCGTTTGTATGGACTGAAGACGCTCAAGCTGCTTTCTCGGCTCTTAAAACCGCTTTTGTGTCATCCCCGGTGTTGGCTCACCCGGATCCTGACAAACCGTATGTAGTGGAGGCGGATGCCTCGGATGTGGCAATCGGGGCCATCCTATCCCAACGTCAAACGGACACGGGTCAGCTACACCCGGTGGCCTACATGTTCCGTAAACTTAATCCGGCCGAGAAGAACTACCATATAGCGGAGAAAGAGCTTCTGGCTATTCGGGACTCTTTTCAGGAATGGCGGCATTTCCTAATGGGGGCCCGTCATGTGGTCACAGTTTACTCTGACCACAGAAATTTACAGTTCATGTCAGCCGCTCGTCATCTCACGCCTAGGCAGCTCAGGTGGATGATGTTTTTCTCTGGTTTTAACTTTGTCATCACGTTCCGCCCAGGAACGGACAATCGGAAGGCTGATGCACTCGCTCGCCAGTCGACGGTTTCTCCCTGTGAAGAGAGGACTGAGGCTAGCATTGTGGATCCTGATATATTTGTTACTCACCTGTGATTTCATGGAGAATTGCTGTTGGAGTTCCTTGTCCCCTCGTGCTTTTGCTGGAATCACTGCTGATTGGGATTTTCTTCCTTCCTTTTTGGATCGCTGCCGAATGGGGATTGGACTGCCTTTTACAAATTCCATTATGGCGAGGGTGAGCGTTCCTTGCTGTGTGCCGGGACATTGTTGAGGCATGCTGGTAGCAGAAATAGGGTCTTATGCTCACTAAATAAGACTCGTTTTTCTGGAGTCTCTTTGCTCCGCTTGCCTTATCGTTAGAACACGAAGGATCTTAGTTAAAGTATCGCATTCCTTACCCTACTTCCTGCTGTTGTGTAACCGCTACACTTTGTTTTGCGAAGTTCGGGTCATAACGCGAGTGAGCAGAGATCATCGCGTTTGTTTTTTCTTTTTCATTAGTGCCCACTAAATAGTAGGTATTATCGAGTTGCCTTATATTTTGTACTTGAATCAGTTGGGGTTTTCCTCAGCTTAAGGAGTTTTTTCCCCTGGAGTGCCATAACTCCGATCACGGACGAAGAACGGTATATTGGATTTTGAAGTCCTCTGTGACAATCCTGTTCCCTTACAGGAATTGAACATTTACCAATTAGCTGTGGGAAAGCTTCAGTTTGAAAGCTGCAAACTGCAAGTTGAATGATGCAATTCTTACAAATAAGCACATGGATAAAAACACAAATGGGCATTTATAATAATATATAACATGGATGGGCTGAATATCCTTTCCAACTGACCTCTGCATGAAGTGACTATAGAGAATATTTAAATAACTAAATTAAATAAAGTCACTCTCACCTGACTTGTTGCCGCTCAGAGGGAACTTTGCTGCCCAGGAGGGATTTGCTGACTGGTTGCACGCCGCGAAAGCCTTGCCTGCTGGTGGGAGCATTTCCGCAATCGGCGGTCTGCCTGTTGCTCCCAGCGGGTGAGTGACTGTTGTAAATCACCCAGGCGCATCACCGGGGGACTGCGAGGCCCTGCATCCAGCGCGGACCTCAGCTGGTGCCTCTTCCCCCGGAGGACACGCCCAATCATCTGCGCAGGCATTTACCTTTCGCGACACCCGCTTCGCGGGTGCCGCTCACTCTCACCTGACTTGTTGTCGCTCAGAGGGAACTTTGCTGCCCAGGAGGGATTTGCTGACTGGTTGCACGCCGCGAAAGCCTTGCCTGCTGGTGGGAGCATTTCCGCAATCGGCGGTCTGCCTGTTGCTCCCAGCGGGTGAGTGACTGTTGTAAATCACCCAGGCGCATCACCGGGGGACTGCGAGGCCCTGCATCCAGCGCGGACCTCAGCTGGTGCCTCTTCCCCCGGAGGACACGCCCAGTCATCTGCGCAGGCATTTACCTTTCGCGGGTGCCGCTCACTTTCACCTGACTTGTTGCCGCTCAGAGGGAACTTTGCTGCTCAGGAGGGATTTGCTGACTGGTTGCACGCCGCGAAAGCCTTGCCTGCTGGTGGGAGCATTTCCGCAATCGGCGGTCTGCCTGTTGCTCCCAGCGGGTGAGTGACTGTTGTAAATCACCCAGGCGCATCACCGGGGGACTGCGAGGCCCTGCATCCAGCGCGGACCTCAGCTGGTGCCTCTTCCCCCGGAGGACACGCCCAGTCATCTGCGCAGGCATTTACCTTTCGCGGGTGCCGCTCACTTTCACCTGACTTGTTGCCGCTCAGAGGGAACTTTGCTGCTCAGGAGGGATTTGCTGACTGGTTGCACGCCGCGAAAGCCTTGCCTGCTGGTGGGAGCATTTCCGCAATCGGCGGTCTGCCTGTTGCTCCCAGCGGGTGAGTGACTGTTGTAAATCACCCAGGCGCATCACCGGGGGACTGCGAGGCCCAGCATCCAGCGCGGACCTCAGCTGGTGCCTCTTCCACCGGAGGACACGCCCCCACGCCAGAGAGCATTTAACACTCACTGTTATCCTGCGGCGCGGGACGCGTGCGGGACAAAGCCCGGGGCTAAGACCGGGCAAAGAGCGGGCCGTTAGAGGCTGTGAGAGACTGGACTGGGCCGGGCCATTCTCTTTGGTCCTAACCTTGTACCTTATTCGCTCCGTCCGCCAAACCTCCTGACGATCAAGTACTATGTCAACCTGTGAGTATAGAAGCAGGGCAGCTAAGGGCAAGCTGAAAAATGGGACACTAGATGATTTTATCACTAGGACCAATATAGCTATTGATATGGAGATTACTAAAATGCGGCACAGAGTATCCACCGAACTAGATGCAGCCAGGAGGCTATCCCAGGAGCTGGTCGCGGCTAAAAAATCCTCCATAGGGCATTTTGCCTTTGCTAAAACACCTGATCGCCCAACGGTTCCTGCTCCTACTCCTACTCTGATCGTGACACAGGCAGATATCCACCAGACACTTGTAGCCACGCCTCCTACATCCAAGGGGGGGTCTCCACCCGCATCCACCGACACCCTAAGATTCTCATCGGGAGGGGCAGTTGGGCAGGACACAGAGGGTGCCGGGGCCCCATTAGAAACGGCATCAAATCCTAAACCTTTGGAACCGGGTAGCGGGAATTTCCATACCCCACAAAAAGGGCAAAACAACAAAAGAAAGCGTAATAATATATCAGCATATTCAAGGAAAAAAGCCAAGGTGGCTAAGGCCCAGCTACCCACCCAGGCACCACCTTAGGTACTCCCAGAACCCCCTCAAGCGAGTAGCACATGCCCTCCCGACCTAAGATTAGAACCCAGTTCCGTACAATTGGCGGGTAAACATGAACATGAAAATGATAACCTTGTAATAGAAAGTGAGAACGGTGGGGTTCCACTTTGTACTATAAAAGGGAAGGATGTGGAATTTCTAACAATTGTGTGGGAAACACTAAAAAAACTTTTAACCCCCCTTGAAGTAAGACTTTCACGTATAGAAACTCAGTTGCTTGAGACTGAAAAAAGCATTTTGAACCTAGCAACCATCAGTATGCACGACAATAGATCAACATGTCCACCGGGAACTACCAACACTACATCATTACCTGCTGTTAATACACTAGCTGCTGCTACTCCACCTGTTGCCCCGAAGGTTAAACCCATCCCAAAACCTCGGCATAAGGCCATCATAGACACTTCTGCTAACAGGGTAGCGGTGGCCACAAATCAGCCGGCGGTCGACATTATACCACCTCCGCCAGTTACTGTAGGTCATCCTGTACCACCTCTGACAGATACGGCTATCCCGAGGGTTACCGGTCATAATAACAACCATTCCACCACTCAGAGAGCAAACATCAACAAAAATCACTACAGGGGCTTTGTTGATCTTCCTCCAGACGTAAGACCCTATGTAGTTGTGCTAACAGGGGTTCCGGAACTGACACACCACCAGCAGGAAGACTTTGGCTCATTAAAGAACAAAGTAATCCACTGGCTTAATGTCAACAGGCCAATACCGAACCACCTGAGGAGTAAAATCCTCATTGTGCTCCGGGTCCCCTGCATAGGCACTTCACACAAATCTATCGCTGGTGATTGCGTAATTGTCTCATTTGAAAATCCTAGCACTGCGCAATCTATTTACTCCTGGGATTATACTAGTGTAAACTCACCTATAGCATCTAGACCCCTTACTTATTTTTACCCACCTTTATCATACCCGAACATAGGAGGGAACTGGAGCTGGATCCCAGAGAGAAAAGGTGGCCGGGGTAGGTTACCAAATTATTGGCCACAAACACACGGTGGGTGGACCGGGGCACCCACATACAATAGATTTGGGTGCCTCGAGGAAGTGGATTGACTTCCACATAGGCCAACTATCACTCCACTAGTAGCTGACTCATCTAGTCTTATCATCTACCCCTTGGGCCGATCAGCCTTTCCCATATCACAACCCCAATGCAGGCACAAAGATAGGGCACCTGCTGAATTCCCTGCGGGCATTATAACACCTAAATCTACTAAGGATAAAATGATTCACTTAGATAAGGTTAAAGTAGAGCCAAGTAATTGGGATAATCTCCCTCTTGAGGTCATGCCGGAAATAAGGTTGGCACCAATGGTTGCACCCCCCCTCACTCAGCAAGGCCACTCCGGCTTACGCAAGTGTTCTCTGGCACTTACTGCCACTGATACGCCGGAGGCTCCCGGAGAAGGATCCATACTCTCCTGGAATGTCGCCGCCTGGCCAATAAATTAGATTCTCCAGAGTGGGGGGAACTAATTGAAGGGCATGACATATGCCTATTCCAAGAAACATGGGCCAGGGAAAAACACCTCCGTTCAGGATATGCTTCATTTGAGATTCAGGCAAAATGGGGTGGAAAGGGACGACCATCAGGGGGTCTTCTGATCTGGGTGGGATCACATCTCGGTTGCAGGGCTACAAAACTGGAAACCAATTCAGCAGATTTCCAGTGTGTAACCTTGGAGTGGCCATGTGGTGTAAACGTAACACTGATTAATGTATATTCAAGAGCGGGAGGAACAGCAGCCACCTCGGGAACAATCGAGGACTTAGCGCTGTTCCTTGATTCCACTACTCTCTGCTCCTCACTAATTGTTGGCGGAGACTCTAACACTCAGTATGAACCCCTCCCGGATTATCTGACAGGCTTAACCAGTGAAGAGGATGAACTCTGGGACATCCCCACATTGGTGGGCCCCCCTATAAAGACCTGGACACCACTCGCCACCCAAATAACATCTTTTATGCTCTGCCACTTGCTGAGGGCTTGTAACGGGCGGATTAAAGGGGATATCCCATCAAAACATACCTTCAACAGACCAAGATATGAGTCAAGAATCGACTAAATACTGGTCTCAGTGAGTGACTGGGATAAAGTGAGGGACTTTGGAATAATTGCCAGGTCTGATAGTGACCATAACGCACTCTCACTGAGATTTGTGATCCAGGGGTCACACACGGCTCTGGCAGAAGAAAATTTAGTAGACCCAGCAGACCTAGTTCTAACCAGCAATAGTCGCAGAATCAAATGGCCAAAATTGCTGGAAAACCCATCTAACATCCAAAGGCTGTATGCATTAGTCATCCCTGCACTAGAAAAGGTTGAGGCCCTTAGGCACCAGCAATTCAACGACACCAAGCCCTCTGCCCTAGAAAAAGCTGAGGTCCCTATCACCTTGTCAGCCACCCCTGCAGAGTTTAATGCGCTTGGGGCTATTCACTCTGAGCTATGCATTAACCTGGCAGAAGTGCTGAACCCTGTAGCTAGGCCGAAGAAGCCTAAGAAGAAAAGAGCCACATGGTTCAACGCTTCCTGCAGGAGAGCAAAGGACGTACTGCTAGAGTCCCTTAAAATACGAGAAACTCCCAGTAAGATCAGGGAAAAGCGGTTAGCTTATAAGTCCATCCTTCGTAGTGCTAAAATAGAATGGGACGAGGGAAACTGGTCCGAAAATGTCAGCCGCCCTCACACTACGAGATGCCCGAAAATTCTGGCAAATCGTTAAGCATGGCTCAGCTGAACCCCTAGCGGCAGTAGAAGCAAACATAGCACCCTCTGTCTGGGAGGAACATTTTAAAACCCTGTATAAATCTTACAATCTGGATCAACTGGTGACCCCATCAGAAGATACAATGTACCAACCTAACGACAGTGCAGTTCCAATGGACGGATTCACTCTGGCAGAAGTTAGTACGGCAATCATGGGCCTGGCTGACGAAAAGGCGCCAGGTCTAGACAGGTTGCCAGGGGACCTATACAAACATGAAGTCAAAATTTGGGCCCCGTACCTTAGGATGCTGTTCAACGCGATTTTGAATGGCATGCCAATTCCCCCAACTTGGCTGGGGGCAGAGATAGTCCCAATCTTTAAGAAAGGATCACCTCTGCTCCCAGTCAATTATAGGCCGATAAGCCTGATAGACGTTTCACAAAAACTGTTTGCCAGGCTGTTGCTGGACCGCCTGCTGGATTGGATGACGGAATACGATATCATGAGTCCCTTCCAAGCGGGCTTTAGGGAGAAGGTCTCAACTATAGATCAGGTCTTTCGGCTTGTCCTCATCTTTTGGAAAACGGTGCAGTTGGAGGGTGGCAGCCTCTACACTGTATTCGTGGACCTGAGGGCGGCCTTCGACCTGGTCCCCCGCAAAAAGCTCTGGGAGGTGTTGGCCAAACTGGGTGTCCCTGAGGGTTTACTGGAGATGATTGTTCGTCTTCATAGTGCCAATTTTGCGCAGGTGAGGTGTGGCAAGGTGGGAGCACTGTCAAATAGGTTCCCCGTTGGCAGGGGGGTAAGACAGGGTTGTGTGCTTGCACCGACCCTGTTTTGCCTCTACGTCAACGGGGTTATCTCTCACCTAAACGGGGTTGCCAACTCCGATGCCCCCAAGCTGGCCGGCTCCAGGGTGCCGGCGATCATGTTCGCCGACGACACCCTGCTGCTTTCAAAGTCTGCAACGGGCATCCAGCGCGTTCTTGACGGCTTTGCGGACTTCTGCGGGGTTCACGGCCTAGAAATTAACACCTTAAAGACCAAATTCATGGTCTTTAATCCCCCGCTGAAATTCCGCTTTTGCCCTAAAATCGGACAGAGCAGACTTGAGAGGGTGAAAACTTTCGAATACCTAGGAGTCATGTTAAACGATAGATTGTCCTGGAGTACGCATCAGGAGAAAGCGCTCCTTAAATTGACCCAATATTCGGGGGGTATTATGAATCTCCTGGGCAACAACAAATCATCCATTCGGCCCATAGGTCCACCTATACAGATCTACAAGGTACAGGCAAGGGGGGCTGCCATGTATGGGAGTGAACTTTGGGGTCATGCAGGAACACAAGACCTGGTAAAAGAGGAGAATACATTCATTCGGAGAGTTGTAGGACTTCCACACAGTACGCCACTTGTCCCGTTAAGGCTGGACCTAGGGTTGCGGCCACTAGATGAAGATCTGGCTTATCGTCCTCTGGCTTACTGGCGCAGGTTGTGGGCAACTCCCGAATTGACCAGCTACAGACAGGGATTACAGGAGGTGCTCGCTATGCCCAATGCTGGGAAAATTAAGTGGCTCAAATTCATCAAATCAGAGTTGGAGGGTCTGGGACTCCAGAAGATGTGGTCTGATCCTCTAACCACCTGCCCACTTTTTCCCAAAAAGAAATTAGCTGAGGCATATCGCGATAGTAAATTAACGGAACTCCTAAACCATCAAAAACCTGGCTCATTGACCGACTCTTTTCTATGTATTAAGGATACTTACAGCTTTGCACCAGTTCTAGATAAACTGTATCCTCCCTTGCTTAGGAAATTGTATTTGCAGTGGAGGCATGGGTCCCTCCCCCTTCGAGCTTTTACAAGCAAGTGGAGCGAACAATCAGTCAGCTTGTGTCCAGCCTGCAGAATGTCCGATGAGTCTGAACTCCATATACTCTTTTTTTGCCCGGCCTACAGTAAGATTCGCAAGAAATGGATAGTCCCCCTATGCAGAAACTTGGGATTCGTAAGGTGTTTGGTTGCCTTCAGAGTTCTGAAATCAAATCTGTCGGACCACATTGTTTTTGCAGTGGCCAAATATTTGGGTGCCATTTGGTTTCTGAGAAGAAAATGCCTCAAGGCTGGCCACTGATCCTAACATACCAAGGACAGATATTGTACCAAGAAACTCTGTTTTTATTGACAATGGATGATTTTATAAAGCATATATTCTTACTTTTTATTAATTTTATGAATTTTATAAATGTCTTTTATGGTGAAAAATTTTACCGAAATAAAGATTTATGAAATGATAGAGTGGTGTGTGCTATGCAGCCTGATACTTTCCTGAGGGATGTCAAGAAGGGGGCTGACTCCTTCTCTTGGAGGACCTGGCTTAGTGGTCACCCGGAATGGAGGTTGTATGGGGGCCTACCGATGTTTCGCAGCAGGTTGCTGGTGCCTACGTTGGCCTTGAGGAAACGGGTCTACGTGTGGTGCCATGAGTCCCCATGTGCTGGTCACCTTGGATTTGCTAAGACCCTGGAGCGTGTACTGCGGCATTTATGGTGGCCTTCTGTGAGACCTGATGTTGGGCGATGGGTGTCCGCTTGTGATCAATGTGCAAGGATGAAGTACGACCACTCTCGTCCGCAGGGCTTGCTGTAGCCTCTTCCTACTCCCTCCGTCCCTTGGGATCAGATTTTGGTGGATTTCATTGTGGGTCTTCCTGCTGACCGGGGATGTACAGCGATAATGGTGGTGGTAGACTACCTGTCGAAAATGGGGCATTTTGTGGCCTGTAAACAGGTGCCTTCAGCGGGTCAGCTGGCTGTGCTGGTCATGGCTAATGTGGTCCGGTTACATGGATTGCCTAGTGTTATTGTCTCCGACCGAGGCTCCCAGTTTACTGCCCAGTTTTGGAAGAAATGGTGTTCTTCGCTACATATTGACACTGCCCATTCAACGATTTTCCATCCGCAAACTGATGGACAGACTGAGCGGTTAAATCAGACTCTCAAGCAATATCTAAGATGCTACGTGGATAACAGCAAAGAGAACTGGGTGGACTACCTGTGGTTGGCTGAAGTGGCATATAATAACGCCACGCATAGTTCCACCAAGAACACACCTTTCTATTGTTTGTATGGCAGGCACCCCAGGTTTCTCCCTTTTGTTCATCCAAGAGCAGACCCAATCCTTCCTGAGGTTGCACAAAGAGTGGTACATATCAGAGAGACATTGTCCAAGGCGCAGGATCAGCTTAAGGCTGTGAAACTCAAGTACAAGGCTGCTGCAGATAAGCACTGGAGGCAAGGTCCGTTGTACTGCAGGGGAGATGAGGTGTGGTTATCCAAGAGGAATTTGCGTTTCAGGAAACACAGTGTTTTCAATCCTAGGTATATCGGGCCATATACTGTGTTGAAACGCGTGAACCCGGTGGCGGTGAAGCTGAAGCTCCCTTCCCATCTACGTATCCATCTGGTGTTTCATGTGTCACTATTGAAACCTTCATTGTCGAAAGGCAGGCCTCGTCCACCTCCCTTGATTGTACAGGGCGAACTGGAGTACGAGGTCAGACGATTGTTGGATTCCAAGTATCGGGGGCGTAAGTTGTGGTGTTTGGTGTAATGGAAGGGGTATGGGCCGGAGGAGAACTCGTGGGAGCCTGCTATGGGGATCCATGCCCCGGCTTTGGTGGCTGCCTTCCATCGGAGATGCCCCTCTAAGCCTGGTCCGTGATCTCCTCTGGTTGAAGGGGGGATGTACTGTCAAGATCGCGTTAGTATGGGACTACAGTTCCCGGCATACCCTGGGCCAGAATACTATTCCCATGATCCTCCGCGACGGAGCGCGATCTCGCGAGAGAACATATAAGGAAGGGGACCGGCGTCAGGAATTCCTTCAGAGTCCTGGCTTGCCGTGTTTTTGTTCAGGATCTTCAACGGTGTGGTAAGGGTGCTTTGCACCACTGTGCTTTTCAGCGGGATCGCTGAATTCAGAAAGACTGTGTTTTTGCTCGAAGTAATTGCGGTTACTTCTGTGTTGGTTTTGTGAACTGCTGGGTGTTGGATTTTGTCTCGGTCGGCATTTTCGGCCGACGGAGGGAAAAAGAGGATGTTTTGGATTTTCTCTGGAGACTTTCACTGCTACTGACCTTTGGTTATTTGGTGTGCAATCTAAACTCTAGAGGTTGTGCTTTGTCTGTACTGAGGATGCTACCCCCACCCATATAAGAGGCATTATATGGATATTTGGATGTACTTGTGTTCCTGGGGTCTACAATTATTTATTTCCGTTGGATTGGATTTCTATTTCCTAATGTGGCAGCGTGCATTAAATTGTGTATTGGTTTTAACTACTGTCTATACCTCTTTAAATTAACAGGGGTTTCTTGGAGGTGTATTGCTTACACTCTACCCCTGTGAAACATTATAGAGGTATACTTAGGTAGGTTCTTATACCTGTGATACATGTGATCAGTGTGACCTCCTGTGATGGTTCTGACATATATCATTTGACTATTCCATGCCTTTTTGTATTGCTGTAGTTACACCGCAACAACCCCAACGCTACCAAATACCTCTGCACATCTACGAGGTTTATTTTTCCTTTACAGGTATAATCAATAGATATATGCCTGATATATAAAATGTTAGCACTGTTAGAGAAATCGTAGATTCATGTGTGTGCTCTGTTTATGTCTTTCAGATCCCCCTCCCCACTGTCCCCTTCCTTTCCTTCCCTGATCATTTCCCTTTTCCCCTCACTTGATTTTCCCAATGCTCTGTGCCATCACGACAATTCAGGCATTGGTTTGATCTAGAGGTGGGTGTACTATTCAACAAACCGATCCCGAGGACGTTATCTTAACAAGGGGGGTGGAGCCAACATTGTCTGAGGCAGGCTCTGTTCTATGTAGGTCCAGGTGCTACTCCACCCACTACTCCAAATGCAGATTGGTCTATTCTGCCTAGCGCTGACACACCCAGCCCCTCTGGAGCTACTGCGCTTCCCCAGCCCTGTCACTCCAGAGGCAGGCATGCAATACACATCAGGCAGGCACAAACACACAAAGCACACAGAAGTGCCCACTTCTAAAAGTGGCATTTCTAAAATAGTGATAATAAATCTGCGAACACAATTACGCAGCATTTATTACCACTATTCCAAACATACCAAACTCTACCACTCTACTCCTCTCAGGTCAGAAATTACCACTGAAGAACATATCAGGGATTCCCCAATGCATTCCTATGAGAGGACAGCCTCACAGCAGTGAGAAACCAAAAATGGCTGTTTGTCACTACCAAGACATGCTACACAGTTAAGGCACATGTCCTACCTTTTACCTACAGCGCACCCTGCCCATAGGGCTAGCTAGGGCCTACCTTAGGGGTGACTGATGTGTAGCAAAAGGGGAGTCGCAGACCTGGCAACCACTTTAGGTGCCACGTCACAGCGGCAGTAAACTGCGTGCACTGGCCCTGCGATGGCAAAGGGCTGAAACATGTTTGAAAGGCTACTTTGGTGGGTAGCTCAAATAACACTGCAAGCTCACCAGTAGCATTTAATTTGCTGGCCCTGGGTATCTGAGATACCACTTTACAAGGGAATGATACGTAAATTAAATACACCATACAGGTGTTGGCCAATTTACCACATTTTACCATAGACAGCACATGCACGTTACACTGTTTAGCAGTCCAAAAAACCACCAACACCAGGTCAGAATAAAATACCAATAGGAAGGCAAAAGGTTCAGGGATTACCCTGCAAAAAGGGCCAAGTCCAACAAGGGTCCCACCCAGAGGAGTGGCTGGACGGTGGGGAGGTTACTCCTATGTCCCTGGTCCAGTTTCACACCAGAGCGGTAGCCAACGGCTCTCTGAAATGGTTTAAACTGGAATATGCAAGGAGGGCACCAAATGTGCCCTTCAAGCAGCCTTAGTAGCACTGGCAATTGACCCCACCCAGTCCCTATACACTAAATCAAGTCTGGGAGGTGGTCACACCTTCCTGTGACAGGATACCTATTGTTCTGCCTTCCCCTGCTCTAGCTTGGCTTAGTAGCAGGAGGGCAGAATTGTGTCTCTGGTCGGCAACTGCCCTAGCTTGCTGTCCAGTTCTGGAAGACTGCTACCGGGAGCAATGAGGGCCTCTCAGAGGAGCTTTACAGTGCATGGAATCTTTACAGTGCATGGAATCATACCTCTATATGTTGTGATGGCTGATGCACTTACAACTCAGGAAATGGACTCCGAAGGTTGTAGGGGCTCCCCACTCATACAGGGGCACCCTCACACTTAGGACCCAGCAATACATAATGACACCAGCAGAAAGTGAGGGTGACCATGGAAGCAGATCCTAATTTCCTACAAGGAGTCTGTCCAGGGGAGTGGTATGAAATACCCCTAGCAAGGTGATGTGCGTCACCCAAATCGAGGAGTTAGGGGTCCAATCTGAATATATAATCTGTACTGGATAAACCACCATGTGTTTGTTAGGCCCATCGCGGACAAAAAGTCAGCAAGGACTTTACTAGAAGACTCCCTCTGATGTGGGGGCCTATGTGCAATGGTGGTACAAAGAGCTGCGTTGCAGTCTCTGCCCAATAACAGTCTACCCTAAGGGAGGCGGAGGAGCAGTGCACCCAGATCTGAAAATCCTGCATTGCGTAATCTTAAAGGTAAGTATGGTGAAATTATGTTGAATAGATGGCCCTCCCAGTGTCTTGTGACTGCCACAAAGCACACGTGTGTGTCATGTGCGACATGATGAACAATAAAAGGAAACAAATTGCGAAGAAGTATGCCCACTCCTCTAGAGCCCCTCGTATTACCGGCATGGGCAACCATTTTGTAGCCTAACCTATTCATCGCAAAGTAAGTTGTACCCTGGAGGTGGGCCTCCTGGAGGAGCACTACGTCTGGAGTGTGTCTTTTCAGATACTGGAGTACCACTCCTCTTTTAATGTTGTCTCCTAGGCCATTCCCATTCCAGGAGATTACTTTAAAGCTGAGTGTCGGTAACAAGGCAGACATAAAGACTTTGTCAATGGGCATACCCTGCTGGAATGGTGACACTTTAATCATTCTCCCGGATCCAGAGTAGGAGGGGGATCACGGGCGCACAAACCAAAGTGATATGGAAGCTCCTCAAGCGCCTGGTGTGTCGGAACCACAGAATAAGCTCGTAATGTCATCACTACCTTTGATTGGGGTCGGCTAAGCAGGGCCAGCTTTAGGGCAGTGCGGCCAGTGCAGCTGCAATGGGCGCTAACTTTCGTGGGGGCCACTGTGTTTAAAAATAACTTATGGGTTTAAAAGTAGGTTAACTTCCTTGTACGTCCAGCAATTTTTGGAGGACAATAAAAATGTCAAGATAAATCTGTTGATTAATTCTCCTGCTGGTGAAAGATCAGAATTGTTTCTAGTGATAGTTTTGACTCGTCATAAAGTAGGGCAGAGGGTTAATATGCCTGCTGCAAAGATTATTTACCATGCAGATCACAGAAGAGTTGAAGTGAACTATGAGTAGCAATATAAAAAAATTAAATATATGTTAGAGAGGGACTATGGACAGATGAGGGGCACTGCTGGAGAGTGGTAGTGAAGGAATTAGTGTAGAAGTAGGTTATAGAGGGGAGCTACCAGTGCTAAAGCCGGCCCGGGGGGTAAGAGAGTAATCCCAAGTGGACACTGCATCTGAAAGAAAGTGTCATTGCTACTACTAACAAATGTACTACTAACACAAAAAATAGCACAAACTCATGTTGCAACCCCACCGCCTCCCCACATAAAGGACTTATAACTGCCCGCCCTCCCAACTGCGCAGAGTGACTTTTATCCTAACACAAGTATCTTATTGCGAGAGAGGCCTGGACCCATTCTACCGCCTCTCCACCCTTCCCTTCAATATAACAAGCATTGTTTGTTGCCGTTTAGTTGCCACTCAGTCTTACAGCAGTTCTTAGTGTTCATACTAGATTACCCCCATCTTGAGTGAGGTAGGGAGTATGTTCAGCCTGCTGCACTCCAGGATCTGTACAGTTTCAACAACACTTGGTCCTGGCGTATATGATGACCCACCCCAAGAGTGTGGGACTGGGGAAATTAATTCAAATGGTTATATAGAGAGTTGTCCTATGCATTGATTCGAGGACACAAGAGAAAGACCAATGACAAAACAATTTAGTTAGAAAAAATCTTTCTCTAATGAAATTGTTGAATAAACATTTTCAATCAATCATTACAACAATACACTGTTGTCAGAAAAGGGTGAAAAAAGGAGTGCTCATGTGTGAAGTGAACATGAAAAGATAAAGAAATGATTGAAAAAATAGTAAACAACAATGATATCCTAGTTTATATACACAACATTGGTTGGAATAGGTCCATAATCTGCCAAATCAATGTTAGGCCTGTATACATTGTCACTCTACTATGTCATTCCATAAATGACCTCTGAGCATTGAGCATGGATCAGGAGGTAGTATTACAGGCCATAAAAGGGGACATTGCCGACGTTTCAACCCGTCCCGCAATAAGGGTATTTTCTACCTCTGCATGCGGGTCTTCATCAGGACATGCCGACAACCTAATTATAATGACAATACAATTGAGGCCTATCTCCATGTATTGATTGAATATTTGTAAACAAAGAAAAAATGCAAGGACATTGACCGTGGTGTTTAGCCTCTACATTCCATAGTGCATATGTTGCCCATGGAGTATATGAATCCTATTCGTACAAGCTGTATGGAGGTAGTCTGAAACATTAATTGTATCCAAACTGGAAATACTACTGTGCGTTTTACAAAACAAACTGGTATATTACTATAAAAAACGATAAAAAACTATAGCTATTGATTTAGTGAAAGATTTATTTGTATCTTACCCCCTCTGATAGTATTATAATGGGAACTCCCTGTGTGGTTTCCAATTATAGTTCACTTCGTTCAGAATAATAAGCTGGCGTGGTCATTACGCGATAAATATTAATCTAGAAGGGAAAGAGACAGTCTAAGAAAATCATCTTTAAAGTAGGAAATTTGCAATGCTGTCGAATGGCTTAGGAGCAAGCCGTGCATTAATGAAAGCCCATACAAATGGGGGCCTCGGATAAACATTGCGACAATCTAAGTATTACATATTAAGTAGGGGGGATTGCACAGCTGTCCGGGATGCGTGGGAGTAAGACATGCCTAAATGCGAACCCTTACAAATGGCTTCCCTATGTATATAGAGATAACTCTAATCACTAGTATATGCAGTAAACCGCTGTGCTCTCTACCGTTCCTATGTGACCCTTAGAGTATATCCAGTCATATCCCTTCCCTATGTATATAGAGATAACTCTAATCACTAGTACATGCAGTAGACCGTTGTGCTCTCTACCATTCCTATGTGACTCTTAGAGTATATCCATTTGTATCACCTCCTTGTGTGACTTTACATCTTGTACATTTGCAATTTTTTCTGTTTGTATCCTTTATGTAACGCATGTAATCCTAAGTCCTTATGTTTGTCAACTGGTTCTTATGTAAAGCGCTCTGACACCTTCGGGTAAAGTTCGCGCTATATAAAATCGCATAAATAAATAAATAAAAGTTTATATCCCCATCTGTGCCTATATGAAGGACAGGAGAATATTTCCATGTTTGGATGCCCCGTACCTAAAAAATTGTTTTAGAACTGAAAGAGCAAGGGGCTCTCGTATTTGAATGGTTAGGACAGTACTCCCGCACCACATGCACGTCCTGAATGGATGCGTTGACGCAAACGCCATTAGTAGTCACCAGCGATTCGCGCTTCAAGCAGTGAAAGTAAGCTCCGCAATGCTAATCCTTATATTTATTCGGCAGTATGAAGCAACAAAAATACCCGCTCATCTGGTGTATTACTAATGAAAAATGTAACATATTATTGTGCCTCCGGTTAGATAATTTGGCAGTGTGAAGCAACAAAAAACACACCGTCTCTGGTGTATTACTAAAACATTTTGCACATAATTATGGCACCGGATGGTATTGAACACAGTGAAGGATTCAGTATGCCAGTGAAAACCCCGTAACTCGAGTGTAGGGGCAATTTCGACAGGAAAAGGTATTATTCAAAGACACTAAAAAAGTGTAAAAGACAGGAAAAGGAACATAGAAAAAATGACCCATATTTAAAGACAATATATGTGTATGATGTTATGACAATTGCAAAACTGTTACAAAGGTACAATTTATAACATTGAAGACGATACATATGGTGTTATGACCGTTACACAACTGTTACAACTAGACAATTTTGTAGCACAAGGGTGGACGTGCTAACAATATTGCAAACAAAACTTGATACTTGTTAAAATTGGGGGTCTCTAGTTGGCACAGGTAGGTACTTGTGACAAATAGGGACCCTGTTCTCTAGTCAGGGTAAGGGGGTACACTCCTAAAATAAACCCTGCTCACCCCCTTGGTAGCTTGGCATGAGCAGACAGGCTTATCTCAGACAGTGTGTAAAGCATTTGTCAACACATACAGTAATCAAGTGACAACACTACAAATGGACACCACACAGGTTGTATATTTATAAGAATAAGTATCTTTTATAAAGATTTAACACAAGACCAAAAACGATAAGAATAATCCACAGTACTATTAAAAATCAAGAGATCTTGTTAAAATGCTTAAATCAGAGTTCTATGCGAGTCGGTAGCCCTGTCCGACTACAGCGTTGATGAAAATAACACAGAGTCTAACAATTCCAGTGGACCGTGTTGATACAGGCCCACTTAAGGGTAGACAAACTCGGTCCCAGTACCTTTACTTGATGCGACTGTCACGGGCGTGCGAGCCGGGTTCGGCGTTCGGCGCGTTGCAGAAAAGAAAGCATTGCAGGACACGTTGTCTCTGGATGCGGTGCAGGCAGCGGCCCGTTGACGGAGTCGGTGGGTCCAAGGCGTAAGTTGCAGGGCGAGACTGTGCTTTGTTGCGGTGCTTGCAGCTTGCGGTGCGGTAACAGAGCCGAATTTCAGGAGCTGGCGTTGATCAGTCCGGACAGCGGTACGAGTCAGGCGGTGCATCACAAAGTGTACGAGGCGGTGCCCAACTCCGATGCGTTCACAGGACTCGAAGTCAGCAACAGTGACCGCTTTGGTCAGACCAGTACAAGTCGGTGTAGCAAGGCGTTGCACGTCGCGGTGTCCACAGGTTACGGTGCAGGCAACGGCTCGGTGATGGTGTCAGGACGGAGTCGGTGAGCTCAGAGTTTACGTTGCAAGATGCGGACATTGTTCGATGCGGTGCCTACAGGACACCGAGCCGGTCGTGTGAGTTGGTTACAGCTCCCTTGCCTCTGTAGCCACTGAAACAGTGTTTCCAGCAGCAATCCACAAAGGCCAGTGAAATCTACTGGTCCTGAGACTTTGGTCAGGGGGCAAGCTCTCTTCTAAGCCCTTGGAGATCCTCCACAAGTCGGATAAAGTGCACACAAAGTCCTTTCTCCTTTCTTTGGCAGTCAGGCAACCACTGCAGGCCAATCCCCCAAGCAGCACTTCAGCTTAAGGATAGTCTCTCCTCAGTTTCTTCAGGTTCCTCTCCTCAGCAAAGGTTTCTTCTTGTAGTCCAAAAGTGATCTAATTTCTTGGGATCAGGGTCCCAATATTTATACTCCAAAATCCTTTGTCCTCTGAGGGCATAGGGGCCTTTTCCCAGTCCAAACCAGTTCTGGAGCAATCTGTTTGCATGACTCCTTCTTTTCTTTCACAGTGCAGGGCAGAAACATCAGACGCCCCACAGGAGGTGGAGCCAGCATTGTGGAGGGAAAGCACAGCCCTGGAGCACCTTGTTGACAGGATTCCTTCTCTTCTTTCACTGTGCAGGGCAGAGACATCAGACGCACCACAGGAGGTGGAGCCAGCATTGTGGAAGGCAGACACAGCCCTATTAGGGTCCCAGGTGCAACTCTTCCCTCCCATCTAGATGCAGATCTCTCTATTCACCACTGGGCTGACTCATTCTGTCTCCTGGAATCCCCCAGCCCTGTCACTCAAAAACTCCAGACAAGGAATACACAACCTAGCAGAGGCAGACTTGGAAAGTTAGACAAGACAATACCTACTTTTTAAAAGTGGTCTTTTCAAACACAGAATGTTAAACCAACTTCACCAAAAGATGTATTTTATCATTCTGAGTTCAGGCATACTAAACTCAAATTTCTACCATGTTCCCTGTGTAAGTTAGGATTATAAAATGGAAAAATCTAACTGCCCATTCTGGCCTATGGAGAACAGGTAGCTTTGCAATAGTGAAAAACGAAAATGGCTGTAATTCACTGTTAGGACATGCCACACACATCAGGTCTTGTCCTACCTTATACTTACAATGCACCCTGCCCTTCGGCCTATTATAGGGGTGTCTGAAATGAAGAAAAGGGAAGGTTTAGGGACTGGCAAGTGGGTGAACGTGCTCAGTCAACATGGCAGTACCAGACTGCACACAGGCCCGGCAATGGCAGTCCTTAGACACATTTTACAAGGCTGCTTCTGTGGGTGGCACAACCAGTGCTGCAAGCCCACCAGCAGCATTTGGATTTACAAGCCCTGGGCACACTCAGTGCACTGTACTAGGGTCTGACAGGTAAACCAAACAAGCTAATCATGGAATCACTAATTCATACATCAATTTACAATAGGGAGAGCATATGCACGTTAGCTCTGATCAGCATGGTAAAGTGCCCAGAGTCATAAAACAGCCAACAACAGGTCAGAAAAAATTGAGGAGGAAGGCAAAAAGTTCAGGGATGACCCTGCAAAAAGGGCCAAGTCCAACATAACCCCCTTCCAGCCAAAACGCAGGGTAGACCAATCACTACTTTGATGGGCTTCCCTGCTTTGGGCGATAGAACATGGACCTGGCCCGCAACAGCAGGGGCATATTCCAGTTCTACGCCAATCTGAACCCATTTCAATTCCTTTGTCCATACTCTCAGGGTCCACCAAGCTAATCCATGGGGAACCCTTTTCTACTCCTGTGGGCACCACCTGTGCAGCCTCTAACCTTAACTTACTCACAGGTGTGTCCCAACAGACAGACAGCAAGTCACAGTGGCCACTGACAGTAGTCAGGAATGAGACCCAGGCCTTATGCCTCTCAGGGCTCTCAAACCTCTGTGGCAGGGAACAGGGAGCAGTAGCCCCAGGTGCTTGGCACCCTTTGTCCACTCTTCCTCCTGTCAGGTCAGGTCAGGTATGACATCCTGACACTGACCCACCAGCCCAAGGCCTGTACCCGGCGGCTGGACCAGAGACTTCCAGAGCACTGCACTCTTCCAACTGGAGTGGTACCCCTAGAAGCTACCTTGGTCAGGACACTGATTACAGTTGCCCTTTCCTCCAGGTCAGACCACACCTGAACCTGGCTTCCCAACCCAGGGACCAAACCCTGCGGTTGAACACTTGCCCGGTGCACCAGGACTTCCTGGGGAGCATGCATGCCCGCCCTGAGGGTAACACATAACTCATGTGTTGTGTGATAGTCTCCTCTTTGTAGTGGTAGTGATCCCTACAGTGGTGGGGAGCACACAGTGTTGTTTAAATACCCCTCACACACCAACAGGCCCCTGGTGTCATGCTTCATCATCGGGGTCTTCGCACCCCTCTACGGGATGCGGCTTGCTGCGACTCACGGCTACGTAGGAGCACTGAAAGTGGACTATGTGTTGATGTGTGTGAAGGAATTCAATGTGAGTGGTGAGGTGAAAGAAAGTGATTGTTAAAAGACACCTGGCTCGTAGGAGAAAAAATAATAAAAAGTTTTTATTAAGCCCTCGGTTGGTGTCGTTAAAAAAGTGCAGAGTGAGGTTGTTGGTACTATTTAGGGTACATCAACCTCTCAAGTGCGTCGACATGTTTCGGAGTAACAAGGACTCCTTCTTCAGGACGGGGTGTGCACTAATATTCCCACCTTACTCACATGTGTGTAGATGTGAAAGTGTGCTCTACAAAAAAATGGTTGGAATAGGTGAAATGTACCTAATCGTGTTATGGATGTAGTCTGTTGCGCCCAATTGGCGTAGTTAATACAGAACCTGTGGATGAAAAGACATCATGTAATAAAACATTACTTTGAAATATTGAAAAAGCCTATGTAAATACACAGGAGGGTGAAGAGGAACCAAAAATAAGGTCCATAACCCTGTAAAAGAAAAAGACATAGACAAACATAAAGACTAGGACACACATGAATTTGATATGTTCGCCATTGAAATCCCTTGGATTGAATTGTGGGAAGAAAACCCATTATGGAGAAGATATACAGTTCTTACTTTTTGATAAAGGCTAAATGGCCTCATGAGCCAAGGCGTGGTATTGGGGGTTCTTTTTTCTTCTTGCCCAATGTAGCAACCTAATGGATGTCAAAAGAACAGCGTGGATTTAGAATCTAAAAACGCTGTTTTTTAGAAAGCTAGTGCCTCTCTGTTCTCAGGTCTAACTCACGGTTACTGCCAAATCTGGTGGTGTTCCTCCCCTCAACGAGGCTCCGACCGTATGCCGAGCCATGTTGGACAAGTACTATTTATAGTAGTGGTAATTGGCTTAATTGGTGCGAAATTGGGATCGGAAAATGCCCAAAGAAGGATCTATCCATTGCCCTTTAGATCCGGTTCTGCGCGCGTATAGAGGGAGTGGTAGAACCTCGCGCGCATGTGTGGGCAAGTAGCGTCTGCCAGACACCAGAACTGATGGAGGTCTGATTACAGACACTCCCAACTCACCAGACACTAGGGGATCCCCATCAACGGGCGGCCCATCAAGACAGCCTAGGCTTCCCACCTGGTGTTTCCTTAAATAACCATCCAGGCTCTGAGACTGGATTTCGGGCACCTTGGGACACGCAGCCCCACACTCACTCCTTCTCCACTGAGGCAGGACATGAGCCCCTACACCCCTCCCACTACAACGGGACCTAGCAGGGCTACTCTGCACCACTTCCACCACTCTGGGTTAGAAGATACATGAGCCACTCCCCACAGGGTCACTCCCCAATGCCTCTCCAGACCCTCTGGAATCCACCAAAAGGTCTGCCTCCAAGATGAGCTCCCTGATGTTGGAGAACCCACTGTGCAACAGGTGTTGGCATAGCTCTGGAAAACAGGGACTTACAATGCTCTCTCACAATTGGGTCACACAGCCGCCTACAGGGGTTAACCAAACTATCCTTCACCTCACTATCCAGTGCCTCGCACACGTACTCCACACCACTCTCCTGAGATTGGCAAGACAGTATCTGACTGTCGCTGTCATTCAACCCACACTCTTCTGGACGGTCTTCACACTCACATATCTGGACTTCAACCTTGGGGGAAGCCCTCTCCCTGCACCTCTCATCTAGAGTCAGTAGAGTGTCCCTCTCACCTCTAGGACCATGAACCCGTGCGCCAGTTACCCCATTCTCCTCAGGGACACTGCGCACTACTGGAGCTACCTCATGTCCTTGAACCTCCTGGTGTATGTTAACCCCCTCCAAGTCAGGTGCCACATCTCTGGGTGTGTGTACTATTTCCTCAGCATTAGAAAATTCAATTTTGCTTCCACCATCTGAGCTGGACTCCACCTCCAACTCAACAAAGCTCACTTCCAGAGCTACCCAAATTTCTTGTTGCTCGGCTGAGACACTCATGGCCTCAAGCCTCTCGAGCTCTAAATCAAGCTTCCTCATTATCAAGTCATGCTCAAACTGCATTCCCTTTTCCTCTAGAGCCAATTTCTTACTTTCTAACTCCAGTTGCCCATTCAATTTGAGCTTGGCCATTTCCATTTCATGCATCCTATTCCTGTCTGCCAACTCTTCTGGAGACAGGCCTCAGGCAGAAGCACTGCTACCCTCCCCTTCTGGAGCCAGCAGACCTTCAAGCCACTGCTCTGCATCCTCATATTCAATTTCATTTCCAGGGGCGTTCCTTGCCTCGACCCAGGTTCTTGGCGCCTTTTGGAACTGCTCATTTCTGGAGAGTCCGGTCACGGAAATTTTAAACTTTTTGCAGAAGCTCTTGAGCTGCTTGCTGGTGTAGCTTTCTATTTTCTCTTCCTCCCATTCACAGTCAACAGATGCAATGGATGCTGCCTTTTCCATGATAGTTGAACCAGGCATTACTTTGCAAAACTAGATATCCCTGGCAAAAACAAGTATCAGAAGTACGTGGTTGCGTTATGGTCTGCACTCACTAAGTAGTGTTCACCAATCACTGTATATGAGTCACAAATGCAAGTCCAGAATCCTCACTGCTGACTACTAATGTTCGAATTTGGGGTCTCCAGTTGGCACATGTAGGTACTTGTGACAAATAGGGACTCACTCCTAAAATAACCCCTGCTCACCCCCTTGGTAGCTTGGCATGAACAGACAGGCTTATCTCAGAGGCAGTGTGTAAAGCATTTGTGAACACATACAGTAATCAAGTGACAACACTACATATGGACACCACACAGGTTGTTTTTTTTAATGTATGAGATACAGTGGTTTCCAAAAATAATGAAATTGATACATCAAGCTTAAGATATTCCTCAAATGCCGCTATATAGTGTATCTCAGTGAGGAATCACATGCCTCACATCTAATGCAGAGATTCATTACACCAGTTGCTTGTTGCCATCAGTGGGCCCGCCACATTAGGAGTTCATCGTCAGCTGGTTTGCTTTTATAACAGTCTTACATATTCTCTTTAAATTACCTTCGGTATAGCGAAAATTCAGTGAAAGACTTGCAACGTCAGTCTGAACAAGGAAACATCAATCTTGATGACCATTGGAAGTCCCGAACTTTAGTCATATAACCTTTAGTATTTCCATAGGTAGCTTAGCAACAGATTTTCAACTGAGACGGATCCCTGAGGAAGGCAAAGCCGAAACGCGCGTAGTGTGTGTATAATTGACCGCCAGTTCTCTCATATGTTTCTGTGTGTTTTTTTATAATCAAACAAATTCTTTTGTTAACTACGCTCAGATCAACTAAGTTCAGATAATGTATTGCAGAGAATAAGTACAACAACATTGATTGCATCACTTGGTCAGCATTGCTATGTAAACTTAACTCATGATTATCAATTCATGCCAAGAAATGTATTTTAAATTTATACAGAAAAATGTCTATATAAAATATTTATGACTATTTTTCTATAAATTAAATAATTGAATATCCAATTTCTGTATGTCATTGTTGTTTGTTGTATATATTCTGTTAGTTGGTTTCTTTGTCATTATTAGCTCTAGTCCATCGCCTTGCGTTGGGCAACCCTTTTTCCTTGTAATTTTCCCTGCCTTTAGGCATTTCCATCCTTCAAGCAGGGGCCCGTCCTTTCCCAAACTTATTCTGCCATGGGCTTCAGAAAAATTTCTATATATCTGCATAGTGGTTCGAGTAATGAGCCGCAACCAGAAATTATGTGTCTACCTGGTGGATTTGTCATCCTTTTATGGATTTTCGGTAGTGTGCATATCATGGGCATTCTGGGTTGGGAATTGCTAAGGTAACTGTACTCATGTGGTGTTAAGAAACCTTCTTCTAGACCTATATCCATGACTCTCCTAATGGTGTCTGAGATTTCCTTTGTGGGATCTGATCTTAATTTCATATAGTTCTCAGCCACAAAATCTCAGATTTATACTCACTGGTGCTCTGGATTACTATTGCTCCCTCTTTATCGGCAGGATTTATGACTATGTCTCTGTTGTCTTTGAAGGACTGTTTTGCCTTCCTTTCCGATTTCGAAATGCTGTATTTCACATACTCTGTTTTTAGACAGGAGATTATTGACATCGCTTAATACCACCTGTTCAAATGCCATGATCTTATGGGACATGAGATGTGATGGGGGTATAACACTGGAGGGAGGCCTTAACCCAGTGTTGGAGAAGGTTGGCTGTGTAGGAATCTTGTTAAAGTAGTGCTTTAAATGAACCTTTTAAAAAAATGATTTTCAACGAAAACAGTACATCATAAATGCTTATATATAAATAGCTGGCACAGCCCTAGCATATTGAACTTACAGTCTTCCGTTTCTGTTGGTATATGCCAGTATGGTACACATGAAACAATATTTTGTCCATTCACAATCTTTTGAATCATATCACAATATCACAGCAGGGCATTTCACGTGACATCGTAATAACAGTCAATACTGGGCATTCAGTTCACATTTTCTAGTTAGGGCTATAATGTGATCTCACTATTACAGTGGTTTGCAAACACATGAATGTCTTGGCATGACTGGCCTATAGAAAGGACATTTTACCTACGGGGATTGTATGTAGTTAATACCTGAGGTATAGTAACAAACAATGCATGGGCATATTGCATCGGGCAGCCCTAGGGCGCAGTCTTTCCAGGTTTGGCATCCTGGCTATCGCGCGGGTGTGTTCAAAGTTAGCCTGTCAGGGGTCCCCAGATATCTCCAGGCCTGGAGGTCCTTGGTATTAGCTCCGCATAAGTAGATAGTTGCTCCTGACAGAACACTAAGTCATTAAGCCAACCCTTGAACTTGGGCCCCCTCCCCCTGCCCCATCGACAAGCTTGACGAAGCCCAGCAGAGCCAACAACGGTGTTCGCTCGATGTGGGTTGCTGTCATTAAGTCTAGGGCTTCGAAGACTTGATTCGAGTAGTCATGTACTCCTGGGCATTCCCAGACCAGATGTAGAACGGCGGCGCCTGGGGCCTGGCATCTATCGCAGCTTTCGGAGTCCCTTAATTTGTATTTATACATCTTAACTGGGGTGTAATATAACCGATGGAGGAATTTGTAATGTGTTATGCGTAATCTGCTGCTGGCTGAAACCTGCTCAGTCTGCGAGCAGCAATATTTCCGTTGTTCATCTGACAGTTCATGGCCTAGCTCTGTGTCCCAGCGACCCTTGGCCTTTGCGTGTGTACTGTGTGGTATATTGTGGTGACGAGGTGTCCTGTGGATCTATTTTTTAGCATCAACTGTAGTGGAGTTAGCATTGGGTGTTCATTCGGGAACTCCGGAGTAAGCGAGCGCACAACCTGTCTGAGTCGTTGTAATGGCAGAGTTTTTGGCTTTATTTAGCAGTGATATAGATCATTAGTCTTGCTCGCATCTAGTATAGGTATTCTTAGCCTGTGTTGGCCCTTTTAAGCCCTTTTTTCCAGATCTAGAAGAGGATAGCTGCTTAATATGCCTTTATTCTTGACTTTAACCTGTCTATTGCCTATTGGCTTTGACATATTAGACACATTGGTATGGTTTATGTAGGTATTCTGACAGAGCTAAGGAGCATTTCACCCTTTTCAGGCCTACAGGCCTAGAGCTAGAGGGACTCCATCTTGATGAAGCTGAGAGGCTTTTCAGGGCAAAGGCAAAGTTTATAGTTATAACTGTTGTTCGCCCTAAGCGGACCGGAGAGAACCGGCCAGAGCTGAATCTAATCAGGAATTGTTCCCGGGCTCAGGTCTCTAGACGAAACAAGCAGACTGGTCACTGTGGGAGCGTCTAGCGCAAGGAGCCTGGTGCATGGGATTGGTGGGAGGAAGCTGCTGGCTGGAACTTTCCATGAGGAAACAGCATTCTATATCAGTGAAGTGCAGAGGCGGAGTCAGTCAGTCGAGGAGAGAGTCAAGCAGAGGGTCAGTCCAGCAGAGAGTCGAGGAGTGGAGTGGAGTTGGCAGAGAGAGAGAGAGGGTTCAAGCTGGAGAAGAGCTGAGTTGAATAGTGAGCTGGAACTGAAGGAAGCAGTCAGAAGCAGTTGCTTATCAGGAGGAGGTGTGAATAGCTGGAGTCTGAAGTAATGCCTTTTAGAAGAGATAGAGGAGAGATCGTGGACTAACCTATGGGAGCAGATGGAGTTAATTGGACATTGGCGCAGAGACAGAGTGAATAAGCTAGTGGAATGAACGGTGATCAGAGCGGCAGGAACCATTAAGATTGAAGACGGAAGGTGGAGACAGTTCGTGTGGGGGAGAGAGAGTCTGAGATGGGCCAAGGCACAGACGAGAGAGGAACCCAGATGACAGCTAGAACAAGACTTCACACTAATCAGGTGATATTGTTTTCATCACATTAGCTACACTTACACTTTATGTCCAATCTTTTCCCTTTCAGCGGAGTGTTCCTGTTATGTTTATTCTTTTCTCTTTCAAGCGGTGTGTTCTACCTATAGTCTTTGTCAGATCTGTATAAAGGTTTATATTGTACTAATAATAAATGACCCCATTAATTAGTGAATTAGTGTGCATGAGTTCTTTTATGATAAAGTTATCCTGGCTTCAAGCCAGTTGCTGTTGAGCCACTGATGGATCAAAAAGGGGGTAGGAGCGCTTAAATCAAGAAATAACTCAATCACATAGTGTGTATATCTTTGTCCTCATACAGTAAGGATAATCTTTCCTGGTAAGTATTACTGTTTGAACAGATGCTACCCCTGATCAGGTAAGTAATAGTGAGGGAGAGAGGAGACTTGCAACCAAGGGACTAAGTTAGTACACCATCCCATAATATTATTGTAGTAGCAGACCCTTAGTGAAGAGACTTCCCAATATATATATATATATGTATAGGTGTTCATAGGAATGTGGTCGTCGTTGATATGCGGCGTTAGTGAGAGCACTGAATATGAGATCAGTGTGGATACCCACTGGATTGTGGCTTGAATAAGTGAGAGCGTTAGGAGGTCGAACTAACGTGTAGTTTCGCAGGATTGCGAACAGTTTGGAAAAGGGAACATTGGGTTCTGCAGGCCCGTGTGTAGACGCACCGGATTGTGTGTCATATCTGCCCTAGGGTAGAACGGTCTGGGTCAGGGTGGCCGCGAGACCAACTGATGTGAATAAGTGTGGTGTAGGGTATGGATATCCCTAGTAATCAGTGAGTATTCTTAGTATCCCTATAGATTTAGTGGTGTTTTTAATAATATGAGCTTGTATATTGCGAGTTCCCCATCCTCAGGTAGGTACCAGGTGCCTGGATAGGTGGTCCTGAGGAGGGAAGGTGAGTACGTTCTGGCTGGGTTGGAGGGGCCCCTGGGGGCTGATCCCACCTACTCAGAAAATCCAGCCATAACAGTCGTATATATAGAAAGATATGCAGTGGGGACCGCTGGAGACCTTGAAACATGTGCTCAGGCGTATGGAATTGTCCATGTGGTAGAGGTCCCCCCAGGTTTTAATGTGAGTTTGGTTCCTCAATTTATGAAATGCTGTCTCTGGAGGAGGGGCATGTTGGGGTGAAACGTGAGTGGTAGTAGTGAGGAATATAGTAGGGAAGTTTCTAGCATGCATCCAATACGCTGCCATGCTGTAGTTGTACATGTGACAGTGGTTGGGATTATTTCTCTAGGGCCAGGGGTTGCGTATAGTGCTCCATCGATGGGGATGGGGTCCGCTAGCCAGTGCTCTGCCGCCACTTGTGGCATAAATCGTGGCTGATGCACCCAATAGCAGGCGTAATGCGCCTGTGCACTTATATAGTACAATTCGAAGTCTGGTATATCAAACCCTCCCTTTGAATGTGGTCGGGTGAGTATCTTCCCCTGCAGTCTCGGCTGCTCGCCGCCCCATACAAAGCGTGTCAGTTCGGACCTAAGCATTTAAAAAAAATCCCCCCTGGGTGGAACGGAATGTTTAAAAAGAGGTAGTTGGGGAAGTATCACAATTTTAATTAAGGATGCCCTTCCCGCCATTGCGAGGGGAAGAGTTATCCATCGGGTAACGTAGTCTGTTATGCGAGTCAGGGCTGTGCCATAATTAAGGTGCATCAGTTCCTCTCTATCCCTGGTAATACGAATGCCCAAGTAGGGCAGATCCTCATCACACCACTCCAACGGGTAATTCATAGGGAAGCTGGCTTTATCATTATGATGTTGTCTCAATTTGGCTGCTAGGGGTTCAATCGCAAGCACAACGAGCAAGGGGGATAGGGGATACCCCTGCCGGGTGCCTCTGATGATCGGAAAGGCCTGAGAGATACGTCCATTTATTTGAACCTCAGCAGTTGGTAGGTGGTATAATAGCTGGATCCAGGAGCGAAAGAGGGGTGGGAAGACCATGCGTAGAATCACTCCAAAGATATAGTCCCACTCAACTGAATGAAAAGCCTTAGTGGCGTCTAAAAAACCGCCGCCAAGGGCAGCTCAGGGGACACGTTATTTAGAATGGTGAATAGAGTTCTTATATTGTGTGAGGTGGTCCTTCCGGGTACGAAATCAGATTGGTCAGGAAGAATCAGTTTCTCCATTAATAGACTAAGATGATTTGCTATAAGCTTGGACAGTATTTTAGCATCACAAATAAGCAGGGACAGCGGCCTATAGGAGTCACACTGAAGAGGCGATTTCCCTGGCTTGAGAAGGGAGATTCTGAGTGCCTCCCTCATGGATGGCGGGAGTATACCAGTTTTGCGCAGTATGAGGGCCATCTGGTCTATGTACATTTTGTAGAATTCTATAGGAATGCCATCCATGCCAGCAGCTTTCCCAGACTGCATTTGCATTATGGCCTCCTTTACTTCGTCCAACTCGAAAGGGGCTCATAAGAATTCCCTCTGCGTATATCCCAGCCATCCCAATGCCACATCTCCTAGATAGCTCTCAAGATCCAAAACATCTTTCCTCTTGGTGGTGTAAAGTTGGGCATGATGATTTGTAAAGGCATTAAGTATATTTGCGGTGTCTCGGTAGACCACTTCATCCAGTCCCGCCAGCTCCAGTACATAGTTGGAATAGCGAGGTTTTCGAATTGTGTGTCTTATCCGGCCGTTCTCCCTCCCCATAACGGCGAGCCACCCAATATTTACCCCTAAACCGCGTCTCCATATTGTCTCCACCCTATCCACTGAATCTTTGTTTCGCTTGAAAAAAGACTGTATTTCCTCCCCAATTCTGCCTGAAAGACTGTGTCTAGTAGGATAGGAGCGTGCAGTCGCCAGCTGTTGCGCGGGGGGCCATAGTCTGATGAGGATAACATAAGTTTAACTGGGGCGTGATCTGAGTAGGTTCTAGCCAAGTGTTGTACCTTAAATGCTTTAAACGTACCTTCCTGAAAAATTGGTGCAGTTCCATTTTGATGTTGAAAGTGTTGGGAAGTGTGGGTACAAACGATAAACGTTTACATAGAATTTGTTCCCCCTCCATTATAGTCAGATAGGTTGCCCACTGGCTTTTTTGGCAAGGTCTCCGGTGAATTCATCACCTGTACACTTGATTCCGTGTTTGTATCTCCCCGTGGTATTCCGGTGAGAACCGGAACTGCTTCCTGCACACGGATCTGCCTCGGCTCCACCTGGGATGCCTTGGTCCCCGTGGTCTGGTTCAGGGTTGTCCCCTGCCCCTGTACTCTGGCCATTGGCTTACCCCTAAAAATTTCTGCTGATGTTCCTGGAAAGGATATTCCTGGTGGTAAGCACCTGTACTTGTGCTTGGTCTACCAGCCTCATTATCTGAACCACTGGCTGTGGAAGAATCTGGAAACGTGGTGTCCACCCTTGTGCTTTAAATTGTCTAGTTGTAACATACGTATCGTCTTTAATGTTATAAATTATACATTTGTAACAGTTTTTCAATTGTCATGTTATCATACACATATATTGTCTTTAAATATGTGTAATTTTTTTCTATGTACCTTTTCCTGTCTTTTCCACTTTATAAGTGTCTTCAATAATACATTTTCCTGTCGGAATTGCCCCTGCACTCAAGTTACAGGTTTTTACTGACATACTGAATCCTTCACTGTATTCAATACCTTCCGGTGGCACAATAATGTGTAAACATTTTTAGTAATACACCAGATGAGCGAGTGTGTTTTTTGTTGTTTCACTCTACCGAATTATCTAACCGGAGGCACAATAATATGTTACATTTTTATTTAGTGATATACCAGTAGAGCGGGTGTTTTTTGTTGCTCCCTACTTCAAAGTCCCCCACTACAGCCTCCAGGACCCTGACTTGGCCTGATAAAGTCTTTGTTTCAGTCTGTAATATAGTTATAGAGTCTCCTGCCTACTTGACTCAGATGCCCATATTCTGCAGATCGGCATGCATTTGTGTGACCTTGGTCTTTACTGAGCCAATTTTGACCTGCAGGACCATTCCAATGCCCTGGATAGCTGTCATAATATCCTGTTGAGTTGGGGTCTCAACAGCCTCAGGGGTCATTCCTGACAAAGACCGGGGACCATCAGATGTTGAGGCAGAGGTATCTGCCTTGGGCTGCACATATTTCTCAATTTTTGTCTGGTGGGCAGTACGAGATCCCTTGGCGTGAGACATCTCCCTCTCTAGCTTTCAAAAGAGTTGCCTCTTGAGTTTCACCATATGTGCAGAGTCACAGTTGGGGTGGGCTCAGTAATTGTTGCCACCCACCAGAGTGCAAAGGAAGGCGCCTATGTGGCCAGTCAGGTTTCTGTCCACCACCCCACGAGCGACTGTGTTTCAGTCTAGCTGCTTATCAGTTGTCCCCGGTATTGTCACGATGAGGCCCAAAATAGCGCTATCTGATAGAAACTTCTAGCTGCAGATTCCTTACCTTTGAATTGCACAGGTGTCAGGCTGGATCCAGAAACTTTTGCTAAGCAATACCCCTTGCTCCCGCCAGTGTGTGGCTACTTTAGGCTTTGCACGATGTAGTCGGGATTGTTAGCGTCCGTTATGATGTTTTTGTATATATATATATATAGGCACCACCAAGCCCGCAGACGTCAGTTCTTTTCTTTCCACACCAGTTAAGTGCAGATCCAGGAAGAGCTACCCCTCTGTCGCTTTTTGACAGACTTTTTCACAACTGTTAGTTGACTTTCAGATTTTTTCCATTGTGTGCGAGGATGTCTTCGAGGAAGATAGGGTTTCAGCCATGCAAGGATTGTCCCCGCACAATGTTGGTCACAGATCTCCACCTTGTATGCCTCTGGTGTCTGGAGTGTGACCACGATCCAAAGTTGTGCTCAGACTGTCGGACCTTGGCTCCTAACGTCTTATGGAAATGGGCTTTGAAGCTCCTTGCGGCCCGACAGGTGACACTGTCCAGCAAGACTCTGCGGAGGTCCCGGTCCCGATCAAAGAAGAGGAGGTCACCAGACCGCTCTCAGAGCCCAAAGTCCTCTTTCTCCCACTCGAGTTCATCAGGACACACGGGGAGGAGGCACAAGATGAAGATGAAGACGTCTAAGCGGATTTCATCTTTAACTCGACTGTCATCCAATGACGAAGGAGGTAAGGAGCACCAATGCTCTGGGCACGGTTCTACGGAGCCGGAGCCAGCGTCAACTTCGCACCTCCCTCGTTTTCCTGGAGCCAGAGCGACCCCTGCTCAGATTAAAGAGTTCTACCATGCCATGCACTACCTGTTTAAGTGGCCTAACCCCTCTGGTGAGCCTTCGGGCACCACAGGGTTGGAAGGGGCCCTGTCTGATTCGACACTGTCTGCTATGGACACCGCACCGGTGGGACCGCAGAGATCCGATCTTGGATCTGAGTCAATACCGGTCGTGCCACCGCAAACTCCTCTGGCATAGGACTTGAAGTTGGTGCGTTCTGCGTTGCCGGTGTGTTAGAAATGGGATTTCTGTCTAGCTGAGACTTGCGGTAAAGCGAGGCAGGACTCATCACTCTAGTCAGGAAAAGGGAGTTACACTTCTAAAATAACCCCTGCTCACCCCCTTGGTAGCTTGCCACGAGCAGCTAGGCTAATCCTAGAGGCAGTGTGTAAAGCGTTTGCACATAACTAACAGTAATGGAAATGTGTTTTGGCTGGAGGAAGATGGCGGCCGGCTAGGACGCTCGGTCGCGAGAACCGAAAACACCGCAGCACAATTCACATAGAATGCTTTTTTTCCCCTTAAACTTTCCCCGCATGCAAGCGGATTACTTACAAGACTGATCCATTTTGGCATATTTAATCGAGCATATTTAATCTGGGGCATGATTAGGAGAGTCACGTTATCTTCCTGCAGATACACCGCCGCTGAACTCACTGGAGCCGCCGAAACTGCTGCTGTAACTGACGAGACGCAGCACACCTGCACTGGGACCTGGCCGGCAGCACAGAAGGCGAGCAGAAACTACCGGAGGGCATTGGGAAGGATTACCTTCCTGTTCCGAGGTAGTCTAGGCAGAGTCAGCACTTTCGTAAGTGAGAGCTGCAACACGGGCTGGGAGAGGACAGAAACGCCGTATTATTGGGCGATTGGAAAGAGGGGTCCCAGCCTCAATAATAAACCCCTCAGTACCCCCAATGCCATCCTGGTTGATAGCGGAGACTGCAGGTGGTCTGTTGAACTAGGGAGAGGGCAGGAGTGGAGCCAGCAGCAGCAGGTAATCGCCGAAGTTTGCCCAACGTCTCAGAGGAGAAGGAGGAGTTAAAAACCAAACGTCAAAAGCACTACAAGAGGAATCCCGGCAGAATAAAAAACCACACCCCTAGTCAGAAACAAGAACGCGGGAAGAAGCCTCATACGCTCATGATCAAGGTAAAGGGGGGGAAGGAGGTGGGAGATCTGCTGCTCCAGATATAATCAGTGGGTGTAATCAGCATAACCAGAATAACCAGAAAACCTATCAAAGTGAGATATTGGATACATCACAACAGGTATTTTTTAGTTTGGGGTCAGGGGCTGGAACTGGAGCTGAGCAAGACAATTGTGTACAAGACAACTGTGTAGAGGGAGGAAAGGAGAAAGTGAGAATTGGAGGTATAAATAGTGGGATATCTACTACACCAGATAACCAGGAACCAGAGAAAGTAGAGGGAGATACAGACACAGACAAACAGCGTCTCAGTGAGAGCAACGACAAAACAAAATCCTTCTACTGCCTTAGAAATAAACAATTTTTGAAACAAAACTCCCCGCCAACAAAGCAGATTGTAGTACTTAAAGCCACAAAAAGAAAACAGAAAGGGTCACCCAAACTTGAAAGTTTATCACAAAATATAAAGACCAGAGCAGCAAAAGCCAAGGAGCAAGGAAGACCTCAACCAGAGCAGAAGATAAAAGTCACCCCATCATTAAAATCTTTCTTTAAAGTCCAACAACTGGTCCAAGTCAGGGGTAGGGGGAGTGCTCAACAAGATAAGAGTGAACGTTGGGGACCGCGTTCAAGCAAAACTGGAAAACTGGTTCCCCTAATGGAAGGCGAAATGGAAATGACAAAGGATAGCGCAGCTATAAATAGGGAGGAAGTGCACGAAGACCCCTTGGCAGAGTTAACATTGAGTCCGGACCCCTTACACGGTTTAGAACAGCCGGAAGAAACCAAAGAGGCGCTTAATCAGACTGAACAGTTGATGGAAAAATGTATGGGCAGAGTGATGAATGAAATGAAGGAGAGATTCACAGTGTCAGAAACAAATCAATGCAAAATACAAGAAATGTGTGAGAACCTGGACCAGAAATTAAATGATCTAGGTGAAAGAGTTACTGCGATGGAATCTACGGTGGAGTCTCTCAGCAAAAAAGTTGACTTAAACCATAAGGATATAAGAGCATTAAAGGATTGTGACAGAATTATCAAAGAGAAATTAGAAACGTTGGAGAACCAAGCAAGAAAAAACAACTTAAGAATTTTAAATGTTCCGGAAAATTTGGAAGGGTCAGACATTAAAAATGTTGTTGTCACTCTCATGAAAGAATTTTTTCCTTGGACCAAGGAGGTTAATCTGATGGAAGATGTTCAGAGAGTCCACAGAGACCCCTTCGGAAGAAACAAAGAAAGAAGGACACCACGGAAAATCTTAATTAACTTTAAGACATACACATTAAAAGAGAAAATTCTAAATGAGGGGTTGAAAAATGGAACATTCAAAAAAGATAGCTGGGCTTTTAAAATCCGTTCCGACATGTATAAAGCCACACTGGACAGACAATGGGAGTTGGGGCAGTTCATGCAAGAACTAAAATCCCTAGGAGCCACAGTCCAAATGAAGTTTCCTGCAGCTCTCCGTATCATGTGGCGAAACAAGATGCACAATATAAGGGACCCCAGAGAAGTAGAAACATTCATTGAACAGATTAAGGATCAATTACGAACAGAGAAATAAAATGGAGAATTAAAAACAAAAAAGGGGAAAAGAAGGGGGGGAAAACTAACTCTTAACTAGGTGAATAGGAGCTCAAAAAGGGCGAAGAATACCGCCCAAAAGGAAAAGGGAGGCTTCCTCAGGGTGGGGAAAAATAATCACTACAAAAAGGAATTATCGCAAAGTAAACTAGTACACGGGTGGGGAGCAAAATAGGGAAAAAAAGAGAAAAAAAATGTCCTCTACAACTAACAAAAAAGGAGTTATCGGGAGCTATCGGGAATTACATAATTTCTTCCAATCCAGAATACATAAACAATGACGGCAAATAGGAAAAAAAATAATATTCTCTCATGGAATGTTAACGGCCTTAGAACGACCAACAGGAGGAATAGAATTTTTGAATACTTGAAGGAGTCTAACAATGAAATAATCATACTACAAGAGACTCACCTTCTGAGCACGGAATGGGAACAAATCGGAAAAAAACTAAACTGGGTGGAAGCCTGTGTCTGCACTAAACAAAACTGTAACATTAAAGGAGTAGCAATCCTCATCAAAAAATCTCTTAAAGCAAAAATCGAATATCAGGCAGTAGACAATAACGGAAGATGGGTCATTACGAGAATGAGAGTAGATAACAATATCATCTCTATAGTTGGTTACTATGGCCCTAACCTAGACGATCCTCTCCCTCTGCAAAAATTATACTCCGAGCTTCTATCCATCACCGGTCCAATAATCCTAGGTGGTGATTTCAATATTCTACTGGATCCAGAAACGGACAGATCACCTCCTAGTAAACATGTGAACCTCCCTAAGATGAGGGAGTGGCAAGGAGTTTACAAAAAAGACTTAGATCTGATAGACATCTGGAAACAAAAGGGTGACAACAAGCAACCATTCACATACCATAACAAAAAGTTGGGCCATAGATCTAGGATCGACTTCTTTTTGGTAAATGAGAGCCTATCAGAAAATATTAGTAGTATTGAACACATCCCAGCGCATTTATCCGACCACTCCGCAGTTCAATTATCCCTAAATAACACAAACAACTGCCAACAGCCGAGATGGACAGTCGATCGAACTATATTATCTGACTCACAAAACATCGAAGAATTAACAAAGGTCACGGATATTTTCTTTGAGGAGAATCAGATCGGAACCTCAAAACAAATCACCTGGGACACATATAAAGCAGTGGCTAGGGGTAAGCTGTTAAGCCTCGGGCCTACAAATCTAAAATCAAGAAACAGGAAATCAGAAATATGGAAAAAGATATTAAAAATTTAGAAGAGCAAATCACGACAGGAACCTCAATAGAAAGGAAAGCTCTATTGGAAGAAAAGGCTTTACAACTCAAGGAGAAAATATCTGACAATCTGGAAAATATAGTGAGGAAAAAGTGGGAAGCAAGCAAACTGTCAAACCATGAGTATGGGGAAGGATGCGCGAAAATGTTGGCATGGAGAACTAAAACAGATCGGACAAGAAACACAATATCCTGTATTGAGAATAACCAAAGGATACTGATAAAACAGGAGTTTGCATCTTTCTTCTCCAAACTATATAAAGAAGACATAAACCCAACCGATGATCAAATCAGAACATACTTAGATACCATTTCACTATCATCACTAACAAAGGAGGAGGAGAAGGAATTAAATAATGAAATCAAAGTCGAGGAAGTAAGAGCGGCAATAAAGAATCTGAAAAGGGGTAAAGCTGCTGGCCCGGATGCTTTACCAAACAAATTTTACCTGGCACTGAAGGATTCAGTAGTAGCTCACTTAACAGATCTAATAAATAAAATATATATGGACAAAGAAAACACTCCCGACTCCTGGAATGATGCCACGATCAGCATCATATTAAAAGCAGGAAAAAACCCGAAGCATTGTGAATCATATAGGCCTATTCCGTTGTTAAACTGCGATTACAAAATCTTCATGCAAGTCATAGCAAGGCGACTTTCCACAGTAATACCAAAACGAATTCATCCCGATCAGAAAGGTTTTACAAAAAAGGCAGACAACTACATGAAATAACACACAAACTCTTCGCAGCAATTGACATCGCCACCTGTGAAAAAATGCCGCTAACCATAATCACCTTCGATGTTGCCAAAACATTTGATAGAGTAAACTGGGCCTTTTTAAAACAAACCATTCAAAAATACAATCTAGGGATAAGATTTGGCTCCATGATAAAAGAAATCTATAGAAAACCAAGAGCAAAAATACTAATCAATGGATCACTCACCTGCAACGTTGAAATACAAAGGGGGACACGACAGGGATGTCCTCTATCCCCTCTCATTTTTAATTTATACATCGAACCACTAGCTTGCTCCCTGAGAAGACACACCTCAATATCTCCTTTCAGCTATCATATGTGGTCAAAGAAAGTGGCACTATACGCAGATGACCTGATGATATTCACAGATAACTACGACAAGTTTTCCAGTGCAATAGAAGATACGATCTCTAAGTTTGGAAATGTATCCGGATACCTAACAAATCAAACAAAGACTGAGGCCATGAGCTGGAACACACAACCCATTACTACATACTCCAGAAACAAAATAAAATATCTGGGGATTATCCTGGTCAAAGAGCTTGAGAAAATCTCACAACTAAACTTGAATAGACTGCTTACAGAAACAAGAAGATTACTGAAAGTATGGGATGGGCTACCCTTAACATTTCTGGGAAGATCTAACATTTTAAAAATGTCAATCCTACCTAAGTTTACATATTTATTTAACACTATTCCCCTGGAATTTCAGAAAAACTCATTGAAGAAAATTCAAGGTGAACTAGCCAGCTTTATTTGGGCATCTAAAAGCACGAGAATCGCATGGAGCAAACTAAGGAGGAAGAAAGTGCAAGGAGGAATAGCAAGCCCAGATCTATTCGAATATTATAGAGCTTTTCATTTTAAGAATATGAGACCCTTACTAAGAAAATACCAATTCTACCCAGACTGCTTACAGAACATGACAGGCAAAGTTAATCACTACCTATTCAAATTTGGCGAGGAAAGATATGCCTGAATCAGATCTCCATACTCTTTGGCAAAAATCTTTAGAAAATTGCTGGTCCAGCTTGAAAGCAGCAGCCTTGAAAAGAAATCATCTCTTTACAGTCCATAGGTCATATTGGACCCCAAAAAAATTATCGAAATTTAAAGGAGCTAACATAAAATCTTGCCCCAAATGTGGATTGGAGAAAGCGAATGACATCCACATGTTCCAGGAATGCCCCCTACTCACAACCTTCTGGCATGAAGTTGGTAAGACGGTAACTATGGTCTTGGGTCATCAAATAGATGTAAGTATTACCTTAATTATCTTTGGGATCAATTTTATAAGGGGAACAGAGATAAGTAATTTGACTAAGAAACAGGAAAAGCTACTATTTGTATTAATATTATTGGCAAGGAGAGAGATTTGTATCAACTGGATTAAACCAGCACCTCCTTTGCACGCAAATTGGCTGAATTCGATAGTAACAACGAATAAATTGGATAGGAAAGGGAACATAAGCAAAAAGTCAAAATTATGGGAATTATGGGAACAGAATTTCACCTAACTAACACCTTAGTAAGATCTGCTAACTACATCCTATGATTAAAGCGATGACAATAATTCAGGTGGAATAAGTTCTGCCGAGTAGCCAGGAAGGCTAGCTCCCCTCCTTGTCAAAGAATCAGAATTATTGATAATGTTAAAGGATACACGAGAAACCTGTTTATAACCAGCAACGAAAGGGATACTCCCCAACCAAGCTCAATACATGGGGCAGTGACGGTATAGATTGGTAAAAAACAGACTCTCGATACTCCTTATACATACAATCGCAAAATGAGGATAAAAAAAATAATAATAATAACTAACAGTAATACAGTGTACGCACTACAAAAGGACACCACACCAGTTTAGAAAAATATCCAACTTTTATATACTTAAGACAAACCAAATACGATAAAAAAATCCACAATACTATACTTCAAAATCTTCACTTATCAAAATATGCTTTTCAAAAATAGTTCCTTAAGGTCGTTAGCTCCATCCGACGCTATCGGGGCATCGTGAATAACAAATCCAAAAACAGTTCTGGCTGACCGCGGGGTTGCAGGCCAACTACGGTGTCGGGAAGACCTGCAAACAGTACCTTTCAGAGATGCAGGGCGATGGAGCCCTTGAAGTCACTCACGTTGCGGGTCGAGCTCCTTTCTGATGGGATTCAGAGCGCTGGTGCAAACAGGTGTCGGGTGCCGCGGTGTGAAGCGCAGCGGTGCGGCGCGCGGTGCCCCTAGGTCATGGTGCGAGCAGCGGCTCGGTGGTGGCGTCAGATGGCGTCGTCGATGAGACCAGGGTCTCGGTGCGAGATGGAGGCGGTGCTCGTCACGGTGCTAGCAGGTCACGGTGTAAGCTGTGCAGTCGTCGGCTGATGAGTTGGAGTCGATGGCGTCGGCGTTGGTAGGGCAAGGCTGCGTGGTGGGATGAGGGCGATGCGTCATGTTAACTCACGAGCGGTGCCCCCTAACCAAGGTGCAAGCAGCGGCGTTAATTTTGGCGGGAAGTGGCAGAGTCAAGAAGGCCACGGCGTCATCGTGTAGCGAGGCGGTGCCCACAGGTGGTGCAAGCAGCGGCTCGGTGATGGCGTCAGCAGGCGTCGCTGGTGCCCTCTGCGGTGCCTTCAGGACACGGGTTCGGCTGGGTCGTCGCAGACGTCATCGAGGGGCGTTCTTCGGGTTGTAGCACAAAACACACAGTCCCCAGTGCTGCGGGTTGAAGAACCTGAAGTCTTTGCTGTTCCTGAGACTTCGTGAAAAGGGGCAAGCTCTACCTCAAGCCCTTGGAGAGTCTCACCCCTTCGGTTGCAGAAAGTTCAGTCCAGGCCTTTCACTGCCCAAGACAGAAGCAGCCACTGCAGGTCGGTCCAGCAAAGTACCCAGCAAAGCAGTCGTTCCTTTCGCAGCTTCTACGGCGCTTCTTCTTGGCAGTCTTCTTGACCCAGATGAGTTCTAACATTCAGGGGTCTGGGCCGCTGGCAGGAGGTGGAGACGGCTTTGTCAGAGGCAGACCTGGTCCTTTAAGGTGCAAGGGGATTCCCTCCCTCCTCCCCCGTCGTAACCGAGGTCTGCTGAGCCCTTTCCTGACCTACCTAGACTCTCAGGGGCCACCCCGCTCTTCAGCCATCTGTCATCCCAAAAAACATAAAGGCAATCCACATTCCAGCAGAGGCACATCGGATGACCGAGCAAAATAATATCCACTTTCTAAAAGTGGCCTTTATGAACTCAGAATGAAGAGGACACCCTTGCTAAAGGCTGCGACTTTAGACGCTGAGTTCAGGCATACCAAACTTCATTCACTTATACCTTTTTCGGGCTACGTACGCGGGTGGAACAATCCGTGCTGCAGGCCCACGAGCAGCGGTGGTCTCACAAGCCCTGGCACTCGCAGTGCCTGTTACTGGGGGCTGACAAGTGAGTCGTACATCCAATCATAACACAATTTACTACAGGAGCACCAGTGCTTTACCACGGATCAGCAGTGCGAAAAGCGTGCAGAAACGTTATACCAGCAAAAACAGAGTCAAAACCGGGAGGGCAGAAAGCAAAAACTCAGGAGAAACACACCAAAAGATACCAAGTCTAACACATGTCCCCTTCATCTGAAAGTAGGGAGAACTACCCACACTCCTGGGAGTTTTCCTCACTAAGGCAGAAGAACCGGGACAGGCCATCTGCATTGGCGTGTTCTGTCCCAGGATGGTGTTCCACCATGAAGTCCATTCCCTGTAGGGAGATGGACCACCTCAGTAGTTTTGGATTCTCCCTCCTCATCTGCATTAACCATCTGAGGGGCCTGTGGTCGGTCTGAACCCGGAAATGAGTCCCAAACAGGTAGGGCCTCAGCTTCTTCAGGGCCCAGAGCACTGCAAAGGCTTCCATTTCTATGGCACTCCACCTTTGCTCCCTGGGGAGTAGTCTCCTGCTTAGGAAGACTACCGGCTGTTCTAGGTCCTCTTCGTTCAGTTTTGAGAGCACCGCTCCCACTCCATGCTCTGACGCGTCGGTCTGCATGACAAACTCCTTGGCGAAGTCGGGGGCCTTGCGCAAGGGGGCCTTGAGCACGGGGGCCATGCACATGGCGGCCTTCAGGGTATCAAACGCCTTCTGGCAGGATTCAGTCCAGATCACCTTTTTCGGCTGCTTCTTGGAAGTCAGCTCAGTTAAGGGGGCCACTATGGTGCCATATCCCTTAACAAACCTCCGGTAGTATCGGGTGAGTCCTATGAAGGCCCTCACCTCGGTCTGGCTCTTGGGGGGGTCCCAAGCTAGAATGGTGTTGATCTTGGGCTGCAGGGGAGCCACCTGGCCACTCCCTACCTGGTGCCCCAAGTACACCACCGAACCCTACTCGATCTGGCACTTACTGTCCTTAATCTTGAGGCCTGCCTTCTGCAGCACCTTCAACACTTCCCCGAGGTGCTGCAGGTGTTCGTACCATCTGGAACTGAACACCGCAATGTCGTCCAGGTATGCAGCGCTAAATTCATCCAGACCGGCCAACACCTGGTTGATCAACCTCTTAAAGGTGGCAGGGGCATTCTTCAACACGAAGGGAATCACACGAAACTGGTACTGTCCTTCCGGGGTTGAGAATGCGGATCTTTCCTTGATCCCCTCGGTTAGGGCAATCTGCCAGTACCTTGACTTTAAATCGAAGGTACTCAGGAATCTGGCCACTCCCAACCGGTTGATGAGCTCATCGGCTCAGGGGATGGGGTGTGCATCAGTCCGCGTGAAGGCATTGAGCCACCGATAGTCCACGCAGAACCACAGTTCCAGGGCGGCACTGGGCACCATGGCCTTCGGGACCAAGACCACGGGGCTGGCCCAGGGGCTGCTGGAAGGCTCGACCACCCCCAACGTCAACATCTTCGAGACCTCTTCTTTGATGCTGGCCTTGACCCGGTCAGCCAACTGGTAAATCTTGTGTTTTGCTGGGGTGCTATCACCGGTATCCACGGCGTGGGTACACCAGTGAGTAACACCGGGGGTCAAGGAGAACGGGGGAGAGAACTGCTCCAACAACTGGCGACACTCGCTCTGTTGCTCCGCGGTCAGGATCGGGAAGAGGGTCACACCGTCCACCTGTCCATCCCCCACTTGGGTAGACAGGAAGTCAGGGAGAGGCTCACTGTACGCTTCCTCCCCGTTGTCTGACGCCAAGAGCATGCTCACTTCGGACCTCTCGAAGTGGGGTTTGAGGCGGTTCACGTGGAGGACCCGCAACGGGTTCCGCGGAGCCTGCAAATCCACCAGGTAGGTGACCTCACTTTTGCTCTCCACCACCTCAAAGGGCCCCGTCCACCTGTCCTGCAAGGCAAAAGGTTCCACAGGGGCAATAACCCACACTTTCTGCCAGGTTGAAACTCTACCAGAGTGGCATTCTGGTCATGCCACTTCCTCATTTGTTCCTGGTTGGCCTCGAGGTTCTCTGAGCGAGTTTCCTGAAGTGGGCCGTTTGGTTGTGGAAGGCCAGCACATAGCTGAACACATCCTGGGATGTCTTCTTGGGAGCGGCCTCCCAACCTTCCTTCACCAGGCTGAGCGGTCCTCGCACGGGGTGACCGTACAAAAGCTCGAAGGGGCTGAACATGAGAGACTTCTGGGGTACCTCCGGGTACGCAAAGAGCAGGCATGGTATGAGCACATCCCACTTATGCCTCATGGATTCAGTGAGACCCTTGATCATGCCCTTTAAGGTCCGGTTGAACCTTTCCACCAGACTGTTACCTTGAAGGCGGTAAGGAGAGGTGAACTTATACGTAACACCACACTCCTTCCACAGGTATGTTATATACCTTGATATGAAGTTGGTCACCCTGTCTCAAACCACCTCTATGGGAAACCCCACGCGGGAAAAGATCCCCATTAACGCCCGGCCCACCACTAGCGCCGTCGTTGTCCTGAGAGGGATTGCCTCCGGGTACTGGGTGGCATGGTCCACCAAGACCAGGATGTACCTGTGCCCATGTCTGTCTTGGGGTCCAGTGGCCCCACAATGTCCATCCCTACCCTTTCAAAGGGTGTCCCCACCACGGGGAATGGTTGGAGAGGCGCTTTGACCTGCCTCCCGCTCTTGCCACTCGCCTGGCAAGACCGACAATGCACATCAGACTGCCTTCGCATTTGGGGCCAGAAAAAGTGGGTGACAAGCCGGTCAAAGGTCCCAAATGTCCTGCCAAAGGCACGTCGTGAGCCAGACCCAGTAGGAAGGTCCGGAAGTGCTGTGGTACCACCAGCACACGGGATGATCCAGGTTCCCCGACCTTAGGCTCGCTGTACAGGAGATCATTCTCCCAATAGATCCAATGGGATCCGGACTGATCACTAGTCACCTGGGCTGCATCCTGCCCCCGCAGACCCTCCAGAGAGGAGCAGTCTTTCTGCTCCCTGCAGAACTCCTCCCTGGTGGGACCCCCTTCTTGCTACCAATGGATCAGCTCAGAGATGTCCTCCAGTTTAGCTACCTGCTCCCCTGCAGGCACTGGGGCGTCCCGCTCGAGGTCCGCCTCTTCCTGGGCCGTGGGAGTCTCAAGGGCCGGTTTCCCACGCTACTTGCCCTTTCTCTTGGCAGGGACCTTGGCCACTGATTCAGGCTCCGGGTCCTTCTGATCACCCTCTCTGACCGCCGTGGACCGAGTGGACACGCATGCCCACTCTGGCAACCCAAGCATTTCCAAGTGGGACCTGAGCTCAACATCCTTCCACAAGGACTGCCCCAGGTCATTACCGAGCAGACAATCGACAGGCATTGAAGGGCTCACAACTACCCTCAGAGGACCTGAGACCCCACACTCGAAGGGAACCTGCGCCACTAGACACTGCGATCACCTGGTGGAATGCACCGGGGACTACCTGCGTCTCAGGGACCAGGTGACACCGAACTGCGGTCACACTGGCTCCAGTATCCCTAAGAGCCTCTACCCTTTTCCCGTTGATGGTCACCAAGGTGCTGTATTTCTTTGTTTTAGTGGCCACCTGGGACCATCTCACTGTCCCCTAGTGAGACGAGGGTCATTTCTGCGGGGTCCCTACCCTCCTGTGGGTACTGCTCCTCCTCCCCAAGCGCTCCGCTAGCCAACACTTTGGACTGCCCACCGGTGGGTGGCTGTGCCCCCTTTGAGCAACTGGGGTCCCCCTTTATGTGCCCCACCTGGTCACATTCTAAACATCTGTGGGGGCCGGTCTCAGCTGGCTTTCTGGTTATGACCACTGGCTTTTTATCTCCGGGGGATAGGAACCTTTACCCTGGGTGTTATCTTGGGGCCCTTTAGAGAACTCCTGTGTTTTAGCCTTGTCCCCTCCACCTTTCTGCTGGGGACCCTGCCCACCTTTGGCTGAGTCTCCCCCAAATGCTTTCTTGTGGACCCTGGTACTCACCCAGCGGTCCGCCTCCATAGCAAGCTTCCTGGGGTCAGTCAGCTTACTATCCAGTAGGTGCTGGCGCAGATCTGCAAAACATAGACTGGATAGGTGCTCCCATGCAATCAAGTTGTAGAACCCCTGATAATCTGTCACATTACTCCCCTATACCCAGCCATCCAACGATCGGCAAAACACATCCACACACTCCAACCATGTGCTGGCATCAGACTTCTTACTGGACCTAAATTGGTCCCTCTACTTTTCAGGAGTAAGACCATACTTAGTGAGGAGGGCGTCCTTCATGTCTGGATAGGTGAGGTGATACCCCTCTCCCAAAGCTCTTCAGGGAAGAGAGGCCACAATCCTGCTCCCCAATTCTCTTCAGGGACCCCCTTCATGTGGATCGCTGCTTCGTACCCCTGAAACCACCTTTGTATGTCATCCCCCTTCTTGAATTCCTTAGTGATGTACATAATTCTATCTGCCTGTCTCGACGAGCTACTGCCACATCTGAGCTGATTCTCTTCTCTTGATCCAGCTCCTTCATCCTCGCTTCATGTTCCAATACCATTCTCTTCTCCTCCATGGCGAATCTATTCCTTTTTAGCTCCATTGCGTCTCTCCTTGCTTCCCGCCTGTTCGCCAGCTCCTATGTGGACAGGCCGCTGCGCCTGATCGGAAGAGTTCCCGCCTCCCAAAAGCACCTCCATCTTAGGACTAGACTCCCCCACCTCTGCACTAAGGCCACCAGATTCCCCACTCGCGTCTCTGGCTGCTACCCAGGCCTTTTGTAGCTCATCCTTCCTAGTGAGAACTCTGACTTGGATTTTGAGATTTTTGCACACAGACTTCAATTCTCTCACTGTATAAAGCTCCAACCTATCCTCCTCAAAGGCAATGTCCATGGATGCAACGGATGATGCTACTGATTCTGGCATGATGAAGCCGAAAGTTCACCTGTCAAGATCACAAAAATCGGCCAAAAAGAACACAGGTTAGTATGTGGCATGTAATGGTCTGCGATATGGCCATAGTGCACACCAATCACTGTAAGTCAAGTGCAAACGCAAGTCAGATCCTCACAGTTGACAACCAATGTTAGAAATGGGATTTCTGGCTAGCTGAGACTTGCATCAAAGCAAGGCAGAAACCACCACTCTAGTCAGGATAAGGGAATTACACTTCTAAAATAACCCCTGCTCACCCCATTGGTAGCCTGGCACGAGCAGTCAGGCTTTTCTTAGAAGCAGTGTTTAAAGCATTTGCACGTAACCAACAGAAATACAGTGTATGCACTACAAAAGGACACCACACCAGTTTAGAAAAATTTCCAATTTTTATGTACTTAAGACAAGACCAAATAAGATAAAAAATATCCACAACACTATGCCTCAAAATCTTCACTTATCAAAATATGCTTTTCAAAAATAGCTCCGTAAGGTCGATAGCTCCATCCGGGGCAATTGCGGCGTCGTGAACAAGAAATCCCAAAACAGTTCTGGCTGACCGCGGGATCGCAGGCCAACTACAGTGTCGGAAGACCTGCAAACAGTACCTTTCAGATATGCAGGGCGATGGGGCCCTTGAAGTCACTTGCGTTGCGGATCGAGCCCCTTTCTGATGAGATTCAGAGCACTGGCGCCAACAGGCATTGGGTGCTGCGGTGTGAAGCGTAGCGGTGCAGCTTGCGGTGTCCCCAGGCCACGTGCGAGCAGCGACTCGGTGGCGGCATCAGATGGCGTCATCGGTGAGACCATGGCGAGATGAAGGCGGTGCTTGTCACGGTGCTAGCAGGTCACGGTGCAAGCAGCGGCATTGTCGTTGCTGAAGTGCTGTCGTCGGCTGACGAGCTGGAGTTGATGGCGCCTGCGTCGGTAGGCCAAGGCTGTGGTGTGGGATGAGGGCGGTGCATCGTGTTAACTCACGAGCGGTGCCCCCGAACCATGGTGCAAGCAGCGGCGTTGATTTCGGCAGGAAGTGGCGATGTCAGGAAGGCCACGGTGTTGTCGTGTAGCGAGGCAGTGCAGAGTCCAGTGCCCACAGGTCGCGGTGCGAGCAGGGCTCGGTGGCAGCATCAACAGGTGTCGCCGGTGAGGCCAGGGTCACGGTGCGGCATTGCGGTGGTGCTCTCTGCGGTGCGGAGTGCAGTGCCCACAGGTTGCAGTGCAAGCAGCGGTTCGGTGATGGCATCAGCAGGCGTCGACGGTGAGACCAGGGTCACGATGCGGTGGTGCGGCGTTGCGGCGGTGCCCTCTGCGGTGCCTTCAGGACACAGGTTTGATGGGGTCATCATCGTCGAGGGGCGTTCTTCGGGTTGTAGCACAAAACACACAGTCCCCAGTGCGGCGGGTCGAAGAATCTGAAGTCTTTGCTGTTCTTGAGACTTCGTGAACAGGGGGCAAGCTCTACCTCAAGCCCTTGGAGAGTCTCACCACTTTGGTTGCAGAAAGTCCAGTCCAGGCCTTTCACTGCCCAACACTGAAGCAGTCACTGCAGGTCGGTCCAGCAAAGTACCCAGCAAAGCAGTCTTTCATCCTGCAGCTTCTCTGGTGCTTCTTATTGGCATTCTTCTTGATCCAGATGAGTTCTAACATTCAGGGATCTGGGACCCAGCATTTGTACGCAAAAATCCTTTGATCTTTAAGGCAGAGGGTGTCTGTGTCCGGCCAGAACCAGTTGGACCGTCTCTGGCGTGAATTCCTGGCAGGAGGTGGAGACGGCTTTGTCAGAGGCAGACCAGGCCCTTTGAGGTGCAAGGAGATTCCCTCCCTCTTCCCCCATCCTAACCCAGGTCTGTTGAGCCCTTTCCTGCCCTACCTAGACTATTAGGAGCCACCCGGCTCCCCAGCCATCTGTCGTCCCAAAAAACAGACAGCCAATCCACATTCCAGCAGAGGCACACGGGATGACCGAGCAAAATAATACCCACTTTCTAAAAGTGGCCTTTATGAACTCAGAATGAAAAGGGCACATTGGCAAAGAGTGTGTCTTTAGACACCGAGTTCAGGCATACCATAGTTCATTCAATTGTACCTTTTTCAGGCTACATACATGGGTGGCACAATCCGTGCTGCAGGCCTACGAGCAGAGGTGGACTCACAAGCCCAGGCACTCGCAGTGCCCGTTACTGGGGGCTGACAAGTGAGCCGCACATCCAATCATAACACAATTTATCACAGGAGCACCAGCTCTTTACCACTGATCAGCAGTGCGAAAAGCGCGCAGAAACGCTATACCAGCAAAAACAGAGTCAAAACCAGGAGGGCAGAAAGCAAAAACTCGGGGGAAACACGCCAAAAGATGCCACGTCTAACACGGCGCCCATCAGCAGTGCCATCCCCATCCTCATCCACCATGACACGGAGTTGGAACGACTACGCTCGACACCGACTGGAGCTTCCCTCAGTGAAGATCAGGACTAATATCCTGACTGAAGTATTTCAGCCTGGGCCTTCCACCTCAGAAACCCTTTTGCTCTTTAATGGAGCACTTACTGATATCCTTCTAGGCACGTGGTCCAAGCCTAGCACAGGGGCTCCTGTGAATTGGACAATTGCACGCCACCACCGCCAAGCTCCAGACAACCCAAAGTTCCTTAACCAACATCCCAACCTAGAAAGTTTGGTGGTGCTGGCCCTTTACATCACACGGCACGTTCCCTTCCACCCCTCCAGATAGGGAATCCAAGAGGCTGGGTTAATTTGGGAAGAAAATGTTTTCTTTCTCCAGCCTGGCATTAAGGTTGGTGAATAACGCAGGCTTATTGGGCCGTTTATCCCACTCCCTTTGGCAGACGGTTTCGCAAGTGCTGCCAGAAGTCCTGGATGAGGCCCAGGCTGTGCTCTGTTAGGCAGTTAAGGATGGGAGGAGTGCAGAAAAATCCACCTTAAGGTGTGGCCTTGATACGACGGATTTGCACGGCAGATCGATTTCCTTGACAGTGGCCTTGAGGTGCCGCACCTAGTTTAGGACAACTGGCTTCTCGGGTGATGTCCAGGCAAATCTGGTGGACATGCCCTTTGATGGAACCTGTCTTTTTGAGGAAAAGGCAGATTCGGCTCTAGTGAGGTTCAAGGACCCTCGAGCTACGGCCAGAACCTGGGGCCTCTCTTCTACTCCTCGTGGCTAGTCTACCTTTTGCCCCTTTCGTGGTAACGGAAGGGGCTTCCAGCCACTTTAGCCCCATCCCAGCCACCGCCCTGCGCAGGCTTACCAAGCAACGTGGGGACGTGTATGTTGTTCATTCTGACCTAGGATTGGAAGCCAGAAGTTGTCGGCCACCCTGCCCTCAGCAGTCGCAGGCTCCAAGCACTCCTAGACTGACTCTGCAAGACCAAACCACTCCAGTTGGTGGGAAAATTCATCATCCTCTCTCCCACTGGAGGTCCATAACATCGGACTAGTGGGTCTTGCAGATCATTCAGGAGGGCTATTCTCTTCCTTTCCTTTCTTTTCCTCCTTCCATTCTGCAAAATCAGGAACGGCTGAAGGAGGATCATTTAAAATAATTTAGGAGGAAGTTACAGTTCAATTGGCCAAAGAAACTATAGAAAGGGTCCCGTGTTCAGAAGTAGGCAGTGGCTGTAATTTCCACTACTTACTGATTCTGAAGAAGAACAAAGGGTTGCGGCCCATTTTAGATCTTCGGACCGTCAATCTCTTCCTCAAGAAGGAGAAATTCAAGATGCTCACTCTAACTCAGGTCTTGTCTGCCCTAGAACAAAAAGACTGGATAGTAGCGTTGGACCTGCAGGATGGGGATTTTCACATCCCCATCCTGCCGGGCCACAGGCATTCCCTGCAGTTCAAGGTAGGCCATGAGCACTTTCAGTTTACCGTCCTTCTCTTGGCCTTACCAGCTCCCCCTTGGGTTTTTACCAAGGTGATGGTGGTGTTTTCTGGCACATGGCTTGGCCTTTCTGCAGGAGGCCCTGCTATGAAGAACAAGACCTGCCTGCTGTAGACAGAAGGTCCTGACGGCCTTCGAGTGCCTAGCCAGGATGGGCGGCACTCTTTCAGCCCCTAGCTCTTAACTTCCAGGCCTGTCCTCAGTTCACCCAGGGCCCCCTTGGATTGTACTATGGTACTGCGCAGGTAAAGACATCGTATTCCTTTACCACGCATTTTTGACCACGCCTGTTTTTACCACAAACATACTTTTACAACGCATGCCATTACCACACATTTTTTTTATATATAAAAACAATGTATTTGTGGGGGGAGACCTCCCACACTCTCAACTTACCTTCAATCCGTGGTAAAGGCATGCCTTGTAAAGGCCTGCATGTGGTAAAAATATGAGTGCTAAAAAAGCCATCATAAAGGCACGACGAGGTACAAACCTCGTTGTAAAGACTGTTCCCCCCCTCGGGGGAGCCACAGGATCACTACTCTGCCCTTTGTCCTGCGGCTCGATCTGACTCAGCTCGCAGTTTTGTCAGCACAACAGCCTGCCATCCTCTTCCTGATGGAACAGCACGTCAGTCTGGGGTCACGCTGCACTGCATAGGCCCAGACTGCCAACTCCACCTCAAGGCACTGGAAAGTAAATGATGGGGCTCAAGGTGTCTCGCAGCTCCTTTGAATTACAATTTTAATGGCATACAGAGATCTAAGCAGATATTTTGGGGTATTATGACAACGGGTGGCAGAAGCGGCCATCTTGATCTGCAGTTGGTCACGCCCCTGAGCACAACCAATGGTGAGTATTTCTTCTCTTGGCCAATAATGTTCCTAACGGATAGAATTCCATGCCCGTGCAACCATTTTTCATTTATTTTGGTACTCCCAGGAACACTGATTAATTGTGGGAGTCGCATGCCCCCCGTATATCCACAAAGTCTGCGAGTAACCTTTACCCAGAACCCCCTGTATCATTGGTCATTCCCAGGTGACATGTCAAATATCCACTCCCTCAGCATTCCATCAGGGGCATCTAGAGGACCTGCCTAGGTAAATGGCACTCAGTTTGGCTGTGGTCAGGTATGTCATTTGAACGTTAATTAAAAGTGTGCGTTACTTGATGCGATCTTCACACACTGCTTTGTAAAACAAACAAGTCCCTGCAGTTTTACCAACCAGTAATGGTTTCAAGCACGAGAACAGATTTGAGCATCCACTGATCACTCGAGATACCACTAGTGCCACAACTAACATTACATAATCATAGCCAATGAAAACAATAAGATAAAGATCAGTAGAATTAGATCATAAAAAATACACAATTTATTCAATACAATACATTGTTCTGCACAGAAGTACCATAAAATAACGATCAAAATTAAAAAATGTGACAATTCACATAGACATATTAAAACAGAAAAAAACAAATTGAACGTTAATTAAAAGTGTGCGTTACTTGATGCGATCTTCACACACTGCTACCATTCCCTTTCAGTGAACTCTTCATCTAAGTGCATCTGTCATTTCTCCTCCACCATGGGGTTTTCAATAGTTTAACTGCTCGTAACACCTGATATTAAAAATCGGGGGGCTCTAGTTTGCAATGGTTTGCACCTTTGTCCAAATAGGGACCCTTCCTTCTAGTCAAGATAAGGGGGATACACTACTGAAATGACCCCAGCTCACCCCCTTTGGTAGATTGGCATGAGCAGTCAGGCTTATCTCAGAGGCAGTGCGTAAAGCATTTGTACATAACCAATAGTAAAACAGTGAAAACACTACAAAAGGACACCACTCTAGTTTTAGAAAAATAACCAAAATGTTTCTGTGCAAACAAGACCAAACCTATAAAAGACCAACATACAGTAATCAAAAATAGGCACTTTGCAAGTAGAACATAAAAATGCAGTTCCTTGAAGCCGGTATCTCTGACTTGGGCTATCGGGTCGCTGAAAACAACAGAATCCATCATTTCCGACCAACCGCGGCGGTGCGGACCTGCGTTAGTGTCAGCAGACTCATAAACAGTACCTTTTGGTTCCAGCTGACTACTTCAATGCTGGCCGGTCATGGCAACTGTTGCAGTGGTGATGTGAAGCGTAGTGGTGCGGTATGCAGGCCCTCAAGTCGCGGTCCAGGTAACAGCTTGTGATGGTTGTCCAGTGGCGTCTGTGAGACCAGGGCTGCGATGCGCAATGAGGCAGTGCACTCTGTGGTGCCTTCAGGACACAGCTTCCGCAGAGGTGTCAGTGATGGTGTTGGCTGCTTTCACCCTCTGTGGCTACTGAAACCCACGGTTCCAGAGGTGGGGTTCCCAGAGGTAAGTGAAGTCTTTGCTGTCTCTGTGACTTCTTGAACAGGGGGCACGCTCTATTTCAAGCCCTTGGGTATACTCAGCAACAAGTGAAGAAAGTTCTGTCCAGTCCTTTTACTGCCCAAGGCAGAAGCAGCAACTGCAGCCCAACCCAGCAAAGCAACAACACAGCAAAGGGGCAGTACTCCTCCTGGCAGCTCTTCCAGCTTTTCTCCTTGGCAGGTTCCTTGATCCCAGTGAGTTCTAAAGTTCTGGGACAATATTTATACTCAGTTTCACTTTGTTTTCTTAGGCAGGGAGTGTCTGTGCTCAGTCCAAACCAGTTTGCTCCTCTCTGGCCCAGCTTCCCGGCAGGAGGTGGAGACAGCATTGTCCAAGGCATACCAGGCCCATTCAGGTGCAAGGAAATCTCATCCCACTGCTCCATATGCGGCCCAGGTCTATTCAGCCCAGCCCTGCCTCATCCAGGAAAGGCAGGACACACCTCGACCCCCCCCAGTGCACACAGAATGGCTAAGCAAGAAAATACTTACTTTCTAAAAGTGGTATTTTCAAACAGAACATAAAAATCATCTTTACTAATAGATGCCTTTCTACATTCTGAGTTCAGGCATACTAAACTCCATTTCTCCCTCTTGTCCCAATGGGAAGATATACTCGTAAAATGTTACCAAGTATTCCCCATGTTATTTAATGGGCCAGACAGCCTTTCAATAGTGACAAAACAATTATACTATATTTCACTATCAGGACATGTCACACACACCAGTGCATGTCCTACCTTTCAAATGCACTGCCCCTGCCTAATAGGGGTACCTTGGGCCTACCTTAGGGATGACCTATATGTAATAAAGGGGAAGGTTAGGGCTTGGCAAGTGGGGCCACGTGCCAAGTCGACATGTTAGTAAAAACTATGCATAGAAACTGCAGTGGCTAGTCTGAGATACCTTTACAGGGCTACTTCTGTGGGTGGCACAATCAGTGTTGCAGGCTCACTAGTAGCATTTGATTTACAAGCCCTGGCACTTTAAGAGGGACTTACCAGTAAATCAAATATGCCAATCATGGAAACACCAATCCATAATACAATTTACAATAGGGACACTTTCACGTTAACACTAGACAGCAGTGAGAAAGTGTGAAGAGCCACTAAACCAGTAAAAACAGAGTCTAAACTAGGAGTTCAGTAAGCATAAAGACAGGGGAAACACGCCAAAAGATGCTCGGTCTAATACCTAATAAATATAAAAACAGGTTGATGTACTTTGGTAGAGCAAGCAGCATTACAATTGTTTACGTAGGCTCAGACATTTCTGGGAATGTATTCTATATAAATCCCTCGCAGAACTAGCTATGCAGACCAGCGTCAAACAATTTCGCCATTTCCAACTCTCTACTGCCATAGTATGGTTGATATGGCTAAAAGGGTGAGCAGTTCATACTGACATGCCTCAATAAAAATAAAAGGGAAGGCACTTCAAGACTGTTGACTGCTCTATCCCAGATTATGCTTGTATGTACTCACCCTGTTGAGAACTGCACTATCTGCACTATTGTTAACCAATTGTCTAAATACTATGATATATGAATTCAAAAGTTTTTATATGTTGATTAGTTCAGATAGGTTTTAGATTTCTACATACAATATTTTCTACTCAGTCCCACGGGACCATTGTACCATGTTCTAACTGTTATTATACAAGGCACATCATCATACTAGATCCAATGAGATGTGTTCATCAGAATTTTTCATTTGTTCCTCAAGGAGCTTTCAGGTCACCCAGTCTTGAATTTTAACCCAATCAGAAACACATCTCTTCAAGATAGCTACTTGCAGGTGTGGGTCCTTCTTTGTACAATTGCCATGGTTTGTGGACTGTTCATCTGCAGGATTTGAGAGCCAGAATAAATTGCATGGTCTACCTGCATCACACCTGTACTTGAATATGTGGGCAGAAGCGCAATTGAATAATGTTCGGGTATAAAGCAGACCACCACCACCACCACCTCCTCCTCCCTTGGTGACTCATGAGACTGAAAAAGCCAGTATATTCTTGAAACATCCAAATGTATTGCACCACAACATACAACAGTTTTGGCCTGGCCTATAGAGCAATCAGGCAGTGCCCGGCGGGCTGCTCTCACATATCAGTGTGTGGGCCATTTCCCCCCAGCAGTTTGTGGGCCTGTTTTATGGCTAATTGGGCTGGTTTTTATTGTTGATTTCTCTGATATTAAAACATCATTGCTGCAGCATACACAAATGCTTTCAGTCTCCCATACCTTGCAAAATACTCATACAGCAAGTCTTAACAAGTTCACAACTGACCCGATTTGCAAATGTAGATCACTTTTTTAGCTATCTGGTATGCTAATGTGGGACACTTTTATTTCAGTGCCTGGGTCTTATTTTTTCCCAGTTAGATCCTGACATGCAGATTAAGTGACACTGTGTAGTTATAATTAAGACTAATTTACTATAGTAAGAACATTTTTTTGTTTGCTGATGCTGTTTAGCAAATCTTCACGAAACTTTCTTCAAAATAAGTTCATCTTCCTTAGCTCCTTCGTGGAAAGTCTTGGGGTGATCTGTCAAGCGGCAGCCCTGAAAAATGGGGGTCCTAATATGCAATTTGCCCATGCAATTTTCCATAGGGAGATTGAACAACTATACTGCGAAACAGGCTGAAAGCTCAACTTGTTCCAGAAATAGTGCTATTTGTGCTTTAGCGCAAATCCTTTGAATAGTTTTTGAGAAATTAAGGCTTATATGTATAAATACCATAAATAAAAATTTAAAAAAACACACAAAAAAAAACGTTGTATATCTGTACGGTTGGGCTTGTGGGAGGCTCACAAGGGTCTTACGATCACTCTACTTCAAATGAAACATCGATCTGATTGGCTGAGAGGGCTTTTTGTTCCTATTCGCCACCTCATTCCTATGGGAGCGAAAAGCTCCCATGAATTCCTGCAGGAGCTCGTGCTTTGATTGGCTTGTGGGCAACATGAAGAGAAATGTTACGGCCCTAATTACGGGAAACAGGGACTCTCGGGTGCCAGCGTGGCCCCCTGAACTCCAGCAGGAGTCTGGCAGGGGCTGCCCCTCCTTCCATGAGACTCGCAGTATCAGAAAAAGTTCTTTAAAAGAGGAGGGTATGGCTTAAGTGTCTGAGATGAGTTGATGCAAACAAGTGAAGGTCGTGCATGGTGGGGGCAATGGCTGGCCGGGAGGTTGAATACAGGACCTGGCCACAGGCCAGGCCTCGCGGCTAACCCTACAGCCGTGCACGCCTTTCGGTTATAGTTACTTGAAATAGCTGTTTAACTTCATTGTTTTAAAAAAAATTAAAACCGTTACATTTAAATTGACATTTTCATCAAATCATAACGCTGCTTTAACCTTTGTTTTTTTCAGTGAATTTGTAGTGTTTTTAATGCAAAGTAAGATATTATCACAATATCTAATTATAACCTCACTTTAACTCAATTTGTTTTCAGTGAAGATAGATAGACAGAGGAAGTTCTCCAAAATTGTGTTTTCCAATTAAGCTCCCAGAGGAAATATTGCTATTTTTCTCCCAGCATCAGCAAAGAATGCAGAACGTATTTATATCAAACTTGTCCACAATGTACAGCTTTACCCAGAAAGCCTGCATTTGTTGCTTGGTGTAAATCTGTACAGTAGCTTTTGCGATATCAGAGTTAAAAAAGGTGCCGGATGGGCTTGAAAGAAACTCTTTTGTATATTTTCTGAAATATTTAAGATTTCATTGGCTAATGAAGGGAATCTATTCCTCATCTCAAAAATTATGATTGTGCTTAAAATCACAGTTTCAATGCTATGGAAAAAGAAACGGCTCTGAGATAGGTGCCCGACCTCAGGGGATTGCGAGCGGGCACTCAGAGTCATAGAAAATAAGAATATAAAATAGCAAATTTGCACTGGTAAAATCATGATGTTTGACAGAGATTGTGATCTGTGGCTCTCATGACATTAGAGATTTTTTTTGGTAAAGGTAAAACAATCAATTATATAATTGAATGAAAGCCCTGATAGGGTGCATGGGTATTTTGCTGCAGAACCTGACCCTACGCCACGCCACGCCTTGTAGCCACTGCTGGCTTTGTATGACCAAAGGATATTGCAGCATGGAATGGGAAAATGTAAGATGAGTCTTGTATATAAGTTCAAAAAAAACGAATTCACAAAAGAATACTGTTAAAATGTAGTTTTGCTTCAACAAACACAACTCCTGAAACCTCTGAGTTTGGCACGGTCTGCCTCACAACGTATGGCACTGTGTCCCGCCTCGCCTCCTCCATCAGCAATGACGACAGACTGGCAGACGGGACTCAGTCAATCCAACAAGAGGCATGCTGTAACTGTGCTGCATAGTAATAAAGGTCCATCCGTAGTGCCACAAAGTTCGTCATCCTCGAATCAGTGGTTCGGTGTAGCAAGTGCCACTCTGCTACGACAGCCAGCCCGAGAAAACATCAATTAATATAGAGTCCAGTGACCTGAATATCCGCCAAGGAATTGGACACAATGCGTTTTGCAACATATATAGTCAGTGGGATAGCGCCAACATCATGGCCACCGTCAGTCTACCCATTAAGGAAAGAGGGAGGGCATTCCAGAAACTCACTAAGCGCTTCGAATCATCAATTGTTTTGTAGACATTATATAGCAGTATTTGTGCATCCTCAGTTGCCACCTGTATGCACAGGAATCTGAAATGCTCTGTCCACCAACGTTGTCCCAGCAGTGGGAATTGGTCTCGGGGAGGCTGGCCAGCTTTTGGAATGAAAATTGTTTTAGGTCAACCTCCTGTTGCATTGTACGATTTAAGTTAGCATTTGCGGCACCATTTTGTATTCAGCAGCCATTTTATACCATGATCAAAACTAAACTTCTGTGTCATTCTGTTTGTCTCAGCAGAAAGCAGCCTCAATATTTTTTCTGTTTCTTCAAGATTATGCTTTGCTGCACTAATGACTGTTTTGTCATTGCATACCTTTCCCGTTAGATAGGCCTGCTCCCACCCTTGGAGTGGCGGGCACGGGCAGAGTAACCTTGGAACTGAGATAGCATGTACCCGGTCTTAGGATTGCAGCTCATCCTTCTGTGTCTGCTTTATTCACCAGCTACTAGCAGGAAAATTCCATTCTGGGCGTGTCCTTAGGGGTATTGGAAATGTATATCATGTATTACCATGTTGGCGGGGGTCAGTATCTCTGCAGCAATCCAGGGAGGCTGGTCAGACTGGACTCCGCTTGAGTGTATGACTAATAAATAACTTTTGTTTGTATTTTCTACTGTCTGGCCGACTCTTGATTTGTTTGGAAGGCTGAGAGGGGGTCATGAGTGACCCGGGTGGCCCTAATCTGGTCACTTCCTTTACAGTCGCACCATAAGGAAGCACAGTGATTTGTACTTATTGAGCCGTAGCCCTGAATACGTGCCACACTTCTCCAATACTTGATTGCAGAGCTTTACTAGGCATTTTTATGAGAATCACACCAAAGGAATTTGTTGTTGGCAAGCACTACAAATAAGTTCAGTGGAAGAGATATGGTATAGGTTCATCACTGAGGTCACCATAGAATTCAATTCTTACCTCTATGCTTTGTTTACCAATATAGATGAATAGTACTTGTTTATAAGCACTAAACCAGCTGCGTGCCCTAATGTTTAATATTTGCATATTTTGGAGACATTGTCCACGTACAAAGCAACCAAAATAAATCTCATTATCGAGTGTCTTCATTCTTCTTTTCAAAAATTGTTGAGAAAGTTTCTTCTGCGTGTTGATGACAGAAAATAGGGCAAAACATTTATCAGCAACAGCAGAAAAATATTTGAGCTAAACCAAAGGAAGGTGCCAGCATGGATTTCTTCATGCTTTAATACCCGGAGGTATTCATGACCGATGGACACTACACTAGACAACAAACTCCAGCAGTTGATCTTCCCTTAAAGGCAGTTCATGGATCCCTTCCTATACAGGCCAAATTTGTTTTGCGGGCTGCTGTGGAGTAGCTGAAGCTGTTATTTGCCATCTTGTCTTCCATTAAAAACAAAGTGACAGCCCAAACGGCATCTGGAACCAGGGCCAGTTCTATACAGAGGCTCAACAGGGAGTCCAAGAAGGGAAATATGGAAACATTACTAGTCAAAGCATCAGTCAATGAACAAAAGTCACTTCAACAATCATGGACCAGAAATGAACAAGACCAGCCCCCTTATTAGTTTTCAAGGGAACATGTTATATTGACATCACTCATCAACAGAATAGACACAATATAACATTGTAGTGAAAAGTGCTCAAATGATCACACAGCGAATACAAGTTAAATAGTACACAGTGTGTAAAAAATGGGAAAATGACAATTGAATATATATTTAAACTTTTCAACAAATGCAATAATTTAATTTCAAAAGGCATCAATCGATTTCAATTGTCAGAGGTGTTGCTGCTGAAGACTGAAAAAAGGCAATCTTCAGTGGTCTTCCGACTGACGGGGACGCTCCTGAATAGCTGATTCATACAGCCATAACGGGATTATTTCCAGAACCAATTTGCCCAGGCCCAAACTATATAGGCCTTGCTCAAGTTCTTTGAAGTGATAAATTATGTCCATGCTCATTTAATTTTCTTTGTCCTTATGATGACACGTTCATTCTCCTGGGTCGAAACGCCGTCAACGACTCTGACAATTGTTGCTAATATTTCCCTAATTGGAACCCCTGTTGCGTATTGGTATCTTGTCCTCCATGGCTCACACAAAGGTGTAGCTCTGTGAATTGTCTGAAGATAGGGTAATATTTAGAGGTGAGTGGCTTTGATGGTTAAAGTTGCAAATCATACAGTCTTTGGCTGTGACTGTTGCCGAAATTTCTTGGTTTTGATGCTTTAAGCTGTAAATGTGATGAGAAAACAAATGTGTGTTATCAAAGTTGTAAGTTAATGCTTATATACAAGTACATCATGAACACACAAAGAGGCTGACTTTTCTTTTCTCAATATCATTCCACAGATCACTTTTAAGCATTAGATATCTTTGTTTCCCTTCCCTGACAAACAGTTTAAATGCAGCACCTTCCACAAATCTTGCCCCACAATTAATAATAAAAACAACCAAAAGTAGCTATTCAGCAGTGCACGGACCTATCCTTAACTGCTAGGGTACTCTCGCCCCTGTGGGTTCCAGCAATTCTTAGAATGTGCCTCCCCTGGTAGATGTAAGTAGCAGTGCTGACTCCGTCTGGCCCCACACTAATGGTGTTATTTTGTACACACTGGTTAGGGAATTTTGCTCACAAGTTGTTTTTATTTGTATTTTATTTATGTATGTGCTTTTTTTTTAACCCCTCCCCTGCTGGTGACGGAACCACTGCGTCATCAGCCGTGGTCGCGCTGTGCTGATGACGGAGCGGTTCCGTCACGGCCTGCTCGGAACGCCTGCGCGGCGCGGATTCCGCGCCTGCGCTGAACGTTCTATTGAGCGGGTGGGGCCGTGACGGAACCGCTCCGTCATAAGCACAGCACAACTGCGGCTGGTGACGGAGTGGTTCCGTTACCAGCATGCGCCCGCCGCTCTTCCGCCCCGCCCCCTTAGCACTGCGGCGGAATAGCCGCCTCAGTGAAGGGGTTAAATGGTACTTGTTATAGCTGCAATTTAATTGTTGCTGTTTAACCCCTCATCCTTCATCACGGGGATGTAAGTAGCAGTCCTGACTCAGTTTGGCTCCTGCTCTCCACAACGACTTGGACTTCCTTGCCATCTAAGGCAGTTCTCAAGCGATTCAGGTGAAGGGATTATCTGGTTCCCCCTAGCGTTCTTTAGTAGCACTCTGTGAGTTTCTGGTTCAAAGGTGTGCCAAAGGCAAGTCCTTTTGTGTCCATCCCGACTGCAGCAATGGACTTATTTTCTATACATTTGTTAAAAGCAACATTGTTCAATGTACTGTCTTTACCTTCGCATAGTGCATAGGGTCTTTGATGATATAAACAGACACCATCTTCATATAGTCGCTCTCACTGAATCCTGACAGTTCAGCATGTGATATTACTCTTTGTTTCCTAATGAACTATAAAATTCACCATGTAAATCATAAAGACTGATTGGGTGAGGTAGAATGTCCACTATTTATCATCAAAATATATATTTTACTAATATTCTTTAAATTACTTTACTATCGCTTAGTGCCTGTTTTGTTCTTTGTCATCTAGTTCAAACACTTTAATTACATCTGGCTAAATTAATAGTCTACAAAGGAATGACCCTCAGTTTGTCAATGTTCTGTCTGAACTAATATTACCATTCGTGTTAACATAGTCAAAATTATTGCTATTTGGAAACTTTGATATCTGGGCCAGGTACCAACATCTTCCATCAACTGAAAAGCTGCTAAATGCTTGTACCGCTCTGGGCCTGACACATCAGGTTTCCAGCCACTCTCATGCCATTAACCTTACCACCCACTTGCTGTTCCTCTCTAATCACATTTCATATTGTATATCCTCTCCCTCTCCTGGTAGGGCCACACTGTCATATTAAATATCAGTTTGGCCTACTCTACCACCCCGCCTTTATTTGTTGCCACATTGGTAATGAAATCATGCCTCATTAAAGTAAATTCGGTCAATTTAACATACCAATTGAATAAGCTAAACTTCAAATGAGGTCTAATATAACAAGTATTTGCAATGCAATAGGTCTCGCATTTGCGAGAGTTTGAGCTATTTGTATTGTAAATGACATTGCCTTTTATTTATAAAAGCCATTGTCATTTACAATGCCAATTTATGGTCACAGCCTACATGCAATTCAACCAGGTCCACATAGCTTTTAGGAGACCCTTATCCAGAGTAATATGCCCCTCGTTTTGTGTAAACCGTGGCCAATTCCTTCCTGTGAACATACCAAAAAAATTGTACTTAATTTAAATGGAACATTCCTATTATACAATTAATACAATATTGGTGGACTTTTGTTACAAATTTGATAGATTTTGGATCATTTATAAAGATTATTGCTAAATCCATAGATTAAGCTGAACCTGCTATGGAATTCTAAAGTTACTACAATTCAATGTTGCTGTGTCCAATCCTTAGATGATGTCTGAGTCACAAGTAGACGCTGGCTACGAAGCATTGGTTACTGGGTAGAAGCGGCTAGATAAATTGTGGCATGGCTTCAAGTGAGAGTGTGACACAGAGTAGGGTCCCTACAATGAACAGCAAGCTGCTCACATTTCTGGTCATTGAAGCCCATCTTCCTCCTGATGCTTGTCCCTATGCCCATCTTCCTCTTGATGCTTGTCCCTATGTGGTTATTCTTACCGGTGTTAACGAAACTTCTCCATCAGAAGTAGAATCGTATCAGGCTTTAAAAAACAAAGTATGCCACTGGCTATCCAAAAACTATCCCCTCCCGCCAAACATACCGAGCAACATTCTAATGGTAGAAAGAACTCCGTGGGTGGGAGGTAATAGAAAAAACCTACTAGGGGATTGCGTAGTGGTCACCTTCGAGAACACGGAGGCTGTAGACTTCATATCTAACAGTGGACCCCCTAGATATCAGGAAAGCACTGTGACTGCTAGACCTCTTTCCTACTTCTATCTACCAGAAAATCAAGTTGATAACCGTTGGAGTTGGCTAAAGGGACCACATGACTCCAAACCTAGACAGAGATTCACCCCCCCATGGGAAAGACAACCCCACGGATGGGAGGAGGGGGGGGATGCGGGATGGAACCTGGTAAGGAGAAGAAGAGGTAGACCGCGTCAAGGCGGCCCCTTCGTTGGCCCACATCATATCCAACCTCACTATTACCACCAGTTTGTAAATGGGTTAGACAATCCTTTCCATTTTCCAATGGCCAATCGCTTCGAATGCCTATCAACCACAGACTGGGTTGATTGACAAACACAGGACCCCCCCCCCAACCGGACGGAGCCACCAGATCACTCCTACTCAATCAAGAAGGGATTCCACTATGATGGATCTGGAAAAATCAAATTCATCTCCAACGCACGACAAAGGCCCTGCTGTTGGCGAGATCCGGGGAACGCATACCCCGTCTAACCATGATTTACCATATTGCAAAATTCTTACCTGGAACGTGGCGGGTCTATCTGCAAAGGCCTCCGACCCCATATGGCAAGGGTTCGTAAAACAACACGATATCCTGGCACTCCAAGAAACATGGGATACTACTAAGAGCTTTTCTCTGGATGGCTTCTGTAGTTTTTCTACCCCAGCAATTCCGGGAGTAAGAGGGAGAGCCAAGGGTGGCCTACTTACATTGTGCTCTCTGAATTTGGTGGGGGTTTTCAAAAAACTAGATTCCGCACCCACGAACACGTTAGTTGTGGAGTGGACTTTACCGGATTCATATATTTTTCTGCTTATTAATTTTTACAATTCCAAAGAGGTTTCCTGCGTGAATGAGCATCTGACCTCCCTGTCAGATTTTCTGTCAGTTTATAGACAAGACTGCATTTCCGACCCAGAGATGGTTATCCTGGGTGATTTTAATATTCACCCCTGCGAGGGGACTGCTACAATGATAGATATGGGGGACTACCGACCAAGGGCATTCCCCACTTTGAACACACGAAGGAGGGTGAGGGCCTTGAGACTCTCCTTGCGAACTTAAATCTATTTGAACCAGATCAGGGCAAACACGAGCCTAGAGCGCCTACTTTCATCGGGAGAGACGCCAACACCGTCATAGACTATATCTTTGTATCAACCGGGGTCTTGGGAAAGGCTTGTGAGTATAGGGTGGTAACTGCTAGTCACAGTGATCATCACCCTGTCCTCCTAATGCTGGACCTAGACTGTTTCCGGAATGGTAGAATGACAGGTGTGGCAGCTTCAAGAGATCTGACGTCTAAGGACCAGGGAAGGCGTTTAAAATGGGAGAGGATTGTCCCTGATCAATTCTTCCAAACATTAGCACAAGAGACGGAGGCTAACATGGCAGTTTGCTTAGATCCAACTGCCTTGGGCTCAGATGTAGTGGCCGCCTACGTGGATATATGTGCAAGGATCTCTAAGAACCTGGAGGCAAGGTCTGGCGCGAAAGGCTGTAAGAAAACCCACAAATGGTTTAACAAGGAATGCTCGTCAAAACACAGTGCCCTGTTGAAAGCACTAAAACATAAACCCAGAGACAGGTTATTAGTGGCTAACCTAAGAAAAGAATATAAAACTGCAGTTATTAAACGCAAGACCCAAATTAAGGAGGAAGCTTGGGACAGCTTACTAGCCATTGATGTACTGAGAGACAGCAAAAAGTTTTGGGCCATTGTGAATCAGCCTTTTTTCTCTGAGGATGGGAAAAATGACATGGACTGTGTGATTGAAGATGATAAATGGCTTTCCCACTTCAAAAAGATTTATGAATCCACGGTACCAACCTCTCCAGTCAGTGCTCACGGTCCGTCCAATTTGGTTATGGAATTTAACATCATTGAGGTAGAAAGGGTGATTAAAAACACAAGCAAACACAAAGCCCCTGGACCTGATGGGGTCCCTGCAGATCTCTACATCCAGTATCCGCAATTTTGGTCAAATATATTAACTAATGTCTTTAACGCGATACCTGTAGCTGGTTTCCCTTCTTCCTGGTCCACCTCCATTATTGTTCCCATTTTCAAGAAGGGGAACAGGGGGGACCCTGCCTGCTATAGGCCAATCTCCTTGCTGGACTCTGCTGTTAAAATCTTGGGCAGAGTCATCTTGCAAAGACTTGGGGATTGGCTTGAGGAGAGCGGGATCCTCTCTGATTTGCAGTATGGTTTTAGAGCACATAGGGGGACCATGGATCAATGCTTAAACCTTCACCTTATTATCAGCAAATACACTGTGGTGAAGGGGGGCTACTTTATTTGGGCTTTATGGATTTATCTTCTGCTTTCGACTTGGTTAATCGTTCAAAATTGTGGATTATTTTACGAGACTTGGGTTTGGACACCACCTTGGTTAATTTTTTGCACGAACTCCATCAAAATTTGTTCGCCTCTGTCAGGGTAACAAGGGAAGGAAGATGCACTGCGAAGTTTAGGTCAGGGAGAGGGGTCAGACAAGGCTGCATTCTGGCCCCTCTCCTTTTTACACTGTACATTAACTCCCTGGGGAAATCCCTGAACTCAGCTACTTTGGACACGCCGCGTATGGGGGGGTCACCCATTCCGGTCCTTCTATACGCGGACGATGCTGTCCTTATAGCTCGTACAGGTACGGGCCTGCAAAGACTATTGGATCACTTTGGTGGTTTTATGGAAGCCCTGGACCTAAAGATTAACACAGCTAAATCCCACGTCATGGTTACAGGTTCACGGAAGAAAAACATGAAGCTCAGGTCTTTCAGTTGTAATAACTCTACAATCTCGAGGGTACCTTTCTTTTGTTATTTAGGCGTCACCTTTGACGAAAAAGGTACTTGGGGTGCCCAACTGAAACTAAAGGAGAATGGAGTTAGTAGATCTACCGCAGCTCTCATGCATTTCTCTAAAAGACTTGGTTCGAGACCCATGGAGGCCATGACTCGCATCTATAGATCCAAATGTGTGGCAATTGCATCTTAGGGGGCAGACATCTGGGGCTATGTTTCAGCCCCAGGTATTCAAATTGTAGAAAACAACTTTATTAGAGCCTTGTTGTCACTTCCGAAATCATCTCCCACACATTCCATCCATAATGAAATAGGTTTGGGATACGTCTCTGATCTCCTAAAAATGTCCCCACTGTTATGTTGCATTAAAACTTGGACAAATGAGGAGATCACATTGAATCACTGCATTCTCAAAGACTGTATGGCTCTGGATAAAGCAGATAGCATACCCTGGCTGGCATATGTTAGAGCGGCATGCGCCAGGCTAGGGCGCCCGGACATGTACTCTTTACCGCAGAGCCTCAAGAAAGAGGATGTAAGGTGGGTCAAGCAACATTTTCGAAATCTGCTGGAAACAGAGAGGGAAGCGGTTGAGCTCTGCAAGCCAATGGTAAGGTCATTATACCAACTTTCGTCGTCCATGGCTATGGAACCTTATCTAAAATATGTAACTAAACCATACCACCGTTTTCTACTAATAAGGTTCAGGTTCAACCTGATACATCTTGTGCTTGGCTCATATACAAAGTGGGGTATTCCAGAAAACACCCCACCCTGCACCTGTGACTGCTCTTCCACACAGGATACTCTCTATCTAGTTATGCTTTGCGAACATTACCTAGTGGCCCGCAAAAAATTCCTCTTCCCAATTTTGAAAGACTTAAACTTTGCCCAGGTACGGCCGGCCCTCCTATACCTACAGATGCTGAACTCGGTGCAGGTTACATATGGTGTAGCTTGTTTTTTGGTTGCAGCCGTCAGACAAAACAAAACAAAACTTTCTGCTATAAACAACCACCAAACCTGACACTTTCTGTAAAAACATGTTCGGGGGGAACGCCCAAAACTATTGGAAAGTGTACTCCCTATATCTACCTTTTTTAATCTGTTTTTATCTTTAATTTTCTTTCCCTTTTATATATCTTTTAATGGATTTACTTAGGATTTGCAATCATGTCTAAACTTGTTTAAGTGTATTTTATTGTATTATGAACTATGTATTGCTTTTATGGTTTTAATTAACCGAATAAAGTTATTTGACTGACTGACTGACAATATAACAAGCATTTGCAATGCAATAGGTCTCGCATTTGCGAGAGTTTGAGCTATTTGTATTGTAAATGACATTGCCTTTTATTTATAAAAGCCATTGTCATTTACAATGCCAATTTATGGTCACAGCCTACATGCAATTCAACCAGGTCCACATAGCTTTTAGGAGACCCTTATCCGGAGTAATATGCCCCTCGTTTTGTGTAAACCGTGGCTAATTCCTTCCTGTGAACATACCAAAAAAATTGTACTTAATTTAAATGGAACATTCCTATTATACAATTAATACAATATTGGTGGACCTTTGTTACAAATTTGATAGATTTTGGATCATTTATAAAGATTATTGCTAAATCCATAGATTAAGCTGAACCTGCTATGGAATTCTAAAGTTACTACAATTCAATGTTGCTGTGTCCAATCCTTAGATGATGTCTGAGTCACAAGTAGACGCTGGCTACGAAGCATTGGTTACTGGGTAGAAGCGGCTAGATAAATTGTGGCATGGCTTCAAGTGAGAGTGTGACACAGAGTAGGGTCCCTACAATGAACAGCAAGCTGCTCACATTTCTGGTCATTGTAGCCTCCGACGGGCATGGTTTGGCCAAGGAGGAGCACGTAAAAGGTAACTCATTCCTACATGGGTCACAGAAGCAATAACATGGCCCCTATTGTTCTGTTACAGGAGCAAGCAGCTGGGAACCAAGCACCACTCCGGGCAGGAACATTTTCCAGATATGTGCCGCAAACTAGACATTTTCCTGACCCAGCTCAGCAGCTCGAGTAGCATTCAAAACCCACCTTGGACAGGAAAATCTAAAGGCAAACGCTCACACTTGTTCCATCAGCATCAACAATGTTCTTTATTTTTGTCTTGGATGTTTGCAAATGTCAACCTTTGGTTAGGCATAATATTTAAACTGCACAACCACACCACATCCCTCAATTATAGATGACACAGCAGTGTGTGTAAGAAAGACAGCAGTGTGTGTGTGAGAGACAGCAGTATGAGAGACAGCAGTGTGATAGACAGCAGTGCGTGTCCCCTAGGGAGAGCATGGTGTGTGAGAGAGACAGCAGTGTGTGAGAGACAGCAGTGTGTGAGACATCAGTGTGTGTAACAAAGACAGCAGTGTGTGTAACAAAGACAGCAGGGTGTGTGAGAGAGACAGCAGTGTGAGAGACAGCAGTGTGTGTGTCCTAGGGAGAGCATGGTGTGTGAGAGAGACAGCAGTGTGAGAGACAGCCGTGTTAGATAGCACTTTGTGTGAGAGAGACTACAGTGGGAGAGGGCGATGTGAGACAGCAGTATGTGTAAGAGAGAAAGCAGTGTCAGAGCAGTGTGAGACAGCAGTGTGTGTAAGAGAGAAAGCAGTGTGAGACAGCAGTGTGTGTAAGAGAGAAAGCAGTGTGAGAGACAGCGGTGTGTGTAAGAGAGAAAGACGTGTGTGTGACAGCAGTGTGTGAGCATAGTATAACAACACAAGTTAGCATAAGAAAACATAGCATAAGGAAACATAGCATGTGCTACTCCAGCACCACCAGCATAAAGGTGGAAGCTTAAGAATGAGTGCAAGTCAACAAGCTTGAAGCAATTTCCAAGGTTGCTCCTGTCCACGAACTGTAGTCCAAACCAGACCAAATTTTTTTTTTTTACAAAGACCCTCAAATACAATTCCTAAGAGTTCCTTCTAAACTGCAGTTTACCTGTCATCATACCAGAGGACACTTTAGGGGCCATACAGACGCATAAGAAGTCCACTTGCACTGACAACAGTGACATAGCACCAGGAGTTGCGTATTATCATCAAATGCAAGGGAATGTCTTTGCTAGTAGGGCCACAAGGGCAACTATAATGGCAACTGCTCCGCCATCTTTGCATTCACTCTATTGCCTAGATGTTGGAGGTTGGCCATGAAAGACTCTAGGGCGGAATAAACATTGAGGGCATGATGTTAGTAAGGGTTTGCGAGCAGCCACAAAGCGCATTGTGAAAAAGATTCATTCTCATAAAATACACCAGAAAACACACGAAAACTGGGCTTCCATAGTGCCATGGTGTCAGTGACCACAGCATTCAGTCAAGTTTTTGACCACGACATAGCTACCTCACATGAAAAGAAACACTAAGTGATATGTAGCCAGAACATTATTCGCCACTGAGAATGGAAGGAGAACCTAAAAGAACCCCCCCCCCACACACTGTGGGAGATGGATCTCCTTTCAGATATTTTGTGCCAAGTGACCAAAGAATACAGTTACTGCTGCACAAAAGAAGGATGGAGGCTGAAGAAAGAAGGGCTTTGGGAGATCAGTATGCTATCCAATGTGTGTCATGTCAATGCTCCAATGAACCTAAGCAAGTGCCTGTGTCTAATTTGACCTCGCAAATACAGCTATTAGGTCTCAGATCATTTAAGCAGAGCACTGAAAATGTAGCAGAGACAACCCTGGATTTGCTCATAGAGAGCAGATAGAGCTCTGCCAAACCTACACTTGCAGTACCCACTTTCATGTGACCGATTTCCAGATCAAATGATAGCAATTTACATATATTTAAAAAGCAGGTACACAATTTTACAGAAAATCTGTAATAAAAATCAATAAGGCATAAATCAGAACTCAAACAGCTTTTGTAAGGTATCTTCAGAATCATTATATAATGGCTAATGAGGGGACCACATTTACAGATCCATTGGGCAGCAAGGGAAATCACACCATAAGAAACCCTTCAACTATTTACAACACTAAGACTTCCTAGCCAGGGCCTTTATTAAGCAAAACTGCTACTGTTTTCAAGTTATTTGTCCACTTGCGTTCTCACAGGCTTAGGTCTGTAACTAAACTGCTGCTTCTAGGGGCCGGAATAACCTGCTTGATTACCTGCTAAAGCAAGAACCTCATTATGTTTTTGAAATCCGAATGTTGGACCAGTCGAGCATTATGTCTACCATGTCATATCCTGTGCTTGTCCAGTATAATCAAGTTATTTGATTCACGAAAAGTAGCCTTTCAAAAATCTGTCATTTCTGAGGAACCTTATACACTGTGAGGATGCTGAAAAGCACAAGTCTGTAAAATGTTAAAGGTCAATAAATAACTAAATTATTTCTAACAACATTATCTGCAATTAAAAGACAGTATGTAGTCACTGAGAGAGTTCATCACTATAAATTCAGAAGGTTGTTTCCGCCATTTTTTTTTTAATAACGTCTTTTTATTTTAAGCCATGATAACAAATAAATAGGGATGACGTTTCAACCCACCCATCCCCCACCCACCACAAAGAAGAAACAACAGTGTATTGAAAAGAGATGACGGGCGCAAAAAAAAAGAAAAAAGAAGGGAAAAAAGGGCAAAAGAGAAGAAGCAAGAAATTTAGGTGGCACATAGCTGTCGGGTTTGAAGAAAGAAAAAAAAAAAAAAAGAACGAAGAGAGAAGCAGAAGAGAAGAAAGGAAGAAAAAAGGAGAGGAAGAAAAAAGGAGAGGAAAAAGTAAAAAGGCAGTACATACTGGAAAGAAACCAGGGGAAGGAGCTTATCCTGTGACACCCTTGGCATTGCCCTTCATGCCAGGAATCATAAAGGCAGCGGCAGAACGAGAAAGTAAACAGAGTTTTAGGTCACTGCATGCTTTCTGCGGGTTCAACGCCTTGCCCTTACTCAAGTCCTTCGGCAGTAAATAGGAGGCTATTGCAAAGGTCCTGCGTGAGGTCAACGTTATGACATCTAGGGGTCAAAGGCTGTGTGATGTCACCGCGCTAATCCTGACGTTTTGATGAATCAGTGACCGTGGTTGTGCCGTTGTCCTGGGTCTGGGCCTCTTATCAGGAGCTGGTTTTATGATCTGCAGAGAATGTCGGAGGGGGTAGTGGGGGAAGGGCGTGGAAGGGCAAAAGGTGACGAGGTGGGTCTGGCAGCTGACCAGAGATGCTCGGGGGCGCTCGGCTCAGAGCAGGCCCGGGATGGGGCTTGGAGGGGATCCGACAGGAAACCTCAAACCATGACCCACTTCTGCGGCTGTTTTAAGATAATTCATGGCATACCTTGTAAGTCCTTTGTGGGTTTTGCGAAGAATGTGCATTGACAGCAGTCCAGCTCTGACTCAGGAGAGAGGGAAATGGAGGCGGGCAGGCTGATTGATGGGGAAGTGGGGAGCAGGGGAGCCAGGCAAACGCAGGAGGACAGGGAAAGGCCAGCAGGGAAAACTAACGGAAGTCAGGCAGCCTTCGTTGGGAAGTGGGCGTGGCCTGCAAAGAAACAGATAGGAACTGCGGGAGAACGTCCTGGAACCCTGAATGCTGGCTGCCGAGGGACACGCGGAAAGAGCCCGGAGAGTGGGGGGAAGGGGGGGGGGGGTACATGCGTGTGTCTGTGTGTGTTTGAGTGTGTCTGTGTGCGCGATTGTCTGTTTAAGGGGGGATGCATGTGTGTATGCAGTGTGTGTGCGTGTGGCTGTGTATGTGCGCATGCGTGAGTGTGGGTCCTGAGGTCCTGGGTGCACATCCCCTGCCTCAGGGAATCTGAGGCAGGGGATGTGCACAGCGCCGGGCGTGCGCGCCCACGAGGTGAAGTCGACGCTCGTGCCCGGCCCCTGTCTCAGATTCCCAGGAGACGGGCGGCTATAGTTGTCGAGCTGGACTCCAGCATGCTTCGCATGCTTCTCCAGCTCGACCTAAAAATGAATGAGACCACTTTTGAATATCTGGGTCACTAACCTTCTGGATAGCATTTCCTTTTTTAAGACTTTAGTCTATTTCGGTGTTTGCCTAACAGCTCGATAGTAATCCGAATATTTTATGCTTCAAAAAAATACATTGCAAAGCAGTAGAATAAATTGGCATCACACTTATTCCTCAGTAGCATAAGCAAGCTATTCCTCAGCCCTAAAAAATACAAGGCAGAGATAAAGAAAGTCAGATCCTTATATTAACATCAATGAAAAAGTCCGCTGTGCTGGCGGGCGGAAAAACGTCTTTTTCCGCCCGCGAGCAGCGGGAAACACGTCCGCCATATTAGTATAGGAAAACATATGTTTCATCCCGTCCGCTGCGGAGCGACGCGCACCACCATCAAAGTACGCCCGCCACCGCGGTGGTGGGAGCCAGTGGAGACTCACCGCCGTGCGGAATGACGTCGGCCCCGCTCCACATATTAGGATGACCCAAACAGGCAGACGAACCGCAGCGGAGACACCGTCCAACCAGAGACGGCGAAAACTTGACAGCGGAGCGAAATAGCTGAGACCCGGCCCACACCACCCGGTCACGACCGCCATGGACCCAGCCCTACATGTGTTTCCGGTGCTGTACCTGCTACAGCACTATCATCAAATGGGCCACCGCAGACGCCGCCACAGGTACGCAACTACACAAAAACAACACACAACACACAGGCTGACACAAGGTCCAATTCCACTACAGACACCCTGCTGGGGGTCACAACACATCCACAAGGGCACCCACATATGGCCCACCTGCCACCATGTCACCCCACTGTAGCCGGAACACACATCAACCATGAACTTGCAGCAACCTCCCGGTCACGTCGCCGCAGCGTTCAACACATGCGCACAATGCAGAACGCAGGGCCACTCCAAGGCATGGGCAGGGCACAAAGACCACACCACCCCCAACCACACATCAACACACCCCATCAAGTCACAGACCAGGTGCCCATCCCATGCACAGCATCAAGCAACAAGCACACCAACAAGCAAGCCCATTACATCCCCTGCACCACACAACAAAGAACCAGGGAGACAGCCACTGCAGGAGTGACTGACAAGGAACACACAACACCAGTGCCACACACGCTGAAGGCTGCCAATACTTGCCAGCACATACATACACAGACAAACACACACCCTGGGTGTAGCCACAAACAGAACACACACACACACAGAGATGCCTGAACAGATTACTGCACAAAAACAACACACAAACACCACAGGAACACACACAGAACCCCATCAGAAACACACATACCCTGTCAGCCAAGCTGGGGAAAGGCAATGGGAGCACACACACAACAGGAGTGCACAACCTCATCACTCAGGAACAAAACATACACAACATACTACAAATCACACAAGAAGTGCACCAGCACAGAACTACACTGCCACATCAAACCAACCACAGATGCACATGAAAACAAAAATGAACAAATACCACAGGACATCAGGGGATGCACATCAGGCAGTGCCAAGGCCACATACACACAGCACTGTATGCACAACAAGCAGTGTGTGCACAACAAGCACAACAGTCACACACAGACATGACTGACACAACCTCAACACACACAACACCAATCAGCACAGCACAAACACAACAGCACACCCAGGAAGTGAAGCTATACCACAGCCAACACACATACATCCAGCACAACAACAACAGATGCACCAATAAGGGAAACAAGAGCACAACCATCCTGAACAGAGCATTGGGCAGCACACACAGCTGAAGTGCACATGAGCAATCCTCACTGACTAATAGTACAAAAACATCACACATAAACCATTGGGGCAATGTTCAGAGTGTAACATCACTCTTGGCCCAAAAACCGCACCACAAAGCACAGTCTCACAAATGAAGTGATGTGGAGGCACACACACACGTAAACCAAGGGGACAGATGACATCAAAGTGAACTGACCTGCATGTCAGTAGTAGACATGTAAGGGGTGTACCATACACAAATTGAGTGAGCGCAGACCCACAATGCGTAGGCATAAGTGGCACACATTGGGGATGGCATTACATCACACACCCCATGCCATACAGGAGGAGAAAAGGCACCATATGCCTGCAATGCATGAGAAACACAAACACAATGGCAGTGTGTAGCAGCAGGGCTACACAGTCTACACAAACACACTCAAGACACATTGATGATCAAACAAACACAGCACTGATATGCAAGTCACACACTTTGCACACTCATAAGTGAGCAAAACAACAAGGAGGAGTCCGACAGAACAGCATGGACACACCAACACACTGCACAGTGCACAACAGACAACTCACACATGTGCATACACCCATATCCACAGGGCAGGATAATCCAAACAGCAGGCACACGACTCCTGGGTGACACATGTGTGTCTATCACAATCCAGGGGCACACACACATCCACACCTGCTACAAAGTCACACCCTTCATGCTGCACACCTCTTGACTACCCAAGAGCACACATCTCATGTAGGCCATGGGACCAGGACTAAGGGCCAACACAAGATGACCATACACATACACAGCTGGGCACACATAAACGAATAGCACACATACATCATGACATTGCCCAGCCTGCATGCAAACCTGTGCACACCATCACACCCTGTGCTGGCAGTGTCCCCCAACCTGACATGGCAACAATGTAGCCAACAATAGGAAACCACTAACAAGAGAACTGCATGCCAGGCAAAAGTGCCATCACAGATAACACTAGTATCAGTGTCTGAAACCAGGATACGGAGTCAAAAATTATAAACCATATGTCTCTCAAGGCAGTAAGAACACTTGGTCCTATGGTCCCCCCTAAAGACAAAATATACAGGGGCAGTAGCTTGGAGGAAGGGGAGAGAATCAATTTAACTTTATTTCGGTCTCTTGTACCCAAAAAGCACATAAAATAAGGAACATACCCATCATACACATAATCAACAGTCGGCTTTGACACATGGATAGGGTGTTTAAAAAGCACAATTTCATGATCCTTTCTTAATATACACTTAAAAATATTTAAATAAATATTATTAAAATATGTTAAAACATTAAAAAATTAAACAAATTAACATCCATTAAAAAGACTTCCAATAGCCCTCATCCTATTTACAATCTAAGAGTTATTAATATCTAATAACACCACCACTTTCTTATCTCAATATTGAAGAGAATTCAATACTCAATACTTTCAGTTGTAAAGTGCGAGTGCGGGAATTTATCCCTAATGTGCTAAAGCTATTTAATTACAGTTTCAACCCTATTTTATCTCCAATGATCTTCACATTGAACAAGAATTTGGCTACACCGAAAACCACTAATTTTGTAGTGTCCGTCCTCAATATACGCTCCACCTCTCTACAGTGCCTAATATTTAAGTGATTGCAGAGTGGTTTGATCCATTTTTTCCTTTGGATATCGTATAAGGGACAAAATAATAAAATGTGTACATAATCTTCCTTAGTCTTGTTCACAACTATACAAAACATGCGCTTATCATAAGAGAGAATCAACATTCAACCATTATTGAAGGGACCTAGGTGGGAAGGTGAGGAGGATAAAGGGAACAAGTGGCTCTACTTGAACAAGTAACAATAGGAAGGTGTGGGAAAAAACGAAGAAGAGGTCCTATTTAAACAGATCCCACCTCCTTAACTCCTTTGCCCACTGCCCAAATTTAAAAGGAATAGGATCTAAAGATCTTCGGCAAGTGGGATTTCAAGCATCCTGCGATGGTAAGGAGTTTACTAGGGTACAGCTTCATTCTGACCTGGTTAATTCATCAGCTCCACAAACCTCCTGCAGCATTGTCTCCATGTAGTCTTCAAGACGGCCCACATTCGTAGATTCTGGAAGGCCTAAGACACGAATATTATTGCGCCTCGATATCTTCATTTTTCGCCTGCATGACTGCAAGCAGTTTCGTGATATCCGAAGTTTTCGCCGCCACTTGCTGCAGCCCGTCCTCCGCGTCCGTGATCCGATGTTCGGCTTCGCCAATACGTGCCGCTTGTTTGTCAAGCTTTGCTGAGAAGTTGTCCATTCTCCCGTTGAGGGCTTCTATTTTGCCGTCAATAGCTTGAAGACTGGCTTGGATAGCAGCCAGCAACTTCTCCAATGCCGTGGGACTCTGAGAGCTCGATTTCAGCTCCGAGTCAGAGGTCGCGTTTTGATTAGGCTTGCCGCCCTTACGCAGTTCAAATGTGAGGCGAGGCTGATTCCTCTCTGGTTTCCCCATAATCACTTTCCCTTCAGCTGGTGTCACCAGCGGGGATTCCAGTAATGTCAAGCTGTACAGAGAGCTGGGACACCTCTTAGGGCCCGTCCAGAGGGAGCACCACCGGCAACAGAGTAGGCCCAAACACCCTTCACCTCTACTCACGTCCCGCACCTCCAGGAAACACACCAAAGCGCAATCTGAAGAATCTGGTCATATCTCACGGGCTCCCCATTCAGGCCAGCTCAGATGGTAAGCGCTAAGTCCCTTAGGTGGCAGAGAGTCACAACCGCAATAACAGCCTCAGAGCCTACTAGGCCTCCCCTAAGTGCGGCCCACCTCCACTCCCTGCAGCTTCTGATCACGTTGCCACACAGCTATACACAGGGGGGGCACCCCAAGCGGGAGTCGCAAGGAGGATCCACTTCGCCGGCACCGCAGCCCTGTTTACACACCGCCTTGTGGGAGTCTCAGAGGCGCCGGTAGTACAAGTGTCTCAACAGGCCCAAAATGGAGAGCCTCAACCTCGCGCCTAGTAGGATTTATCGTAAGGGAGTAGCGCTCCAGAGATGTCCGATTCAGTCAATAAACATAGGCACTATTCACCCCCGGATCAGCAGCAGCGCCGGATGCGGCGTGAAAGGCACCCTTGATGCACCGCAGCAGTGAACGGCAGCTCCTTCTCAGCTAAAGGACACAGGGCCTGCCTGCGGCCCACCCCACGAGCGGGACCAGGCCGCTTGCGTAACTCTGCAGCCCAGCGCGCTCAGCAGGATCTCGGTCCGGCGCACTCCAGAGCCCGCATCCACACAACAGCGTCGCTTATCTTCTGCTGCAGTCCGCTGTGTTCCACACGCTCTCTGCCGAATCGCCAGCCGCCCTCCGCTTCTCCTACCCACAAGGTGAGGCACAGAAAGCATACAGCAAACGGGACGCAGGCCTTAAGTCCGCCATTACCGCCGTGCAGTTTGCTCCCCTCACTCGCCGTCAGTAGCACTTCTAGGCTCCCGATGCGCCCGAAAATCACTACAACCTATCACCACCACAGCAGCTACTCGGTCCCACCAAGTAGATCATTGGATGGCGCAGTGTAGGTAGGATAGATGTAGGATATTGATCGGCGGCCGGCAGAGCTACACTACAGTGCAACCATCTTGCCGATCGTCAGACCATGCCCCCGCTTATCCTATTTATTAATGTGGAAGGGCCGGAGGAAAAGACCGATCTGCACTTATAGCAGGAGCATGCACCCCATATTCTTTCAGGTGCAACTTGGCATTTGCAATGTCCCTTGGGATTAAGTAGTGTCAGATGATTCCTTTGTTTCACGATGGAGTGGTTGTTCCAGTCCTAAATGTTATGTTATGTTATATTTAATTTATACAGTGCACGGCTACTCGAAAGTGTCCCGGCGCTTGCTTCAGAAAAGAAAGAAGCATTGGAAATGCAATAGATCTCAGATTTATTTGAGTTAGAGCTAATGGCATTGTAAATGGCAATGCCTTTTAGCCATGTGTTATGGAGTGTATGCATGTGGTGTGTAGTGGAATTATGTGGGTTGGATTGGAATAGTAGCAATGGTGGCATGCTGCGCTTTAAAAGAATATCTTTAAAAGTAAAGCGCACCATACTGCGATTGCTACAATAGTTAATTGTGGATGCGATAACAATTGATGTGTGCACTGATGGCTGGTGGTGTGTGTGCTTGTAGAAATTGTGCACTGATGGCTGGTGGTGTGTGTGCCTGGTGGAAGCGTGCACTGCCGGTTGGAGGTGCGTGTGCCTGGTGGAAGCGTGCCCTGAAGGCTGGTGGTATGTGTACCTGGTGAAAGCGTGCACTGACGACTTATGGTGTCTGTGTCTGGTGAAAGTGTGCACTGACGGTGTGGTTGTGTGTGTGTGTGGTTGTGTGTGTGGTTGCATGTGTGGTGGTGAGTGTGTGGTGGTGTGTGTGTGTTTGGTGAAAGCGTGCTCTGACATCTGGTGGTGTGTGCCTGTTGGAAGCGTGCACTGACGGCTGGTGGTGTTTGTGCCCGGTGAAAGCGTGCACTGACGGCTGATGGTGTTTGTGCCCGGTGAAAGCATGCACTGACGACTTATGGTGTCTGTGTCTGGTGAAAGTGTGTACTGACGGTGTGTTTGTGTGGTTGTGTGTGTGGTTGCATGTGTGGTGGTGAGTGTGTGGTGGTGAGTGTGTGGTGGTGAGTGTGTGTGTGGTGTTGTGTGTGTGGTGTTGTGTGTGTGGTGGTGTGTGTGTGTGAGTGGTGTTGTGTGTGTGGTGGTGAGTGTGTGGTGGTGAGTGTGTGGTGGTGTGTGTGTGTGGTGTTGTGTTGTGTGGTTGTGTTTGTGTATTTGTGTGGTGTTGAGTGTGTGGTGTTGTGTGTGTGTGTGTGTGGTGTGTGTGCATGGTGTGTGTGTGTGGTGTTATGTGTGTGGTCTTGTGTGTGGTGTTATGTGTGTGGTAAGAGACATGCGCATTTTAAAGTGCACAGCTCCCTGCAACTGCCACTTGGCAGTGCTGGCCCCGCCCCTTCCTGACACTTAGTTCAGGACGGGTTGCTGAAAAATATAATGGTAATAAATAAACTTTATTATCATTTTATTTTTTAGCTCTGGGGCTTGAGGGGCGATGCTCATCCGCTCATATGGAGGAACCTCCCTGCCATCCAGACATAGCACAATGATACAAGCCAACTGGAGTGCAGAAACAAAGTTGATAACAAGCATTGGCATAGCCAATAGCTCTCGCCTTTGGGGCCTTATAAGTGTTTAGCCATGCAACAGTTGATGTTGTTGCACCAAGTATATTGTGCTGCATAACTGAATACTTATAAGGTCCCAAAAGTGAGACATATTGGCTATGACCTAAAAATGAATGTATCCTTGTGCAACGTTTTTGATGCTCATGTAAAGCGCTCCAATACCTTCGCGTCAAGTTTGCGCCATATAAAATCTGCACACAAAAAAAAAACAGCCCACAATATACTTGCTGTTCCTCAAGTGTTTCACTGGAGGTAAAACCTGCCGCAGCAAAACTAACGAATCCGCAGGACCTCCAGAACGCTGGATGCCGAAGAAGCGTGGTACTACCAAATTGCATTAAATAGAAGTCTAACAAAATATCAGAGGATTGACAAAGTGTATTTATTTGATAAGAAAGAGGTCTACAGGAATGCCAGGCAAAAGCAGTGCAGTTCGTCTCCCCACGACTGTCTCATCTGTCCATAACATTACGCACTTCAGAATAAAATCTTACCAATGCTATTATGAAACATCACAAAGGATCCGTTCCCTTACAATACGTACATCACTAATACAGCAACAGTCTTTCTGTGCCTCTTCAGCATTCCATAATAGATTTCGATGAGGCGCAGGCACAAAAATACGGGCAGCTGCAGTGCTTTCAGGGAGGTGCAGGGACAAACAGAGTCAGAAGTAGTTTTAAGCTTCCCTCTGATGTCGGGGAGGCACAAACATACGGGGGCAGGGGGTGCGCAAACAGAACACTTATGAAGCAGTTGAGCGAGGAAACGGAGGCCGATTTCTGCCTGGTCATAATATGGAGACTGTCAGCTCAGCTCAAATAATAGGTTGAAACGCGCGCGCCCGAGAGGAGGCTCCTTGGTTTTCATCGCTCAGTCTCTTCCTCCCCAGCGCGCCTGAGCGCGGACTGATCTGAAGGCTGCTAGCATAGACAAAGGGAGACGCACATGCTCAGAACTCTGAAACTGAGCAGCTCAAGGACGGTAAGTCAGAGATATCAACTTAAAGACTTTTTACCTCCTGCTGAAAGTACACAGCAAACAGATCCATGCATTACTGCCCCTGAGCTTCAGAAGTAAATTCAGAGTCCAGCAATTCTATTCTCAATAGTTCAGAGTTGGTCCACGAACTCACATGTACACGGCAACCCGGCAAATCTATTTGCAGAATTCTTAGACGTGGATGTTGTTATCCACTCCACACCAAAAAAAAAACAGCACTGAAAGCGATCGCTTTTGTAAAAAAATAAAGCGCGAGTGATGCGGGCGTGCGCCACTGCGAGCATATGTCTTCAATTATCACGGCCGCCTCCGGCCGCGATAATTGAAGACATATGGCCGTAACAGACACCAATAGGCCATGGGAGGAGCTACGCGACCACCCAAGGCCTATTGCGTGTTTTGTTTGAAAAGTACACGCACGCAAAGGCCAATGAAAATGGACCTAGGAAATAACACGCACGAGCTACGTGGAATTCCTAGGTTCATTTTCAAAACCCCGAGAAAAGGACTCTAGGCCTGAGACCTAAAAATGCACAACCATCAAAGATTAAAAAAGCAGCGTTTTTTTTTTGTTTTTTTCTTAAACAGGAGTGGGTCCTGTATGCCCCGAAACATCAGGGGCAGCATGTTCCAGGCCAGACCTGCTTTACGCACAAAGGAATTCCCACCAAGTCATTGGCGATTAAACCTAGGGGTCTGTATCAACAGCTGGGCAGACAAGCGCAGCTGTCTCCCTGTGTGTAGAAAGCAAACCTCTTCTGCAAATAAATAAGGCCTAGACCATAAAGGGCCCGATGAGCAATTTTAAATTTCAGACGAGATTGAATTGGGAGCCAATGTAAGGAGAGCACGTGGGTGAGAACACTATGCCTTGATGACAAACCCAAAAGAAGTCTGGCCATCGAGTTTTGGACAACTTGCAATTTCTTAGCAAGAAAACCTGGACTGTCGACCAAGAGGGCGTGGGCATAGTCTAAGCGGGACAGAATCAGGGCACGGACCACAGTTTCTTTGGCACTACCTGGCAGAAGGGGAAGAAACTTCCTCAGGATTTTCAGAGTGCCAAAGCAGGTACCGGCCAGCTTCTTCACTTGTGTCACAAAATTTAGATTTTCATCGAACCAGACTCCAAGATTTTTAGCGGCGCCTTTGACAACAATAGGTCGTGGAAAGCCAGGAGGCCAGAGCCTCTCTCTGAAATCCGTCAAAAAGGAGCCATAGAGCAGCACTTCAGACTTTTCTTCATTGTATTTCAGCTGTGCATTTGCCAGCCAATGAAAGACTGAAGACAGCCAGTGTTGGGCTGCCTCAGCCGAGTCATCCTCCTTACTGCAAGTGAACAATAACTGGGTATCGTCAGCATAGGCCATCACTTTAGCCCCCAGTGACTCCGCAAGGTAGACCAGTGGAGTTACATAGATGTTAAAAAGCAGGGGCTGAGTGTTGACCCCTGCGGCACACCAGTAGTCATCTGCATAGGCGCAGAGGCACACGGAGGAAGCCAAACCAGCTGCGGACGTCCTCCCAAGAAGGACCTGATCCATTGCAACGCCAGGCCAGGGATACCTATTTCCAATAAACGGTCCAGGAGCAGAGAGTGGGGCACAGTGTCGAATGCCGCAGAGAGATCTAGCATAACCAAAGCTGCTCTCCCACCGGCATCCAGACACTCCAGAATCACTTCTGTCACCTCTAACAATGCTGACTCCGTGCTATACGAAGTAAGCCTGGGCGAAGAACTACGCTCCGTCCGCGGAGTTTTGGCAACTCCGCGCTCTGCGGAGAACGCGTAGTTGTCGAATACTCCGCAATCGGCATCGTAGCGTAGTTCTCGCGCGCTCAATAGTGTTCTCGCGCGCGCTGCAATGTCTTACCTTGGTTTTGCGTTCGCTTTCTCTATGTTCTTTCCCGGTCGCGTGTGCCACGATGTTTGTAAACCCTGCCGCACAATCCCGCGCGACTGTGCGAACGCGATAACGTCATTTGGATGCGCGATCAGGTCATTAGGACGCGCGAGGATGCTTGTCGGTAAGTTCGAGTTGCCGAACACGCAGAACTGCAATCTGGCACAGAATAACTCGCGAGCATGGGTGGGACAATTGAAAAACCAAGATGGCCGCGCCCATAGCCCACCTCATGGGTAACTTCGCGCGCTACACATCCCGAGCATGCAGGCAGCGCCCCGAACACACGCACCACGCTCCCGAAGAAGAAAAACGGCTCGCGAACGGGTCGAGCAAGCTACTACGCAAGCTCGCGGAGCTCGCGGAGTGCAAGAGCAACTTCGCGTAGCTCCGCGGAGTGCGGCTACGCGAACTATGGCCACCCTTAATACGAAGCACGGAAGCCAGATTGTGCCGGATGAAGCAAACCTGAGACTTCAACATAGTTGGTGAGTTGAGACATAACCACTTTCTCGTATACCTTGGCCAAACTTGACAAAAGCGAGATTAGCTGGTAATCCTCAGGTAGCAGAGTGACAGCTTTTTAGGTAAGGGAAGAATCAGCACCTGTTTCCATAACATTGGAACGCGGGCCTCACAAAGGGACTTATTAACCATGAAATTTAATGGTAAATTAATGGTATCAGCCACATCAGACAAAAGCCTGGCTGCACATGGGTCATTAGGTGAACCCGACTTAAGAGCCTTAAGGATTCTAAGGGAGCTGGAAAGATCAACAGACCTAAATGCAGAAAAAAGTGGGGACCGATTCTGCCATCGGCTACGCCAATACAGCCCCTGTGGGCTTCCTGGGAGAAGTTGAGAACGTCTCTTGGATACTAATTATGTTATCCGTATAGAATTTCACCAAAGTGTTGCACCAAGTCTCTGAGACAGGTGCAACGAAGCTCTGCACAATTGCAAAGATTTCTTTAGAGTTGTTGTTGGCCCGCTCAATGCGAGCGGAGTAGTACTGTCCTACACCTGCTCGTCTGTTCCCTTCTTGCATACGGTTGGTCAACCATGCACGCTGGCACATGAAGGCACTCAAGTGGTGCCTCCGCAGGCGGGGTTTCAGCACAATGGAGATCTTGGGCAGTAGGTCAGAATCTCCAGAGACGCTGTGGGGGAGCTGTTTTGGTGGAGTCTGTCGGGCAACCTGTCTCAAGGAAAGCCTTTTCAGCCTCCTCCACTGGTGGCTACAGTAATCACGGATGCCTCTACTCTAGGGTGGGGTGCTCATCTGGGGGATCTGGAGGCCAAGGTTCCTTGGTCTCCAGGGGAAAGATTGTTTCACATCAAGCTTCGGGAATTGTGGGCAATATGTTTTGCTCTCAAGGCCTTTCTTCCCTCCCTTCGCAGTCAGTCGATTCAAGTCCTGAAGGACAATACTACTGCGATGTGGTACATAAACAAACAGAGAGGAGGAGGGTCATATTGTCTCTGCAGAGAGGCACTTCGACTCTGGCCCTGGGCTAGGGGCCATCAGATTTGTGTGTTTGCAAATCATCTGGCTAGGATGCTAAATGTGCGTGAAGACAGACTCAATTGGCAGTACTCGGCCGATACGAGTGGCAGCTTCATCTGGAGGTGGTTAATCATATCTTTACCATGTGGGGATTTCCTCTGTTGGACCTTTTTGCCACTCCGGAGAATGCACAGTGCCCTTTCTTCTGCAGTATTCAGTATCAAGGCCTCTGGCTTCATAAAGCTTTGAACAATTTTGACAACTTCTTTTGTGGAGTTTTTGGATGCTTTAATTTGACTGGCAGAGTAATCTTTTATGGCTATGTGTTTTTGTTTATGAAATTGATTCACTGCCTTCCTATAGATGTTTTTTGCTTCAATACTGTAGGATTTTCGCCATAATCGCTCAAGTCTTTTACAACAACTGCTTTCTAGTTGGAGATCCTGTGTAAACCAGGGTGCATAGGGTTTATGCCTAGCTGATTTCATTTCTTCCAGGGGTGCAGTAGAGTCCAAAGCAGTAGGGACCCAATGATTAAAAGTTATTTCATCACTATCAGGTTCACCCGAAAAAACATGAGGAGTATTCTGAAGTGTAGGGCCAATAGTTTCTGGGGTGATTTTCCGCCAGTTTCTTCGGATCTCATGTTTATTCTCCCTACTATCTAGGCTGGTAGTGAAGCTAAGATTGAATGGGACCAAATAGTGGTCTGACCATGTCACAGGGATATTTGTAAAAACAAGATCTAAAACATGTCCAGCTATATGTGTAGGTGTTGTAACCATTTGATTGAGAATTATACCTTTAAGGGAATCAATCAGTTGGGACGCTAGGGAGCAGTGTGCCTTGTCTTTATGAATGTTAAAGTCCCCTAAGACCAGATAGTTTGTATACTTCAGCGAGTGGTCAGCTATTAGGTCGCATATGTTCCATAGCTCGCTGGGTTTTGAGCCGGGTGGTCTATAAATAAGTATTCCTGCTATACTGAGTGTGGGGGTGATGGTAACATTGAAGGAGATAGCTTCCAGCACATCTTTGGTTACAAGTTTTATGTGTGATAGTTCCCACTCCTCTTTGACAATGACTGCTAAGCCACCTCCTAGTTTATTCCCATCTCTGTTTTCCACCACTATTTTATAGTCATCACGGATGGCCAGGTAGACAGCTGGTGTTGTGTTGTCTCTTCGGTAGGAAAATCATATCCCAGTTGTTTGTTTCCAAAAGCAGCCATATATCATTGGCATGCTTAGGGAGTGACCTGCAGTTTATAAGACATGCTCTGATGTTTGTTGCTAGTTTAGGGGAGGTAGTTATTTCCAGTGCTTTACATTTTGTGCCTTTGTCACCATTGAGGTTGGAGGTGCAGTTGTTACAAAGGGGTTTCTGGACATCATGATTGCATATCCATGCAGCGAGATACCTCCGGGTGGGATTAGAGCAACCTTTACACCTTAGTGCTAGGATTTGCTCCCTAGTAAGTACTACTCTAGGAGATGATTGTAGTAGGGCAGCGTGGCTGGCACTGGACGCTGGCCAGGCACGGACGGGCGCAGATGGGCTTACCTTTGGCGTGCCTTCGGCGTGACAGCGGCGCGCGTCCGCTGCACGTCCTCTGACCTATGTGCTTAATATAGGGAATATCCGGAATCATTTCCTCCCTTTACCCTCCCCCCATCATGTGACCTAATTGACAGGAAGGAGAATATGGCCCGCCCTCCACTCAAACGGCTCCTGCCGCGGTGGACCGGGGCTGAGGCCAAAGTCCTGAAGTGCCAAGCGTAGTGCGCTATGCGCTGTGCAAAGATGCAGGTAGGGGGGCAGGGGGGCAATGTGCAGGATTAAAATGCGGGCGAAAATAAAAGCAAGTGTGCCCAGCTTTTAGCAAGAGTTGGGAAATACAGTGAGCATCGCTGCGTTCAGCGCGGGCGGAAACACCACTGACCGTCTCCCCGTGCTCCGCAGCGCGTCCACTATCCCTGGGTTTTTTAAGTAGTTTGGCCCCGCCCTCCACTCAAACGGCTCCTGCCGTGGTGGACTGGGGCTGAGGCCAAAGTCCTGAAGTGCCAAGAGTAGTGCGCTATGCTCTGTGCAAAGAAGCAGGTAGGGGCGCAGGGGGACAATGTGCAGGATTAAAATGCAGGTGAAAATAAAAGCAAGTGTGCCCGGCTTCTAGCAAGAAATGTGGGATACAGTGAGCATCGCTGTGTTCAGCGCCGGCGGAAACACCACTGGTGTCTTCCCGTGCTCCGCAGCGCGTCCACTATCCCTGGGTTTTTAAAGTAGTTTGACCCCGCCCTCCACTCAAATGGCTCCTGCCGCGGTGGACCGGGGCTGAGGCCAAAGTCCTGAAGTGCCAAGCATAGTGCGCTATTCGCTGTGCAAAGAGGCGCAGATAGGGGGGAAGGGGGGCAATGTGCAGGATTAAAATGCGGGGAAAAATAAAAGCAAGTGTGCCCAGCTTTTAGCAAGAAATGTGGGGAAAGTGAGCATCAATGCGTTCAGCGCGGGCGGAAACACCATTGACCGTCTCCCCGTACTCCGCAGCGCGTCCACTATCCCTGGGTTTTTAAAGTAGTTTGACCCCACCCTCCACTCAAACAGCTTCTGCCGCGGTGGACCGGGGCTGACGCCAAAGTCCTGAAGTGCCAAGGGTAATGCGCTATGCGCTGAGCAAAGATGCAGGTAGGGGGGCAGGGGGGCATTGTGCAGGATTAAAATGCAGGCGAAAATAAAAGCAAGTGTGCCCAGCTTTTAGCAAGAAATGTGGGATACAGTGAGCATCGCTGCGTTCAGATGAACAAGTTACTTACCTTTAGTAATGGATATCTGGTAGAGACTCTATCAAGCTAGAGATTCCTTACAGACCCTCTCATGCCACTACGCATTGTGGTCTAATGTTGTAGGGTTAGGGTTACTCCCCTTTTCAGGGCCCTAGTTTTGTAAACAACTATGTCAGTTATTTTATGGCTCTGCACTTCTGGAATAGATAATACAAAGGGTACTGATGCATGCGTGGCGCCTATATAGGTACCGCAACATCATAATCCACACTAACAACACCGACGACGACACGCGGTGCTGAATGGAGCCACCCAATAGTGCACACAAGGGCTATTGCTCAGCAAAAGTTTCCAAATCTAGCCTGACGCCTGGGAAATTCAAAGGTAAGTATGAGAAGGTGACCTGGCATATGCTGTCCACTAGTTATAGTGAAACAAGTGGTCCTAGACAAACCTAAATTCCAATTTACGTAAACAATTCATAGAAACTGTGGGGACGTTCACGAACAGTAAATCATAAATTAATTGTTTATGTAAATAGGAATTTAGGTTTGTCTAGGACCACTTGTTTCTATATCGATAGATACCCAGGTCCTTTGACTTTCTATTGGGTTACCCCATTTAATATAATGGCACTAGTTGTAGTGGGCACCTTGCACCAGTCCAAACAACCCTTATTGATGATAGGTTTAAGATAACCTTTATTGAAAGCTATCCTAGTGATAGCTATGGAGAGCGCCCTTCAGGCTTAGTCTTGAAGGAGTGTAAAGCTGCTTGGTTTACTAGATAATAACCTCTTGAATAATCAAATGAAAGGAGAACCACACAAGGTATATATATATATAAAATACATGTATTTATTACTAAACACTCTCTACTAACCTCTTTATGAGATTAGAAAACAAGATACACAATATCAACACAATAGAACTTCAGTAAATAGCACAATATACAATGGGCCCCAGGGGGAGACCAAACCATATATTAAGAAAGGGGTATAAAAACCACGACTTGACTAGACACAGTGCCTAGAGCATGTAGAATCACTGGGACCCCAAGGAACCACCCAAGGTAGTGACACAGGAGACCCACGGGGGACGTGTGCAGTGTGAGAACACAGCTGCAAGCCCCGTACAATTCTATGGGAAAGTCGCGGTCGGAATTTTAAAGATTAAGGACACTTAGGAGAGGACTTTGAGCAAACCCCTTTAGACTTAGGGGGGTCTAGGACCAGCACCCATGAGAGCATCGGAGTACTTATGTTACCTCATCCAGGGAAGCCGGGTGCATAGGTGTCAAATGTTGTCAGGAATCATTGTCGTTTTCAATGGCGATGTGCTGCAAAGTGCTGCTGCCTGGAGGAGGTAAAGTGTCCAGTGTGATCCAAGCCTGGATTGGAGATGTGAAGAACCTGAAAGCCGAGGAGACAGAGTCTGGGTCACTTGCCAGGGACCAGGGGCACAATAGGCGAATGCCCACCGATGTCGGGTGCTTCAGTAGTGAAGAGGTAAAGCTTGACTATGCAGCCACATGGGGACCAGGAGACGTCAATGATGACCAGGATCCGGATTCAAGCTGTCCCACAAAGGTTGTCGAGTGCTGGGGTTCCGGTGCTCGGATTGAACACAACAAGCCTTGGCAACAGCAACCCATGCAGGAAGAGTAAAGATGCTTTGATGCAGACCAGCAAGGTCCTGGGGACTCCCCAAGAGATGTCAGGGCACATCTGGAGCGAACCAGGGACGCCCAATCAAAATTAAGATGCCTTCTTGGGGACCCACAGGTCAACGGACCAGGGATCCTGAAGGGACCTCGAGAGGAATCACAAAATGCTTGCCCACTGAACACTCGTGGAGTGTAGACCAGCAATCTTCAGTGAAATCTCAGCTCGGGGTCAGGGCTACAAGTAACCTAAAGCTCAGCCTCAGGGGTCACGGAAAGCTGATGCTTCTGCATATTGACATAGTGTCTAGGGGATCGGGTTACACGGTCGCCGGGAGGGACACAGGCTTCAGACTTGCTGTGGGCACTGATCGACCTCAGAGACCTCAGGAACCCATCTCCTGTGTTGCATAGTTCTTCAGAGTCCTCAGGAGCTTCGGAGATGCAAACTGGTCAGATGTGTCTTTGGTGCCTGCCAAGCAGGGGAGTAACTCCTTTCCTCCAAGGGAGATTCTTCAGTCATCTAGTGCAGTGTAGATCGTCGAAGTACTAGTTTCTGTAGCAGAGTTTAGTTAGTGACATCCTTTGTTCAATGTGATTCTGAATTAATTGAATTTTGTCAAGAAGTTCCATTGAAAATAAACACATAAAGCTGTTTCCACAAAAAAGGATTTGAAATGTTTCTTTCTGCCCATTTCTCACAAACCCAATGGAGGAGTACCAACTCACAAAACTGTTTGCATGACCTCCTTTTGAGGCCTAAGAGGTTCTGGGCCTCGAGTAACCCTCCTCCGCAACTAATTTATGCTTATAACTGGGCAGTGCCATCCAGTACTGGGATCCTAGGACTTCCTCAATTCAGCACTTGTCAGATGTGTCTTTGGTGCTTGCAAAGCAGGGGAGTAACTCCTTTCCTCCAAGGGAGATTCTTTAGTCATCTAGCGCAGCGTAGATCATCAAAGTACTGGTTTCTGTAGCAGAGTTTAGCCCAGGTAATAGCTAAAGTCCTGTATTCAGGGGTTCCGACTTTATACGCAAGGAAGAAGTGGGACAAACTCTGGGCACCCACCTATGGGAGGGTCAGGATATAGGGGTGGTTACACCCATATCCTTTGTCCAGTTTCACGCCTGAGCAGGGGCTGGTAGCCCCTGCAACTGGTGTGAGTTGGACTATGTACAGGGACACCAAATGTGCCCCCAGTGCAGACATCAAAGCACTCTTGGAGTGCACCCACCCAGCCCCAATACACTCAAGCCTGTCTGGGAGGTGGTTACACCTCCCTGTGACAGGAAACCTATCGCCCAGGCCTCAACTGCCGGAGTTTTATCCAGCAGGGGGGAGGCCAGACATTTGTCTGTGGCGGCAGCATCCATTTTGTGATGCCAGGGTTCTGTTAATCTGGTACCAGGTGTACTGGTGTAGTCATGTTTCCCCCTCTAAGAGGGTGGAATCATACCTTCCCTGCCAGGACTGATGGGGAGGTATTATTCCAAGGTGTTTGACATCAAACACAACATGTTTCCTTGCAGCCATTCCAAAGCTAGCATTTACCGCAAGGTTATAATGCACTTAAGAGCATATGGTCTTGCTGCATCACTGAACAATCCCAGATAAAAGATTCCGAAGGCTGCAGAGGGGCCCTGCTCATGCATGGGCACTCTCTCACGCAAAACCCAGCACCCTGCATTCAGGATTGATAAGGCCTGCCATAGGGGTGACTGATAGGTTTATATGTGCAGTGATATATGGTAGATATAGGGAACCTATATCTAAGTAAGGTGTGCATACACCACCTTACACAGGATGCTGTAGCAGACCTGTTACGTCATTTTGAGTGGTCTCTCAGGGGTGGCATAATACAGGCTGCAGCCCCTGAGAGGCCTCTGGGGTACCTATGCCATGGGTATATAGGATACCATATACCAGGGACTTATACGGGTACCCCAGAATCCAATCTGTGGTGTACATAAAGTACATGCAATCATTTTAGAGAGGAAGCAGCTAGGCTGGGGTCCTGGATAGCAGGGCCCCAGCCAGACTAAAGTCAAAAAACAGTGAAATATCAGCAAACAGTGGGGGTAACTATAAGAAGCAGATCCCACTCTCCTACATAACCCCTCCCCAACGTAAGGACATTAAACTAACCTTGACCAGTTGAGTCTTCATGTTCTAAGTGGAAATATCTGGAGAGTCCATCTGCATTGGCATGGTTACTCCCAGTTCTATGTTCCACTGTATAGTCCTTCCCCTGTAGGGAAATGGACCACTCAAAAGTTTGGGGTTTTCACCCTTCATCTGTTTTAGCCATAAGAGGGGCTTATGGTCTGTCAGAACAGTGAAGTGAGTGCCAATCAAGTATGATCCCAGCTTCTTCAGAGTGCTCTCACACTTTGGAGGCTTCTCTACATAGCAGTTAGGATCCTATCAGGAGTCTGTTCAGGCATGTTTAACCACCTATTCCGGCTGTTTACACTTTATGCCCTTTATTTTGACCTTTCACTCCTTTTTGGAGCTCCTTTATCCTTCATCCTCCCTTTTATCCCTTCCTCTCCCTGTTTATTTGTAGAATCCGTTATTCCTCTTTGACGGCCTGCCCATCAGCAGAACCCGACGGGTCTACTTTCTCTGGGGTCCTGTCATCCTCTTATCGACTGTCTACTATGTGTATTTTCTTTGTTTTAACTCAGATTTCACCGACCTTAACCATAGGTCCTCATTCTTCTATGATCAAGCCTCCCGAGCAAGAGTGTTCTTTTTCGATTTCCAGGAACTCTCTATCGGGCTCGGCCGGGCACCAATCCTCTTTCTATCACTGCTGCGATAGACAGTCCCCGGGAGAGAGTTCCGCATTTAAAGGATCACGTGCCCGCCATCTGGAACCCATATATAGCGGTTTGACAGACACGTCACCTGACCATCTTCACTGAAGGCAGGTCTACTGTTCGAATCCGGGAGCCAGGACGCCGTTGTGCTGCCATTGCTACCATTGCACTGCATTTTGGTCTTTTTTCCCAGCGAAATTGGTATCGACTCTGCCAGGCTGCCCCGGGACACCGAAGGGGACCACCTAAGAGGGCGGCCACCTTTAGTGCCACATGATGGCACAGACCCCAGGAGCGGTCTAGTGGCAGGGACCAGGAGGGTCGCTCCCGTGACATCACTTCCGGTGGGGGAAGGGCAGGACGTGGGGTATATGACCTGGGGTCGCCCGCCTGGCGCCCTCTTTGAATCCTGGGTTGGCGATGTGGACGGACCCCCCCCTCCCCGAGGTGCAGGCTACCCAAAAGCTGTTTTGTTTTAGGTAAGCGGTCCTCCTGCCTGCCGGGGCAGTTGGGGGTGGGCTGGGGCCTCCAGGCCTGGTACTGGGAATAGGGGAGGAGGGCCTGGTCATGCGGGCGGTGAGGTAAGCGGGTGGGCCCTTCAGGGTAGCGGGGCATGGGGACCGGTGTGGCAGGGCTTTCGTGGGAGCGGGCTGCGGGCTGCGTGCTGGAGGAGGGGGAGGTGCTTCCCGGGGGGGTCATGATGGGGGTCACTGAGGATCTGGGCCCCAAAAAGATTATCCGCCCTGTGGCATATAGTATCGAAGAGTGATGCAAGCGAGTACAGGGGAACGTGTGATAGGTTCGCATGTGGCATCGGAGAGTGATGCAAGCTGGATCGGGTGCATGGGTGTAATGATGACCGGGCGCACAGGCGCAGTAGAGGCAGGCGTGCAGAAGCCCCCAAGAGGTACGAGACCAGGCGGCACATTTAGCATGGAGGCGACCAGTGCGGCGCGGAGGTGGTGGAGGCCTTAGGTGAATTTGAGAGACAGTATAGATTTATGCGGTCTTCCTCTAGGTACCTCACCTGGCCAGGGTCCGGGGGGTGCGGGGCACATCGGGCGGCGTGCGCCCGAGGGGTCATGACGTGGTTGGGCCTGTTCGCGGGGTGGGGGCTCCATTCTGAGGCTACAAGTGTGGGTCGGGTCGGGCTGGACGGGGGTGGGGTGCAGGCCGCTCGCCGCCGCGGCGCTTCCGGGCAGGGGAGGGGGAGAACAGGTTTTGGGGCACCTGTGCGACAACGGATGCCGGAGCACGTTCAATATTTAATCTTGTTATGCAGCCTGGCGCTCAGCTTCCCCGGCGATGCACGATTGAAAGGAGCGGGCAGGGCCGGCCCTAGGCATGTGCAAACTGTGCACCTGCACAGGGCCGCCAAACCCTAGGGGCCGCCACGACGAGGATCGGATCGGAAGGATCTGATAATCGTGGCAGTGGTGGCCCCTGAGAATAAAGAACAATTACGCGGCCAGTCCACCGACGATCATCAGAGAACACCTGTGAGTCTCCGGATTGCCAGGTGCCTGTAGTAGCCCTTGCAATGCTCCGTCGTCTCTAGAATTGCGTGTTGCTCAGCTACTGTGTAGTTTCTGGCTTCAGAGACCTTTGTGTTAGGTTCCACTGATCTGCGCTCAGTTGCTGCTGTCTAGGGAATTACAGAAAGTGATAAGGATTGGAGGTGGGATTAAGAGTACTGCTCGATGATTTGTTTTCTATTTTACAGTTACAGAAATGATTTCTAACTAAAGTTCGTGAACTGGCTACCTCCTACATTAAAAGAAAAAAAAAAGGCACATGAACCTAGAAATGACCATTCTGGGCAGCTCGGGCGTTTCCAACCTCTGAAATGAGGTCTAGTAAGAACTACACTAACCATGAGAACGGATAGGTTTACAGATGTTTAGAAAGTTATTCAGTTTTTCCATGGCCCACATTCTGTTTTGGAGAGCCACAAGAAATGCCCCAACCGTGAAATCTTCCATTTTTAACATGCTAAAATGCTGTTTTTAGATTGTTGCTAATACAGAGATAGTAAGCATCGTTCACATTCGTACTTATAACCTAATTTCTGAACACACTGCATTCTGCTTAGTAAATAAGGGGTCTACCACAGATCTGGGTGGGGTGTGCAGCCATTATCCCGCATTTTTTATCCCGTGGACTTTCAGTCCGCATACCATTATCCCGCAAGGTCATTGACCTTGCATACCATTATCCCGCATTTTTTCAAAACGCATGTGCATTTATCACGCATGCCTTTACAACGAATTAATTTTAAAGGCATGTATGGTAAATGCATTTGCGTTGTGAAAACCACGATGATGAGAGAGGTAAGTGGGTTACTGATTTTGTAGTGTAGTGTTGTGTAGTGTAGTGTTGTGTTAGTGTAGTGTAGAGTTGTGGTGGTTGTTTAGTGTAGGGTCGTGCTGGGGGAAGTGTTATAGGGTTTAGGGTTGTGTTGTAGTGTTTGCCTAGTGTAGGGTCATGCGGGGGGTATTGTTTTAGGGTTTAGGGTAGTGTTGTAGTGTTTGTGTAGGGTCATGCTGGGGGTAGTGTTTTAGGGTTTAGGGTAGTGTTGTAGTGTTTGTGTAGTGTAGGGTCATGCTGGGGGTAGTGTTTTAGGGTTTAGGGTAGTGTTGTAGTGTTTGCGTAGTGAAGGGTTATGCTGGTGGTAGTGTTTTAGGGTTTAGGGTAGTGTTGTAGTGTTTGCGTAGTGTAGGGTCATGCTGGGGGTAGTGTTTTAGGGTTTAGGGTAGTGTTGTAGTGTTTGGGCATGCTGGGGGTAGTGTTTTAGGGTTTAGGGTAGTGTTGTAGTGTTTATGTAGTGTAGGGTTATGCTGGCGGTAGTGTTTTAGGGTTTAGGGTAGTGTTGTAGTGTTTACGTAGTGTAGGGTCTTGCTGGGGGTAGTGTTTTAGGGTTTAGGGTAGTGTTGTAGTGTTTGTGTAGTGTAGGGTCATGCTGGGGTGTAGTGGTTTAGGGATTAGGGTAGTGTTGTAGTGTTTGTGTAGTGTAGGGTCATGCTGGGGTGTAGTGGTTTAGGGTTTGGGTACTGTTGTAGTGTAGGGTCATGCTGGAGGTAGTGTTTTAGGGTTTAGGGGGTGTAGTGGTTTAGTGTAGTATTGTAGTGTTTGTGTAGGGTCATGCTGGGGGTAGTGTATTAAGGTACTGTTGTAGTGTTTGTGTAGGGAAGTAGAGGTGCTTTATGGTAGTGTTGGGGGGTCGTGCTGGGTATTACTTTAGAGTGTAGGGTAGTGTAGGGTAGGGTAGTGTACTTTTACTTACCTTTACAACTTTTACAATGAGTATACCTTTAACATGCATGCCTTTTCGTTGTAAAGGCATGCGTGCTAAAGGCATATTCATTCTAAAAGTTTTCGTTCTTTTATTTTGCGGCCTAATAGTATATGCAGGATTATTTTTGCGGACTGATGGTATGCGGACTGATGGTATGCGGGATTACGTCATATATTCCTGGGTGGACGTGTGCTATATCCTACCCATACCAACATTCTTTTCAGGTTGAATTTTTTTTTTTTTAACTATATTTTCCCAAAGTTTGCATAAAGGAATAAAAATGATCAATACATTGCAGAGTATATTGGCAGCAGCAATCGGAAGAACATGTACAGCAGTCAAGCATAAACATTAGCAGCAATTAGACATAGTTGAATTAGGAATTGCAAATATGTATCAATGACAAGTCAAATGTGTACAAAGCGAAGGTGTGTCGTATTATTAGACTACAGTCCCAAAGAAGCGGAGCCGTCCTAGGCAACATGACCACAGCAGTGGCACTAGTGAAAAATGTATCAGTGAGACAGGCATATGTGCCCGATAGTTCCACCTAGCCTACCCCTGGAGGAACAATACCACTTGCGGTCTGAGAATATTGATCAGCCCTGGTCTTAGCGACGTATGCTCTCTACGGGCCCCAAATGTCCAATGGTTGAGACGAACTAGGGAGCAGACTGGAGTACTCTTCACAGTTAACGTTATAGAATGCTAAACTACCAAGCCATGCCTTCAACGTAGTGGATCTCTTACTGCTCCACAATAGCTCAATCTCCCTTTTGGCCAAAAGAAAGCCCAAAGCCGCCAGTTTCCTAACCGCCCGGGGGTAATTGGCCACGTAACCCAGCAGTGCTATTTCAGGGGTGGGGATCAGCTGCATGGAAAGGATGTCGCCAAGAGTGGAGTGAATCAGGGACCAGTATTGATGTATTTTAGGGCATGTCCAAGAGAGGTGAGCGAAATCCGCAAAAAGACACACCACATTTCTGACAATTTTTAAGGGTGGCACATCAATGGCCCATGACAACTGATGTGCAAACCTGAGGTTCTCAAGCAAGCGTTTTTTGCCACCAGACAAGGTGTGGACCGATTCAGTATGTCACTACTGGCTCCTGACATTAGTCCAATTTCTCTGTAGGTTTGAATTATTGTCATTGCAACTAGAGCTCTGAGATGTTTAGTTCTGCAAGTAGCATCAATCGGTAGGCTCAGAATTCCCTCTGAGCATCAATGTTTCTCTGCCTTAGAACCAACGATTTGACATTTTGGTGTATACGCTGTTCATCTATCTTGCTTTGTGATTGTGTCCATCAACATGAATAAAATGTAACTGTACTTGGGTCACACATTTTGACCTTTATCACCATTTTGAACAATCGTATACCTTCTTCAAGCAACCTTTTCACTTTTTATTGCATGAGCCTTAGAGCTTCTGGTACCATTCATATGCTTTCCAATGGACCACTGTTTAGGGGAGGATGCAGCATGCCTATGCAGCGGGAGTGCTAAAAGTGCACCAAATTTAACACCTAAGGCAAGCTTGTCTGTGCCTCTCTGTACCAAACGCCACCAGAAGTCAGCCACACTTCTTATCAACATACAAACACACCACTGGGGACTTAATTTTAACCTGTCCTCTCAGGAGCCTTCAATTACTACTTCCTACAGAAAAGATATCTGATGCCACTCAGATTGAGACTCTTAAGAAACAGAATGCCTCTGCCCCCTCCTTCAAGTACAGAGACTGAGGCTGCTTCCAAAGCTCTTCCACTACTGGGAGCCCCACCCCGCCAATGCACCTCAGGCCTGACTCACAGCCCTACTGGCTGTTGCACTGCTCGGACCTTCCTAGTTGCAGGTGTCTGCCAGCGGACCTCAGTTTGACAAGCAACAGTACTGAACCCCCTATGTAGTTCTGCCAGTGACCCTCAGTCCTGGCTGGCGGTAGCCAAATAGGACACACTGACTCAAAACCCTGCCAGGTCATCTAAATGCTGACCTGCAGCTCTCCGGCTATACACGTTAAAACCACTACGCAGCTCTATCAGTGCACCTCAGTCCAGACATTGAGCACCCCCACTTCTAACAGTGCTGGTGCCCACAGAGCTCTGCTAAGGCACCTCAGTCCGGACATCAAGCACCCCCAGTCCCTCATGTCGTGTGTCACAATGCCCTCCTCCTCCTAAATTGTATCGTTCTGAGATGAATTCGGAAGGGTAGGAGCAGCCGCAGGTACTGTTCATCTAACGACTTTTCTGGACGTATTATTAAAACACCTTCCTGAGCTCCACCCCGTCCGGACCCCCTCTTCCGGGGCCCCCACCTACGCTCCCTGCACAGGGCCACCATGAGCCTAGAGCCGGCCCTGGAGCGGGGTTAGGTAGAGCGGACGGGCCAGCGCGCACTTTCACGTGGGGTGCGAGCGATTTATGGAAAGAACCAGGTGCTTTTGTGCAGGCCAAGGGTCGGCTTCCCTCAGGTTTAGCACGACGCTCTATTGAGCGCAAACGTCACCATGAGGGGTCATAAGGTAATTTTATTTTCGCTGCAGTTTATGAACAACAGCAGCCACGTGCTAATATCTTCCAATGTCATTATCCCCTGAAATGACTGCCAGTAAGTTCATGCTGGGGCATGACCGGTCAGACATTTCCGGTGCAGCGGCAATTGTCTGATGTGCACCAAGTGTTCTTTTTAAAGCTCAGTTGTGTGATGACAAAGTATAGCGGCATGAACGCAATAGAAACCCTAGATATGACAGCATGCAGCAGAGCTACGTCGTGTGCATTCTAGAGCAGTTCTCAAACAGTTCACAGTATTGCAATTGGCTGACAACGCACTGTGTGTGTATATCGACGCTTCTCTGTAAAAGTGTCCCCAGGGCTTCAAATGTTAGCGTGTTCAATATTATATACGGGCCATGGTTGCTGCTTATTTATCTTAGGCAGCGAACAGCCACTGCCACTGACAAAGCCAATAGTCCTGACTTATAGGTATGATACTGGTAGCAGCAATATTGTCGTGGTGTCCCCAGGGCTCCAAATGTTTGCGTTTTCAATATTATATATAGGGCTCCTGGTTTTCCGTTTTTACGGATTTTTACATATAAATACAGACGAAAAACAAGTTTTCCTTTATCTGTATTTTATATATAAAAATGGGAAAATACTAGTGGGTTAAGAGGTGTCAGCCAGGGCTGACACAGCTTCCCCAGGCACACACAGAGCTGCCAGCCATACCTGAGTACTTCACAGGACTATATAAGACCATTTACTTGTTGATAAGTGCTTGTTGTTATTTCACCCCTTCTAAGAGGCCCTGCCAGAGTCAGATTAGGAGCCTCTATTCACACCTTTCTTGCGAGACTGAACAAACGCAGCTCGCTACGGGAGTGTCTTGGAGGGAGGGCGTAAAACCCTGGGGCTCCATGAACACCCTAATGGTTGCGGCGTGGAAAGCCTGAGGCCACTGCAGTGGAGGATAAAGACTGCGTCACGTGGGGGGGTCGGGGGGGGGGGACATTGTAATAATGTGATAAAAATATTTTCTATTTAGTTACCATTTCCTTACACTCTCCCTGTGTCCCATTAGAGTTTTTTTCTTATCTCTCTCCTCTGGGGCTGCACGATGCAGTCTGTTAAAATGTTCTAGTCTACACTTCACTCCGTGGCTGGCAGCAGAGGTGTGATTAAACGGGAGGGCAGCAGAGGTGTGATTATTTGCATTCTTCTCTGATCTCAGCAAGCCGAGGGACCACATAGAGAGGGGTCAGGGTGAGAGTGGGGGGAGGAGGGGGGCTCTCTCTGGAATGAGACCAGTCTCCTCCTATACGCTGTTAAGAAATGCCAGGCAGAGAAGTGCAACAGTCGCTCCGGACAGTAGACCTCACCACAAGGAGTCAGAGACAACACGCTCACACCTGACACGTGACCTGCTTAGCAACCTGTGGCAGTCTGGAAACAAGATCACACCTGGCATGCCCTATTTAACGCAGCTACGATTGGCAGAAGGCAGGACGATTGCAACGGGGCAAGCCCCCTTCAAGCTGTCCACACATTTTATCCGGGGAACAAGGCAAACCCTGGTGATGTAACCTCCAACCAGGCTACATATGGCAGTCCGACAACAAGATCACACATGGCATGTGCCATACTAAGCAGCACCTGGTCCACAGGCAATAAGACCGACCTCCAGCTGGGGCAGCAGATAGCATAACATACAGGCATCTGCACTGTAATAGATGCTTTGTTGTTAAAGTCAATGGCTTGTATCGACCTCACATGGATGAAAGGCTGAGTGAACCAGCCTGGATTGGAACCCGTAATAGCAGTGTGAACATAGATTTCAGCAGATTTCAGGAGCTGGCGCTTAACCGTATGAGCTATTTCAGCAGCAAAGACACCATGGAATCAGAGGGTATTTGAAGAATGTTTTATCCTTGGCCGCAGATATCTGCATGGCAGCCGAAGAATGCAGCCATTTTTCACCAGAACGGGCTGTGCAGGATAGAAAGTGAACAAGATCACACCTGGCTAGGACCTACTGACTGCATCTGTCATTCACAGTTGAAAACCACACCTGGCCAGACTACGATTCTGTCTCTTCACTTGCAGTCCAGCTATTTACTGCAACATATAACGTCGAAGGAAAACAAGCACTGGCAAAGTCAATAGCTCTGACTCTGGCAAACTGGTGCAACAGATTTTTTTTTTTAATACAAATATATGCCACAAAACTAAAAAAAGAAAAACTTGCTAACACCTAAGGATGATCATCATATGCTTGTTACTAGATTGGTGTTACTCAATTCTCTCCCTGTGTAGTTAGAGAAAGAAAATGTAAACATTTTCTCGGTTGTAAAGGAGTAGGCAGCAGTTTGTCAGAGGATTTTGGCTGACATTTGACCACTATCGTTAAGCACGCAGCAAATGCTACAAAATACATACAGAATCAAAAGACTTTTTTTTAGCTCATTCTCTTTTTAAACACAGCTCGCTCCGGGAAGTGTCTTGGAGGGAGGGTGTTAACCCCTGGGGCACCATGAACACCCTGATGGTTGCGGCGTGGAAAGCCTGAGACCACTGCGGTGGAGGATAAAGACTGCGTGACGTCTTGGGGGGGGAGCGGGATGGGAAATACAGTAACATGCCTGGAAGGTGTCTGAAACTTGCATGACTAGAACATGGCAAGAAGCCTGATAACTGTATTACCCACCATATAACACTTGCAGCCTCTGCTTTAAATGGGCAGGAGGTACTCTTGGGTACTGAGAACCTACAGTTCTTTTATTTTCAAGGCAGAGTTACTGCACGCCTTTGCTTTGAAGCAATACTTCGTAAATGGGAGAGTCGTTTCTCTGCTCCAGTCAGGTACTCTGGAATTGGAGTATCTGTACTTTTTTATTTCCAGTTCAAGCACTTTCTGTAGCCGAGAGGCCCCGTTTACCGCGTGAGTGAGTATGCCCTTGGTTTTCTACAGATTAGCTTCTACTACCCTTTTTCACTGTTTTTTTCTTTGTTGAGTCTGTTTTTCTGTCCTCCTACTTCAAGAACTCACTTAAAAAAAACAAGCATGTGTAATGCAATAGGTCTCGCATTTACTTGAGTTTGAGCTATTGGCATTGTAAATGACAATGCCTTTTATTTATGTTTTGGTTTTTAAAACAGATAAATAATAGGCATTGTCATTTACAATGCCAATAGCTTAAACTAGCGTAAATGCGAGACCTATTGCATTGTAAATACTTGTTCTCTTCTGCACACACAAAACATCAATCCTCATAGTGACGGCCAAGGACAGCTTTAGCGCTGGTGGGACACAATTGGTTTGCAGCTGAAGGCAGTTTGAGTTTCTCTCAGTGGGCAGTATGGTGTTCAGTGGCGGAGAGGGTGTGGCACTCTGCCGATGACAGAAACTGCAAGGCTCTGAGACAAATGGCTTGTGATAGCAATTTTGAGCATATTTGGGACATTTTGCAAATGGCAAAGTTTTCAGATGAATGTATAGTGTTGATCAATAACAACCGAGCGCATGTGTGCAGTGTCACTTTAAATAAATGTGGAAAAATACTAGCTGTACTGTCGAGACAGTATCACTGCACAGACTGCTATACTCTGCATGAGACACTACCAGCACTTCCCAGAAAGACTGATATACTCTGAATGAGGCAATCCGTTCACTTCCCATACAGACTGATATACTCGGAATGAGGCAGTACCTTCACTTCCCAGACAGACTGATATACGCGGAATGAGGCAGTACCTTCACTTCCCAGATAGACTGATATACTCTGAATGAGGCAGTACCTTTATTTTTATTTTTTATATTGTATTTATTAGCATTGTCAGTAGTTACAACATAATACAACTACATAATTTGCCAGTTTGCAGGTCCATTGGTCAGTAATCATGCTACACGCGCATGCCATATAATGCAACAGGTATATAAATATTGGTCACAATATGTCTGCTAGTGGAGGATGAAAACATCTTTGACTACTGTACAAGTTCAAGGGATCTCTAGCATTACACAAGAAAAAAAAATAACGAACACATTTATGCATGGATACTGAAGTCATCATTTGGTCGCCACAGAAAACATACACTCCCATATAGACTTAGCCACTCGCCTCAGCTCGCCACCAAGAACACTATCCCCTACCCCTTTTTACGAGATCACTCCCCACCCATCCGGTCATTCTGCAGGCAGCCCAAACTCAGATCCCGCATCTTCGGTACTTGCCGATTGTATGTTGGCCCATTGTATATAAGGTTCCCAAATGTCACGGGGTCCAGAAGTGGGCGGCATCAGCTCCCAGAATAGTCCCAATTGTGCGTGTCCATATGCTACATCGGCCAGCTAGCCTTTAATCATGGGCACTCATTTCCTACCCCAGTGTACCGCCACCCTCCTCATCGCGAAAAGGAGAAGTAATGCATGCAGTTTACGTGTTTTGGGCGAAGCGTTTTTGACATATCCCAGTATGCCCAGCTTGGGAGAAGGGGCATCTGACCGTCCGACAATTTGATTTACCGAGGTTAAGACTTCAGACCAGTATTCTGCAAGCGCCGGGCAAGACTATGCTATGTGTAGAAGAGAGGCGAGGGAGAACCCACATCTCCAACATTCATCTCCCTCTCTAAGTCCCATCCGGCGCAGTCCTACGGGGGTCCTATAGAATCTATGTAGGTATTTAAAATGTATCAAGCGCAGCCTGTAGTTAGGCGAGAGCTCTGTAAGTTGACTGCAGCAGAATGCCCATTGGTCTTCGGTGAGGGGCACCGGAAGTTTGTCATTCCAACACTGCAGGGACTTCGGTTTGATCGCTGGCACCGTGGCCTGCATTTGCCTGTATAGTCTGGTTACCAACCTACGGGGGAGGGAGATCCTACCAGATTCTCTAATGTAGAGAAGACCGGGGGAGCTGACGAGAAATCGTCACTGATGGCACGGCACGCCATACGCAATTTATGGTACAAGAACAGTTCTGAAAATGGCACAGTCCCACCCTCCTCCACCACCGGGGGGGGGCATGAATTCGTTATCAGAGAAAAATTCAGCATAGGTATAGAGGTGCAGCTTCTGCTCTAGGGATCTACCAATCCCCCCTTCAATACATGGTAGCATTGGATTCTGCAACAGCGAAATCGAGGGGGCATATAATAATGGGACCCTCACCCTTTTCTGCAGCTCCTCCCAAACCCATCTCAGTGTGCCCGCGGAATCTATATCCCCTCTGGGGCACCTGGCCTTCGCACAGATGGCCACCTTCAGCGGGAGAGGTGCGACCATATCCTGCTCCACCGCAACATGAGGCTGAAAAGGGGTCGGGTGGACCCAAAAATGCATTTATTGAGCTTGAGCACAGAGATCATAAAGGACCATATCCGGGGCGCCCAGCCCCCCCCCTGACTCAAAGTCAAAATGTCCCAGGAGAAGGAGACCCTAGCTTGACCGCCTGCCCAGGCCAGGGTTACAAGGTGAGATCTAAGAGTCTGAAAGGTGCGACATGAGGGGAATCGGAATATTTGCGAACAAGTACAGAAACTTGGGCAAAATGACTATCTTAGCCAGGGCCAGCCTCTCAGTCAGTGACAAAGGCAGCTTCGCCCATATCTTGACCATCTCCTCCAACCACACGACAGCCCTCCCAAAATTCAAATTCCAAATTTCTTGGACATCCCGGCTTACCCAGATGCCCAAATATTTAACTGCCTCTGCCTCCCATTTCAGGGGGTATTCGGAGGTAACCCCTGGGGTGGTGTCAGTTAAAGGAAAGAATACAGACTTCGACCTGTTTACAGAGACCCCCAGCTAGTCCTCCAAAGCAAACGAATTCCAGCAATATCGGGTCCAAATTGACCTCTGGGTCCACGAGGTAGAGGGTCACGTCATCTGCGTACAGCGACAGGAGGAGGCTCCTGGAGCTAAACCCTATACCCCGTGCCGTATGGTGTTGTCGCATACGTGCAGCCAAGGGCTCCATTGCTTTGGCAAACAGTAGCGGGGACAGGGGGCAGCCCTCTCTCGTGCCTCTTGAAATGGGAAAGGGTTCAGAAATTAGACAGTTTACCCTAATCCTGGCACTAGGCAAAGTATACAGCAGACAAATCCTACTAATAATGAGCCGGCTGAATCCCATACGCCCCAGTTTGGCAAATAAATATGACAACTCAAGGGCGTCAAAGGCCTTTGTAGCAGCCAAGAACACTGCTCCAGCATGGACTGTCGGGTGAAGGTAGTGTAGAGTGGAGAACACGGTCCATAGATTGTGCGATGTCGATCTGCCCGGGATGAAACCTGACTGATTAGGGAGCGCTGACATAGGGAATAGTGGCTGTAGCCGATAAGCCAACAATTTGGCAAGTATTTTGACATCTACATTTAACAGTGAATGAGGTCTGTAACAGTCCATCTCCTCCTCTGGTTTGCCGGGTTTCCACAGTGTAATAATCATGGCTTCTCTCATGGTGCTGGGCAGCACCCCCCCTTTCTAAGGCCTCCTCATACACCGCTAACAATCTGGGCACCAGTTCTGTAACATAGGTTTTGTAGACGGCTGTGGTCAGGCCGTCTGGGCCAGGGGCCAGGGGCCTTGTCAAGGGGCAGGTCCTTGATGACTAGGCCAACATCTTCCGTTGTTATTGGGAGATCCATATATTTCCTGTGAGTGTTATTGAACCAAGCCAGTGCGATGGAATCCATGAAGGACTCCATACCCTCTGGACACGTTTCCTGAGTGGCAGTGTACAGTTTGGAGTAAAACTCTGTGAAGGCATTCAGAATTTCCCCTGGCCTCTAAGTGTGGTGTCTGGTGCAGCACGCACCTCATGAATATGAGTTGTGGAATTCGGCGACCTGATCATGCCCGCCAGTGTACATCCTGGCCTCTCCCCCTCTCCATACCTCCTGGCCTCTGCATATTTACCTAAAAATGTCACCTCTCATTGCGCCTCCTCAGCATAATGTAACAGTCTAGATTTTAGTCTTAACCGGTAACTGACTCCTGAGGCGGAAGCCGGGAGCGACATTGTTTTTTAAAAATTGTATTTAACTGTGTTGGTGACCTTATTCCTTGTATTTGGGCACTCTCCCCCTGTTCCCCTGACCGCTCTTACCCGCGCAGCCGATCTAGGCGCTGCTACGGGCCACGGAAAGGATTGCCGCCATTCTCGGGGGAAGCCCTGGGTCCAGGCCACGCCCACTGCCGCTACACCACGCCCCCTTCAGCTATATAAACTGCGCCTCCCTCATCGCGCGTCTTAGCCGGTAACTGACTCCTGAGGCGGAAGCCGGGAGCGACATTGTTTTTTTTAAATTGTATTTTGTTCTATTTTTAACTGTGTTGGTGACCTTATTCCTTGTATTTGGGCACTCTACCCCTGTTCCCCTGACGGCTCTTATCCGCGCAGTCGATCTAGGCGCTGCTGCGGGCCACGGAAAGGATTGCCGCCATTCTCGGGGGAAGCCCTGGGTCCAGGCCACGCCCACTGCCGCTAGGCCACACCCCCTCCTCTCCCCTTTTTAACAATGTGCTTTCCCCGCCGCGCAGCGGACACGCCAAAGACAAGCCCGTCTGCGCCCGTCTGCGCCAGGCCGGGCCCCGGGGCCTCTCACCTTGCTTGCTCCCTTACCTACTCACCTCACCAACTTCTGGCATGCCATGACGACTGGCCTATTAGCCCCCTTACCCTGGCCCGGATCAACTCCCTCGAAATTGCTCAACCCGATTGTACCAATCTCTCATTCCCGCAACCAGGCCCGCGCATGGTGCTGTCACGCGTTGCCTCTCCGCAATCCCGCCCCAAGCACCCTGGAAGCCTCCTCCCCACTGCCTCAGTCTCTTTCCATAATACCCGGTCCGCGGTCAAGCACCAATTGGAGCTCTTTGACCTCCTTGATACCACCAAACCTGAGATCCTGTTTCTTACGGAAACCTGGTACACTGCTACTTCCTTACCCGACATCCTTACTTCCCTCCCTGATCCTTATTATATCCTCAGCGCCGATCGCCCTGAGGGAAAGACCAGCGGCGGAGTGGCAATGATAGTCCGATCTAATCTCCAATTCCAACCCCTTTCCCACCCTCCTATTACATCTGTGGATTTTCTGGTGGCACGCTCGACTAATCTTGCGATCCCACTTACTATTGTGCTCCTCTATCGCCCCCCTCAACTCATGTCCTATTTCATCCCAGCCATACAGGACTTACTGGCCACTCTTGTGGTTATAAATTCCGCTGTGCTCCTATTAGATGACCTTAACTTTTGGCCGGGTGACCCACGGGAGGACTCTATGTCCAAAGATTTCTCAGACACCCTCCATTGCATTAATTTTACTCCCCACATTTTTTCCCCCACTCACACTCATGGGCACACTCTTGACCAAGTTTGGTCTGCCAATCTGTCCATCTCTGTACCTATCATATCCCCCTGTGTCTGGTCTGACCACTTCCTGATTACCTTTTCCGTCTCCCTGGGGGAGGTTAATTCCCCTTCTTTCCCCAAAAACATCTACGCTCGCAACTGGAATAGGGTGGACCTGGCCGCCTTAGGCCATTCTTTAGCCTCCTCTGCTCCTACCTTGACAGATCTTCCCCCCAATAAGCAGGTAGACACCATCAACAATTGGCTCTCTGAAGCCTGTAATCAAGTTGCTCCACTCAGACGGGTCAGAACGCGGCACCCTCATGACGCCAACAGATGGTTCACCAATGCCCTTAAATCCCAGAAATTAGCACTCCGACAGGCTGAGCGCCATTGGCGCTGCAGATACTGCCCTAATCTTAAGATTCAATACCTGAGTCTTCTTCTGGCCTATAAAAAGGCAATACTCACTGCCAAGCTAGAATATTTCTCCCACAAAATTCATCAGGCAGTCAATAAACCTAAGGAGATCTTCACGATTGTGCACGAACTTGCAGGCTCCGACAGAGCTGCTCCCAAGCCCATTCACTCTCAATCCCTCTGCAACGCTCTTAATGATTATTTTATCGAGAAGATTACCACCATTAAGCAGAACATCCCCTTGGCCCCACCTTTCTTTTTCTGTCTCGTGTTGCCTCCGCCCCCCTCCTCTCTCGATCAATTTCCCTTGATCTCAGAAGAGGTCTCCCGTACTTTACTGGGGAAAGTAAAAACGGGCTCCCCCGCTGAATCTGCCCGGCACATATCCTGAGGGAGATTTTCTCCTACTGCCCAGTCCCTCCTATTACCCTGCCTAACGCTTCCATCACCCTTGGGATCGTACCTGACCCATTCAAATCAGCCACTGTAATCCCCATCTTAAAAAAACCTGGTGCCGATCCCACTGCCCCCTCCAACTTTAGACCCATCTTGCTGCTTCCGCTCCTAGGCAAGATCTTGGAGAGCCACATCACCTCTTCACTCTCCACCTACATTGAGGCCCATCACCTCTTGGCGGCCCACCAGGCCGGTTTCCGGCCTGCACATTCTACGGAATCCGTGGTCCTCTCGGTGGTGGATGAGCTCAGACGCAGCGCCGACACCAATTCCCCCCAGGCCTTAGTCCTTCTCGATCTCTCCTCCGCCTTTGACACAGTCGACCACGCCATCCTTCTTGATCGTGTCAGGGGCGCCGGCCTGCAGGGGTCGGCCTTGGCGTGGCTTACCTCTTTCCTAGCAGGCCGTACGCAGGCTGTTTGATTGGAAGGCTTTCTTGCCCCTACCTGCCCTGTCTCCTGTGGGGTTCCCCAGGGCTCTTCACTCTCCCCCCTCCTGTTTAACCTTTACATTCACCCCCTCATTGTTGCTTTACAGGATATGGAGGTCATAGCGTTTAATTACGCAGACGACCTCCAGCTCATTTTCAACCTCTCTTCCTCTCCTGATTCAATTTCTAGGGTTCACTCCACTTTAACTTTCATCTACAACTGGATGAACCTTAATCAACTGAAATTGAATCCCGATAAGACGGAGTTGGTTCTCACTGGTGGTCCCTCTAATCCTTGGTCCTCTGCTTTTTGGCCCCCCATCTTTGGTTCTCCCCCGTCTCCCTCTGCCTCCGTGAAAACCCTGGGCATCAAAATCAGCCAAGACCTCTCTATGCGCCCTCAGATTAGTTTGGTGGTTTCCTCTTGTTTTCTGTCCCTGAGAACCATCAGTAAAGTCTCGCGCTACTTCTCAGTTGAAGCCCTCAAACTCATTGTCATGGCAATTATTCTGACCCGCCTGGTTTACGTCAATGCCCTATATGTGGGCATTCCTGCCTATGAGTGCCGTCGCTTGCAGCTTATCCAGAACCAAGCAGCTCGCTTTATCTGCAGGCTCCCTAAATTGAGTCATACCACCCCTCTGCTAACGACTCTCCATTGGCTCCCCATTAGGGAACGCTCGCTCTTCAAGATGGGCTGTTTGATCTTTATGTCCTTAGCTGGTACTGCCCCTGCTTTCATCAGATCTAAGATCACCGCATATGCTCCAGCCAGAAATCTTCGCTCCTCCATCCAGTTCCTCCTCAATATCCCTTGCTTCCGTAAGAAGATATCGGGTGGCTCCAGATTCTCGACTCTTGCTCCCCTGTTTTGGAATGCACTCCCTCCAGCGATCAGATCCATTCCCTCCTACCTGGACTTCCGCGCAGCTTTGAAAACCCACCTTTTCTCCTCTGCATACTCTTCCTAAACTCACTTCCCCCTTCTCCCCTCAGGTCAGTTTCTTTCTGCAGCGCCAAGAAACCGTTTGGTAGTAGAGCGCTTTACAAAACCCTTTCAACTTCAACTTCAACTTCAATAATCCAAAAGTCTCTGGATCCCCGGTGCCATAAAATTGTGTCTCAAGGCACTTTATGTCGGCCTCTATAGACGCTATCGTGCCTCTTATAGCTTTCAACTACCCCGCTTGACGGGCTATGCATTGGCCTCTAATCACCACTTTAAACGCCTCCTAGAGAGAGGCCTCAGTACCAACCGACCCCGTGTTTATCTCAAAGTAATCTGTGATATCTTTCCTTATCTCCTCCTTAAAGGCTTCATCTAGGAGGGCGTGAGGCGGGAGCCGCCCAGAAAATGCACAGCTTTGCAGGTTGGGGATCACTAATTTCAGGAGACATGGAGCATGGTCAGACAGGGAGCGCGGCATATGCTCTACACTAGTAGTCCAAGTAGCTACATCTCTAGACACCAACCAGAAAACTAAACGGGACCACGCATTGTGATGATCCGAGATGCAGGTACCTTCCCTCAATGAGTGATGTCTATTTCGCCATATATCCACCAACTCTCAGTCAGCTATGATCGCCTTCAGGGCGGAGCTAGCCGCCGGGTGTAACGATCGGGCAGCCCTCTCCTGTCAAGCGCATCATCCAGGACAGCCTTGAAGTCGTCCCCCCATAATATCGTGCTACAGCCAGTCACCCTGACCCTGGTCCAGACAGTATGGAAAAAGTCGGGGAGTCTACATTAGGGCCGTATATGGCAACAACAACTATGGGCACACTACACAGGGAACCCTGTATCAAAACATATCTGCCCTCCGGGTCTCCGCTGATCGGCCCCTCCCTCAAGTCCAACCCACGCTTGATTAAGACAGCCACCCCACGGGCATAATTTGAGTATATAGCAGAATATACATGACACTACCTTCCATGCCGAAGTCTCTGGGATGGTGACGCATTTTAAATGTGTCTCTTGTAAGAGGCAAATGTCGATGTTATGACGTGTCAAGTAAGCGTGTACCAGCCCCGACTTCCTACCATCATTGAGCCCCAGAACATTCCAAGTTAGGCAATTCAAAACATTGTCAGCCAGATGTGTAACAGTTACCTGCAGTCATCAACACAAATTGCAGCAGCCTGACCTTCTCCCACCCAAAGCGACAATGGCTAAATACCAATTGACATTGATACTGGCATGGAACAACAAAACAAGCACCCCCTGCCACCCACCACCCACTCCAACCCCCTAATCAGGTTGTAGATGACCCATCCCAACAATGAAGAACACAAAACAAAGAGGCAATAAAATCTGGAAACTTCCCATGGGGGCGTGGCAATGCCGGCGAGCTACCTGGTATCATACAAGGTGGCCGGGAGAACTGCAGATGTCTCAATACGCCCAGTTCTATATCTCTGTGTGAATATTCATGGCATGGTCAGTGACATCACTGATGGCATTACTGATGACATCTCAAATGACATCACTGATGACATCACTAATGACATCATCCAGTCACTGGGTGTTTCTGTAATGTTTAAATATGTTTTATATATATGCCAAGGTGTATTGAAGAATGAGTAGGTGTATAAGTGTGTGGATGAAGGATTTACGAGGTGTGTGACTGTATAAGTGACTGATTAAACGTGTCTTACTGAATGCATGAGTTAGTGACTAAACTGTGTGAATGTCTGTTTCGGTGTATCTGTTGTTGTGTAAGCTGGTACATGGGTTGGTCAGTACCTACATGACAGTTTATATGGGTTATTGATTGTTTTCCCGAGTATTTGTATGGGTGCCTGAGTGTGTGTGTGGGTGGGTTCGAGGTGTGTGACTCTGTTCATAGATGTGTGATTAGTTGATTCACTGGGTGTATGGGTCCAAGAGTGCATGTGGAAACAGCTCTATGACTGGGGAGTGTGTGTATGGGTGTGTTGGTGCGTGAATGGAGGTCTCAGTGGTACATGTAAGTAGCTGCATATGTAAAAGGCAGTTTATGTGAGTGCTGGTGTAATATAAATAACTGTATGTGACAGTGAGTGATTAAGAGAGTGGCTGTATGGATGAGTGTATACTTCTATCAGTGATTATATAAGAGAGTTAGTATGCACTACTATCTGTATGAATTAGTGAGGTGGTGTGTGTATAACTGTATAGGTGAGTAAATGGGAGTGTGATTGATTCTTTACATGACTATCTAGGTGTGTGAGTAACTCCATGGATGAGTGGCGGTATGTGAGTGTCTGAATAGGTGTATGAGTGCATATGATAGTGTTATATTGACGAGTGACTGCATGTATAAGTGATTTTATGAGTGAATGAGTGGATGTGTGTGTAGACCTAAGAATCAGTGAATGGGTATGTAGTAACTGGTATTGGTGTGTATGGTTTCAAAACTGGTAGTCTGTATTTTAGAATGGGTGTATTTAAGGTTATATTAGTGTGTGAGGAGGTGCATCGTATTATCACATGGATGATGTCAACAGTGATGTAATTTGAGATGTCATCAGTGATGTCACTGACCATGCCATGAATGATGTAATATGTGACGTCATGAGCAGTGCATTGCGGGGGCGCGAGTTATAGTTAGCTGAACTAACTAGAACGGTGGAATTTCTACGGTTTTGTACGAGTAAAATGTCCAGCTAACTATAACGCCCCTGAAACCTATGGTTTTTCAGTGAATTTCTAAGGTTTTTTAAATGCAAATTTCTAACTGTAACTTCTGTAAAACCTATGGTTTTTTCAGTGAATTTCAAAGTTTTTTTAATATTAAATCTTTTTATTGAAAAATTGGCTCTTTCACAAAGCATAAAATTCCCATCGTACAAAGCATAAACAATGCTGCAGAGGTCTCCAGCAGCATAATCAGGACACATCCAAATATTAAGCCCACACGGCCCATAAGTCTCCTTATATACGCGGTACAGCTGCTGGGCCAGGCCCACTATCCAAGGAGCCAAAACAAGAAACAACCCCACCCCCAACCCCCCCATTCCCAAACCACCCCCCTGCTTACCCTCCCCCCCGTTCCAGGTCCACAGTCCCACAATATCCATGCATCCAATCATATCGGCACGATTCAGGCGTCTGTCTGCGATAAGCATAGCAACCGCAAGTATCGGGGGCATGTCACCTCCCTGAATTCTGTTGCCAACAGGGACAAGAAGGGCTGCCACACCTCCGCGTACTTAGCTCCATCCCCCGCTTTAACCAGGGGCAGTTTTTCCATACCCAGGACTGACCAGAGACGACACAGCCAACCCTGAAGAGTAGGGACATGTGAGGTGCGCCACAAAGCCAGTATATTCTGAATGGCAGAGCCCAATGCTATCGCAATTTGTCGGCCCCTGCGTGCTCTCAAAGGGTAGGTGATAGCATTGGGGAGCCCCAAAAGAACATAGGCCAGGAATCTCGGGATGTCTGTTTCGAAGTGTGCAGCTATCTCAAGGATCGTCTTCCAATAACGCTGAATGTGTGTACAGTCCCACAGGAGATGTGTCAATGTGCCCCTCTCCCCGCATCCCCGCCAGCAGAATGCGTCCCTGGTGTGATCCATCTCATGCAACCGTTAGGGCGTGTAATACCAGTACGTCACCAGCTTAGTGAAAGTGTCCGTCAACCCCATGTGATAAGCGGAGTGTCGGGCACGGTAGCAGATGTCCTCCCACTCGTTATTGCTCAGGCCCGTCCCAGCTCTCTCTCCCACCACGACCTTCCCGCGTTATAGACGTGGGAATACCAATCCAATAACATGCAAAATAGGTCCGATATGAGTCGTCTGTCCGCCTTCCGTGTAATGAGCCAGTATTCATACTGGCTGAGCTTCCGATCTGCTCCCTCCGGAACCTGGGGAATGAGTGCCCAATGACGCACCTGTAAATAACAGAGTCTCTCTGTTTCCTGCAGACCATAGTCCCGTCGCAAGCACTCGAAGGGTGTCACCCCTTCTCCGGAGTAGAGGTGAAATAAAAATCTACAGCCTGCAGGGCGCCAATGAGCGAAAGCCCGGACATCTCTACATGGTCCAAAGTCCGGGTTCTCCAACAGTGGCGTGAGCAGAGATGGAAAAGTCGTTAAGTCGTGCCGGAAGCTAGTCTGATCCCACACCTCAAGCGGGACTCTCGTAATATAAGAAGCGTACAGGTTAGGAGGCCGGTGCTGTCTGCGAAGGAAGGGGACTTCCTGCAGCGGGCGGCCCGCCACCGCCTGATTTTGGAAAAGCCAATGCCTTTCCGACTCCCATTTACTCCATTCCACCAGGGTCCGAAGTTGCGTCGCCTGGTAGTAGAGCAACAAGTCAAGCAGCCCCAGTCCACCCCTCTCAGGGGTGAGCATTGCCAACCGCAGCTTCATCCTGGGCCCCCTCCCATTCCAGATAAACTGCGCAAGTTCTGACTGAGTTTGGCGGATCCAGCCTTCAGGAGGGCGAAGCGGAATGGCTCGGAATATATACAGGATCAGGGGGAGAATGGTCATCTTCACCGTGGCCACCCGACCCAGCCAGGAGAGTAGGAGATGTCGCCAACTCCCCAGTTCTGTGCGAAGGGTTTGGCGGAGGATGGCGTAGTTGATACGCACCATATCATGCAAGGTTTCCGCCAGCTGTATCCCCAAATATGGGACTGCCTCTAGCGACCAGCGGAAGGGGAAGCGCTCCTCCAAGGAGGCACGAGTCTGCTCCTCCAGGGACAGGTCAAGTGCCAAAGATTTTGTCATATTAACTTTGAAGCCTGATGCCCCCGCGAACATGTCTAAGTTCTCAATGCTGGCCGGCAGGGAATCTCCGGGGGTGGCAAGGGAGAGAAGGACGTTGTCAGCATATAGGCTGATTGTATGAACGTACGCCCCAAATTTGATCCCCTTCACTCTCGGGTCCGTCCGCAGAGCCAGTGCCAGTTGTTCCATATATAGCACAAAGAGTAGGGGGGAAAGCGGGCACCCCTGCCGAGTCCCGCGCTCGATGGGAAAACGAGGCGACGAACATCCGTTAAAGCGCACTGTCGCCGTTGGGAAAGTGTAACAATTCAAAACCCACGGCGATATTTGACTCCTAAACCCGCTTTTATCAGCACTTGCTCTAGATACGGCCAGTGGACCCGGTCGAAAGCCTTTTCGACGTCGATCGCCAGCATCATGTACTCTCCTGGCAATCTTGTGGCACGTTCAACTAAGTGGAGCGCTCTCTTAGTATTGTCGGCAGTCTGTTGTTCTGGAATACATCCTTCCTGGTCTGGGTCGATCAATCCTTGCATGAGCGGTGCCAGCCTTGCCGCGAGGATACTGGTGTAAAGTTTAAGGTCCACGTTAAGGAGGGATATGGGCCTGTAGGCTTCACATTGTGCCCGGTCCTTTCCCGGCTTAGGGATGACGGATATAGTGGCGTCCAATAAATCTCTCAGAATAGCCCCGGGGTCTGAGAACGAATTAAAAAGAGCGGTCAACAACGGGGCTATTTGTGGACAAAAGGTTTTGTAAAAAATTGCGGTAAAACCGTCCGGGCCCGGTACCTTAGCCAATTTAAGGCGCAAGATCGCTGATATCACCTCTTCAGGACGGATCTTACTGTCCAGCATCTCCGACTGGACTGTCGACAAGGTCGGAAGAGCAACAGACTCTAAAAAGGCCTCACCATCCGCGGGGTCAAGCCGGGCCCGACATATAGGGACATAGCTATTGCTATGTCCCCGTCTTCGGTCACTCTACACCCCCCCTGTGTGATTATCTCCTGTACCGTGTGCCGCTGATAGCCAGAAACCGGTCCTAGGATGCTTGATTCCGGTCCAGGAAAGACATGGCTTGGCAGTTCGGGCTGGACTGTTCCCATGAGGCACAGGGTCAAGGCTGATTTGCATATGGCCATGTCTGAACTGGGGTGGTGTGGAGTATAAAAAAACAATGGATTTAGGCCCAGATCTCTGTACTGGGGTGAATGTATGACATTGTTCTGCATTCTGTCCATCAACTGTTGTTTTTGCATTTGTCACCCCGAGTGGGATGGGTATGCTCAGATGTGAGTCACATGCTCTACACACCACTGGAGTCAAGCTATCCTGGCTGAAGAAGGCTGATAGCCAGAAACCGGTCCTAGGATGCTTGATTCCGGTCCAGGAAAGACATGGCTTGGCAGTTCGGGCTGGACTGTTCCCATGAGGCACAGGGTCAAGGCTGATTTGCATATGGCCATGTCTGAACTGGAGTGGTGTGGAGTGCAAAAGGATGGATTTAGGCCCAGATCTTTGTACTGGGGTGAATGTATGACATTGTTCTGCATTCTGTCCATCAACTGTTGTTTTTGCAGTTTGCAGACGCCCTCACCTGTCCCCCCGTGTAATACATGTGCCGCACCCTCAGGGCCGCAAAATCAGCCCGATCCTGGTCTAAAGCCGCCAGTTGTTGACGCGCCAGGCACAGCTGCCTCCAAACCTGAGGCGCCCCTGTCCTCTGGTGTATCCGTTCCAGTTCTCGGGTTTGGGACGTTAGCTCCTCTCTTTTGCGCACCCGTTCTACATTTTCTGCTGCCGAAATTGCAATAAACTCGCCCCGAAGTACTGCCCTAAGAGCCGCCCAGTGCGTCGTCAGTGAAGTGTCTGCAGTCTGATTGTGAGCTAGGTAGTCTGTTATGGCCCCTTTCATTTTGTCCACCACGTTCTTCCGATGAAGTAGCTTATCGCGCAGTCTCCAGCAGCACGCAGTGCGGGTGAGGGGTGGGAAGGAAAACGCTACAGAGAGCGGCGCATGGTCTGAAAGCGCTGCTGCCCCTATTTCTATCTTTGACGCCAGCACTGTGAGTGAAGTAGAAGCTAAAAGGTAGTCTAGCCGCGCATATGTCTTGTGGGCGTTAGAATAGTACGTGTAGTCCCTGACTCCTGGGTGAAAGCTCCGCCAAAGGTCAATCATCCCCAACTCTTTCAATCTGCATCGCCCTCCCTCCGATAGGGTGCCTGATTGTGAGGAGCGCTGCCCCGACCTATCCAGAAGGTTATCAAAGACCAGGTTGAAGTCGCCCCCAACTAAGATGTACCTATCAGGCGACGCGGCGGCCTCGCTGAGCGCTTGGTGAAAAAACTTCTCCTGCCCCTCATTAGGTGCGTAGACTGAGCTGACTGTGAAGGTGTTGTCCCCTAGCGAGAACCTGCAAGAAAGCAATCTCCCTCTGATGTCAGCTCCCTCCTGTAGGACCTTACCCTTGAAATGTTGGGCCACCAGTATTGCAACCCCTGCTGTCTTCGTGGGGGCTGAGGAAAAAAATTGTATCGGAAAATGGCGTGATTTCAGCCTATGACAATCTTTGGGCAACAGATGTGTCTCCTGGAGAAGGCAGATATCCGCTTTCGAATTCTCCAGGAGCGACAAGACCGCCCTGCGCTTTACGGGATTGTTAAGGCCTCGCACATTCTGTGTGAGGAGGCGCAGTTCAGTCACCGGTATAGGTAACCCCCAACCCCCAGCGCTCTACAACACCGTTCACCACCATTCCCTCGGCCTGCCCCACCTCCTTTAACTGACAGAGCCATCACCAAATGCCCCACCAATGCCCACAGCTAGCCTCCTGGGGCTCCACACTATCACACACACTCGGACCTGGAACCCACCCCAACAATGCTACCCCTGAAAACTTGCATGAAGAAAAGAGGAACAACCCCCCCAACCAGAAACCCATAGTCAATGTCCATCATCCTAGGATGATTGTTAAAGTGTCACCTCAGGGTAGTTTGTCCGTACAAGAATCGTGATCTCCCTTCCCCCCGCCGACAGCGGGAGCCATCTTCACTATAAATGCCCAGCCATGATGAGACTCGGTTCGAACTTCAGCTGGGGTGAGCCACATCCGGACTGGAGGACACCGCCTCCACCGCTGCTCGTTGACCCTCTATGATTGCTGCCACTGGAGGTTTACGGATCCGCCGCCTTCTGTATTGGTGCTGCCACCGGGGCGTCCCGTCATCACGCTCCGGTGCGGGACCAGCTGTTTCCTCTGTCTTCTCGGGTGGGTAAATACCCAGTAAGCGACATGCCTCCGTCAGGGATCTCAATTGGAACAGCTTGTTGTCCTTTTTGAATATCAAGCGGAAGGGATGCCCCCAGTTGTAGGGGATGTTTTGTTGCTGGAGAAAGGCCGTGACTGGTTTGAAGAGCCTCCGTTTCTGCAACGTGATAGCAGACAGGTCCTGAAACAAGACTGGGGTCTGTCCCTTGTAGGAAAGAGGATGCAGTTGTCGTGCTTTCTGTAAGCTCTCTTCCTTGGTGCGGAAGTCCTGCACACATGCTAAGATATCAGGGGGGGAGGCCGAGGGAGAGCCCGGCGGGCCCACTCTTTGAACGCGGTCTATACGTATCTCAGTTTCTGGAGAACGTCCCAGAATGTGGTTGAAGAGGCCGTTGGTGAAGCCCAAGAGGTCCTTTGTGTCGTCGGCCATTGTCACCGCCCCGGATGCGGACGTTATGGCGCCAGGAGCGATTCTCCAGGTCTTCCATGTGGGCCTGCAGATCCACGTGCTGATCGTGAAGTTGGATGACCTCCTGGCGCAGCCCCTCTATCTCCAAGTCCCTGGAGTCACTCTTGGTTTCCAGGTCGGCCACCCGTTCCCCAATGCCGTCCATGTCCCTGCGGACCCCCTTGATTTCGTCTGCGAACTCCTTCCTTAAGGCGTGGATATCTTCACGTAAGGCGGTGAAGAGCGACTCCAGGAAGGCGTTAGTGATCAGGTCCTTGCCCTCCGTTTGCTCCGTCGCCGGTTGTGAGGCCCTAGTCGCCATCTCTTTAGTCTGCTAACTTGCCTGGGCCGTCGCGAAATGGTCCTTGACTGTCTTCTCCTTCCGTACTCTTGCGGCGGACATTGTCAGTCCCCCGACCGAGACAGTCGTGTTACAGAGAATCCCTGCTGCGCTATGTCGGCCGCCCCTCCGATCTGCTATTCCTCTCTGTAGGCCTTACCCGGCCCTCTCCGTAGCTCCACCGCAGTCTGCAAGCACGGCCCGCCCCTGGCCTCCTAATCTCCCCTCCTGGCCGTCCCCAGGAGGGCGCTCCTTCCGCTCCTTGCCACCACTAGGCTCCCGGGCGCCGCTTCTTCTCGCTGGAATGAGGACCTCGCTGCCCCAGGCTGCCAGAGAGGCACTGTCGCCACTTCCCATATGTCCCCGCGATCTACCCGGCACCTCTCGTCGGCCTGCTGAGGCAACCGCCTTCCGCCTCATGGAGCCCAGGGGGGAGCCAGATGGGCCGCCTGGGCGTTGGGGGTTCAATCTCCGTGGCCCGGCCTGAATGCTCGCCTGTAGCGTCCCAGAGGCCGAGCCAGTTGTTGGGGGGGGGCCCACTGCCCCTGCCGTCTGGGCCCCACTCCATCCCCGCCAGTCCTGCCATTCTTCGCTCCTCTTGCGTTGCGCGGCCGCTGTCACGCGGGGCTGATGCAAAATGGCGGCCTCCACTCCGGTTCCTGGGGGCCAGACCAGGCCGACAGCCGTCCCCCCTAGACCACCCCTGCTCATCCGCTCTCCGTTCACCGCATGAATGTGCGCCTCGTCTCCACTTTGCTGCCTCCTCCTGCCCCCCAGGACTCAGGGCGTCCACCGCTCCGGGTCTCCGGCCTCCATTGCAGCCGCTCAAAATGGCGGGCGGATACGGCGCCTCTGTCTCCCCTCACACCGGCGGGGGCCACCGCTTCTCTCACCTTGCATTACTCCCAGGCGGCCCGCACCCGTCCACTGCCACCACCACCTCGGGTCGCCGGCCTGCGCTGAGCCACACACCGACCGGGCTCTCTCCTCCGGGCTCAAGACGCGGCCCAGGCAGCCTCCGCTACGGCCGCGCTTTTCACAGCGGGCGTCCCGCTTCACTCCGGCACTGCCCACCGGCGTTTCGGTCCCACACCGGTTCCCGAGAGGGCGGCTCACAATTTCCGGCCCCCCCACAGCTGCTATAACGGGCTTGGGCCCGGGCTGATTATCGCTGCCGGCTGGAGCTCCGGGAAGGTGCGTCCGATCACGCCGCCATGTTGGCCACGCCCCCCTCAAAGTTTTTTTAAATGCTAATTTCTAACTACAATGTTCCTGAAACCTATATTGTTTTTTAAGTACATTTTAAAAAGACTGCTAATTAAGTTATAAACATTGTTAAATGATAACTTATAATTTAACAATGTTTATAACTTAATTAGCAGTAATTAACAAATAAGTGTAGAAAAAGTGTGACGCAGCACCTATGATACCTGACTCGAATAACAGCGTTCACAGTTCGATTCCCGGCTCCAGCTATGTCACTGTGGGCAACACCTTGCTTAATCTTCCCAACGTCCTCGAGCGGCGGCACACCTTTTTGGGGGTAGCTGTACGCTTTACAAATGCTGGTATTTATTTACTTTAACAGCAAAGTGATGACAAATATTAGCACATATTTGTTTTTCTTCTATTGTGAACGATATTTTTATTATGTCTTCTATTTAGATGTTTTTAGTCATGAGAATGGAAATTACACGGTTTGCCGGGTAACAGTTTTGAAGCTCTCCAACGTATGTACATATTAAGGACCTTACACGTGTTACGATCGAAATCAAAACCTTTATAGCTTCACATTTTGTAACTTTTCTCAACACCTGCACAAGTTAAACAGTTAAAACGTGAGCACGTGTAAACTGTAAAATGTGACATCTAAATGGGCGGAGCCGTATCTTCCTTCCATAGACTGCTCAATAACCAAAAAGTATTTCAACCACACCCGTTGTTCAATTAGTTTCGTTTTCGCAAGTTATTTACCCGTGTCTATTCTGTGATGCAGGTTCCCTTTTCTAGGATTGGATTATTCTTTTGCGGCAACAAAACATATTCCGGAGTTGTAAGTTGTTTGATTATGGCATAGTAGATATTTATAAAACGTAGCATTTTATCAATATTCAAACATTTATATTTAGAAAAAAGTGATATTGCTTGTTTTTGCCTTTTTTCTGTAACGTCAGCAGCTTGTTTTCAGAAACAGACAGATTACAGCAAACATTGCTCTTTTTCTGGCTCCTTTGAGCTTATATATTGTGACTTTGTATATTATAATATTGACACTGTACTTCACTTCAGAGGTGTTGGTGACCCGTCGGCGCAAACCCTAAAGATTTATAATTTAGGTAACAAGTGACACTATCCGTGGTAAAAGTGAACACTGCATTATAAGTAAACATTATTCCGCATTATATTAAAGGAAGCCCGCAATACAGCGCATTGTTGTTTTTCCAATATCATTTCCACAGCCTACTGAACCCCCTCCGAACATGAGTAAAGCCCCGGGGCTACGGGGGCCCCAGCAGACCCCCGGTATTATTTTTTAATGAATGCCCCCGGGATCTAGCCCACCCAGGGGCCTCATTAAAATGAAACGTGGGAACCCGGGACCCCAGCACAAATTGCGCCAAATGTATTTTGTTAATGCTTTTTTTGGCCCTGGGGGTCCTTCTGGGTCGCCCTGACCAGGCCTAGAGGGTCAGGGCGTTTCTACCCTGCCCCCTTATCTTGTTTTATATCTTTGTTTCTCTGTTTTCTTGTGACTCGCCTCTACCGAGTCACAAGATGGCTGCCAACACTTCCTGTTTGGAGTGTTGGTAACCAATCACAGTGAAGCTCGTGCTCGGGATTTAGGCTCTGCCCAGGTATCAAAACTTTTATTTTTCTAATTTCTCAGCAACTACTGAACGGATATACACCACTTTCTGATCGAAGCACTACCTTTTTGCCAAATTTGGGGTAATTCCGTTCAGTAGTTTCAGCTGTAGCCTAGTCCAAAGTTTCCTATGGGAAATTGATTTTTTGACTCTTATTTTTTGATTTTCTCAAAAACTAATGTTACAAGCTCTACCGTTTCCCCAAATTGGGGATAATTCCGTTCAGCAGTTCGGGCTGTAGCCCGTCACAAAATTTCCTATGGAAATTAACATGGGGAAAGCGCATTTTGGGACCCCCTTTTTCTCAGCCCTCGCTTGACGAATCACCCCCATCTTTCAGGATAGGAATTGACCTAGAAAGACTTTTTTTTGCTGAATTTCACTAAGATTCGTCAAACAACGCCAAAGTTATTAGCAAATCAAAAAATGCTTTTCCTATGGAAACTAGGTTCTAACTATAACTACCTACTGGTGACCGCCAGTATTTAATATGTATGTATAGATATATATATGTGTTTATGTATGTGTGTATATATATGTATATGTGAATATATATGTATGTATGTATGTATGTATGTTTAGGCATGCTGGAACTCTGCATCTATCACAGCTTCCCAGGAGTTCTCATTTAATTACTTGATTATTAAATTAAATATTGTAAATCTTTTTCAGATCGGGGCAGAATGAAAGATGAATAAATGTACAAATGGTTTTGCGATTTGGGACCTTTACCTCCTATTTAAAAAAAAGAAAAAAAGAGAGAGGTACACAAAGGAATTAGTCCTGATATTGTGACATTAATAATGTTTCCAGTCCTAAACCCACTGATCTTTAATTATCTTGAACTTCAACAACAGAAGAAGCGTTTTAATGTGTTCGCTTTTGAAGGTTATTGAGAGCTTTGGTGAAGCAGGACCACACCGTAAATTGGCAGTGATCTCATCCCGCCAAAGTCAGGGCTCCTTTGCCCCATTTCAAGGTGGTGATGCTGTAAGGTTTTCAATTGCAAAAAACACAGTTGATGGACAGAATGCAGAACAATGTCTTACATTCATCCCAGTACAAAGATCTGGGCCTAAATCCATCATTTTTTTGCACTCCACACCACCCTAGGTCAGACAATGGCTATATGCAAATCAGCCTTGAACCTGCGCCTCATGGGAACAGTCCAGCCCGAACTGCCAAGCCATGTCTTTCCTAGACCGGAATCAAGCATCCAAGGACCGGTTTCTGGCTATCAGCCTTCTTCAGCCTGGATAGCTTGACTCCAGTGATGTGGAGAGCCTGGGACTCACGTCTGAGCATACCCAGCCCACTCGGGGTGAAAATTGCAAAAAACACAGTTGATGGACAGAATGCAGAACAATGTCTTACATTCATCCCAGTACAAAGATCTGGGCCTAAATCCATCATTTTTTTGCACTCCACACCACCCTAGGTCAGACAATGGAGTGCAAAAAAACGATGGATTTAGGCCCAGATCCTTGTACTGGGGTGAATGTATGACATTGTTCTACATTCTGTCCATCAACTGTGTTTTTTGCAATTGTCACCCCGAGTGTGCTGGGTATACTCAGACGTGAGTCCCAGGCTCTCCACACCACTGGAGTCAAGCTATCCAGGCTGAATGAAGGCTGATAGCCAGAAACCGGTCCTTGGATGCTTGATTCCGGTCTGGGAAAGACATGGCTTGGTAGTTCGGACTGGACTGTTCCCATGGGGCACAGGGTCAGAGCTGATTTGCATATAGCCAGTGTCTAACCCAGGGTGGTGTGGAGTGCAAAAAAACGATGGATTTAGGCCCAGATCCTTGTACTGGGGTGAATGTATGACATTGTTCTACATTCTGTCCATCAACTGTGTTTTTTGTAAGGTTTTCAATAGCAGAGCCGCAGATGAGTCCACCTTCTGAAACTTTTGATGTAACAGCCTGTGCGTGACAAGGCTGCCAGGTTGTGGTGGTAGTTGACCTATATTATTTAGGGCACTGAACGTCACTATATTTCCCGGCCCTGGGCTCCAAATGGGAGACATGACAGTCCCAGGTAGGGAAGTTCAAGAGTGACCCCAACGCACAGGGAGAAAACTTAAGGGTCATTGTCTTTTTCAAACAAACTCCTGCTTGGAGAGTTTGTTTATTGGAAAAACATATTTGCCAAACATGCAAAACGGATATGGCACCCACTCTGCAAAGTTCAGTGCCCTTAGTGATTTGCCACACTGGTGGCTCCACTGATGGTACATAGTTCCTCGTCTGCATTTGACTTCCTTGTGGGGATCTCCAAATTTGGCCAGTGGTTCTCTAACAGAGAAGTGGAGACCATTAAATCTGCTGAACTAGCAGTCAAGCTGTCTAACAGTGAGTACATTACCACTTTAGATGCTAGCATAATTTAAGAAAAGATAAGATTTTTTTTGTACAGTTTTATTTTCAAAATAGACCAATGTAGTTCTCAAAGATATACACTGTCTATGAATATTTACAGTATGTCCTTAAAATAGCATTAGGCTGGGGGCATTTTATGAATGGTTATGATTGGAAATAAAATTCACAAGTATTAGATCAATGGGTTGATCATCTTCTCTAAACAGAGCTTACTGACCCATGAGTCAGTCAGTCAAATTACTTTATTCGTATTTCATTTTGAAAGACATAAAAGCACAGATCAAAATACATTTCCAGGTCAATAAATATGTAAATAAACAATACAAATAGTTTTACAACCTGATTAACTTTCTTGATCTAATCACACATTTTAAATAACTTACTAAAAGCCCCACTGTCAAAGCATCTCCATACATTGTAACTTTACATATGCAGCTCTACATTGTCTTAACCCGTACTGCTTCAGAATCGATAATAAAAACAATTTCCTTGGCAACGTGTAAAACCTACAAAAAAGGGCTACATGAAGTGTTGTTTGTGCCGAGTTTCCGTCTCAAGGGCATAATCCTAGGGTGTGAGACCACTCATGCATCACGGGAAAAGTTATAAGCCTGTGCACGATACCTAGGCGGAAACGTGTTAGTAACATCTGATCATACGGTCTTATTGCATAAGACAGATATGTCTGTACTCCTATGCATGTCAACATTATGTGGTTATCCATTACCGATTGTTTTTCTTTCTCCAGAAACCATCGCTTTTCCCCATGAACTTTGTGCACGTTTACAGAGCAGGCTAATCTTTGGTGAAAATAAACTTTCTGACTAAAAAGGCCGATTACGATACAGCCAGTGAAGGCTCCATCCCTTGATTGGAGCCTTTAGGACCGCATCGTTATGGGCCGGTCGGATTCCTTTCCGACCGCCTCATTTTGATGGAGGCGGTTGAAAGGAATCCGACCGGTCATTCCGGCTAGTTTCTGACAGGCTTGGATAACCTGTCCACCAGTTGGAATGCGGCCTGTAAACTCAAGGGTGACTCTTTCTGCCCTTGAGATTACAATGCATGGTTTCTGACATGGTCTCCATGCCAGTCTGTCCGACATAGAAACCATGTCGGAACGCATGTTAGGGGGCCCCCAGCAGGTCCCCCTTTGCTGCACGGCCTCCGGTAGGCGGCCAAAGGGACACCTATGGTGCCCTCCTGTTGATCCCTAAACCTTTTGCCAGGGACCTTGTGGTGTCTGCCACAGGGTGCAAGGATGAACTGCACCTCCCATTTCACCATGAGAGCATGCATTACAGCCGGTTTATGGCCACAATGCATGCTCCCATAGTAAAATATAGGAATGCGACAGAACAGTGTTCGGTCGCATTCTAATGGGGTGTTCTGGGCCGACGACCGGGTGTCGGTTGGTCCCATGACCGAGTCAGTGTCGGGCGCAAGTGATTCCATCCGACATTGTAATGAGCCCCAAAATATCCATAGCTACTATAAGAGATGTCACAGATTGACAAATACTAAGATGTACAAAAACAATTAAATCTCATTGCCCAGAAACACTGTAACTAAAATGCCAAGTCAAGTCCATGTCCAATGTAACAAAATCCCATATAGTATGGTTTATGCTTTCACCCACATTACACATAATATACACAGGACCGGAGCTACCACAAAGTGAGGTAAGATTTATAGGATCACCCGCAGGGACACAAGGGTGTTGTTTCAGATTTCAGCTCAGGAATGCAATTTTAATGTCAAACTATTCCTGGATATAGAGTTATAATTTCTTTGAATAAATCTACCTGTCTCTACTTATAAATAGGACATAAAACAGTTCAAAGGAAACATCCGAATACATTGAAAACCAAAAGGCACCTTGCATGTTACCCTGCTCCAAACTGGAATAGTCAAAAGAATCACCCTCAGTGAACTCATCAAACTGACTTGTTTCCAGGGGGTCATCAACTGGCATTTCATGAGGCTCGTCCACGGCAAGCTCCACCTCTGCAACAAGTAAGAAAAGGAAAATATGAAAGAAAAATATGGGCAGTTCTGATTCATGTATTTACTCTGCTATATCAAAATAAAAAGAATATCTCTATTTCACTGTTGATGTCGGTGAGTACTTGCTGACAAAAGGATCATTGCAGCCCTCCAAGGCTCACCCTTGCCCCCACTCTATTGAAAGGCAGTCGGTATCCATTACTTTGAAGCCACTGATTAGTATTTTATCCTTACAGGTTAAAGTGGCTACATGTTTGGCAATTAAACAATCTTACATTTAGAGGTTGTATCATATGTTGGCCCTTGGGCGCCTGAATGAATGATCAGACAGAGGCAGACACTAACTCCCTAGGTTTTAGCTTGGCGGTCTCAGAAGAACCGTCAACTCAGAACGTGCTCACCCCTTTTATTTTACAGGTCCCCATGAAATGAACCATCCTGCCAAAATCAATTGCTCAATTTAAAATGGTAGTTTCCGGTGCTCGGCACCAGCACTTAACTGTCAACACCAGCACTTATGACAGGCTGCCATATGCCTGCCTCATGGTGGCGATGTTTGTCTAATTTAGAGAACAGCATTATAACAGTTGTTTATTAATTCAATTTACATTACAAATGACTTATACAATACATGCCCCTAAGCCATTCTGATAGCTTTGGGGTCCTGGAATAGTCTAAAATGTCACACTTGCAGGTGTATGATAGTTATTAGTTGTATAGCTACTGTCACTGTCAGCAGTTGTAGGGGCAATCGATGGCGGAAGCTGCAGTAACTTTCTGATGAGGGCTCTAGCACTTATTTATTTACAAATTAAGTACTGGCCAGAACCAAAATGGATTTCAATCTGGAAGCCAGCTTTATAAAGCATGTGCAACACTACAGGCCCGATTAATCAGAATTTCATTAATGCATATTACATTTGTAAACTGATAACTTTCAGGTGATTTAGATGTGTCGTAAAATCAAAGGGGAAAAACAAATTAAGGAAAGGCAAGGGAGGAAAAGTGAGCTTGCCTGAACATTGAATAGAGTCAGCACTGAGGACTTTCATGGCCCCATGTAATATGCTTGTGGCACAAGCGATGCTTCAAAGTTCTATTAATAAACAAAAACTAATGGGTCTGATTCCACACCTATACATGACACATTTGAAACAGGGAAATAATTAAGAACACTGGAAATCTTTTATGTTCAGATCAGTTTTTATTAGAATTGTAACATCAGCAGGACACATAGTAACAATAGTTCATACATCCAAAATGTGTTGTGAAAAAAACATTTCATTTTGATTTTCAGTCTATGGATCGCTAGTCTAGATCAATACCACTCACCTAATAATTACAATCCTGGCCTCGCTACACAAAACAGAGGGGACAGTAAGGGAGGATGCAGGAGTTTTAGCATGTTTTAGGAGATATTATCAAATCTGTGTCATAAAAACATGTAAAACAACAGCGATAACTCACCTAGTCTTGCGTGCCCCCACTCACTCAGGGTCGCAAAGCCTCAGTCCCCAACCTGAGTAAAGCACACCTATGACCAAGAAGAACTCTGGTTATTTGTACCTCTGTCCTTTAATGAAGACAAAAAACCCTTGGCAACTCCAGTTGTGTGTACAGCTGCACTATAACGTATTTTTCTACCTTCACCCTAGTGAGGTGCCAAAATGATGAGTGAGGTCAACCCCAATGTAATAATCTCCCTCTTCAAAGCCTGCAGTTCCTACTTCCTCTATCGGATATTATGTGATAAATTGAAAGATGTGGATCCTCTGGTTGTCCCACATGGACCCAACTTTGGGGCTCATTAGGATTGCGGTTTTTCTGCATCCTCGGGGCCGGCGGAAGCCACCGCCGGCCCAGAGGATGCGGAAAAACCGCAGCGGACTGACCAAAGACCCACCGCCACATTAGGATGGCTGGTGGGTCCTGGTTTCCGTCCGCAGCTTTTCCGCCGCGGCTGGCTTACAACCGCGGTGGAAAAGCTCTAATCTGGTGACGGTGTCTCTCAGACACCGTCAGGCAGATTAGGATGGGATGTAAAACATGCTTTTCCGCGGCGGCTTTTCCGCTGTGGAAAAGCATGTGTAACTTCACTGCGGGGGCCCGTTGCGGGCCCCCTAGGTGAAGGGGGGGTGGGGTGTGCACATGGGGGGTACCTATGGTACCCCCCTGCATTTGTATGCAGAAAGCGGCAGGCACCGCGAGGTGCCTGCCTCTTTCTGCATGCAAATGCAATGACTGCATTTTTAACATTGCCGCGGGTGCAGCTTGAAGCCGCACCCGCCGCAATGTTAAAAATAGAGGATGTGACCGCCAGGGTGGCGGTCACATCCTAATCGCACAGGAGGGGACTCCGCAGCCCATGCGGACGTCCTCCCCTTCTCAGTGATCGCGGATGGACGCAAGTACGTCCGCGATCATAATCGGCCCCCTAATGTGGCTGTCTTGATAAGTTCTTCCCTCTGACTGATGGTACCCAAGTCCTCTATTATGGTTCCTCTCTCTTTCACAGAGTTCCTGAAACTCCCAGTAGGAAGCGTGATCACTCTTTGAACCTTAATCTAAAGGGGAGGGACACCCCAAAGACTTCCATATTAATGAATGAGAGCAGTAGGAATTTAATATTTTCAACTGCTGCGATCGGTGGAATCACTAATGCTTCGACCCTGTGAGCTCTTGCTGTATTCTCTATTTCTTTATTTTGAATTACAATGTACACATAACCGAGATTGCACTGTCTCTGAATGTTTTTGGGATAGTACTACTAGGTGGGGAGAGGTGTGGCACCACGACCAGGGCGACTGACGCTGGAATCTGGGGATCAGGGTTTGATGGCCCCCAGCGCCTGGAGACGCTTACGGGTGATTGTTCGCACTTTACAAATGGGGATTCATATTATTATTACTGAATATCAACTACAAAAATATCAACATACTACAAAATCGGAGCCAAATCTAGAAAATAATCCTATTGAGAACACTTTACTTGTAATTCAAACAAAACAAATATTGAATTAAAAAATCGACTTACAAAAATATCTACATGCAAAAACTATATGATATATAATTATAGATTACAATAATATTGATTTTTTTTAAAAACATTAAAATAACAACTATATTGAAAACCAAGTGTTAAAACACATAGAATATATATAGTTTAAATAGTAAATATATTGACTTAAAATTAATTGCAAACTTTATATTGCAGTTTATAAAAAATTATATAGAATAAAACATTTATTTGCAAAGCATAAATCTTTTTTTTAATAGCTATCAATTTACCTGAAAATAAAGTTAACATAATATATATTGATAAAACTGTTTATTTTCAAATGGTAAAATTGTAAACCAAAGACATGTACATTTACAAACATATAGAACAATTATTTAATATACTTACATCTTGGGAAACTAACTTATATTTGTTGAAGAGTCTATTTACTTAAGCAATTCAAAACTAAAAAAAATTGGGGAAAGCACTCAACTCTTGCATGGTTAGATGTACTGTTCTGACTCCAAACTATGCAGCATTGGGGAAACTATTGAACTCTTGGTGGGGATACGATTTTCTATTTCCACCCACACTGAGGAGGAGCTAGAGAGCAGTTTCTTGCGATCGCCAGAACGCTGTCGGCGAATTGCGTGTCGTACGAGACAAGCCAAGCCCAGCCACAAACCCCGGGCTTCAGGAACTGTGCTTTGGAGGGCTCCCGGCATCGGCACCCCCATCAGCACCGGTACCGGCACCGGCACTGGCTCCAAGCTCGTTTTGCTTGTGGGAGCTGGGCAGGGCCGGACTGGGAACAGAAACCGGCCCTGGCAAACTGCTCAGCCGGCCCCCCCTTGGAATGAGGGGGAGTGCAGCTGAGCAGTTTGCGAGGGCCGGTTTCTTCCGATTTTGTTACAGGGGGCCGATATTGCCAACCCCCTGTAACAAAAAAACAGCCCCCAGGGGCTCAAAACCGGCCCCCACCTAGCGGCCTACCGGGGAAACGCCCGGTGCCCGCTATGGCCAGTCCGGGCCTGGAGCTGGGGGCCGTGAAAGCTGCAGGCGGTTGTGGCGAGGCGAGGGAGCCGAGGGAGGCATTTTTACCAGCCATCGCAGACTCGGCAGCAGCAGGGACGCCGCGCTAAACTGCGACACTCCCTCCACACCCCCCTCCGCCAGGGGTCTTACCCTGCACCCCATCCGTGACTGTGTGTCGGAGCCGGAGAGGAGGCATAGCAGTGGAACTGTATATACAGTGAGCGCAAAGGGGGCAGCGCAGTGTAATCTTTTTAACTTGAATAGCAAAGCGGTGAAGTGTGAGATAAGCCGCCACCTACTTCAGCTGATTTGCTCCCTCCCGCTCCTTTGCTCTCGCTCTTAGACACATGAAGTGAGAAAAGGAGTATGAAAGGGATTGGTGAAGACGACGAATGAGAGCAGGAAGAGCAGAGAATAAATGTGCCAGCAGCTCTGATCACATTAAGGCGTTATTACTGTGGAGGGCTGGGAGTAAGCTTTGATATCCCAGTACCCTGTGAGCACTTTTGCCAGTTGGTGAAGCGGGGTCCCAAGGAAAGCCACCGCACGCCAAAGGAGCGGAGGCGCTGAGGCACTGAGGCAGGGTTTGTAGAGAAGGCTCAGTGGTGGAAGGCTCGGTGGTGGAAGAGCAGCGACAGACTGAGACAGGCTGAGAACCCATTGACAGGCATCAGGCAGCAGCAGCCAGAGGCTCGTAGCAGGAACGTCGACTGTTAAAAGCCTCATCATACCTGTTAATTGCCAAGCACCAGTCAGATCACCCGACCCCCTGAGGCTGTGCAGGAAGACATTATTCTAAACCACATTTTCCAGGCCGCTGGTCATTGAGTGCCAACGGACGCGATCTAGACGCCCGGACTGCCCTGGTGATATGAGATCAGGACGCGTTCGTGGATGCCCCACGAATAAAGGGGGGCAAACAAATGCACGAATAAACGCAAAAGATCGCTGAAAGCTCTCGCAAGAGAAGAGCCACCGACCAAAACCAGGCAAACAACTCAGAGCGAAGGCTCGCTAATCGATATAACAAGCGACAAATCTGACTATAACAACCTGAGTAGTGAACAACCGACAAAAGCAGAAAAGAGCAGCAAAACAAAAACCAGCCTCACAATGCTTCATCCAAAAATGTATACAAAGTTTCATTTATAAGAAATGCAGGGGACACACTACTTTCAAACATTAATGAATCTTCAGGCTTACAGCAACCCATTGAACCATCCCAGCTCTCTCGGCCTGTGCAGCACACTGGCTTATTGCCAGCAACTAACAGCAAGGGAAGCTCCAGCCCTACGGCTAGGGGGCCACTACAAGTGACATCAACCCCTCAGCGTGACAAAAGCTTCATCTCAAGGTCCGTTACAACCAAAGAGATAAAGCCAGGAATGAAATTCGTCTTAGAAGCAAACCTTATTCAAGTGCACAGGGCAAATGATAATACAAAAAACTGCCTATAAACACACCCCACAAAAGCTCCATAGGCCCTGGCACTACTGCTAACGGAAATTCTAGTGAGGGCAGCATACCCGGCAAGGGAGGCGAAGCCGACGGAGCTTCTAACTGCATTGCAACAAGCCAAGAACAAACAAAGTATCTCAGCGATAACAACAAAGCAAATGTAAACATTGAAAAGGAGCGCTGGGAACAGAACGACTCAATTCTGGGAAACCAAACTTTAACCCATATCGAACAAGCAATTGACCATAATAGTACGTCGAGGCCTGGGAAGGAAACGGCCCACACTGACAGATCACCAACCTCACCGCTAGAGGTAATAGAAATATCCTCATATCTGGGTAAGGAAGAGTGGGAAGATCTATTAGCTGCATACACGCAAGACAACAGCAAAAGTGAGACAAATACTAAAGTGCCGAATACGCCTATTATAATAAGCGATGTTACTCATGATCACCCAAGGAAGGATATGGGGGCTACAGAGACGGTCCAAAAAAGCCCCACAACTGCAGAAAATCACGACGAAAGCCCAAAGCACGCAAAGTACGAAAGCGCCTGGTGCAGTTTACTCAAAACAACACAACTCCTGTAGAAGCCCTCAACTATCAGTCGGATAAAATGGACATTCAACTGACGCTACTTGACACACTGGCTGTATTTGTGGTCGCCATTGATGGGAAGGTGGGCATGCTAAATACGCTTCTTCAAAACAAACTGGCTCAGCCGAATCAAGGCTTTGGGAAGTATAGAGAGGGATGTGGATGTGGCTCAATCATCGATAAATTGGCAACATTACCAACAATATTGAGCGACCTGTGTACACAGCTCAGAAGGCCATCTAAGTGCAAACAAAGCAATCTCTGCAATAGCTCCTTCAAGGCGGACACAGACAACTCAAGGCCCAAAGAAGCGCCGGTGGGTAAAAGACAAGGCAACTCTAAATCAAGGGCCTCACCACCTATAATACCAACAAGCACAGCGGGTGAGCGAAACCGGAACTATAGATCCTCCACTCTTTGAAAACGCGGAGGAAGATAAAGCAAACTTAAAAATGAATGCCAAGCAAAGACGAGCAAAAAAACGCAAAGGCAGGAAATACAAAATTGACTCTCAACGGAAAGGCTTTTTGCACCTCTTTGGTAATATTCCAATTATGGAACAAAGCACAGCTCAACTCGAGGGTGCCACGTGTCTATCGGAATGCGAGGAAGTCATTAATATATCTAAGACTCCTCCCGAGGTAACAACCAATAATGGGATGGGGTGCAACAGTAAAAACGAAACAAAAACCTCGGAAAAATATGGGATTTGTACACAAAAAGCGCCCGAAACAGGAACACAAAATGTATGCCTCCCAATCGGTGAATTCAGCAACATAACCCTTAAACCAAGCGCTGAACAGGCACAAAAAAGCAGCAGGCAGCCAGGCCCCAACTTCCCGCAAACAAAAAACCAAGAACACACTCGGGGTGCGAAGCCTGAGAACAATCCGGAACTAGATAATGCAGAGATGGGCAAAGGGCTGCCATAAAGCTATCTACCTATAATTACCCAAGGAACATCGACCACAAAGAGAGAAGAAGAACCACCCATTACAGGGACAGCGAATCTTACATGCTTTATCTCCAGGCCTGGTAGCTTTAAATCCGGAAAACACATCCCTAAACATAAGACTCATAAACTTCATTCTGCAAGCATACCGTAATTTCAATCAAAAGAGGCCCTGCTAAAGTGCCCCTCCCACTTTCCAACTCTTAGGGAGGTTAAAATAAAACGACCAGTAACCCCAGGAATGTCGGCTGCTTCCTAAAAGTAGGATACCATTGATGCCGAGTATAATATAAAAGGGAGGAAGAGACGACTTTTTTCCCTATACATCATGCTTCAAGCTACTCTATTTCATTTAAAGAGGCTTAAGAGAAGAGAATTTCCGTTTTTATAATGACTGTTAACTGACCATGTTTTTATTCTTCAAGATTGTTTTAATCTTATTTATTGATACACAATGTGAATTTTATAACCTTCTTTTAAAGATATATGTGTTATATCTAAATAAAGATAATTGATTTGATTTGATTCCAGGCCTGGAGATAATTATCACCCGGCCGGGCAGCAGCATGGAATCTGCACACCATCGGCCGAGATCTAAGAGTAACCGCATTCAATACAAACCAGCCTAAAACAACTGCAACACGACTAGTAGAGGACCTGCGACCCAGTCCTCCCAAAATAGAGAGAGGGTTGTCAAACGAACAAAGAAACGTTGAAGCCCCTGCACGAAATCAACAAATCCCTGGCCGAGAGCTAAGAGTCACTGCACCTAATCTCAATCAAACAAAAACGACTGCCATAAGACTAGTAGAGGAAATGCGATCTAGCCAACCGAAAATAGAGAGTGGGCTGACAAGCAAACAAAGAAACGCAATAGGTGTCATTTGGTTCAATCCGGACTACACCTCGCAAGGAAGACACGACACACTGAAAAGAGGCAACATCTTACGGCTGCTATCCCATATTCCCTCTTTGGCAGAAGTAAAAAGCTCGGAATTAGTATCCATTGAATTTATAGCCGATGAGGTTACAGGCAGAGAAAAAACAAAGGCAACTTGGACATCCTTGGCAATTTCACAAAAAATATATGCCGAAGCGGAAACCTTTAAAAACTGGGGGATCACAATAAAACCATATACAAAGGCAAGATATCCTGATATTCTTGTCCCGGCGGAAAAAGAGGCAGAACAAGCTATCACGAAAAGTCTCAGAAACTAAGTCCTGAGAGGAGCGGTAGGGCCAGGGGGTAATAATGCCGAGCAACATAATGAGATCACCCGACGTACTGCAGATGAATACACACAACTACCTGGACTGCCTGACCCAAGATGGATAGCCAGAACTTTAAATAATAATGAATGACAAATTAGCCCCAAGCCAATGGAGAGCGCTCATGACTTATTGAGAATATTCTCTTGAAACATTAATGGCTTGGCGCCTAAAATAACAGACCCAGAGTTTATGACCTACATTAGAAACTTTGATGTTGTGGCATTTCAAGAAACATGGCTCGCATATCCCCCGACCTCCATGGCTACTTACGCTTTTTCTCTGCTGCAAAAAGGATAGCTAAATATGGGCACCCTCAAGGCGGCCTAGTAACTTATATATCGGCCACATGTACCTTGACGGCTAAAGAAGTCGGACCAACTACTACAACCTCGCTGGCTGTTAATATTTACCGGTCACAACTTAAAACAAGTACCGTTGACACTGACTTTACTTTAATCAACGTCTATATCCATCCTAGAAGGAAAAGAAAAGCAGCCAATGACCTTTGCAGCTTTATGGAGACTTGCATAAGGGATAGACCCATAACAAATGTCGTTCTCACTGGGGACTTCAACCATAACCTCATGGGCACCACGCAAGAAGACGAACCACTAATTCAAAATGCACTCTGGGACATTCCATCACAAGTGACTCCACAACCCTCCAAGCAAACAAAGCTAGGCAATAAGACTTTAAAAGATCTGGAATACTTCAACATCAAGGCGCTAAATGGAAGGACCTCTGGAGACAACCCCCCAGCCGCAACTTTTTACTCAACAAGAACAAGCAGCATCCTAGACAATACCTTTATTTCATTACCACTATCCCAGTTCTTAAAATCATACCAGATAGGCGGCAGCGGAGACAGCGATCACTGCCCCCAAGAAACCAGCTTTAAGATTGAAAAGCCCAACTTTGAGCTATCTAAAGAACTGAAAGAGTCAATCCACACCGTCAATTTCAAAAAAATTAAATATTCAGCAGCTATAGACGAAACTCTAGTGGAAAGAGCAAAACAGCATCTTGGGAGCTGCTCTGGATCCAGCGAAACCACGAAATGGGAACAATTCACAAACATCATGTCTACATATGCAACAAGACCTAAGCCACAGTCACAAACAGGCAATGAAAGATCGGGCAAATTCTCTCAAGAACATAAAAGTAAAATTAGAGGCATAAAAACCAGAATCTATCGCACAATGAGAGAGCTCCAACAGGAACCCAAAGACACAGCAAAGCACGACCAATTACGGAAATTAAAATCAACTTTGAAAAAAACAAAATGGGAAGCAAACAGATCTGCTGAGGATAACTTATGGGCGAGACTTCACGCTGACATTAAACGGAACGTTGGGGCAAGGTTCTGGAAATCAATAAACTTATTCATAAGACCAATGCACCATGGAATCTCATCTAACATCTCAGAGGACACATGGGCAAACTATCTTGGTACCCATTTCAACCAGGCTGAGGGATATAACCAGGACCAGGAGCTTGCTACTTACAAAAAACTTCCAGCGAGCAATGGCTTAAGCTCCACAGAATGGCACTCTCCGAGCGAAACAGGGAATTTGCCGAACTTAAAAAACATAATTCAGCGCCAAATCAAGAAGGGATGAAGAGAGGGAGCTCCAGGGCCGAATGGAATCCCGCCAATTCTTTACAAACAAGATGCGGCAGGCTGGGCAGCAGCCCTGGAACCCCTTTTTTTAGAGATAAGACATTTCAACTGTCCTGCCAAGCTCCTGGAAGGGCTCAATTATCTCTCCAATTTACAAGGCAGGAGACAAGGCTTCCCCTCAAAACTATCGATTGGTGGTTTTAATCGACAATGAGGTAAAATATTTAGCAGGCATCCTTCTAGAAGAGTTGATGGCCTGGGCAACAGAGAGATCCTTAATCCCAGCCAACCAGACAGGCTTTGCCAAATCAGTAGGCACAATGACTAACATTTTGAGCATGGGCATGCTCATAGATAAGGCAGAATTAAACAAAATGCCCATTCATTTCTGCTTCATTGACTAAAAGGCCGCTTTCGACCATATAAACCGGAACCTCTTATGGTCTAAACTGAACAACTGGGGGATATCGAGACTACTTTTGGACCTGCTAATCAACCTCCACACAGAGACCTGGGTACAGATAAAGGTGGGGGACGGCTCCGTTCTGTCCAGGCGCATACAGACCAACAAGGGCCTGAAACAGGGCTGCGTCCTGGCCCCCACCCTATTTAACTTGTTCCTAAGCTACCTGGTCCCCATTTTAAACAGTTGCAACTCCCACGCTCCGAAGCTAGGGGGACTGCATTTACCTTGTCTACTATATGCTGATGACATCGTCCTTATAAGTTATACCAAGGTAGGACTTCAACACCTCCTGACTGCAACACAATGCTACTCAGATAAAAATGAGCTTACAATAAACCTTGAGAAAACACAGACAATGACCATCAGCAGGAAAAAAAGGAAACCAACATCATGGTACTGGAACAAGACAAGAATTGGAGATACCCCAACATATAAATAATTAGGAGTGAAGATTGATAACGGTGGGCAGTTCTCCGCCCAGAGAACGAGTATACGAGGGAAAGGGCTATCTCTCGCAATTTCGCTGAAGTCTCTAAACCTCAAACTTTCTGGCCCCTCTCTTCTACCCCTGACGCAAGTAATCCGCGCTAAACTTCTCCCAACAATTACCTATGGGAGTGAGGTACTCAGAGGAAGGGATGCCAAGATTCTTGATCATACAATACCAGCTGCCTACAGAATCATCTTCAGCCTACCCAAACAAACCTCACCAGCTCAAATCAGGCTAGAATTTGGCATCGAGCAACAGCTCCTAGCAAGGCAGGGAGCCTACATGATAGCCTGAGACAAAGTGAGGAAGTCAAAACAGGGAACATTAAATGAATATTTGTGGAGTGAGTTAGCACAACATCCATCCTCAGCAGCAGCCAAGTTCCTACTGGACAGCCGGACGTACACGGGACTAGAGCAGCTCTGGGATACCCCAGTAAGCCATACAACTTTTAAAAAATTGATCAAGAAATCGATCAAACAGCTATAATGGGTCCAGGATAAGGCAGCCCTCTCCAAAAGAACGCATGGTTGGATGACTCTAAACTCGTACACTACTAAGGCACCACAGAGCTACCTTGGCGAGGGATACTCCAAATCCGTCAAAATGCGTTTCTTAAAGCATAGGCTGGGCTTGCTACCCTGTATTCAAAATCTCCTGCGCTGGATCAAAATAAAAGCTGATCCCCTTTGTCGGCTATGTGGCTTGGGGCAAGAGGACATGCTGCACTTGATATGCACTTGTGAGAAATTACACGATGAACGGAAATACTTGTTGAAACAACACTTTAATCGGCAAGGAATCCGCACACGAAGGAAGGCAGTTCTGGCTTGCTTTTCTCCCCATGACTCTCGCTTGAGCTGTAGCTTCGTAAAATTTATGAAGGCGGTGGAAAAAAAGATGCCTGAAATAAATCTATAACCGTCCCTGTACTATTGATCTATTACCGCTTTGTCGAATGACATTACTGACTCAAAGAGTTTATGGGGATATCAGGAAAGTGGAAATATTTTATAATTATAAAGCTGAACTTAATAAAAAAAAAAAAACGTACTGCTTACGAAGTTGCTGTGTGCACATTCGAACTAAGGAAATGTGAATGTTTTATTCTCTTTTATTAGAATTGTATTTTTATTATTCCTTGTTCTTAACCTATTCTTGTATTGCAATGGTTTTAAGTAACTATGCGAAATAAAATTATTACTATTTCCACCCACACTAAGCAACATTAAGGAATGGGTGGACAGTGAGGGATCAGCTTTACTATTCACTGTCTAAATTAACACCACATGGTGTTATACAGTTCACACAAATCTAGTAGGACTGTGTATTTGGTCAACAACACTTCACATTATAGAAACTGTGGGCCTCATTTACTACTTAGGGCACTGGACAGTGCTGCAAGTCTTGCAGCTGCCCTGCGTCAAGAGGAAAGGGCAAGAATGCACTGTATTTATGAAATACGGCGCATTCCTGTCCTTTATGCCTGCACTGGTGTACAAATTGTTACCTAGCATCAATGCAGGTACCTTAGCACCATGGTGCATGGGTGTCTGCGTTATTGACAGGATTGGTTTTGTGCAGGAAGGGATACCATCCTGCATAAAAACAATCAATGGAGGCATTTTCATCTTCATATGTGTACTGCAGAATGCAGCACACATAGAAATAAGAAACAGTTTGGAGAAATAAAGATATTTCTTCTCATTACACCTCCCCAGCGGAGGCGCATAGTTTTGACACATTCCTAGGTTAAAGTGATTTTGTAAATCTAGGTATCTGTTAAAACCCATGGGCCTTGCGTGGGAACACCAACAGCAAAACCCATGACATGCCTCCCTGACGCAGTGTGAGAGAACGAAGTGACTTGCGCTATGTTTCTTTACACCATTTCTACAAGGCCATGAAAAGCTGCGCACAGTGGTTGCGTGGCTACATGATATGGGTAGGCACTCTGCATCGCAGGAGCGTCAAGAAAGTGCCCCTCTGGTGACACAGGCCTTTTGTTAATGAGGCCCTACATCTACTCATATAATCAGTGAATGTTGGTTCGGCTAGCACACAGTACCATATCTAAACTCTTAAACCTCCAGAGTTGTAAGTATTGTGGTAACCTCAAACATGACCGCTCTGATTCCAAAGGAATTTGTGCAAATAGATCTGACCCTTTCGTCTGTCACCTTTGCATGCCCAAAGAAACAATAATTGATTTTCAAATGTTTATTGAAAAGGCCTAATCTTTGTAAATAAAATGTTGACTGCGATTATTAGACAGATGAAGCGCATCATTGTTATAAGAGTTATTATAATGGTAAACAAAAAACAAGCAATTAACTGTGTTAATTGTTCTTAATGAAACTTCTATCTTTCGATAATACTTCACTCTAACAAAAGCATCTTGGAAGTATCCTTCTGACAGACCCTGTTGGAAGGATCGTTCTAACCCCATACTTTGGTATAATGTCTCAGGAAGCTGGGCTGAGTGCTTTCACAAATGTACACCATCTAAATGTGCAAACCTGCACACATCGCTGCTTGCGCATGTATATTCCATTATAGGATGACTCTCTGGGCCTGCGGGGCTGAATCTCATTCACAGCTTTCAGCAACATTCATGATAACTCTGGTGTAAAGTGTATCTCTCTCTGACTTAAACAAGTGCACGCTTTAAATAGTAAAACACAGGTCTTATCACACTCTGCTAGAGAAGCAGAATAACAATGTTACTTAGTCTGAAGGGATAAATTAATCTCCTACAAACACATAATGAAAAAACAAGAACATCGTGTTCTGATATCTGTGTTCCTAGAATTAACGAGACAGATTATAGAGCAACGATATCTTCTAAAAATAAATGCATGCATGCCACATTCTTGTGTTAGTGAAAAACATGCAAACCACCATCTCAAAAAGGTGCTAAGTTAAAAACAAAAACACAAATGGAGACTAAAACCCTACAACACTCTCCCTGTGGTTAGAGATACGATTATGAAAATGATAGCAAATAGCATTGTATGTGTGTAAAATCCTTACTCTATATAAGAACGTTTGAATAGCATAAACAAAGTCAAAGCCTAGTAAAACTGGCAATTAAAAACATATAATTTACTAAAAAAGGGAACATTTCCAAAAGGCCAATGCAAATATTTATGAGGCATCCTATGAAGAGGATGGCATCGCCAAATTGTCCACAATATCCATGTCCAGAGCGTCAATAGGGCCCAGCAAGGAACCTGCATTCAGAGACATTAGTTCGAAAGAGGCCTGAAGAGCATGATCCAAGTCACATAGAGAATTATTTCCAGCCCATTCAGCAGGTACCGAAGGCCACAGTGTCAGGAGTGCAGCATTAGACAAGTGCCCAGATGTGAGGAAAAGAGAAGTTGACAGATCACCTGGCATTGGCGAAGGCGGCTCATAATAGGCATCTTGAAGCCAAGGAAACAACAGTATTTTATGATAGTTGGACAGTACCCTTCAAAAGTTACACATTTGTTGCAAAAACAGTTATTAAAAACATACAGATGAACAGAGTTATTAGTTTTCCCAACTATTCAGATAAGACACACAAAAGTAGTGACTTGGATTTTCTTTCTTTTATTCAATTTTTATTCTTTATTTTCTTTTTTTGATAGTTGCGGATAGCCGACGCGTTTCATCCGTTGCCGGACTTCTTCAGGGCTTAAAACAAATTCTCTGGTATCAGGTTTCACATCCGTCTTAATAAGGTTTTCATGAAGTATCTTTTACTGCTTGAAGAATTATAAGCAAGGTCACAGATCCTAGTCACAGTCGCTGTCAACAAGGAAGCAAAAGTTGGCCCACAGAGAGGTCAAGGGGCTGGAACATGCAGGAGCGTCAAGTTGTGGTCTTCAGAAACGAAACGCGTCGGCTATCCGCAACTATCAAAAAAAGAAAATAAAGAATAAAAATTGAATAAAAGAAAGAAAATCCAAGTCACTACTTTTGTGTGTCTTATCTGAATATTTGGGAAAACTAATAACTCTGTTCATCTGTATGTTTTTAATAACTGTTTTTGCAACAAATGTGTAACTTTTGAAGGGTGCTGTCCAACTATCATAATTAGCTCTCCTGGGTGGTAGGTTGCCTATCTCCCTTAAGGCCCGTGTGGGAATCACGTGTCTGGGCATAGCACCTTCTATTTCGACACAGTAGACGGTATTTCAACAGTGGTGCAGTTTTTTCCTTAATTCCCAGTTCTCTTGCCTCATCAAACAACAGCATTTGACAACACAGCTGATGTGACTGCAAAGGACTCACAAACAGATTTATATTAGGAAACTGCGACAAAGAGGACCAGCACAATCAGAATGCCTGCAAAGATTCTTGAAAAAAAAGAAGTGTATAAAGGATGGAACAACTCCAAAAATAGTCTGGAACCTGGAAACCAGTCTGGACACAATCACTTAAAGTGTGCCACTCCAGCTATATTAGAAGCATTAAAAATACAAGCCCACCGAAATGAGTGTGAAAAAGGTATTGCACCTTTGATGAGGTTGAAGAATGTGCAACTTGGAAGCCAGTCCTTTTACAGGCATATGTGAGAGCCACATCAGTTAGAAACAATAAGGCTTTGAGTTTGCTCAATCGATCAAACTGTATTTCAAGGACAGAGACATTGGGCCACAAAGTAACTTCTTCACTAATATGTGTGGGAGGCTCCAGAACATGCATACAGCAAGTAACTAACTTGGAAATAGTGACCACATATGGGACACTTGGCTTTATCCTGCAACAACCATGATCATTTAAAATCAGGCAGTTTCCATTAGAAAGCAACAAAAAATCATTTTTTATCAGTTGCACGGGGACACCCTTCAAAAAGCACATGAAGTTAGGCACAGAAACATTACACAATCCATGGAGTGCAATCTCTTTACAGACCAATGAGTGACCTAAGGAAGTTCCACATTCATGGAGACAAGAAATGCCTTATTTTTCTCTTTCATACACCTGTACTGAAAGGCTAAAAACAAAGCTTTCTGTAAAAAAGTGTGTAGCCATCTCTTCATATCTGCCTACTTGAAGATGCCATGATCTAAAATAAAACATGGAAATGGGTAGAGAAGTGAACCATGGATCAACCAAATAGCAGAGAGAGTTTCAGCAACTGAACATAGAACTTTTTTCTAAATGTTCTATATTAAGCATAGTTTTTGTGGCTTCTTTTTTAGCCTTCATTTTTTGTATATATGTCAAATAAAAAGGCAAAAACAATTAACTGCATTTAAATAATTCCATGGCACTCTATTTAACTTTAAAACCTGCAGAGTCCAACTCAATTACAAAATCAATCTCCACTGACTATGACCACATTGAAATATAGACATGTCATTTTGTACGATATCAAATGCAGATGAAACCATAGTATTCAATGAATACTTACAAGTTGACAATGTAGTCATGTCACTATCGACAATAGTTAAAGCTTTTTCTAAATTGTCTTTATTAATTTGTCTCCAACATTCAGCTGCCTCTTGTTGAGAAATGTTCTAAAAGTCCTCGTAACTGGCATATATAAAACATTTTGATCGAGGAAATCTCAGACCCAATAGAAAATCTTGTAAATCCCTATTATCTGAAAGGAGGGATACGTGGTGTTTAACTGCTGACAATGTGGAGTGTTCTAACCATTACTGGCATCGTTTACCCACACTGTATGTACTGACAACCCCCGAATGTAATGATTGAATATACCGGTGGTCTGGCCGGTTTGCTTTAAACCCTTTTAAGGAGTTCAAAAAACAAGCATTGCAGCCATTGGTATCACTTGGCCATAATAACCACCCATCTGAACCAGAGAGTGAAAAAGTGTATGTTTTATTCTGCACCATTTAATTAAGCTGTTTTTCTGTTAAATTAACAAACTGTTGCCAGTTTTCAAACCATGCAATAGAGAGAATACTTAGCATATTTAAATTTTTAACACTGCCAAATCCAAAACTTAAAGTCTGTACTGCTTTGTTCATGCTTGATCATTTGTCGAGGAATTAGACATGCTCTAAATAAAGTGTCAGTACCTTGGATCTGACAATTGTGTGTTCCCTGAAATTGATTTGAGCTCAATATTTTCCTTCCAGTACTCATAACCCTGTAGTGAAACTTTTGAAATAAACTAATCAGAATAAATCAATTTTGTTTGTGTGAGCATATTCTTCGGTGGGAAGGAGAAAGGCGATAATAATATGAAATCGGGTCTGTAAGAACCTGCTCTAAGAAATAAGGGAACTTTTTCAAATCTGTATTCAAACTACCTATAGGCGGTGAAAACACAAAGGGGAAAAAAGCTCCAGGACCCGATGGTGTCCCTGCTGATATGTACAAGGCAAACACTAGGTTTTGGGCTAAAATATTGACAAACGTTTTCAATGCATCTACAACACATGGTCTCCCAGACTCCTGGTCCCGCTCAACCATCATACCGGTCTTCAAGAAGGGGCAAAGAGGAGACCCTAGGTGCTACAGGCCCATATCGCTCCTTGACTCATCAGTTAAAATTCTAGGGAAGGTGATTTTAGCTAGAATTGAAGATTGGGCCGCTAAAAATTCCATTCTCTCTAACGCCCAATATGGGTTTAGAAGGGGGAGAGGGACCGAAGATCAGTGCCTTAATTTACACCTTATTCTGAACAAATACACGGTGGCAACAGGGGGATCGATCTATCTCGGGTTCATGGACTTGTCTACAGCCTTTGACCTGGTTAACCGGTCCAGGCTGTGGACCATTCTCCTGGACATAGGGCTGGATCAATCCCTGGTCTATTTTCTGGCAGAGGTTCACCAGGACTTAGATGCTTCCATTAGAATGACTCAAGAGGGAGCCTGCACTGCTAGTTTTAAGTCCACTAGAGGGGTACGCCAAGGATGCATTCTTGCTCCGATGCTATTCACACTTTACATAAATCATCTGGAAGAATCATTGGGCAGGACGACTCTAGATACACCGCGTTTTGGAGGATCGTCTATTCCAGTCCTCCTCTACACGGATGATGCCGTTCTAATGGCACGAACACCCCTAGGCTTACAAAGGCTACTGACTGCTTTTGACGAATTCATGTCTTCACTTGACCTAAAAATAAATACAGGAAAGTCACACGTTATGGCCGTGGGGGGTAGAAAAAAACAAACTCAACACCTTCCATTGCAACCAGACAGCAATCACTAGAGTCAAGGTCTTTACTTACTTAGGGGTGGTATTTGACGACAAGGGCACCTGGGCACCCCAAATCTCGGCCAAGGTTAACGCAATGAAAAGATCCTCAGCTGCCATAATAGGCTTCGCTAAGCGCCTAGGCGGTAAACCAACTGTAGCCCTCCTATCCTTATACAGAGCCAAGTCAGTCGCAATCGCTAGGTTTGGGGCTACAATATGGGGTTATAATCATTCGGAGGCAGTCCAAAGAGAGGAGAATAAATTTTTACGCACACTCCTAGGGTTACCACAGTCAACAGCTATATTCTCCACCCACCAGGAGCTCGGGCAGGGGTACATCAGTGATAATATTAAGTTGGCCCCTATTTTGATGTGGTTAAAAACCTGTCTCAATCCCCAGCTGTCCCTGAATCACGCGATTATAAGGGACTGCGTGACCCTGGACAACACGAGAAGAATGCAGTGGCTGTCCTATATCAAAAACACACTAAGTGATTTGGGTCGTCCAGAACTATTTTCAAACCCGGAGGGTAAAGTTAAAGCTGATTTGGTGTGGGCCAAAACCACCTTTATTAAGTATAGAGAATTGGAGCGAGAGGCGGAAGAACTAAGGTAGCCCACTGTGAGGGAGCATTATTTATCTATATCATCTCTAACTATTCAACCATACCTCACCGTTGTGTCAATCCCGTTTCATCGCTGGTTATTGACTAAATTTAGATTTAACCAAATTCATTTTTTGCTAACTGACTCTAACGTTTGGGCAAGGCCCGAGGACGTGGTCCTATGTAAGTGCGATGGATACTCCCTGCAGGATACTTTGCATTTTACTTTCTTCTGCTCCTACTATTCCTTACCCAGACAAAAGTTCATTATTCCCCTGATAAAATGTAAGGGGTTTGTACAAGCAAAACCAGCATATATTCCACATTGCTGATAAGAATTTAGATACAGCAAAGACCATTACAGGAGAGAGGTCAGTTTTTAGAATTCTATATGCTTGGAAGTAGTGCCTAATCCCCAGATTTTTACATAGCGGAATAATCCACCTCCTTCTCAATTTAGAATAAGCGGGACAGAAGAACAAAACATGCACTTAATTTTCCAAGTCTGAGGTGCAACCTGGACAGTTCTTAGGGGAAGAAGGATACCAATTACACGTAAAAGTTCTGATGGGTAGTGAGCCATGCCGCCATTGGAGGTACAGCTTCCTTGCAACAATAGGGCTAACATCGTCTGAGACATGTTCGAATTGATCAAAATCCTTAGTCATTAAAAACATGCCAGTAAGGGTGGCAGAGTGGGAGTTTGACATGAGGCGGGCCAATTTACTTTCACGATACATATTAACCAAATGGTTACGCGAAATTCCACTGCACGCATGCTCCGGATCAGACCACAATGATGCAAGGCCTAGTTTCTCCAGTCCCTCTCTCACATACTTAAGCCAGGAAAGTTTGCCCACATTCGCGAACCTCAATACGTCGGCTAACTCCTGCCTGTAATTCCTGAGCTCCGGAGTAACCCAGAGTCTCTGCCAAAAGGTTAATGGCTTAAGGCCCAGCTCCTCATCGATGGGTCTAAGGCCCAAATCAAGCCTTAAGGGCATTAGTGGTGTACTCGGGGGCAACGCAGCCAGATGTCTTTAAAACTTGTTCTCCGCAACAGAGATCGCAGAGCAGCCCTTGTGTCCCCAAAGTTCACCTCCATAAGTTGCTGCCCCCCGGACCCGAAGTTTATAAATTTCCTGTAGTGGGCCAAGTGGCTTAACCGGGGATTTCATCTGGAGTTTGAGAATACCCCCCGCTATCTGAGTCAGCTTTAATTGCCATTTTAATTGATGCTGGCCCCAGGTCATGGATTCATTCAGCGTAAGCCCCAGATAGACAAAGGTATGAACCCTTTCCAGGCGAACTCCTGCTATCAAGGGGTTTGGGCGTGTTGTTACCCGGGGGTTTAAAAATCATAAATTTCGTTTTTGAGGTGTTTATTTCCAGCCCCCATCCTAATAGACCTCTAAGTGTGAGCAGTGATTGCATTTTTTATTCCATTAAATCATATTTCCTTTCTCTATAGCCTACTCTGTACTTTACCTCTTGCTAGAAACATTTCACATTCTAATAATGAGATTTCTCTCTGTTTGCAATCACTAATTCCAAATTCTAATGTGTGTTATTAAGTATTGTCATTCCACTGAGCCATTCTATGCGATCAAACTTTTATTTGAAGACATTACCATAATAAAAGGTTGTTTTCCCCATATTCTGCTTATCATCTCTATTGCTAAAGATTTAATGTTTACAGAGATGAATAATACTATAAAATAAAGTATATTTTTCATCTCTCTGAATATTAAGATCTTTAAATGTAGGAAATAGATGAAAAAGACTTCTGGACACAGCGTATTAAGTTAGATTGAAAAATTTGATTTAACAATGATAAGATTTGCGACAGAACACCTTTACAGGAGAGCCCTGTGAGGAAATTAAGAACTTCCATTATTATCTCTATGACAGATAGTGAGGCATCATCTCGCCGAACCACCGTACGTGTCATACAGAAAGGTCTCACTTTCATGGAATATATAAAGGATGACATTAACAGAAAATAATTTGTGTAAACAAAAAGGAATCTTAAAAACAAAAACCAAGACATTGGAAGAAAAAAAGGAGGACAAATAAAGTCTGAGAGACTAAACAGGAACAGGAGATGCATAAAACACATGAGACAGACAGAGGGTGAAGAGCCAGGGACGCTAATTATGGTTTACTATTTATCAGATTTTAGTCTTACAGAATCTGAAATGCTATTATTGATTATGTTTGCTCCAGCAGAAACATATTGATTATTTTGGATTGAAGGTGCAACTCTTTCAATTGCCCTCACATTAGTAGGTGGGATGTGCCAGAATGTATCAGTTCCATTTGCCCTAATTGGGGTTTTAAATTGAATATTGGTGGCTTTGATTTTTCCCCCCTAGCATTGCTACTAGCAGAGGTCTGCAAGAGCCTCTAATTCAGGCCCCTCTAATTAACACATGCTCACCTAAGAAACATCATCAGGATGCATTTGATCATTTGATAGATAAACCAGTCTTTTGTTTATCACCGAGACATGGCTAGATGAATTCTCAAACTCTTCGGTGAGGCTGGCTATCCCGGATGGGTATACGATTTCTAGGATTAACTGGACATCAGGGAGAGGGGGAGGGGTGGCTATTATCCATAGGGACAAGTGGGTTCTGCAACAGGGTGAGTCCGCATGGTGGGGGGGGGGGGTGATTGTGAAGCCCTTGATTTTAATATCAACATCTCAGCTCACTTTACATTAGGTGGCTCCCTGATCAACAGACCCCCTGGCCCGGCTGGGGATTTCCTCAAGGCACTGGGGGATGCTATCACTCCCAGGGCTATCCACTTTTCCAAATTCATTGTTCTTGGAGATCTGAATATTCACCATGACCAGGCATCTACGAGAGATAATTTAGAGCTCTTAAATATACTCAATGTCATCCAGCTCACCCAATGGGTTGACCTACCGATACATTCAGGGGGTCATGTTCTGGACCCTATTTGTTCTAATTTCCCTATTCAGGTTGAGGTCCCTACTCCGGTCTCTTGGTCTGATCATCTCCTGACCTACTTTTCTTGGGTTAGACCAGCTGTGAAATCCTGGACGCGACTCAAGCGTGATTCAACCTCTGATTGAATTGTCCTGCTCGCTTTTAGCCCGGCACTGGCTGCATCCAGGCCCAACTCCTTTGATGATCTCGAAGGTGGGTTGACTCAATTCACCAATTGGATCGCTAGCACCGTTGGACACATTTCCCCAGCCTCATCCCACAGATCCTCCGGAGAGTCTCCTTCTAAACTATGGTTTACACCTGCCCTTCGGGAACTCAAACAGGAGTGCAAAAAACTGGAACGGGTCTCGCGGAAGGACTACTTTCCTGGGGCTAAACTTAGAATGAGGAGTAAACAAAAATCTACTACACTGCTAAAGTTCACGCCAAAGGGGTATACTATTCGACTAAGCGGCATTCAACAGGGTTCCCCATTCACTGCTGTTGACCTGACTGACTGAGATTGGCATCTCTGGCTCAGCTTGGGGCTAGCTTAAATCTTTCTTGGAGGACCGAACGCAACAGGTCTGACTCCCCCCAGCTTCTTACTCTCCTCAGAGAGTGACTACAGGGGTCCCACAGGGTTCCTCCCTGAGCCCTCTCCTTTTCAATATTTATGTTACTCCCCTAGTTCAATTGGCAGAGGACGTGGGTGCAAAAATCATCGCCTACGCTGATGATAGGCAGCTTCTGTTCACCTGGAGAAAAAAATGAGGATGCTTTAGACGCCACTCAGAAATGCCCGACTACAGTTTTCCACTGGCTGCCTTGCACACAACTTAAGTGTAACAAAGAGAAATCGGAAATCCTTCTCTTCTGGAAGTTTCCATCCCACTTCAGAGAAACCCTTTGGCTTTGCCATCATCTACAGACCAACCCACTGGCACTTCTGATGCTTCTAGCCTCTTTCATTCAACCATCCTGGCCTCACTTTCGGTTGAGGAGGGGAAGAAACGCCATCAGAGAAAGACATGTCCCAGCTGACAATAGTAACACTGAATATGCAAGGCCTTAATTCCACGACTAACAAGGGTGCGTTGCTACAGTGGCTAAAGGTGAAATAGGTTGATATCAAAATGTTACTGGAGACCCATTTGTTGAGCAGAGATATACAAGGCTTGAAGTCCTTTTGGTTCCAACTCAATTTCTTGCCACACACGTGACAAAAAAAAAAAGGGGGAGGTAGGGATCTTGCTGAGGCGGGGATTATACATTTTAATCTAGCATCCAAATATCAAGACAGGGCGGGCATATGCTTATGGCTGCAGGGAAAGCTTGGGACTTTCACTGTCATGCTTGTTTCCCTCTATGCATCCTATGAAGAGAAGGAACTAAGCTGGCTTCATGCCCAAACTGGCACGCTTCACCAAAGTGTACATAATATTAGGTGGGAATTCTAATGCTATCCTAAACACAATGGTAGAGCGTCCTTCACTATGATATAATTGTCCCAGCCCTCCTGCCCCTGTACACCGGGTATAGCAGAACTTTATCTGATTTACGCTTGGCAGTAGCAGCACCAGGGAGAAAGAGATTATACTTGTTATTCCCATGTAAAGAGGTTACATACCCGCATCGAGTTTTTCCTAGTCTTGTGAGATCTGTGTCAGGTAATAGTTCCCACTGGCATTAATTAAAAGATCCTATTGCACCATGCAGTTGTATGCATGGTTTTTGTCCCCAGAGTGCAGCAGCCACCCCTTTCCAAACCTTGAGTAATTAGCGAGGTGGCCCTATGAGACCTGCTAATGCGAGAGAAAGTATGTGCGGTAATAAAGCACTATTTTCAGCAGAATTTCACTGAAGAGGTCTGTTGGAGCAAAATTTTGGATGCAGCTAAAGTTGTTGTATTGGAACAGTTAATATCTCACACACCACACTTCAAGCACCTGGAAAAACTAAAAAAAGCATGAATTAGAAATAGAATTGAAAGACCTTGAAGCCCAACACAAATTAGATACTTCACTCAGAACACAAAGGGCCAGATGCATCAAGCATCCATTTTGCGATTCCTTATTAGCGAAAAATAAGGAATCGCTAATAAGGAATAGCAAAATGGAATGCATCAAGCAATCACAACAAAAATAGCGATTCCTTAGAATTCCTTAATTGCGACTCGCAAATTGCGAATCACAATTAATGAATACCTCCCCATTCATTCTTATGGGCCTAGAGGCCAATAGGAATGAATGGGAAGACAAACTCAATTTGCGAATCGCAATTAGCGATTCGCAAATTGAGATTACGAGTTCAAGCGTGCAGGGGTGTCCAAAGGACACCTGTTGCACCCCTGAATTTGATCTGTGCACATATGTTGCGCACACACATGCCCCTAGGGCATGTGTGTGCGCAACATGAAACTTTGAAAAATGAACAAAAGTGCATTTTTCAATGTTTTATAAAATCACCATGAAGTTGTACTTCGTGGTAATTTACGTGCCCTATTAGCGAATTCGCTATTTTTGAAACTTTTATGCATTGCATTTAAGGAATCTCAATTTGAGATTCCTTAAATGCAAACAATCGCAATTTAGCGAATTCTCTATTTGCGATTTTTGCATTTGGGATGATGCATCCCAAATGCAAAAATACTGGTCGCAAAGGGGCAGATTCTGAGAATCTGCCCCTTTGCGACCGGTTTTTAGCTTGATGCATCTGGCCCCATGGAGTGTTAAGGAAAATAAGGGGCAAACTTGAACAACTAGTAATGCGTGAAGCAGCAAAGTAACTCCATTATATACAACTATAATACAAGAAGTGAGATAAGACCAATAGACTATTGTCATACAAACTGTGACAAAAACACACAGAAAACTTTATTTCTGCAAACCAAAGTGATCTGGGCACTGGCACAAAAGACACCATGACCACAATCTTAGACTTCCATGACACACTTCACCGGCACTGGTCTCCACCCAGATGCTCATGATGCTTACTTTAGACCTTTCAAATGCTTACTAAACTGTGAGGATTGCACTCCCATGGAATCAGATATTACATCTGCAGAAATCCAAGCGAGTACCTCGATGGAAGGTGTCAGGCCTGGACAGCTTTCTGGCCTTGTTCTTCAAAACCTTTACCACCCATCTCCGCAGCACCTTTAGCAAAGGTTTTCAATTGTGTTCTAAACTTTGGAGTTTCTGATACCATGCTAGGATCACAGCTAACACTATTATTAAGACCAGATAAGAATCCATGTGCCTGCTCATCTTACAGGCCCGCAGCCTTATTGAACATAGACAAGAGGATAGTCACATTAGTGCTAGTACATGGACTTCACACTATTTGGCCGAAACTAATTTTCCTACAGCAATGTGGCCTCATCCGAAACCGGCATGTGAGAGACAATGCTAGATTGGCAATTATCCTTACTGAGACAGCAGAACACACTAAACATCTGATGGTCCTTCTCTCACTAAATGCAGAGAAGGTCTTCAACTGGGTTAATTGGTCCTGTACTACCAAATTACTAGAGTGGGTTCCACTTGGCCCTAAAATGATATGTTGGCTTTTAGCGAGCTACAAAAGAGCCAACACACATATGAAGGTGAATGGTATATACTCATCTAAACTCTCCCAGTCACAAGGCACCCCTTGTTGTCACTGGTGTTCGCCCTTTCTATGAGACCCCTGGCCCACATAATTCTGAACAATCAGAATTTAAGGGGGATGACAGATGATAATCAAGAATTCATGATAGCTCTCTATGCCACCATCAACATCCTATGCTTCTTGACTAGCCCTGCCAAGTCCATTCCCGCTCTCAAGGAAGAGCTTCCATATTTCACCAACGTATCAGGCTTTAAAATACATGTTCAAAATCCAGTGGCATGGAAGTCGTGGGAAATTGCCAGTGAGCTCAGGAAACTTTAGAAAGCAATAGGTTCACAGAGACACTGGCACCATCAAATATGTGGGCATTTATCTTCCACAAAAATTACCCCCTCTACCAGTCAAACATTCCACCCTGGCTACAGATCATCTTTAATGATTTATATTGATGTGGAAGTTGCCGATATTCTGGTAAGGGCAAAAAAACGTCTTTAAGATGAACTTCTTACCTAGAACTGCTTTAAGATGAAGTTCTTACCTAGACTCATGCATAGCATTCAGGCACTACCTCTGTGCCTACATAGCTCAATCATGGACCCCATACAGAAAAAATGATATTGTTTGTCTGGGAAAACAGGCTTTCCCGGTCCCCAAAGCAACACTACTTAAACCCACTGCAAAGGGATAGTTAGGCTTTCCTAACATCAACACGTATGTCCAAGCGGCACAAATGTGCCCAACCCTAGAATTGATCCTTGATGAAGGGAATAAGGGATGGATACATATCAAACAAGGCTTTTCCCCTATGCCCTTGCGTTGACTATCATGGCTTCCTTCAATGGTGTGGCGGCATCCCCACACAACTCACACGCAGTGGTAAAGTACTTGAGTATTTCAATAGATAGCATGATGGGAGGGTTCCACCATGCATTTACCACAGCTGATCCCCATAGTGCATAACTCAGACTTCCTATCAGATCTTCATGACATCAGATTCAGTACGTGGTATGCACATAATACTCCGTTGTTGGGTGACTTGGTCACAAGGGGGACACTCCTCACAAGAGACAAATAACTAGCTGGGAGCTGAACAGATCACTTGTAATTGCTCCAGCTCCTACACTGGGCCAGATCAAAAAAGGTGTCCCTACTTGCTGGCAGGGAAACAAACAAACAAGTTTGTAAAAGGGATCACATGAATTAGAAGAACCCCTTTAGACTGTCACAAAAACCCAAAAATAATGTGTTTAAACCTTGGAAAGACTTATGAAGAATGATCTCGGGTGACAACTGGGTTAGAATATGGCAAAGAGCTCCTAAATCATATATTAGCATCTACTACAAAGAAAATGCTTACAAACTATTGCCCTGATGATACCTATGCCTCATTTACTTAAATGCCATGAACAGAGACCAAGAGTTATGCTTGAAAATTTGTGGGGAAAGGGGCACTTTCTTCCATATGTGGGGGGCATGCCCACAGGTCCACTCATATTGGAAGAAATTATTATCAAATATCAAGCACATAATGGGCATTACATTATTATTAGAACCACTGGTGGTGCTTCTCAGAGACTCTTGGGAAAACAAAGTGTTTCTGCTCACCACGCCCATGGGCAAACTCATATCACACTTTCTCAGGTCTATATTCAATCTATTAACCCCACATTCTATATGTAGTGGGGAATAATGTGTAATATATTTGCCATGGAGAAGCTCTCGGCATTTGTACAGGACTGATTGCACAAATGTGACCCTACATGGCTAGCATTAAAACATGTTTGAAATGTGACTGCACCGGGGGTATTCATTCCATCACCACCCCAGAATTAGTACACACTGCCAGGCTTATGTTTTGTCGCCATCTCGGCTACCACCTCAGACTCTGGCTGACCCACCTTACTGCTATTATACATGGATTGCTGGACATATAACTAAAGCTGCTCATTGTGTATTATTACTTACGTTATGTTCATATACAGAACCAAAATTAAAAAGTGTTTAACAAAAAGAAAGAGATCGGAATCTTAAATAGGATTTTATACTAACCTTAACTAATGAGCTAAATACTGACTTGTATTTAGATTAATGTGTATTACCATCAGCAAAGTTCAAATGAAGTGACGTTTATGGAAACACCATAATGTAGTATCACTTTTGGTGGCATTTGGGTGATAAATATAAGGTTTTGAATTAAATAGATTTGGAATGCTTTTCCAGTTTATGTACTTGCAATGAAGGCATGTGGAGGGGGCTTGCAGAAATGATGAATATGATTAAAACTGAATAATAGTTATGCAAAAAGCACCTTGAAGAATCGGGCAGTTAATAAGGATCTTTTGAGTGAGAAAAACTTTCCAGAAAATCAAGAAAGGTTTTTGGTATTATCATGAAACAATCCTGGACTCTGGAGAGTTAGCCGTTGGCTTGACACTTAGGGACCTCTACCTGCTCCAGTCCCTATGGTCAAGAACTTGGGTTTTACTATTGAGAACAATCTCTCTCTTAGTGCCCAAATGTCTGGAGTCACCGCAACTTGCTTTGTGGTTCTCAAGCGGCTAAAAAAAAATCCTTTGGTTAGTTCCACCCACATCCCAAAGAACCGTATTGCAGTCATTAGTGATTTCCAGACTTGACTATGGCAATGCATTGTACTTGGGCACAGATAAGGCCCGCGTTTGCCGTCTACAGCTCATTCAAAATTCGGCTGCCCGCCTTCTTTTTCGGTTGCCTCAACACTCCTGTGTTTCACTTCTGCTTCATCAACTTCACTGGCTTATGGTGAACAAGCGCATTGAGTTCAAGGCTGTTACCCCCAGATGCATCAAAATTATGTTTTGCGAGTCCTTAATAGCGAATTTTAAGGATTCGCTATTAAAAACGGGATGCATGTAGGAATCGCAATGTTATTTGCGATTCCTACTGATTCCTTATTTTCAATTCGCTAATTGCTAATCGCAAATAAGGAATGGCTTTCCCATTCATTCCTTATTTGGGATTAGCAATTAGCGAATCGCAAATGTGCCGCAATTTCAAGGGTGCCAGGGTGTCCAAAGGACACCCTGTTGCACCCCTGAAATGGTAATGTTCACTGGTGTTGCGCACACACATGTCCCAAGGACATGTGTGTGTGTGTAATATACAACTTAGAAAAATGCACTAAAGTGCATATTTCTAAGTTTTTGCTATTTACCACGTAGTTTGAATTTGCGGTAAATAGCGACCCCAGATTGCGAATTCGCAAACTTGGCATGGTTCATGCAATGCATTTAAGGAATCGCAAATTGCGATTCCTTAAATGCAATCGCAATTTGAGAACTCACAATTATTTGCGAATTCTTAAATTGCGAGTGCATGAACCCTTGATGCATCTCAAATGCCATTTCTGCGGGCGCAAAGCTAAAGACCTTTCTTTATCACCAAGTATAATTCCTCTGTTTCAACTATGTGCAACCTCGGTTTGCACGTTGTCCTGCCCAGCTCCGGAAAACCCTGTTGGGTAGTTGTGCGCCTTATAAACCTTTAAATAAATAAAAAATAAAATGGTCTAAAATGTAACAACACTTGTTTCAGTTTTTTAAGTAGTAGAAGTAAAAGGGATATTGCAAAAATCTGCAGGTGGGGTCTTCTCCTGTGTTCCTTATCTTCACAAACATTTAGATCCAAAGGAGCATTTATCTGGTCATGCAAGAAGGTGGCAGATAAGTTCGCATGGGTTGGGAATGAAAGGTGTTTGCAAAGAAGAGTGTAATGGAATATGCAAATTATTCTAAGTAAATTCTACCTGCAGTCACTATTGTGGGGACTTCCTACATTAATACAGCGTGTAATTTGATTTTGGTAGTTGAGAATTACATTTCCATCCCCTGATCATACACACATGGTTTACACCCTTACCATTTTTGAGAGAGTCGCCATCAGCTTGCCATTGGCTGAAGTTTACAATGCCCGAACTTCCATGGCTGATGGATGAGCTGCAGGATTCATCTGTACGATGCGTGGTCTCATTTCCAAAGGGCTCATCCACAGACATCTCCACTGACAACCTGTGCCTTGAGTCTGGCTCGATGCCTGAAGTATGAGAGCTTCCACGGGTGACAGTTGACTGGCAAGACATAGGTTTGTTCCTTGTGCTGCCCCTGCTACTTTCATGACCACCTCCATCCAACAGCTCAAAGTCCATCGCCAAGGTGTCACTGACATATGACTCCATGTAGCATTTCTTTTCTGGTGGAGTAAATGAATAGGCAGTAAAATGAATGTGATTATAACACTAAGCACCACATTTTCTGTAAATAGCATACATTTCAGGGACACATGATATATTTCAATTTCTGCATGAATAGTCTCATTTTTGGTAATAGATTGCAAAAAATGTTCTTTGAATATGAATTGATGGCCCTATAAAGCAAAAATCATTTTTTCTTTATATATGTAATTTAACTAATTAGTTTTAAATGTGCAATTACTCAAATTTAATTGTTATAATAGCATTGGAACAGATTGCACGAAAGAGAGTTCCACCCCATATCTATAACCTCTGTTTATCCAATCTGGCATACAGTGAGGTTACAGGATTTGGGGCCAGATGTACGCTGAATTTTTGCATGCACAAATGGGTTTTAGATCCGTTTGCGCATGCAAAAAAACTGTGGGCCATGCACTAACCCTATTTTGCGAATCGCAAACAATTTACGTCCCGCAAAATGGCGTTTAGCAACTCCCTATTAGGAAGAGGCGTTCCCTTCCTAATAGTGAGTCCAAAAGCCATGTAAGAATGCTTTGCGAACGCATTTGCGGTTGAAAAGCACTGGCCGTTTACCACCCTACTCCGGAGGATGTTAAAGCACTCGCAAAAGGAAGGGGTCCCCAGGGGACCCCTTCCCCTTTGGGAATGCATGCACAAACATTTTTTAAGGGCAGGCAGTGGTCCCAGGGACCACTACCTGCCCTTAAAAAATGAAAATGAATAGTTACATTTTGATTTTTTAAATGCACCCCAATTTCCTTTAAGGAAAATAGGCTGCATTAAAAAAAAAAATAACTGCTGTATTTAAAAGCAGTCCCAGACATGGAGGTCTGCTGACCCCAGCAGGCCACGCCCCCCCTAGGAGTGCTAGCCATTCCCAATGGGGTCGCAAATTGAGGCATGCAATTTGCGACCCCATTGGGAATCACAAAGTGCCTCAGACACTGTTGTACATTGGAAATTGCGACTCGCAAATTACAACTCGCAATTTGGCACAATTTGCAAGTCGCAATTTCCAAAGGTCGTACATCTGGCCCTTGGTGCTTATAGAATTGATAAAATATATTCTAATATCGAAACCATTAAATGCAGAATCTTTAATATCATCACAATTAATTAAGTATCGAGTTTCATAAGAATGTCTTTTTTTTTCAAGTTTTCAAAAACCTTTATTGAACTTAAGGCATGATACACTTATGAACTCATTGTATAGCTTGACATCTTTACAGAACATATGTAGATAACTACAGCAGATGATAAGCAGACAGTTTGAATGACAACACTTCACTAATGGGAAGAGGTGTGACCGAATGATGTGCTCTGTGTGCAAGTGTCTAGTAGAGAGGTATGTGTTAGTTCTGTCAGGGCGGCGTTAGTGATCAGGGTGTTGGGGTGGGTGACCCGTAGGAGTGCTCCCCAGAATTAGCTGTTTGGTGTAGGTAGGAGATCAAAGGGCCCCATATGTCAAGTAGTCTGTTAGTCGTGGGCATCAGGTCCCAGTATTCACTCCTATGTGTCTGGCAGTAAGACGTGTCTGCCAGCCAATGCTTGGGTTGCGGCACAGGTTTGCGGCCCAAGTGTATTGCCACTTACCGCTTGGCCAAAACTAGCAGCATTGAGATTAGTTTGCTGTTGGCGTCAGTCACATTCCTGACATAGTTCAATAGTCAAAGGAGTGGCTCTGTGCAGTGTGTTTCATGGTAATATTGCTAATGATTGTGCATACTTCCTGCCAAAAGTCTGTAACTTTGGGGCATGACCAAGCCAAATATGTGAAAGTCAAGTCTGCTGCTATCAGTCAGGGCCAGATGTATCAAAGGGTTTTGCTCATTCTGTGTCTATGGGGAAATGTGTTGATACATATGGCCCTCTTGTGTAGTGGAGTCGGAGTGCGGTAGAGCTGGTGTAAATATTTTAAGTGAATAAGTTGCAGCCGGTAATTAGGGGAGAGTCGTTCAGTTTGGTTGCAGCAGTACTGCCAGAACCCCACGTGTTGCGGGCTTGCTCCGTGTCAATGAGAGAGGCTGCTAGTGAATGTAAATAGAGTCGTGTATCAAGTTTACGTGGGGATGTGGCAGAGTGTGTGTACTCCAGCACGGTGTAGGCTGGGGAACAAGTGAAAATGCACGGTTGGTATTATCACAGGTAGCTCTAATTTGATAGTAGAGCATGCCGGTTGTTTTTAGCAGCGGTAAGGAGGGGATGTTAACAAGATGAATTGAGGGTGCAAATAAATCCCGAGTACTTGCAGAGCCCATCCTAAGCAGGAACAATGACGTCCGTAATGGCCAAGGGGAAGCAAGGTCAGTCTTGACCACCACATGAGGTTGAAAGGGGCGTTGGGTGGAGCTAGAAGTGAAGTAAACTGGCTTAAGCACAGAGTGCATAGAGTTTGAGGTCAGGGGCCTCCATGCCGCCATAGGAGAGAGGGAGTGTAAGGATGTCATAGGCGATACAGGGTTGGCGACCAGCCCAGATTAGTGTAATCACGTTGCAGCATAATCTATTTTAAAAATTGTGAGGTTAATGGAATCAGGATATTTAAACATTTATACAAATAACAATCCTAGGCAACTATGGGGTCCTGAAGGATATTAGGTACAATGGCACGAGAAAATGTAGGCACAACACAATGAGACTAATGGAGTGTACAGGAGAAAGTGACATAAACAGTGTGAAGATAAGTATTATTCATTTATTATAATATATACATAACATGGAGAAAGAGATTAAAAATCACAAGTATATCACAGCTAATCATAAAATGTTTCGACATATACATACATATTCTAAATCAATTATCATGTGTTAATAAAAACAAATACAGTCATAAAAAACAACCAAGCACTTGGTTGTTTTTTATGACTGTATTTGTCATCTCTTTCTCCGTGTTTTGTATATTTTATAATAAATGAATAATACTTAACTTCACACTGTTTATGTCACTTTCTCCTGTACACTCCATTAGTCTCATTGTGTTGTGCCTACATTTTCTCGTGCCATTGTACCTAATATCCTTCAGTACCCCATAGTTGCCTAGGATTGTTATTTGTATAAATATTGTGCCCTGACCTAGGAACTTCCTACTAGTTTCAGGGGGTCCATTTCTTATATATTCATCAGGATATTTAAAAACAGGTATAAAAATGTAGGGAGCACAATCATTTTCGTGATCACGATACCACCAGCTAGCGAGAGAGGGAGTTTTTGCCATGCTGGTATTTTAGTTTCAAGCCACTCTATTGTTTGGCCGAAATTTGACTTCCACAGCTCGTCAAGGTCTCTGCTCAGCCAGATGCCAAGGTATCTAGTAGGGCCCGTGGCCCATATGAACAGGTATTCTGTGGAAAAGGGCAGTGTTGCGTCAGTGAGGGGAAAGAGGATGAATTTACACCAATTGTCCTGCACCCTGGAGTAGCAGCCAAATCGTATCACCTCCCTTGTCATAGGGGGTCAACTTACTTGCGGCTCACAGATATATAACAGTTGAAATTTGCCGTCCATCGCCGTCCAGATATATAACAGTTGAAATTCGCCGCCCATCTCCTCTAAAATTGTATGGTACCAAAAGGAGATTTCCTTTTTAGCAGGGATTTTATTTAGCAGCTGGAGCTCAAGATGGTTACCTCCACCTATTGGGAATCTACTCTTAGTTATGGACTGTGACCGAGCCCAACTGACTTTCTGCAGGTATTTGAACCTCGAAAGGTCTGAGCCAATCCTATCTCTAAGAGATTCTCATGGTAAAAGAACCCCTTCTACAAACAAGTCGCCCCATACTTCCACCCCTGCCTCTCTCATGGGTAAAGCAAGACTATCCTTGAGCCAACCGGGCCCCCCGGTGAATCCCAGAGCAGTGCCTTACTGGAGAAATACCCCAGCAGGACGGAGCTGCGTAATTTAAACCACGTTTTAGCTGTACCTTGTGAAACTTTTAGTTTTATTTTTTTTTAATTTGGGGTCCCCGAATTTAAACAGAAATCCCTCTTGTGAAAGACTGGCCCCGCTAAGCATAGCTCTGAACATGCAGCCTATCCCAATGTTAGTGGGCATCTTCAATAGCATGCGAGAATGGGTAAATTGAAATGCCCATGCATATAGTTGGAGATCAGGAGCTGCTAAACCTCCCTTTTCCCTTCGGTGCCTACGTTTTTTCCAGGCAATCCTAGGTATGTGCTGTGCCCAAATAAATGAATTGATATCACTCTGCAACTTTAATAAAAGTGAGGGTTCAAAATATAAAGGAATAGTATTAAACAAAAAGGGGACTTTAGGTCAAATGGAAATTTTTATAAGATTAACTCTTCCCAGAATGGACAAAGGTAGTGAAGACCATGATCTCATAAGTTTCCGACAGTCTTTTGCTACTGCCGAAAAATTAGTTTCAGCGATTTTTTTGAGATCCTGGACGATAGTGATACCGAGCTACCTCATTTTTAAGCTAGACTGCACTCCCTCCACCGACTCCTCATTCTTCCAAACCATAATCTCTGTTCTGGAGGCATTAATCTCATATCCAGAGATTTCTCCAAAATCCTGAGCTAGTTTAATCACCGATGGAAGGGCTGTAGACAATTCTGAGGAAAAGATCAGGATATCATCCGCGTACAGGGCCACCTTCTTCTCCCATTCCCCATACCTGAAGGGCTTGATGTTAAAATCATCCCTCAGCTTTTGGGCAAAGGGTTCAATATATAAATCAAATAGGAGAGGGGAGAGTGGGCAGCCCTGACGTGTTCCCCTTGTGATGTTAAACGGGTCGGACAATGCTCCATTCACCAGGAGGCAGGCTGAGGGATTCTGATACAGCAATCCCACAGCTCGACGAAATCCGTCTCCAGTGTTAAATTTACCTAAGACCCCCGACAGGTATGACCAATTCACCCTGTCGAAGGCCTTAGTAGCGTCGAGCGTAAGTACAGCCAATGGAAGGGAACTGGTGGATGCCACATCTAAAGCCCCTATCAGATCATAGGTTAATTCAAAAAGTTGTCGACCCTTAACAAAACCCCTCTGGTCTTGGTGCAAGATGCCGCCTGCAACCGACCCCAGTCTATGGACCGTGATAGAGGAAAAGATTTTATAGTCGACATTAAGAATGGAAATCGGCGTAAAAGACCCACAATTTGATGCCGGTTTGCCCGGCTTTAATATCAGGGTTATAGATGCATTATCCCATGAGGCTGGAGGTGACATCCCATCCTGGAGAATCTGATTGAATAGTGTAGTTAAGAAAGAAACAAGAACCGGTTCCAAAGCCCTATAAATCTCAGCAGGAAGGCCATCCACAGTTGTGGAAGGAGCACGGACAGGGCCCTGCCTCCTTTGGTCTTTAATTTGAACCTAGGTTGAAACAGGTTGGGGGTTGTTCCTGAGCGCAGTAGCCTCCCCGGAGTGTACCTCTTTAGACGTTGCTTAATGTACTCTGGGGCTTTCCCAAAGAGTGCCTTTTGGGCCACACAGAGACATTTGAACTGCACTCGGAATTTCACTGGGAGCCAGTGCAGCTTCTGAAGCAGTGGGGTTACATGCGCGTTTCTAGGCAAAGAATGGATCAGCCTGGCCGCATCGTTTTGTATTACCTGCAGCTTCCTCAACAGCTTCTGTGGTAGGCCTAGGTATAAGGCATTACCATAATCAAGTCTCGAAATGACTGTGGCGAATACGATCGATTGCAGGGTGGAGGCAGATAAGATGGGGACTAGCTTATCATAGCTTATCTTTTTTTAATTGATAGCATCAACCTTGGCCTTGTCGAGATGAAGAGAGAGGCCCGCCACAGTGTCTTCTAGCGCCGCCGTCCTTGCAGTGAGTCCATCAAGTTTATTCTCCAAGGATTCACAAAAATTTCTAATTTCTGACTGATTAGCAGTAGAAATTTCGAATCCCCTTTTTATATCCATTAAGAGGGATGAAAACATAGTTTCCAAGGAGGCGGCAATTGCCCCTCTGCCCTGCTCACCCTGAGAGGTACTTATCATTTCAGCCGTTCCTCCCTGCAGAACCACTCCCTGCTCCAATACCTCTGTTACCTGATGTAGTTCTAAAGAGGGCTCAACCGATAATCCTCTATCTACCATATCTTTCGTTGCAGCCTCTAAACCTTCTGCTCCTACACTGCTCAGGATCCCACAACCAAAATCCTCCCCTGATGAGGCTCCCACCAGATCCATAGTGCCAATAACAGGGGAAGAAAAGAGAGAGGTGAGGGGGATTTGCCCAAGGGGTGCCTTACGTGCAGCGCTTTCTTTCGCTAAATCAAGAACTTGTGGCACAACTTTGAAATAAGATCTTAACAAGGAAGTTAGTTTTGAGCCAAGGGCGGCAGCTGATTTAACTACTTTTACTGACTTGTACCCTTTAGCGCGTTTAGCTTTTACCTCCCCATACAAAAATGTAGAGACATTAACTTTCTTGCTGGTGCTACTAGTGCTACTAGAGCTATGACTCAGACCTTGAGTCGGAGCCTTTGTATTTCTAGTTGTATCTAGCGAGAGGACCTTTTCTCCTCTCACTTCTCCCCTGCTATTTTGTGCCTTGGCCCCCCGCCTTCCTCTTTTCTGCACTGCGCTTGACACCGGGATGGCTGCTATCCCCTCCTCTAATGGGGAGCCTGATGCTGTGTCTGTCGTGTCTCTCGAAGTCTCACCGCTCTCCTGATTCTGCTCCTCCGACAGTCGGGTGTCTGCGACTCCAGCCTTCGTCTTGCCTGCAATGTCTCTGCCGTCGCCACCGCTGAGCCCGGAAGCACTAGCACTGCTATTACCGCTGCTGCTGCCTCGCGTGACCCGGAGGAGGTTCCGGAGCCTACGCCCTCTGCGGAGCTCCAGGGCGGCCGACCCCCAGTGCAGCAACCCTGGCGAGAGGATCACAGCTGCTGCGAAACACATGAAAGACGAAGAGACAGAGCTACAAAGTAGGGCGGCAACACACCGATATGGTAGACGCTGACTCCCCTGACACTGAAACGCCGAGGTAGGGATTCACCGCATTTTCTTGTCGAAAACTCGGACTGTAAAGTCACTCAGCACCGAACATTCAGCCTGTAATCATAATAAAAACCTCTGGCTTCTTCTGGCATCAGTTAAAAATGAAGTATTGCGAAAGCATTGCGAATTTCAACTGGCCGACAAGCTTTGGGGGAGCTCCTTTTTGGCCCAGGACGTGGCAAGCCTCTGGCTTGATTCTTTCAAGATACCGTGGGACATTGTCAAACCGGCCGGGCTCCGGCGGAATCACCTTTTCACATTGCATAGGGCCTATGTGAAAAGAGGGCTCTCAAAATTTTCAAAAGATTTACCAGTATCTTGCATGAGGTGTGGAGCAATTGCTGCCTCGGACTTACATACGTTTTTTGATTGCCCAATCTTATCTCCTTTTTGGGACTCTATAAGTAGATCACTGTCAACCACCCTCGACCGGCAAATCATTAAAAAATCTGGTACATGCAATATTTGGTCTGATGGACGGAGTCACGGGTTCCAGCCAAAAACCTTCTGTTCTATTCCATCCTTTTGGCCAGAAGGGAAATTTGCAAAAAGTGGAAAGACTCCACACCACCTTCCTTACAGGATTGGCAGACATCAGTATTGCAGGTTTCTAGGCAAGACCTAATGAGATCGGGTAATCAAAATAAGAGAGCCTTTTGGCACCTTTTGAAGTGGGGTCGACAGTGAGACTTTGGATGGGGTTTTTTTTTTCCCCCTGTCCAATGATTATGCTGCCCTCGCCTCTATTTATGGCTTATCTTGATACATCAGGTTGTGTCCTGATTGAAGGGCTATATGTTTTGCAATGCAGCTTACCTTTGGTTTCTGTACGAAGGTCTTGGTGGGAATGACATCACTATTGGCGTAGCCTATTTGATCTAAGGCTCTGTCACCCAGTTCACTGAGGTAGTGTGTCACTCCCTTTAGACTTTAACAGTATGATCAGGGTAGAAAATGAGGACAAACCCCCCCCACCCAAAAAAATTCTCTGCTTACATGGAGGTCACTAGACTGTGGGTTGTGAAGCTGATGCCCCACTGGGTATGGTATTGACTTAAGCATGCCTCAAGAGGCTCCATGGTGATGGTGACGAGCATAGGAGAGAGAGGTCAACCCTGCCTGGTTCCCCTGGGGATGGTGATGGGATAGGCGACCTGCCCGTTAATCCTGATGCGCGTCAAAGGGAGAGTATAAAGAAGTTGGATCTTCTGGATGAAGCCCTGACTAAAGCTCAGCCAGTTTAAAATATAGAAGAGAATAGGCCATTCCAACTTATCGAAGGCCTTGGTGGCTTCCAGCAAGGCTGCCAATGCGGGCAAGGCGGCAGTTGATCTGGTGGATCGTAGAAAAAAAGTGTGCAGGTTGTGAGATGTGGCATGACCCAGGAAAAAGTCTGACTGGTCAGGGCGAGCTATCAGGGGCCTGAGGGGGGAAACGGGTTAGCCAGTAATTTAGCATATAACTTGTTGACCATGTTAATCAGCGATAGAGGGCGATATGAGTTGCAGCTTTCGGGTGATTTGTCAGGTTTGAGGAGGAGAGTAAACATAGCCTTGCACAGTGAGGGGGGAAATCTGCCAAGGGTGAGGCATTCTTGGTACAGCTCGGTTAGATGGGGAATGAGAATAAGCGTGTATTCTTTATAGAATGTGGGTGTAAGGCCATCGGAGTCAGGTGCTTTATCGCCGGGAACCCTGCGATTACCTTGTTTATCTCCTCAGTGGTGAATGGCTCATCCAAGTCTTCACGATGCTTGTTGCCGAGCAAACAGAGGCTCGATCGACTCAAAGTATTGGTCTAGGAGTTCACGGGGAGCCGCATTGCCGGCAGTGTATGGTTGGGAATTGAAACCGGAGACCCTAGTAATGATGTCGTCCTGGTAACTAAATCCTTCCGGCAGTCCCATCTCTGAGCCCCGTGATGTATGAGGAGGCATGGGGCTTCCTCAATAGGTTTGCAAGGGTTTACTAGGGCGGTCGCCTTCCCCGTAATGATGGGCTCGAAGTTCTTTGCCCAGGAAAGCCACTTCCCTACCAGCTTCAGCGTGGTATTCGGAAAGTTTAGTTCTGATGTCGGCAAGTGTGGCAAGGTTTGGGTCTTGAGCCTGATGTTGATCAAGCAATTTAATGTCTGCCTTCGGGCACTCAAGAGTTCCCCTAATGGATTTTAGAACCCCTGATTGTCTTGCAATGCATTCATCTCGAATCATGACCATTAAGGTCTCCCAGAGGGTCGAGGGTGATTCTACCGAGCCGGCGTTATGCTAAAAAAATTCTGCGGCTCCCCGGATTTCTACTCAAAATGCTGCTTCGTGCAGCAAGTTGGGAGGCAGACACCATGCAAACATATGGCAAAGGGTGAGTGAGAAACACAAGCACAAGCGTATCGGGGTGTGATCTGATTAGGTGCGGGTCAGGTGGTCTACGCAGGTGGTCCAGGACATGATGTTGCAGGTAATGAGCCATAGGTCAATACGAGACCAGGAGCCGTGCATGTTGGACACGCAAGTGCCCTCACGTGTGTCTGCGTGGGTGTGGCTCCAAGCATCAAGCAAGGAGCTTCCCTGGATTGCCGCCGCAGGATGAGCTGGACGAGGTGATTGGTTCATCGGGTCCGGGTGTGCCGTTTCGCTGCTGGGGACTGACTGTGGAGGTGCCCTGGATCGCGGACCCAGTGATCGTTAGTGGCCATGACGCTCCTGTATTGCTAGATTGCTCCTCTCCACCCTGTGGCTCGGTGAGGCCTCAGCCGCCCTGGCTAGCACTGTTGTCTTGCCCAGGTGCTTCCACTGGGGACTGCGGCAGGGCGTGGAGTGGCCCGTCTCATCAAGCTGAGGTGCGCAGCCCTGTATTACCTCGGGGATTGAGCGGACCGGATCGTGTGGTGTGCAGCCCGGACCGCGGTTGCTTGCTCTGCAGGGAGTTTGGGCTCCAGGTGTCTCTCCCTGTGACTGTTGATCTTCTGTGCTCTCCCCCTCTACACGTGGCTCATCTGAGCGGGCACTTATCGGACTGTAGTGTAGGGTGACCAGAATTTTAAAGCAAAAAACCGGGTCGCAAGCCTGCAGTGTCTACTGCTACCGTGAGGGGAACGGCCACCCGGTCCATCACTCCTGCTGTAAGGGGAACGGCCACCTTGTCCATCACTCCTGCTGTGAGGGGAACGGCTTTCCATCGCTGTAATCCAGCGCTGTGAGGGGAACGGCTGACCGGGGGACTACATCCCCCAGAATTCCTTGAGCCCTCGCTCCCCTTGATGCTGCAGCTGCGCCAGGAGGCGCGACAAAAGCACCGCTACACTCCTGCGGTGCGGGATGCAAGCCTGCAGTGCCTACTGCTGCCGTGAGGGGAACGGCCACCCAGTACATCACTCCTGCCGTGAGGGGAATGGCCACCTTGTCCATCACTCCTGCCATGAGGGACGCGCGCAGGCAAGGATAGAGGCTGGGCTGGGCCATACCCTTTGAATCTTCTTAAACGGATCCAGCTGTATGGGAACTTTCCCTGGTTAGATTGATTTCATAATCACAGAACCAAGGTACAGTGCATATTTCCCTTACTTGTAGGTTCTACGCCTTCATCTTTGTTAGATAGCTTGTTTCACATACATTTGAGCGTCTTTTTATTTAGTGGAATCTGAAAGTAACGTGTGTCCCCCCCCTCCTTGGCAAATTCAGACATTTGATGATCAGCTCATCGGTAACCAGGATTTTGTATTAGAAAGTATTTTTTATTGAGTAGCCATGAGCAAAAGGAAGCTACCTAATGAACAGGGGGGCTCGCAGAGGTCTAACGTAGTAGGCTCAAGTGGGACTATAGATTCCTTTCTGATGAAAGCTGCTAATGTTATTACAAAGGAAATAGCCCTAACGGAAAAAGGTTGTCTATGGAATATGAGAAATGAGTTCTGGCATCAGCAAGGGAGGATGAAAGGCTGACTATCAGTGGAATGATATCCCTGCCAATGTCTGGAACACCATCGACAGCAGGTCAATGCGAGGAGGAGAGAGCACCGAGCTGCACTTCCGTTGCAGTCTCGACTTTGGGTGAGGATTTGGGAAGCCCACCTCCCAAACGAAAGAGAAGAGGCGGCAGAGGAACTTTGAGGAAATCACTGCAGCCTCAAACTCTCAAACCCCCTGTTGTTTGTACCTGTGAATGTACAATATGAAAGGGGGATGATGGACGGAGGATTTGAGCAAATCAAACACTCACTCCCAGTCAACTGATCTGGATTTAATCCATCAACATTCTTTAGCTCACTCTGCCACCCCAGTTCAGACATGGCCATATGCAAATCAGTCTGACCCTGTGCCTCATGGGAACAGTCCAGCCCGAACTGCCAAGCCATGTCTTCTCTGGACAGGAAACAAGCATCTTGGGACCGGTTTCGGATTCATAATTCTCATCAGCCAGGCTATCTTGAATCCAGTGGCAAAGTGAACAAGGGACTCACATCTGAGCATACCCTGCCAACTTAGGGCAAACAAAGCGATACAAAAGGGGGATGATGGACGGAGCGTTTGAGCAAATCAAACACTCACTCCCAGTCAACTGATCTGGGTTTAATCCATCAACATTCTTTAGCTCACTCTTCCAGCCCAGTTCAGACATGGCCATATGCAAATCAGTCTGACCTTGTGCCTCATGGGAACAGTACAGCCCGAACTGCCAAGCCATGTCTTCCCTGGACCGAAAACAAGCTTCCTGGGACCGGTTGCGGATTCATAATCCTCATCAGCCAGGCTATCTTGAATCCAGTGGCAAAGTGAGCAAGGGACTCACGTCTGAGCATACCCTACCAACTTAGGGCGAACAAAGCAATATAAAAGGGGGATGATGGACTGAGCGTTTGAGCAAATCAAACACTCACTCCCAGTCAACTGACCTGGCTTTAATCCATCACCATTCTTTAGCTCACCCTGCCACCCCAGTTCAGACATGGCCATATGCAAATCAGTCTGACCCTGTGCCTCATGGAAACAGTCCAGCCTGAACTGCCAAGCCATGTCTTCCCTGGACCGGAAACAGGCATCCTGGGACCGGTTATATATTCATAATCCTCATCAGCCAGGCTATCTTGAATCCAGTGGAAAAGTGAGCAAGGGACTCACGTCTGAGCATACCCTGCCAACTTAGGGCGAACAAAGCGATACAAAAGGGGGATGATGGACTGAGCGTTTGAGAAAATAAAACACTCACTCCCAGTCAACTGATCTTGGTTTAATCCATCATCAATCTTTAGCTCACTCTGCCACCCCAGTTCAGACATGGCCATATGCAAATCAGTCTGACCTTGTGCCTCATGGGAACAGTACAGCCCGAACTGCCAAGCCATGTCTTCCCTAGACGGGAAACAAGGATCCTGGGACCGGTTTCGGATTAATAATCCTCATCAGCCAGGCTATCTTGAATCCAGTGGCAAAGTGGGCAAGGGACTCACGTCTGAGCATACCCTGCCAACTTAGGGCGAACAAAGCGATACGAAAAGGGGATGATGGACGGAGCATTTGAGCAAATCAAACACTCACTCCGAGTCAACTGATCTGGGTTTAATCCATCATCAATCTTTAGCTCACTCTGCCACCCCAGTTCAGACATGGCCATATGCAAATCAGTCTGACCCTGTGCCTCATGGGAACAGTCCAGCCCCAACTGCCAAGCCATGTCTTCCCTGGACCGTAAACAAGCATCCTGGGACCAGTTTTGGATTCATAATCCTCATCAGCCAGGCTATCTTGAATCCAGTGGCAAAGTGAGCAAGGGACTCACGTCTGAGCATACCCTGCCAACTTAGGGCGAACAAAGCGATACAAAAAGGGGATAATGGACACAGCGTTTGAACAAATCAAACGCTCAGTCCCAGTCAACTGATCTGGGTTTAATCCATCACCATTCTTTAGCTCACTCCGCCACCCCAGTTCAGACATGGCCATATGCAAATCAGTCTGACCCTGTGCCTAATGGGAACAGTCCAGCCCGAACTGCCAAGCCATGTCTTCCCTGGACCGAAAACAAGCATCCTGGGACCGGTTGCGGATTCATAATCCTCATCAGCCAGGCTATCTTGAATCCAGTGGCAAAGTGAGCAAGGGACTCAGGTCTGAGCATACCCTACCAACTTAGGGCGAACAAAGCAATATAAAAGGGGGATGATGGACTGAGCGTTTGAGCAAATCAAACACTCACTCCCAGTCAACTGATCTGGCTTTAATCCATCACCATTCTTTAGCTCTCCCTGCCACCCCAGTTCAGACATGGCCATATGCAAATCAGTCTGACTCTGTGCCTCATGAGAACAGTCCAGCCCGAACTGCCAAGCCATGTCTTCCCTGGACCGGAAACAAGCATCCTGGGACCGGTTTCGGATTCATAATCCTCATCAGCCAGGCTATCTTGAATCCAGTGGCAAAGTGAGCAAGGGACTCACGTCTGAGCATACCCTGCCAACTTAGGGCGAACAAAGGGATACAAAAGGGGGATAATGGACAAAGCGTTTGAACAAATCAAACAATCATTCCCAGTCAACTGCTCTGGGTTTAATCCATCACCATTCTTTAGCTCACTCTGCCACCCCAGTTCAGACATGACCATTTGCAAATCAGTCTGACCCTGTGCCTCATGGGAACAGTCCAGGCCGAACTGCCAAGCCATGTCTTCCCTGGACTGGAAACAAGCATCCTGGGACCGATTTCAGATTCATAATCCTCATCAGCCAGGCGATCTTGAATCCAGTGGCAAAGTGAGCAAGGGACTCACGTCTGAGCATACCGTGCCAACTTAGGGCAAGCAAAGCGATACAAAAGGGGGATGATGGACGGAGCGTTTGAGCAAATCAAACACTCACTCCCAGTCAACTGATCTGAGTTTAATCCATCACCATTCTTTAGCTCACTCTGCCATCCCAGTTCAGACATGGCCATATGCAAATCAGTCTGACCCTGTGCCTCATGGGAACAGACCAGCCCGAACGGCCAAGCCATGTCTTCCCTGGACCGGAAAAAAGCATCCTGGGACCGGTTTCTGATTCATAATCCTTATCAGCCAGGCTATCTTGAATCCAGTGGCAAAGTGAGCAAGGGACTCACGTCTGAGCATACCCTGCCAACTTAGGGCAAACAAAGTGATACAAAAGGGGGATGATGGACGGAGCGTTTGAGCAAATCAAACACTGACTCCCAGTCAACTGATCTGGGTTTAATCCATCACCATTCTTTAGCTCACTCTGCCATCCCAGTTCAGACATGGCCATGTGCAAATCAGTCTGACCCTGTGCCTCATGGGAACAGTCCAGCCTGAACTGCCAAGCCATGTCTTCCCTGGACCGGAAACAGGCATCCTGGGACCGGTTTCATATTCATAATCCTCATCAGCCAGGCTATCTTGAATCCAGTGGAAAAGTGAGCAAGGGACTCACGTCTGAGCATACCCTGCCAATTTAGGGCGAACAAAGCGATACAAAAGGGGGATGATGGACTGAGCGTTTAAGCAAATCAAACACTCACTCCCAGTCAACTGAACTGGGTTTAATCCATCACCATTCTTTAGCTCACTCTGCCACCCCAGTTCAGACATGGCCAGGTGCATATCAGTCTGACCCTGTGCCTCATGGGAACAGTCCAGCCCGAACTGCCAAGCCATGTCTTCCCTGGACCGGAAACAAGCATCCTGGGACTGGTTTCGGATTCATAATCCTCATCAGCCAGGCTATCTTGAATCCAGTGGCAAAGTGATCAAGGGACTCACGTCTGAGCATACCCTGCCAACTTAGGGCGAACAAAGCGATACAAAAGGGGGATGATGGATGGAACGTTTGAACAAATCAAACACTCACTCCCAGTCAACTGATCTGGGTTTCATCCATCACCATTCTTTAGCTCACTCTGCCACTCCAGTTCAGACATGGCCATATGCAAATCAGTCTGACCCTGTGCCTCATGGGGAACAGTCCAGCCTGAACTGCCAAGCCATGTCTTCCCTGGACCGGAAACAGGCATCCTGGGACCGGTTTCATATTCATAATCCTCATCAGCCAGGCTATCTTGAATCCAGTGGAAAAGTGAGCAAGGGACTCACGTCTGAGCATACCCTGCCAATTTAGGGCGAACAAAGCGATACAAAAGGGGGATGATGGACTGAGCGTTTAAGCAAATCAAACACTCACTCCCAGTCAACTGAACTGGGTTTAATCCATCACCATTCTTTAGCTCACTCTGCCACCCCAGTTCAGACATGGCCAGGTGCATATCAGTCTGACCCTGTGCCTCATGGGAACAGTCCAGCCCGAACTGCCAAGCCATGTCTTCCCTGGACCGGAAACAAGCATCCTGGGACTGGTTTCTGATTCATAATCCTCATCAGCCAGGCTATCTTGAATCCAGTGGCAAAGTGAGCAAGGGACTCACGTCTGAGCATACCCTGCCAACTTAGGGCGAACAAAGCGATACAAAAGGGGGATGATGGATGGAACGTTTGAACAAATCAAACACTCACTCCTAGTCAACTGATCTGGGTTTCATCCATCACCATTCTTTAGCTCACTCTGCCACCCCAGTTCAGACATGGCCATATGCAAATCAGTCTGACCCTGTGCCTCATGGGGAACAGTCCAGCCTGAACTGCCAAGCCATGTCTTCCCTGGACTGGAAAAAAGCATCCTGGGACCGGTTTCTGATTCATAATCCTCATCAGCCAGGCTATATTGAATCCAATGGCAAAGTGAGCAAGGGACTCACGTCTGAGCATACCCTGTGAAATTAGGGCGAACAAAGCGATACAAAAAGGGGATGATGGCCGGAGCGTTTGAGCAAATCAAACACTCACTCCCAGTCAACTGATCTGGGTTTAATCCATCACCATTCTTTAGCTCACTCTGCCACCCCAGTTCAGACATGGCCATATGGAAATCAGTCTCACCCTGTGCCTCATGGGAACAGTCCAGCCCGAACTGCCAAGTAATGCCTTCCCTGGACCGGAAACAAGTATCCTGGGACCAGTTTCGTATGCATAATCCTCATCAGCCAGGCTAAACTTGAATCCAGTGGCAAAGTGAGCAGGGGACTCACGTCTGAGTATACCCTGCCAACCTAGGGCAAACAAAGCGATACAAAAAGGGGATGATGGTCGGAGCGTTTGAGCAAATCAAACACTCACTCCCAGTCAACTAATTTGGGTTTAATCCATCACCATTCTTTAGCTCACTCTGCTACCCCAGTTCAGACATGGCCATATGCAAATAAGTCGGACCCTGTGCCTCATGGGAACAGTCCAGTCCGAACTGCCAAGTCATGTCTTCCCTGGACCGGAAACAAGCATCCTGGGACCAGTTTCGGATTCATAATCCTCCGTCCATCATCCCCTTTTGTATCGCTTTGTTCGGCCTAAGTTGGCAGGGTGTGCTCAGACGTGAGTCCCTTGCTCACTTGGCCACTGGATTCAAGATAACCTGGCTGATGAGGATTATGAATACGAGACCGGTCCCAGGATGCTTGTTTCTGGTCCAGGGAAGACATGTCTTGGCAGTTCGGGCTGGGCTGTTCCCATGAGGCACAGGTTCAGACTGATTTGCATATGGCCATGTCTGAACTGGGGTGGCTGAGTGAGCTAAAGAATGGTGATGGATTAAACCCAGATCAGTTGACTGGGGGTGAGTGTTTGATTTGCTCAAACGCTCAGTTCATCATCCCCTTTCGTCGCTTTGTTCGCCCTAAGTTGGCAGGGTATGATCAGACGTGAGTCCCTTTCTCACTTGGCCACTGGATTCAAGATACCCTGGCTGATGTGGATTATGAATTCGAAACCGGTCCCAGGATGCTTGTTTCCGATCCAGGGAAGACATGGCTTGGCAGTTCGGCCTGGGCTATTCCCATGAGGTACAGGGTCAGACTGATTTGCATATGGCCATGTCCTAACTGGGGTGGCTGAGTGAGCTAAAGAATGGTGATGGATTAAACCCAGATCAGTTGACTGGGGGTGAGTGTTTGATTTGCTCAAACGCTCTGTCCATCATCCCCTTTGGTATCTCTTTGTTCGCCCTAAATTGGCAGGGTATGCTCAGACGTGAGTCCCTTGCTCACTTGGCCACTGGATTCAAGATAGCCTGGCTGATGAGGATTATGAATCCGAAATCAGTCCCAGGATGCTTGTTTCTAGTCCAGGCAAGACATGGCTTGGCAGTTCGGGCTGGGCTGTTCCCATGAGGCACAGGGTCAGACTGATTTGCATATGGCCATGTCTGAACTGGGGTGGCTGAGTGAGCTAAAGAATGGTAATGGATTAAACTCAGATCAGTTGAATGGGGGTGAGTGTTTGATTTGTTCAAATGCTCTGTCCATCATCCCCTTTGGTATCGCTTTGTTTGCCCTAAGTTGGCAGGGTATGCTCAGACGTGAGTCCCTTGGTCACTGGGCCACTGGATTCAAGATGTCATTTAATTACTGTATGTGTTCACAAATGCTTAACCTATGACGCTCTGAGATAGGCCTTGTCTGCTTTCGCCACACTACCTAAAGTGTGAGCAGGGGTTATTTTAGAAGGTGATCTCCTTATCCTGACTAGAGGAGAGGGTCCCTGCTTGTCACAAGTAATTTCCTGTGCCAACCAGAGACCCCCAACTATAACAATATTCACCCAAAACGTAAAAGCAAATTAATAAAAGAAATGTGCAACTTGGCGGAAACATATATTACAGAAGGACCAACAGCTGATCTTATTGTTACCGGCGATCTAAACTTAAATTTAATGGGATCCTCCAAGGACGACGAAATGACTATACAAAATACAATCTGGAATATCCCAATGCAAGGGAAGCCACTTTTAAGTAAGCAATCAAAGGTGGGACAGTCTGCCCTGGAGGAATTGGAACACCTAAACTTAAGATCACTAAATGGCAGATCAAGAGGAGATAATCCCCCGTAGCAACACACTACTCATTCAGAACGAAAACTATACTAGATTACACTTTTGTCTCCCTTGAGTTGTTCCACCAAATTACCCTATTTCATTTAGGTGACAAAGGAGACAGTGATCACCGGCCACAAAAAATCGAGCTCAGAACAACTGTTTACATGTTCGAGCAGTACCGGACCCCTCATGGAGCAGACTATACTATTAACCTTAAGAGAATCACATTTGGGACTGCCACACATTGCAAAATGCTGGAAATTGCTAAAGAACACTTTGACTTGAGGGCTGGACTAGACGAGGTCAAGAAGTGGGAAAGTTTCACGGATACCATGGCAGTCTATGCAACCAATATCAATCAAAAAACTCAACAGAGACTCTGCAGTGTGAAATCGATATCGCAATCTGCTCTGAAAGAAATCAAGCACACCAAGAGAGCTATCTATCGCTCATTGAGACAGCTACGGTGTAACCCTCAAGATACAACACAACTAAATTCATTGCGAAAGCAAAAGGCTCTGTTGAAAAAACAAAAAAGGGATGCTAACAGGGACATAGAGAACGTTCTGTGGGCAAAACTACACGCTGATATTAAACAAAATAACAGCGCAAGATGTTGGAGAACCATAAATCAATTTGTTCATACTAACAACAATGGAATTACCTCAAATATTTCGGAGGTAGTCTGGACGAAATATCTTTGGTCTCACTTCCATGAAGACACAGAGTTTAGCACAAAGGGGGAAAACTCCTCAGGCGCATTTGATGGTCTTAACATCATTGCGGTGTATGCAAGAAACAACCAGATCACACCACACAAAGCCGAAGAAGACATCTTAATTGACGACTCACCAATAAATCGAACCAAGATCATCAAAAGGCAAATAGGCAAGGGAAGAAGGGAAGGGGCACCCGGCCCAAACGGAATACCACTGGTGCACTATAAGCAAGAGTCAACGTTCTGGGCTGAAGCACTAGAACCACTGTTCAGGGAAATAAGGATGACAAACATCCTGCCAGAGTCCTGGAGAGGATCTATCATTACACCAATTCACAAAACATGGGATAGGTCAAAGCCTCAGAACTATCGACTAGTGGCACTAATGGACAATGAGGCAAAATTCTTCACTGGTATGCTACTGGAAGAGCTCCAGGCTTGGGCAGAAGAAAAATCTGCCATCCCTATAAAATGGACCGGTTTTGCGAAAAATGTAGGGACAACCACAAATATATTAACAATGGCAATGCTCTTTGTTAAGGCTGAAACGACAAGGAGCTCCTGCATTTGTGCTTTATTGATTATAAAGCAGCCTTTGATCATGTAAATCAAAACAGACTGTGGTCCAAACGGCATAGCTGGGGGCTCCCCCAATCCCTTCCAAACCTGCTTATAAACCTGCATACCAACGCCTGGGTCCAGATTAAGCTGGGTGACGGAACACACCTTTTGAGACGCATTCCAACGGACAAAGGGCTTAAACAAGGTTGTGTTTTGGTACCTACACTTTTCAGCCTGTTCATATCTGATCTTGTACCGATATTAAACGCCTGTAACTCACATGCTCCAAAACTGGGAGACATCTTATTGCCATGTCCATTACAGTCAGTAAAGAAAGGGAAAACCTACAGCATGGTTCTGGGGTAACACCTGAATAGAGAGCATCATGGAATATAAATACCTGGGCGTAAAGATAGACAATTCCTTGCGCAGAGAAACAGCAGCAGGCATAAAGGCATTGCCCTGGCAATCTTCCTAAAAACTCTGAATTCCAAACTAACCGGTCCATCAATTCTGCCCACAGCTGAGGTGATCCGTGCAAAGTTACTGCCAACAATTACTTAGGAAGTGAATCCCAGAAAGGAAGAGACGCCAAACTACTGGACTCCACAGTAACAACTACGTATAGGATTATATTTGGGCTGCCTAAATACACCTCCCCCTCGCAAATTAGGCTTGAATTTGGCATACAGAAGCAATCTATTGCGAGACATGGGGCATACATTATAGTGTGGGACAAAATATGAAAAGCCGCTCCAGGGTCACTAAATGCACAATTATGGAAAGAGATAAACTGATACACTACCTCACCCGCAGCGAGATATCTCAAAGATGGATTACACAAATTGGGACTAAACCAACTGTGGGAAACACCCACTAGTACCGGTGCACTTAAGAAACTAGTTTGGAAAACAGTCAAACACCTTTCGTGGCTGAAGGACAAAGCCTCACTCGCAGAAAGGTCTTACGGATGGATGACTTTGAACACCTACTGTGAGCAAGCAGCTCAGAAATACTTTAACTTGGGTTATGCCAAGTATACAAAAATTTGTTTTATGAAGTTTACACTTGGCCTGCTACCCTGTACTCAGCATTTCCCACCCTGGCTAAAGGAGATGGTGGACCCTAGGTGCCGCTTATGCAGGTCAGCATCGGAAGATCTGCTGCACCTACTATGCTCCTGCAAACAATTCTCACAAAAACGGAAACAATTGCTGAAAGTTAAATTCAACCAGCGTGGAATTCGAACTAGGAGGCAGGCTGTCCTGGCTTGCTTTGCACCAAGTAATCCTCAACTAAACTGTGCCTTGCTAAAAATGTTGACGGCATGTGAAAAGAAAATGCCGGAAATCAAATTATTGGCAGATAATTAACTCATTAAATTCATTTTTGCATGTATAAACAATCACATACCAAGGAACTATCGTGGACAAACAAATGTGAGATGCACTGCTTGTCATAACGCGCCTAAAAACTGGACTTGCAAAATTTGAATAATTATAGTACAGTCTTTTTAACAGAATTTTAATGCTTTTAGAACTAAGGAGTTTTTATATGTAAAAAAATTTCTGTAATGAAATATTTTTGTATTGCAATGGTTTTAACGAACTATGCAAATAAAATAAACTTGAAACCCTAAAAACAGCTCTAGCTGGTTAATATAAAGAATATAAAGCATGGGGGCCAATATCCAGCCCTGACGGACTCTATCCCTCACAGAAAGTGACAGGTACATTCTACATTGGGCCCAAATCTTATAGCGGCTACAAGCCTTGCATGCCAATCATGCAGAAAGGTTAGAAGGACATCATCTACCCCATTGTCCCTAAGCACAGCCCAGAGCTTCGATCTATCTATTGTATCACAAGAGGTACTGAGGTCCATGAAGGTTACATGGATGGTTTTCTTCTTAACTACAGTGTACTTCGTAATCAACAAGTAAAGGTTCAGATTTTTTTCTAGTGTGCCTTGTCGTGGTCTGAAGCCATACTGTATTTCTGACATTATATTTCCCTTTTCTGCCCAATCGATTAATCGATTATGTCAGTAACTTTCATTTTGGCATCTATCAGAGAAATGGCCCACTGAAGAGCTGGGTCTGATCAGTTCCCCTTTTTAAAGATTAGAAAAATAAACAGTTCCTGCCAAGATGGTGGAATCTGGCCTCGGTCTGCTGCATTCAAGTGTTGGGTGATGAATGCGGCCCAAAGATCAGCACATGATTTAAAAAGATCCCCAGGCACTCCATCCGGACTAGGGGTTTTACCTGAGGACAGGGCCACTGCTGCTTCTGTCACTTCAGCCACATCAAACTGTAATTTTATCCCTCTAACATAAGGTGTAATTGAAGGGGAATAGTTATTATTCGAGTAGATAGACTTAAAGTGTGTGACCCATTCCTGACCTGGAAAATATTTGGCCAAATCTGAGATAGCTACATCAGTAAAGAGGGGCTGGTTCACTACCTTCCAAAAGGCCGAGCTGTCCCTCGAAATACAAGCAGCTGTTAACTGCTCCCAAGCTTCCCTTTGAGGGTGCTCTTCTGATTCCGGCAAGCCATATGATACTGCCTTCTTGCCTCCTTTACTTCCTCTTTAGATCATGGTTTCTGATGAAGGGTCCTCATCAGATCATTACAGGCATCTGTACAACTGTTATTAATCCACTATGGGCCAGAACGATCTACCCTTCTCCCTTTCCTAGTGAGGGCAGTCTCTACTTATTTGCAGATGTTTGTGAATAAGTCTAACATAGTTGGTCAGAAGTATCCAACCAAAGACAAACTTTGAAGTCAGTTCTACATTTTACCATCAAATCTCTCAGAAACTCCTCTGGAATAATCTTACCCTAGCCTATTCTGTGACACTGGCGCTTAGTTACAAGAGTTGATTTGTACATATTATAATTCTTATTCCTAGAATCATACTATTTAAACATTGCTATAAGTGGATTATGAACACTATCCGCATTCCATTCGATATTGAACTTAATAAGGGAGGGCAACATGCATGTAGGACATAAAGATAAAATCAATCGTATAGTTAAAACCTCTTCCTTCCCTTAAATGAAGGGTCTAAATCAGGGGAATCATTCTCCTACTTAGTTAAGAGATTAAATTCTGAAAAGGTTCAAAATACCACCATGTCTGGAATGAGTAAAATGTGCCTGCCTAGATATACAGGAATTTCATTCTCTTCCAAAGTGGAAACACATAGCGGGCAAGGATGTATGTTCAAATCTCCAGCTAATAAAATCATAGGGAAAAAAGACCAGGCCAGTAAGAATTCTTCCAGGAATTTTATTAGCTGTTTCAAGGGGCTCATCCGTTGAGGGTGAGTTATAAACATTAATTTCCAAACCCCTTAGCTTGTGTGGAAAAGATAAAAGAATGCCTAAGATATTTCTTGAACCTTAAGGTACTAACTCCATAACGCATCCTAAACCTAGGTTAACAAATGTAAGCAAACTGTCCTTTGCTCTACCATATAGCGAGGGTTTGGCATTAACACAAAAAGCTGCATACCCTTTGAGGAAAGCCATAACTCCTGCATCCGAAATCTCTTTGAAACACACAATCCCACAGGATTTAAGCAAATTAACCCCATGTTTATTGTCTAATCAAAGTCTCACCCTTGCCACATTCCAGGGCAATGCGCCAAGAGTAATATGGGTCTCCCAGAGACCTCCTTTCTCCCGGGGACCACCTTTCGACTGATGGAGCAAGGTTTCGCACGTAAAGAGACTTGCTCTGATTCAATCCTCTCGAAATAACACATAACGTATTAATAAACATGTTTTGTATTACTAACAATGCACCACACGACATTTCTAGTATCTAGGGGAAGCTTACCTATGTGCTTTTTTACTAACAGTAACTCGAGTGACCTAATATGGCCGCCGCAATTTGGGAACCTTTCTACGCATGCGTCTGTCACACTCACGTGACATGACGTACTCTTTGCTAGATGGGAAACTTTTGCTTCTGCACACTAGAACTAAAGATGGCTGCTGTATGTTTTCACATGCTAATGCTTGCATCGCTACTCTAACTAAATTGTTTGTTCTGCCTAATTCCTAACGCTGTAGTTAAAATAAAGTAAATGGGAATAGAGTAGAGATAAGTGGTATAAAGTGCATTAATTTATTCTTTGTTCTAAAACAGTTTCTCTTCTACTTTGCTATTAGCTCGTATTTGGGCCTGATGCAATCTTGCTGCACTCCATTTTGAAAGATTTGAGTCTGCGCACAAGAGTCCAAGAATCCTCGAGTCATGGCATTGAATCCGTGCCAGTGACAGTCTTGCCATCAATGCGTCTGGGAACATGACCCCATGAACTCTCCAGAGGAAGAGAATAATATAAAATGTTAACACATTGTACACCTTTTGCTACATCCATTGCCGGGTTGAATAAAAGTGCATGGGAAAATAAAATTATGGGAGGGAATGTTAATTTGAATACTGAATATAGGTGACCTCATATTAATATGGTGTGATGACCTCTCCTCTCCTTTTTGACCAATCAAATTGAGGGAATACACAAATTCGCAATATTGGGGGGTGGTACACTACCCTGGAAAATGGTATATCTAAGGTAGGCTTAGCTAGTTGATTGTCCGACTTGTCCGAATAGCTGACCTGTCACTGACCCAACGCACTCGATAGGCGATCGAGTGCAGAGGTGCTGGATGAGCACTCTGTCAGAAGAATCGATAACCCAATTGGGGTTCTGGGAACGAGTTCGATAACCCAATTGGGGTCCGACTGTTAGCTGCAGAGAGGGTTGCGACGCTGGCATAGCACTTAGACTTTAGTGTCGTGTCCCTCTAGAAGGGTGGAATGCTACCCTCGTCGCCAGAACTGGCGAGGGGGTAGTATTCCAATTCGTATGACACCTTACTCGACATGTTTTGATAATGCTATACCAAAGTTAGCAATAACCGCGAGGATTATAATGCACTTAAGAGTATATGGTATAGCGTTATCATGGAAACAGCTAAAGGACTTGATTCCGAAAGCTGTAGACAGGCTCAGCTCATGCCAGAGCACTATCTCACATAATTCCAAGCACTCTGCCTCCAGGATTGTTAAGGCCTGCCATAGGAGTGACTTATAGGAGTATATGTGCCCATTTTAGGTTTTTAGGGCACTTCTGACTGGATTCGATGAAATTTACTTGAAACCTAGACACTAGGATAGTCAATACCTACAGGAGCACCTGAGTACTCGCGTTACCTCACCCACAGGAAGCGGGTGCATAGGTGTCAAAGTGTGTCGGGTTTGGTCGCTGAATCTTATGGAGCCTTGAAGAAAGATGATGCAGGCGACCAGGAGAGAAGTGTCCGGTTGGATCCAAGGGCGGATCAAGGATGAAGAGTACCTGAAAGCCGAGGGGACAGAGTCTGGGTCACTAGCCAGTGACCAGGAAGGAGCCAGGCGATGTCGCGAAGCAATCAGGTGATGTCGTGAAGCTTGTCTCTGCAGCCACATGGACCAGGAGGCGTCGACGATGACCAGGAGTCAGGCACGGATTGTCCCACAAAGGCTCTCGCTGTCGGCGGTGTCGGCTTCCGGATTTGAGTCAACAAGCCTTAGCAAAGGCAACCCACGCAGGAATCGAAGTTGGCTTCTTAATAAGACCAGCAAGGTCTGATGGGCTTCTTCTTTTCAGGGAAGCAAGGGCCAGTCTGGAGCAACCAGACCAGTGGTGTATATTCAAAGTTTCATCGTCAAGATGGCCACTAGCCAACGGCAAGTGACCGGACAGACGCGTCGAGCAGGAAAATGCAGAAGGGCCCACGCAGAACTCGTGGAGTGTGGACGGCTGATCTTCGGTGCAGATGTTGCTCGAACTGGGGCTTCTCAATCCCCAATGCACAGCTTTGAGGGTGCCTCAGAAGCAGCACGGAAAGCAATTCGCTGACTTTCCAAAATGGCCGGTCCGACGTCTCGCGTCGCCTCCACGGGTCTAAGCTTTGCTGGGGCTGTGTATCGGGCTGAAGGAAGTCTGGAAGTCAGGATCTTGTCAGGCTCTGTGCTCGGGCTCCGGCGGGAGCGTCGACAAAGCAAGCCGTTGATCGCTGGATGGTGCCTGCTTGTGCAGGGTGGTCACTCCTTGACCACAAGGGAGATTCTTCAGTCTTCTATCTTCAGGAAGAATGTCGAAGGTCCAGAGTTTCATTTCAAGTTTCAGTCAGGATAAATCTGAAGTCCTGGGACTCAGCTCCAACCTATATACCAAATCTAGGGGCTGGATTACCTGCTAGGTCCCTCCTATGGGTGGGACCAGGGAAGGGGATGGTTACACCCCTTTCCATTTGTCCAGTTTTGCCCCAGAGCTGGGGCTGGAGTGCCCCAGCACCAGTTTGAACAGGACTATGCATGGGACACCTTGTGTGCCCCAGGCAGTGCTTCATTTCTTTCAGCCCTCCCTGCCCCAATATACTATAGCCTGTCTGGGGTGGTGCTAGCACCTCCCAAGACAGGAAACCTATTGTTCAAGCCTCCCTCGTTGCAAGGACTCCCAGCAGCAGGAGGTCAGACTTGTGTCTGTGGCAGCAGCATCCATTTTGTGATGCTGAGGCTCTGGTTAACTTTAACCGGGATTAGTAGGAACAACATGTCTTCTCCCTCTAGAAGGGTGGAATGCTACCCCCGTCACCAGAATTGGTGAGGGGGTAGTATTCCAAAGCGTATGACACCTTACATGACATGTTTTGATAAAGCCAAACCAGAGTTAGCATTTAACCGCGAGGTTCATAATGCACTTAAGAATATAGGGTATGGCTATATCCTAGAACAGCTATAAGGACATGGTTCCGAAAGCTGCAGACAGGCTCAGCTCATGCTAGAGCCTCATCTCACATAAAACCAAGCACTCTGCCTCCAGGATTGTCAAGGCCTGCCATAGGAGTGACTTATAGGTGCATATGTGTCTAGATATAAGGTTAGATATAGGAATACTATATCTAAGCAAGGGGTGATTACACGACCTTGCCCCAGCTGAGTGATCAGCCAGTTGTGTCAATGTGAATGGCCAGCCAGGGGTGGCATAATACATGCTGCAGCCCCTGGTAGGCCTTGGATGCACCTATGCCCTGGGTACCTAAGGTACACTATACAGGGGTTCATAAGGTGACCCAACATCCAATTGGAGATGTACCTAAAGTACATGGAGTCCACTTTACACAGAGAGCAGGTAGCCTGGGGCCCTGATTAGCAGGATCCCAGGCCAACTAAGTCGAAAACCAGCTAAGCACTAGGCAAGAAATCTGGGGTACCCATAGTCAGGTATCAGGTACACAAACCCCCCCCCCCCACCCCAAACGAAAGGAGATAAGACTATCCTTGACCAGGTAAGCCTATACTGCCTAAGTGGCCATATAAGGAAGTACCTGCACTAGCATGGTTACCCCCTGTCTCATGGTCCACTAAGCAATCCCTTACCCTAAGGGTATCATAGGGTCTCCACAATAGGGAATCTAGACCTGTGGTGTGCTTTGGCAAAGTACAAGGCTGGTGTTGAGATGGAAAACTGAAGTGAGGCTCCTCTAATTTAGGGCTCAGCTTCCTCCAATCATCTTCCACCAGGTGTGCCTTTCTTTCCTTGACTGAGTTGCACTGTGCTCTCAGGGTCAACCTCTGGCTACCTAAAGCTGGAGGCTGGGTCCCTTTTGTTGGCTTACTGGAGGGACAGGTCAGGTTTGGGGCCCTGAGGTCCCAGGTTTGGCTGTGCCCAACAGAATCCATCTGGGGGAGGTTCCTAACTAAGGGTAAAGGAGATCCCTCAGGAGTTTTTGAAATTTTCACCTTGCTAGGGCTGCTAGCTTTGGTGCCCCTAATCTGCTGATGGGGTGGTTCTTGTGGACAGGGGGCCCTTTGGCCTCCCTGACCTCTGCAGCCCTGGGCTGACTGAGGCAGGGTAGAGAGGGGCAGGTTACCTGCTCCAGACTGGGTCCCACCTTGGAAGGGTCCACTGACATCAGGGGCTCCGCCAGGCTAGGCCCGACTACCTCTGGCGCAGTTCCTTCACAAGGGGTAGGGTTAGTTCCCTGAGGAGGCTGGAACTCACCTAATGTCTGGTGGGAGGCAGACTTTTCTTCCTCCCCAATGCTCTCTGTCTGAGTGGAGTGATCCATAGTTTCAGGCTTCACAACACTAAAATCTGATTGAGTTTGGGCTGTGATCATCACAGCCCTACCAACCTTTTCAGGAATGAACTCTGTTTGGGTATGGGCTGTGACCATCACAGCCCTGCCAACCTTTTCAGGGAAGTCTACCTGAGCTTGGGCTGTGACCATCACAGCCCTTCCAACCTTTTTAGGAAGAAATTCTGCTTGAGCTTGGGCTGTGGCCATCACAGCCCCACTAACCTTTTCTAGAAGGCCTACCATTTTGGAATGGGTTTCTTGTTCTACCCCAGCCCAGGCTGAGATCTCTAGATCATTCCCCAGTAGACAATCTACAGGCAAGTTTGTAGACACTGCCACTCTCTTGGGGCCAGTAACACCTCCCCAGCTGAGATTAACCTCATCGCTGCTACGGAGATTTTCCTCCAGTGCTGGATCCTCTAAAATGGGTGTGGTCATGACGGAACGGTTCCGTCATGAGCACAGCTCAACCGATGCTCACGACGGAACCGTTCCGTCATGAGCATCGAAGGGGTTAACTACTGCCATGGGATGATCTTTCTGCACTCCATCAATGTTGATCACCTGATAGGTGAACCCAGGTAAAAGTTGTCCTGAGGGGACTAGACTGTTAGTCACCATAGTGATGCTAGCCCCTGTGTCTCTGTAGGCTTCAACTTTCTGGCCATTGATGTGGGGCTCCTGTCTGTACTTGCCCAAAGTGTTGCGACAAGCAGTGAAGTTGGCAAACCCCATGCCATTTTCACAGACAAGAGTAGCTAAGTTAGGGGACCTGGTTAGGCCAGAGTCCACATGAGCTCCCAAAGTAAACCCAGCCAAATTCTTGGGGGCACCCCCACCACCTGGGGGATTACTACTAATAGTAACAGGAGGTCTGGGAGTATTACTTGTGGGAATGTTTTCCTTATTGTTGGCCCTTGGGCAACTGCTGTCAGTCTTCCAGTGGCCAGGCTGTTTACAGGCATGGCAATAAGTTTTCTTAGGGTTAGAGGAAGTGTTTTGGGACCCACCCCCACCATTGGAGTTTTGGGGCCCTGTGGAGGACTTGTCTTTAGATTTATCCCCACCCTTTTCTTGAGGCTTGGTAGAATCTTTCTTCTGGTCACTACCCTGATTTTTAGGCCTAATCCTGGTTCTCACCCATTTGTCTGCCCTCTTACCCAATTATTGTGTAGAGGTCAGATCTGAGTCCACCAGGTGCTAGTGTAGAAGCTGGTTTTGACAATTACTAAGGATCTGCTCCCTCATAATCAAATTATACAATCCTGTATAGTCATATATTTTGCTGCCCAATAACCAGCCCTCCAGAGCCTTAGTAGCACAATCTACAAAATCAGTCCAGTCCTGAGTCTGTGTCTTCTGGGTATCCCTGAACATCAACCTGTACTGTTCAGTGGTTAAGCCAAACCCATCAATCAGAGCACTCTTCATTACTTTGTAGTTATTAGCATCCTCATCACTAACTGTGAGGAGCTTATCTCTACCTTTTTCTGAAAAGGAGAGCCACAAGATTGCTGCCCACTGACTTTGGGGTACCTGCTGTACTGTGCAGGCCCTCTCCAAAGCAGTTATCCATTTTTGGATGTAATCCCCATCTTTGTAGGGGGGCACAATCTCACTCAGGTGTATATTGTCATAGGACCTGTCTTCATCCTTAGGGATATTGCTGCCACCAGTGGGCTCTAGCCCACCTAACATCCTCTCTCTGTCAAAAGTAAGTTTCTCCTTGGCTAGGGCAAGTTCCTCTCTCTCAATTCTGAGATTGACCTCCCTCATCCTAGCCTGGTGTTCTTTCTTCTGAGGAGAAGTCATTCCCCTCTGAGAACCCCTTGAAGCATGGGAGTGAAGAGACTCACTTGAGTGAGATCTATTCCTCCTATACCTCTCATTAAGCCCACTTGAAGGCCTGAATGGGGCTGTCCCATTCTCAGCCCCAAATTGGCTTAGGTTAGCCTGGCTCAGTCTTCTGACTGGTACCTGGTTGTCTACCTCTTCTCCAGAATCTTCATCAACCTCACCCTCCTCATCTTCTATGTCTGGGGGGTCAGTATCATCATCTGTTGAGGGTAGGATCTCATCTGTCTTCCCTGTAGGGCCTGAACTAGAGGCTTTTAGAACTTCAGATTCCTCTAGGAGTTCTATCAGTTGCTGAAGGGTAGGGTTAGACCCTTGTTTCAGCCTTCTTGAAGTACACAAGTACCTCAGTTCCCTGAAGCTGAGTATATCAAATTTGGAGGGTGCCCTGGGAGGGTCACTCACCACAGGTAGAGATCCATTTGGTTCACCAGTGCCAGACATGATCTAGTGAGGTGGAGGTGTGTGCACCTACCAACACTAAGTGTTTTCCTACTAAACCTCTCTAGGAGTTGTAGTCAGGGTGTGCTAGGCCATTTGCTCTACAAAAACTAAGTTCAGTAGAACTTAAGTATTCTAAGTCTTGTTATATGTACCTATAGGTACCTATGTGATCTTTCAAGTGATATTGCAAAGATTACAATTGGTAAAACAGCAAGCTCAAATCCCAACCGCTGCACACCAATGTGAGAAGTTGGCCTGGTATATGATTTTCGCTATTCTAGTGAGCACCTTTCACCAGTCCAAACAACCCTTATGGTGATGGTTGTAAAGTCAACCTTAGAGACCAGCCATCCTAGTGGTAGCATGGACAAAGCAGTCTAAGGCTAAACTCAAGAGGGCATGTGAAGCCAGCTGTTTTACCATATGTAACCCCTTTAATACCAAATGAAAGGACACCACCCAGCATATATGTAAATATATATGTATTTATTTCTAAACAACCCCTCTGAACTCTTTATGAGGTCAGAGGCACAAGCAAATAACAAGATACTGAATTATCATACAATAAGTTGCACAAAATACAGTAGGGCCCTAGGGGCACGCTAAACCATATACTAAAATAGTGGTATAAGAACCACGTCACAAACAAAGGATATGCCTAGGGAATCTCTGGGACTAAACTATACTACCAAAGGATAGGAAGTAGGAGGCCCACGGGTGGCGTGTGCAGAGTCTTTACTCACACGCAAGTTACCATAGAGTTAGAATGGGAACGAAAGAATTAGAAACTAGTTCTTTTAGGGCACTTCTGACTGGACTCGATGAAAGTTACTTGAAACCTAGACACTAGGATAGTCAATACCCACAGGAGCACCGGAGTACTCGCGTTACCTCACCCACAGGAAGCGGGTACATAGGTGTCAAAGTGTCTCGGGTTTCGTTGCTGAATCCTATGGAGCCTTGAAGAAAGATGCTGCAGGCGACCGGGAGAGTAGTGTCCGGTTGGATCCGAGGGCGGATCAAGAATGAAATGTACCTGAAAGCCGAGGGGACAGAGTCTGGGTCACTAGCCAGTGACCAGGAAGGAACCAGGCGATGTCGCGAAGCAATCAGGTGATGTCGTGAAGCTTGTCTCTGCAGCCACGTGGACCAGGAGGCGTCGACGATGACCAGGAGTCAGGCACGGACTGTCCCACAAAGGCTCTAGCTGTCGGCAGTGTCGGCTTCCGGATTGGAGTCAACAAGCCTTGGCAAAGGCAACCCACAAAGGAATCGAAGTTGGCTTCTTAATCAGACCAGCAAGGTCTGATGGGCTTCTTCTTTTCAGGGAAGCAAGGACCAGTCTGGAGCAACAAGACCAGCAGTGTAGATTGAAAGTTTCGTCGTCAAGATGGCCACTAGCCAACGGGCAAGTGACCGGACAGACGCGTCAAGCAGGAAAATGCAGAAGGGCGCCACGCAGAACTCGTGGAGTGTGGAGGGCTGATCTTTGGTGCAGATGTTGCTCGGGGCTGGACCTTCTCAACCTCCAATGCACAGCTTCGAGGGTTCCTCGGAAGCTACACGGAAAGCAATTCGCTGACTTTCCAAGATGGCCAGTCCCACGTCTCGCTTCGCCTCCACGGGTCTCAGCTTTGCTGGGGCTGTGGATCAGGATGAAGGAAGTTTGGAAGTCTGGGTCTTGACAGGCTCTGTGCTCGAGCTCCAGCGGAAGCATCGACAAAGCAAGCCGTTGATCACTGGATGGTGCCTGCTTGTGCGGGGTGATCACTCCTTGACCACAAGGGAGATTCTTCAGTCTTCTATCTTCAGGTAGAATGTCGAAGGTCCAGAGTTTCATTTCAAGTTTCAGTCAGGATAAATCTAAGGTCTTGGGATTCAGCTCCTACCTACATACCAAATCTAGGGGCTGGATTACCTGCTAGGTCCCTCCTATGGGTGGAACCAGGGAAGGGGGTGGTTACACCCCTTTCCCTTTGTCCAGTTTTGCGCCAGAGCTGGGGCTGGAGTGCCCCAGCACTGGTTTGAACTGGACTATGCATGGGACACCTTGTGTGCCTAAGGCATTGTCTCATTTCTTTCAGCCCTCCCTGCCCCAATACACTATAGCCTGTCTGGGGTGGTGCTAGCACCTCCCAAGACAGGAAACCTATTGTCCAAGCCTCCCTCATTGGAAGGACTCCCAGCAGCAGGAGGTCAGACTTTGGTCTGTGGCAGCAGCATCCAGTTTGTGATGCTGAGGCTCTGGTTAACTTTAACCGGGATTAGTAGGAACAACATGTCTTCTCCCTCTAGAAGGGTGGAATGCTACCCCCGTTGCCAGAATTGGCAAGGGGGTAGTATTCCAAAGCATATGACACCTTACACGACATGTTTTGATAAAGCCAAACCACAGTTAGCATTTAGCCGCAAGGTTCATAATGCACTTAAGAGTATATGGTATGGCTATATCCTAGAACAGCTATAAGGACATGGTTCCGAAAGCTGCAGACAGGTTCAGCTCATGCTAGAGCCTCATCTCACATAAAAGCAAGCACTCTGCCTCCAGGATTGTCAAGGCCTGCCATAGGAGTGACTTATAGGTGTATATGTGTCTAGATATAAGGTTAGATATAGGAATACTATATCTAAGCAAGGGGTGATTACACAACCTTGCCCCAGCTGAGTGATCAGCCAGTTGTGCCAATGTGAGGGGCCAGCCAGGGGTGGCATAATACATACTGCAGCCCCTGGTAGGCCTTGGATGCACCTATGCCCTGGGTACCTAAGGTACTCTATACAGGGGCTCATAAGGTGACCCAATATCCAATTGGAGATGTACCTAAAGTACATGGAGTCCATTTTACAGAGAGAGCAGGTAGCCTGGGGCCCTGATTAGCAGGATCCCAGGCCAACTAAATCAAAAACCAGCTAAACACTAGGCAAAAAATCTGGGGTAATCATAGTCAGGTATCCACCTTCCTACAGCAGGTGGTAAATGGAAGACACACTGCAGTGAGGTCACTTGTCTGAGGAAGTAAGTGCATGGTTAGGTAAAACTGAATATGGATTTTTCTGTATAAATATATGAATAAATGATAGCAAAGGAGTGCGCTGGTGAAACTTTGGCCTTATCTCACCTAGAAAGGTTAAGCCTGAGTGAGTAAAAGGTTCTCTGATGCTTGTGTGAAGAGTGAGCGGAAGGGATTTACTCATAGTGTATGCAAATTATCTTTCCTTTGAATTAGTCACTCAGGCACAGTGGCGAATGTTTCTACATTGTTAATTAATGAAAATCGCATTTAAAACTGAAGAGAAATAAGTTTTTGTATTACCTTGCAAAGGAGGGAGTCAGTTGCGGTGCTGCGCTGATGTCACCAAGAGCCGCGCTGGTATTGGTTGAGACAGCGGGTGTGTAGCTGAGGTAATAATTGTAAAGGAGGCGTGAGTGCAGGAGCGTGAGAACTTGTATCACCGGAAAAGCCGCGCTACTATTGGCTGGAATTTATTCAATTTTAAATATTGATTGGTCTGTGAAAAATAAGAAACGTGTTGGTATTGGAAGCATTTAAATAAACAATCGAGTGTCATCATCAAATTAAAGCTGCATACATTTATGTGGCATTTAGATCCAGCATTTTTAGGAAATCAACCTGATAGAAAATGTCTAGGCTTTGCTAAAGAACAACAGTTTAAAGGAAGACCTTATATCATGTACGGAGGAAAAAGAAAAATGTCAATTTTCAAGAGAGTTAAGAACTTCTTTAAGAAGGATAGAGTCATTAAAACCAGAGAAGGGATTATTATTCCGCCACCAAATACGCCCGCCTCATACATGATGGTAGAAAGGGGCTATCACAGTTGTGTGTGATTAGAGAACTGGATGGAGTACACTAAAGATGATGGAGTTTTGGCATTTCCAGAAAATGGTACTTTTAATGACAGAATTTTGTACAATTTGAGAACTCGCATGAATGAGTTAGATCCCAGACCTAGATTAACGCAGTACGAAGCATTAGAAGAATGGGAAACTGAGGCTTTTGAGCGAGATCGACCCAGAAGTGACAGGAATTTGAGCACGTTTTATCCCAAATTTCCCCGACAATCGAGAGATAAGCAAATGAAACAATGGAAACAGTCCATGTTAGCAGAAGGATTGTATCCTGTATTAACCTTAGAAGAACCATCAGGAAGTAAGAGTACAGAGAAAACTAGAAATTTAATGACTAGTGGTGATTCAGAGGATGATTACCTGGATGATTTGTTAATGAAAAACCCACCACCTTATCATGAGGAAGCAAGTAGAGTTCACCTGAGGGCCCCATTCTTAAAACCACCTTTGGTTCCACAAATCATACATGAAACCTCATTAGAAAAAGTGTTACAGGAAAAGGAGCGAGAAGCAATAAATAAACAGAGAAGTGAGTTAATTCAGAAAATCTCCCAGTTGAATACTAGTCCTGAAGCCTTGACTATTCCGGTAACCATCGGTCCTGTTGTTCCATTATATGGAGGAAAATAGTCCTGTCCTAAAACTCCTGTTGTGACTACACCTATAGTGCAACCTAGAAAAGAACCTTTAATAGTGGATGACCAAGCAAGTGAGTGCGAGTCAGTGATTTCCCTGATGGATTTACCTATATGGGAACCGGTGGGTGATTCGGTCAGGAAAATCACTCCCGGAAGCTCTAGAGAGGTACGGATGAAAACCTCATCCGGTACGAGAAATGCAACTGTAGTATCCCCGGAAGAAATAGAAAGATGGTCCAGAGAAATAGAAAAGCCAATATCACAGCCGAAAGTATTGGATATTTTTAAATTAAGAGTTGAATTAGAAGAAATGATTGCTGGAAATGTGGGATTGGAAAGGTTGAATACATTTAGTGAAGATGAATTGTTGTTTATCTTTCGAAGTATCACTCTGAATACTAAAACATTTCATGAGAAGTTAATGAGTTTGGCCTCTGATATGGGAATTGAAATTGGTAAACCTAAAATGTTACAGAAACCTTACTGAGCTGAATTTTCTGATAAGGATTTGGAAAATATGAATGTGTCAGGACAAAAAGTGCAAATTAAGGAGTTGTTGTCATTATTACAAAAATGGGGTGATTTAGACAGGTGGAAAACTAGATGGATAAAGAAAAAGGAGGAAGCCCAAGCAAAACGCACTGCATCTGAGTATTTATTAAAAGAACCAGAAAAAGTAGAAAGGTTGTGCGCAATGAGAGAAGTGCCAGGAGGAGGGTATGTACATGTCCCATGGTCTCGACAGGATATTTTATCATTTACAAATGATTTCCCGAAACTCAAAGAGAAACCTGTAGAGTGGTACAGACAAGTCGAAAGGTTTGTAAAGGTCTCAAAAGTGTTGCTGAAAGATTTAGATGGGCTATTTGATATTGTCGTTCCTGCAGATTTGTGGACAGAATGTAAGATTACTATAGATTAGCCCAGTGACGAGTACCCAAGAGACCTAAAGACAGGAGCACCATCAGATGATGTGATGAAAAAATACCATCAAGTCATAACCTTCCTAAAAGGGAAAGTACCCCGAAAGAGACAGATTGGACAAGAATAGACAGAACTTCCCAAAATAAAGATGAGTCAGTACATGCATACTAAGAGCGCCTTTTACAGGTATTCAAGCAGTATAGTGGGTTGGAAAACATTGATACAAAAGACATGCCACATTTTATTTATTGTTTTGTGTCAGGGTTAAGGCCGGAAATTTAGCAAATGATTAAAGATCATAAAATTTGCTGGCAAGCACGACCCCTATGGACACCATCAGTGCCTGAACCAGAACTGGCGCAGTGTAGTTCAGTGGACTTTGGGCGGGCATCTTCTGTCCTATTCATTGCAAAGTCCGTATACTTGTGACACAATATGACCATGTGCTAATGCATAGTCGAATGACCTGCCTAGGAAAGTGAGCGTTTATAACTGATGCCTGTACTGTAATGTGTACCTTTTTAAAACAATAAAAACAGATGTTTAAAAAAAAAACATTTGCTGGCAAGCCAAAACTGTTGATGAGATTCTAAAATATGCAAAATATTGTGGGGATGAAATTGATAATAAACGTAAGAATTTAGAAGAAAAGGTAATGTGGGCACAAGTAAAATTATCAGAGCAACAAGAACTCCAGTTGAATCAATTGAAAAATAATCAGAATGAAGGAGAAGGAAATGGGGGTAAACCAAGGGGAATAATGAACAGAGAAGAGGTAAAGAAAAAATGTCCCTTTCATGGGTGCAGAAAAATGGGGCATTGGAGTAACGAGTGTAAAGCTGTATTGAGTAACAATGTACAAACTGACAATTTGAATCCACAGACGCAGAATGGGGTGTCAAGGAAGCAACAGCAACAGGTAATACAGAACCAGTTACCACTTGCACCTATGTCAGATTCTGGGAGCCAAGTTAAATACTGTGTGGATACCCCAAATTGGTAGGGAAGTGGTAGCAGAAACGCAGTGACATCACAATTTCTATTGTGTGACGCATTGTTTGAAGAAGACAGTTTCTGACGGTGCCTGAGAGGAGAGGACGAGGAATGCGTACTTGGAGCATCCTTGTCGGTAGATCAGTCAGGTCCATACATTGAAGGAAAGGTTGAGAGAAATGATGTTACCTTTCTGTTGGACACTGGTGCTACCCGTTCTACTGTGAGAACAGCAGACGTTTCAAACCTACCCCTCTCGGGAGAAGCGATCCAAGTAGTGGGCTTTTTCTAATACACAAATTAGTACCCCAGTTACAGAACCAGTGGAAGTCAGAATAGTTGAATTTTAAAGAAATGCATACATTTGTTGTGTGCTATTCCAGTCCAGTGAACCTGTTAGGTAGGGATTTGCTACCTAAAATTAATTGCATGATCTTTTGCACCCCAAGTGGTGTTGAAATTCAAACCCCAGAAGAAGATGGGGTTTGTAAACTAATGTTAGCCAAACAGGAGACTGGATTAATGGGAAATGTCGACCCAGTAAAGGTGACAGTGAAAGAAGGTGCAGTTTACCCAAATATTTGACAGTACAAAATGAGCCCAGAAATAAAAGTAGGTGTTGCAGCAGAAATACAGCGTTTGGTCGAGCAAGGCATTTTACAAGAAATAATGAGCAGTCCATTTAATTCACCTATAATTGGCATAGAGAAACCAAGTGGAAAATACAGGGTCATACAGGACCTCCGCAAAATTAATAAGATTGTCATCCCATGTTGTCCAATTGTGCTAAATCCTGCAGTGATTTTGTATCAGATACCGTGGGAAGCTGGATGGTTCACGGTAATCGATTTGTGGCATGCATTTTTCTCCATTCCATTACATCCTGATAGCAAATTTCCTTTCTTGTTCAAATTTGACGATCATGTCTACGTTTGGAACCCTTTTCCTCAGGGGTACACAGAGAGTCCCTCGATTTTTTATCAGATTTTGTAAAAGTGTCTTGAACCTCTGGTGCTGCCCGGACAGTCCGTCCTAGTGCAGTATATAGACAACCTATTGGTAGCGTCTAAAACTCGAAATGACTGTGTTATTGATACTATTGCATTACTGAATCATTTGGCTGAAGGAGGACATAAAGTGGCACCTGAGAAGTTGCACTTTTGTACCACTTCAGTAAAATATCTGGGGAACCAGATAGAAAGAGGCGTCAGGAGATTTACTTCAGAAAGAATCAAAATAATTAGAAACATGAATCTAACTCAAACACAGAAAGAAATCAGAATGTTTCTTGGTGTTGTAGGTTACTGCAGACAATGGATTGTGGGATTTGCAGTCCTAGCTAAACCTTTAATACAAATGACAAAGAAGAGAGCAAAGGACCCAGTAGAATGGGATGACAAGAGCATGACTGTTTTCTTGAAATTGCGAGAATGTCTGTGTTCAGCACCAGCATTAGGGATGCCTGACTATTCGAAGGAATTTGCACTATTCTGTGATGCACGTGACAATTGTGCACTGTCTGTTTTGACCCAGACCCATGGTCTAATGCGACGTCCTGTGGCATATTTTTCTGCTACACTAGATCCAGTGAAAATTGCAAAAAACACAGTTGATGGACAGAATGTAGAACAATGTCATACATTCACCCCAGTACAAGGATCTGGGCCTAAATCCATCGTTTTTTTGCACTCCACACCACCCTGGGTTAGACACTGGCTATATGCAAATCAGCTCTGACCCTGTGCCTCATGGGAACAGTCCAGTCCGAACTACCAAGCCATGTCTTTCCCAGACCGGAATCAAGCATCCAAGGACCGGTTTCTGGCTATCAGCCTTCTTCAGCCTGGATAGCTTGACTCCAGTGGTGTGGAGAGCCTGGGACTCACGTCTGAGTATACCCAGCACACTCAGGGTGAAAATTGCAAAAAACACAGTTGATGGACAGAATGTAGAACAATGTCATACATTCACCCCAGTACAAGGATCTGGGCCTAAATCCATCGTTTTTTTGCACTCCACACCACCCTGGGTTAGACACTGGCTATATGCAAATCAGCTCTGACCCTGTGCCTCATGGGAACAGTCCAGTCCGAACTACCAAGCCCTGTCTTTCCCAGACCGGAATCAAGCATCCAAGGACCGGTTTCTGGCTATCAGCCTTCTTCAGGCTGGATAGCTTGACTCCAGTGGTGTGGAGAGCCTGGGACTCACGTCTGAGTATACCCAGCACACTCGGGGTGAAAATTGCAAAAAACACAGTTGATGGACAGAATGTAGAACAATGTCATACATTCACCCCAGTACAAGGATCTGGGCCTAAATCCATCGTTTTTTTGCACTCCACACCACCCTGGGTTAGACACTGGCTATATGCAAATCAGCTCTGACCCTGTGCCTCATGGGAACAGTCCAGTCCGAACTACCAAGCCATGTCTTTCCCAGACCGGAATCAAGCATCCAAGGACCGGTTTCTGGCTATCTGGCTATCAGCCTTCTTCAGCCTGGATAGCTTGACTCCAGTGGTGTGGAGAGCCTGGGACTCACGTCTGAGTATACCCAGCACACTCGGGGTGAAAATTGCAAAAAACACAGTTGATGGACAGAATGTAGAACAATGTCATACATTCACCCCAGTACAAAGATCTGGGCCTAAATCCATCGTTTTTTTGCACTCCACACCACTCTGGGTTAGACACTGGCTATATGCAAATCAGCTCTGACCCTGTGCCTCATGGGAACAGTCCAGTCCGAACTACCAAGCCATGTCTTTCCCAGACCGGAATCAAGCATCCAAGGACCGGTTTCTGGCTATCAGCCTTCTTCAGCCTGGATAGCTTGACTCCAGTGGTGTGGAGAGCCTGGGACTCACGTCTGAGTATGCCCTGCACACTCGGGGTGAAAATTGCAAAAAACACAGTTGATGGACAGAATGTAGAACAATGTCATACATTCACCCCAGTACAAGGATCTGGGCCTAAATCCATCGTTTTTTTGCACTCCACACCACCCTGGGTTAGACACTGGCTATATGCAAATCAGCTCTGACCCTGTGCCTCATGGGAACAGTCCAGTCCGAACTACCAAGCCATGTCTTTCCCAGACCGGAATCAAGCATCCAAGGACCGGTTTCTGGCTATCAGCCTTCTTCAGCCTGGATAGCTTGACTCCAGTGGTGTGGAGAGCCTGGGACTCACGTCTGAGTATACCCAGCACACTCGGGGTGAAAATTGCAAAAAACACAGTTGATGGACAGAATGTAGAACAATGTCATACATTGTCATACATTTCAAAAAACGATGGATTTAGGCCCAGATCCTTGTACTGGGGTGAATGTATGACATTGTTCTACATTCTGTCCATCAACTGTGTTTTTTGCAATTTTCACCCCGAGTGTGCTGGGTATACTCAGACGTGAGTCCCAGGCTCTCCACACCACTGGAGTCAAGCTATCCAGGCTGAAGAAGGCTGATAGCCAGAAACCGGTCCTTGGATGCTTGATTCCGGTCTGGGAAAGACATGGCTTGGTAGTTCGGACTGGACTGTTCCCATGAGGCACAGGGTCAGAGCTGATTTGCATATAGCCAGTGTCTAACCCAAGGTGGTGTGGAGTGCAAAAAAACGATGGATTTAGGCCCAGATCCTTGTACTGGGGTGAATGTATAACGTTGTTCTACATTCTGTCCATCAACTGTGTTTTTTGCAATTTTCACCCAGAGTGTGCTGGGTATACTCAGACGTGAGTCCCAGGCTCTCCACACCACTGGAGCTAAGCTATCCAGGCTGAAGAAGGCTGATAGCCAGAAACCGGTCCTTGGATGCTTGATTCCGGTCTGGGAAAGACATGGCTTGGTAGTTCGGACTGGACTGTTCCCATGAGGCACAGGGTCAGAGCTGATTTGCATATAGCCAGTGTCTAACCCAGGGTGGTGTGGAGTGCAAAAAAACGATGGATTTAGGCCCAGATCCTTGTACTGGGGTGAATGTATGACATTGTTCTACATTCTGTCCATCAACTGTGTTTTTTGCAATTTTCACCCCGAGTGTGCTGGGTATACTCAGACGTGAGTCCCAGGCTCTCCACACCACTGGAGTCAAGCTATCCAGGCTGAAGAAGGCTGATAGCCAGAAACCGGTCCTTGGATGCTTGATTCCGGTCTGGGAAAGACATGGCTTGGTAGTTCGGACTGGACTGTTCCCATGAGGCACAGGGTCAGAGCTGATTTGCATATAGCCAATGTCTAACCCAGGGTGGTGTGGAGTGCAAAAAAACGATGGATTTAGGCCCAGATCCTTGTACTGGGGTGAATGTATGACATTGTTCTACATTCTGTCCATCAACTGTGTTTTTTGCAATTTTCACCCCGAGTGTGCTGGGTATACTCAGACGTGAGTCCCAGACTCTCCACACCACTGGAGTCAAGCTATCCAGGCTGAAGAAGGCTGATAGCCAGAAACCAGTCCTTGGATGCTTGATTCCAGTCTGGGAAAGACATGGCTTGGTAGTTCGGACTGGACTGTTCCCATGAGGCACAGGGTCAGAGCTGATTTGCATATAGCCAGTCTGTAACCCAGGGTGGTGTGGAGTGCAAAAAAACGATGGATTTAGGCCCAGATCCTTGTACTGGGGTGAATGTATGACATTGTTCTACATTCTGTCCATCAACTGTGTTTTTTACACTAGATCCAGTGGCATCTGTATTGCCAGGATGTCTGAAAGCGGTAGCTGCAACTTGCATGAGTCTTGAGCAAAGTGAATCTATCATTATGGGACATCCTGTAACTGTGTATGTTCCGCATGCAGTTGTGATTCTGTCAACAAGAACACGTACTCAGTACCTAACTCCTAGTCGGCTGACTAAGTATGAACGAATCACTCTAGGTGCAGAAAATTTGACCATTGCTAGATGTACTGTCCAGAACCCAGCAACATTGTTGCCTGATTCACATTTTGATATGGTAAAGGAAGAAGTCGAACATGATTGTATCGACCTCACAGAATACAGTACTAAGCCAAGATCAGACATAAGAGAAGAACCCCTTTTGAATTCACAGTATGAGCTTTTTGTAGATGGCTTATGCATGAGACATGAGGAAGGAGGATTAAGTGCTGCCTATGCTGTGTGTACTTTATAGGGTCCAGTTGAAGCATCCTATTTACCTGGAGTCAAGTCTGCACAAGTAGCCGAATTGATTGCATTGACAAGAGCTTGTAAAATTGGGAAAAATTGGAAAGTAACCATATATACAGCTGCCACCTTATGTTGCTTGGAGGTGTGAAAACGTGGGAGGAAGTGAGAGACTTGCAAAATGAAGCAGAACAAAAGGAAAAGGAAGAGTAGGAAAAGATTGTCAGAGAAGGGTTAGAGATGGTGTTATTGTTTACCTTGATGGTAGGCCTGTGTTACCAGTCTGTATGCTTGCTCCTATGGCTAGGATGTACCACGGAGATTCTCACCTAGGGCGAGATGCTATGAACAGGCTTTTCAGAAAAACTTGGTTCAATGCGAGGTTCAGGAAAGTAGCAGAGGGTCTTTGCCAGAGGTGCATAACCTGTCAACGAATGAATCCTGGTAAGAGAACTGTAGTGTTGCCAGGAAAGATTGGAAAGGCAGAGGGTCCCTTCATAAGACTCCAGATTGATTTCATTCAGTTACCCCTATGTCGAGGACTAAAATATGTACTTGTCATTGTCTCCCTGTTTTCAAAATGGGTGGAAGCTTACCCTACCCGCAGAAATGATAGTCTCACTGTAGCCAAACTACTACTGAGGGAACTCATACCTAGGTTCAGTTTTCCTGTAACAATTGAGTCAGACCGAGGGTCTCATTTTAATAATGAAATAATTTGTTTGATCTGTGAAGCATTCCAAATTGATCAAAAGCTGCACTGTGCATATCGCCCAGAGGCTTCTGGAGTGGTAGAACAACTGAATAGCACAATCAAGTCAAGAATAGGAAAGATGTATGAATCTACCCGATTGGAGTGGCCAGATGCTTTACCTCTTGTTCTGATCTGACTCAGAAGCATCCCAGACAGAAATACAGGCTTGAGACCCAATGAGATACTCATGGGAAGAGCAATGAGGCAAGCTTGGGTGCCAGGACACAAACTGATAAATATATCTGATGACTTAGTACTAGAGTACTGCAAAGAACTGGCTGACCAAGTCCGTTTTATCTCTCACCAGGTTGGGGAAGACGCTGTCGCCAGGCAATCAACTCCAGCACATGACCTGAATCCAGGTGACTTAGTAGTGATAAAGGAACATACTCGAGAATCTTGCCTAGCACTGAGGTGGGGAGAGCCACATCAAATGATATTGGTTACCGCCACAGCTATAAAGTGCAAGGGAATTCCAAACTGGATCCATGCCAGCCCTACCAAGAGGGTGACAGAACCTGATGAAGTAGGAGCTGAAGGCTGCGCAGCTGAGGGGTCCCAAGAGATCGATCCTGAAGTAGCTGATGAGGAACAACCGAGCACCAGTCAGGATGAATGGATTCCTGTAGTTGACATACCTGCAGAAATTGTGAGAACCAGAAATCAAACCTATTTAGATAGAACGAGTGATAGAACGGATGAGTCAGGAATAGAAGAACACACTCAGATCACAGAAATCAAAGTCAATAGTGATTTTGAGGAGGACCAGATAAGGAGAGATCAATGTACTCAGACATTTAAAACACCAACCAGAGCTCCTGAGTATGAGGAGGGACAGATAGGTATTAGGGTGAAAGCTCAGGCAGAAAACAAAAAAGAAATCAATAGACCTGAGCAGGACCAGATAGGTGTAGAAAAACGTGTTCAGGAAGAAAAAGAAGGTGTACAGAGTCAAAGTCAAAGTCAGCAAACTCCTGAACAAGGCCAGATTAGTATCTAGGCAGAAGAAACGAAAATAAGCCCTGGACAAAATCAGATACAGAGGGATTCAGAAGTCGACAAAGAACAAATTGTGCCACAACTGAATGAAAATAAAAGAGCATCTGAAGAAAGCCAAAGCACAGTGCCAGCTAAAATACTCAGAAAGGGGGATACGTGGCTTGGTTTTGTCAAAAGACTGAAATTTCGCCTTAAAACAATAAATGAAGAACCAGAGCAAGTAAATGAAATATCAAGTCAAACTGGATCATCCACAGAGCAAATCAGAAGGAGAAGTCCCCGTTTGAAAAGACTAAATAACAAGTTCAGAGACCCTGACTGAACCTATGTCATCCTCGAAGACTTTGAAAACTTAGAAGTAAGTGATGAAAGTGATGATGAATTGATTGTTGATCAGACTGACGAAGAAGTGAGACCAACTTGAGAAAAGATTCACAGGTTAAAGGCTGTGGAAAAGTTCCAAAGAGGGGCTAAGTCTCCTTAGTCAGAGATGGTTGATTATAATGTTATCGGAAAACCGAAAAGAAACTGCCTAAAAACTTGCTGTAGAATATGCACATGTAGTATATTAATAGTAGTTATAGTATGGTTTGGACTGACATTAGCTATATCTTACTTGAAGAGCAAAAATATGCAGAATGATACTAGTATACCTGAACAAGTAGACGCACCTAAGAACATAGATACACATGAGAAGACAGTTAGCCTTAAGCAAAAATAAGTAGATTTAGATGCACCAGGTGAGGTGGAATTACACTATAGTAGACCAAATAATAGAACTGACTTAAATGTTTTCGCTAACCTTTTAGTACATTATGTAGAAGCAATGGAAATCTGTGACTGCTATGTGTATGAAATTGCATACCATCACATACCATCACTTACACCTGACATATGGTATTTCATGTAGTATATTATCTAGCTTATTTTATAGAACTGGAAGACTGCAGTATTATTATTCTAAATTTGATGTAATCTTTTCTGAAGTTCCTTTACGTAGAAGTTTAAATCGCATCACTAGACTCTACACATTTTATGGGTGATTATTTTCTAACAGTATGCTCAATAGATATAGCTGAAGCACACAAAGATAATCTAACATGTAAGCTGCAAGAAAAAGAAAAGATATTTCTAAACTTAGAAAAGGAGACAGGATTTCCATAAAAAGGCCACTAAACAGAAACAAATGATTCCTAAATGGGCTGAAAGTAAAGAGTTTACCTCAAATGGCAAGACTCAAGCTGCTATGTTGCTGGATTTCAAAAAGAAAGGGAAACTTTGTCTCCATAGAAAGAAAACAGATTACTATAATAATATGTTCATTGGCTCCAGTGAATGTGAACACAATTTCAAACTAATCAGGGGTTGGGGTTTGGAAGACAGAACTGAAACAGTATTTTCCTTAATTTATAACATTTGTGGGAACAATGCTTATTTTAAATTACCTGATCGTTGATATGGGAGTTGCTATTTCGGAATAGTATTTCCAAAGGTGTACCATGTAAAAAGAATCACTGGAAGCAATGAAGAACATAATGGACTAACACGTAGTAAAAGAGCTAGTTTTGCTGAAAGTGTAGGTGACATATTTAGTGCATTGATACCTTCAGTGGGAGTGGTTCTGAACACTCAAAGAATTTGCAAATTGTCAACAGTAGTGGATCGTTTATCGACTGACACTGCTAGTGGATTTCTAATGATCAATACCAAACTTGTTGCGGTAAGATCAATGGATTTACAAAATCAACATGCTCTTGATATATTATTGGCAAAAGAGGGCGGAGTCTGTAGAATGCTGAAATCGCAACCTTGTTGCACTTACATTCCTGACGAAAGCGTTGAAATTAAAAAGTACGCGAAAAATATTACACATTTGAGAGAAGAATTGAAACCACTGGAGGTTGACAGTGCATGGAAGAGACTAATTAGTGGTCTCTCTTCTGTAGGTAGTTGGTTTTCTAATATAGTTGGTTTTGTAGGTAGAATACTGATGCCAATATCGGGAGTAGCCCTACTGGTTCTAAGTATAATAATTTGGTGCAAGTTTTGCAGAAACACAAATCAATATACCGTAAATACAAAGGGAAAGAAAAGAAACTTCAATGAAATTGAGCTTGAGGAATTAAGGGCCCGATGTAGGTGGCAAATACCGGTCGGAAACGGCCGAATTCGGCCGTTTCCGATCGGTATTTGGCATCTTGAGATGTAGGGGGCCAGATTTTACAGATTCTGTAAATTTACCGAATCAGTAAATTTACAGAATCTGTAAAATACCGAATCGGTATTTTTACCGATTCGGTAATTCCCAGATGTAGGTGGGACTCTTCTGAGTCCCAAAGGCCCTACAAATTCGGTATTTTACCACCCAATCCAATTGGGTGTTAAAATACCGAATTCAGGTGTGCATGCACATGTGTGCATGCACACCTAGCCATGTGACAGACAGACATGCCCTTAGGGCATGTCTGTGTGCCACATGGCACACATGCCTATTTTTGGGGTTCCAGAGGGTGTCAAAGTGACACCCCCTGCACCCTTGCTAGAATCGGTATTTACCGATTCTGTAATTACAGAATCGGTATTGCCCATTGATTCCTATGGGCTTTAAGGCCCATAGGAATCAATGGGCAATACCGATTCGGTATTTACAGATTCGGTAAATACCGAATCTTAACGATTCGGTATTTACAGAATCTGTAATACCTACATCTCCCCCCTTCATATTTACCGACTCTTAAATACCGAATCAGTAAAATTCGGTATTTAAGAGTCGGTAAATATGAATTACCTACATCTGGCCCTAAATGAGGATTTATATGAGAAAATTAAAAATGTTCACATGAATAATAGGGAGAAACCTAAACGAGTGTTTGAAGAGATAGAGCTGAATAAATGTTGAAAGTTGGCATCTGTTTCTGTAATTTGTGATGATATAAAATATCATCAAAGAGGGGATTGATGGAGCAAGGTTTCACACGTAAAGAGACTTGCTCGGATTTAATCCTCTCAAAATAACACATAACGTATTAATAAACATGTTTTGTATTATTAACAATGCACCACACAACATTTCTAGTATCTAGGCTAAGCTTACCTATGTGCTTTTTTACTAACAGTAACTCGAGTGACCTAATATGGCCACCGCAATGTGGAAACCTTTCTGCGCATGCGTCTGTCACACTCACGTGACATGACGTACTATTTGCTTGGTAGGAAATTTTTTCTTCTGCGCACTAGAACTAAAGATGGCTGCTGTATGTTTTCACATGCTAATGCTTGCATCGCTACTCCAACTAAATTGTTTGTTCTGCTTAATTCCTAACGCAATAGTTAAAATAAAGCAAATGGGAATAGAGTTGAGATAAGTGGTATACAGTGCATTCACTTATTCTTTGTTCTAATACTGTTTCTCTTCTACTTTGCTATTAGCTCGTATTTGGGCCTGATGTAATCTTGCTGCACTCCATTATGAAAGATTTGAGTCTAAGCACAAGAGTCCAAGAATCCTTGAGTCATGACATTGAATCCATGCCAGTGACAGTCTTGCCTGCAATGCACCTGGGAACACAACCCCATGAACTCTCCAGAGGAAGAGAATAATATAAAATGTTAATACGTCGTACTCCTTTTGCTACATCCATTGCCAGGAGGAATAAAAGTGCATGGGAAAATAAAATTATGGGAGGGAACGTTAATTTAAATACTGAATATAAGTGACCTCATATTAATATGGTGTGATGACCTATCCTTGCCTTTTTGACCAATCAAATTGAGGGAATACACAAATTCGCAACACTGGGGGGTGGTACACTGCCCTGGAAAATGGTATATCTAAGGTAGGCTTAGCTAGTTAGATTGTCCGACTTGTCCGAATAGCTGACCTGTCACTGACCCAGTGCACTCAATAGGTGACCGAGAGCAGAGGTGCTGGCGGAGCACTCTGTCAGAAGAATCGATACCCCAATCGGGGTTCTGGGAAGGAGTTCGATAACCCAATCGGGGTCCAACTGTTAGCTGCAGAGAGGTTTGCGACTCTGGCGTTGCACTTTAGCTGTGGGTGCCGGTTCTAACCTGTGTTGGTCCTCTCCTGATCCAATTTGGCCCTTACGTATCCTAATTCTGGTCAGCACCTGTTCTATCTGCTATCACCTGAACTATCGGGGTTCTGTCCTTTATCCCAGCCTGTGACCAGGGTTGGTCTTCACACTATACTAGGTAATTATAAACTAAATGTAGGAGTTGTTAGTGTTTGTAGATGAAGTTGTCAGAAGTAAATCCACAGTTATTTGAGTCCAAAGTCCAATCAAGACCCTCCATCCAATGTAGAGAGTTCAGTGAGAGTCAACAAAGTGAACGCTTGGCACACAATGGAGGGTATCAGGAATAGGTTTTCACTTTCTGGGGGTGATGCATAGCCATCGTTCTCTCATGTTGTCTTCTTCGGTGAACAACCCTTTTTCTCTTTCTCGGGGGGACCCTCAGTTGCAGCCAAGGTCGGAGGTGCAGGGGGCACTCCACCAGCATCCACATCACTCCCTGTGGCAGGTGCAGATTTTGATATACGTAATGTTGTGGGCACACAGGGAGGTGTGGACATGTTGGTGGCAATCTGGCAGAGGCAGGTGAGACTGTCCCTGTGAGCCGCTGTCAGGTCTTCATTTTTGAAAGGTATTCCTCCACTTTAGCATAATGGGCTGCCTTCTGTTCTTGCATGGTCCTGAGAATCCCAACTACCTGGCCAAAATCCCCTGTGCAACCCTCATATGCATGGAGCATTCGGGATAGGTGTGGGTCATGTGCAGCATCAGTACCAACTGCATGTTGGCTCAGGTCCCATGGCCCCTCCCACCACCCCATCCCACCTGACCAGGACCAGTTGGGGGTGGCATAGTCACCACGGAGCCTCCTTCATCGTTGACAGTGCTGGTGTTCTCCGTCGAATCCAGATTACCCAGTGTTACTGTGCTTTCAGTGTTGGCTCGGGCTGGTGAGTCTGAGAGGCTAGGCATCAGCTGTGTGTTGGCTGCTGAGGTGGGAGTGGCCACAGAGGATGCTGGTGTTACTGCTGCTGGTGGTATGGTCAGTGCCACACCTGAAGGGCCAGGTAGTTCGTCGTCGTCCAAAGTATGTTGAGAGACCTCAGTGCCGGAGTGCTCAGGGTTGACCAGAGCCTGGGACTGACTGTCCAGGTTTGCGGTCAAGGTGTTCCCAGCTTGCCTTGTGGGTGCATGAAAGACACAATGATTGTTGTGACTGTCTACAGCCCCTCAGATCATTACCATAACAGTGTCTACTGAAGCTAAGGATTACTTGATGTCTAGAGATTTCCCCCTCCCAGCAAGGTGGAGGAGTGTTGCCAAAGGCCACATCTCCCATCATATCCTGTCCTCAACTCACCTTCCCAGCCAGCCCAGACAGCACACCTGGGACCATGCTGTCCCTGATGTTGAGAAGAAAAGTACTGTGAAGATGGCTGACACTGTGGACTGGTGTGCAGAGCACAAGGTCATGATGGTAGTTGTGAGCAGAAGCAAACAACAGGTCCCTGTGTCAGCCATCTTTAATGTACACTTTACCCATTGTCAGGACATCAAACTCTATGATAGCCTGGTTGGGCTGGTTGGGCTTGGTGGGAGGAGGACTGTCTGCACTGAGTATGTCTACCATCATGCCCTGTCCTCCACACACCTTCCCAGCCAGTCTAAACAGCACACGTGTGACTATGCTGTCCCCACAAGTGAATGGACATGCACTTGCAAGATGTCTGACTGTGGGACCTGTTGTTTGCTTCTGCCCACAACTCCCATCCTGGCCATGTGCTCCCCACACCATTCCCCAGTGTCAGCTACCTAGCAAGTACATTCACATTCAGTCTCAGGGACAGCATAGTCCCAGGTGGGCTGTTTGGGCTGGGAGGGAAAGTGTGTTGAATCAGGCCTATACGGGCATGTCCAAATGTAACAGTAGGGAAAGTGTTGGATAGCGTGTGGGTAAAAATTACTATTCCCACTCCAGTGAGTGCAACAGTAGGGAAAGTGTTGGATAGCGGGAGGGTAAAAATAACTATTCCCACTCCAGTGAATGCAACAGTAGGGGAAGTGTTGGATAGCGGGTGGGAATAATTTAATATTCCCACTCCACCAAGTGTAACAGATGGGAAAGTGTTGGATAGCGTAGGGGAATAATGTAGTATACCCACTCCTGCAATACAATTAACATTAATTCACAAGTAATTATTTATTCAAAATTAATTTACCTCCCACCATTTTCCCCTATAAACGCCACCTACAATTTTGTAAAATATTAATAAATTAACATATTTAATTAACAATTAATTAACTAATAACAATTAACAATAAAATTAATAACCATCAAATCTAAATTAAGTCACTCAGTTAACACTAAGAAATAACTTTTAATAAATATAATATAAAACTTATAAAAATTATATTAAAACTATATCACTTCCTACCCTACTGCCCTACCAACCCTCAACCCACTCCTAAAAAAAGTACACAATTAACAAATTAATTATTGATCATTAATAATTAAATACTAAATAATAATACAAATTAACACAATTAACACAATTGCCAATTAATTATTAATTGCTATTAATCAATTTACAAATAAATAATAATACATTAATTAACTCAATTAACAATATAAATTAATAAATACTAAATTATTAATTAATAAAAAATTGAATTAATTAATTTCAATTAAGTTACATCCCACCCTATTCCCCTATAAACCCACAACCCGCTACAGAATTAAATTACGCAAAAAGTAATTAATATATAATTAATTAATTCTAAATAATTCCTACAAAATATAATGTAATTAAATTACTTCCCACCCTATTCTCCTATAAACCCATAACCTGCTACTGAATTAAATTACGCAAAAATTAATTAACATAAAATTCATTACTTAAAAAAATTCAAACATACATTACAAAAGTAATACATACTTTTAACACATATACTAAAACTTGAAACACTAAAACAAATCGATATTTTTAACAACTATATTATGACTGTCGATATTACTAACTTCGATATTATGAAAAACGATATTTCTTACCTGCATTTTAATAGTCTGCACCACTATATTTTTGAAAGTCGATATTATGTCCACTCTATATTTAAAACTCGAGTCAGAGTAAGAATGAGTGCGAGTGAGGAAGAGTGCAAGATAGTGAATGAGAATGAATTACTACAAGTGAGAATGAATGATGGAGTGAGAAAGAGTGTGAGTGAGCGAATGTGAGTTAGAATGTGATTTTAATCGTGTTAGTCTGCCATTGACCATGACATGTAAAATATCTCCATTATGGCAGCAGCTCCTTGTATTTGATTATGCCTTTAATTGATGTGTATTCCTCGTTATCTACTAAAAACATTTACACTTTGGCTTACTTCTCTCACATTGTATGCATATTTATTTATGGTTAATAAATATAAAGAATACATTCCAAACGTATATGGTAAAGGTACTGAGCACACTAACAAAAGGCAACTTACATGATAGCTCTCCACTCCACGTGGTATTACAGAGCTCAATATTATGGTTTTATTTAATAGATAGATTCAGTTTGCAATAGGGCAACTCAACTGAAGTGGAAACGCCGTGAGAGCCTACTGCTGACCTATACAACCACTAAAATACAGCTGATATGTAACACTCATTTCGTATCTGAAGTTAAGTCACTTTCAACAACATTTTTGCAAACATATTCCTAATTTCATGAAAATGCAACTGACTGCAAAATAAATGACAATGTAGCAATATGAAAATGAGTGCTTCTTAGTACAGCAAACACTTAATGGTGATACAAATGTCAAGCATAAAGAAGGTGTGGGTTCTCATCTTCTAAAATGATGATGATTACATGGTTTTGGGAAATTATACGTATACTGTTATGGGGAAATATATAAGCAAGTGCAAAACTCAATTACTGCTATATTATGGACAATGTATGATACAACACATTTTTGTTTACTAAAAAGCTTTATCGAGCAGATATTGCATATATCACCGGAACGTCCCATTGCAAAATGTTCAAATGCTTGTGATATTTTCCTGAGGTTCAATAATTTGGTAGTAATTGAGCTAATAATCCTTCAGTTATTTTACAAACTAGTAACTTCAGCATCCCTTTTTAGGTTGGCATGATGGAGTACCTGTCGGCATACCAAATGTGAGCAACAGAAGAATTTATTTTTTAGAAGTACTAATGAAGTACTAAAGAGTCTTAGGCTCTGCCTACATGTCGGTTTCCTTCAATGCAACATTTGATTGGGCAGGCGTTGTGTTGGTTTCCTAGCAAAAGAGCATTTAATAAGGCTGTTTGTACTGCACTTTTACCTCAATACAGCAGAACTAAGTTGGTTATGTTGGCAAACAAATGATCAAGGCTTTAGGGCTGATCTGTTTATTATGACAAGCACATGTTAAAGTCCATAGGAGTTTGAGAGTGGGCTGTTAGCGTTATGTTTCAAAGTCTGCAGAGAGGTATGCTGTGACATGGAATCTCATAGAATACCATAGTGGGCAAGGGTTTTGGTGTTCAGTACTCCTTCTGACAAGCCCTGGGGATAGAAGATTTGCACCGTGAAGAAAATATTTTGTTTTGACAGCTATAATTTGTATACATTTTTAATTATATGACCATATCCCTAATGGCTGCCTTGAAGGAAAGCCTATGCTCAATACAGTAGGCCTGAGTTGTTCAAGGTGAGAAGTCAATTATAAATACCACAGGTCTGCTTTATTTACTGGCAAAGGCTATGTTGATGTCATTGACTTGTTTATTATGAACACTTATGACAAAGGCAGTAACCCAGGCTTATTTATTGTGATAGGCATATGTTAAAGGCAATAGGTCTTTAACAGTGAATTGTTATCACATTCTGTCACAGGCTGTAGACAGGTATTTTGTTACATGAAGTCTTACAGATTACTGCAGCAGGTAAAGCTGTTTAGAGTGTTGGTCACCATCTCTGAAAAACCTTTGGGGTTGAAGGTTACCAATACGATGATCCCTGTTAGCCCCTTTTGAGAGGCTTCAAATTTTTTTGCACACTGTAATTGTGTCAATATTTCCAATTTTATAACTTTTTGCATGATGGTTGCCACCTTTAGTTTGCCATGGAGTCAAGCCAATGATACAGGCAAAAGTCCCTATTAGTTCACTGGGAAACATATGTCAGATACCATAGATTTGACTTGTATATTATCAAAAGTTACAACAAAGCCAGTGGGCCTAACTTACTTACTGTGAATAGTAGTTTGTAACAGCAATAGGCCTTTAGGGCTGGATTGTATTACACTGTTCTAAAGTCCTTAGGCAGGTATTTTGTAATGTGGAATTTCACAGATTACCATAGAAGGCAATGGCTTTGGTTTTCGTGGCCCATTCATTCAAACAATGTCGGTAGAAGAAATGCACTCTGAAAAGGTTTTTCAGGAGAGATTTTATATTATTTTTACAACTGCAGTTTTAAATAGATTTTGCAATTTTACTATGGGCATATCTGATTGTTGCCCTGTGAGAATATTTATGTTCAATAAAGTAGGAAAGAGGCGATTATGGTGACAGGCCAACGATAATGGCTTTAGGCTTGATTCATAGGCCTGATTCATTCATTGAGAACATCTATTTCACAAGACTTAATTATGATCTCTTTATTATGAAGTGTAATGAAAAAGGCAGTAGGCCTGATTTATTTATTTTAAAATACATATGGTAAAGCCAATAGGCTTTTAAGTGTGGATTGCTCTTCCAGTATCTTAAAGCCTACAAACATGCATTTTGGTACATGAAACTCCACATATTTACTTTGTTGGCAATGCTTTTGGTGTTGATTACCCCCTATGACAAGCCCTACAGTAGAATATTTGTAATAACTCTTGCTAGAATACCTGCAGGAGGCCTGACTGACAGGCTTAGTATTCTGCTAGGTTCCTGTAATCAAAACACAGACACACAGATACAGACACACACAGGCACACATCCAGACTTTTTGTGTCAGCCCTTTTCTGCGACTGGTCTGGATGAGCGTAATTTCCACTCTGCTTCTACACATGAAAGCACGGGGAATGGGTTAGCTCAGTTTATCCTTTCTATGTCTTACCTGATCACATGTGCACATCAACCTGCAAATAAGTGTGCTTCAGTACCAGGTCTGGTGGAGTAGTCCTTTAGTTTTACATTTTCTCCTTTTATTGGAACACTTTCATTTCTTCCTCTCCTTCTCTTCTCTTCAGGTTCATATTAAGAGCATATTATAACACCCCTAGACAGTGATATCAAGCCACTTTCTTGCCATTAGTTTTATGTGCAGCACACCACATCCTGTGCATCGATCACGGAATGGTGTTGTTCACAGCATATCAATGTTTTACCATTCCAAGATGGCCAGCCACTGCTATGGTTAATTTTATTTGGTGCTTCAAGCATATGCCTGTCATGGTAAGCAACAGTAGACCTGCCAACCTTTTTATTTTACTATGTGAATGTCCGCAGAGAAGGGGTTTTGGTTTTCACAGGTGGGCAAGGCGATGGAGGGTAGCGCTTTGGGCATCCTACTCTGCCTAAAACGCCACAGCTACTATCCCCCACAGCAATTAGAAACTCATCGTGTGCCACCCTATGTCCTCTGAAGGTTTCAGTTGGAGCCCTCCTTTGCAGACCATTTACACCTGGGCTGCTAATCGCTTCGGGTAAGGGTTTTCAGCTCAATGTGTGATTATGCCTCTTCATAGTGAGGCTGTGAGATGAGGCATGCAGCTGTGTGTCCCACTGCAGGACCGTGCAAATTGGCAGACCTGAAACAGCATGTTTCCTTTTTAGGTCTCGCCCATGCAGCGCGCATGCGCTGCATAGGAAAGAGACCTCTTGAGATCGTTTCAGCTTTCCAGTTAAAAAACGTGCAGGTGTTGCATTTATTTTAAAGCAACGCGTGCACCTTTTGGCGATCTCCTCGCGGGAGTGAGCGGCTGGCATATGGCAGCAATTATCGTGGCGCCAGCTTCTCCCTCCCGCGAGTGAATCGCGCAGACCCCCTCCTCTCCCCCGCCCCCTGCTTTGAGGCGTGCGCGCTTGTTACTTTGTTTTGTTGGACTTGTAGTCTTTGTTTTACTACGGAAGAAGTAAAACGTACAAATCCCAGATTGCATAAGCAAGACCATCGACTGGATGACGTACTGGCGCATGAAAGTGGGGAACTGGACAGCTGTGAAGGAGCCGGGGTTGACTGACATTCCAGGAAAGCAGAGGCTTCGATAAATTTATGAGCTCCTCCGGGGTGAGTCGGAGAGCCAATTAATTTTTCGGTGTAATGATCCAAACTTCCGAAGAAAAGTGTATAGAAAAGACTTTTATAGCAGCATTTGCAGACCAGGCTATAAAGCCCTGACTACTCACCATGCTTCGTTAAGATATAACCGCTTAGATGAGCAGGCGGGGTTCCGGGATTTGGAAGGGGAAGCTGCAAAATTACTCCCTTCTAGACATTTTCCAATATTAATTAGCAAGGTGACATTTTAAACTCCGCACATATAATTTAAACACATCACTACCAGTCCCATAATGCCGTTAGGTTGGTTAGAACGCCATGGCTGACTGAAGATGTGCACGCGGAATGGCGGTACTTGACAGCCAGGCACAGTAAGACGCATGATTGGAAGCGGGCGGTGAGACGTGACTGACTGAGTGCAGTACGCCAACCGAAGTGTCCAGCCGTTAAAAAGTAAAGATTCAGTGACTGAGGTTTCTATGGCACGGGAGGCGAACTTCCTGTTTTATGATGAGTGGGTGGACCATGTCCAAAAAGACTGTGACTCTTTCAAGTTCAACAAGCGTCGCCTTAATGTGCCAGGTCCGCACGTAAAGGGCACTCTTTCTCTTCCGCAGCAGCCAATTGGCAGTCTGTCACGGGACACCTGCATTGTATTACGAGTACCACTCCTATGTCACTTATTGCCTCGTCAGGTATACTTAACATGTAAAATCCCTCTAGTGGCAGTGCTTAGAAGTGTGATGGAGTACAGGTGAGTGAGAATTTATTCCTATACCCAGGGCCACTGGAATTATGCGGCAGAGGAGAGCCAAATTGTGCGCCATAGTTGAGTAACTTATATGGCAAGAAAAGCAAAATTGTATGGCCTAATGCGCCACATTTTGTGGCAGTATTACTGTATTATTTTCTAATTTTTAGGTGGAAGTCTACCAGACAGCGCACCTGTCTAGTTTGCTACCCACATCTTGGGGACTTTTGGAAAGCTTTCCTGGGAATACATTCTGCCAATTGCTTACCATTGGCTTAGTGGTTTGTAACACATTTGCTTGCCTTCTATTTGCTGGCTTTATTTGTTTAAGGCTGTCCAGTTTGAGTTCATCCCTTCCCTTGCCCAAATTCCATTTACTGTATTCTTCCATTGGTATTGAATTCATGTAAACAGGACTCTAAATCTTGCTTTAACTTGTTTCTTTTTGGCGCTACGGAGTCGCGCGAGAACTCAGAACATGTCAGTTCAACTGATGACCTTATCGGTATTAAAATGTGTTGTTCGGAGGAACAGAGCGAGTAGCACATTTAAAAGGGAGAACAGCTTTCCGAAGTGCTGCAGAAAATCTTTGAGATCTTCTGTTATAGATTCCGGCAATTAATGAAATAAGTACCAATTACAACAGAGCGCATTGCTCTTGTCTTTAAAGTTGTATTGGTAATTGTAAGTGCATCTGGGCTGCGCCTTTCTGCTACTTCTGTGGACCGAAAGCTCTTGACTTTTTTGTAATAGCCCGCCTTTCTGCATGCGTCTTGGATTTGTCATCGATCGACTGCACTTCTGGGGATCTGATGTATTTTGTCAGAGTGGTGTGAACAACGTTTGGCAGGCAAAGCACAGAAGAAGGTGGCGTATCTCTTTACACCGTTCACTAGGAATCTGGCAGCTAATGAAGATACTGGTTTGGAATCTAGGCAGGGACCAGAAAGATGATGAGAGCCTTATCTTTTGATTTGTGACCTCCTAAATGTGTTTCACAGAATCTCTCTTTAGACAATATAAGGAGAAGGGTGGATTTGTATGGACAGCTATTGACTGAGTGAAAGTTGGCACTTGTGCGGACCTCTTGGCCTAAAATTCTGGTCCAAAAATATGGAGCATCTGTCATAAGCTTGTAAATTTAGTGAAGAACCTGGACTTTAAAACTGACACTGTACGAAAATTGACATCTTAGATCTATGTCGTCTCCTCAAAATATTTCTTCTGTAGCTGTTAGCATCATTTTGAACCTGGACTTTAAAACTGACACTGTTCGAAAATTGACATCTTAGATCTATGCCATCTGCTCAAACTATTTCTTCTGTAGCTGTTCGCATAATTTTGTTGGGCCTCACTTTTGAGGAATGTATTGCAAAGAACAGTGTCCCTAGTAATTCAGGGATCTGGGGGAATGATAGGCATACACTCAATAGTAAGTATGTCCTTTGTCCAGCCGGACAGGATTTTATTTTAGCAGGTTATAAACAATGGCACGAGGATTTTTTACACAGTGGGCAGAACCAGTGCCCCACAGAGGACAAGACAAGACAAACGAAATGATGGCAAAAACGAACAAGGCGGTCTGTGTACTTGTAATTAAGTGAGCAGACTTAATTATGTTTCAGAACACCATTGCATACATTTTTCACAATTTCTGTACATATGGTGCTAGTTTTGTCGACGACGTTTTGATGCCGAAACTTAGATAATTGGCATCATCTTCAGGACAGAGAAATACATTATGTTTGTCTTGAAATTAAATGACTGTAAATGACACTTTGCCTTTTAAGACTATACATAAATAACAAGGAGGAAAGAAAATAAGGAGGGAAAAGATAAAAATAAAAGTAAATGTCATGAGCTAGGCATGTATTAAAGTGGACCATACGTGACATGAAGGTGACAGAGGGCCCATTTAAAATGGCTGCTAGTGATGCCAGTGTGAAAAGGGTACCAAAGAGTGGGAATTTATACTAACAACAGACGGACTCGATGATACGCATTTACGATAGAAAGGGTTGGTGACCAGACCCTGGAAACTGTATGCATTCAGGAGAGTCATAAAAACATGGCACGAAATAAAATGTGACTTACTGCGCAGTGATAGGGCTGATAGCCGGAATTTCAGGACGGTGCATATGTTACAGATAAGGGCGGTGCATAAATGTGACAGAGAACTTTATAGCAGTATAACGTGTGGCATAAACACGGCACAGTGGTGAATGATAGAGAATCAGCCACATTAGTAGTGAACTCGCTGGGGGAGAGAAACCGAGTCCAGAAATCGCGGGGCAAAATTTGAAGTGACATAGACCTTTATAACAGTATAACTTGTGACATAGATACGGCTCAGTGGTAATGGATTGATTGGCACGCGCGGATATAGTGGTGGGGAATCAGCCGCACTAGTGGTGAAACCGCGGGGGAGACCGGGTGCAGGAGTAGTGGGACAATAAGGCTGGAGTTACCAAGTTTGCATAGTCCGATGGCTGTACTTTCAAGGAGGGGAATGGTTTCTGTATTTCCATGGAAGCGATCAGAGTGCTCAAAATGCTACCTGCCGAGGGAAGGAGGTGATTAGATGAGAGCGTTGAGGTCCGGGGATTAATTAAAACAGTACCATGCGCTCAAAGTATAGTTACCAAACCAGGGCGGGGCGCCTCTTCATAGGAGACCGTGCCGATCGTGTCTCACTAAAGGAAAACAACAGGAGGGGGAAAGGGTAAGGGGAGGCTTCTTCGAACTTAATGCAAGAAGGGATGGGCGAGCTAACAGTTGAGGAATGGCATTCTGCAGGCACTGTCATTACGGACTTGCAGATGGAGTACAATATTGGGGTGTACCTTGGTCTGGATAAGGGCCTCTATTGGTCCTTCAGGTGCTATAGAACTCTGCAGCTCAAATTGTGGTGGCTGCTCACAAATGATTTCAGGAAACTCCTTTTCTGCACATACTCCTCTGATTTGGTATCATAGCTTAAATTTGGTTTAATGTATGGTGGATTGCTCATAAGGTGTTTGAACACCAGACTTACAAGTTATACCACCAGGTTTACCTTGCACTCCTCTATGACCAGGATTTACCTTTTGGTGTTGCATTTTGAGTGACCAAAGATGGGATGGTGAGCCTTTTGATTGTTAAACGATTTGTATTGGGTTTTATCAAATGTAGCAATTGTTGCAGGATACTACATTAATACATTATCTACGGAATATGATAGGTAGCGATTGTAGCAGGATGAGACAATAATGAATTATTAAATGTAAGCATTACCATTTGTAGCAGGATGATACATTAACAAATTACAGGAGCGAATTGCACTGACACACTGAAGAATGAGGCGGGCCCAATGAATTAGGTTACAAAACTTGGAAAATAGTTGTGGCTATTTTCCTTTAAAGTCTTTATCCTCCGCTTTGTTTGGACTAGTCATTTTTGCTTCTCAATGCAGTTGTAAATGTGGTTACTTTTCTGATCTGGAAAACTTAAAAGTGACTTGTGGTTTGCTTGAATAATTTACAGCCACTGGTAATTACACTGGGTCAATATGTAGTCCATTATTTTGTCCACCATGCTACCTCAAACTGGAACCAGCCATATGCAAATCAGCCTTGGCTCTGCTCCAATAGGATCAGTCTAGTGCAAATTGCCAAGCCAGATCCTTTCTGACAGGAACACAAGCAACCCCCAGACTGATTTTGGACAAAAATAGGCTCCCCAGCTTTTCAAGATTATACTAATCGCAATTTTGCCTCAAAATCCTCGAATTCCCCCACTGCCTGCAATGTTAATTAAACCTGCTGCAAAAACAGAAGAAACAGTCACCGGTGTGGTATTTTTTTAATTGCTTTTCTTTTCTTTGTTATTTTGTGAAAATGCTGCCTGGCAAGAGAGCAAGAAAAGAAAAACTCCATAGGGAGATTTATTTTTCTTTATTAGACTGGAGCATTACTTCTGAACTGCTCCGTTCCATTTGGCCTTCCACCTGCCCCCAGGACGTCCAGGCGGGCAGAGATTATCACAGCGGGTAAATTCACTGAGCTGACGGGGATGACTTGGCCAAACATGCCCTGTCATTCACCCCGGGCCCTACATGAATTATGAAAGAGGACAGTGAGACCTTTAAGTTAGTCCTTTCTTTATTCGTTTAGTTAATCATATCTCGGCAACTGTATTTGATATCCTGCACTTATACAACCAAACTACATTAAATAACTGAAAAACACAGTTTGCCATGTACAAAAAGTTAATCTGTAAATCTATTGTCAAGACATCCCTCCTGTTTAGTCCTCATTTATGGGCTATGTAGCCTAAATTGAATAATATCCCATCACCTACACTAACCCTCTTCTACACCTATACTACCCCACTACTACACATCTTCTACATATCTACTCCTTTACTATCCCTCTACCACTCTACTACCCCTCCTCAAACACTCTACTATCGCTCTACTCCTCATCTACCCTTCTAACCCTATACACATCTAATACCCCTCTACCTCTTTACTACCCTTCTATCCCTCTAATACCCCTCTACTAACCCTATAGCCCTCTACTATCCCTCTTCTACCCCTCTACTAATGCTATAACCCTCTACCCTTATACCCTCTTCTACCCCTCTACCCTTTTACTACAACCATATAATTACAGATAGCACTGTCTACCCTTCTACCCACATAAACAGATACCCATCTATCATCCCTCTAATAACACTCTGGTATCCCTCTAACCTTTCACACTACTAAGCCTTTAATACCCCTCTTCCTCCCCGCTAACACTCTACTACAACTCTACCTTTGTCCTACCCCTCTAACACTATAAACATATACTCTTTAATAATACTGAGTTTGTTTACTTTATTTACTTTAGTACACCCCTAGGGATCAATATAGATTATGGTAATTTACTATATGCTATTAAGTGTGAGTTATATGTTTTACCCTCTAGCCTCATAAACAGACTAGTAGGGTATGTTTAAAATAAATACATATTTTTGTACAACGCAATTATACAAGTCTCCTTTTAATTGGTAACTCATAAGATTACATACTATTAAAATTGTAATGCATTACATTGCTTTGCAAATTAAACAGAAGGCAGATCTCCATAGCTACCGCTACGGCACTTTTCAATAAAGGTTGTATAGAACCTATCACCTACATTCAACTACCACTCTACTACCACTCTTCAAAACCTACACTAACCCTCTTCTACACCTATACTACCCCACTTCTACAAATCTACTCCTTTACTACCCCTCTACCACTCTAACACTCTACTACCCCTCCTCAAACACTCTACTATCGCTCTACCCATCTTATACCCCTCATCTACACTTCTAACCCTATACCCATCTAATACCCATCTACCTCTTTACTACCCTTCTAGCCCTCTAATACCCCTCTACTAACCCTATAGCCCTCTACTATCCCTCTTCTACCCCTCTACTAACGCTATAACCCTCTACCCTTCTACCCTTTTCTACTACTATACTACCACTCTACCACAACCATATAATTAGATAACACATATTAATAAAACAATAAATGCCACAGACACTACACATAATACAACTTACTACAAAAAAACTTCTTATGAAAAATCACGTTCCAAAAAGCGAGACCTATTGGCTATGCCAATGCTTGTTTAGGTTGAGCCCACAGCCCACATGCGCTGACTGCAAGATTTGCTGTAGTCAATAAAAGACTTTGCTCCCGCCTCCTGCTTCTGACTGGTTAAATCCAGTGTCTCACTTATTTGCTGCATCTTAACTGGTTTAGGCAGCGATACCTCCCTTCCGTTTTTCTTCACAAGAGCACTGGCCAGCTACTGTTTTCTTATGCTTACATTGCTTTTGTGTTCTTTTGGGAGACCTCTTTTTGCTTTTGCGCTCATTAACTTTTCGCCTGTGGCCTCGCTCAATCCGTCTCTCCCACAGGAGCCCGCTTCTATTTTTAAAATGGTGTATGGCGGTCCAGGCTATTAAATTAAATTAAATTAAAATTAAATTATTAAATTAAATTAGGCTGCACGTGCACTTACACTCAGGGCGGCAGCAGACTATGATTACATGCGGGTGTCTGTGTCGCCCCCTTAGCTACTTACTTATTTTGTGCATCGGGAGCGAGTAATTGGGTGAGTCACATGTGATAATTTACTGCCCAGAGAGAACCGGGGCCGGCAACGGCCCCGCTGCAGGGCACCGGCCACCCCACTCCCCCCGCCTGCTCTCCGTGGAGGGTACTTCCTCTACTAGGTCCGCCCCAACCACAAGCATCCTAGTACACATAGTCTCATGACACTATACTGTTGTCATCACGAACAGCACCAAAACGCTTCCCGTGTTATTAAATCCTTTATTTGATACTTAATTAAAACTATTCAAATATAGTTGAATCCAACAGTTCATTCATAAAAAAGAATGCCATTGAGACTAAATATATCCAGGGCCACTGGAAAAATGCAGCAAAAGTGGATCAAATTGTGCAGCAGGGTTGAGTAACTTATGTGGCAAGAAAAGTGTGTGTTTAAGCACCGCTTGCAGGTTTTCAAAACACAGAAATAAAAGGCATTACCATTTACAATGCAAATAGCTCAAAGTCTTGCAAATGCGAGACCTACTGCATTGGAAATGCTTGTTTCTACTTGCATTCTTTTATTTATCTTGCATATGTTTATGTGTTTTATTGTTTATCTGTAAATAGGAAAATGCAAGAATGAGCCAGTGCATCGATAAACAGAAGCATAAATGCAAAGTTGAGGGTAAGAAGGCATATATGTTAACTTACGGAGTGCCTAAACCAATGAGTGACTGAAAAGGCATTTTCATTTAAAGGCTGAGTCTATTGGCATTACCAATGCTTGTTTTGAAGCATGCCTAGGGTCTTTATTTGGCACTCACCTTCTGCTTCCTCCATCTTCCTTATCTCCTTAAGCACAGGCTGTATGTTGAGGTAGAACCTGTGGCTGTTACTGAGCAACTGCAGCAGATGTTGCGACCTGAAAGGACAACCAGTGTAGTAAACAAGTTTTTTGGCAGAGGGTAACCCGTCGGGCCGAATCTCAAAATTCTTCCCCTGAAAAGAAATAAAAGCTGTATATGAGTGTGAAAGGCTTTAGCTGTCTTTTCAATATCAATCACAGTTGTAAGTATCCCCCTTTTATAGCCTGATTCAGCCTGTGGCGGATTTCCTGCCCATGTCATATAACAATTGCAAGTCAATTCTTTCTGTCTCCAACCACAAACCTCAACCAAAATGTGTGCTTCTTTTCTTCTTGCGGATGTAATGCTTATCAATCGTTATGCTTGGCCTGATGTATTTTGCACATTGAAGCCATGAGACCACTGCATACATTTGTCACTTTTTCCTTTTATTTTGGCAAAACAAAATTTGTGAACTGATAGTTATTTTAATAAAGTAATCAATAAACATAGCATGCCATTTAGAATGATGGAAACAAATTCATTTTTTAAGTAATTAAAACAAGCATTTGCAATGAAATAGGTCTCACGATTGCGAGATTATGAGCTATTGGCATTGTAAAAGACTATCAGCCTGATTCATCAAAGACCCGTTTTGCGAGTCTTTAATAGCGATTCATAAGGAATCGCTATTACAGACTCGCAAAACGGGATTCATGTAGGAATCGCAAAATTAAATGCGATTCCTACACATTCCTTATTTGCGATTAGCAAATTGCTAATCGCAAATAAGGAATGACTCCCCATTCATTCCTATGGGCCAAAAGGCCCATAGGAATGAATGGTGAGTATTCCTTATTTGCGATTAGCAATTTGCTAATCGCAAATAAGATAGCGATTTGAAGGGTTCCAGGGGTGTCCAAAGGACACCCTGTAGCACCCCTTAAATGCACATTTCAACAGGTGTTGCGCACACACATGTCCAAAGGACATGTGTGTGTGTAACATGCAACTTAGAAAAATGCTTTTAAAAGCATTTTTCTAAGTTTTCGCTATTTACCACGAGGTTTGACCTCGCGGTAAATAGCGGCCCAAAATTGCTCATTCGCAATTTTTAAATGTTTCAAGAATAGCATTTAAGGAATCTCTAATAGAGATTCCTTAAATGCTATTCCTCGCAAATTTGCGAATTCTTAAATAGCGAATTTTGCATTTGGGATGATGAATCCCAAATGCAAAAATTGCACTCGCAAAGGGCCAGATTCTCAGAATCTGGCCCTTTGCGAGCGCAATTCAGCTTGATGAATCAGGCTGAATGCCTTTTATTTATGTGTTTAAAAAACACCTGCAATAATGAAAGGCATTGTCATTTACAATACCAATAGGAGAAATTTTATAAAATGTGAGACCTATTGCATTGCAAATGATTGCTGTTTACAAGCACCCCATGCTGTGCTTTCATGTTAATAGATGCCTGGCCCCTATCTTTAGACATATAAAGAAAGGTCCGCGGCCGATATTCAAGTGAAAGCGCTGTATGAGGTGCTTTTTTTTGTAAAAGCGCCCTTTGAAAGCGAACACGGCATGCTGAATGTGCTGAATTTTGCAAGAAAGCATGTCGTGCCTGCAGTAGGAGAAACGCATTTAAGAAAATTGTGCTTACAGACTGTATAAGATGTACCGTGTAACAAACGAAGTAAGAGGGCCAGTCCCTATGGGAGTTTACAAATTAAGACAAGGCGGTACTAAGGAGTGACTAACCAGCCTATTAACTAATTAGAAGCCAGCATTAACGAAGGACAATGACACAAGTCAGTGAAAAACATAGGCGGAGAGTGGGCGGGGCTTCATAACCATACTCGAATACAGCGTGTCTAGCAGAGCAGCGCATGTTCTGCAAAATTGTAAAATTGATACTTGTATAGCGCACTACTCACCCGCAAGTGTCTCAAGGCGCTTGTACGAATACCGCTGTGGAACCCATCCTGGCTTTCCCTGTGAGGCGTCCACTCCTGGGCACCCCCAAGGTGGAGGCCAGGCATCCTTAGCATTGTGGGGATTAAGCAAGCTATTGCCCAGAGTTGCAGAGTGGGACTCCATGATTGGAACTGGCACCGAGGCAAGAATTATCAGGTCTGTGGAATTTTTGAGCCCAAGACCCGCCGAGGCGGGGAATTGAACCCTGGTCCCAGGCTAGACCTCTGCATCTGGGTCTGCCGCTCTAACCATTGAGCCACACTTCTGCCCAGGCTCAACCTAAAAAGGGATTACTTGTGTGTAGCACACTGTGAAGCTTGGCAAATGTGTACATACAAAGAGTAAAGGACAAACTAAACTGGATTTGTGTTCTCCTAAACATCTAATATATGCTGATACTGTTTGTTAATGTCAAAACAAGCAAATAAACAATACCATGGTAAATGTTTGGATCCAAAATGTGGATTTAAAAAGTAAAACAACATTAATTGGGAAACATTACATGTACAGGTAAGTAAGTATACATGAAAAAGGTACTGGAGCAAGCATGCTGTGCTGGTGTTCTCATAGTTATCCCTTTAGATTATACATAGCCGGTTCAGGGGGTTTAGTGGGCTGATGTGTCAACTGTGGCCTGTGTTTGACCTCATGACCACATGGCCACATGTTCAATTCCCAGCGAGTCCACTCAACCTTTGATCCTTCTGAGGTTGATAAAACGAGTACCATTGAGTTGGGTAACAATAAACATCTGTTATTCAGTGCCAAGACACCCTTTGTGGTGAATGTGCGCTTTACAAATACACATATTATGTTATATGTAGATCTTTAGGACCTTTAGGACCTCGCACACTGTGTATTTTTGAGCGCTCCTAATATGCTTTATATGCAACCACAAGAGGCACAACCCCAGTGAACAGAGTTAAATGTGTTGAGTGCAGTGAATAGAGCAAAGGGTGCTGAGTGCAGTCACTGGTTATCAGAATCCTAATCTGAATAGCAAGGATTCGACAGAGTTTATTTTCATTCAGTTATCCCCTTATCTGAATAGCAAGGTATTTGACAGGGTATATTTCCATTCAGTAATCCCTCCGTATGCCATGCCTTCTGTCTTTTGAATATGTCTCTTAACAGATTATTTTATATGTTGGAAGCCACCTTAATTTAGGATTTGTCTTCTTTTGGTAGATTCATCTTATCTCTGCAAGGGATCTTTTGACCCACAGTTGAACATCAAGGCCCGTACGTGGACGTTTGGCTGAACTTCTCACCCTATTCTGTAAGCGCTATCCTAGGAACAGAATAGAGATTTATTATCCCAGCCTTTTTGAACAGTTATTAATTTGATTCTGTGTCTTCTTTGCAGTTTAAAGCACACCTGAGTCCATCCCCATTGACCGCCCAGGAGTATTCATGCGGTGGAATGATTAGGTAATCTTTTCCCTTGATTGTGAAGCATTCACTATCTACCTTTTAAATCACACACCCCTAACACAGAGTATCCAATTGCCTCTAGGTGCTCCTTGTTCACGGAGTCCAGATGAAGACCCCATGCTAAGGATTGATTCACCTTGAACATCTAAGGGGTTGAAACGTTGACTACTACTACTGCACAAACCCCGACGACTCTAATTCATTATCGGTGTCCATGCATTGCTATGTGGTATAACTGGAACAATTGACCTGTGTAAGGCCGGATTGGTCCTACTATGTGAACCGGATGTGTATATGTCACATCACCTTTTCCTTTTCCACTGTAGGAAGGTGGATATTTTACTATATGGTTACCCCAACTTTTTGCCTAGTGTTTAGCTGGTTTTTTACTTACTTGGCCTGGGATCCTGCTATGCAGGGCCCCAGGCTATCTGCTCTCTCTGTAAAATGGACTCCATGTACTTTAGGTACATATCTAATTGGATTTTGGGTCACCTTGTGAGCCCCTGTATAGTGTACCATAGGTACCCAGGGCATAGGTGCATCCAAGGCCTACCAGGGGCTGCAGCATGAATTATGCCACCCCTGCCTGGCCATACAAACTGACACCACAGGCTGAACACTCAGTGTGGGCAAGGTGGCTTGGGCTTGCTTAGATATAGTATTCCTATATCTACCCTTATATATAGACACATATACACCTATAAGTCACTCCTATGGCAGGCCTTGACAATCCTGAAGTCAGAGTGCTTGGTTTTATGTGAGATGGTGCTCTAGCATGAGCTTAGCCTGTCTGCAGCTTTCGGAACCATGTCCTTATAGCTGTCTATGATATAGCCATACCATATACTCTCAAGTGCACTATAATCCTCGCAGGTAATGCTAACTCTGGTTTGGCCTTATCAAAACATGTCGTGTAAGGTGTCAAACACTTTGGAATACTACCCCCCCCCGCCAGTCCTGGCGGCGGGGGTAACATTCCATCCTTCTAGAGGGAGAAGACATGTAGTTACTGCTTTACCCGGTTAAAGTTAAACAGAGCCTCAGATTCACAAAACGGATGCTGCTGCCACAGACACGAATCTGACCTCCTGCTGCTGCACGAAACTCTGGCAGGGGAGGCCTGGACAATAGGTTTCCTGTCGAGGGAGGTGCTGGCAACTCCCCAGACAGCCTGTAGTGGATTGGGGCAGGGTGGGTTCAATGGAAAGATGCTTTTCCAGAAACTGCCTGGGGCACACAAGGTGCTCCATGCATAGCCTGGTTCAAACCAGTTGCTGGGGCAATCCAGCTCCAGATCTGGTGCGAAACTGGACAAAGAGATAGCCTGGTTCAAACCAGTTGCTGGGGCAATCCAGCCCCAGCTCTGGCGCGAAACTGGACAAAGAGAAAGGGGTGTAACCACCCCCTTCTCAGGTTCCACCCATAGGACGGACCTAGCAGGTAATCCAGACCCTTAGTTTGGTATAAAGTTAGGAGCTGTGTCTAGAGACATTAGATTATCCTGGAAAGAAACTCTGAAATGAAACTCTTGGACCTTCGATGTTCCATATCGACTGGAAGAATTGAAGACATCTCCCTTGTGGTCAAGGAGTGACCACCCTGTGCAAACAGGCACCAACAGTAACTTGCCGGTTTGCTTTGTTGACACTCCCGCCGGAACCCAAAGACTCAGCGACTCAGGAACTGGACTTCCAGACTTTTTGGACTCCGATCCACATCCGCAGCAAAGCTGAGACCCGTGGTGGACACGAGAGACGTGGGACCGGACACCCTGGACTACTTGTTTTTTGCTAACCGTGCAGCTTCAGAGGTACCCTCAAAGTTGTGCATTGGGGTTTGAGAAGCCCCAGACCCGAGCAGCATTTGCACCGGAGCTCAGCCCTCCACACTCCACGAGTGCCACGTGGGACCCGCTCCTGCATTTCAGCTTGACGCTTCTTCCGGGTTGCTAGCCCATTGGCTAGTGAGCCCTATGAAGACGAATCTTTGAATCAATACTGCTTGCCTGGTTGCTCCAGTCTTGCTCCAGCATCCCATGCAAAGGAGAAGCTCCCCAGACCCTGCTGGTCTGAACAGAAGCCAATCTTCTAATCCTGTGTGGATTGCATTTGCCAAGTTTTGTTGGGTCCAATCCAGATACCGACACTGCCAACAACTAGATCCATCGTAGGACAGCTCGACTTCAGCTCCTGGTCATTGTCGACGCCTCCTGGACCTCGTGGCTGCGGAGGCAAGCTTCACCTCTTCACCTGATTGCATCTTGACATCGCCTGGTTCCTAACTGGATCCTTCCTGGTCACTGGCTAGTGACCCAGACTTTGCACCCTATGCTTCAAGGTTCTTCTCGACTCCGATCCACCCTTGGATCCATCCGGAAACTTTCGTCCTGGTCGCCTGCAGCACTTTCTTGCAGCTCTCCATAGGATTCAGCGACGAAACCCGACACGAAAAGACACCTGTGCACCCGGATTCCCTGGGTCAGGTAACTCAAGTACTCTGGTGCTCCCGTGGGTATTAACTATCCAAGTGTCTTAGTTTAACAGGGTTTTCCCGTAGTCCACCCGGAAATGTCCGAAATCTACTACTTTGTAACTTTTACATTCCCATTCATTCTCTATGGTAACTCGCGTGTGTGTTTAGACACTGCACACGCATCCTGTGGGACTCATACTTCCTAACCCTTGGTTGTCCAGTGTAGCCCCAGCGATTCTCTAGTCCCTAGGCCTATTCACCTTTCCTGAAGTAGTTCTTATACCACTTACTTAGTATATGGTTTGTGAGGTCCCTAGGGCAGAATTGTATTTGTGCAACTTATAGTATGCTTATTGAGTAACTTGTGCTGTATCTCGAACTCTGACCTCATAAAGAGTGCAGAGGGGTTGTATTAGTAATAAATACATATATATATATTTGATATATACCTTGTGTGGTGTCCTTTAATTTGATATTCAAGGGATTATTATTGATAAAACAGATGGCTTCACATGCTCTCTGAAGTTTTAGCCGAAGACTCCTTTGTCCATGCTACCACTAGGATAGCTGGTCTATAAGGTTGACTTTACAACCATCACCATAAGGGTTGTTTGGACTGGTGCAAGGTGCCCACTAGAATAGTGGACATCATATACCAGGCCAACTTCCCACATCCACCACCTTCACTTACTCACTTTTACCTCAAACACCCCATCTTTCCTTTCCCAACACTGGAGCAACCAAAAACACTTGAATTGACTGTAGATGAAAGAGCAACTGCGTTGCCGAAACTGTAGTGAATATTTGCTTTGAAAATAAATTGCATTCACTGCAGACTATGCTAAATTGTTATTGCGAATGCTGTTTTTTATCTCTTTTGTTTTGAATAAAAGGTTGCTACTGTCACCAATTGTTCATTGTACTGCATGTTATATATACAGACATTGTTTTGATAAATGAACACAAGTAAAACAGTAAAATCATTATTTAGATCCAAAGAGACAGAAGGTGAGAGGTAGAAAAACTAGCATGCTCAGGGATAATAGGGTAAACATGTAAATGCACCATAGGTATGTATGTAAAGGTACCGGTATTGGTCATGGATGGACAAAAAGATGTGATGGAATGCAAAATTAGGTATGAGTAAGAGGAATCTTGGTATTGTCAGAAAGGACCATGGTTTACCAGGCGGGACTGTATTGCTTTTGTAGTAGGCAAGTGTATTTACGTGTAAATGAAAAGCAAACATAAGATAGGGCCAAGCAGTGGTTGTGGAAGAAGTGGGGAGATGATGGCTTACCTATCATGCCAGGAAATTCAAAGGTCTTTTGCAATCTGGAACTGAAGGTCATAATATGGTCTGATCGGCACAGTGACTGTGCAAACTCGGGAATAATATAGGAAGAATTGTCGGAAGCGAGATGTAATGACGTAAAGGACAACTTCCATAGAGCCAGGGTAAAATGTGTATAAGATGCACGTGATGAGGCATGTCGGGATAATTTTTAGGCATCAGTGTAATTGGTAGGGCTCGAGGTACCATAGGTTCCCTGATCGCGCCGGAGTCAGGACAGAGACCATCTTAGTGAGTCAAGGAACAAAGAGCATCGAAGGAAAGCATTTCAGAAATGATGTAATCACCCCGGCGGTATATCAAGGATGGAGATGCCGTGATGGCAGAATCAATGAAGGGGAATTTATTTGTCCACAATTGCATTAACTTTAAAGGATAATTAATCAAAGCAGTAAGGAGTTATGAGAGCAAAGTGCCAGTGCGAGAACATCAAATATGGGTAGTTTTCACACGTATAGTAACGTTCAGTCGAGTTTTCTTAGAAAATAAGTATGATTTAAAAAAAAAAATTTGAATGTACAACACATACATTTGATTTTTTCAGAAACAAAGAAAGTTGCGAAAGGAGTTGTCAGAAGACATGGATTGGAACAGGACCTCCTACTTGAATTCCAATAGGCTTCATTATATTGCTGTGTAGAAGGAGTATATAAGCAGACAACATTTCAAGGACGGTGTTTGGATGTTCATAACATCCACAATAAGCCAAACACTGGATCCATAGTTGAGAAAGGTCAGTGACAGGTATTCATTATGAATAGCTCTCAATTTGGGTACGTAGTTGGACCAAAGGTTATAAAATAGAAGAACACCTTTTATTTATTCCGAATTTTAATTTATTTTAATAATTGTACACGGCATGTTGTGTCCAATGATGATTGTTTGGGAAATAACTTTCAACCTTGAAAAATCCCTAGGCGTATTAGCTTTAAGTGTGAAACATGTATTGGCTAATCCATCACATTAAGAAAATTCGATATTTAACACAGCGTGAAAAACAAAATAAACGCATATGAATATGAAAAGAGGAAAATGATTGTAACGGGGTGTACCAGGGTACCCTCCGGGCCAGGATTTGGGGACCCTGCAGGGACTCTCAAACCATACCCCCCTTCTTTCTTGCCCTTCACAGAACGACTTGCCTGATATTGACTGTGGAATAGGCTCTCTGGACGTGGAGATGGAAATGCACTGGCCCTTTAATTTCCAGTCGGAGGACGAGTGGGCGGGGCTACACGAGGACGCTCATCCGTCAAATGCGGAAGTCACAGAGAGGCGGGTGTGCTTGTACACCCGGAGTGGAGACGTGGGGAAGGAGAAGGAAGAGGAGCGGAGAGAGCTGAGGAGTGTTGTGGAGACGAGGAGACGATCGGAGGAAGCGGAGAGCTGTAGAGAACCGGCGCCTGAGACCGAGGTTAAGCCAGGAGGCCAACGTCCCCACGAGCCGCCCAGCCACACACCCGGGGGAGGTGTGTGGCTATCCCAGGTACGGAGTAAGATCAGGGGCTGGGTTGGAAGGAAGGGCGCTTCCACCAATTAGTCCTGGGTATTCCCTTGTCCCGGTATCCCTTTCCCTGAGCACCGACCCCCCCGTTTCACCGGCCGGACCTATAGAGAGTGTGACACGGGTTTGTGCCTCCTCACTCCTTTTCCCCTGAGCACTTGTACATATAGAGCACCTTACTCATGACTTGCTGTGTTTGTTTCTATCGAGAGGCAAGACGGACGTCGACGGAGCCTCGACTCGACGGAGCCCCGAAAGACATCGGAGAGGCGAGAAGGACAAACCCCGAAGCAGACGAGTCTTTCGAAGCCGCTCACCCCGTCGAACTGTCCCTACCCGAAAGACTTGTACAGATTACCTCTTTTCCACATCAAAGCCTACTAAAACTAAGACACGCCTCCTGCCCATCACTCCTGCGCCCACTACAGTGGTGGAGAATGCGGGCAATGAAACCATCTGTATAGAAAAGATGGAGACATTAGTTCAGCAATTGGTGAAGGGACAGGAGTGGCTAGAGAGGGTAGTGGAGCAGCAGTTGAATTCAGCACAAGCCGATAGGGAGATCCTAAAGAAAGCCTTGTCAGCGCGGCCTGAACCTTCTCAGCCCTGGGTAGATCCGGTATCACGAGGAGGTAGTGAAGAAAGACTCATCCCCCATGGCTCGGCAGCAGTATCCCTCCAGAAGTACCACCCTGGCGAGGATCCAGACTCGTTCCTGTTGAATTTTGAGAGAGCGGCCAGAGCGAGTGGATAGCCAATTAGCAAGTGGCCCTTCTTCCTGGCCCCGCTTCTCGTGGGCGAGGCCCAGGCCGCGTTTCACGTGGCCAATCCCACGGGAGACACCCCATATGCCGATGTAAAAAGAATTATACTGGACCATCTAGGCTTGGATCCAGAAGCCTACAGATTGAGGTTTCGGAAGGAACGGGGAGCCCCTGGAGCAAACCCCAAAACCCTTTTTGTGCGACTACAAATGGCCGCAGACAAATGGCTCACCCCCTCCACCAGCTCCAAAGAGGAGATCATGGACCGCATATATTTAGAGCAGTACCTAGAAGCTCTACCCTATGCCACCCAAAGGTGGCTTCGCCAGCACCACAACTTAACAACTACACAGGCCATTGATATGGCCGCCACCTTCGCCAGGGCACAGCCCAAGACTCTCGGTTGGGACAGCGAGAAAAACTCCAAACCTGGTGCCAAACCAGAGAAATGGCCTATACGACCTCTGGACCCACCACGGCCTCGCCCCTGGAGGCCCGAAGGCTTTTGACCCCCTGGGCCCCAATGCTTCGACTGTGGCAACTGGGGCCACATTGCCCGTCTATGTCCGAGACGAAGACAACAAGACTAACCTATGGAGGTGGGGTACCTGCCCAAAGCCGTCTTATATTCAGCTGAGATGGGGAGCTCGTACAGAGTAAATGTTAGGGTGAACGGTTCCTCTATTCAGGCCCTCTTAGACTTAGGCTGCAGACAGTCCGTGGTCCACACCCAACATGTGGCCCTTTCTCAATACTTACCCGGGGAGAGGGTGAGCATAAGGTGTGCGCATGGAGACGTTAAGCCATACCCCATAGCCAACCTCCCAATACAGCCCTTGCATGGGGATCCCCATATAATACGGGTAGGGTCCTGTCTTCCCTCCCCGAGGACTTGATTATAGGGACAGATAACCCAGGCTTCCTGCACCTCTTTAAGAAAAGTATATAGCAGGTCCCGGTTCTCCCTTACTGACCTTCCCGATCTATAGACCCGTTCCCTGCCCTGCTGTCCCCGGGCCCATGGGTGTTGGACAGAAGCTTCCGATTCGCCCAGGGCAATGATCCTACCCTCTTCAACGCGTGGGAACAAGCCCACCAAGACCAAGACAACGAACCATCAAAGTACCCCCGGTTCCTGATACAAAAAGACCTGTTATACCGACAAGGAAAGCAAGATGAATCAGCACAACTCTTAGTTCCTGTATCCTTTAGGGACCAGGTATTATTCTTTGCGCACAGCCATCTGGTCGCGGGGCATGCCGGAGCAGAGAAGACCACCCAAAATGTTCTCCGGCACTTCAATTGGCCCGGAATCTATAAGGACACTGCGGTGTACTGCAAGGAGTGTAGCATATGCCAGAAGAAGAACATGACCAAACCGCCATCCATCTCCTTGCAACCCCTACCCATTATAGGGAAACCCTTCGAAAGGGTAGGAATGGACCTTATCGGGCCTCTACCAAAGACCCGGAAGGGATACCAACACGTACTAGTGGTTGTTGAATATGCCACAAGGTTCCCGGAGGCCTTCCCCTTAACCACTGCCACCTCGAAGCAAGTTGCTGAAAAGATGATAGAATTGTTTAGCCGAGTAGGATTTCCCAAAGAGATCCTGACGGATCAAGGCACACCCTTCGTCTCCAAGCTCATGAAGGAGGTCTGTAACAACTTAAACAAACACCAGATTCGTACCTCGGTATACCACCCGCAGACCGATGGCCTGGTCAAGCGCTATAACCAAACCCTGAAAACAACGCTCAGGAAGATGCTAGAAGTCAGCGGGACCGAATGGGACCAGATAATGCCCCTAGCGCTGTATGTGATACGAGGCCAACGGCAGAGCAGTACGGGAGTATCGGCTTTTGAACTACTGTACGGCAGACAGCGACGATCCCTACTCGACATGACCAAGGAGGCTTGGGAGAACGAGATCCCAGAAGAGACCGCCACGACATTAGACTACGCCCAGAGTCTCAAATCCAAACTAGGAAAATTACGAGATATAGCATATACACACCTAGAAGAGAGCCAGAAGCGTCAGAAAGTAGCCTATGACAGAGGTAAGAAATGGAGGCAACTGTAAAAAGACGACTGGGCTTTGGTTCTCCTACCGTCCTCCACTCAGAAGTTCCGAACGGAATGGGTTGGACCCCCATTGAGTGATCGAGGCGATTGGTAGAACGAGTTACAGATTACAGATCAGCCCTTCCAAGACTCAGACCTACCACATAAATCTGCTCAAAAAGTGGTTGGGACCACTTCCGACGGGAGTGAACCTGGTGTCGGACCCCCCATTAGGTTCTTCTACTCGGGATCAACTGGTAATCAATGATGAGCTAAATATACAACAGCTTACAGAGCTACAAGATACCCTGAGGGACCACGATTCTTTGTTCTCTAATGTCCCTGGAAGGACCTCTCTTGCCGAACACTGTATCGATACCCCACCTGGAAAAACAGTCAGGATCCGGCCCTATCGAGTACCAGAAGCCCGAAGAACAACCATCCGGAAGGAAGTAAAAGATATGTTGGACTTGGGGTATCCGCCCCTCTAAGAGCAATTGGTCCAGTCCGATAGTCATGATCCCAAAACCTGAAGGGACCAGACGTTTTTGCATGGATTTCCGAGCCCTAAATGATATATCCAGCTTTGACGCGTACCCAATACCTCGAGTGGATGTACTCATTGAGAAACTTGGCGACGCTCAGTATATCACAACCCTAGATCTCACCAAAGGCTATTGGTAGGTGCCCCTAAGGGAGGAGGACAGAAGAAAGACCGTTTTTTCTACGGATGATGGACACTTCGAGTTCACGGTCCTCCCTTTTGGGCTATATGGGGCACCTGCCACGTTCCAACGTCTAATGAATACCGTCCTGAAGAACTTATCCGGATTCGGGTCAGCCTATTTAGACGACATAGTCATCCCGGCCGACTCCAGACGCCAGAAACCCTGCTCGTCACTCTGTTTCCCGGCACGACTCTCCCCGCACACTGCAACGAGAAATGGGCATTATCAGGTATACAAACACTGAACTACATAACCTTAACCCAGCTAAACCTTTAGTCTCTAAATCCCAGCTCCCTAGTTCTCAACCTAACCCTGCCTCTACCAAACCACCTAAACCCCATAAAACCACTTGTGCCCCAAAGACTCCAGCTAACCTAGTTTGCCTCTACTGCAATGCAAGATCAATGGCCAAACACGCTCTACAAATCTGGGCACTCCTAGATTCTGTGAAACCAGACATACTGTTTGTCACAGAAACTTGGCTTCAGGAATCGTCCGCGCCAGATATTGCCATAGCCCTTCCCCCGGCCTATACAATACATAGACTCGACCGCCATGGCAACAAAAAAGGGGGGGGGGACGGCAATAATTTATAAATCAGCTATACAAATCTATATAAATGACTCTTACCTTGAATGCTGGGGAGAGTTGCTCATTGCCACCATGACCGTGAGCAACAAAGAAGCATGGAAGGTAGCTCTCATTTACAGACCCCCCGGCTCCAAGACAAATTTCTCTGAGAAATTAGTAGAAGCAATAGCGCCTTATGCTCTTACTACAGAGAATTTCATCCTCCTGGGAGATGTAAATTACCATCTTGAAATCACCACTGACCCCTGCACCATAGACCTAACTGCCAGTCTAGAAACCCTACAACTTTGTCGACTCCCCACAGGTCCAACTCACATAGCTGGTCACACTCTTGACCTCATATGTACTAACTCCCCAAAGGTCACGATCACACAGTGATTCAGTTTTCTGGACGGACCATTCTATCATAGAATTCGCAATAAATGGATCTCAGATCCCGGTGACCCACCCAGGCAAGATGAAAAAAAGCAGACCATGGAATAAAATCACCATGCCAGCTTTTAGTAAATCCTCATCCCCTCCTTCAATTTCCCAATGCACCAATCCTAGTCTAGCCGCCATGGAATTTGAATCGGCTATCACCACTGCGCTAGATGATATAGCACCTATGCGCAACTCTAAGCCTCCTAAAAATAATTCTCCCTGGTTTACGCCAGAACTTAAGCAAATAAAATATTCCACTAGGATGGCAGAGCGGAAATGGCGACAGACAAAAAGCGCCCAAGACAGGGAACTATATAAAGTGGCTCATAGGCAGTACATGAAGGACATTGCCGAGGCCAAAAAAGTCTACCTAGGCAATAGGATCACCCTAGCAGCAAACTCTCACCGAGAACTGTTTAATATTGTTAAGGAGTTCACTACACCCCCAGGCACACAGCAGGCTCCCCCTGATTCCAAGAACTGGGTGGAATCCGTAGCCTCCTACTTTCATGAGAAAATAACCGAAATTCACAAACGGTTTCCTCAACCAACGACAGAGGATGAGGCCAGCACCCCTCATACCACAAGGCAAAACTCCCTCGATACCCACGTCAACACGCTGAAACAGTTTTCACTCTTGACCGAAAAAGATGTGAACCAAACTCTGCTGAAAATGAAATCTGGAGCACCGGGAGACCCTGCCTCGCCACAAGTCATATCCAAAATCTCCCCAGCACTGATCCCCACCTTGACCAACATTTTCAACCAATCAATACAGCATTGTGTTGTCCCCAACCACTGGAAGGAAGCAATAATTAGGCCCATTCTGAAAAAACCCACAGCTGACCCAGATCAATTTGTAAACTATAGGCCCATCTCCCTTTTACCACTCTTTTGGGAAAGTCATGGAGACCCTAATCAACAAACAGCTTATTGCCCACTTGGAGTCTAATAAACTCCTTGATCCATCGCAATCGGTTTCAGGGCATTCCACAGCACTGAAACGGCCCTGTTGGAGATCGTGGACAACATAAGGCTGTCCCGGACTCAAAAAAATCAGCCATCCTGATACTATTGGACCTATCTGAGGCCTTCGACACCATCTCGCATCGCGTTCTGTTAGAGCGTCTTGCTGAGATTGGTGTCGAAGGAAACGCTCTCAAATGGATATCAAGTTACCTTGGAAACAGGCGATCAAGGGTCCAACTAGGCCCCCACACCTCTATCTCCTACAAAAATGATAAAGGTGTCCCACAGGGATCTATTCTAAGCCCGACCCTTTTTAACGTTTATGTTTCCCCCTTGGCTAAGATCATCAGAGAAAATGGTTTTGGGACTATATCCTATGCTGACGACACTCAAATCCTCGTCACCATCATCCAAAACCATGATGACGTTAAAAATAGGTTCAAAAACTGTATGACTAATATACAAGAATGGATGACTAGAAATTACCTGATGATGAACGCAGGGAAGACCGAAGTCATGCTCTTTGGCAAAGCTGACCAGATCTGGTCATCGGACTGGTGGCCAGACTCCCTTGGCGCCTGCCCCGTCCCTAAGCCATACGTCAGGAACCTGGGAGTAATTCTAGACAACAAGCTTACCATGTCTGAACACATAAAAAAAACAGTGGGAAGTAGCTATGGCCAGATGCGTAGCCTGAGGAAGATCTTTAAATGGATCCCACTCTCAGCACGCATGCCCCTAGTCCAGGGACTTGTTGTCAACAGGATGGACTATGGGAACGCCCTGTTCTCGGCCATCAACCAAACACTACTGAACCGATTACAGGTCCTTCAAAACACAGCAGCGAGGCTGGTATTAGATCTACCTCCCCGCACCCCCTCAGCAGCATGTCTCAGATCACTGCACTGGCTCCCCGTACAAAAGCGTATAAAGTTCAAGCTCTGCTGCCTAGTCCATAAGGCAGTAAATGGACATGGACCTGCTTATCTTGAACAGAAACTCACAGCTCATATCCCAAACAGGACACTACGCTCCTCCAGCAAAGCCTTTCTCTCCGTTCCCAGAGTTCGAACAGTCAGAAACGGAGACAGAGCTTTCAGCAAAACCGCCCCAGAAGCATGGAATTCCCTCCCCATCTCACTGAGAGAAGAGCCAGATCATGTCAAATTCCGAAAACTACTAAAAACCTGCCTTTTTAATCTCTAGCTTATCGAGCCCCAGACCCCCTGAATCTATTGAATTTTAAGGATCCTTGTCAGCTGCCAGCGCTCTGAGACCTTCGGGTGATTTACGCGCTATACAAGTGAAATAAAATGGAAAATGGAAATCTACAGCCCTGACTGGACCACGCATCTCACCCACCTACACTCTGTGTTTAACGCCCTCGAAAAAGCAGGCCTGAAGGTAAATTCAAAGAAGTCGCGTGTGGCGTACCAAAAGGTGAAATATCTGGGTTACGTTTTGGGACATGGCCTCATCGAGCCCCAGATCGAGAAAATACGAGCCATCGCGGACACCCTTTCTCCAACTAACCGGAGAGGAATGAGGGCCTTTCTCGGCCTAGTCGGATATTACAGGCGCTTTATCCCTCAGTTCGCCCACCTAGCCGCCCCCCTCACAGACTCCCTGAGACAGACAGGTAAATCCACCACTCCGATCCACCCCACTGAAGCCGTGCAGAACGCTTTCCACCAGCTGAAGCACATCATTACATCCACTCCCGTCCTTTCATCTCCCGACTTCACACAACCCTTCTCCTTGCACACGGATGCCTCGGATTATGGCATTGGGGCGGTACTCTCCCAGAGGGGGACCGATGGTCTTGAACACCCCATACTGTACATAAGCCGCAAACTGTTTCCCTGTGAGCTTAAGTATGCGACCATCGAGAAAGAGTGCATGGCCATAAAATGGGTCATTGAGAAGCTTGCATACTACCTTGAGGGACACCCTTTTGACTTGTACACTGACCATGCCCCCTTGTTGTGGATGGCCCGCAATAAATCCAATAACGCCAGAGTTATGCGTTGGTTTTTGTCCTTGCAGCCTTATGCTTTCTCGGTTCACCATCGCAAGGGTTCTGACAATGTGGGGGCCGATTTTCTCTCTAGGCATCCACTCCCCGAACATGAGCGTCCAAAGGGGGAGGTTTGTAAAGGGGTGTACCGGCGTACCCCTCCGGGCCAGGATTCGGGGACCCTTCAGGGACTCTCAAACCATACCCCCCTTCTTTCTTGCCCTTCACAGAACGACTTGCCTGATATCGATTGTGGAATAGGCTCTCGGGACGTGGAGATGGAAATGTACTGGCCCTTTAATTTCCAGTCGGAGGACGAGTGGGCGGGGCTACACGAGGATGCTCATCCGTCAAATCCGGAAGTCACAGAGAGGCGGGTGTGCTTGTTCACCCTGAGTGGAGACGTGGGAAAGGAGAAGGAAGAGGAGCGGAGAGAGCTGAGGAGTGTTGTGGAGACGAGGAGACGATTGGAGGAAGCGGAGAGCTGTAGAGAAGCGGCGCCTGAGACCGAGGTTAAGCCAGGAGGCCAATGTCCCCACGAGCCGCCCAGCCATACAACCGGGGGAGGTGTGTGGCTATTCCAAGTACGGAGTAAGATCAGGGGCTGGGTTGGAAGGAAGGGCGCTTCCACCAATTAGTCCTGGGTATTCCCTTGTCCCGGTATCCCTTTCCCTGAGCACCGACCCCCCCTTTCACCGGCCGGACTTATAGAGAGTGTGACACGGGTTTGTGCTTCCTCACTCCTTTTCCCCTGAGCACTTGTACATATAGAGCACCTTACTCACGACTTGCTGTGTTTGTTTCTATCGAGAGGCAAGACGGACATCGACGGAGCCTCGACTCGATGGAGCCCCGAAAGACATCGGAGAGGCGAGAAGGACAAACCCCGAAGCAGACGAGTCTTTCGAAGCCGCTCACCCCGGCGAACTGTCCCTACCCGAAAGACTTGTACAGATTACCTCTTTTCCACATTAAAGCCTACTAAAACTAAGACACGCCTCCTGCCCATCACTCCTGCGCCCACTACAGTGGTGGAGAATGCGGGCAATGAAACCATCTGTATAGAAAAGATGGAGACAGTAGTTCAGCAATCGGTGAAGGGACAGGAGCGGCTAGAGAGGGTAGTGGAGCAGCAGTTGAATTCAGCACAAGCCGATAGGGAGATCCTAAAGAAAGCCATGTGAGCGCGGCCTGAACCTTCTCAGCCCTGGGTAGATCCGGTATTACGAGGAGGTAGTGAAGAAAGACTCATCCCCCATGGCTCGGCAGCAGTATCCCTCCAGAAGTACCACCCTGGTGAGGATCCAGACTCATTCCTGTTGAATTTTGAGAGAGCGGCCAGAGCGTGTGGATGGCCCATTAGCAAGTGGCCCTTCTTCCTGGCCCCGCTTCTCGTGGGCGAGGCCCAGGCCGCGTATCAAGTGGCCAATCCCACGGGAGACACCCCATATGCCGATGTAAAAAGAATTATACTGGACCATCTAGGCTTGGATCCAGAAGCCTACAGATTGAGGTTTCGGAAGGAACTGGGAGCCCCTGGAGAAAACCCCCAAACCCTTTTTCTGCGACTAAAAATGGCCGCAGACAAATGGCTCACCCCCTCCACCAGCTCCAAAGAGGAGATCATGGACCGCATATATTTAGAGCAGTACCTAGAAGGTCTACCCTATGCCACCCAACGGTGGCTTCGCCAGCACCACAACTTAACAACTACACAGGCCATTGATATGGCCGCCACCTTCGCCAGGGCACAGCCCAAGCCTCCCGGTTGGGACAGCGAGAAAAACTCCAAACCTGGTCCCAAACCAGAGAAACGGCCTATACGACCTCTGGACCCACCACGGCCTCGCCCCTGGAAGCCCGAAGGCTCTGGGCCCCCTGGGCCCCAATGCTTCGACTGTGGCAACTGGGGCCACATTGCCCGTCTATGTCCGAGACGAAGACAACAAGACGAACCTATGGAGGTGGGATACCTGCCCAAAGCCGTCTTATATTCAGCTGAGATGGGGAGCTCGTACAGAGTAAATGTCAGGGTGAACGATTCCTCTATTCAGGCCCTCTAAGACTCAGGCTGCAGACAGTCCGTGGTCCACACCCAACATGTGGCCCTTTCTCAATACTTACCCGGGGAGAGGGTGAGCATAAGGTGTGTGCATGGAGACGTTAAGCCATACCCCGTAGCCAACCTCCCGATACAGCCCTTGCATGGGGATCCCCATATAATACGGGTAGGGGTCCTGTCTTCCCTCCCCAAGGACTTGATTATAGGGACAGATAACCCAGGCTTCCTGCACCTGTTTAAGAAAAGTATAGAGCAGGTCCCGGTTCTCCCTTCCCGACCTTCCCGATCTACAGACCCGTTCCCTGCCCTGCTGTCCCCGGACCCATGGGTGTTGGACAGAAGCTTCTGATTCGCCCTGGCCAATGATGCTACCCTCTTCACGCGTGGGAACAAGCCCACCAAGACCATGACAACGAACCATCAAAGTACCCCCGGTTCCTGATACAAAAAGACCTGTTATACCGACAAGGAAAGCAAGATGAACCAGCGCAACTCTTAGTTCCGGTATCCTTTAGGGACCAGGTATTATTCTTTGCGCACAGCCATCTGGTCGCGGGGCATGCCGGAGCAGAGAAGACCACCCAAAATGTTCTCCGGCACTTCAATTAGCCCGGAATTCATAAGGACACTGCGGTGTACTGCAAGGAGTGTAGCATATGCCAGAAGAAGAACATGACCAAACCGCCATCCGTCTCCTTGCAACCCCTACCCATTATAGGGAAACCCTTCGAAAGGGTAGGAATGGACCTTATCGGGCCTCTACCAAAGACCCGGAAGGGATACCAACACGTACTAGTGGTCGTTGATTATGCCACAAGGTTCCCGGAGGCCTTCCCCTTAACCACTGCCACCTCGAAGCAAGTTGCTGAAAAGATGATAGAATTGTTTAGCCGAGTAGGATTTCCCAAAGAGATCCTGATGGATCAAGGCACACCCTTCGTCTCCAAGCTCATGAATGAGTTCTGTAACAACTTAAACATACACCAGATTCGTACCTCGGTATACCACCCGTAGACCGATGGCCTGGTCGAGCGCTATAACCAAACCCTTCAAACAACGCTCAGGAAGATGCTAGAAGTCAGCGGGACCGAATGGGACCAGATAATGCCCCTAGCGCTGTATGTGATACGAGGCTAACGACAGAGCAGTACGGGAGTATCAGCTTTTGAACTACTGTACGGCAGACAGCCACGATCCCTACTCGACATGACCACGGAGGCTTGGGAGAACGAGATCCCAGAAGAGACCGCCACGACATTAGACTACGCCCAGAGTCTCAAATCCAAACTAGGAAAATTACCAGATCTAGCGTATACATACCTAGAAGAGAGCCAGAAGCGTCAGAAAGTAGCCTATGACAGAGGTAAGAAATGGAGGCAACTGCAAAAAGACGACTGGGCTTTGGTTCTCCTACCGTCCTCCACTCAGAAGTTCCGAGCGGAATGGGTTGGACCCCCATTGAGTGATCGAGGCGATTGGTAGAACGAGTTACAGATTACAGATCAGCCCTTCCAAGACTCAGACCTACCACATAAATCTGCTCAAAAAGTGGTTGGGACCACTTCCGACGGGAGTGGACATGGTGTCGGACCCCCCAGTAGGTTCTTCTACTCGGGATCAACTGGTAATCAATGATGAGCTAAATATACAACAGCTTACTGAGCTACAAGATACCCTGAGGGACCACGATTCTTTGTTCTCTAATGTCCCTGGAAGGACCTCTCTTGCCGAACACTGTATCGATACCCCACCTGGAAAAACAGTCAGGATCTGGCCCTATCGAGTACCAGAAGCCCGAAGAACAGCCATCCGGAAGGAAGTAAAAGATATGTTGGACCTTGGGGTTATCCGCCCCTCTAAGAGCAATTGGTCCAGTCCGATAGTCATGATCCCAAAACCTGACGGGACCAGACGTTTTTGCATGGATTTACGAGCCCTAAATGATATATCCAGCTTTGACGCGTACCCAATACCTCGAGTGGATATACTCATTGAGAAACTTGGCGACGCTCAGTATATCACAACCCTAGATCTCCCCAAAGGCTATTGGCAGGTGCCCCTAAGGGAGGAGGACAGAAGAAAGACCGCTTTTTTTACAGATGATGGACACTTCGAGTTCACGGTCCTCCCTTTTGGGCTATACGGGGCACCTGCCATGTTCCAATGCCTAATGAATACCGTCCTGAAGAACTTATCCGGATTCGCGTCAGCCTATTTAGACGACATAGTCATCTACAGCCCTGACTGGACCACGCATCTCACCCACCTACACTCTGTGTTTAACGCCCTAGAAAAAGCAGGCCTGAAGGCCTGAAGGGCCCAACTAACCGGAGAGAAATGAGGGCCTTTCTCTGCCTAGTCGGATATTACAGGCGCTTTATCCCCAGTTCGCCCACCTAGCCGCCCCCCTCACAGACTCCCTGAGACAGACAGGTAAATCCACCACTCCGATCCACCCCACTGAAGCCATGCAGAACGCTTTCCACCAGCTGAAGCACATCATTACATCCACTCCCGTCCTTTCATCTCCCGACTTCACACAACCCTTCTCCTTGCACACGGATGCCTCGGATTATGGCATTGGGGCAGTACTCTCCCAGAGGGGGACCGATGGTCTTGAACACCCCATACTGTACATAAGCCGCAAACTGTTTCCCCGTGAGCTTAAGTATGCGACCATCGAGGAAGAGTGCCTGGCCATAAAATGGGCCGTTGAGAAGCTTGCATACTACCTTGAGGGACACCCTTCTGACTTGTACACTGACCATGCCCCCTTATTGTGGATGGCCCGCAAGAAATCCAATAACGCCAGAGTTATGCGTTGGTTTTTGTCCTTGCAGCCTTATGCTTTCTCGGTTCACCATCGCAAGGGTTCTGACAATGTGGGGGCCGATTTTCTCTCTAGGCATCCACTCCCCGAACATGAGCATCCAAAGGGGGAGGTTTATAACGGGGTGTACCGGCGTACCGCTCCGGGCCAGGATTCGGGGACCCTTCAGGGACTCTCAAACCATACCCCCCTTCTTTCTTGCCCTTCACAGAACGACTTGCCTGATATCGACTGTGGAATAGGCTCTCTGGACATGGAGATGGAAATGCACTGGCCCTTTAATTTCCAGTCGGAGGACGAGTGGGCGGGGCTACACGAGGACGCTCATCCGTCAAATGCAGAAGTCACAGAGAGGCGGGTGTGCTTGTTCACCCGGAGTGGAGACGTGGGGAAGAAGGAAGAGGAGCGGAGAGAGCTGAGGAGTGTTGTGGAGACGAGGAGACAATCGGAGGAAGCGGAGAGCTGTAGAGAAGCGGCGCCTGAGACTGAGATTGAGATTAAGCCAGGAGGCCAACGTCCCCATGAGCTGCCCAGCCACACACCCGGAGGAGGTGTGTGGCTATCCCAGGTACGGAGTAAGATCAGGGGCTGGGTTGGAAGGAAGGGCGCTTCCACCAATTAGTCCTGGGTGTTCCCTTGTCCCGGTAACCCTTTCCCTGAGCACCGACCCCCCCTCCTTTCACCGGCCGGATTTATAGAGAGTGTGACACGGGTTTGTGCTTCCTCACTCCTCTTCCCCTGAGCACTTGTACATGTAGAGCACCTTACTCACGACTTGCTGTGTTTTTTTCTATCGAGAGGCAAGACGGACGTCGACGGAGCCTCGCCTCGACCGAGCCCCGAAAGACATCGGAGAGACGAGAAGGACAAACCCCGAAGCAGACGAGTCTTTCGAAGCCGCTCACCCTGTCGAACTGTCCCTACCCGAAAGACTTGTACAGATTACCTCTTTTCCACATTAAAGCCTACTAAAACTAAGACACGCCTCCAGCCCATCACTCCCGCGCCTGTTACAATGATTAAATTAGATTTCCAGATATTGCGTTAACTAGCCTGTGCGATCTAGCCGCCTAGGTGAGAAAGCAGATGCTGGCCCACCTATGCAAGGAGTGGCAGAGCACACCAAGCGAGTTAGGGATGCATTCTGCACCCCCGTACACGACGCTGTGAGCATCAGACCAAGGAGACTGAAGTGTCAACACGCATTGCACCAGAGAAGGAACAGATGGCTTTTGCTTTTTAAAGAGAGCCACAAGGGAGGCATTCAACGTGCTCCTAGGTGGACAACATTATTACACCGTTTTTAATGGCCATTGAGTTACCTGAGACAGTTAGTATTTTCATTATGTAGAGGCAGATATTATCCCACTTATACTGGTCAGTAGGTTCTCTTCCAAGTCGAGGTTATTCTGCACTGGTAGTGGAACAATCCAGATGCCAAAACTAATACATAAACTCCTGAGCACCAGGTTAGATAATGGTGTACATCTTGTAGTGAAGAAGTTATCGGGTAGCGTATCTGAAACTATTACAATGGAAGCAGTGGAAAGAGAGTTGCACATCTCACAAGAGGGATGCGGCCAAAGTATATTCACCTATAGTATGACAGAGTTTGTATACAATGTATTACAGTGGTGCCCACCATACTGGCACCTGGCTACCCCGGGCTTTCATATGAGTGATCGTAACAGCCATTAATCAAAACTTTAAAACAAGCATATTGAAGCACAATCTATGATAACATCAAACAGTCCATGCCACACAAGATGGATTTTTCTGGTGTATTTAATAATGTTTGGTTCTCATAAGGCAGCATCAAGCGTAAGGCATCTTTCACATCGAAATAGCCAACATTTGTTTCATCACACGGACTTTGTCATGGCTGTAAATTAACAACAACACTGAATGTTCCATATGTCTTTTGTTAATGATAATAGCATGACACACATATTGTACAATTATTGGGAAGTTGGGGGCACCGAAGCGAAATAGTAGAATCCATGGCCAAGTACCAAGGTGACGTGCATCAAAAAGAGACACAGACTAAATTGAGTACACCAGAATGTTTTGTAACAGTCAAGAATGGCTGAGTAGCTAGTTTAAACTTCATAAGATGACGTAGATTAGTAGAGATACAGAATAATCAGAGATGAGAGTTCGCTAGTGAATTTCCATACCTTTTAGAATTACGAAATATAATACAGAAGAAAAGTTCAACTTTAATCATCTAGAGGGGGGGTGATGGAATCAAGAGTGAGTGCTCAAGAAAAATGCAGTGCAAGGTTGGATATACACCTATTGGTAATAATTTTTGATGTTGGTTCAGTTGAAAGAAAACTGTAAACATTTGGTTGACTAAGGAGTGAATAGAGTCATAGGGAAGAGTATTGAGAAGAACAATAACAAAGGAAGAGCAAATACATCCTAGCGCTGCAAGGGGTCTGGGGTGAATGAGTATATTGAAAGTACGAGAACCGGATTTATACCAGCTAGATAAAGGAAGAGATAAGTATTGTGAAGGATAATGAGGGTACTATGAGAACCATGAGATGGGGAGGGAGAACAAAAGTGTAGGAACTGACAGCTTTAGTACTTACCATTATACTTCTTAAAGCAGATAGGGCACTATTCGCCAAGGAAGCTATTGCACTAACTGGGTGATGACAGGGTGACACTGGTGAACAGGTAAGGATTATTTTACTCAGGAAAAATAACACAAAATAGTAAATGTTGTTCATGAAAACCATCAAGCACAAAATACGTAGTATGGAAAATTGTTTGTTGCCAAATAGGATGTATGTGGTAGCAGAGAATAAGGGAAGTATATAATAAGGTGGCGGCTAGATCTTTTGTTTACAAAGAAAACTCTGAACTAAAGAAGAAGTATGGAAGAACATCTTACTTGAAAGGACTCTTTATTGGAACTTGGAGCTCAGGATATAATTTGTGTTTGAATTATATAATAAGGTGTTGGTTTGGGCATGTGCAAAATCAAAACTGTAATTGAAAATTGAAAGGGAGCCTCTTTAGGTGCAATTATAGAAGTATAAAATGGTGCAGTTATTCATTACACGTATCCGTGACACATCATATTGAATGAAGAACTCACAAAGTAGAAATAAATAGATGCATCTGCTGTAAACAAAAATGGCCAAATTATAATTGCATGATGAAGAATTGAGAAAGATAGCTGGTACTGACTTGTATTGGAGGGGAAAAGTAGTAAAGTGGTTTGATGTTTTGTAGCAGGAATGCTGAAATAGGGCTTTAGGCAAGAAATAGATGATGAACTAAAGTTTAGACTCCGTAGATGGTCGCCATGTTGAAGTGTATTTGTTGCTGGCGTGTGTTGCCAAGAAATAAATGAAACTTTTGAAACTGTGTCTAATGATAGCGTGAATGATAGAAAAATGGGTTTGGGAAGAAAAGGGGTGATGGACTAAATAGTTGATTGAACAGATGGGTGCCATCTATAAATATCTCGTGGTACAGCTCTGAATATAGGAAAGGTGATTGCTTTCTTTGATGAAGAAAGCTACATTAAAAACAAATTATGAAAACTAATGTAATGTAAGGTTGATTTGTAGAGTGCTGCTTGTCACCCTTAAGGTTATCTAGGCACTGAGAAAGTGAGTGTAGGCATGTGGTGAGGCTGGGCCTGAGTACAGGCAGTCTTGATGGTCTTGCATGAAGATTAATTGAAATGTGTAACAAAGAGAGAGGTCGGGAGAGTAGATTGACACTCTTGTTCCCCGGTCAATAGTCAGTAATCAAAGAAAGAGTGTCTACAGGAAAAGCTAGACCCTTGTAGGAAGCACAAAAACAACCACACTGGGATGTTGAAGAAAGCCCTCACTCACCACCTAGTGATGACATGCTTCATCATCGGGCCCCACCAAAGAGACCGAATGTCTCTTTGGTGTGCTGCAACGCCAGGATTACTGCGGAGCGGGATGGTGAGTAGGGCGTGTTGAGTGCAACTAAGAATAGTGAGTGGTGGAGGTATTAAAATAGTCAGTAGTGTATCTGAGGTAATACTTTTATTCTATGATCACTAAAGACAGAGATATTAAAATATGTGAGGAAACAGTCCACTGTAATGGAGTGGTGGGTTCCTAAAAGTTTGTCAACATGTTTCTTGCCATCGAAACGGTGTTAATTTACCCGGCAATTCATCAGGACTGTGTGTGATAAACCCTGGCGGTATGGGCACGCTAAGGCCCACCCTTACCTAGGGGCGTGAGAGTGAAAATTAAATGAAAGTGAAAAAGTGCAAAAAAATTAGGAAGGAACAAACTCTTCCTAATTACTCCTGGTTTAGAAGGCTTCTACTTATCGGTTTCTGCACTTTATAGGTGTTGGAATCAAACACCATGGGTCTCAGGAGGTGGGTGGAAGCGTATTCGGCACACCGCCCTTGACGCTTGGCACCCTCAGTTTGCCTACGTTACCCTCGGACCGGACCCCGACGATTGAAATGCCAGGTGTTCAGATTTTTGTGAAATTTAAGAAGTGAGGAGGAGGTCCGGATGTGTTGGAGGAGGTCGTTTCAGGATTTTACAGCTTAGTAGGAGAATGAATGGCCTTCCGTTCTGCTTCTATGGAAGGGAGGTGTGTGTTTGAGTGAGAGTGCACAGAGTAATGTTGTGGTGTGGGTTTTGCACGGGAGGTCAAGGACACGTCTCGCGGGGGTGTTTTGGATGTTTGAGGTCTGTGAAGAGAATGTGTTGGGATGCCCGCATAGAGTTGTTCAAATATAATCGACAGATGTGAACATCACCTGCACCATCTTGCCTAACAAGAAGCAACTGTCCACACGTAAACGGCATCCATTTTAGATGCCATGGCCATCTCACGCTTTGCAAGTCACCTATGATTCACCCTGACCCTGCAACCAACCCCAGTGCCCTGATTCAGTTGACCAAATGCACTAAGATGGTAAAACCTTGTCAGCCTGACAAAGCCCCGGAGCCACTTCCCACCCTAAAACACATTTGTCCTTTCATCCCCTGCACATGAGTCGGGCCTTCTGATAACCCCCAACTGCACCTGGTCACTTGATCCGGTCCCAGGCTGTAAACCAAGCCTTGCGGACATACTTTATTGCCCCCACACAGCAAGACTTGTTGCACGAACAGAAATGCTTGATCTTATCACTTGCACTACCTTTACATCTGACCGATCCCACACACTTTTATGTCCTGTTGGAATCTCCAGCTGCAAGATGGCAATCATCTGTTATATTTGGGAGGGGGAACAACAGCTGGTGGGTCTGTGTGGGAACTGGCTGGTGGCAGGAATTCCAAGGATGTTTGACCACCAATAAAGTCACTGTAAAATGTATAAAAAGGAGGGCAGCAGAGAAATTGTCAGAGCATCTCCTGAAGACATTCTGTGTGTCCGAAGCGACGTGCTCTCCTCTGGAGCAAATAAACCTATTCTTTGCTTTTCAGCTTCCAGCCCCTGCCTCTTTATTTGATTAACTTATAATCGAGTGGATTAGAGGCGATTAACGCCAAGCAGTGATTGATAAAAACTAGAGAAAATCTGCTTTTCTACAGAGTGCATTCCCGTAGTTCAATCTGCATGTGATTATGGCCTGCTGATGGTTTGTCTGATGTCCGGTGGGAGCCACTTGAAGCTTTTACGCAACATGCGGAGGATGTGGAAGCATGAGGAGGTGACCCTCCGACTTCATGGTAAGGTTTATGTCCAGGATGTGGCTTAGGTTAGTAGCATGGTCGGCTGGGGTGGGTATGAATCAGAGCTTCACTTTTGTCAGTGTTGAGCTTGAGGCAGTTTTCTTTCATTCAATTGGCCACTCAGGTCAAGCATTGTTTGAAGTTTGTCTTGGTGGTTATGGTGTCGTCTGGGAGGGAAAAAATGAGCTTGGTGTTGTCAATGTAGGAGATGATGTTGATGCCATGGCATGTAATGATATTAGCCAGAGGAGTTATGTACATTTTGAAAAGTGTGGGGCTGAGTGATGATCCCTGTGGGACTCCGCAGATGAGGTCCTTGGGTTCTGATGTGAACGGCGTATAGTCTGGTGATGAGTATCTGGTTGGAGATGGTGTCAAAAGCGGCAAGGAGGTTGTGAAGGATGAGGGCAGCTTTCTGTCCACGATGAGGGCTGTTTTGAAAAGCTGATTGCGAGTCGTCCAGGAATTTGTGGTGTTCTAGGTAGTCAGAGAGTTGTCTGTTGAAGGTCTTCTTTATTACTTTGTCTTTGAAGGAGAGCAGTGAGATGGATTGGTAGTTGCTGAGTACTTACGGGTCATCTGAGGGTTTTTTGAGGAGGCCGGTGACCTGGACATGGTTCTAGATATCTGGGAAGTTGACTGTCTAAAATGCAGTGGAAAACACAAATTGAAAAAAAGCAAGCTACTCCTAATACAGAACAGTTGCCCAATACTAAAAAGGCACGGAGATAGCCAGAACAAAGCAGTGCTACCTGCACTCGAGGTGTACCGAGCCAAAGCACAAGCAGCTGGGGGCTGAATTGTGGGTCCCTGCATGTAAAAAATCATTTGAGGTGAAAGAAAACATAGTTTACAGATCTCTCCTAAAGATACCCGTGCGTACCCCCACAATCCCGATGATGTTAGATCTTAAGATGAGGCGCAATGATCATCATGCAATACTCAGACCATTAATGTTCTGGGTACGGTTATGGACCACACCGGCACTCCTTCATTATAAAGCAGCCTTAGAGGAGTTAAAAAACCTGGACATCTCCAACTGCATCACATGGTTCACGCACATAAGAGTATGGTTTGAGAGGGTAGGACTATCACATTTTTGGAATAGTCCTAATGTACTAACCCCTAATTCGAGAAGGACACTAAAAGCTATCTTTTGGGTCTATATGAATGAACACATAACTAATGATATATCAAATGGCTCCCTAACTAGAGAATTTCTTTTGTTCAAAGTAGACCCTCAGTATGAATCCTTCCTGAATGAAGTGAACCCACCACTAGCTAAACCCCTATACCTTAAATTTAGGTATAGAATACTCTTGTAAAAAAGTTGTGCTGCAAGGTGGAACAATAACAGCGATGATAAATGTACCATGTATAGTAGAGGTGAGAGGGAGGTCATTATGCACGTTCTGTTCTTCTGTCCTGCCTACAAGGCCCAAAGGATAAAGTGGATTAACCCTCTATGTATAAATCTAGGAGTGTGGAGGTTCAGAGAAGCAGAAAGAATCCTATTAACAGATATGCGTCAGGTTCTAGTATTTGGTATTAGCAGGTACCTGCTTGCAGTGTATTTCATAAGGAAAAAGGCGGTAGAAAACATATGAACTGTTATAACTGTATTGTACATAGCTGGAATTGATTATGTCACTAGGAATTGTTTACATAGTGCTCTTAAATTTTTTAATTTTTAAAATTTTAACAAAAAACTTATTTTAACTATATCCTATACCGTGACAATTTGATTAATTAAGATACATTGTAACACTCTTATTTAGTGTAGTACTGATGTATATAATGGTTTTATTAACTCTCTTATGACTGTATTTTATTGTACTGCTTATGCACTTTTATGATACCTTGTATCGAAATAAAGTTAATTGAATTGAATTGAATTGACTGTCTTGATGGAGGTGTTGATGATGGAAGTGAGTGCAGCGCTGATCGTGGATCTTCCTGTAGGAGAGTAGGGTCTGCTTCCTATGGTTACCCCCACTTTTTGCTGTGATTCACAGGTTTTTCGACTTTAGTATGGCTGTGGCCCTGCTAATCAGGCCCACAGCCTAGCTGTACTCTTTCTCAATTGATACCATGTACTTTAGGTACATACCAGATTGGTTACTGGGTCACACTTGTGAGCCCCTGTATAGTGTATCTTAGGTACCCAGGGCATAGGTGCACCTTGGGCCTACCAGGGGCTGCAGCATGTATTGTGCCACCCCTGGTTAGCCTTCCAAACTGACACCACAGGTCTGCACCTGCAGCCTGGGTAAGGTGGTGTAATCACCCCTTACTTAGATATAGTATACCTATATCTACATATACATATAGACACATATTAACCTATAAGTCACTCCTATGGCAGGCCTTGACAATCCTGGAGGCAGAGTGCTTGGTTTTGTGTAAGAGGGTGCTCTAGCATGAGCTGAGCCCCTCTGTAGCTTTCGGAACCATCTCCTTAATGCTGTTCTATGATATAGCCATACAATATACTCTTAAGTGCATTATAATCCTCGTGGTTAATGCTAACTTTGGTTTGGCTTTATCAAAACATGTCATGTAAGGTGTCAAACACTTTGGAATACTACCCTCCCCGCCAGTCCTGGAGGGGGGGGTAGCATTCTACCCTCTACCGCCAGTCCTGTTGGCGGTGGTTACACCCCCTGGGGAGGGGGTGTAACCACCCCCTCCCCAGGTCCACCCATAGGAGGGACCTTAGAATTAGTCCAACCCCTAAACGCACTGTAAGTATAGAACCCCAGTCCCTAGGACTTTAGATTACCCTGGACGAAACTCTGCAACATATATCTTGGACCTTCGACATTCCATATCGACTGGAAGACAGAAGAAATCTCCCTTGTGGTCAAGGAGTGACCACCCTGTTCAAACAGGCACCAACTGCATCTTTGCCGGTCTCCATTTTCGAGGCTCCCACCGGATCCCGAAGAATCTGCAACTCAGGACATGGACTTAGACATCTCTGACGCTGCCCTGCACTCCCAACAAGGCTGAGACCTGTAGCGGACACGAGAGACATGGGACCGTACCTCCTGGACATCCTGCATTTTGCAACCTGCACCTACTTCCCGAGGTATCCCGAAGTTGTGCATTGGAGTGCTTGAAGCCACATCCCTGAGCACCTTTTGCACTGAAGGTCAGAGACCCACACTCCACGAGTGTCCCGTGGGCCTGCTTTGTGTATTTCAGCTTGATGCGTCTTCGCGGTTCTTAGTCCATTGGCTAGTGAGCCCCCAAGAAGACCAATCCCTTATTTACTTTGCTTTCCTGGTTGCTTCAGGCTTGCTCCAACTTATCTCCAAAGGAGACGTTCCACAGACCTTGCTGGTCTGCAACAAAGCCAATCTCAACATCTTGCATAGATTGTGTTTGCCAAGGCTTGTTGGGTCCAATATGGATACTGACACTGCAGTCAACTAGATCCTTTATGAGACAGCTCGAATCCGGCTCCTGGTCATCGTCGATGCCTCCTGGTCCTCATGGCTGTGGAGACAAACTTCACCTTTTCACCTGAAATCAACCGACATTGGCTGGCAGCTTCCCATCGCTATCCTGGTCACTGGCTAGTGACCCAGACTCTGTCCCTTCTGCTTTCAGGTTCTTCACATCTCTGATCCACCCATGGAGCCATCCGGACACTTTTCCTCTGGTCGCCTGCAGCACTTCTTTGCAGCTCTCCATTGGAATAGACGACGAAGCCCGACATGAAAAGACACCTATGCACCCGGCTTCCCTGGGTGAGGTAACACGAGTACCCCGGTGCTCCCGTGGGTATTGAATCTCCAAGTGTCCTAGTCTAAAAGGGTACATACGTGAGGATTTTTTTCACGTATGTTGCTACCCTGCCCTAGGAGTCTTTAGATTGTTACTACCCAGGGGGTCCTTGCTATTTACACTAGTCTAAAAGGGTTCCATCGCAGTTCACCTGCTTGTACCCTTAATCTTTAAAATTGTAACTTGTTTGTTCTACATAGAAAGTCAATGTTAACCCGCCGCTGTGTTTAGACACTGCACGCGTCTCCCGTGGGCCTCCTACATCCTACATCCTAACCTTTGGTGGTTCTAGGCAGCCCCAGCGATTCCACAGGCCCTAGGCCTACTTTCTATTTCTCACGTGGCTCTTATACCACTATTTTAGTATATGGTTTGTGAGGCCCCTAGAGCATAACGCATACTGTGCAACTTATCGAATGCCAATTAGGTTCCTTGTATTGTACTTTTACCTCTGACCTCATAAAGAGTCCAGAGGGGTTGTGTTTAGAATAAATACATATACATTTGATATATATCTTGTGTGGTGTGCTTTCATTTGGTACGCAAGAGATTATAAATGGTAAAACAACTTGCTTAACTCGTCTCCAAGTCTTAGCCTGAAGGCTGCTCTCCACAGCTAGCACTAGGATAGCTTTCTATAAGGTTGAGTTTATAACCATCAATAAGGGTCGTTTGGACTGGTGCAAGGTGCCCACTAGAATAGTGGACATCATATACCAGCCAATTTCTCACAATTCCCAGATTGTAAATATGGTGGGGGCAAGGGTCTGTGGGCGACCCTGAGTGGACTATCTTTATTATTGCTGCAGTGTCCTGGATGGAGAGAGGGTTCCACACGGGCAGTTGGTAGTCTTTGGTTGATAAGCTTAGCATGCTGGGATGGCCAATGAGGGGTGCTGGGGTTCGAAGTTGCTGTAGATCTTAGTGACTTTTTTCATGGAAGAAGACGGAGAGTTTGTTACAGAGCTTTTCTGTAGGGTTTGATGGTCTTGGTTGATGCTGTTAGGTTTGTGAATTGCTTGACGATGGCAAAACGTTCCTTGCAGCTGTTGGAGCTAGATTCAATTTTCAGGGTCAGGGCCTTTTTCTTGGTCTGTTACACTTGATGGTGATAGTGGGTAAGTGCAGACTTGTAGGTGTTACGTGTGGTGGTTTGTCTGGTGGTTCTCCATTTTCTTTCAAGTTGGTTGCAAACTCTCTCAGATTCTCTGAGGTCAGAGTTGTACCAGCTAGCTTGTTTGTTCGTTTAGTTTTTCGTGTTTTTCAGGGGCACAAGGGTATTTGCGCAGGTGGTGATCCAGTTGTTGAAATTGTTTGTGTCGTTCATGAGGTATTTGGGGGTGGTCTTGGTAATTTAGTTGAAGGGCATTGAGCCATTCCATTTCTGCAACATTCTGCCACCAGTGGCTTGGGGTGTTGCTAGACTCTTTAGGGATGGTTGGTGGTCCTGACATGTGGAAGTGGACGATGGAGTGGTCCGTCCACGTGAGTGGAGTTATGTAGCTGAATTTAACCTTGTCCTTGAGGAGAAGATGGGGTCTAGGGTGTGCCCGGCGATGTGGGTAGGGCCTAGTATGAGCTGGGTGAGGCCGATGTGTAGACTGTCAAGCAAGTCTGTGGGGTCATCGAGATGAAAGTTGAGATAGCCTAGGAGTAGTTTTTGGTGCCCATGGAGAGTGGTGAAGTGAAGTTAGTGAGGGTGTTGCTGAAGCAGGTGCAAGGTCCTGGGGGCCGGTAGGCAAGGGTGCCTTTGATATTAGTTTTACTATCTTTCTGAAGCTTGAAGTGCATGTGTTCCATAAAAGTGGCTTCTGGAATACTTAATAAGAGGAATACTTTATGGTGTCTCTGTGGATGATGAGGAGTCCTCCTATCGGCCTCCTGGGTTATGGGGTCAGTCTGGGTGCAAGATTTAGTATCTAGTAGGGAAGGCTGGGCAATGTCTGGCGCCAATGTGGGGTTGAGACAGGTTTTGGTGATGAAGAGGAGGTCCGGTGTTTTGGAGTTGAATAAGTCTAAGATCTCGGTGGAGTGCTTGCCAAGCATGTGTATGTTGAGAAGCATGCATGCGAATCAGTGATCTTGTGTGGGGTAGGTGTTTGATTCTATGTGAGTGTGGGTTTTGAATTCAGACTTGGTGAGGATTGGAATGTGTGTGTGGGTGGTGAGAGCAAATGTATGGAAGTGAGAGAGTGGCAATGCGAGCAGGCAATTTGGTCCAGCACGGTCTGAGGTGTGGCTCAGCAGCAGCATTTGTGGCGGTGTCCAGAGTTCAGCAGGTTGAGTTTGTTGGCATTGTAGCTGCGGGAGTCATTTAGACCAGGGTTCCTAGTGCTAGGCGTGGTCTGGACACGGACGGTTGCCGACGAGCTTGCCTTCAGCATGAATGCTGCGCGCCCGATGCACACGTCCATTCTACGGCCTCCGTTAAGTAGGGCCTTTGAGAGTTGGAGAAGCATGGTAGTGGTAGGTGGGCTCAGCAAGAGTGGGAAAGTCCGGTGGGGAGAACGGGAAAGTCAGGTGGAAGCGACAAGGCAGGAAAACGTGATTGGCAGAGCAATTTGAGGGGCAAAACTGATAGAAGAGACCGAGATGCAAAACAGAACACTAAGAAGAGCAAACAATGCAAAACGGGCCATCTAAGAGACAAAGGATGCAAAAATGAGCAGTTAAATAGTCAGAGGGCAGATAGATCAGATGGTACAAACAAAGAAAGAGTTGTTAGCGAGTCGGGGCAGAACGAGCGCCTAATAGGAAAAACCGCAGGAGACAGACACCAACAAGAGTCAGAAGAGCAAGTCAAGGGCAAGTTTGCACTGAAATAGAAGAGAGATGTCTGGGCTTATGGTAACAGATACAGATGGTTCCCATAGTATTACATGTTTGTTTGTGGATGTCAGATAAGAGTGATAAATATCATAAAGAACATGCAAGATATAAGGAAATAATAAATACGTCTGTCATTATATAGGAAAACTATTGGACACCAGGTTGGTCAACAAGCAGGTGGTAGCAGCAGAACAAGGTTGATAACACCAGGTGAAGCGTAAGTAGTATGTAAATAAGGAAGTAAGTGTGAGTGAGATACTATCATATAATAATGCAATCTTCGGATGTTACTCTCAAAGGAAAGCGTGGAGAAAACAACAGCAATTTTTGGTTCAAATCCTTATGTAAGCAAACTTTTTTACAAATTAAGAAAGATCAAAGAATAGATGTAATATATTACATCTGGGTATATGTGAGCACAAAGAATATTAATAAAAGTATAGTAACAATTGGACAGATATCAGTGTTCAAAAGGAATCATGTAGTAGAACCAGTTGATATAATACAATTAACTAGATACAAAATACACATAAGTGTATGATACTACAATATTTAAAAACCAGGCCCACTTGACAGGTACTTTATGCAGATAAGAGATTTACAATTACCAACTGTCATCAGAATGCAGTTAAGCATCCTCTCCTTGTATTATTTCTATGTGATGGAGGTATGATGCCAACATTTTGTTTTTTAAATGTTACAATTTAGGACACAGCAAATAGGCATGGAGGGTTGTGGGCTTAACAAAACATATCACAGCTCTATTATCCGTAAGAAAATAGGGTAAAATGTGTACAACAAATTACAGTTAAATGTCACCCTCTAGTCTATTCATTCCAGGTAATGTAAATGTGATGCTAAATTATTTTTTTAAATATTACAGTTTGCTGTGCTTAAAATCACATGGAAATACTGGACACATTGGGCCCTATTATGGCACGCGGACGGACTTTGGTCCGCCCGCCACCCTAGCGGTGTTGGGACCGTCCGCCAGCAGTGCGGCGGTCCCACCCTGCAAATTAGGATGTGACCGCCGCCGTGGTGGTCTCAGTCCATCTCTTCGACATAGTGGCGGGTGCTGCTGTAAGCAGCACCCGCCGCAATGCCAAAGAGGGTACCCCCCAAGGGCAGAAAAGGGGGCCCGCAACGGGCCCCGATGCAAACCTCTGTATGCCTCTCTATGGCAGCATCACTGCCATGGAAAGGCCAGTTTTGGCATGCATCCTAATCTGGTGGACGCCACCATTTGGGCCCCCTGCACCGTAAATGTAAATGTACATGTATTTATATAGCGCAAATCGCAGGCATCTATGCGCTTGCTTAGGGAACCCGTCCTGGTATTCCCCTGTGAGACAACCCGGCAGGGTATCCACAAGGTGAAAGCCAGGCATCCCGCCGCGAGGGGCCGTTGTGGAAATTAAGCAAGCTATTGCCCAGAGTCGCAGAGTGTGAACCCGTGAGTCGAGTACGCACCGGAGCGAGAATTATCGAGTCCGTGGAATTATTGAGCCCAACCCCCGTCGGGGTGGGGAATTGAACCCTGGTCCAGGGCCGATCTCAGTTTCCGGGTCTGCCGCCTCTAACCCCTGAGCCACACTTCTCCACAATCGTTCCGATTGCTGGCGGAGGACGGTTTTTGCGTCTGCTGCGGACGCAGTCATGTTCCCACCGCCATCATAATCTGGCGGTGGGAAAATTGCATTTGACGGCGGAAGGACTGCCACCGCAGGGCAGGCAATGGCCACGGTGGCGGTCCTTCCGCAATCTTAATCACCCCCATTGTGTGCACAACAAAAAGTAAATCATTTTCATTAATGCATAAGGAAATATGTAGTTCTCTGTCACAACTGATGTCTCTATCAACTGATCTGAGTCTGATGATCCTTTTATCTAAAATTGTACTTAACTTTATTGATCTGTAACCACCTCTAAGTTTCATTTTTATTAATGTTGCTCCCTAAAACCTGATAAAAATGTGGTCATCATACGGGTGAATGATGTTGGAGTGGTTGGCCAGGGGTAGTTGTCATCTCTGTTGCAGATGGCTCTAATGTGTTCCATGGTACGCTCTTTTAGGGGACATGTCGTACTGCACATATAAATCCTGAAACAGTGACAGCCACATAGGCAAAACAGTTAGGGGTCGATTAGGATCGCGGACGGACTTGCGTCCGTCCGCGACCCCAGAGCAGGAGGGAACCTCCGCATGGCATGCGGAGTTCCCTCCTGTGCAATTAGGATGTGACCGCCACCCTGGCGGTCACATCCTCTATTTTTAACATTGCGGCGGGTGCAGCTTCAAGCTGCACCCGCGGCAATGTTAAAAATGTACGCATTGCATTTGCATGCAGAAAGAGGCAGGCACCGCGCGGTGCCTGCCGCTTTCTGCATGCAAATGCAGGGGGGTACCATAGGTACCCCCCATGTGCACCCCCCACCCCCCCTTCACCTAGGGGGCCCGCAACGGGTCCCCGCAGTGAAGTTCCGTATGCTTTTCCACAGCGGAAAACCCGCCGCGGAAAAGCATATTTCACTGGCCATCCTAATATGGTGGACGGTGTCTGGAAGACACCATCACCATATTAGAGCTTTTCCGCCGCGGTTGTAATCCGACCGCGGCGGAAAAGCTGCGGACGGAAACCAGGACCCACCAGCCATCCTAATGTGGCGGTGGGTCTTTGGTCAGTCCGCTGCGGTTTTTCCGCATCCTCGGGGCCGGCGGTGGCTTCCGCCGGCCCCGAGGATGCGGAAAAACCGCAATCATAATGACCCCCTTAGTGTTGCAACTGATAAAGTCCCAAATATGCTTGTTTCGTCTACAGTAAACCTGCATATATTACATTTACAACACTCAAAACAACTGTTGGGTAACTGTGGCAGCTATGACTGTTAATTTACCGTATAAGCTGCCATTCCTATGTCATTGCTTCACAAAGCCCTTTCCCATTACTCCATTCACTCATCACTTGACCATGTTTTTCACTTTTTCACTCCACTGAACCTGCATCACAAATTGTTATGAATAGGTATATATCCAACTTTTTTCACAATCGTTTTATTGAGCACTTACTCTTGAGCATGCTTCTAACTGATTATGGTTGAACCTTCCAACTGTACTATATTTCTTAACTCTAAAAGGTTATGGTATTTACTAGGTGAACTCTTGGCTCTGATTATATTATATCTCTATTAGGCTAAAGTAACTCATGATGTTTAAACCATCCACAAAATCATTCATTACTTCCACAAAACATTCTGGTTTACTCAATTCATCATGTGTCACTTTTTGGAGCATATACCTCTCATGCCTGACTTCAGAGTGTCCTATTTTATTTTAGTGCCCCGGTCATACACTTAAATGATATGTTTGACATGCTATTATTATTATTGAAAAACATATGTAACATTCAATATTATTGTTCACTTATAATCTTGTGGACGAAATGTATTGGCAGTTTCCGATGTGACATATGCCTTGTGGACGAAATGTGTTTGCTGTTTCCGATGTGACATATGCCTTACTTTTATGCTGCTTTATAGGAACCACAAATTATTAGCTACACCCGAAGAACCTTAGATTGACTGGCATGGATATTTTTGAGGTAACTACTAAACATTACCATTCATTCTGCTCTCATATGTTTCTTATATATTATCATATTCAATATTGGAGTTTTTTGGGGGTTTGCATGCTGTACATCAAGTGTGTGTAATGTCCAGTGTTCAATTTCAGAAAAGTTGCAGAACTGAACTGTATCATGTTACTCCCTATCCTCACCTGTAAAATCTAACCACAGTTGGAGTGGAAGAACGTGTTTACACACTATGCAACAGTATGTCACACAAGCCTTTCAACAGAAAGGAAAACATTTCTCCTTATGCACTGTCTTGGGGTGAAAGGGCAGGAAGTATATAACAATCTCTTTGATCTGAAGACCTGGCTTCATTGGCTTGAATCTCCCTTCCATTTTTACTGATTGCCTCCTCTGTTTTTTATATGTTTTTGCTGGTTTTATGCTTTGGGCACTGTGCCACTGCTATTCAGTGCCACAGTGCAACTGCTCCCTATGTTAAATTGATGTACTAATTAGTGATTCCATGACTGGGTTATTTGATTTACCTGTTAGACTCTAGTACAGTGCACCATGTGTGCTCAGGGCTTGTAAATCAAATGCTACTGGTGGGCTTGCAGCACTGGTTGTGCCACCCACAGAAGCAGCTTGTAAAGTGTGTCTCAGGCCTGCCATTGCAAGGCCTGTGTGCAGTATGTACTGCCATGTCGACTTGGCAAGGGCACCCACTTGCCAGTCCCTAAACCTTCCCTTTACTTCATATCAGACGCCCCTATGGTAGACCCAAGGGCAGGGTGCATTGTAAGTATACGGTAGGACATGCTCTGGTGTGTGTAGCATGTCCTAATACTGAATTGCAGCCATTTTCGTTTTTCACTATTGCAAGGCTACCTGTTCTCCATAGGCCAGAATGGGCAGTTAGAATATTACATCCTTATAATCCTAACTGACTCAGGGAACATGGTAGAAATTCGAATTTAGGATGCCTGAACTCTCTGCTAGGTTGTGTATTCCTTGTCTGGGTTTGTGAGTGACAGGGCTGGGGGATTCCAGGAGACAGGCTGGGGCAGCCCAGTGGTGAATAGAGAGATCTGCATCTAGATGGGAGGGAGGAGTTGCACCTCGGACCTGAATACGGCTGGGCCTTCCCTCTACAATGCTGGCTCCTCCTCTTGTGGTGTGTCTGATGTCTCTGCCTTGCACTGTGAAAGGAGAGAAGGAATCATGTCAACAAAGTGCTCCAGGGCTGTGTCCTCCCTACCCTGTGCTGGCTTCACCTCCTGTGGGGCGTCTGATGTCTCTGCCCTGCACTGTGAATGGAAGGAAGGAGTCCTATAAACAAAGTGCTCAGGAACTGGTTTGGACTAGGCAGAGGCCTCTCTGCCTTCAGAGAACAAAGGATTTTGGGGTATAAATATTGGGACCCAGTCCCAAGAACTTTAGATCACTTCTGGAACAAGAAACCTTTTGTCAAGAAGAAGAACCAAAGGAAGCTGCAGAAGTTTGGAATGCCCCTCTGCAAGTGTGCTTTTTGCTGGGTTGGCCAGCAGTGGTTGCTTCATTGCCAAGGAAAGGAGAAGGAACTTTTTAAGGACTTTCATCATCTTCAGAATATTCTCCAAGGGCTTGAACTGTGCTTGCCTCCTGCTGAAGTCTCGGAGACAAAAGACTTCACTACCAGCTCCCCCTGTGAATTTCCTTGCTGGGAATTCTATCTACAGACATTTGCGTGTCGCTGGGAGCTGGAAGCGCGACTCATCGAGAGGAAGTGTGTCTCCTCCGCCGCAGCTGAAATCGTCGCATCGCGGGAGAAGCGTGCCGCCGCCGCATCTACCTGAAAGCGTGTCTTCGTCCAAGCTGCCTGTTGTCGCATCACTGGAGAAGCGTGACGCCATCGCGAAAGTCGCCATCGCATAACCGGAGAAGCATGTTGCAGGGCCAGTCCCGGCTCCAAAGTACAGAGTCGTCACAAAGCTGCCAGGGCATCTACGCATCGTCATCGCATCATTGCATCAAGGGCGCCATCTTCTCGCATCGCAACCGGATAATCGCATCGCATCAAGGCGCCATCTTGCGCATCGCAACGGGCCCGCAGGCCGAGAATCTGTGCATCACCTCCGCACCGGTAAGGATTACGACGCATCCCCTACTCTGCGCAAGCATTAAGGCACGATGCATCCTTTCCCCCGGATCACGGAACCGACGCATCTCTCCTTTTGCAAGTCTTTTGTTCACTTTCCATTACGCATCCAGGTACTTAGTTGAGAACTTTGTCGCATTTATCATCAACTTGAACTAAGCAACTTTAATCATCTTTAAGTCAACTTTAAGTATAGTTAGAAATTCCGTGTAGGGTTTGTAGTGTACAAGAAAAAGTGGCGCCTATGCTGGTAGCGGTTAATGTGAGTAAATGATTAGTAAATGCAAGGATAAAAAGTCAGGTGAACGGTGCAACATGGACAGAGGAGACCCCAAGAACCTCTGTAAGAGTTGACAAGGGCCCAACCAAATACGTGAAAAACAATTCCAGTGCACACGTTATAGTCAGTTAATCATTTAGGTTTTGTTTCTTTCTTGGTACAAATGAACAAGCAGCGTAAGTCCTGAGTAATAAGACAAGATGGACAAAAGTAGGTCAAATCATTGGGATGTATTAAGCCCTTCCATTCTAGAAGGGTGACATCAAGACAAACAATTATGATACATGACCAGCCGACACGTGTTTCGTCTAGCGGGCTAAGGCGCTCGTGACTGTTCAGGGCTTCGGGCTTACACGTATGTGCGTTTCTAATAGCCGGTGATAATTCCAGCCCGGCGTATGTCGAGTGAGTTAACAGGATCATAGTGTGGAAATCAGGGGAAGGAAATGTAAAAATCCTAAGCAAAATAACACAATGGGCGGATACATCCATCGTAGTAAGGGAATTCTGAGGAGCAGAGTGCCACCGCGTGTGATCCGACCGCGTTCTTCCCGTGTAGTGGTGAAGAGTCACGAGCGCCTTAGCTCGCTAGACGAAACACATGTCGGCTGGTCATGTATCATAATTTTTTGTCTTGATGTCACCCTTCTAGAACGGAAGGGCTTAATACATCCCAATGATTTGACCTAATTTTGTCCATCTTGTCTTATTACTCAGGACTTACGCTGCTTGTTCATTTGTACCAAGAAAGAAACAAAACCTAAATGATTAACTGACTATAACGTGTGCACTGGAATTGTTTTTCAACTTTAAGTACAGTATTGTGGATTTTTGTCGTCTGTGGTCTTGTGTTAAGCCTATATAAAGAATACTTATTTTTTATAAAACCTGTGTCTTGTCCATCTGTAGTGTTTTCACTGTATCGCTGTGTATATTTACAAATGCTTAACACACTGCCTCTGAGATAAGCCTGTCTGCTTGTGCCAAGCTAGAAGTAAGGGTCCCTATTTGGACAAAGGTGAATACCATTGCCAACTAGAGACCCCCAGATCTAACAGGGTCTACATGAGTTTGAGATTTGTACATCAAAGCTTACCAAGCACTGCTTCCCATAATAAGTTTAATTTAAGTGAGAGGCATCAGTTTGAGGTAAGAGTGCAAAGAGAATTGGAGAGTGAAGAAGAGTATGTCACTGCCCTAGGGAAGTTAGCTTCCTCTAACGAGTTTGGAATAACTACGGACAAAAGGATAAGAGATTAGTTCATGCTAAAGTGCAGGAATGATAAAGTGGGGAAGTAATTTTGGCTGAATGACAACCCATCTTTGGATGAAATATTAGAACTCGCAAACAGATTGAACATTCTATGGCATTTGTTGAGGTAATCAAGCATGATAATGGAGTAAAAGAAAACCATGAAAAGAAAGCAAATAATCTATTTCATTTGTTAAAAAAAGAAACATCATCAATAGCAAAGATGGTAACATGTTTAACGGTCTTGTTATAGGTGTTGGCAGAGAAGGCACACAGCAAATTGAAATGAAAGCCCAGCCATTAGAACAATGTGCAAAATTTGCAGCATTATAGGGTATTCTACCAAACTGTCCCATAGTGGAAAAATGTGTGGAACCGTTAGTTAGGGGATGTACCATGTTACAACGCATACCGTTACAACTACCTACCATTACAACGCGACCATTACAACGCATACCATTACAACGCATAGCGCTTTGAGGTGCTGGATAGTGGTAAGTATAATTTACTATTCTAACTCCAGTCCCCGTGGACCCTAGGGAAGGTGTTGGATAGTAAATTATACTTATTCCCTATCCTAGAGCGCCCCCAGCGCAATGCGTTGTAATGGTATGCGTTGTAAAAGTCGCGTTGTAATGGTAGTGCGTTGTAACAAATGCGTTGTAACAGGTGTATACCTTAGTTAGGTAACTTTTCTTCTTCTGATTAATGGGGAGCAATGCAGGAAACCAAAGTAAACTGTAAAGATAGGAGGGGAAATCAAAATGTTAATTGCAACGCTATTCTTCAAGGTGTATGAAGTGAGAAATAAAGTATGTATGTTGGAAAGGGGCAACTACATATTGAGTTTATAACATTAGAGATTTCTAGGGGTTAAGCGTAATATCAACCTCTAGTGATGGTGGCCCACGAAGCAAGTGGGGAGATTAGGCTCTGCATAGATCTAGGGAAATGTAGGAATGTGGCTGTAGGTAAATATTCCTCCAAAATATACTGGTGACTCTATTGTGGAGCACCAAAGTCTTCACTACCTTAGACTTGGCCTCCACTTGCTACCAGATACTTTTGCATGAAGCATTGAGGGATCTCACAGCATTTGTGATCCTCCTTTGCACTTCCAAATTGATAAGATTGCAGTTTGCTTTGCTCACAATGGCATTTGTATTCCAGAGGGCAAAGGGCATGTTGTTAAGAGATATTGAAGGTGGCCTGTTTTGTAAGTATGAGATGTTGTTGGTAGGAAAATATAAGGAGAGACATGACTGAAAGGTGAACACTTAAAATGAAAAACAATTGTTTTGGAAATGAAAAGATTTATCACCTGGGTTATCTAATTTCTGGGGTAGATATGAGGCCTCAAAAGAATGTATTCTCAGCTATAGAGCATCTATTGACCAATTAAGAGGAACTGCTTACTTTCTATGACATTGCCAAATTCTATAGTAGATTTATAAAGAATTTTACAAGCAAAACGGACAGGATGAGGCATTTGTTAAAAAAGAGGGTTACATTTGTCTGGAATGAAAAGTGTAAAGACATCAAAGAAAATATGACAGCAGCTCCCAATCAGCAGCATAATTACAGATTCTAGCAACAGACGTTTAAATGCTGTTATAATACAGAGGTAGAAAATCTCCAGGGCACTGTGGGGGAACAAAAATACATTTTTGGTAATTGAGAAAGAAGCTTTAGCAGTGATTTGGGCTATAATAAAATTCTAAAATTTTGTTTGAGGAAAGGAGGTTCGATTAAAACTGATCATAAACGCTGAATGAAAATGTTGACTGAGAAAAGCTTAAATTACATCTCCTCTAGAATACCTAAATTGGTAGTTTTGCTACTGGAGTGCAATTTCAAGGTTATCAATAACATCATGGCAGACTGTCTGAGTATATTGTCTAAGGACAAAACTGATGGAGGGGATTTAAGTGAGAAAGTAAAGGAAGATTACTTTGATGATGTGAAAGTTTGAGACGTGACACTGGGAAGCATAACTGAATACTAGAGATGGCAAAGAATTAAGTGTTGTTAGGGGTTTTCAAAGTGGTTAGTGACATGTGGCCTCCCCATAATATGTTGAGTAACACACACCAGTCATACTGGGTAGTAAAGTATTGGTTATTAGACTATTATGGACTGTTGCTTAGAGGAACAAGACATATAAGCAAATTAATTGTAGGAAGGTAGGATCCTTCTGTTAATGCTACCCTCACTTTTTGCCTGGTTTGTGTTTGACTTTGTCTGTTGGGAGCCTGCTTATCAGGCTCTCAGCAACTGTGGTTTCCCCACTAAATTGACATGGTTAGTACTTTGGCACCTCCAAAGTTGGCTACTGGTGCACCCTTGTAAGACCCTATTATATGGTACTAATGTACCCAGGGAATAGGTACACCAGGTGTCTCTCATGGGCTGCAGCATGTATTATGACACCCATGGGAGTCCACTTGAATGGTGACTACAGGACTGCCATTGCAGCCTGTGTGAGTTGGTGCTTCCACCTCTCACGACAGATATAGGTTTCCTCATATCTGAGGTCACTGCACTTTAAACCTATAAGTCACCCCTATGGCAGGATCTTCAGTCTGAGAGCAGGGTACTTGGTTATAAGTGTGAGGGTGCCCCTGCATGAGCAGTGTATCCCAACAAACCCTGAGGCAATTCTCTAGGCTTTGCAATTGTGATCAGCCATTTTTAGACATATAGTGGTTATCAGTCATTATGAGGCTGCACCAAACCTGGTCATGTTTGGTATCAAATATGTTAGAATCATACCCCAACACCGATTCCAGTGTTGGCAGTATAATCCAATGTACTGAGGGGTTCCTTAGGGGACCCCCCTGTACTCCCAGTAGCAGCCTTCCAGGGTCTGCCAGCAAGCTAGTGCTGCTGCCGTCCACAGAAATGATTCTGCCCTCCTGCTGCTAAGCTGAGCTCAAGCAGGGGAAGAAAGAACAATAGGTTTCCAGTCACAGGGAGGTGTGACCACCTCCCAGACAGGGCTTGGTGTATTGGCCTGGGGTGAGGGTGCTTGCCAGCACCACAAGGCTGCTTTGAAGGGCACATGTGGTGCCCTCCTTGCATACTCCAGTTTGAGCCAGCTCAGTAAGCCTTGGTTACATCTCTGGCGCGAAACTGGACAAAGGACATGGGAGTATCCTCCCCTCGGTCCAGTCCCTCCTCTGAGAGGGACCCCGAGTTGTTCCATCCCTTTCCTTAGGGTACTTAAGGGATTACCTGTGGGTTGGTCATTAGATTCATTGTGGGACAAGACTCAACCCTAAATCAGGGACCATACAGCCCCAGAGGGCAATGGGCCTTGGTGTAACTGCACTTGCTGCACTACTGCCATGTTCAGTGTATGACAGGTTGCACTGAGAATTCATTGTCGTGTTGCGCTCGAGGGTGTAGCATCGTTGTTCAACGCCTCGTGTCGTGTGTTTCTGCAGCAGCCTCAAATGTGACACTTGCGAAGACTTCGCAATAAACCTGCAGCACAGTATTGGCGATTTGTTGTGACTTGAGATTTAAGTCAACCACAGTTCTTATTTCATTATTATATGTGGATCAAACAACACTCCTCTGATCACATGAATCTGTAAGACCGCGCAACAGCAACCCGCCCTCTTGAAATGTGTTTTTTGAGAGTAGCACCACACACTCTCAGCAAAACGGCATGTGACGCCAGAGCCCCAGGCCGCAGGGAGATAAGCACAAACAATAACAAGACTAGCTGCATTCCAGTGCTTACAAGGAATGTAAGTTTCCCCACGTTTGACCAAGGAAAATCGTACAGCAGTTGACGTGCCTGGCTCCTCTCCTGCAATTAAAAGGAACAAAACATGCTTTAATGAACCATGAACAAGACTGACTTAAATCTGCACCTTACATGTGAACTCATGTTTATTTTTTGTATTCATTTGCCACACATTACATTTTACTGAAGAAAGTGACAGTACAATAAAAATTCAATATATTCACAATATTACATTTCATGATTATTGTGATAGAAATGCCCCCTGAATGGTGTATGGTTGTGCTCACCTGTCCTGAGTGTCCACCAGTGACCATCTTGTATTCTGATTTTTTATTTTGGCCTCACCATCACATTAATCAAGGGTGTGTGCAAAGGCCCCTAGGCCTGTTTCTTGAGATGAGTACGTTTCCAGACCTGGAGGGGTGCACAGAGTGTGCCCCTCATTTTAGGACTATCATCACTGTCATGAGTTTAGCATGTAGAGCGGTAGTGGCAGCATACCCGGTTGTGAAACAGTAGTCGTGACTAGACTTGTGTCAGGAGGCTGAAGGCCTACTGGCCTCCACTGTACCACTTTAATCTACTGGGCCTGCACGGCCTCAACAGCTGACACCAACAGTGACGATGTGGTCTTGAAGCTGCACCGCTGCCTGCATGGAGCCTGCATTGAACCTGTGACCTCTATTCCCCTCGACCCGTGAATGCCGACAGCCATCGCAGCTGCTGCAGCCTACAGGGGGCAGAAGCTGCATCAGCTGCTGCAGGGCCAAGGAGGACGGAATAGAAGCACACGTGCAGCTGGTGCATCTTCCCTCCAGTGGAGGGAACGGACGTGTGCATCTGCCCACCGTAACCAGACAAGAGAACTCACATTTAGGTGAGAAGAATAATGCAGAGACTGTATATACTGAGGTCACAAACTCGTATGCAAGGGGCAGCACTGTACCTGTGCCTGAAAACCTACCAAACACGTACGCTATAGCGAGAGGTGAAAGCAAATGGGACCTTAAAGCTCGAGTACAGTGGCCCTGCATTAGTATTCAATAACTGTTCCCACCCTTGAGGGACTACCTTGGTTTATGGTTACAAATGGTTACATCGTATGATGCTTTTTATACTGTCCGGAAAGCCATTGAACAAGGGTTCCCTTTTAAACTTTTAATATTTTTAAATTTTGATACTATACACAACGTATTTTAAAACAAACACAATTTTGTGTATACATATGAATTTTAAGAACTGAATGTGTATTGTCATTTTATATTTCTTATTGTGGGGAGGATTGTCTTTCTTGTACTGTTTTCCTTTATGATTTTTATCAATCGAAATAAAGAATTCTTCTTGAAGTATTCATTTGTAACTGCATTTTGTGGTATGTAGTATTTTGTTTTCAAGGTTATTAAAGCAGTGGCTTGGGAAGGGGGGTGCGGTGAGTGCCGGCCGTCCCAGGTGTCATCACTGAGGCGGCAGACAAAATGGCAAAAATACGTGTTTTTAAAATAAAAAAATTTGGGGGCTCACAACACTTAAAAAAAAATCATAATATTCAAAACAAATGTAATAACTTTATCTGACAATTAATTAACCTCAACAAGTCAACATAATACGTATTGAAACTTTTTAGTTCAGTCAACAAATGCAACGAAACGTGGCTGAACTCAACGCAATGTAGTGGAGAGCATATGGCTAACGAAGGGCAAGGGGTGTTTCTTTTCGGCAAAATCTGTCTGCAGTTTATACTCGAGCGAGACGTAAACACCCGGTGACTCATCATCACTCAACCCGCAACCAAACCTATTTGCTGCTGTGCTGGTCAGTCACCCCACGTCATTCTGTTGAGTTAGTTGTGCATTACTACTGAAGCTTATAAGTGCTGCGCTCAATTTATTTTTCATACATTTTTTAGTTCATTTATTCATTGTGATCATCCTCTTCTCTCTGATATTGAGTTTGGTAAATAACGTAAACATAATAATGCATGCTATTTGTTTGTATTTGTATGTGAAGCTAGGGGTGACAAGACATTTTCCGCACCGGATACCACCTGACCTTGCTACGCCACTGTATTAAAGTACTTTCTTTCATTAAAAGACAAGTACCGGACAATTAGTTGTGCTGCTGACCAGTTGTTCAATTCAAAGCTTGATGTACCCCCACGCTATCGCCTTGAGAAGCCTGTGACTGCTCGCTATCACTACCACTGAGTGTCAAGTGTTTAAGGGGTTGCCTTGGCCCAGTTTTGGTGAGTCATGGTAGGACAGATTCCAGAACATCAGAAGAAAACAACCCCAATCATTGCAAATGAGGCCCAGTAGCCCCACTTGTCCTGTGACCCCCCCTACCGATTAGAGTCTGTCAGTTGCTCATAATGGTATATAGCTTGCCCATCATGTCTTGTGATGGACAATCACATAATATGCATGGTGTGTTGCTACTTTCAGCTTGGCAAAAGATTTCTCATGACAGGATACTTTCATAGCTAAATTTAGAATAAAACCTTATTGCATTTATAGCTAGGTTTGCTACTAAGCAAAAGTGTATATCTATGAGTGACTACGCAAACAAATGAAGTTAGGCGTCTAAAATTTTGATAATAGTTTTAATGATCATAACTACATACTTTAACATGTGTCTTCAATAGACCATCAGTCAAATTCACATTCGTTTTAATGCAGTGAAATATTCCATTTTGGAACTGTAAAACAGATCTGTAAATCAGAAGCAGGCTCCATTTTAATCAAATTATGTATGGAATTAGCGTAGGCAATTTTACGATCATATTGATATGTTAGGACATGAGCACAACCTCTAAAATGTAATCCATCCATCCTCAATCAAAGTAAATCGCCTCCAAAGAAAAACTTTTCCTTAGTGTCAAAAATGTTCTACACAGTCAACCTTCAATGTTCTCAGAGGATTCCGTTTTAAGGTTGTGAGTTCCATTCCACATAATATGATAGACTGTATTTAGCAATGTATATCTTAGGTAAGGCTGCCACACTCCCACTACCCATACCTAGAAAGAATTGCAGCAAGCCCATTCAAAAGTGTACTCTGTTGTGAGCACAGATCAGTCGACAGTTTACAAGGGTGACAGTCATTAGAGTTCCATTACCTGGTAAATTTGAAGTCCTCGCAAGGTCAAGACCAGATACAAAGTGGAATGGGCTTCCTTCTTATCCTACAATAACAATGCAAACCTTATTAGAATAAAGCAGAACTGCAACATTCCATGCACACCTAGTTCAAGACAGCATTGCAAACTCAGCTCACAGCAGCGCGTCTTTTGTGCTGGTGTTTGCGGGTTATGGGCACCAGCATCCATTTTTTGGGCCCAAGTCTTTTTTTCACATCAAACTTGAACTTAGAGCAAGACAGAAAAAGAAGGAGGAGTAAGATTGAAAAACAATAACAGCAGGAGAATGCAAGGATGAAAATGAACCTGCAAGAGTGAGATAAAGAGACAGGTGGTGTAAGGTGGTGGTAGACAAAGGGACAAGGTAAGCTCAAAACTAGAAAGACTTGATATTCAACAATCTCAGCATTCTGCGGTGTGGAAGGGGGGGGGGGGCTGCTACACTCCTAAGAAAACCATTAGGCTACAAAACCTATTTTTAGATCTTAATACAGACAGCCTTAGCTATCTGGTAGACCTTATACCACCACACAACACACTATACACATACCTATACAGAATGTGTCTTTGGGACATCAGTCATTAAACATTGGGTTGTTTGTGCAAGGATCCTGAAGGCACTGGCTTGCTGGCTGTCCTTCACAGTTTAGGACAAGCTCCAAGCATTTTGAGGATGCATATGGTTTTAAATTAGTGCCCAATGGGCAGGTTTGGTGTTCAGCAGCACACCCCATCCCCGCATACATATAACACTGCAGCTATGCTTATTTACTTCAAGTATTCTTTTTTCTGCTATGCCATCAGGGCCGTACATATGTTTTCAGTCAGCATCAGTCACACACAAACCCTTCCACATGTCCCCTTTGATCTTCCACCCAACCTTGCATTGCGCATAGTGATGTCAGGGTAGAGGAGCCAGGAATAGGTTAACAAGCATTGGCATAGCCAATAGGTCTCGCTTTTGGGACCTTATAAGTATTTAGTTATGCAGCACAATATCCTTGGTGCAACAACATAAACTGTTGCATGGTTAAACACTTAAAGGGTCCCAAAGGTGAGACCTATTGGCTATGCCAATGCTTCTTTTTTGTATGTTCAATTAATACTCAATAAACAGATTTGAAACAAAAAAAAATGACTAAAGGCTATATACGTGTGGTCACCATTGGGATGTTCAAATTAACTGTGACTCTTGCAAGGACATGGCGGGAAAGTGGTGATTTCATCCAATGATCAAAACCATAATGCCAATACTAGTGGTGACTGTTTGAAAAAAAATGTACCGCCTTCAAGGAGATAGCGTTCTTATGTCAGTCCATTTTCTCTTATGACGGCTGTTTTCGCAGAGAGCTCTCTTGTGGGTATTCCCTCCTATCATTGAGAACAAGTGCTAGAAGCTCAGACATCGTGCAATGGCCCTTCTGGGTCTCTGCTGGAATTGTAGTAATTATCAAGGGCATCGCCAGGGGAGATGGTGCTGGATCAGCAAAAGGTTCCATAATATGTTAATGGGTCCTTTGACGTGGAGTGGAGGTGTTGTCTTAAACCTTTGAGTCTGTTGATACTGGGAAGTGTCTTTACATTGATATTCTTGAAGATGGAGTATGCAGGAGCCATGAAACTCAAACATCTTTAGGGGGAAGCCTCCTTTGACCCTTAGTATGTCACCAATGTAATTTCTGTCTTTGAAAGTAAGCAGGTTGCCAGTGTAATTTATTTCTATGTTGATCCTCCTGAAATTGAGTAGCAATGAGGTCTTGCTTCTCTGCACCTTTACCTGGCTCTGCCTCATTGGGCATCCTTGGGTGAGGTACGATGGCTACAACAGAATGGGCCCGCTCGCTATCCTTCCCAGCCTGTTCGGTCCTTGCAGCTCTGATTGCTGGAATCCTTCTGGCATCATGCTTTTTCGTAGACTGATGCCTTCCCTTTATTTAAGGGTCCTTTAGGTCATCTGCTGACAAAATGTGTTCTCTTTCACAATAAGCCAGTCTGGACAGAGAACCCACATAAAGAATGGCGGGTCTGTTCTCATCCTCGTTCCTCAATGTACCAGTACTTAAAGAAACCTGAAGGGATTTTACCGGGAAAACAAGATTAAAAACGGGGTGTTTTCAGGGGGGGGGGGGAAGTGCCCCAAGATTCTGCTTCTAAAAGAAACTGGGTGATTGTGAAATGAAATCCTGAAGAATGAAAGATTTTAGTGGGTAAAGGTCAAAATGACAGAACATAGTGATGTTGGATCGGTTACACTTTGGTTGGGAAAAAACTGAAGCCATTGCCTGCGCAAAGCATGATAGGAAGTTTGCTAGCTTAAAGGGCAGTGTCAAAATTCGGCAATATTGAACATCTATCTGACTCAATATCTCCCATTATTTTTCCCCTTTTACTTTTAAAGGGAGGCAGGAAAGTTAACCAAACAGCTGTTTTCCCTTTAATACAATTTTCAGGCTGAAAGGGCTTTTTATGAAACAGAACAGTTTCTAGATTAAACCAACCCGAATTTGTTTAGAAAGCTATATGAACATTTCAGACATAGGTCCCTTCCACTATGTACCTATATGTCAAAATGGGCGTTCTCAGTTACCCGATGGCTTGCTTGTCCTGTGGTTATGGAGAAGAAACACTGTGGCCATGCTTTTTTATTTTGTCCTGATTATAGTAAGGCCAGGGCGAAATGGCAAATCCCAGTCTGCAGGAATCTAGGAACCAGACAGCAGGTGGAAGCTCATAGAATTCTACAAACAGAGGCTAGAAAACACATTGTGTTCGCAGAATCAAGACCCATTTGCTATGTGGTGAGAGAGGGTGAAAACTGTTCAACTACTAGCATAGAAAGGGTCGTAGCTGTTGATTTGGTTGTATGCCAAACTCACCCTTCATCCCCACCAGGAAATGGGCACACATACCCTCCATACCATTCTTAGAACTGGGTAAATTGTAAAATATTGCCTTAGCTTGTTAAGTCCATTAGAGCCCTATGCTAAGCCGATTGGCTGATAGCTTGTTTTTGACAACTAATGTTTTTTTTAACCTCAAATATGTACAATCAATTTCATTATTTTACATGGTTATGGGTAGCATTTTATAACTACTTTTGTTGTATTCACATGCCCTTGCCTGCCCTTGTATCCTTTGTTCACAATTTCAAAAATGTTGTACTGGTATTGTGATTTATATATATATATATATATATATATATATATATATATATATATATATATATATATATATATATAGTTCAGCTAACTATAACTCGCGCGTCCGCAATGCACTGCTGATGACGTCACATATTACATCACTCATGGCATGGTCAGTGACATCACTCATGACATCACTGATGACATCTCAAATTGTATTGTATTGTATTGTAAGGGGTGCTTGTAGAGCGCACTGACACCATGGGTTTCCTGGCGCTGGTTGGAAGTAGAGGGGACAGAAAGACTAACCAGATTGAGGAAAGAGCCAAGTTTTTAAAGACTTACGAAAGAGGGTCAAAGAGTTAGAGGTTTTGTGAGAAAGGGGAAAAGAGTTCCAGAGCTTGGGGGCCAGGTACGCAAATCTCCGGCCTCCAGATCTGCTGAGCTTGTAAGAGGGGACAGTCAAGAAATGGAGATGAGAGGATCTCAAGTTACGGGATGGGCAGTAGGGTCTGATGAGGGATTTCACAAAGGCGGGACAGGGCCCGGCTAATGACTTGAAGATGAGGCAGCCGGTCTTGAAGGCTGCCCTTGAGATGACAGGGAGCCAGTGGAGTTTGGCAAGAAGGGGCCTGGCGGATTGCCACTTCGGGATCCCTAAGGCCAGTCTCGCCGCCTGATTTTAGACCATTTGCAGTCTGGCCATCGATGTTTTAGGCAGACCATGATAGATCACGTTGGAAAAGTCTAAGAGATTTCCCACAAGAAGAGTCTAAGTAAGAAATTATACAGTTACAGTTTGAAGATGTTATCTCATCGAGAAATTGGAGCGTATGAATGCTCAGATCGCTTATCATCTGCAAGTCTATACTCCAAATTCTAGGAGAATCCTTTGGGTGAGTCTAAGTCTTGCTGGAACACGAAATCGAGTACTTAAATCTGTAAAAGAAATTTAATATTTAGCTGAAAAAGAGCCAGAAAGTACAGATATTTTGAAAACAAATATGTCGCATACATATTATCCAAATAGTAGTAATCATCTTGAGAACATTTGTCTCTATGAAGTGCTGCAAAACTATACTTTTAAACGGAATATTATAGAAAACATCAATACTGGCATATATGCTGTGATTGGTTCTGAAGGATGTTTGGTGAAACAAAGAAAAGGACATTTGATTAATCACCAAAAACTGAGTTGCGACACTCCTGACAAAAGGGAATTTTACTATTTAGCTCTTTTGCAACTCTTCAAGCCGTGGCGTTCAGAATTGGAATTACTTGGAGATTTTCAGAGCTACGAAGATTCGTTCAACTCAACTAAAGATACTATAGAATGTCCTGTTTTTGCTAATTTTGTGAAAATGTTGAACGACTAAATTGAGCAAGAAGCTACAATTGCAGCTGAGATTGCTAGAGACAGTTCTCAAGACAGTCAGACTTCTGCTCCGTTGAGTCAGGATCCATTAGGAGAACCAATTGTTCAAAATGAAGCAGTAACTGCCAAGGATGAGGTGGAAACAGCAATGTATCAAGCTCAAGAAGATGTAACAAACTTAGGAAAGTTGGAAGAACAACTAAATGTTGAGCAAAAACAAATATGTGACCTGGGGCCCGATGCAGGTAATCCCAGATTACCGATTCTTAAATACCGAATCATACCGATTCGGTATTTAAGAACAGGCAAGGGATGTAGGTATTTTTACCAAAAAAATTACTGAATCAGTAAGTTTCGGTAATTACTGAATCGGTAAATACCGATTCGGTAATTGGCATTCATTTCTATGGGCCTGGAGGCCCATAGGAATGAATGCCAATTACCGAATTGGTATTTACCGATTCGGTAAAAGGGGGAAACATTGAAGGGTGGCAAGGTGTCACTTTGACACCCTGTTGCACTCCTCAATTGTGTATGGGTGCACATGTTGCATACATACATGCCCTAAGGGCATGTATGTCTGCAACATGGCACTGTTGGAAAAGCAAAAAAAATGCTTTTTCCAAGGTTTTCATTATTTACCACCAACTTGTAGTTGGTGGTAAATAACGAATCCTAAAAGGGGAAAAGCACTCATTTGAGTGCTCCCTACATAGCAAAATCGGTAATTTACTGAATCGGTATTTTAAGGATTCTGTAATTTACCGATTCCTTAAAATACCGATTCGGTAAATTACCGAAGCAGTGAAATGCCCACCTACATCTCATTTTCCAAATACCGGTCGGAAACGGCCAAAATTACCGAATTTCGGCCGTTACCAACCGGTATTTGCCTACCTACATCGGGCCCAAAGTGAGAAAACAGATTGACCATGGATTAATTCATGAAAAGAAAGAGTGCTCATGCATGCCATTTCAACCTATCCTAATGTACGTGAGTGGACAAGCTGGAACAGGAAAAAGTTTTTTTATTAAAGTAATTACAAGTTATCTACAGAAAACAACTAAGTCGCATTTGTCTTGTGTTGTGACTGCTCCAACTGGGTTGGCAGCACACAATATTAAAGGAATTACTTTACATTGTTTACTAATGCTACCAGTAGAGCATGAAAACAAATTGGAATACCACAAGCTATCTGGAGAAGCTTGTTGTGAAGTATTCAATGAAGACATTTTAAAGTTAGATAATGAAAAAATGTATACATTGGAAGCTATTGATGAAATAGAGCATGAAGGAATCACTATTATTTTGACAGAAAAGTTGAAGAGAAAATTGGATTCTTTAGAGAAATCGATATCTAAAAATGCTGGTTTAGAAAAGAATCTATATGCATGTATACGACGTAATTTGAATGTGGAAAAAGGTTTGATAAATGGAGCAATGGTTAAAGTTGTTGATTTAGTTAATTATCTAAATAGAGATGTATTGAATATTTGAAAATCAAGTTTGATCAAATTGAAGAAGTACAACAATTTAGTCGTTGTTCAGCTCGGTTTCTGCTTGTAAAAGATGTGTATGTTCGCAGAAAACAGTTTCCTGTTTCTTTGGCGTATACAGTGACCATTCATAAATCTCAAGGTTTAAATGTAGATAGTGCTTTCGTGAACATTGGAAATACTGTGTTTAAAGAGGGTATGGCATATGTTGCTTTGTCTCGAGTCAGAACTTTATCTGGATTGTATTTGATTGATTTTGATGAGACAAAGATTAGTGCAGATGCACATTGTGTGAAAGAGTATAATAGGTTAAGAAGAGAATATGCTCCCAATATAGGTCAATATCCTGTATTTGAAAAGCATGTGGTAGGTCAAAAAAGAAGATATGAGAATATCTGTAGTGAAGGTATAGAGAAAGAAAAAAACAAGTTAAAGTTGTGATTGTAAGGAAAAAGAAAAAGGACACTGTTGAAGAGATTGTTGGTTATCAGTTCTGGTGTCAACTGCTATGCTAATGTAGTTGTTAATGTTGTCTTTTTCTTGAAAGTTTGCAACAGCAAATTGTTGAGAATCGGGGAAAAAGATTTTGTTTGTTGTTGTATTCTGTTTATGAGAAATGTAGTAGTGATAAAAGTAAAATACAAAGTGTTTCTGATATTCGAAATGTATTGGACACATGTTCTGGTTGTACTCAATTTACGCAGAATATTCAGCAAGATTGTCAGGAATTTCTAATGTATATGCTTGTTGTATTGGAAGATGAAGATTAGATATTGAAAATCTTTTTGGCCTTTCTTATAAATGGCAACATGACTGTGCAAATTGTTTGTTTACATGTAGCACTAACAAAGACACTGAAAGATTTATATATTTGACTTTACCAGACTGTGAATCAGTGTCTTTTAACAACCTAGTTAGAGGAGCAACTCAAAACATGGAGTGTAGGCAATGTAAATCACAAATGTCATCAAGATTATTTATACAAAGAAATGGACAGTATGTAATTTTAATGATGTAACGTTGTACAGCTGATGGAAGAAAATTGGAAACTTTAATATGTTGTAGCTACTCAAGTATCAACATCAGGAAGACTTTTTGTAGCTGTAGCAATTATTTTTCATGATGGTCCTTCTACAACATCTGGACATTACACTGCTTAATTAAAATGTGATAAAGGTTGGATACATTGCAATGATAGTCAATTGGTTTTTAAACAAAGTTTGCCTAAAGAATTACCAAATTCTTAACTAATATTCTTAAAGCCAAAGTTTTAGGAACAAAATTTGGCCTTTCAGGATTACTGCAGTTAAGGTAGGCTGGTCTGGTGTTGTGGAGTGCTTTGTGAGCGTGGGTAAGGAGCTTGAAGGTGATCCTCTTGTCGACAGGGAGCCAGTGTAAGTCTCTCAGGGGGGGGGTAATGTGGCTGCGGCGGGGTACATTGACGATCAGTCGGGCAGAGGCGTTTTGGATTTGTTGTAGTTGTCATAGGTGTTTGGCTGGGCTTTCTGCGTAGAGTGCATTGCCATAGCCCAGTCTGCTGCTGACGAGGGCCTTTGTCACCGTTCTTCTTCTTTTGGTTGGGATCCACTTGTAGATCCTGCGGAGCATGCAGAGGGTGTTGTAGCAGGAGGAGACGGTGTTCACTTGTTTAGACATGGAGAGGGAGGAGTCAAGGATGAATCCTAGGTTGTGTGCATGGTCGGTGGGTGTTGGTGCTGTTCTAAGTGTAGTCGGCCACCAGGAGTCGTCCCAGGCTGAGGGGGTAGGTCCGAGGATGAGTACCTCTGTCTTGTATGAGTTCAGCTTCAGACGACTACTCGTCATGCAGTCGGCGACGGCCTTCAATACCTCGTGCGGGTTGGTTTTGGTGGTGTGTGGGTCCTTGGTGAGGGAGAGGATGAGCTGAGTGTCGTCGGCGTAGGAGGTTGTTGAGGTTGTGATGGCGGGCCACTTGTGTGAGGGTGGCCATGTAGATGTTGAACAGCGTCGGGCTGAGGGATGAGCCCTGGGGGACACCGCAGATGATGTCAGTGGTTTTGGATCAGAAGGGTGGGAGTCGGACGCTCAGGATTACTATTGGACAACTTCCAAACAAAGGATTTCACGCTTACTATTTGGCCTTGAGGAAAAGTATCTAAAACAATTAAGGACTCTTTGTTGTATATTTTGTCAGCATTTATTTCTAAACAATATTATTTACAGTGTATGAAAATTAATAATAATGTTTTGTTATTTTATCATTGTTTGAGATGTTTCATATTTATGTAAGAAATTGCTCTTAGAAAAAAACATTTAACATATGTTTTATTTCAATTTTTTAGATTGTTATTGAGAATGTTGAATTGTTTTTTTAAGATAATCTTATTGATTGTCTTTTTTTTTTGCCTGCTGTTATGTGATGAGTACAATTGAAATCGCTGTTTCTAGTGAAATTCAACATATTCTGAGAACAGCAAAAAAGGCAAATGAAATGTTTTACAAATTATTATATATGTTGTAAAACATATATTGTAACTGTATTTTTTTCTTGTCTTACACAGAAGCTAATTTTATAATATATCGTTTTTTTATTATTTATTATTTTTAAGGTAAGTATAAGTAACTATAAAAAATGGTCAATGTGCTGTGCTTCTACACAGCTGAAGAAACAAGAGATGGATGCAGTACATATCTGTGCAAAAATTGTTTGTATCTTTTAAAGATATATGAGAACGTTAATATGCATACTGAGTGTCCCTGGGGGCCCACTATCTTAGAAAATATATTCAAAAAGTACCATAAAATGTTATAGTGTATAAAATGGGACATGGCTTGAGAAAAGCTCTCTGCAACGCACCTGTATGGTATTGCATAGAAAGACATACTTGGCTAGTAGAGACCAGGGACTTTTAGGACTAAAAGAGACCAAATTGCTCAACATAAAATGCGTCACAGAGTGTGTTTTCAGAATATTACCGAAGACACATTGAAAAATCTACCTATACCAGGCAGTAAGACTGAATTAGAGGACATCAGTACTGCAGATATCACCTGTGATTTTGAAAATGAAAGCAATGACGCTGATTTTTTGGAAGCACTGGATCACGTAGAGTTACTGGAAGCTATAAACTCTGAAATGGCAAACCAGCAGTATGATCTTGAAGAAGTACCAGATGAACTCCTTTCAGAAACTGTGTTAAAATATGAGATGTCTAAAGAATAATGTTATTGTTTAATAATAATAAAGCATTGAGCACTATGTACTAATCCATTCACTGTACTAAAACGCAAGCACTTATAGATTTACTCAGATACCCTCTTTACAGTATTCTATTGATTCAGTCAGTAGCCAGTACTTATGCAGCGAAGTAGGCCTTAAGACATGGACTGCTTCAAACCCTTATACAGTATGCATGCAGTCTTGTATCTACCTGCACACTTGTCTTTTATACCTTCAATTCCTCAGTCTGTATCCTTACACTTCTACCAAGCACTCTGTCACTGCTGCTCCACTGTTGTAGTGACCCATTCAGCAGTATGTACTAATCCATTCACTGTGCTAAAACTGAAGCACGTACAAATTCAGTCAGGCACTCTCCTTGCAGAACTGTAATCATTCAGTCAGTACCCAAGTACTCATGCAGCAAAGTAGGCATTAGGGCATGAACTGCTTCAAACCCCTATACACTATGCATGCAGTCTTCTATCCACCTGCACACTTGTCTTTCATATCTTCAATTCCCCACTCTGTATCCTTACACTTCCATCAAACACTCTGTCATCGCTGTTGCACTGTTGTAGTGATCCATTCAGCAGTATGTACTAATCCATTTACTGTACTAAAACGGAAGCACTTATAAATTCAGCCAGGCACTCTCCTTGCACAACTGTAATCATTCAATTAGTACCTAAGTACTAATGCAGCAAAGTAGGCCTTAGGACATGGACTGCTTGAAACCCTTATACAGTAAACATGCAGTCTTCTATCCACGGGCACACTTGTCTTTCATAGCTTCACTTCCACACTCTGTATCCTTACACTTCCACCAAACACTCTGTCACTGATGTTGCACTATTTTGTTGACCCATTCAGCAGTATGTGCTTATCCATTGACTGCACTAAAACTAAAGCACTTATAAATTCAGTCAGGCACTCTCCTTGCAGAACTGTAATCATTCAGTCAGTACCCAAGTACTCATGCAGCGAAGTAGGCCTTAGGACATGGACTGCTTCAAACCCCTATGCACTATACATGCAGTCTTCTATCCACCTGCACACTTGTCTTTCACATCTTCAGTTTTCCACTCTGTATCCTTCCACTTCCACCAAACACTCTGTCACTGCTGTTGCACTATTGTAGTGACCCATTCAGCAGTATGTGCTTATCCATTTACTGTGCTAAAACTGAAGCACTTATAAATTCAGTCAGGCACTCTCCTTGCAGAACTGTAATCATTCAGTCAGTACCCAAGTACTCATGCAGGAAAGTAGGCCTTAGGGCATGGACTGCTTCAAATCCCTATGCACTATGCATGCAGTCTTGTATATACCTGCACACTTGTCTTTTATACCTTCAATTCTCCAGTATGTATCCTTACACTTCCACTAAACATTCTGTCACTGATGTTGCAAGATTGAAGTGACCCATTCAGCAATGTGTGCTAAGCCATTCACTGCATTAAAACAATAACACTTATACATTCACCCAGGCAGTTTCACCAGAAGTGCAGAGGGAAGCATAGACTTGTAACATATTTATGTACATATGTTACATTTATGTGCTTCGGAGGTACTACAGTATACTGAAAGTAAACACCTTATAGAGTTATGCTGTAGTACTTCCTTAAGTTTTGCACTTTCACATTCACCATACACTACTAATGTATTCTTTCATTCATTTATGCACTATGCATTCATTCAAAAAAACATTTACACACTATCATACTAATATAGCTCTTTTTTTGAGCAGTGAAGTTAGTTCTTGAAATAACTTTTTTTGTCTTTTTTGTAGTTTTGTATTTTTTGGGGATTTTTTTAACAGTTTTTTTGTTGTTTTTTTTAAAGGAAAAAAAGGGAATTGCGCAAACAAAACAGTCTGCAACTGGAACAAATAAAGAAAAATTTACGGCGGGAGCAACGGTGCTCTTGTTTGCGCCTGCAAATCAAATCAATGGATTGTTCCCCATAACATAATGTCTCTTTACAAAATTTGCAAAGAATGATAAGGTCTCCAAAATCGGGACGGATGTCCGAATGCGGACTCGATGGTGCTGTGGAAGTGCTAGCTACAGCTGGTGGAGGGTCTTCCCGTAGCCTGTCGCATGCAGCTCTCGCATAATTGTGGGGATGAAGAGTCTTCACATGTCTCACCATGCCGGCGGTTCCAAATTAATATTTTTTATTCAGATCACCTCTAGAAAGCATGGTCCCACATACCTTGCAGTTGACCTTGGTTGCATTCACCTTATTTTCTCTGTCTGGAAATGTAAAAATCTTCCAGGTCAGAGCTTCCTTCCATTTTGGCTGTACATCCTCAGCAAGAAATTCTTCTTCTGAAGAGTGTTCAGATGTATCTTCCTCCTGGCGTGCAGCCATATTAAAGATGTCTTCAAAAATACGTGTAGAGGAGCTTTAGGAAAGAGATGGTTCTTCAATGAAAGTCAAAGAAGAATGAATACAATGGGTGGGGTCCTTCAACAGTTAGAATAGTAAGTATTATGAAGCAATCAAATCTCTTGTTTTGAAGTCACGTAGGGTGCACGTACGAAGTTAGTATGTATGACATATCCTGCGATTTGCGTAATTGCTTTTAAAAGTAATATACGCTTATTAAAACTAAATGAATACTATTTGATAAGCTCAGGTAATGTCTTTCCTTAAAACTTACATTAAACACATAAATGTATCTTTTTAAGCATAAAAAAAATCGCAGGGTATGCGTAGCGTATGCCGTACAAACGTACATAACGTCAAGTGGAAGCGCCGATGCGACGCGGAACTTCAAAACGTATCTGCGGCGTATGCGCGGGTACGCGTACAGTACAGTACAATCATAGTTGTGCAGCAGTGTACCAGGACGGTATCCGTACCATACGTTTACCACAAAAAAATGCAACAAAGAAAAAATATAGAAATGAATTTTCATATATTGAAAAAAAATATAAAATATAAAAAATAATCATTTTTGAATTTTGTTTTTTTATTATTTTACATTAAAAATATGTAATGTAATTTAAAAAGTGAAATAGGTAAAAATAATTAATATAAAAAAGGTAATAAATTAGTATAAAAAAATAAATATAACAATTAATACATTTAAAAATTGTCATTTAGAAAACCTATTAGGCACGTTATAGTTAGGAATTAGCATTTTAAAAAACCTTGCAAATTCACTGAAAAAACCATAGGTTTCACGTATGTTATAGTTAGCTGGACATTTCACTCATACAAAACCATTGAATTTCCCCCGGTATAGTTAGTTCAGCTAACTATAACTCGTGCACCAGCAATCCACTGCTGATGACGTCACATATTACATCACTCATGACAAGGTTAGTGACATCACTCATGACATCTCTGATGACATCTCTGATGACATCATCCAGTGAATGTGTGTCTTTCTGAAAAATAAATATTTTTTATATATGTATATCTAAAGGTCGATGAAAGAATAAATGGGTAAATAAGTGTCTAAATGGATGTTTTTTTTTGTAAAATTGATTGTATACCTGACTTATTAAGTGTATCTTACTGAATCCTTGTATTAGTGAGTAATGTTTAAATATTTAAATATCTGTATCAGTGTCTCACTTTGTGTACAAGTGGCTGCATGGGTTGGTGAGTAGCTACATGAGTGTGTATATGGGTTATTAGTTGGTTTTTAGAGTAGCAGTATGAGTGTCTGTATGGTTCGCGGATCTGGTCGTGAAAATTTAAAAAACAAAGCACAGGCTCCCGCGCTTTGTTTAAATAAAGCCCCCGGGTGGGCCAGGTCCCGGGGGCAGAAAAAATGTGTGGCGGGGCCCCAACCCCCCCACACCACCCAGGGGACCGCCATCTGGGCTTTGCACAAAGATTTGCCGGGGGCATACGCCACCCACTGGGGCTTTGATTTTTTATGTGAGGAGGCATCCAAACCCCTCAAGCCCCGGGGACCACCAACCCGGGGCTTTTATTAATACATTTGCGGGGGCACACGGCCCACCTGCTGCCCTCTGGGACCGCCACCCTCTGGGGTTCTCATTTTTTAATTAATTATTCCTTTGGGGGGGCTTGAGCCCCCCCACATGCCCCAGGGACCGCTATCTCCCCAGGGCTTTAATTATTAAAATTGGGGATCCGTGACGGACCCCCAAGCCCCGGAGACCACCACCCCTGGGGCTTTGCAAATGGTGGGAGGGGGGCTGGGCGGCCCCCTCCTGGAGCCCTTGATGGCCCTGGGGATCGCCATCCCCCAGGGCCGGCTCCTGCAGTGTCCCGGAGTGCCCAACCCAGGACATTGCTGTTTGCAATGACAGGGCGGGAGATCCTGCCCTGTCATTGCAAACTCTGCTTTGCTTCATTGAAGCGAGAGCAGGGAAACCTGCTCTCGCTTCAGTGAGGCAAAGCAGAATTGCTTTTCCATAAGGGGAGCTGCATGTCAGCTCCCCTTATTGACACCGGGAGCGGGGACACGGGGAGCCGCCAGGACCGTGGTGGGATTGGGGACCTCCCACGGTCCCCAACGGATACAGCTGGCCCTGGGGGATGGGGTCCCCGAGGCCAGAAGTGGCCCGGGAGGGGAGCCACGTAGCCCCCCTCCCCTACAAATAAACAAAAAGGAAGGCCAGCCCCGGGGATAGGGTCCCCAGGGCCAGAAGTGGCCTCCCTCCCAAAGACACAAAATAATAAATAAATAAAGGCTGGCCTGGGGGCTTGGGGTCCCCGGGCAAATAGAGGCCTTAGGAGGGGGGCCATGCCCCAGGGATGGGGTTCCTGGGGCCGGAATTGGCCACGGGAGGGGGACCCATGCGGCCCCCTTCCCATAACATTTATATATCTTTTTTTAAATTTGGTCAGGCCCTGGAGGATGGGGTCCCCAGGGCCCATAAAATAGAAAAGGAAGGGGGGCCACACAGTCCCCCTTCTTTAAAAAATAAAGAAATAAAAAGACTGGCATCGCGCCGGAGGCCCTGCCCCCTCCCTGCAGCACTCTGCAAACGCACCCCCTGGTGTTTTGTAAGATGGAGAAGTAATTCCCCTTGAATACTGGGGGTCCCTGGGGGCCAACTAGCCCACCAGGAACCTCCAGTATGCGCCTGGAGAGCTGCGTTGCAGAGAGGGGCTCAGAGACCACGCCACTTTTTACACCTCTCTGCAAAGCAGCTCTGTGGCGCTTACTGGAGGTACCTGGTGGGCTAGTTGGATCCCAGGGACCATCAGGATTCAAGGGGACTTTATCCCCCAACTCAAAACGCGCCACAGGTTGCGTTTTTGCTCTGTGGTGAAGGTAGGGGGCAGGGCCTGAGGTGACATGTGTGCAAACACACCCTGTGGTGCATTTTAAGTTGGGGAATTAATTCCTCTTCAATCCTGAGGGCCCCTGGGGGCCAACTAGCCCACCACTTACCTCCAGTAAGCGCCACTGCGCTGCGTTGCAGAGAGGTCTCTCAGGTCATGCCACTTTTTACACCACTCTGTAACATAACTCTCTGGCGCTTACTCTAGGTACTTAGTGGGCTAGTTGGATCCCATGGACCCTCAGGATTCAAGGGGACTTAATCTCCCAACGTAAAATGGCCACAGGGCGTGTATGCACACATGTCACCTCAGGCCCCCCCTCCCTTCACCACTGTGCAAACGCACCCGGTGGCGCGTTTTAAGAGGCAGTTTCATCCCCCTGCTCTATTATGGACTAGGGACTTACAGAGGAGGTCATAGAAATCATAGGGGTTCCTCCAACGCATAGTGTTCCCTAGTGTATGTAGGTGTTTTCACTGTATTCTAAGTGTCTTTTAGCGTAGCACTGGCTCTAGGACAGGTTAATCAGAGTCTATTACCACCAGTACCCTTCTGAAAAAGTTGTGGGCACCGGATGATTTTGCAGCAAGGCCTCTTTCTGCTCCTCTGTTGGTTCTTACTGCACATGTCTTTCTTCTTCCTGCACTTTTCTTCGTCTTTCTGGACTTCTGTTGCTTCTTTCTGTATTTCTTTTGCTTCTTTCTGTGCGTTTTTTCTTCTTTCTTCACATGTCCTACCTCAAACTGGAAAATTCTGCATTCCTCCACATGCTCTGGGAATGTCCACTCTTAAATGGGTTTTGGGAGGAGGTCATGGTTAAACTGAAAGAGGTAACAGATAGGGACATGCAGCTGACCCCAGGAGTCTGTCTATTGCACTGGTTTCCCCACACTGCCCGTAATAAGATCACCAGTAAACTCATAGACTTTGGATTAGTCCTAGCTAAAAGAGAGATCACCAGCCATTGGAAAGCGGTCACTGTACCTAATACAGCACGATGGCTGCGGGAACTTATAAAGTGGGCAGATTGTGAGGGGGTCTTCCGATTACAAACGGCTCAGAGAACCAATAATGACAAACTACTGGAAGCGGCTAGGCCCTGGGTGGCGATGGTATACCTGCTCAAAACTCCGACTGACGACACCGACTGACCCTCTGAAAGGGGGGACTTCTCCTCCTGCACTGGAATAGCATCTCTGCAGCGCAGGTGGGACAGATGATGGGTGAGGCGATGGGTAGGAGAACATCCCCCCTGGTTGGCGCCTGGACCACTGACACAATGCCTTGAACTGGATGGCAGAAATGCATGCTGAATGACATAGGGGGTAAGGGAGGGGAGCGACATGTCTGATGGGAGGGAGGGGGAGGACCTGTGGGGGGAGGAGGGAAGGGGGGAGTTGTTGTTTCTTTTTGTTAGATGCTATATAAGGTGAGGAGGAATCAGACTATGGACAAGTCCAGAGCAACATAGACTTGAAGTTCAGGACAGAATTGAGGGGAGTAATGCCATAGACGCTCAAGCAGAATGGACAACTCTCATGACGAAGTGGGTGCTACGGTTTGGATCGGGGCTGGACGGGCTGCGATTCTGATGCAGTATTCTTGTTGTATATATTAAGCAGTAAATGCCTGAGTATAATATGTACCTGAGGTGTAATAACACAGATGATTGAAAATTTGAATAAAATTTGTTTACAAAAAAATAAAAATAGAATGCTTCAGTGTCTCCTTGGAATCCAAAATTGTTAATGTGGTGGCAGATCTCACATTACTTCACGCAGATCACAGAAAATTAACCAACCGAGTAATGGCAATGATACAGGCTCTCTCAGATGTCCAACTGCCACTAAATTGATGGAGCGGCAGCTATAAGACTATGATACCAGGTTCCAGCACCGAGAATCCAGAGTGAAAGATGCAGAGGGCTGATCAAGATGCAATAACTTCTGCCTTATTGGTCTCCCGGAAGTGTCGGAGGGCCAGGATGCAGTCACATTTATTGAATGATGTATTGTGGAGCAATTGCTGGAGTCCTTTGTTTTTCCGTACTTCACCATTGAGAGTGCACATAGCACCCCCTCACTGTGACCTGATTTGGGCTCCAGTCCTCAGCCATTCATTTTAGAAGTATTGCATTTCCGTGACAGATACTGTGTGAAACCCAGGAGGTACAGGATGTCAGGCTGGAAAACACATGTATAATGTTCTTTCCGGACTATACCTTAGGGGTGCAACACCATCACAGTTCTTTTCTAACAGTGAAGGGGCAACTCCGAACACTGGAGATAAAATATTCCTTACTCTTCCCTGTGGGGTTGAGTTTAGTGACTGCTGACAAAACAAGATTCTTTGATACATCGCAAAATGCTTGGGACTGGCTTGAGGCCTCCGGACAGTTTTCTGGTCTGAGTGGTGGGAGAGGAGAGCCGAGAATCATGAGGGACACATTAGGCTAGGGTCCGCAGCGTGGGAAACTACATCCTTCTAGCCTGTGAGAGTGCCGAATTTTGAGCAGATTATCATGGAGCGCAGGGGAGCTGTCCAGGAAGCAGCACGGATTTCTGATCCCGTTAATGGTTCTGACCGGAGGCAGCATTAGCCTGATCGTCTGGGGACAAGAAGTCCTCTGTAGCTAGCCCATCGGATACCAATTCGACAATCCTGCCAGATGTCATGTCGCAGACGTTTGATGACATCATTTGATTTATGATTTGGTTTGGCTGCATAATGTCTTATGTTGATTTTGGAGTATGCTCCACTGTATATTCTTGATCTACTGTATACAAATATTGGGGCAGATTTACAATCCCCTTGCAGCACTTTTGCGCTACCATTGCGTCACTTTTTGTAATGCAGCGACAGCATAAACAATGCGCCACGTTGCAGCCCATTTACAACGTGACGCATCTATGGAGATGCGTCACGTTGTAAAGCCCTGCGCCACATTATACCTATGTCTGGTATAATGTATGCAGGGTGGGCGTTCCCATGCGAGAAAGCCTTGTAGAAGTGATGCAGTGAAATCTACAGGATTTAACTGCACCACTTCTAGGATGCCAGTGCATGAAAACCCTACACCTGCTTGGAGGAGGCGTAAGGAGTGATGCAGTGTATGGGAAATAGGCCTCCCCATGCATTGCTGGAGTTGCGTCATGCTTGCGACACGACTTCAGCAGTGCATGACTTTTGTGCCAACAGATGTGCCTGAAATTCTGACGCATCTGTCAATCCTTGCGCCATGGTGCGCCTTATTGTAAATACGATGCATTCATGGTGGCGCAAGGGTTTCACAAGAAGTCACAGGGAAGCTGATGCATCTGTACGACTCCAGCAGTGCATGAATTTTGCGCCAACAGATGTGCCTGAATTTCTGACGCATCTGTCAATCCTTGCGCCATGGTGCACCTTATTGTAAATACGATGCATTCATGGTGGCGCAAAGGTTTCACAAGAAGTCACAGGGAAACTGATGCATCAGTACAGATGCATCAGTTTCTTGTAAATATGCCCTGTTGTCTTTACAGGCCATGAAAAGTTGACTCCAGACGTGGCGAACGGGATACTTTCTGTCCCCTTTGGGTGGACATGTCTGGGAGGAGTCCGATGTTTGGTTAACAATTATATTGACTCCGGAGGCGGTGAACGGGATACTCTCTGCCCCCTATGGGTGGACATGTCTGGGGGAGTCCGACGTTTGGTTAACAATTAGATTGATTCATGGGGCTCCACGTTCTTCTTGTACTGATAGGGGATGATGTACTTTCTGGTGTGTAAAGCCGCTTGTCCCCCTACCCCCATCCTTGAGGTCCATTTTGATAGAAATAGTTTGTGTCTTAATTTGTGCAGCATTATTATATTTTCATTATGGTAAGACTCAATGGCTGTCTCCTCCCTGTTTGGCAATATGCCCCTAATACTGACCAGGGTTCCTTTCTACCGTCACCATCGCAGGCACTTGCCAAATTGTGTGATTTCCTGTGGTTGGTGGGGGGGGGGATTTTAATAGGGTTTTGGACCCAAGCCTAGACCTCTCTTTTCCCCTTTTACAGTGTACAGTGGCTTCCAAAAATGCATCAATGCTAAGGGACTGGATATGTCAGTGGGGATTGGTAGACATATGGAGGTCCCACAACCCTTTGACACAATTATACTCTTTTACTCTCACCCCGCATAAGTTACACGTTCGCATAGGCAGGATACTGTGCATACCCAACCTACAACCTTCTATCACCCATGCCGATTATTTGGGCGGCACTCATTCTGATCACAATCTGCAATACATCAATGTTACCTGGGACACTAGTCCTTCCCCGGTACCCACTTGGCACCTACAACCAGCCATGCTGGAAGACCCACCTTTCCCCGATTCCCTAAATACTGCTATCATAGAGTACTTTGATTGCAACACTGACACTGCCTCATTGGATCTGACAGAATGGGATGCATTAGAGGATGAACTGTCCAAGATCGAACGGACTCTCCAAGAACTTGAAACAGGCTCTGTCACTCAACCTTCACATGAGTCGGACCTCGCTGATATGAAGAAAACACATACAGATCTGCTTGAGCTACTGTGATGCCTGAATTAGACGGCACACTAGGCCAGGTGCATGTGACTGTGGATCATTTGAGGTCTCTTCTTGCCTGGCTGATTTGCCAGGAGTGATAGCGCAACCAATTACTGCGCTGAGGTCTCCCTGGAGAGTGATGCGTTATACACAACATGAAATTTATGAGGAACTGGTTATCCATTACACTTGGCTCTACCGATCGACTTTGACGGCGCCTGTATCAGATATCAACTGCTTCTTGTTGGAGCTCTCCTTCCCCACACTGACTCCAAATCAGCTTTTGGACCTTGATGCTCCCATTACTTCTGATGAGGTCCGAGCTGTGATGTGGACCTTTGCTACTGGAATGGTGGCAGGTCCAGATGGCTTTCCATCTGTACTCTGTACAGCCTACACAAATCTTCTGGCCCCACATCTTCAGCGGGTCTATGACAAGGTGCTCCTCTCCTCCCACCACCCTGATTCTCTTTGTGAGGCTAAGCTTGCCTCCTTACCAAAACCCGACAGAGATCCAGTACATCTGGGCTCTTATCGCTCGTTGGCATTACTACATATGGACTAAAACATACTAGCTATGGTGTTAGCAGAGAGGCTGGCTCAACTAGTACTCTCTTTGATACACATACACTAGAATGGGTTTTTCCTAGTGTTTACTACCTCTATTAATTTACGCCGCTTCTTCTTATTAATGCGATACGCCCCTAATACTTGCCGGTAGCAGGGTGTTTAGTCCTCGATCTTGAGAATGCGTTTGACACTATTGAAAAGCCTTATCTTTTTGAGGTTCTTCGCCGATACAGCATTTGTTCCAGATATATCTGCTTGGTGAAACTTCTCTATGATACACCAACCTTAAGGGTACGAACAGATGGCCTCATCTCGGCACCAATAAGAGTTTGTAGAGACAATAGACAGAGCTTCCCCCTTTCACCCCTCCTTTTCTTCTCAGCTATAAAACCCTTAGCTCTAGCTATGCGTGCTTTGGCGTAGTCATAGGGTATACAATGGGCGAGGATGTGTATGCAATATCATTATAAGCAGATGATTGGCTGCTGTATGTTAGGGATGCCTGCTCTGTCCTGTATGCCATACCTGACTCTTCAATCAATCAATCAATCAATCAATCAATCAATCAATCAATCAATCAATCAATCAAAGCATTTATATAGCGCACTACTCACCCAGAGGGTCTCAAGGCGCTTGGGGGGGGGGGGGATCCGCTACTGCTCGAACAGCCAGGTCTTGAGTTGCTTCCTGAAGGCGAGGTGGTCTTGGGTCAGGCGGAGGTGGGTCGGGAGGGAGTTCCAAGTCTTGGCGGCCAGGTAGGAGAAGGCACTTCCTCCTGTGTTGACTCTTCGGATGCGGGGGACGGCGGCAAGGGCATGGCTGGTCGATCGAAGCTGACGTGTGGGAGTGTAGAAGTTGCGGTGGCTGTTGAGGTATCTTGGGCCTTGGTTGTGTAGGGCTTTGTGTGCGTGGGTGAGGAGACGGAAGGTGATTCTCTTGTTGACCGGGAGCCAGTGCAGGTCTCTCAGGTGTCCGGAGATGTGGCTGTGTCGGGGGATGTCGAGGATGAGTCTTGCTGAGGTGTTCTGGATCCGCTGGAGTCTCTTCTGGAGTTTGGCAGTGGTTCCGGCATAGAGGGAGTTGCCGTAGTCCAGTCGGCTGGTGACGAGGGCCTGGGTAACCGTCTTTCTGGTCTCGGTGGGGATCCACCGGAAGATCTTACGTAGCATGCGCAGGATGTTGAGCACGACGAGGAGACAGCGTTGACTTGTCTGGTCATGGAGAGGGAGGAGTCCAGGATGCAGCCCAGGTTGCGTGCGTGGTCTGTCGGTTTGGGTGCGCTCCCCAGGGCAGGGGGCCACCAGGAGTTGTCCCAGGCGGAGGGTGAGGAGCCCAGGATGAGGACCTCCGTCTTGTCCGAGTTCAGCTTCAGGCGGCTGTTCATCATCCACTTGGCTACGTCTGTCATTCCTTTGTGTAGGTTGGCTCTGGCGGTGGCGGGGTCGTTGGTGAGGGAGAGGATCAGCTGGGTGTCGTCGGCGTAAGAGATGATGTTGAGGTTGTGTTGGCGTGCGATGGCCGCGAGGGGGCTCATGTAGACGTTGAAGAGGGTGGGGCTGAGCGAGGAGCCTTGAGGAACGCCGCAGATGACTTCGGTGGCTTCTGATCTGAACGGGGGGAGGCGGACTCTCTGTGTTCTTCCGGCGAGGAAGGAGATGATCCATTCTAGTGCCTTCTCCTGGATTCCGACGTTGCCGAGGCGCTGCACTAGGGTGCGGTGGCAGACAGTGTCGAATGCCGCGGAGAGGTCCAAGAGGATGAGGGCCGCTGTTTCCCCGTTGTCGAGCAGGGTTCGGATGTCATCAGTGGCGGCGATGAGGGCGGTCTCGGTGCTGTGGTTGGCCCGGAAGCCAGACTGCGAGTGGTCGAGGGATCCGTTCGTCTCGAGGAAGGCAGCCAGCTGCTTGTTGACGGTCTTCTCGATGACTTTGGCCGGAAACGGGAGGAGCGAGATGGGGCGGTAGTTTTTGAGTTTGGTGGGGTCCGCTGAAGGTTTCTTCAGTAGAGCGCTGAGTTCGGCGTGCTTCCAACTCTCCGGGAAGGTGGCGGTGTCGAAGGAGGTATTGATGATGTCCCGTGCGATGACAACGTCGGCCTTGTTGAAGACGTGGTGCGGGCAGGGGTCGGTTGGAGATCTGGAGTGGATGGAGTTCATCGTGCGACGGGTTTCTTCGGTGTTGATCGGGGTCCAGGTGCGGAGGGTGGTGGCGGGGGGTGCAGGTGCGGGCGTGGGGTGCGTTGGCTGTGTGATGAAGCTGTTGAGTGCTCTTCACTCCTTTGCATGACTATCTGTACTGCATGTTAATTGGATAAAGTCCTGTTTGTTTTGCTTCGTTCCCAGCCTACCTACTGGTGCTCATAATTAATGGAGCTTCTTTCACCTGGCAACCGACCATGTCCTGTTATCTGGGCATTCGAATTTACCATACTGAGCTGCTCGACGGCAACCTTACAAGGGAACTTACTTCCCTAACATCGCAAACGTCTTTTTGGAAGACACTTGCTCTCCCGGTTGTCAGGAGAGTCACTCTTACAAACATTGTGGTGCTCCAGTGCCTTCTTTATTATTTCACAAATCTGCCACTGTATCTCCCTCCGTCCTTCTTCTGATACCTCGAAAAATATTAATAAACAGATCTCCTAAAAAAGGTCCCGCCAAGTGAGAGTAAACAGCTATGACCCGGGGGTGGGTACCCCGGGACATAGGGAGCCAACCCTGGGGGGTGGTGGTACCCAGGGCACTTAATGACACCAGGGGTGGGGCACATGAACCCCCTCCTCCTCTCTTAATATTTGGCCTGACCCAGAGGAGGTGGTGTTCCCCGGGGCCGTAAATGGCACAGGAGGAGAGCGTGCGTCCCCTCCCTCTTTTTCAATATTCAGCTTGGCCCCGGGGAGGAGGGGGTCCCCGGGGCCTTAAATGGCCCCAGGGACCACCAAGTATACTATTTTAACTTTTATAGTACTCTGGTAAATATGTTTAACACTCATAAGCTTTTAGAAATCACTCACTGGACGATGTCATCAGTGATGTCATTTGATATGTCATCAGTGATGTTACTGAAAATGTCATGAGTGATGAAATATATGAGGTCATAGGCATTGCATTGTGGGGCATAAGTTATAGTTAGCTCAGATAACTATAACTGCTGAATTTCACTGGTTTCATACAAGTATAATCTGAGCCTAACTGTAACCCCCTTTAACCTTTGTTTTTCCCGGGCATTTCTAAGGTTTTTTTATGTTGTTTTCTAACTATAACGTCCCTGTAACCTTTGTTTTTTAAGTGAATTTCTAAGGTTTTTTAAATTGTATTTCTTAAATATTACCACTTCCCTTTGACAATGATTGTGTGAGTGAATGCATGAGTGTCTCAGTACATCTGTGAATGGGTGTGTGAATCTCTGAGTCGATCTGTGAGTCGACATGAGAGTGTCTGATTGGGTCTGTGAGTGGGGTGTGAGTTCTGACGACTCTCTGTTTTGCCCTTTTCTGCTTTGCTTTGTATTTTCTGCCCTCTATTTTACCTTTCCTGCTTGTTTTCCAGCCTCTGTTTTGCCTTTCCTGCTTGTTTTTCTGCCCTCAATTTTCCCTCTTTGCTGACCTTTATTTTGTCTGTTTCTGCTTATTTCTCACCTTTATCTTGCCTCTTGCTACTGGTTCCTGACCTTTATTCTGCCTCTTTCTGATCCCTTCTGACCTTTATTCTACCTCTTTCTGCTCATTGCTGACCTTTATTTAGTCTCTTTCTTCTCGTTTCTAACCTTTATTTTGCCTTCTACTGCTGGCTTCAGACCCCTATTTTGACTCTTTCTGCTCGTTTTGCACCTTCAATTTGCCTCTTTTTGCTCATTTCTGACCTTTATTTTGCCTCTTCTTGCTTGTTTCTGATCTTTATTCTGTCTCATTCTGCTTGTTGCTGACCTTTATTTTACCTTATTCTGCCTCCTTCTGCCAGTTTCTCAACTTTATTTTGCCACTTTCTGCTCGTTACTGACCTTTATGCCTCTTTATGCTTGTTTTTCACCTTTATTGTGTCTCTTTCTGCTTGTATCTGACCTTTATTTTGTCTCTTTTTGCTCTCTTCTGACCTTTGTTCTTCCTCTTTCTGCTTTTTTGTCAACTTTATTTTGCCTCTCTGTGCTCCTTGCTGATATTCTGCTTCTTCCTGCTAGTTTCTGACCTTTATTCTGCCTCTTCCTGCTTGTTTAACACCTTTATCTTGCCTCTTCCTGCTCGTTGCTGACCTTTATTTTGCCTCTTTTTGCTCATTTCTCACCTTTTTTTTGCCTCTTTCTGCTTGTTTCTTGTGTTTATTTTGCCTCTTGCTGCTCGTTTCTGACCTTTAGTCTGCCTGTGCCCGCTCGCTTCTCCCTTGATATTCTGTTCACTGCTGACCTTTATGTTGTCTCTTTCTGAGCGCTTCTCACCTTTATTTAGCCTCGTTCTGCTCATTTCTGACCTTAATTCTGCCTCTTTCTGCTCGTTTCACACCTTAATTTGATCTCTTTCTGCTATTTGCTGACATTTATTCTGCCTCTTTCTGCTCGTTTCTCACATTTATTTGCCCCTTTCTTCTAGTTGCTGACGTTTATTCTGCCTCCTACCACTTGGTTCTGACCTATATACTGCCTCTTTCTTCTTGTTTTTGACCTTTATTCTGCCTCCTTCTGCTCGTTTCTGACTTCTTTTTTGTCTCTTTTGTCTCATTTCCCCAGGACCTTTATCCTACCTCTTTCAGATTGTTTTGTCTTCTGTATTTTGCCTTACTCTGCTCATTGCTGACATTTATTTTTCTTCTTTCTGCTTATTGCTGACCTTTATCTGCCTCTTACTGCTCATTTCTAACCTGTATTCTATCTCATTCTGCTCTTTGCTCACCTTTATTTTGCCTCTTTCTGCTCATAGCTGACGTTTATTTTGCCTCTTTCTGCTCATTGCTAACCTTTATTCTGCTTTTTATACTAATTTTTTACCTTTATTTTGCCTCTTTCTGCCCCTTTCTGACCTTGATTCTGACTCTTTCTGCTTGTTTCTGACCTTTATTTTGCCATTTCTGTCTCTTTTACCCGGGATTGAGGGGGAACCTCAAGGCCCCTACGGTCCCAGCAGGCTTTCCGCCTCCTACGGGAGCCGGCATTGCTAGCACGAAAGAAGTTATTAATGCATGCCGTTTATATAAATCTATCTTTGTGAAACATAAAATAAGAGATAAGATCTGAAGAATAGAATGATTTATTGGAAGCAGGTGATAGGAAGGATTATATCAGATTTTGGGAAATAATGCATCATCCTTGTTTTGTTATCATTCAACTTCCAAAACAGAGATCATAATCTCTGCTGACTCCTGGGTAACTTATTCTAAATATATTTTTCAATCGGAACGCACAGAGGGTTTTCTACCTAACTTGCTGGGAAAGATTCTTTAGTCACCTCAGTTTTGTGCACCTTTAGTAACTCTCTCCATGTTCAAGAAGTGGTCTCTGAAATAAATAGGAGCATTTCTGGAAAGGCACCTGGCCTTACTAGTAGATATTTTTAAAACAAATATTCTTTTATGGACACCACTCCTTGCGAATGTGCTGAGAGAGGATATGGTTGGCCCTATATCTGACTCAGGGAAGACTGCCATGCTAGTGCCCATTTACAAGAAGGGAGATGGGAGATTATGCTTCTGTTATCGCTCTATCTCACTGATAGACTCAGCTGCTAAAATGTTGCAGCGAGTACTCCTATCAAGATCAGAAAGTGGGCCAAAGAGAACAACATAATTTCAGAAGTACAATATGGTTTTCAACCTGGAACTGACACTGTCAAGCAGTGCTTACATGTGTACCTATTGACAGGGAAATATATGATAGCCAAGGGAGAAGCAATGCCTTTAACCTTCATTGATCTCTCAAATGCTTTTGATGTGGTAAATCACTTTAAATTATGGGCAGTTATGGAGAACAAGGGGGTGGTAAAGGAACTGCTTTCCATTATAAGAAGTCTCCACTGAGGAACTACCGTAAAGGTTAGGTATGGACCTTTGGCTGAATGTACTGAACATATTAGAACTAATCCCAAAGTTTGCAAGGGATGCATTTTGGCACCCTGCTTATAATGGTGTGAATCAATATTTGTCATCTTGGGGCAAAGACATAGCCAAGACAGGAAACCGTCTCACACCAATTTTGTTTATGCTGACGATGCAGTACTAATTGCAAGAACTGCAAACGGCCTACAGACGCTTCTTGACATATTTTTTACATTTATGGAAGGTTTAATTTAAAGGTGAATCTCACAAAACCATTAACCATGACTTTTGACCCCACTTGTTCTTAGTCTAAGTCTCATCAATTAGCATGGATCAAGGTAAAGAAGTCTAAGACCTTCAACTCTCTTGGAATATCATTTCATTCCACACTAAAATTATACCCTCTTCTAACCTTATGTTCACCACAACTCAGTAGAGCAACTGAGGGCGTATACTGATTTTCACATAGGGAACGCCAAAAACCAATAAGAGTAATGATAACGAACAAGAACAAGGAAATCCCAGTAGGAACGTATGGGGTGGGAGTGTGAGGATACAATAATGCTGACATTTTGCAGGGTTTTGAAAATGGATTTATCTGTAGATTACTTGCAGTCGCCCGAAGCACAGCAGCCTTTATTTGTCGTAATGAACTATGGTTAGACTACTTAATTGATCTTATTAGTTTAGCGCCTTTGTTACTCTGGATAACTAGTTGGCGTAAACTGGAGGTGAGTTTGGTGAGGACCTTTCATACTGATTGCTTGCTCTTGACAACAGGAAGCGGATTCCCTGGCTCGCCTATGTCAGAAAGACCTTTGAGCAGCTGGGTATACCAAAATTATATTTCCTCTTCAATCAATAGTCCCCAGCTGCGATGCAATGGCGAAACAATTGTCCTATAATTTCTGTGCAAGTCTGCAGAAGGAAAAGCCTCATTTCATGGAAACAGTTGTAAAGTATGCAATGTATTCATATCTGTGAGGATTGAAACATATTTAGGGGCTTATGTACAAGCCCCTATCCCCACAGGAATGTCATTTTTAACAACATTTCTTTGGTGATAGGGACTTTGTCTTATTTACAAGATGACATTCAGCCACGTTAAGCAGCTTAATGCCACCTTGTAAATCGGGCACTCTTTTAAACATTCAATCATGGGTTTATAAAGCACGCTACTCACTTGTGAGGGTCTCAAGGTGCTGGGGTGTGCAGCTCCGGATAAGTTGAAGAGCCAGGTCTTGAGGCCCTTCCTGAGGTTGTGAAGAGTGGGGGGAACGTCTGATGTTGACTGGTAGCTCATTCAAGGTCTTTGCTGCAACGTAGGAGAAGGCTCTTCCGCCTGCTTCGGTTTTGCGGATGCGCGGAGTCTCTGCTAGTGCGAGGTCGGTGGAGCAGAGGTTCCTTTTGGTTACATGGAAGGAGACTCTTCCGTTGAAGTATTTGGGTCTGATGTTGTGGAGGGATTTGTTGGCGTGGGTGAGTAGCTTGAAGGTTACTCTCTTCTCGATAGGAAGCCATTGGGGATCTCATAGGGGCTGGGTCATGTGCTTGTTTATTTATTTATTTATTTATTTAAAGTTTTCTATAGCGCGAACAAGACCCTTAGGTATCAGAGCGCTTTACATTATGTGAGGTAGTTATAGACAAGAGTTTGTAAAATCGTTCAATGTAAAGAGGTAGGTACATACAAAAGCAATAGATAGACATTATACATTAGACGTCATATAGTAAGTATATACATGGTATGTCATATTCCGATGTTTACATTAATACTTATATACGTAATATATAATAGATAGTATATATGTTTGAATATGGCTGAAATGAGTGGTCTAGAATCAATGATTCCCAAATGCTTATTGTTTGTGTAGCTTTTGTTTTCACTCCTTTATCAAGTGTTCTTTTGACCTCGGTCCGACCTATGGAAGGAACTTATTTATTAGGAAGCTTTTCGTTTCCCTCTTGAAGGATGTAGTGTCTGTAATTTTTCTTATGCTTGGCGGAAGTTAATTCCAGATCCTTGGTGCTGCTCCTGAGAATGCTCTGTCGTACGATTTCTTCTTCTTGAAGATGGCTGGTCTCAGTAGCAGCTCCTTTGCACTCCTGGCCGGTCTGCTTCCTCCGGAGATTTTAATTTTCTGAGCCAGATACTTAGGTGTGTTGTGGTGTAGCGCTTTGTGGGTTATGTATGCCATTTTTAGCTGGATTCTGGCTTCGTAAGGTAGCCAGTTTAATGCTTTCAGGTGTGGTGATATGTGGTCAAATTTTTTGTGGGGTTCCAAGGACAAGTCTGGCTGCAGTGTTCTGGATGATTTGGAGCTTGTGTAGCAGGGTTTCACACTATACTTAGCGTGAAAGGGGTAGGCAGCGGGTGTTACGATGGACGTTCCTCCACAACACCCATTGATTTTGATGCTTCCCCCTATTTAAAAGGGTGGCGTAAATAGGAGGCTGAGCCAACATTAAGACCAGGGAAAAACTAGTTATAACATGAGGAAATGAGGAGAAATGCTTTATTTCGCCTCGTTTTTGCTGTTTCTATGTGTGCTGCATTGTGCAGCACACATAGAAACAAGCAAAACACCATGAAGGGTTGTTTTTGTGCAGGAAGGTGTCCCTTCTTAAGCACTGTGTTCCTTTTGGTTGCTTTTTTGGTACAGGGTACATGGATTCTAGATTTACTGAAACATTTATGTGATAATTTTTCCAGACAAAGCACTACCCTCACTTTAAACTGTTTTGCACATTATACTCTGCAGCAAGGGCACTTTACCTGTTCCCATTTTACAAGCTGCTAATGTCTGTCATTATAAAATGGGACTTGTTTTTCTACAACAATTAGGAACACTAGACAGATGTTATGCAATTATTAATTTTATGACCAGGGCTGTTGAAAATAGGAGGCAATATGAACAACCAAATACTTGTTAAAATCTGATTTTATGGTAGAGCGTTTTGAAATAGTTTTTTAAAAATGTTATGAAGTTTTCATCTTAAAAAAAATAAAAAAATTGGAGGGACTAGCTGGCTATTATATTATCTGAGGATGCATATGTATGTTGATCTCTGGAATATTCTGTTTTTATCTAGTAGGAACGTATTTATAGAATAATGTATGCTATGTAATTACTGTTTTTAAAAAATTGTGTGTATTTTTATAGTAAAACGTTTATGTCTATTTAGCCGAAGAAAGATTATGAATAAATGAATGTTTTTTTAATATCAGATAAAGCATTCTTAGTTGGCCGCCTGTGCGTGCATATACCTAGTGAGGCACCAGTGACAATTTTGGCATTTTAATTTGAAGTTTTATTTACTGTTCTATTATGCCTGACAGCAATGTTCAAACGTTATATAAAACAATAATACATGTGGAAGCGCAAAAAGATATAGGTGAGCAGTCGAGCAGCAGCCTGGCAGCAGAATACAGCTGGTAGGCCCTTGTACATATGATATAACAATTTCAATAAAATATAGTGGAGTGCAGGGAAGGAAGGGCAGGGATGAGCAGCGACAGACAAGCGAGGTAGCGTGTGGTACTGTGACAGTGTGCAGCTGCCAGGGCCCAACAAGAGCAAATTTGTACAAAATAAGAACTTTTATTTAAAAATATTTTCAAAAAGCCAAGAAAGCGGAGCTGGGAATGGGAAGGGTCCGTAGACGAATGGAGGAACATGAGCAATGAGCATATGGGAATAAAGTGAAGAAAGCCATGCGCTCCCAAGTAACACTAAACAAACAAATGACAAAATATAGTTTTCTGATGTCAGTAGTGGATGGATACAACTCATCAACGCAAAAAGATAGCTAATAAGTGACGCTCCAGGGGTAGGACAAAAACAAAAAAGTGAGGAAAGCCATCCAATCTCAAGCAAGCGGCAGTAATAAACATATTCAATAACGAGAGCAACAATTCTGAATAAGGTAATTTGAACTTTAAATTTCTGCTTACTTTTTGCAATCTGTAGCAGTGTACTGGTACATCTTCTAGCAAGCAGGACTCCTTGATGAATTTTAGCACAGCCTTCTTGACCGGCAAACCGTGTAGTTCTTCGTGCATTTCTGGGGCATGCTTCAGGATGTATTTAATCCCTCGCTTTGCGATTATCTAGAATGAAGAACAAGAAGACAAGTAATAATTTTTTCAAATTAATTTTTATTTTTGTTTGCATATCAGGAAACATTAAATTTGTTGGCTCCAGCAATAACACAATAGACTCAAATAAAGCTTTAGGTATGATAGCACATACAACAGGGACAGCTTCTCCAGTCCATAAAATGCATGCTGTCTAGTTTCAACAGAATAAGTAACATAGGGGCACATGCATGAAGCCTGCATTTTACGATTCCCAAATAGCAAATTTTACCGATTCGCTATTTGGGAATCGCAAAATGCTATGCATATAGGAATCGCAAAACAATTTGCGATTCCTTAACATTACCTAATAGCGATTCGGAAATTGGGAAAAGCTATTAGATAATGTGACTCCATTCATTCCTAGGGTTGACTGGAGGTGCTGCTCTGTCCCCATGAGATCAGTATGGCTGGGAGATGCCTGAGGGCCAAAAGACAGCCTGGTGCTCTGGTGGCCGCTGTCCAACGTTGCAGTACAAAATAAATAGGATATAAAATTCACAATACAAAGACATTAATACATACAATTACTTCTCAGAGAAGTTTTTTCCTTCTTAAAAACATTTCCTGTATAAAAGGCTTGGTAAACCATCTAAAATAGTTATCGAGGTGGCACATAAAGGTTTGGTTAAAAAGTAACAAGATCTACTGGTCATTTCTTAAGAAATTACGACGTTTATGCCACATTGCATTTAGGAAACGGGAGACGGCAAAAACAATGGGGGGATGGGAATCTAATTTTAGAACTCTGAGAGCCGTGGAACATTCCCTGAATCCAAGGTTCCTGCAAATTGGTTTCACCCAGCATCTGCGTGCAACCTGGTATTCGGGGCAAAAGAAAAAGACATGAAATTCATCTTCTAGATGGTATTTGCATGCTGGGCACTCACTATTATTATTTGTGTTCCATTTACTGGTAAAAGACATAAGAGGCAAACTACCCAGCCTGAATTGCATGTACAATTTCCTTGCCATAGCTGGGTTGATCAAGTCTAAAAAACCTTCCATTTTATAGTCCACTTTGACTTGGAGGAACTGGGATGTCAGCTTGCCCAATGTAGAGCTCGTGTGTAGAGAAATCAGATTGTGGTGCCTATAGTGATGCACCTGGTCGGCCCTGGAAAGTGCAGGGCAAGCTACTTCTGGTTTTAACCATAGCTCAGGTAGGCCAATCCTACTACAACATTTCTTAATGTGGTTTAGCCAGGGAATTCTTTTTGTTCTGATTTCTGCACACACATCCCTAAACTCGTTCTTATAGGGAGTTAATTCTGGGACCGTCCACAATCTTCTCCAAAACTTCAGTGGCCTCAGTGCTGCTTCCTCCTCAATAGGGAACAGCCCCAGGTCCATTCTAAGGGGTACTAGTGGAGTACTGGGGGGCAACCCTAACAGGTTTCTCATAAATGTATGCTCTATCCTTGTGAGACTAGTTGGCTTATGATGCCCCCATAGCTCTGCCCCATACAAAGTGGACGCTCTAACCTGGACTTTGTATATTTCTATGACGGGGCAGCAGGCTTATACTCAGATCGCCTGTGCATTTTGGTTATCCCTCCTGCTTTTTGTGCCATTTTAAGGGCTGCCTTTGAAACCTGGGTATCCCATTCCAGGTGTTCTTCTAGGGTGATTCCCAGGTACTCAAAGGTTTTTACCCGCTCCAAAGGGATACCATCCAACACTGGGTTTTGACGAGTCTGTCTGGGTGGGTTGAAGATCATAAATTTGTTTTTTGCCAAATTGATTTCCAACCCTCTCACTACACAGAAATTAGCAAAACCATCCAGAATGCGTTGAATCCCCATTGATGTCTTGGACAACAACAAAGTGTCGTCTGCGAACATCAATGCGGGTACTCTGCCTGAGACTAGCCTCGGGGCATCAATGTCCTTTAGGCCTAATAAATGGTCTATAAGACCATTTATATAAGTGCTAAAGAGAGTGGGAGCCAAGACACACCCCTGGCGAACCCCCTTACTTACCAGGAAGCGTTTTGACAGATCTCCTTGCTTCCCACACCTCACTTGTGCATATGTATCTGTGTGGAGCCTTATTAGCACATCCAAAAGATAAGGTGGGATTCCTAGGTCCAGAAGTACTTTCCACAATTTTCCTCTGGGGACCAGGTCGAATGCAGACCTCAGATCAACAAAAATGAGGTAGAGGCTGCCACCCTCCACACTCACTGCTCTCCAGTACAAGTTCTGAAGTCTGAATAACTAGTCAGTAGTTGACGTGCATGCCCTGAAACCGGCCTGGAGAGGACTCAGAATCTCGTTTTTCTCCATCCAGTCTAGGACCCTTTCCAGGATAGTTCGTCCCATCAACTTCTGAGAATTGTCTATCAATCTAATGGGCCTGTAGTTAGGTGGCAATATGGGGCAGCCCTTTTTAAAAATGGGAACAATCTCTGCACCACGCCAGGTATCCAGCGGGTCCATTCCCCTTAGAATGGAGTTAAATAGAACAGAGAGATAGGGGGCCCATATTTTTGGTTGTGACCTAAATAGATCGCCAGGCAGCCTGTCCATGCTGGGTGCCTTGTTTGGGACTAGCTTAGCAATAGCAGATTCAACTTCGGCAAGAGTGATTTCCTGGACCCCCCCCAGTCGATACTCGTGGGGGGCGCACGAAGTTTGAAGAGCTACGGCATCCTCACCTGGACAAGCATACAGCAAACCAAAGTGGGCCTCCCATATAGTTGGTGCTATGTTTGCTTCTATTGCTGCTTTGCACTACCGCCCCCGCCACTAACTTTTGCCCGGAAAGACTTAAAGTCCTTGTCCTGTAAAACAATTCTCAATTCATCCCAATTCTTGTCATCCCAATCTTTCTTCGCAGATAGGATCACCCGCTTGTGATGGAGCCTGACTTCCTTTATAGCTGGCTTATCCTTAACCTTAATGGCTTTCACTAACTCACTTTTGCTTTTGCGGCAAAGTGAGTTATACCACAGGTGTGATGGGGGCGGTTTTACCTTGTTGCTTGCTTCCGGATAAAATACCCACAGCAGCTTAGAGGTTAGATGCCTATGGATTTCTAGCAGCCTAGTATCCTGCCCTGCTTGGCTAGCCAATTGCCCCACCTCGGCCATTTCCATGAGGTGTGGCATAACCTGCTGGTATATGTGTGCCAGCTTTTCTTGGGATTCTTGTGTGTGGGGCCATTTTACCCTCCGTCTGTTGTTGTGTAACAGTAGAGTTTGCTGTACTACTGTTGGCACTACAACATAGGTCGTCAGGCCCCAGCTACCTGGCTTGAGTGTCATAACAAGGGCAAACCATGTTGTGTAATATAACTATGCGATCCTGCCGAGCCCAGTATGGCCACGGCCGTGCCTTTTTTAGCGATGAAGGCAGGTGGGTTTGATCTGGACCTCAACTGTCAGTCTACAAGATCCAGGATACTGAATCTGTTGTTCTGATTGAACATACCCAGATCTAGCGGACGATTGTGCGGTCCCACCCGGTTTTCATACCATGCCTGTTCATAGTGACTGAAATTCTGGCAGAAATTTTCCCCAAGCCCCCCAGGGACCCTTCCTATGAGAGTGTTGGGATATGGAGTAGTAGGTGCTGCCGTATAAAAGTGGGTTAAAGGGAAAGATTTTATTTGTGTCGGAGAACATCCTTGCACCCAATTACAAATGTGTTCAACAGCCCTCCTATTCCTAAAATTGACAACAACACAGTCACCCTGGATATTTTTCACCTGTGATCCTACCCAGTCCACACATCTAGCAAAGAGGATTTCACCCGATACCTGGTTTGGAAGGGGCCTGTTACATCGCAACTAATGAATACATTTATTTTTGAGGTCGCTGTACGCTTCCTTTTTTCCTGGCTTCAGTGCTGGGACCCCTGCTAAGACTACCACATATGGTATGGACTCAGGGGGAAGGTCTAGGTGTGGGAGCACGCTCTTCGGTTCCTCAGAGGGGTTTACCGTATTTAAGGGGGAGTAGTTTCCTTCAACACATCCACCCCTCCCCCCCCGTTCTGCTCTGTTAGCTGTTTCAGAACCATTTCTCGTAGCATTACTCCCAAGTCAATTTTGGTGCTGGATTCTCGCTGCGTTTGGAGCGGACGATTCCAATGTCTCATTTCAGGCTTGTGGGGTTGTGGGGTTACCGGCTACATTTGATGTCCTTGAATTCCCCTCCACATTTCCCACACCAAATTCAGCCCATGTACACTCTGCCTGTGCATGAATAGACAGTGATTCGAGTTTAGTGAGTCTTTCTTCTATAGAGTTCAGTCTCTCATATATAGGTAGCCCTGATCTTTGGACTGGGTAAGAGTGGTCTGCTTAATTCAGACACTCTGTTCATCACCACCCACTTTTCTGTATCAATTTTGGCCACTATAGGTGTGGCAGGGTATACTCAGACATGAGTCCCTTTCTCACTGCTCCATCAGGATTCAAGCAAGCCGGGCCGAAGAGGCTGAAATGCCAGAAACCGGTCCCCGGTAGCTTGTCTCCTTTCTGGTGAAGAATTGGCTTGGTAGTTTGGTCTGCCCTGTTCCCATGATGCACTGGGCCAGGGACAGACTAATTTGCATATAGCCAGGTTCTGAGCTGGGATGGGGCAGTGAGATAAATAACGGTGATGGATCAAGCCCTGATCTTTGGACTGGGTAAGAGTGGTCTGCTTAATTCAGACACTCTGTTCATCACCACCCACTTTTCTGTCTCATATATGGGTAGGCAGGTTTCAGTAAAAATAAGCTCAAGTTTGACCCGAAAATCTTCGCCTAGATCAGTAGGGACCGTTTCACCAATACCTGATGGTGGCGTGGGTCTAAGTGGAAAAAGCTGGGGTATGTCTAAACTGGGTGTAACCCTTGTCGCTTGGTTTGTTTCTTGATTCCCGTGTTTTTGGATTTTTGCCTTATTGCCTTTGGTTGCGGTTCCGCCGTGTTTTCTTTTAACCGCAGGGTCCGGAACAAAGTGGGTGGTTATGAGTTTTGTACTGGAGGCAGACCGGGTTATCAGTCTTGTTTTCGTTACGCCAGGGATCTCATGGTTGGTTAGGGGGATGGGTAAATCTTTTACAGTCGTACTCCAGATCCCTGGGTGTGTGGACATACTATCAGATACTATCAATGACTGCGTGCCCTCTCCTTCTTGCCCTGTGGGGGCAATACCTGTCATTTGTGAGCGGACTGGTGACGAAACCAGAGCTAGCCCACCAATCGATGATCTTTTGTCAAATACAGGTTCCATGGATAACCTTTTTTCAGTCATTTCGATCTCATGTGTAAGTAGATCGGATGCCCGAGTTATAAATTGATCCAATGTGCCCACGATAGATCTTCCAGTTAGAGATTTCCTCCCCTTTCCCACCTTGGCTGCCATGTCTGCCTATATGGGGACACCACCAAACCCAGTACTTATATATGCAGGAATACAGAGGGGGGTCTCTAGGAACTAGCAGCTGATCACTAACCTTCTTGAGTTCCGTTGGTAGCAGATATTTGGGTGGTGGCCCCATCCCGTCCTCAAACGTGCTCGGACAGGCTCAGAAGGTCCCGCCCTTGGCCCAGGCTTCACCCGGCATGCACCCACGCGCGTCCCGCGGGGTGAAAGTTAAAGTCCAGTTAAATAGAACTAACGTGGTCAGGGTGTGTCGGTAGGGCTCTCGTCTCCTGGGGACGTGGTTCTCCCCCTCTCGTGTGCCCCGCTGCTGCTTTGTCCGCCGAATCTGCAAGCGTCTCCCGCGAAGCGGGAGACGCGAGAGGTAGTACGCCCCTGGTGTGGTTCGGGCGTGTCGGTAGGGCTCTCGGCCCGGTGTCTCCTGGGGAGCGTGGTTCTCCCCATCTCGTGTGCCCCGCTGCTGCTTGTGCCAAAGTCCGCCGAATCTGCGAGCTTCTTATTCATTGATGTATGTGCGCATGTATCCTAATTGGTCTTAAAACATGCAGATGTCAAGAGCGCCGTCGTTCTGCCTTTGTTGCACATAGGTCTTACTAATCAACTGAGATTTTCCGGCTGAGGTTGCACAAATTTGCAGGCGGCTTTTACGCTTTTTATTTCTTCCTGCTGTTTATGTTCTCACTGTTAGTATTTGTACTTATTCGCTAAACTCGATCCGCGAGCAGTCTGCGCTTTCTTACATCTAGCATCCCGGTTGTCATACCAACCTCCAGCGTGGTGCCACACTGGACGCTCAATCACCTCTCCAGCCATTTGCTCACATGCAGGAGGGATAGTGGACACAGAGCACACTAAACTGGCACTCTGACAACTGAGTCTGTTTTCATGGAGACTACTTTTTTCTTTTCCCACGCGTTTCCAGAAACATATATAAACCGCCCCAATGACCTGATTCATGGAATCCTTCCAACCATGATGTGATACGATCTGGCACAACTCCGCCATCAATGCTCGAGGTAAGTGCTCTCACAACTTTTCACTTTTGCACGCCCTGCACCTGCTCAGGAGTATGTATTTCTTTGTCATACCCTGTGCACACCTTTCTGAGTTTCTCCCACTCATAGCTACCATGCACACACTTAGCAATACGTGCTTTACTATTCTACTTTTTAATCTTTTGCTCTTTTTCCAAACTCCCTGAACATACTTGTCACCCATGCTGACACGAACGATCAACGCGAACTCTTTTTCGCGTGATTTCACTTGTAGCAACTTTGTACGCACTTAAGAATATCCGCTTTACGAGACGCGCGAGCGCGTCAAACAACATGGCCGCCGCCATTTGAGCTCCGATACATCGACGGCCCGTTTTCCTTCATAACGATGAATTCTCTGTCAGCATTTGAGCGCAAATGAGGTCGCTTAGCAGTTAAAGCAGATTCCTACCTTTTCTGCTATTTTGAGGTCGTTCTGCTCAACGGAAGTTCTGATTCTTGCCCCCTGGTTCCTGCTCCCAGCTTCTCAAGAAGGTACTGCCTGCTGTGTGTGCTCAGGGGGAGGAGTGCTTCTTAGGAAATGGCCTGGTGTGGGCCTAGCCACACCCACAGTCCTACATAGCTGCTGCACCAGTGCTTTTGAAGAGTTTTTCATTGCCCTCTTCACATAATATCATTATTGTTACATATCTGTGTTGCAATTAAGCCTATTTGTGGGTTTTTTCTCCTCAAAATGGAAAATAAAAATCCAGTCAACAATAAAAGAGACAGCAAGTTTCGCCTCCGCCAGTTAAATCTAAGGTAATGGAGTCCTCTGAACCTTCTCTTTCATTAATTTTGGAAGAAATTAAAGCGCTACGTGTTAATACTGAAAATATTGCCTCAGAAGTTAAAAGTGTGCGTAAAGATATTGCTTCCTTGTCTATGAAAATTTCTGATAATTCCATCAAAATACAGGATAATAAAAATAAAGTGGATGCTTTTACACCGTTAGTCGCGAAAATACTTCCTATGCATGCTCAACTTTTGGATATGGAAAATCGAAACAGACAGTACAACCTTTGCATTTTTAATTTGTCTGAAGAAGTTGAGGGTTCTAATTGTCGATTATATTTGGAATCTTTGCTCCCTGGTCTTTTGAATATCAATTTTTCAGAAAAATTTGAAGTGGATAAACCCCATAGAATCCCTTCTCATCGCAATCCTCGCCATACTAAACCTAGGCAAATGATATTCAAAGTCCTTCGTCATCATCATCTTGTCTTGATAAGAAAAGCTGCAAGAAAAATTCCCTCACTGATTGTAAATGGTAACAAAATTTTTATTCACCAAGACTTTGCCAAAGAAACTGTTGCAATACGCAAGGATTTTGCTGCCTGTCGTCCACAGTTACGAAGCCATGGTTTCAAATATGGACTTTTTGATCCATCTACAATGCGCATATGGAAAGATAACTTTTCCAAATCCTTTCAACGTCCAGAAGAATTGCAACACTTTCTTGACCAACTTCCTCATTCAATGGATACTCATGACCCTACTACCTGACTCTTTCCAGTTACGAATTTGCTGACAACTTTATGAATAATTTATACATTTCTGGGCTCCAGCCGTTCTGGCCATGCTTGTAGAGAGTGTGTGCGTTTCTATGTTCTTATTTATGTATCTTGTTTGTCCTTTTCTCCCTGTTTTTTTTCTTCCTGTCCTTTTCTCAAATATGGAGTTACTCTTTCTCATCTACTTCTCAGCTATGCTTTATTCGCCTCTTCTTGTTCTAGTGCTTTTTCTCTTCATAATGGCTAATGTTCACAATATTAAAGTTATTTCTCTTAATGTGAAAGGTTTGAGACACCCAGTTAAATGTACCAACATTTTGGATTATTTAGGAAGTTGTAAAGCAGATATTTGTTTTGTTCAAGAGACTCATGTTGATGATAAAATATTACATTATATGAAAAAGAAATGGGTTGATACTATTGTGTCATCTCCTGCTAATGGAAAGAAAAATGGGGCTGCTATTTTCTTTGCGAAAAAATTACACTGTCAAGTTTTAAGTAAAATTTCAGATTTGGAGGGTAGATATATAATAGCTAAAATTAAAATTCATGATTCTACTTTATTTTTGCTTAATATTTATGGTCCTACTGCTGATGATCCTACTTTTTGGTCTAATACCGCTACTGAAGTCTTAAAGTTGGGTAAAGTTCCGATGATTGTTGGGGGTGATTTTAATTTTATTGCAGACCCATTATTAGATAAGTTGTCTAGTACTAAATTTCAGCCTCCTAAGGTTTTTCATGCTTTTAAATCCTTCATTCATACCAGCAAACTAGCTGACATTTGGCGTTTGCACTTCCCTACTGATAAATGTTTTACCTTTTTTTCCAATCCCCATAATTCCCATTCTAGAATTGATTATTTTTTACTTGCTCCGTCTCTTATCCAATTTGCAACTAATCCTATCATTGGTAATATTGATATATCTGATCACGCCTTAATTTCTTTTGTTTTAAATATATCGTCCACTTTTACTAAGCAAACCAGATGGCGTATGAATACTGGTATTGTTCTTAATGAGCATAATAAGCCTAAATTATTACAAGCCATTCAAGATTATTTTTTGTTTAATCCGGAAGATTCTACTTCTATAATCAATAGATGGGACGAATTTAAAGCTTACATTAGAGGTGCTACAATCTCTATTATGGCATATGAGAACAAGTCATTCAACGCTAATATCAAACACCTAGAGAAGCAAATAGCAAAATTTGAACAGTTAATTAATACATCCAATTATTCTCAATACAAAGTTAAACTGCAAAAACTTCATTATGAATTTAATTCTATCCTCAGTAAGAGAACTGGTGTCCAAATCTCTAAATCAAATGCTAGATTTTGTTTCAATGCCAATAGGTCTGGGAAACTCCTAGCGAATTATCTGCGAATTACAAGAGATAAAACACAGATTACTTCTATTCATGGTCCTCGAGGCAAGATTGCGTTGCCCCATAATGATATTGCTAAAGAATTTCAGGATTTCTATTCTAACTTATATAACAAGCCAGATCTTCATGACAATTCATTAATTGATGTTTTTTTAAATACTTGTGATTTACCTCAAATTTCACAATCGGATAGACTTAGATTAGATTTGCCCATTACCACTGATGAAATTCTGAAAGCCATAAACTCTCTTAAAAAAAATAAGTCTCCAGGTCCTGATGGTATTCAGGATGAATTTTATAAGGAATTCCAATCTCATCTTTTACCTTATTTAGTTCAACTTTTTACATATTTCGGCTCTTCTGGGACCATTTCAGGTTCTTTTGCTGATGCTTTAATTATTGTACTTCCCAAGCCCAATCAGGATTTATGAAAAATAGGTATTCTGCTAACAATACAAGAACCTTATTGCATGTAATTGAGCAGAGTCCTACCCTACTTATGGCTTTAGACGCGTTAAAAGCCTTTGATAAAATTCATTGGCAATTTTTATTTCGAACTTTATTATCATTTAATTTTGGTCCCTCTTTTATTCATATGATTTCTGCCTTATATTATGCTCCCACTGCTCGTTTATTTATTAATGGCCAAATATCTACTCAATTTTCCCTTTTTAGAGGGACACAGCAGGGTTGTCCCCTTTCACCTCTTTTATTTTTGTTGGGAATTGAACCTTTTCTTAATTATATACGAAATTGTAATGATATTCAAGGTATTACGATTAAGGATGTTACTATCAAAACCTTAGCCTATGGTGATGATGTGATATTATTTATCAGTAATCCAATTTCCTCTATCCCGTCCTTATTAGACATTATTACCAAATATTCCGTAGTCTCGGGATACAAACTTAATGTTAATAAAACAGAATTTTTCCCCTTAAATATTTTTTGTACCCCTGATATGCTACCTGTGGCAGATATTATTTGGCAAAAAAATAAACTGAAATATTTTGGTATTTTATTTTCGTCCTCTATACCAACTACATTACCATTAAATAGTAATTTTATTTTTGATTATATTAAGAATAAAACTTCAAGATGGTCTTCCCTTCATCTCATTTGGTGGGGGAGAATGGAATCTATTAAAATGAATATTGCTCCTAAAATCTTTTACGTCCTTGCTATGATCCCTACTCAGTTTCCACTAAAATTTTATAAAGATGTTGATAAAATGCTATCCAAATTTCTCTGGAACAATAAACCACCTCGAATTTGTTACAAAAAACTAAAAATACCTAAATTCCATGCAGGATTTGGCCTTCCTGACTTTCTTTTATATCATTAAGCATTCATATTGAAACAAAGTTCCTTATGGTTTAATGCCTCCTCTGTACTTAAACCTCATATTTGGTATGATATAGGAAAATCACTTGTTTCTCCTTTTCCATTACCCACCTTGCTTACAATATTCCATAAATCTACAGTTGTACACCATTCAACTATAATCAAATCTTCGAGATTAATACTTAATGATTTAGATTTAACTTTTGTTTCTCCCATAAGTTCTACCACAGATTTATCACTATGGCATAGTTCTGTTATTAAATTGAATAGAAACGTGAATTTTTGGATTTCTTGGATTAAGGCAGGTATATTTTATCTTAAATATTTATTTTGTGATAATGCCTTTATTCCCTTTGACATTTTACAATCAAAATTCCAGTTACCTAATGCTGATTTTGTTAAATATCAATCTTTATGCAATTCAATTTTAGATTCATTCCCGAATGGTATCCCATCTACTGTTACAACAGATTTGATAATTTATCTTCATGCTGTATCTGCATCTTCCAATGCAGTATCTATTTTGTATAAAAAATTAGCTACTTCAGTAGGTACCAATCTTAATGCAATTTCAGTCTTTTGGAACACTGAACTTTCCATTTCCCTTTCTACTGACTCTTGGAAAGTTATTTGGCTTAGTAGCATTTCTGGTTGGTTACCGGTGTCTCTCTACCAGACAAATGCGTATATTTTATTTAATTCGCTATGGACACCATTACGTTTATGTCGTGCTAAATTACTTAAATCTGATACTTGTTGGCATTGTAATTTGCACCCTGGGTCTCTACAACACATGCTATTTGATTGCCCTTTAATTTCGAAATATTGGTCTGAAGTTTGGGACATTATATTAAAAATATTACCTATTCAAGATGTTCTTTCATATAAACTGTTAATTTGTAAATCGGTTGCTCTTGTACATCATCTTAATGATTCAGAAGCAAAATTGTTTAATTTCTTAATTGCAGCTGCTTTAAAATCAATCACTTTTTGTCGGAAAGATGCTTCTTCTCTCTCTCTTCATGCTTGGTGGTCCTGGATCCTTTTTACAGGAACAGGTGCCCAATTATCATCACATGGAATTAATCATAACTTGATTTCTTATCAATCATTCTGGTCACCTATAGACTCATATTTGTTGTTATGCTAGTATTTTCCACTATTTATTCTGTTTAGTTTCACAATTTTTGTATCTGCAATATTTGTCTCATGGAGGGCATGCATTCTTTTTTGCCTGCAAGATCCACAACCGGGCCCTTATCAAGGAGGCCCATGCTGTTTGCGCAGTCACTGACTGACTGATATGTTACTATACCTTTCTTTTTGGGTTCAAGCCTGATTGGGCCTTCAGGTCTACTTCCTACCTGGTGAATCAACTACCAAGATTCGCTGATCAACTCACAGGGTATGTACTGATCCCTTCTCTAATTGTATACTTGCATATAAGCCATTCACAATCCCTATATTGATCTGGCTAGGTCTATCAAGCTGGCCTCATGACCTGTTACATTTATCTAGACTCTTATTTTCATATTATTTCTTCACATCCCACCGTGTGTTAACATATCCCATTCCTAAGCGCTCCTGCCACCGGCATTTTTCATTTTTGTAATTTTCCTTTCTACAGTCCTTATATTACACCAAGGGTGCAAGGGGCTAGTGACAGGGTCAGATGAAATGCCAATGTATATATACATTTGTAACGATCAAGGGTGCCCATAACAAATTTTGTGTTGAAAGTGTTTCTCTCATCCATTGCTAATTGGTAATGTCACTCTCATCGTTTGTCATGCGTTTTTAACTAATGTCTCACATATGTGTGTTTTAACATGTTTCCACTATTGTCTTCAGTGTCGTGTTCTGTGATATCATCACATAGGAGATTTTAAGAATTGTATATGTTGTGTGTCGATGTTTACATTTTTGTGTACTTATGTTATTTATGTTATACTTATTTCAGCCCTGACAAAGTTCAATCTTTTGAACTAAACGTGTTGGCTGATGCTTTGCACAATTTGATGGATTTTGAAATAAATAATTATTTTCTCACAAAGGAATTGACCAAACTTCATCATTGACATGTACGTATCTGGAAGTGCACCTCTCCATTGTTGTTAAAGTATTGTATATCTGCTCAGCAGTTGGAATCTCACAACGGCAGGTGCAGGAGCTGATTGTGCACACCAACCTTCATCACACTATTGACAACTACTTGGGGAACATAACAAAGAAGTGTGGCCACTGGAGTTCGCCATTAGTTCCTTTTGTTTACAGAATTATAGGGAAATGCTATATGAGTTGCCTTCATGCATGCTCACTTTGACAATACAGACGGAGCTGGCCATCAATAGCATTAACAAATGTTCTGCATTTACCCCTTGAAATACCGTATAAGGATCTGTTTGAATGTGCCAAGTTACATATATCTGGCTTCCCATACATTCTTGCTGTGCCAACGGCTTACCATGGATTTCCATTTGAGAGGAGTGTTTCATGTCTTGAGCCTAACTAACAGGGAAACAAGAATTCATACCAGTCGAACAGTGTTACTGATATGAGACAGTCAGAAGAACTCTTGGCCAAAAGTGTGATAGTAGTATGAAAACAAAGATGAATAATTCCTTGATATGCTTTTACTCCTTGATTAAAACATTTCAATTTCCGCTTTCACCTGAGAGTTATCTTCATGGGCAGTCGGATCAACAATGCAAAGCAAATCTGTTCTTACCCATGTGTTTGCTTTATGATGATAAGTCTTTGGAATTGTTGCTGCTGTTGGTAACAGGTTTGTATGATTTCAGAAATAACTAGTTCAAATATGGTCCTGTCAATCTGAAATATGTACATATTTATACTTTACCTACTTGTGGTTGCCAGTAGGTAGTTATAGTTAGGACCCAGTTTCCATAGGAATATCGCTTTTGTTTTGCTTTGGCGCCATTTGAAGAATTTTCACAAAATCTTCAAAGCTAGTTTTCCAATCACTGCTGCTGCTGATTGGAATGTTTCCGGGTGATCTGTCAAGTGGGGGCAGAGAAAAAGGGGGGGTCCCAAAATGCGTTTTCCCTATGCAATTTTCCATTGGGATTTTAGACCCGACTACAGCCCAAAATTGCTGAACGGAATTACACCAAATTTGGCAGAATGCTAGACCGTGGTCCAGAAAGAAAGCTTTTTGTAATTTGGTGTAAATATTTTCAGTAGTTTTGAAGTAATAAATAAATGTATGCATATCTAGAGATGCGGAGGGTCAGCGGATCACAACAGATCTCATTCTGAGATCTCATTGGGTGCCAGCACTTCAATCAGGCCGAGTCCCAAGAAAAAAGATAAAAAATCAACATGGGAGCAGGGTAAGAATACCCTGACCCCCTAGGCCTGGTGGTGGGATCCCACAGGCCAAGACGTTTTTGTTTCTTATAAAATGTTACTGCAAATTTGTGGAGGATCCACAAACATTTGTTTTTAAAAACAAGACTAATCTCCCACGCTTGTTTTTTTTTTACTCCCGGGTGTGCCAGATCTTGGGGGGGGGGGATAATATATATATATTTGGAGAGAGGGGGTACACATTGTTCCCCCTCCCCTGACAAATTTTGAGCCCGGGGAACCCATCCCCAAGTGCCCAGCCTTATTATAAAAGGGGGAGGGGGTACACGGCCCACCTCCTTGGGCTAATTCCCACCCCGGCTGAATATTAAAAGGGAGAGTGGGCTGTGCATCCCCCTTCCTCATGCTGATTTGGCCTCTAGGGACCCCATCTCTGAGGCTCAGCCAAATATTCAAAGGGGAAGGGAAGGCATGAGGCCCCCTCCCTGGGCCAATTTTGGCCCTGGGGAACCCATCCCCAGGGCAGGCTCATGCTATAAACCGGGGTGTCCACCCATGGTATATAGCAGTTTCCCTGCCCGCTCTGGCACAGTCAGGGAAACCTATCTTTGCTCTGGCTTGGTGGGAGCAATTTCAAACTCCGGCCACACTGGAGCAAAAACCAAGTCTACACCCACCAGGCAGGAGCATGAAAAATGCTCCCGCCTGCTGGGAGCGGACTATTTATCCATTTACCTTCCCACACTGAAGAGGGCAGGGAAACAGATGAAAAGATTGCTCCTGCCCACAGGGAGGAGCATTTTTATCTGCTCCCTGCGGGCAGGAGCAATGCCTGCTCCCACTGGAGGTGGGGAGCGAGTTGGGACCATGGGGCCATGGGGCTCCCCTTATGGCATCCACCCATAGTACAGTGAGTGCCCTGAGTGTTGGACGAGCCCCCGGGGATGCGGTCCTGGGGCCAAAATCGGCCTGGGGAGCTGTGTGCCCCCCCTTTTTTAATATGGCTGGGCCCCAGGGGAAGGGGTCTCCAGGCCGAAATTGGCCCAGGGACAAATACCCTGTACCCCATAAATATAGTGCCAGGCTCCAGGGGATTGGGTTCCTTGGGCCAAAATTAGACTGGGGAGGGAGGCACATGCCCCCCACCCACACAAATTGTGCCAAGCCCCTGGGCATAGGGTCTCTGGTGCTGAAATCAGCCAGGAAAGGGAGGCTGCGTGCTCCCCTCCCCATTAAATATGGTGCCAGGCCCTAGGAGATGGGGGTCCCCGGAGCCAAAGAGGCCAGGGGAGGGGGCCCGCTGGTTGTGGCTAACCCTCCACAGTGTACAACCAAAGGCCATGCGGTGCTTGAAGTTGGTTGCATGTGGGGTTTGCCACAGGGCCTAGCTACAGACCAGACCCTGTGGCCAACCCCCCACTGCATACTGCTAAAGGCGGTATGAAATATATGGTTGGCTGCACACAAGGGGTGGGCACAGTGGGGGATTGACTAGCAAAAAACGGACTCGGCTGTTCCTGAGGAAGAAGAAGGGTACGGTCAATAAAGGAGAGAGAAAGAAAGGGTAGTGCTCTGTGGAGGGCTACCCTGGGTATCCACTTTGTTGGAATTAATGGCCTCACACACTCTTGCGAGTGTCATGCTTCATCATTGGCGGTTGCTCCTCGTCGGGCAGGCGGTGCAATGCCCTACGGGCTCACCTCAAAGAGGGGCTCTTTATCGGAGATCTTTTTTCCAACAGCCTGTAGGTGAAGTGCAAGTGAGGGGCCAGGGAGAGAATGGATAGTGTAGGGGGGTGATTTAAAATATAGCACGAGGTACCGGAGATCAATTTATTCTGGTGGTTCCCATGCTATATATTAAAAACAGTGGGTAGCCTATGATCGCCAGAAATTAGGATTCCGTATCACGATCTAGAACTACAATTCGTATCGTGAGGTCGACATGTTTCTCGCCTATGCAATTATGCTGCGATTCTTCAGGACCTAATAATATACATCTATCGCAAAGGAATGACCTAGAAAAGTGTCAACCAATAATACATTTAACTTCCTGTTGTACTACCTGATTTGGACTGCTCTTGCCTAGAGGAGACAAAAGAGAGAATTACCAAAATACAGAGACAACAGGTGCCCTTTATTGACCGTGAACACGCTGTGGTTTATGTGGAAAAAGGTGACTCTATGGTAGTGACATATTGTGCACAGTGACCAGCTAGTGTTAACTATAATCACAATACCACATACCACAACATTCAAGAGTAAAATTTATAAAAACAGAAGTTTTGACTAAAAATAGCAGCAGTTACTTTATAGTTCCTGATTCACAATCCTACACAGGGGTGCTCTGTTACTCACCTAAAGGTCAAGGAGTACGGGTGTCAACAGTACCCGGTAGGTGTGACTTCAAGGGGGAGAACCAAAAGGAGTTTAATGGCTATAAGGGAGACAAGTACATGTAAATTCGAACTGTCAGAGATCCTTAAATGCCTATTAAATTATTAAATTCAAGAGTGTTAAATAATGTGGTTCTCTGGGTGTCATAAGAAATGGGCGAGCGCGCGCCTCATGAATCATACTTTTCATGTTGGATCCAATCCTCTGCTAAACAGTACTAGGTGATCACAATCATATCGCCAAACATCGGGCGTCCGTTCATTCATTAGGAGGGTTCGCAGTATTGTGCAGTGGGAGATTGGCCTCAACCTGCAGGCCCCCACCTCGGGCCGCTTTGGGCCCCAAGGACCACATACCCCGAGGCAGGTATACTTTTTTAGGTGGAGGGGGCATGTTGAAATAACATATGGCAATTAAATAAAAGTATAGTACTTTACATTAAAAAACCCTAGAAATTCACAGAAAAAAACCAAATGTTACAGGGACATTGGGCTCGATTCACAGAATGAACTTAAGACTAAACCCTAAACTTACTACTATTTGATATTCACAGAATGCACTTACTACTTTCGGGATTCACAGAGTGAACTTACTACTTTCGGGATTCACAGAATGAACTTACTATTTTCGGTATTCACAGAATAGATTTAAGACTACTAACTTTACGTCCGCACTCGGGCCGGAAATTCCGGCCCGGAGGCGGAGTTTCTGGCCCGGAGGCAGAGTTTCCGGCTTGGGGGCGGAGCTTGCGGCCCGGAGGCGGAAATTCTGTCCGGAGGCGGAGCTTGCGGCTTGGAGTCGGAGCTTCCGGCTCAGAGGTGGGGATTTAGCCATGGCTGAAATCTCCACCTCTGGGCCGTAAGCTCCGCCTCCGGGCCGCAAGCTCCGCCCCCAAGCCGGAAGCTCCGCCTCTGGGCCGGAAACTCCGCCTCCGGGCCAGAATTTCCGGCCCGAGTGCGGACGTAAAGTTAGTAGTCTTAAATCTATTCTGTGAATGCCGAAAGTAGTAAGTTCATTCTGTGAATCCCGAAAGTAGTAAGTTCACTCTGTGAATCCCGAAAGTAGTAAGTGCATTCTGTGAATACCAAATAGTAGTAAGTTTAGGATTTAGTCTTATGTTCTTCTGGGAATCGGGCCCATTATTGTTAGGAAATAGAATTGAAAAAACCTTAGAAAGTCACAAAAAACCTAAAGGTTGCAGGCACATTATAGTTAGGTTCAGATTTTAAACACGTAAAACTATAAAAGAAAATCAGCAGGCATAGTTAACGTTAGCTCATGAAACTATAACTTGTTTCCTAAGGTAACTATAACTCACTCCCTCGCCATGCACTGCTAATTATCCCACATATTACATTAATTATGACATCTACTTATGGCATCATTGATAATTTCACTGCAACCTTTACTTTAAAATTATTGATGAGAAAACTGTGTATGGCAGGGGTGCAAGTCATGGAATCGGGATACCAGACGACCACACGCACACACGACGGACTCGCCGAATTTAAGGCATTACCTTTTGATCTCTTGCTATTTCTTACTGGATCCATATATGAAAGGATGTATAATTGAATCCGCGAACTTTTTAATCATAAATCTGACTATCTGTACACCGGCCAGGACGGATGAGACCATTAATATAGGAACACACTGCGCAAAGCCCTGAAGAAGTCCGGTTTCGGACGAAACGCGTTGGCTATTTTTTATCTGCGAGTGTTTCAACTAATAAAGAGAACAAAACGAAGAAAAATTGACTTGTACCAATTCTTTGGGAGAACAGTTTGACTTTACCTTATGCATAAAATGAATGTCGATTGAATACTAACATTGTGTTTGCTATACAGCCTTTTGGTGTGCGAGGTCAACTTGTGTAAAAAGGGGTGCAAGTTATGGTTACCTTAGAGCATGTTTGCAGAGTGGTGGAAAAAGGGGGCATGGCCTCTGATGACCTTCAGCAATTCAGTTGTGTAGGTCTTACTGGAGGTAACATGAGAGCTAGTTGGCTCCCAAGGATCCTCAAGAGCTAAGGGGACTTCATTCCCCAACTAATAGTGCGCCAAGAGGTGTGCTTGCAGAGTGGTGGAGAAAGGGGGCATGGCCACCAAAAACCTCTCAGCAATCCTACTGTGTGGGACTTGCTGGAGGTAACAGGAGGGGTAGTTGTCCCCCAAGGATCTTTCTTAGGGCCAACTACCCGTCTTGTTACCTCCAATAAGTCCCACACAGCGGGATTGCTAAGACGTCTTCAGGGGCCACGCCCCTTTTCTCCACCACTCTGCAAACATGGCTCGTGCTGCACTACTGGTTGGGGGATGAAGTCCACTTTACTCCTGAGGGCCCTTGGTGGCCAAGAAGCCGACCTGGTACCGCCTGTAAGTTCTACTCTGCAGGATCTCTGCAAGCGCGACTACTAGTTAAAAAATACAGAAATTCACAGAAAAAAACAATGGTTACAGGGATGTTATAGTTAGGAATTTGCATTTAGAAACTTTAGAAATTCACTGAAAAAAATAAAGGTTACAAGGATGTTATAATTAGGAAAGGAAATTTAGAAAAACTTTGAAATTCACTGAAAACAAACAAAGGTACAGAGACATTATAGTTAGGCTCAGGTGTCATTTGTACAAAACCAGAGAAATTCAGCAGTTAGCTGATGTAACTATAACTTGCACCCCCTCAATGCACTGCTTATGACCTCATATATTACATCGCAAGTGCCTGATTATCAGAGCATCCTTAACCTGCCTCCTTGTACTACTTTTAGTCCTGTTTCACACCCACAACATTTTTTTCTGGGTTGTGGCCTGCCAATCAGATCTCTCTGTACCTCAGGATTACAACTGTTCTCACAGTACTGAAATGGATGATGGGAGAAAAAGCTCACCCTGCCAATTAGAAGACTCTATTTTTTAATGTTCGGCACTACAAGACTCCCAATGGCCCATGCGTCCAGATATACCTATGGTTTAACCCCTTTGTGACCAACCAGAGCCCCTCTTTAGATGCACATTTCCTGCAAAGGCATGACTCGATTTACACCAAATTACAAAAAGCATACTTTGTGAGTAAAGTTCCAGCCTTTCAACAAATTTGGTGTAATTTCATCCAGTCATTTCTTAGGTCGAGCCTGGGCAGCGCCTGCGCTGCTCTGCAAGGCATGATGTATTCAGATAGGGACTTGAAGCTCCGCCCACTCTCCACCAATATTTTTGATTGGCTTGTATAATTGTCCACTGTAAACTGTGGCTGTTCATTGGTCAAAAGGCCTAGTAGTCCCTCCTTAGTACCACCTTGTCTAATTTTGTAACGTCCCATGGCGAAATACCCTATTATGTGTGTTATTACTCAGTAGACTTTAATTACAGCCTCCGAGCACTATTTTCTCAAATAGCTTTGTCCTGCCTGCTGTTGCAGGCAGGCCACGCTCTCTCCTAATGCTTTTTACAAAATGTTATAACATGGGCCCGAATGAATTTGCAATGCAGTAGGGCTTGCATTTGCGAGAGTCTAAGCTATTGTCATTGTAAATGACACATAAATAAAAGGCATCGTCATTTACAATACCAACAGCCCAAACTCTCGTAAATGCGAGACCTATTACATTGCAAATGCTTGTTCTTTATTGACAACAGAAATTTCCTATGGGAATTAGCATGGGAAATCAAAGTTATGGCAGCCCTCCGTTTTTTCGTGAAAGTTTCTGTTAATATGCTATAAAATGACCTGTAATGTTGAACATATGATGTGTAAGTAACTTATGTGGATTTTTAATCATTGGAAATGTTAGCATTCGTAAATCTATGCATGTTATTCTATGGGTATTATTTTTTTTTTATTATTGCTTTCAAATTCGTATGCTTCTATAATTCTCACAAGCTTTTAAGGCCCAAATGGATTTTTTAGTGTATACACATTTGGTGCTCTTGCAGTACATTTTAGGTTCAAATCTTTTTATTTGAAATCTGCACCTCGAAAACAAGTTAGACATTGCAAGTGCTTTACGTCTAATAATAGCAAAAAACATTTGAAAGGCAAGTATAACTCCAAATAGGGTGGGCATAGCAGTCCAATACCAGTCCAATCAGAGACGGCACAGACATGCAAAAGGTGCTACAAAATCCCGTCCAATTGGAAAACCCACCTCCCACCTCTCAAACTCCCCGTTCCCTCCCCTCCCCTCGCCCACCCGTCCAGTGCTCAAATCCGTCCCCCCCGCCTCCCCTCGCTAGGTCGTGATGCACTCGTCATCCACAACCCCTTTAAGAGACCTCCTCCTTGGGTCCTGTGAGTCGCAACAAGCGGAGATCTCTCGGGCAGGTAAGTTCTCTGAATTCATTAACCAATAGTGAGCAGAATGGTTGCCAGAGTTCGTCATATAGATCTATATCCCCGGCTAAGGTAAGTGACAACTTCTCCATCCCCAATACACACCACATCCTATGCAACCAACCCGTAATGGAAGGGACCGTAGTGTTTCGCCAGTGCACAAGGATGTTCTGTACTGCAGAGCCGAGGGCGATGGCGATCTGGCGTCCTCTATGCGAGAGCAGAGGGTATGTCAAGGGGTTAGGGAGCCCCAGTATGGTGTAGGCGGTGAAACAAGGTAATTCTGTTTGAAAGTGAGTGTCAATGTCGTCTATCACCTGTGTCCAGTATATGTAGAAGAGGACAGTCCCACAAGAGGTGCACAAATTTGCCTGTGTGTCCGCACCGTCTCCAGCAATTTTTGTCTTTGCTGCGATCCATCTCATGTATCCGCTCTGGGGTGTAGTACCAGTATGTAGATATCTTAGTAAGCGTCTCCGTAAGCCCGGTGTGGTATGCCGAATGGCATGCCCTGTAGGAGATCTGGTCCCATACCTTGTGGCTCAGAGTCCTGCCCAGCTCCCGCTCCCAACGTTCCCTGCCCGGATTATAGAGATGTGCTGTTGGTGGTAGTAGAAATTATAAGAGATCAGAAATTAATTTGGTGTCAGAGGTAAGGGATAGCAGCCACTGTTCATACGGCTGAAGTTTCCTATCTGCCGTCTCCCGCACTTTTGGCTGAAGTGCCCAATGGCGGACTTTCAGGTATCGCATCCGCTCCTTCTCGGGGAAGTTATATTCCTGCTTGAATAGTGGGAAAGGGAGTACACCGTCCGGGCCATAGATGTGACAGAGGCATTGACATCCCGCGGGCCGCCAGTGGGTGTAGGCTCCCTTGGCCGCGCCCGGAGTGAAGTCTGGGTTATCGACCAGGGGCGTAAGCGGCGAGGGGAAGGTGGTAAGTTCATATGCAATGTTTGAAGTGTCCCACACCTTTAGTGGAACCCGCGTGATAAATGAGGCATACAGATTAGCCGGTCGAAAGGCCTTGCAGAGAAAGGGGATCTCCTGGAGCGGGCATCCTGCCACTGCTTGATCTTGGAATAGCCAGTGTTTTTCTGACTCCCATTTACTCCATTCTACTAAATAGCGTAGTTGCGCTGCCTGGAAGTATTTGTGCAAATCCGATATCCCCAGTCCTCCCGCCTCCGGAGCTAACGTAGACAGTGCCCTCTTCATTCTCGGCTTCCGACCCTGCCATTAAAAATGAAGGTGCGAAACTTCTCCCTGATGCCGGCCTTCGCCAGGACCATCTCCAGGGTCGGCCAGTGAACCCGGTCGAATGCCTTTTCGGCGTCAACCACCAGCATCATACTCTCTCCAGGGATTCGGGAGTTTTTTTCTATGAGGTGGGCAACCCTCTTGGTATGATCCACCGTTTGGCGGTCTGGGATGAAACCCGCCTGGTCCGGGTCTATAAGGCCCGGCAAGTGAGGGCCCAGTCGGGCCGCTAGGATTTTCGTGTATAATTTAAGGTCCACGTTAAGTAGTGATATGGGCCTGTAAGATCCGCATTTGGACCTGTCCTTTCCAGGTTTGGGGATGACCATGAGGGAACCACGCAGCAGGTCAGGGGGGATGGCGCCGGGTTCTGAGAAGGTGTTAAAGAGACGGGTGAGAATCGGTGCTAATATTGTGCAAAATGTTTTGTAAAAAAGGGCTGTGAAGCCATCTGGCCCCGGAGCCTTCCCCTGATTAAGTTTGGCAATGGCGGAGATCACTTCCTCAATGCGGATATCCCTGTCAAGGTGTTCCGAGTGTGAAGGTGCTAGAGAGGGAAGGGTGACAGAGTCCAGGTACTCGGCCGCTGCCTGGCTGTCCAGGGGGTCACTGGTATAAAGAGTCGCATAAAATCCGCGGAAAGTTTCCGCAATCTCGGCGTCTTGTGTGACTATGGACCCGTCGGGCGGGAGAGTTCTTTCACTATCTGTTGTTGGCGCACGACTCTTAGCCTACTTGCCAATAGTCGGCCGCATCCGTCCCCTCCAGTGTAATAGACATGTCGCAGCCGCAGGGCTGCATATTCCGCCCGGTCCATATTTAGCGCTCTCAGGAGGTGTCTTGCCACTTTGAGTTGTTTCCATATTCTAGGAGCCCCAGTTCGCTGGTGTATTCACTCCAGTTCCTGCACCCGTTGTGTGAGCTCATCCCGTTTGCGTTGTCTGTCCTTATTCTCAGCGGAAGAGAGAGCCATAAATTCCCCTCGGACAACCGCCTTCATGGCCGCCCACTGTATTGCCCACGTAGTGCCATTGTTAGCGTTGTGGGTCAGGTAGTCTTGGATAGTGTCCTGAATGTGTTTCACCACATCCTTCCTGTGCAGTAAAGTATCCTGAAGACGCCAGACCCTGGGGGGACACGAGGCAGGCGGTAGGGTGAGAGTGCTGGTGACTGGTGCATGGTCCGAGAGTGAGAGCACCCCTATCTCCGTCGAGGTGGACAGAGTGCAGACCGGGCTAGTGAGCAAGAGATGGTCCAGCCTGGCATAAGTTTTGTGTGCTTTGGAATAATAAGAGTATTCCCTGTTGTGCGGATGTGTGCGGCGCCAGAGATCGTTGAGATCCAGCTCTGCCATCCGGTCTGTGCAGCTGGAGGAGAACTCTCTGGCTTGGGGGGTGCGTTGTGCAGACCTATCCAGGACCTTGTCAAACACCATGTTGAAATCTCCCCCCAGTATGATGTGCCTATCTGGCGTGTCCGTGATATCAGTAAGGGCTGAGTGTAGAAAGCGTTCCTGGCCTTCGTTAGGACTGTATAGGGACCCAATTGTAAACAGAAGCCCCCCTAGGGCAAAGCGGTACGCTAATAGTCTCCCTCTCTGCTCTGCGCATTTATTTAAAACCTCCCCTTTAAATGACCGTGCCACCAAAATCGCCACCCCTGCAGTCTTATTGGGGCTCAGAGAAAATAATTGAGTTGGGAACTTGCGGGAGCGGAACCTAGGACAGTCGTGGGCTATCAGGTGGGTTTCCTGTAATAAGCAGATGTCTGCCCGGGCGTTCTCTAATAGGGACAGAATTGCACGCCGCTTAACAGGGTTATTCAAACCCCGTACGTTAAGGGTTAGGATCTTAAGGGTTGTAGGCGGCATGGTTAACACTGGGATTAGATCTGCTAGACCCCGCACCCGGGGAGGGGTGAGACGCTGGAATGTGACCTAGAATAGAGTGATCGGAATGGAGCACTGGACAACCCACCCTTGCCCTTTCCCTCCCTGCAGATAGCAACTGAACAACCACCTTTCCTGCCCCCTCCCAATCTCTAAACTCCACCCCCCCAACCTTCCTACCTCTTCCCCCCCAACTCCCCCACCACCTCCCCTCCCACCCTAACCCCAACTAGAAGCCCCAAAATGCAAACCATAGCCCCAGGCCTTTCAAAACCAGTTCAGACCTGTGGTGAAAACGTCCAGAGGGTAGTGTGGCAATGGCGACCCCGCTGGCCCCCCGCCCGTCCCCCCAGCCCGTGTGGGCATGGAGCGATAAGTGCAAACCCCATTTTGATGCTGCTTCAATGTGCGTTTGTCATGTCCTTGGATACTTCTTGTATGGCCGCTGCCTGTTCCAGGGCAACCGTCGTCGGGTCTGGTTTCATTTCCGCCTTGGGGGATCGTCGGCGCCCACTCATTGCCACTCTCCTCCAGACCTCCGCCTTTGTCTATCTTGTGTGTCCCATGGCGACGTGGCGTCCTCTTTCTCATCCTCCCCAGGGTCGATTCCCAGAAGTGTGCAGGTGTCTCGGAGGGAGCAAAGGTGGTGCAAGGACCCCTTCCATTTAAAGACGAGCCGGAAAGGGTGGCCCCAGGAATAGGGGATCCCATTGTCCCGCAGGAATGTCGTGGCTACCCTAAATGCTCTCCGCTTTTGCAGAGTGATGGCGGAAAGGTCGTGGTACAAGGCCACCGAGTGACCCTGGAAGTGGAGGGGTTGTTTCCTCCGGGCTTCTTGCAGGATCCGTTCCTTTAGGGAAAGATCAGGCAGGAAACTGCCGCTAAAGCGGCGATAATGGGCTTGATAATATGCCCTTGTGAATTCCCATAGCAGCCCAGCCTCACCTAGCAACACACACACGCTGTGAAGTCATCGCGCTTCAACGTGTGGTTACCTAGCAACCGCGACGTCCTCGAGACGATATGCGGAAGTAAAATCTACCGCCGGGCCGCGCTCGTTTTCAGAGACAGAAGCCGCCCAGTAGAGCAGACGCGCGTTAGAAACCGGCTCTGCACTGTTTAACTCCTTCGTGATGATTAAATAAATCACCGGATGTTACACGAGCAGTCACGTAGGAATTCACAACATATCGTGGCTTAAACTATTATAACGGAGACATCACCAGAGCTATTATTGGATATTGGAAACTAACATAAATGGATCCTAACAATTAATAACAAACTGCCAGTGAATAGGATTATACAAGGACTAATGCCTTCCTAAATAGATATTCAGCCAATATATAAGAAGACCGACTGATGGAATTCAACATCAGGATGTCTAACTCTTGAAGAACTGGCGCAACCACTCCTATCTGCCCCCGTCCTGAAGAAGACCCGCTAGAGACCCATAACTAAGGTGTCCCAGGGTCGAAACGTCGACATACTCACAAAAAGGACCAGTCAACCATGTCCAACATAATACATCCATTGAATATAATTTGTTGGTCTTGAGTATCAGCTTAAAGAGAATTGGCCTCTCTAATTTATTCTTCCCCTACTATAGACCTTTTCACTCACATGTATATAGATCACTTGATGTCACTGTGTCACATTTATCTCACATTATGTCACTTTGCTCACCAAACTGAATTGTTGCGCCGTTTTTTGTAAATTTTATTGCATATTGAAAATTGTCAGTCGATAAGAAAAAAGAGAAAAAAAGAGAAAACCATGAATGAGAAATGATTTAATGATTAAAATGCCGTACTGACCCTTTTTCAGTGTTTGGTTTTTGCACTTCATGGCCTAATAGAGGCGGCATAATAAGTAGAAATGTTATGCCTACATGGGAGTTAAAGATAACTATATGATTTAAAGCAATTTTGGTTGTACCCGAGGAGCCATTGTTGAAACTATTACTGTATTGCCCAGGTTCTGAGGGATACTGGGTTACCCCATAAGGAATTCTCTTGTGAATTCCCATAGCAGCCCAGGTTAACACCAGAACCTGGGCTGCTATGGGAATTCATAAAAGCATATTATCAAGCCCATTATCGTCACTTTAGTGGAAGTTTCCTGCCGCTAAAGCTGCGATAATTTTATCGCCGTTCTGGATAATGTGCCCCCAGGTTCTTTTCCATGTGGTATTTCACGATTCATGGCAGAAAACCGGTGATATTTTCTGCATACACTGAGCAGGCAGAAAGTGCCAGCAGGAGGGACAGTGAGGGTCGGGGAGAATGGGCGGTTGGAGGTTCAGGGCAGGAGACACAAACGCTCTCAACGTTCGATCTCTTAACAACTGTGATTCCTTGATATTAGAAACCTACCCCTTTACAAATCCATGATTATTATGCTGGAAAAGGGAAGTGGGGTCGGTGACCATACATAAGCATGTGAGACATTGTGAATGTTTTAAGACCATTTCTAGACAAATCATTGCAAAATAATCTTTTCTGTAACATAGATCACTATATGAACAAAAACTGCCTTCTACGTGTAATAAAGGGTCATTCATAATATGGCAGTGAAATGTCGGAAATTAGTATTCTGAAAACATGTAAATGACGTGTGATTTCATGGAAAACTTGGTAGCTTTGCATATACATTCCCCTTGCAGGCTCTTTGTTAACATTCTAAAGTTTCAAACACACCATACTGAAACTGCAAGGATTACAGGACAGGCTTTGTTTTAAGACTCCTCATTGAATGATGGCACAGAAGCATGTATCGGTCTTTCTTACCCACTGTGGGAAGTATGCTTGGGGCTCAAAATACCTCCCGTCGGGCTCATTTTTTTTAAAATCGCCAAAGTCAGCCTGCAGCCTGTACGCCGCCAACAGGAAGTACACTTCCTCCTTCTGCGTGCACTGGGATCTTAGCACTTGTTCCTTGAGGTGGCAGTAGTACAAGTGTCTTGCTGCTTTGTCACTATTGTTGGAGACAAAACCAAACCTCACAGTTACTTATATCTTTTATTCCTCTTCTGCAAAATTACCCTGAAAACAATTTAACGATATTGCAGGTTTAAATATGTTTTTTTTCCCAAAAAGCACTTCAGCTAATTGATCACAGCAACTGATTAAATTAAATGACGGAAGAGACCTGCACGACTTGCGAAGAAAGAGGTTTTAAAGATGAGGACTTAATTTTCACTGTCCCTGTGAGGAGTCCAGCCATTAATTGGAAAGAAGCATATTATTCACCAATTCATTTTATTCATTGTGCAAAGAGACAGCAAAGCATATACCAAAAGTGCGCATTGTCTGAAGAATGGACAGTTTTGTCATATCCATTTCTTCGTCTAGGCCTAGCACTGGCCAACACTATCTGTGTCTTCCTTGATGGATGGCTTAAGGTATTGGGAATCTTATCGGCAGGACCTGTCACCTGTGGCACGTGGCCTCTTCTTCACCATTGGCTCTGGACAAAGACTTACTGTAGCACTAAGAACTGAGGTTGAGGCAACACTGCTAGAAGCTGGTAACAAACACTTACGGCCCGATTACGATGCGGGCTGGAACGATGCGGGTTGGATTGCCTTTCGACCGACCTATTTCGATGGGGTCTGTCAGAAGGGAATCTGAATTGACTTTCCGAATGGCCCGTCTGCCATTCTGAAACATTGCAGTAATCCCTCAGCCGGCTTTTTGCGGCCGATGGATTACGATGGCAGATTCCCACTGCCTTTCTGTGCCAGCCTTTCCAACACAGAAAGGCACTGGAATCTGTCTTTGAGGAACCCCAGCAGGTGCAAGGCCACCGAATGACAGCCTAGGGGGCACATATGGTGCCACCTTGTTGATCCCTGAACCTGATGGTTGCCTGCCACGGGGTGCAGGGAGGAACTGCACCTCTGCTTTTTGCAATGAGAGCATGCATTCCATTCACAATGCATGCTCCCATTGTAAAGTAGAGGATCCTACTTCCTGGGCTGGAACCAAGGGCAGGAGGTCATTCGGTTTCAGTTCCAAACCGATGTCGGATGGCCTCCGGTCCGTACGACATCAGAATCTGGCCCTTAGTTGTACCATTGGCGATTGGCAGTAAGGGATAGGCCTCTTTACATGCCCTAAAAGATGCCCTTACAAACGGGCAGACCTGTTGTATTGAGCTTTGTTTATTTCATAATTGACCCTTATGGAACTTGGAATTTTTTTTGCATTCCACTTGATGTCTGGTATGAAACTGGTGCTTGATTCCAGACAACTGTGGAGGAAGGCGTTTCTGCCGTTCCGTGTGGGCCTTTGTATGCTTCTAGAATAAATACTTTGGAAAATTCAACCCTTTCGGATTTCATCTTCATACATCTACATGTGTCTTCAGACTCAACAAGTTGGTGACGAATCGAAGAGAATTCTGTCATTGGTCTGGCTTTAGGGCAGTGCTGCTGGTGCGGCCACACTGGGCGCTGACGTGGGGAGGGGGGGCTGACCTTAGGGGGGGGGGGCGGCTGTGCTTAGCAATAAGTTACAAATTCAAAACACCTACTGCAGAGTTCCTTATGAATCTAGCTTTCAGCCAGCAATAAGAATGTCAAGGTAACTTTTGATTAATGTTAATGTTAATGTTAGAGAGAGAGAGAGATCGGAGTTTTGACTAGTGGCATAAAGTAGCACAGCGGGTTCATCTGCCTGCTGCAAAGAACACTACTGTGCAGATCACTAACCTGTATTTTGTATGGATAGCTGAGTGGATTACTGCTTTTGCCACAGAGATCCTTGTGTTACTGCAGTACAAAAGATACATCCCTAATATAGAACAGTGACTGTTACAAGCTGTCATCAAAAAGCTGCATGCTAGCAGCATAAAATAGTTAGGAAGTTATGGTTTGGCCCCACTCTTTCATTATTTATTCTTAATGTGACTAAAAAGGGTTAGTTTAGGTAGATATGCATTCTTATTAGTAAAGCCAGCCTTTCCCTGTGCTCTAAAACAAATGAAATGTATGAGAGAGAAGAGCTATGGAGAGATGATAAAGTCTTTTGCCCAGTGGCAGTCAGGCAATCCGAGGAAGTGGTCATGGGGGGGACAAAACTGATTGGCACACTGGACGCCACCAGCGCCAAAGCCGGCCCTGCTTTGTCACCTTTAGCCCACCAAGGCACTGAACAAAGTAGACCAAACATTCACAAAAGGAATAAAAGCAAATATGTATATTGTATGTATTTGATTTGTAGCTGGCATCCTGGGCTTTTTCTTCGATTGGTAAAATCATTGTGCCCTTCACAGAGTTTTAAAAGCAAAAAGAACGGAATGCAGAACAATGCAAACATTCACTCCCAGTCTCAAAGATCTGGGTTTAATCCATCGTTCTTTTTCTCATTACGCCCCCCTCAGTATTTTTGCATTTGTCACCCCAAGTGGGACGGGTATGCCTAGACGTGGGTCCCCTGCTCTCCATGCCATTGGAGTCAAGCTAGCCAGACTGATGAGGGTTGAAACCCTGAAACCGATCCCAGGATGCTTGCTTCCGGTCCAGGGAGGTCCTGGCGTGGCAGTTTGGGCTGGACTGTTTCCATGAGGAGAAGGGTTAAGGCTGATTGCAAATGCCCAGGTTTAAACTGAAATGGCATGGGGAGCAAAAACATGATGGATTTAGGACCAGACCTCTGTGAATGTTTGGCATTGTTCAACATTGCGTCCATCAATTGTTCTTTTTGCATTATTCACAGGGTTTTGGAAGTTCAACGTCGTAACGATGCTGTTGCAGCCTTGATGCCTTTGGGAGTCGCTCCTTTGTTTATAGAATGAATGTTCTGCAGCACTTTTAATAGACACAAACTGCTTCTGCGCTTTCCAGTCGCAGGCACGAGCACAATCACGCGCATGATTTCGGTCACATGTTCATAATCAATGCGTCATGCACATTATCTTTGTTACCAGAGAAAGCTGGCATAAATAAACTGAGCTGTAGAAACTGTTTGGTAAACCTTGGAGCAGAGCGACATCTAGTGAATTGTACATACATCATTCCCACACATGGAAAAATATTATTGCTCGTTTTTCCCCATACAATTTCTATTTCTATCAGCCAATGACCGCATTCAGCAAAACTGATTGACACTCGCAAGATTTAATTTAGGCTTGTTTGAACCTGCTCTACAGTTTCATTATTATTTACAATTAAAGATGCTGTTGGAATAACATTATTTATTTGGCTGACTATTCCTTATTCACTCAGCCAAATCTGTTTTTACAAAACCCTCGTAAACCTCTGAATAAGTGGCAGCAACTGCAACACAGCATCGAAAACCATATTATGGCAATTGTAGGAAGGTGGATATCTGACTATATGGTTACCCCAACTTTTTGCCTAGTGTTTTGCTGGTTTTCGACTTAGTTGGCCTGGGATCCTGCTATTCAGGGCCCTAGGCTATCTGTTCTCCCTATAAAATGGACTCCATGTACTTTAGGTACATACCTGATTGGGTATTGGGTCACCTTTGTGAGCCCCTGTATAGTGTACCATAGGTACCCAGGGCATAGGTGCATCCAAGGCCTACCAGGGGCTGCAGCATGTATTATGCCACCCCTGGCTGGCCATCCAAACTGACACCACAGGCTGATCACTCAGCTTGGGTAAGGTGGTGTAATCACCCCTTACTTAGATATAGTATACCTATATCTACCCATATATATAGACACATATGCACCTATAAGTCACTCCTATGGTAGGCCTCGACAATCCTGGAGGCCCAGTGCTTGGTTTTATGTGAGAGGGTGCCCTAGCATGAGCTGAGAACCTCTGCAGCTTTAGGAACCATCTCCTTATAGCTGTTCTATGATATAGCCATACCATATACTCTTAAGTGCATTATAATCCTCGCGGTTAATGCTAACTTTGGTTTGGCTTTATCAAAACATGTCGTGTAAGGTATTAAACACTTTGGAATACTACCCCCCCCCCCCCCAATTCTGTCGGCGGGGGTAGCATTCCACCCTTCTAGAGGGAAAAGACATGTATGTTACTGCTTTACCCAGTTAAAGTTAAACAGAGCCCCAGCATCACAAAATGGATGCTGCTGCCACAGACACAAGTCTGACCTCCTGCTGCTGGACGAAAATCCGGCAGGGAAGGACTGGACGATAGGTTTTCTGTCCAGGGAGATGCCAGCACCTCCCCAGACAGTCAGATGTGTATTGGGACGGGGACAGCTGCATCAGCAGATGCTTTTTGAGACACTGTCTGGGGCACACAAGGTGCTCCATGCACAGCCCGGTTCAAACCAGTTGCTGGGGCACTCCAGCCCCGCTCTGGCACAAAACTGGACAAAGAGAAAGGGGTGTATCCACCCCCTTCCCAGGTCCACCCATAGGAGGGACCTAGGCAGGTAATACCAGCCCCTTAGCTTAGTATAAGTATAGGAGCTGTATCCCCAGGTCCTTAGATTATCTTGGAATGAACATTGATACAGAACTCTTGGACCTTCGACATTCTATTTCGACTAGAAGACTGAAGACATCTCGCTTGTGGTCAATGAGTGACCACCCTGTGCAAACAGGCACCATCAGTAATTTGCCGGTCTGCTATGTTGACGCTCCCCCCAGAACCCGAAGATTCAGCGACACAGGATGTAGACTTCTAGACTTCTCTGACTCCGACCCACATCCACAGTAAAGCTGAGACCCGTGGCAGACACGAGAGACATGGGACTGGATACCCTGGACATCCTGCATTTTGCTAACTGCATTGACTCCTGAGGTAACTCGAAGTTGTGCATTAGGGTATGAGAAGCCGCAGACCCGAGCACCATTGGCACTGAAGCTCAGCCCGCCACAATCCCCGAGTGCCGCGTGGGGCCCGCTCTTGCATTTCAGCTTGACGTGTCTTCCCGGTTGCTAGCCCACTGGCTAGTGAGCCTCCTGAAGACAATCCTTTAAAACCAAACTGCTTTCCTGGTTGCTCCAGGCTTGTTCCAACTTCCCTGCAAAGGAGAAGCTCCTCAGACCTTGCTGGTCTGACCCGAAGCCCATCTTCACTTCCTGCGTGGATTGCGTTTGCCAAGGCTTGTTGGGTCCAATCCAGATACCGATGCCGCAGTCAACTAGATCCTTTGTAGGACAGCTCGAATCCAGCTCCTGGTCATTGTCGACACCTACTGGTCCTCGTGGCTGCAGAGACAAGCATCACCTCTTCACCTGAGATCATTGCGGCGTCGCCTGGTTCCTTCCTGGTCACTGGCTAGTGACCCAGACCCTGTACCCTCTGCTTTCAGGTTCTTCATATCTTCGATCCACTCTTGGATCCACCCGGACACTCTTCCTCTGGTCGCCTGCAGCACTTCTTTTTGCAGATCTCCATTGAAAGCATCGACGAAACCCGACACCAAAAGGCACCTATGCACCCGGCTTCCCTGGGTGAGGTAACATGAGTACTCCGGTGCTCCCATGGGACTTGACTCTCAAAGTCTCCTAGTCTAAAGGGGTTTTGTCGTAGTCCATCCGGAAGTGCCCTTAAACAGTAACTTTTTTACTTTTACTTTCTCCATTCTAAGTCAATGGCAACTCGTGACTGTGTTTAGACAATGCACGCGTCTCCCGTGGGCCTCCTACTTCCTAACCTTTGGTTGTTTAGTGTAGCCCCAGCGATTCCCTAGGCCCTAGGCCTACTCACTGTTTCTGTCGTGGTTCTTATACCACTTCTTTAGTATATGGTTTGTGAGGCCCCTAGGGCATAACTGTATTTGTGCAACTTATCATATGCTAATTGAGTAACTTGTGATGTACTTTTACCTCTGACCTCATAAAGAATGCAGAGGTGTTGTGTTAGAAATAAATACATATATATTTGATATATACCTTGTGTGGTGTCCTTTCATTTGGTATTCAAGGGATTATAATTGGTAAAACAGCTTGTTTCACATGCTCTCTGAAGTCTTAGCTTATGACTTCTGGTCCATGCTACCACTAGGATAGCTTGTCTATAAGGTTGACTGTACAACCACCATCAATAAGGGTCATTTAGGCCCGTGCAAGGTGCCCACTAGAACAGTGGACATCATATGCCAGGCTAACTTCTCACAGCAATTGATAGCAAGAACTTTTCTCCTGAAATACCATGAAATATAAGGAGGCAATGGCACAGTTGTAGAAATGCTTCAAGGAAGAATCATGCATCATGATTGAAAGACACAGTTTCTTTAGGCACAACCAGTTATGTAATTAGAGCGGAGAGGAGTATGTGCAAGGTGTACGAAGTTGTGTATTTGAAATTTCCTAATAGCAAATTTTAGCAATTCGCTATTAGGAAATCGCAAACTGCGATATACAACAGTGTGTTTAACACTGTTAGCGATTCGCAGTGGGTCGCAAATGGACCTGCCTCATCAATATTGATGGTGCAGGTCACAATTTGCGACCCATTGAGAATGGCAACAACCTCAGGGATGGTGGCCTGCTGGGATCAGCAGACAGACATGTCTGTGATTGCTTTGTAAATAAAGCAATGTATTTTTGTAATGCAGATTGTTTTCCTTAAAGGAAAACGGGACGCATTTTAAAAATAAAAATGAAAAGCTATCTTTTCATTTTTTAAGAGTAGGCAGTGGACCACTGCCTGCGCTTAAAAAATGTTGACGCCTACATTCACAAAGGGGAAGGGGTCCCTTGCCATCCAGGTGATGTTGGTAGTACCTGCAAATGTTTTGCGACCGCATTCCCGGTAAACATTAATTCCTACATACCAGTGAGACTCGCTATTAGGAAGGGACACCTGTAAGATGCCCCTTCCTAATAGCGACTCACAAACTCTATTTTGCGAGTCGGTAAAGGGTACTGACTCGCAAAATATGGTTGGTACATGCCAAAAAGCATTTTACCAGTCACAAACAGCTTGATAGGCCATCTGCGAGTGGTAAAATGCTTCAAACATATGTCCCTATATATTCTACACTTGGAGCTAAAATGCAAATTTGATGAAAATGTGGATACGTATTTGAGAGATCAATTAATTTTCAACTGTTCATCTAAAAAGATTAAGGAAAAGACTTTTAGCCTGTAAGATCCACTCTAAATGAAGTCCTTGACATTGTAAAACGAATCAAAATCGCAACTATGTTTACTACAGCATTAGCTTCAAAAGATGTTTCTTATTCTTCCTGTGAAAATGCAATTACTGACAAAGATAAAGTCTCACTGCCAAGTCTAAAGAAAAATAGTGTATGTTTTAGATGTGCTTCCAAAACACATTTAAGGGAACTCGTCCTCATACCCAGCCAGGGCCGGTGCTAGGCATGGGTGGTGTGGGCAGCTACCCAGGGACCCGTAGTCAGCCTTCCAACTTGGGGCCCACACCAAAGCGACAGAGTCCAAACACTGCATGAAAGGTGCCACCTTGCAAGTGGGCTGCTATGGTGTAGGTAGGGGAACCCAAGTGGAGGGGGCCCCCATTTCCAGTTGCGAGAAGACACTGGTAATTAAGCCTTCATCCCCACTAAGGCAGAGGCAGAGGCACAGCAGGATTGCCCTGCTGTTTAGGTCCCTGGCAATATTAAACCCTCTCTGGAGATAAGCAACCCTCACACTTTCAGCACTTGATGAGCTGTTAAGAGGTGCTTGTAGGTAGCTGAGAGGGAATGGCTACAGCTTCAGGAGCAGGGGCATCTATTCAGATGCAAACAGCCCTGATTGTGACACGTATATGCAATTTCGAGGGGCCTCGCACATTCCCTTTCTGCCCAGAGCCCCAACAATCCTAGATCTGTCCCTGTGCCCAGCACCGGGCAAAAGATATCTGATCTGTAAAAAGTTGGCCATTTCTAGAGCATATGCAAGAGTTCAAGGAATACACCTCCCATAAGGGTTACAGCATTGTGGAAGTAGAACAGGAATTGGTTAACATGGTTCCTACTGGAAGATAAGAATCAAAATTGTGCCAATAACAGTTTTCAACTCACCCTTGGGGATTGCAACCATTGGTAATATATATCTTGATATAATGGCTGATTCGGGTCCACTATTATATCCGATAATACATTTAATGATAAGTGGTCTGGAGTAATCATATTATTTCAAATGTCACTCCAAAGGCATTTTGTGAACAGGAAATACCCATAACAAAAATCCAAAAATGAGAGCAGTAGTGGCTTGACTCTCCACAACCTCACAAATGTTATTAAATATAAATCAAAGTACAGCGCTACACCTTCCAAAAGGTCCTACAGCTCACGGATCCCAACCTTCTGGTGAAACAATTCTCAACAATGCAGGGAGAGCTGCTAAATATCAGTAGAGCACTTGAGTGATTCAAATATATGATCATTGAATTAATCATTAATCAGTCCATCAAGATAGACTGTTTGTTTCTCCTACAGTAGGAAATGGTGTATGAACCTCTTCACTGCTAGGCCCCCCCGTGCTAAGCCTTTTTTTGGCTATTTGGGGTAGTGCGCGCTTAGGCTCCTGTAACTTTTTGACTACATAAGGTATCCACACCAATTTTGCATTCTTTTCTTCCAACATCATGGGGATTCTAAAGGTACTGAGGGTTTGCGGATTCCCTTGGAGAGGTCCCAGAAATTAGCCAAAATAGAGCAAAATGTTGTTTTAGGAAAAATGGGATACAAATGAAAGCGTCTGGGGTTTTCCCTGAAAATGTTATCAAAAAAGGGTTTGTGGGGCTGAAGTCACCATTTTCCCAGCTTTTAGGGAATGACAGACTTTTGTCAGAAAACCAAAAATGTTTACACAGTTTTCGCATTTTTCTGGGCCATAGCCTATTGTTGCTATTTTTTGTGCTTCCAACCTCCTTCCAGTTAATGGTAAAAATGAGTATGAAAGCAATAATGGATCCTAGAAAGCTATACATTTCAGAAAAGTAGACTAAATTATGTATTCAGCAAGGGGTCATTTGGATAGATCCATCGAGGTTTCTTTATAGAAACTAACAGTTAAATATTGGAAAAATTGAAAATTAGTTGAAAAAAACAGCCTCTTGAGTCAACGTTTTCACCTGTAACTTCTTGTAATTATGACAACTCTTTGAAAACAATATACCGTTACATCCGCTGGCCCTTCCTGGTTGTGGGGATATATAGGACTTGTAGGTTCACCAAGAACCAGATGAACTCAGAGTAAAAAACTGAGCAGCACTTTGCAATGGCTTTTTAATATGTACCGGGTATATAGCAATTATTGTGGGAAAATGTATACATGGAAAAATCGGTATGAAAGACACCTATGTATTTCTGAAATGGGAACAAATTATAGAGTTTAGAAACAGTAAATATTTGTACATTTTCGAAATTGGGAATACTCATACTAGCATGAGAATTATCGGTCATTTTTAAAAATGATGAATTTTTCACACAATGTCTTTCATTTGGAAGGCACAAATGCATCAAACATCAATAGGTAATAACAGTTGCTTTACAAATATGAATTACCCTGAGTCTCCTGATAAAAAGGGTACCTCACTTCTGTGGGTGGGCATAGTGCCCACAACAGAAAATGGCTCAAAACCCAACGTGAACACACCACATTTTCACAAAGAAAATGTACCCTTTTTTTTGCGAAGTGTAGCTGTTGTTTTTGAACACTAGCTCTGCCGACACCAAGGGAAACCTAGCAAACCTATACATTTTTAAAAACTAGATACCCAGGGAAATCCAGTATGGGGTGACTTGACTGCCTCCCACCAGGTTCTGTTACCCAGAATCCCATGCAAACCTAACAAATTGTCAAAAAACCCACATTTTTCCCACATTTCTGTTGTGGAAAGTCCTGGAATCTGCATGGATCCACGAATTTCCTCCCACCCCGCGTTTCCAAAAATCTTACGAGGAAAATGGTACCTCACTTGTGTGGGTCGGCCAAATGCCTGCGACAGGAAACGGCACAAAATGCAACGTGGTCACACCTCAATTTCGCAGTGAAAAATTACCCCGTTTTGGCAAAGTGCCTAGCTGTAGTTTTTGAAGCCTAGCTCTGCTGGCACCTAGGGAAACCTTGAAAAACTATACATTTTAGAAAACTAGACAACCAGGGGAATCCAGGATGGGGTGACGTGGCTGCCTCCCACCAGGTTCTGTTACCCACAATCCCTTGCAAACCTAAAACATTGTATAAAAAACATAATGTTCCCCACATTTCTGTGGTGGAAAGTTCTGGAATCTGCGTGGATCCACAAATTTCTACCCACCCAGTGTTCCCCAAAGTCTTCAGAGAGAAATGGTACCTCACTTGTGTGGGTCGGCCTAGAGCCTGTTTCAGGAAATACCAAAAAAGTACGATTTATCTATGCCTCTATGTACATGATTGCAACATTTAATGTAACTCAAAGAGAAAACCACACTGTTAGTTAACTCAGACAATTGGTTTATGTCAATTATTTTTCAAAACTCATATATTGTCAATATATGAGTTTTGAAAAATAATTGACATAAACCAATTGTCTGAGTTAACTAACAGTGTGGTTTTCTCTTTGAGTTACATTAAATGTTGCAATCATGTACCTAGAGGCATAGGTAAATCGTACTTTTTTGGTATTAACAGGCCCTACCTACCCTCTTCCCTACTGGGCCAAACCCCTCCTCCTTTTTGTTTCAGGAAATGGCGCAAAACGCAATGTGGTCACACCTCAATTTCGCAATCTCGCGAATTTACCGAAAATCCGCAAATTCGCACGCAGCGGATTTTTTTTTCTTGGTGATACAATTTTGCGGCGCGTGGCGTTTACTTACCGTCATTCAGCGTTTGCCGAGTTGTTTTTCTAGATATTTTGCGAGTGCTGCGCCATTTTGGATCTTGCTGCGGGATCCCGCGGGAATTTGGAGAGCGCGATTACGTAATCGCGGCTTGCCAACTTGCACAGCGAGAGTTTGTCAACGCGAGTACGCCGTGATCACGTATCGCGGTACTTCGCAATTGCGAGCTTGTAGATGCGGCGAGCAGCAACAATCTCGCACTCGCGAAAATACAAAATTTGCAATTCTGCACAAGAAATCCACCAGCAAGCAGCATAAACCTTCTGGAAATGATGATTTTTATCTGAATAACTCCTCAGGTTGACATTTGCCTGCACTTTTTTTTGTGAGGAGTCCATTTTGGGGAGGTGGGGGGTGGGAGGAAGGAAGTGCCCCACAGTCTTCAACTTCCTGTTCCTGTCCAGCAGGCTCCTCCCAGTGCTTTGTCCATCTCCTGGTCACTTTTCATTTGGATCTGGAGCTGGAAGGATTACTTTTTGTGGATGCTGCTGGATATTTGGATTTGAGGCCTTTTTGACTTTCTTTGGATCACTTTTGGATTAGAAATTTCACAAGTAAGTTTGTTTGGGGCATTACAGTTGCTGCAACTACAATTTTGGAATTTTCGATTTTTGGGCTGTTTTGGGGCCTTTTGCCCAGGGGTACTCAGTGGTGGGTGCACTGAGTCTTTCTGTGGGGTGTTTTGAATTTAAACATCATGGAGGGGCTGGATGGCTTGGGATTGTGCACATTTTTCTGTGATTTTCGTTTTTTTGGCCTGTTGTGGCCTTTTCACCAGGGGTAGTGAGTGTTGCATGGGCCTAGTCTTTCTGTGAGTTTTCTTGAATTTAAACATCATGGAGGGGCTGGATGGCTTGGGATTGTGCTGATTTTTCTGTGATTTTTGTTTTTTTGGCCTGTTGTGGCCTTTTCACCAGGGGTAGTGAGTGTTGCATGGGCCTAGTCTTTCTGTGGGTTTTCTTGAATTTAAACATCATGGAGGGGCTGGATGGCTTGGGATTGTGCTGATTTTTCTGTGTTTTTCGATTTTTTGGGGTGTTCATGGGGACAGGCCATGTGGGTGGGGGCCATTTTGAGTGCTGCTACAGGCCCTGGCCATGTGCTGGGAGGGAGGGGGCCATTTTGAATGCAGGCAGTGTTCTCAGGCCTGCACCCATTTTGCCTAGCTCTCATCCATTATGCCCAGGGGTAGTGAGTGGTGCATGGGCCTAGTCTTTCTGTGGGTTGTCTTGAATTTAAACATCATGGAGGGGCTGGATGGCTTGGGATTGTGCTGATTTTTCTGTGATTTTCGTTTTTTTGGCCTGTTGTGGCCTTTTCACCAGGGGTAGTGAGTGGTATATGGGCCTAGTCTTTCTGTGGGTTGTATTGAATTTAAACATCATGGAGGGGCTGGATTGCTTGGGATTGTGCTGATTTTTCTGTGTTTTTCGATTTTTTGGGGTGTTCATGGGGACAGGCCATGTGGGTGGGGGCCATTTTGAGTGCTGCTACAGGCCCTGGCCATGTGCTGGGAGGCAGGGGGCCATTTTGAATGCAGGCAGTGTTGTTAGGCCTGCAACCATTTTGCCTAGTTTTCAACCTTTATGCCCAGGGGTAGTGAGTGGTGCATGGGCCTAGTCTTTCTGTGGGTTGTCTTGAATTTAAACATCATGGAGGGGCTGGATGGCTTGGGATTGTGCTGATTTTTCTGTGATTTTCGTTTTTTTGGCCTGTTGTTGTGGCCTTTTCACCAGGGGTAGTGACTAGTGATTGTTGCATGGGCCTAGTCTTTCTGTGGGGTGTCTTGAATTTAAGCATCATGGAGGGCATGGGATTGTGCTGATTTTTCTGTTTTTTTTCAATTTTTTTGGGGTGTATAACTGAACTGATGTTCCTCTGTCTTCCATTGTTTTTAGGTGCACAAGACTCAAGAGAACCACCAGTGCCAGGAAGAAGTCCTGCAGCGGTGTGTGTGTGCAGCATACCGTCACGCGACGTCACGTCTGGCCACAGACAACTCTGCAACTCGTGCAACTGCGGCCTGCTGTTCTGACCTGCTCTGAAGAAGATGGCCCCAAAAAAAGTTCTCCGTAGCTCCTCTAGCAAGAAAGTTGCCAGTAAGGAGCAGAAGAAGCAAGTTACCAAGGAGGCTGGTGTGCCGGCCGCCGCGTTTTTTGGGAGTAAAAGAAAAAGTACGCCTGCAGCAGCAGCGGGATCTGCTGGGGACCAAGCTGGGAGCAGCACCCCCGCTCCATTGGGCTCAGTGCCTCCACCACCACCACCACGCCAACTTAAGTCCAAGCCCTTGAGTGCTGCAGAGGCAGTCAGTGTACTTCTTCAATCACCATCGACCAGTGATGTTGGCTCATCGCAAGAAAGTAGCAGCAATGTCCCTGAATCAACACAGGTTGTTGTAACTCATCTGACAAGTGTTGAACAACCACAGCCGCAACAACAACCACATGTGCAAGTACAAGCCCAAGTACATGTGGAAGGAGAGGTAGCGCAAGGAGATGCGCAAGCAGAGGTGCATGGAGGGTCACAAGTGCCCACAATAGTTGTTCCTCCCGAAGTAGGGGCACATCAGGAAATCGACAATCAAGCCGAGGTATCATTTGAGGAAGCCACTCCTCCTGATGATCATTCATTGTCTTCCACATCCCTAGCAAGGAAAAGATCAAGGGGGGTGTCTACATCTTCTTCAAGCTCACCTCCTTCTGATGATCTGGATGAAAATTGGGAACCATCATGGCCGTCTGAGAGTGAGGCACACCATGATCTGACAAATGTACTTAAGCGTAAAAGGAAGGTCGTCGAAAAACAAATAGTTATGGAGTGTGATGAGGCTCAACAAGAAGTGGCGGATACTGCTGCTGATGAAGCCTCTCACGACGACGAGCCAGTCATCATAAAGGTCACTGCAGCCCCAGCGGGCATGCAGCAAAGAGACATTTTGACCCTAGCCCGAGAAGCTGCTGAGCATGATGATGATGTCGACGAGGAGGCAATGGAAACACAACAATCATTGGAGTTAACTAGTACACCAACACCTACCGCTTCCATATTTCTTCCTCGCAAGAAGGGACCTCCATCCACCTCGACCTCAATTAGTGGTGGTGAAAGTGCACAACGTACTAAAGTTCGGCAATCCACATCCTCCACTTCATCTGGCATTAGCAGCAAGACCACCACCACCAGTATCGCCGCCTCCTCCGGCCCCCACAGACAATTCAAGTCCCCAGCTTGAGACTTCTTTAGTGTTTGCCCAAAAAGGGAAAACTTTGCCATTTGTAGCATTTGTAAGGTTGCAGTTAGTCGTGGTAAGTTTGGTACCAACTATGGTATCGGAGGCCAGAGAGGTCATCTTAAGAGACAGCACCCTGTCCAATGGTTTGCGCACCTACAGGCGATCAAGGAAGCCCTAATTGCACGTAATGAAAACGTTGATTTTTCATCTGATGATGACGAGGAGGAAGAAGACGTGTCAAACACTTCACTTACACCCAGTACCCCTGTCAGCAGCACACCCCATGTGAGCCACACTAAGAGTGTGGGAGAGAGTGAGACACCAATGTGAAAAAGTTCATCAGCGAGCGTAACTGGGTCGAAGATATCATCATCATCATTATCCCGTAAATGCTTGGTCCAGGGCAACATTAAAAAGATGTTGTTTACAGAAGCGCAATATGAACGCAACCACCCACTGACGCGTCTGTATAACACTAAGCTGGCTAAAATGCTAGCTCTGGACCATCTCCCTTTTTCTTTTGTAGAAGGGGTTGGTTTTCTAGAATTAGTGGCAGCGCTCTGCCCTAAATGGAAGGTTCCTAGCCGGTTCTATTTTGCCCGAGTTGCGGTTCCAGCACTACATGAAGATGTTCTGGAGGTGATTGGGGCAGCTTTGCAGAAGAGTGCTGTTCACACTATACATCTGACAACAGACATGTGGACCAGTGGCGCAGGCGCTGATTACATGTGCATCACTGCACACTGGGTCTCTTTTTCAGGGGTTAAAGCAAAGCTAAACGCAGGTGTTGACCCGGAACAAGTTTTTAAAGCTGCTCGGAAACATGCAACAATAGCCATGTTTGGTTTGGAGAAACGTCACACAGCACAAAACATTTTGGATGAGTTTAACACAAAGGTCCTTGACTGGCTGTCCCCAATAAAACGCCAGATTGGTTATTTTTCCATGTACATTGGCGCCAATGTAGTTAAGGCCATGGAGCTGGGTCAGTATTTCAGAGTGCCGTGTTTGGCGCACTGTATAAACCTGGTTGTCAAAAAATTCTTGAGTGATAAAGACAGTCCAGCGTACGAGGTAGTGGAGACCTGCCGAAAAATGTGCAACCATTTCAGCCATTCTTTTAAGTCCCGGAAGCATCTGAGGAGCCTGCTACATCAACGTCGAATGCCAGTGAAAGCACTCATCCAGGAGGTGGCAACACGTTGGAACTCAACCTTCTACATGCTTGAGCGTCTGTATGAGCAGTATACGGTACTCGATCACTATTTCTTAACACAGGGTACAGCTCAGAAGGACCTGAGGATGGGTGCGGCGCAATGGGACATAGTTAAAAGCCTGACACGCATGCTTCGTCCTTTTGAGGTCTTCACGCATGCAGTCAGTAAGGAGGACTGTAATTTGGGAAAAGCTATCCCATTGTTGTACATGCTGGAGCACCAACTGAAGGAGGTGTGTTCTGTGTTTCAAAAAGATGAAAAAAACAAAGGCCCTTTTGTTTTGGCGGAGAAATTATTAGAGCGCCTACAAGGTGATGAACGTCTTAAAATGATCCACTCAAACCAGCATTACATTTGTGCTACTATTCTGGATCCACGCTACAAAAAGGCGCTGGCAGGCCGAGCATTCTTTCCTTTTGATGATGAACATGTTCCAAAGTACAAACGTTGGCTAGCCTTGTCAGCCAAGAGGTTTGAAAGAGAACGGCAGAAAATTGAAGGAAAAGGCAGTACATCAGCATCAGCAGGCCATCCCCAGTCAAAACAATCCCCTTCTGCACCTGTGGCACAATTGACCTCTCAGCCGTTAAAGACACCGGAAACCGGATCATCTGCACCAGACACAACAGAAACATTGGAGGCTGAAGAGGATTGGCTAGCTCGGCTTGGGTTTGGTTCTCAAAAGGTCACAGCAACAGCTAAGCAAAGTGGAGGAACCTTGGAGGAGGACCTTGAGTCGATGGTGAAGGACTATCTGAATGACTCAACAGAGGTCTATGTTAATGCTGACCCATTGGCGTATTGGCATGGGAAAAAAGAATTGTGGCCACAGCTCTCCAACCTGGCTTTAAACTACTTGTCTTGCCCACTCGCAAGCGTGTCTTCTGAACGTGTTTTCAGTGCTGCTGGTGCCATTGTAACTCCCAAACGGAGCCGCCTCTCGCCCAAAAATGTGGAGAGGTTAACAATGATCAAGATGAATCAGCACCTCATACCACCAGATTACAGAAGCGTGCCGGATGAAGACGAGGTGGACAGCAACGTAGATGAGGGAATTTCTACTCTGTCAGGTGACACTGAGCTCACCCTGCCTGAATTCGCAGAGTATCATGACGAAGCCTTATTCTTATTCCTGGACCTTAACACTGAGGCCTGAAAATGAGACAATGAATCAATAACTTTCTTTTTCGTCCTCATTCACTTTCATTCCTGTGTGTCTGTCTTTCTTTGTTGTGCACAGTTAATATAATTCAAACTTTAATCACCTAATCACAAAAACAAGCCCATCAGCAGAACTGTCTTCACTTGTTTGCTTATTGATTTGAAGGTGCCGCAGTCTGCATTCCTCAGGTTCACAAGTTCAGAAGAACATGCTCCTCTATCCTCCTCCTCCAGACTCCTATTTCCATCAAAGCAGAGGGCTGGATTACGCCCAATGAAGAAAGACTCAGCACTTGTGGGGATGTTCTACTTCTTTGCGGGTGAGTTGACGGCTCTGGGGCCATTGCTGGGAAGCTCCAATACCGGATAAAAGTGGTTTGGACCAAATCGGAGGCGGAAATTTGTTTGTGTTTTTGCTGACTTGCTTGCCTTTTAGGTGCTCTTCGTCTGGCTCCCGTTTGTTTGTGGGTGAGTTTTGGGGTCTGGGAGCACTGCTGGGACACTCTAATCTTGATTGCATTTGCTTTTCAGGAAATCCGTGGTGGTAAACTGGAGTTATGGCCTAGCTACACAGCGCGTTTGGACCGAAGGCCGAGAAATATTGTAAGTATGAGATTTTGCTTTTGGGCTGTTTGGGGGTGTTGTGCTTTTTGGCGGGTGGGTTGGCGGGTCTTGGGGCATTCCTGGGAAGGTCTAATACCGGATAGAAGTGGTTGGGACAAAATCCATAAGGAAAAGCCTTTTGGCACTTTTTGTAACTTAGGGTTCGTTAGGGTTAGCCCTAGCAGCAGGATTGCATGTGTTTTGGGGTGTTCTAGATTTTTGCAACTGAGTTCTGGGATCTTAGAGCACTCGTGAGAATGTGTAATTTTGGTTGCAAGTCATTTGAAGAAAATCCATGGTAGGAAAGGGGGGATTTGGCATAGTTAAAGAAAGCCTCTGCCACTATTCTTAACTTAGGGCTCGTTAGGGTTAGCAGTATTTCTATTGCATGTGTTTGGGTGGGGGGGTTTTCGAGTCTTGGAGCGATGCTGGCTATGGATACTTTTGCTTGCTTGCAAGTGGTTTGAATACAATCCACGGTGGGTAAGGGGGTATTTGGGCCTACTTTTACTTTCGAAGTACGTTTTGTCACCAGTTTTCTGCTAGGCCTCGTTTTTTGAGATCTGATTGGGGGTCTTCTACATTTTTGCAACTGGCTTTAGTAAGGGTCTGGGTGGAAGCACTGCTGGGAAGGTCTAATTTTGTTCTAAAACACAGTTTACAGTACACCTAGCTTGAGGGGAAAGATCTGCTAAATTAATTTGCCCATACTTATTTATCCTTGAAAAGGTGACTCAGACAGAGTACGCACTTTCAAAAATGTTGTACTGTCTATTAGGAAAATCAAAGTGTGACTTTTTGCACTACACAGCGTACATACCTTATATTTATTTATCAGTGCTGTTTTTCGTTCAATAATTACAGGCCGGGTTTCAGTCTGCAATGGGGAAAAAAGGATGGAGTCAGGCTTCACATTAGCGAGCCGCAATTCAGCATCCGCCAGGCAGGCAGTGGACAGGGTGTCTTCTGGTCACCAACATTGATGGACGAAGCGTCAGCTGGAATGGAGGAGTGCCGCTAATAAGAGGAATTGTTTGCTGCATGCAACTTACTTACCAAATTCAACAGGACAACTACAACAATACAGATACAGTATCCATTCTTTTATTCAATGAGTGTGTGTGACTGCATTTCTTGGATCTCTCTCTGCTTCTAAATTGATCCCTACAGCCATTCTATAGGTTTTACTTCGGCTATTTTTTAAACCTAATTTAATGTAGCCCTGTACTGTCGCGTTCTGTCATTCACGGTTGTCGAAAGTACTACTTACTTTTCTGTAACAATGCATTCAGTAGTGCATGCACTTCCTTTATGTCACGTAAAAGATTTATGGTTAGCTTTGTACCCAAACATTTCTTTATGCTCAATTATTGTTTGTCCATGCTGTGCTTTTTTTTTCTCTCAACAAAACCTACCCAAAAAGAAACCCCCATTCCTATCCATTTTACAAACCCTAACCCTTTTCCCCCGGGTTGTGTGGTTTTGCTTGATGTGTGACTAAATGACATCAATAATTCCACACACTTGCTGGGGAGGATAAGGTCATAGCAACAGGCTGGTGAAGGAATCCGAGGATATATTCTAGACTTACTCAGCTTCAGTACTATTTCTTGTAGTATTAGCCAATGTCAAAGAAATCCTACACAAGTACAAGTTATACTATACATACTTTACCATTTGTTAGGCTACATTGTGGCACTGTTGTAGTATAGTGTACTGTCACCTGCTATATTCTCTATCGTACCGTTGTAATGCTACAGTAAGGACAAACCAGGTTTCATTTTATTTTTTTCCATAGCCATGCAACTGCCACTGTGTCACACCACTAGTACCACCGCAATGAGGAGGAAATTTCAGCCACCCTGGATTGCAACCTTAATCGCCATTTCCCATGGAGCCAGCCCTGGGCCTAGCCCTACTTTCAAACAGAAATTACAGGTAAGATAAGCGTTTGGTTGGAGGTAGTATAATGGAGTATTAGGAGAGACGAGAGATTGACGGTAGTACTACTAAAGTCCTAGGACTATTCAGGAAAACAAACTTACTGTTAAACCCCCACCCACCAGACTCAAAAGCAGTAAAAAACAGGTATGGTCAGATAAAGTTTCAAAAAGTATATTTTTATAGCCCTAACAAAATAATCTCCCGCAAGACCCTCCCTAACCCCAACGATTGTCCTTCAAAAGTCCCCAAAAAACCCAACTCCCAATTCCCACCCCCCAAAAGTCTCTAAAAAAGGGGCACGGGACTCTATGGCAGGGTGCTGTTGACTTTAGCAGCCAGGGCATCATGCTCCTTGCGGAGGGTGATAAGAATGGGTAAGGTAGCCTCCAAAGGAGTTTGTTGTTTAGATTACGTTAATTATTTAAATGTGATATACAGGTAACTTAATCGTCCTGAGTGAAGTTAATTCCAAGTGATTCAATAAACATATATATACTTGAGACTAACTAAACGTAACAATACTTGACATTGAAACAATACAATTAACGCAATAACCAATGGACATGTGTATAGGCAAAAAATAGATTTTATCAAACTTCAATTATAAAGGGAAAATACAATACAGAAAGAATATGTAAAACAGGAATACAGGATAAATATCAGACACTGAATCAAAATCACTGTAAAGCCTGTACAACGCCTATCCAAAAACTGAAGATGTAAACAATTCTCCTTTGGATAAAGCTGGGAGTCGACGTTTCGGTCTTTATGGACAACTCGTTAAGACCATCATCAGGACGGAGGTAAGTTAATATTGTAACTCCCTATTAAAAATAGAATAAAACAAATTCACTATGGTATGTAAACTAAATTCAATATTCATAATTACACTATACACAAGGATACAGTCAACTAGACATCAGACAGGAGACATGGCTATATACATAATAACAACAGAAAACATTTATGCAATATTTCCAGTGAGGGCAAAGCGACAAGTGCTGTACAATTTATTCACAATGAAATTATGCATTCATTTATAATGAGATGTAATCGTCATATAAAGCTGATTCAGACCAAAGATTAGGAAGCCTAAACTGCTCACATTTAAATAATTAACGTAATCTAAACAACAAACTCCTTTGGAGGCTACCTTACCCATTCTTATCACGTTTTTACCCAAGCCCCCAAAGGTTTATTGGGTTGCTCACTTTATTTACTATAACCTTGCGGAGGGTGGCATGTTCGAAGCGGAAGCCCTCCACCAAGTTCTTATAGTTCAGGACCTCCTGCTCCAGGTAGGACAGTCTGAGGGATAAGCGGCGCCGGCGTGCCTTGCAAATCCTGTGGGGGGCAGCTGCTGTCTTTGCTGCTCGGCGGTGGCGTTTGGCTTTGGTAGCCCGGCTCCGTACCGCTGGAGCACTGCGCTGGCTGGCAGCCCGCACGGAGGAGGATGCAGCTGTCCCAGTGGACGTTGTTGTAGTACCAGACTGCGTCTCCTCCTCCTCCAGGGCCACCAGCCGCCGATATTCAGCGACAGTGGCATCCAGTCTCCGTTGCCGGGCCATTCGAGCCAGCTCCTTCCTCCTTGACGGTCTCTTGGATTTGGAAGGAGCAACTACATGAAGAAAGAAAGACATAGTCTGTAACCAATGCTCCTTAAGATTAACACAAAATGATTGAGCAGAAAGTTGTCACAGTACAAGTAGCAAATTGAAAGCACAGTACATAACTATTGAGGACAGTATCTATGTAACCTCCGACTTCTTCATCCTTGCTCTAACATTAGTGGGAGTTTAAGGAACAAATTCTACGAGCACTATGGACTTCCATTACAGTCGACTATGACAGTACACCAGTCTTATTCTTCTTCTTCTCTCTTGTTTAGGAAAATTGGTACGTTATCTTATGCAAGCCGGCATAATGCCAGCGCAGTGAACTTGCACCCGAGAAAAACAGACGCACACCATGGTGAGTGAGACAGACTTGTGTTACTGTACCGGTCCAGTACATGCAGGTGGTGAAGCTCTTACTTTTCTATTACGGGTGGCACTGAGAATACTCTGTTAAAAGGGCTACTGCTTAATTAATTTAGCTTTCACCCTACAGTGCAAATGAGTATTAGAAAAGGAAAATGAAGAAGCTACATAATCTGATTATCTATCACTTCACATGGGATGTATTTGATGACATATGGAATGACTTTAGGTGCTTTGCTTATTATTGAGTGAACAGTGATACACCCACACATGAATGACGTACTACTACTAAACTAAAGTTATTAAGAGAGGTAGGGAGTGTCCACCGTAATAACCGGATATATGCTGTGCTTGCAGTTGCAATACAAACTACTGCTACTATTCATGGTAGTATTTGGACAAAATTACAACTTCTTTTCCTTGCCTTTCCTACACTGGAACGGACGTGCGGGTGCGGTGTACATGCTCTTCAAAGTAACACTTAGTTCATCCAGTGACCGTCTACTCTCTCTAGATACACATATGCTATCTAAGAGTCAGATAGTACCATGAATGATCCAGGCATCCATCCATTCAAAGTATATGCACACATACAGTTTCTGTTTCACCCACCCAGGCTGTTCTCCTTCCACCCTTCCTTGCTTCATCATTCACCCAGCCATGCACCATACCATATTCTTTCCTTCCCAGCCACCTCGGGGACCAAGCAAACACATATCATTCTTCTTTGCCAGTCATCATTACATTTCTCATCCTTCCACACTTACTTACACCCTTCTTTCGCTTTTCGTTCATCCCATCCATCAAGTTCATCTCAGATCTGATTGGGATTCTTCTCACCAAAAACTTCACAGCTAAGTCGAAGTACAATTAGAGGAGAAGGAGGGTGTGGGAGCACACTGCTCACCTCCCAGCAGAGTCGCCCCTGGGCATCATGGTAGATGCAGTTCAGATCGACAAGCGAGTACACTTGGAAAGTCTTGAGTGTTTCACCAGGTGGGTGCAGATTAGTGCTGGCCATCTCTGGACACGTGTTTCTGGATTATTATCCGTCTTCAGCAGAGATTAGGCAAAATGATTTGGGGTTTCTGAGCAGGCTGCCGTATCCTTGGAACGTAGTATCTCTCCAGGCGCGCAGGTGCCTCTCCACGAGCTCGTCAGCCCACACCGGCTCGAGGGCAGCCTTTAAGTAGAAGGAGGGTGTGGGAGCACACTGCTCACCTCCCAGCAGAGTCGCCCCTGGGCATCATGGTAGATGCAGTTCAGATCGACAAGCGAGTACACTTGGAAAGTCTTGTGTGGTGTGCGACCCCACCCCCTTTTTGATACATTTAGAGGAGGCTACTACCTGGTTTATTTATAATACACCCGTGCAGAAAGCACACTCTGCAGTCTTCAATCTCAATAAGTAAGGAATATATAGCTTACCTCTGCCCGCCACCACCGTGTCATCCCCCACAGAATTGTCCGGCACTTCCACCGCCTCCTCCCCAGAGTTGTCCTCGTCCAATGCCACCACCACCTCCGCGCTGGCCCCGCCTCCAGATGTTCCACCTACAAAGTACATTTAATAATGTTAGAATACACCACTCACTACTATATAATATTTGGTCTAGGAGGAAGAAAGAAATGTGAAAAAACAGTATACAATGTAATAATTTGTGACTGTCTACTCTAAAGTAAAAATGTCCCTTTTTCCAGGGAAGGCTGTTGTCTTGCTGCACTTTTTGGCACAACTGATGAGTGCTTGCTTTTTATTTTTAACACGCACCACTTTTTCTCCTAACAGACAGAAGCTTGACTTCTAAGAACACGAGCAGGATCAAGTTCAAACCAGGTGAGAGCTCGGCTCGACCACAAGAAATGTGTCCAATTAATCGTCAGCACTAAGCACTTTTCCATTTTCAGTTAAACGTTTACTTTTATGACAAACTTGATTTTAATAAATGTGTTTACTTTTAATAAAGCTTTTAAACTTAAATAGACTCTGTGGTTTTTGGTCCTCCAGATTAGAGTGGATGAGCTAAAGGTTTTGCAATTTTTGCAAGCATGAGTCCGTGCCTCTGACATCATTGGGGAATAATCATTGGTGACTTTGGGAGCTAAATGACTCTGCCACACTATCTAGTCAGTAAGGAGATTGGGGGTTCAACTACAAAGTCTGTTATCACTGAGGTATGTGGAAAGTCTAACAGCACCTATTATAATTGATAAGCTAAGCAATGCATTATTTAGTGTCCATAGTTCTGTTTGTGCAGATTTGTCCCTGCAACAGTAGTAGAATGGATTGTCCTCCTATCCAAACCAAAAGTAAAGTAGTATCTTATTCTTTCTTAGTGGTCATTCACCTTTTTATTGTTGGCAATTGTCAAAGCATAAACATTTAGAAGACTTGAAAAGACATTACGGACAATCCCAGAGGACTGCACTCTGTGCATAGAGCTATTGCTGACTAGAATGGGAGTCCAATGGAATTGCCAAATGTGCAATCTTAGTTAGCTACACAGACAGACTAATAAGAATAATCTAGTAATACCACACGGAGTCATAGTCGAGGCAGGATAAGAATTTAGATCCAGTCTACAAGAATATCAAAGACGATTTAGAAAAAATCGAATGAGGAACGCTGGGAAAAAATAAGTACTCTATATTAAAATTAAAACTTACTGGGGCCAGCAAAGGAGCCCTCGCCTGCCCGATCCTGGCCTGCATCCTCAACAGCACCCTCCTCCTCCTCCTCCTGTGTCCTCCTCTTGCCCCTGGGGGAAGCTGATGTACAACATGAAAGAAAGAAAAACAGAAAACATGGATGATATTTGTCAACCAAATCAAACATTTCAAAAGAACTAACAAAATATTTTGGCGAAATAGCAAATAGACAACTATTCAACGGGATATATTATTGACCAATCTCATGTGGTCTACTACGTTATTAGTATTGCTTGATTTGCGGACCGTCAAATTGGAAACTTCTTATGTAACTCACTACACAAAGTACTAAAAAGGTTTGCCTAGGATTGGCAGGCAGCAGTCCGCAGCACACGAAGTGACAGCCAAAGTCCATCGTGATTGCAGATCAGCGACAACACTAAAGTTTCCTACTACATTAACCAGTCATTAAAATACTCAAACTATCAATCCACCACCACTATTTCTTCTTATTGCCATGTGTACAAAGGAAGGACTGGACTTGAGTCTGTAGGGGCTGATTTAGAAGCCCCTTGCGGCTCTTTTGCTCCATTGTTGCGTGACTTTTGTGACGCAGCGGCAGCACAAAAGAGGCGCAATGGTGCGGCGTATATTAACAACGTGACGCATATGGGAGATGCATCACGTTGTAAAGCCCTGCGCCATCAGGGGGCGTTCCGGCGCAAGGGAGGGCATTCCTGCGCAGGAACGCATCCTAAAAGTGGCTGAGGGAAATCTACAAGATTTCAATCACTCACTTTAACGACAATGATGCGTGACTCAAACCCTGCGCCTGCTTGAAGCAGACGTACGGCTTGACAGTATTGGGGAGATAGGGCACCCCAGAGCATTGATGGAGCTGCGCCATCGTTGCGACGCAACTCCAGCAATGCGCCGCCCTTACGGCACAGATGCGTAACGCTTTAGTGACGTTTTGGGCCCATGGTGCGCCGCATTGTGAATACGGCGCCCCATGGGTGATAGTGGCGTGGCGCACAATTACTGGCGCCTCCCTGCTACTTTGCAGGGATGCACCGGTAATTAAACATCTGAACCTTAGTGTGTAGCATTACGCAGTTCTTTAAACTACACTCATACATAATTTCACAGGCCAATAAAATGAACACAAAATCGAAAACAAATAAGCATAGTAGCAACACTACTGAGAAGGAGAGCAGTGCACCTGAAATGCACAGAAGATTTTGAAATATAATATACCTACAATGTAATGAGCAGCATTATTGCTCTTGGTAAAAAAAAAAATTGCAATATAATAACACAGCAGGAGAAAACAGAGTAGTAAAGAAATATCTACTACTACTACTCACCAAGCCCGGGGATCTCGAGGCCAAGCAGGTCGAGCAGATCTCGTTCACGGGTCAGGACATCCGTCCAGCGGTGGGTGGCCTGGTTGTAGGTGCGCCGGACCCGAGAGTGGTGGTACATGGCCCGGCACACCTTATCCCACCGCTTCCGGCGATCCCGCATCCCGTACCCGCCTCCGATCTTGCCGCCTTCCATTATGGTCCTGGGGAGGTGGCGCTGTACATAGAACACTAGTGCGCCCACCTCCTCCGGGCTGAAAATCTCCCGGGGTGCGACTGTCTCCCCCCTCAAACACCCGCACGGGAGCCGGGCACGGGGTGCGGGACCCTTCCCCTTCTCGGGATGCTTCCCGGCTCCCTTCACCATGGTCTGGGCGGAAAGGAATAAAGAAAATAGAATAGGGAAGAGAAGAAAAGAAAAGAGTTAAAAAAAGTAGTTTAAAATTAACAAAAAGTAGCAGTAAACACAAAAATATAGGGCTAGAAAAATAGAGGGATAGATAATAAGTAAAATAGATCAAAAAAAACTTCAAACAAGCAAAGGATGGCACAGATTTAGAGAGGATACAAGAAGCATGCCCAGAACCATAGCAATGAATGAGAAACAAGATGGCCGCGCCCGTTCACGACCGCGCGGGTAAGTTTGCGCGAGATGTTCCTCGCGAACACTCGCGAAATTGTACTTGCGAGCCGCACACTTTGCGAGATTACACTTCGCGCCCGGAAACGGAAATACTTCATGCAAACAAGATGGCCGCGCCCTTGAACGACCGCGAGGGTAACTTTGCGCCTTGCGCTACAAGCGGCTCGCGAAAACGCACAAAACCTTGCAAACTAACACGCCGCAAAAAAAGAAATCGCATATTCGCACGAATTCGCGGCTTCCGAATCCGATCTCGCGCGTGTTTGCGCCCCGCGAATCCCGCGAAATTGCAGAAAAACGAGTTTTGCAAAACTGAAAGCACTCGGCAGGTGCAAGAGTTCAAACTCATCATTAGTAACAATTCACTGTAGTTCTTCCTGACTGGGGCCCCTCCAGAGTTCAGTTGCTAGTTGCAACAATTGTATGACCCTGCTCTGACCCTCACAGCAGGCTCATAGAATAGCTACAAGTAGGCCACAAAGGTCCTGGAAAAAAAATTGCACTGCAACAGAAAGCAAATTACTGATAAGGAAGCAGGTGCCAGACCTGGAATTTTAAAACAGTGACACATTAATAAACTAACCCCAAATTAATTCATGTCAGTTGAAGCAGGGCAGGTGTGCTTGCTTTTCCCCCCAAAAATAATCTACAGTGATGATGAACCAGAGGGTAGCATTGATGTAACAGAGGGTGGCATGGGTGAAAGAGAGGGTGGCAGTGGTGAAACAGAGGGTGCTGGGAGGCTGTGATGATGAACCAGACGTAGAAACAACATAGTCGCGACCGTTGCGAGCCGGACAAGTAAGTTCGCAATTGCGAACTAGTACCAAACCCTCGCGAACTGGCAGAAACCCTTGCGAACACAAAAAAATAATAAAAATCCGCAAATTCGCGAGAATTCGCGGATTTTGCGGATTGCGAGTTCGCAAATTCGCAAAATTCGCGAACGCCAGATTCGCAAAATTCGCCCATGCTTAATCCCTTGCAAACCTAAAAAAATGTCCAAAAAAACACATTTTCCCCACATTTCTGTGGTGCAAAGTTCTGGAATCTGCGTTAATCCACAAATTTCCACCGACCTCGCGTTCCCCAAAGTCTTCCGAGTAAACGGTACCTCACTCGTGTGGGTAGGCCTAGTGCCCGCAACAGGAAATGGCGCAAAACACAACGTGATCCCACCTCAATTTCGCAGTGACAAATGACCCTTTTTTGGCAAAGTGCCTAGCTGTAGTTTTTGAACCCTAGCTCTGCCGGCACCTAGGTAAACCTAGAAAACTCATACATTTTTGAAAATTAGACACCCAGAGAAATCCAGTATGGGGTGACTTGACTGCCTCCCACCAGATTCTGTTACCCAGAATCCCTTGCAAACCTAAAAAATTGTCAAAAAAACACATTTTTCCCACATTTCTGTGGTGGAAAGTCCTGGAATCTGCGTGGATTCACAAATTTCCACCCACTTCACGATCCCCAAAAGTCTTACAAGAAAAATGGTACCTCACTTGTGTGGTTCCGCCTAATGCCTGTGACAGGAAACGGCGCAAAACGCGACGTGGTCACACCTCAATTTTGCAGTAAAAATGACCCTGTTTTGGCAAAGTGCCTAGCTGTAGTTTTTGAAGCCCAGCTCTGCCGGAACCTAGTGAAACCCAGCAAAACTATACATTTTTGAAAACTAGACACCCAGGGGAATCCAGGATGGGATGACGTGGCTGCCTCACACCAGGTTCTGTTACTCAGAATCCCTTGCAAACCTAAAACATTGTCTAAAAAACCTAATTTTCCCCACATATCTGTGGTGAAAAGTTCTGGAATCTGCGTGAATCCACAAATTTCCAGCCACCCCACGTTCTCCATAGTCTTATGAGAAAAATGGTACCTCACTTTTGTGGGTATGGCTAGTGCCCGCAACATGAAATGGCGCAAAACACAAAGTGGTCACAACTCACTTTCGCAGTGACAAATGACCCTTTTTTGGCAAAGTTCCTAGCTGTAGTTTTTTAACCCTAACTCTGCCGGCACCTAGGGAAACCTAGCAAACCCATGCATTTTTTAAAACTAGATACCCAGAGGAATCCAGGATGGGCTGACTTAACTGCCTCCCTCTCACTTGTGTGGTGCGGTCTAGTGCCCCCGATAGGAAACGGCACAAAACACAACGTGGTAACACCTCAATTTCGCAGTGAAAAAGGACCCTTGTTTTGCAAAGTGCCTAGCTGTAGTTTTTGAACCCTAGCTCTGCCGCACCTAGGGAAACCTAGCAAAACTATACATTTTTGAAAACTAGATACCCAGGGGAATCCAGGATAGGGTGACTTGGCTGCCTCCCACCAGGTTCTGTTGCCCAGAATCCCTTACAAACCTAAATAATTGTCAAAAAACACATTTTCCGCACATTTTTGTGGTGGAAAGTTCTGGAATCTACGCCAATCCACAAATGTCCACCCACCTCGTGTTCCCCAAAGTCTTAAGAGAAAAATGGTACCTCACTTGTGTGGGTCGGCCTAGTGCCTGCTACAGGAAATGGTGCAAAACGCAACGTGGTCACACCTCAATTTCGCAGTGAAAAATGACCCTTTTTATGTCTCGGCTAGCATAGGCTACGCCCGTGCGCAGTCCCGCTGGCGAGATTTTATGTTTCTTAGTAGTGAGCTCTTCTCCATTGGCTGGCTTCCTAAACTGCGGCCAGCCATTGGAGAAGAGGTTTTAGTGATATAAATGTTTCCATCTAAGCCCCGTCTATTTTGGATTGAAGGGCGTGTTTTTTCGTTTCTTTCTCATTCTTCTCCATTGGCTGAAATGTAACAACAACAGTCAAAAACACACCTTTTGTTTACATTCCAGCCAATGGAGAAGAGGGGAGAAAGAAACTAAAAAACACTCCCCCAATCCGAAAAGGACGGGGCTTAGTGACAAATGGCGAGGATTTGTGCCCTGGTTAAAACGTATATTTTCAGACTGTTACTGTACATGCACTGTAGCTTGGTCCAAGCTAATTGAACTCCTTCGAAATACTTCTCAAAGTTGTGCTTATAAAAAGTTGTCCTGTAACTGGATTGCAAGGTGTGAGCCTCTCTACGAAAGTGGAGACACACTGCATGGTCCGTCTCCTCCCAGTCACGCACGAGCAGACACCGAAGGCACTGCCCCTTGTAAGTGTGGGAAATGAGGAGGCTTAGCCCGAACCAGCAGTTATCATTGACCCAGAACCGGGAGTTGACTGGCCTCCATGAACTATGATGAATATGTCCGTTTAATGACACCAGGACACACTTCACTGCCCGCTTGGTGCCTGCTTTCCATCCAGAGCAGTAATGCACCTAGAGACACACGCCTCACACCCAGCCGGAAGCCCAGCAGGCAGAAGGTAACCCACAGATTCCCTGGTCTCCCCGGTCCCATGCACCGGAATTTACTACGCCTCAGCGCCAGAAATCAATGCCCCCTGCCCTAGAACTCACGCGCTACCCCAGCTCACGCAGTCACCCTCTGCGCTGCCACGCCTGTCCCACGGCTCCCTACTACTCCTGCCGCCTTCTCATTCCTTTCTCCGGCTGCACCTGTAGCGCTCAGGGTCCTGTCCCTCAAGAGCTCGGGGTGGGGAGGCCCCTTGGGCTGTATCACCTCAAGAAGGAGGGAGGTACGTGCGCAAAAACACAGCCCGTGTGGAACGTATTGTTTTCCAAAGCGCCCCGCTGAACGTGCTCTTCACAGCACAAGGGTTTCTACAGGGTGTGGTGCGCAGTATAGTTACATCCAAACCTCCCCAAACTCAGCCTTAGGCCTTCCCGAAAGCACAGGCAGGCGCAGGCAATTCACAGTCTTGGGGGTAGAAGGTAGCAGGTGGGGAAACCTAGAAATATTTAAATGACGTCGTTCAACTGATTGTGTTTTCGTTGTTGGTAACGCCGCCCGTGTTTTGAGAGCGCATTAGAAGAATGGGCTGGGTAGCTTGCTGCACCCCGTGATGATAAGGAATAAACGTGAAACACTGCCCCAAAGTCGCCATGTAGCAAGGTTGGACTAGCATGCAGGGCAATCTGTCAGTGCCTAAATTGAAGAATTGACCTGACAGATTAGTGTATGCCTTGGGTTGTGTTTTTGGGCGGTTTGTCGGCCTGTTTTATGGTCTGCTCTCTGCTGACCCGTTTTTACTGCTGATTTCTCTGACATTACCATGCTCATTCCCTAGGGCAGGCACAAATGCAAGCAGCTCCTTTCCTTCCAAAGCACACATACAGGGAGCCCATTGCACACTGTGTGCGCTGCTGTGATTACCCTGCCATGCATAATTGATTGTCGCTGCTGGGGGTGAGGAGACCGTTTCCGCGAGAGCCATGGACTGTCAGCGCTGCAGCTGAAGAGACAAGGGTATTGTACTGGTGTTAATTGTGCTTGTGACGCCTCGCCCACTTTGTTTTTAAGCCAAGGGACGGGTATTTATTTATTTATTTGTAAGCTCAGCAAAGGAATTCTAGCTCCTTATTTCTGTGAAGAGGATGTAGCGTTACAGAATATAAGATACCATGGGTTTTAGCTAATAAAACAGTTAGCTTTGATTAAAGGCATTGAGGTATGTCATGAGTGAATGTTTCTTGGGACTGAGCGATTTTAATTTCAAATTCATTTGATTCAATCTGAGGGGTATTCAACTTGTTTAATTGATGCTAACCTTTGGCCGGTTATGTTGGAAGAGTGCTTGGTTAATGTATAGATAGTCAAGGGCAGGACCTGAAGTGGACAGTGATTCACAGCGGGGTGCCGCAGCGTTTGAGGTTTGTCCTGTGGCGTGATCTCTGAACTTTGTCTGGAAGCTCCCGGGGGTCTACTGGGCGGCTAACTACCCCTGCATCGTGTGGCGCTGAGTGGGAGACGCCCTCACCTGGCCGCAGTGAATACGCACCGTCAATCTTGGGGGACTGCAAGTCCCAGGACTCTCTGCCAGCTCACACCTGGACCTGCTACCCGACACGCCCACAGCCCCAGGAACATTCAAAAAACTTTGCCGCACCCGCTTCGCGGGTGCCCCAGCGCTTGAGGTTTGACCTGTGGCGTGATCTCAGAACTTTGTCTGGAAGATCCCGGGGGTCTACTGAGCGGCTAACTACCCCTGCATCGTGTCGCGCTGAGCGGGAGACGCGCTCACCTGGCCGCAGTGAATACGCACCGTCAATCTTGGGGGACTGCAAGTCCCAGGACTCTCTGCCGGCTCACACCTGGACCTGCTACCCGACACGCCCACAGCCCCAGGCGTGATATAAACAAGCTATTTATCCCACTGCACGGGAGCGTCCCGGGAGAAGCCCGGGACAAGGGCGGGCGGTCTGCGGCCGTCACAGGCCGGGCTGGGCCACCCCCCTTACATCTGCTGTGCCAAGCTTTGGTCTTTACAGGTGAACGGAACTATCATTATAGCTTGATTCTTCCTGCTTGTTATAGAGTTAGATTTGCTCGACCTGTTTAATATTTCCATCATAAATAATGTTTCAACCACCAGTGAAAGGGAGGAAGATAGCGCAAAGTATAACAGGGGGTAGCATGACTGGGACATTAGACAACTTCATTACTAGAGCAGCAGCAGTGTTGGAGCTGTGTAGGAAAGTAGGGTCTGCTATCCTATGGTCACCCCAATTTTTGCTTTTTGCTTCACTGGTTTTCGACTTACTGAGGCTGTGGGCCTGCCAATCAGACCCCCAGCCTGCTGTTCTCTCTCTAAATGTGTAATACATGTGCTATAGGTACATACCACAATTGGAAATGGACTCCTTGTCAGCCCCTGTACCATGCACTATAGGTGCTCAGGGCATAGGTGCCACCATGGCCTACCAGGGGCTGCAGCATATCTTTTGCCACCCCTGGCTGGTTCTTAAATTGACACAACTGGCTGATCACTCAGCTGGGGCAAGTGGGTGTAATCACCCCTTGCTTAGATATAGTATACCTATATCTAAACCTATATCTGGACACATATAAACCTGTGAGCCACTCCTATGGAAGGCCTTACCAATCCTGGAGGCAGAGTGTGTGGTTTAATGTGAGATGGAGCTCTGGCATGAGCTGAGCCTGTCTGCAGCTGTCGGGAACAACTCCCTAAGCTGATCCAGGATAATGCCATACCATATACTATTAAGTGCCTTATAATCCTCGCGGTTATATAGCAACTTTGGTTTGGCTTTATCAAAACATGTCGTGTAAGGTATCATACGAATTGGAATACTACCCCCTCGCCAGTTCTGGCGACGGGGGTAGCATTCCGCCCCTCTAGAGGGAGAAGACATGTTACTTTACTGAAACGCGGTTGATTTTAAAAGAGCCTCAGATCCACAAAATGAATGCCTCTGCCACAGACACGGGTCTGGCCTCCTGCTGCTGACCGAAACTCAGCAGATGGTGGCCTGGACAAAGGGTTTCCTGTCGCAGGGCGGTGTTACACCACCCCAGACAGGAGATAGTGGATTGTAGCAGGGAGGTTTGAAAGAAACCAGACACTGCCTGGGGAGCACAAGGCTGCCCCTTGCATAATCCGGCCAAACCGGTTCTGGGGCACACCAGCCTCTGTCCCAGTGCGGCCTGGATCAAAGGAAAGGGGTGTATCCACCCCCTTCCTGGGTCCCACCCATAGGAGGGGACCTAGCAGGTAATCCAGCCCACCAGATTCGAATAGGAGTGGGAGCAGTGCCAATGCAACTCAGATTATCCTGAAGAAACATAAGAAACGAAACTCTGGACCCTTCGACATCCTACTCAACGTAGAAGACTGAAGAATCTCCCTTGTGGTCAAGAGTGACCACCCTGTGCAAACAGGTACCATCCAGCACCTCAACCCTTGCTTTGTTGCAGTTCCCGCCGGAACTCGAGCAACATAGATCGACGAGATCAAGCTTGCCTGCCTTCCTCCAGCCCGATCCACAGTCCCTGCAGAGCTGAGACCCGTGGAGGCGACCGGAAGCGTGGGGCACGCCATCTTGAAAAGGCCACGAGACGCTGACCGTACAGCACACGAGTGACCCTCGAAGCTGTACACCGGGGTTTGAGAAGCCCCAACCCTGAGCTGCTCTTGCACTGAAGCTACCCCCTCCTCACTCGACGAGTGCTGCGTGGGGCCCTTCTGCTTGTGTTGGCTCAACGCGTTGGCCCGGTCACTTGCCAGCTGGCTTGTGGCCCCTGTGCCGACGAAAACCTTAAACCGACTTGCTTTTCTAGTTGCTCCAGTTTTGCACCAGCTCCTGTGAAAATGAGCCCCCGTTCTGACCCTCCTGGTCTGAGTGAGAAGCAATCTCCCGGTTCCGCGTGGATTGCTTTTGCTAAGTGCTGTTTGCTCCAATCTTGAAGCCTTTGGCGCTGACGGCGAGAGCCTGTGTGGGACAGATCGTGACCTGCTCCTGGACATCGCAGATGCCCCAGTGCCCACGTGACAGCGGAGAGAAGCTCCTCAACAACCATCTGATTGCGCCCGACATTGCCTGGTTCCGTCCTGTTTCCACCCTGGTCACTGCTGAGTGACCCAGACTCTGTCCCCTCTGCTTTCAGATACTTCTCGACTTCGATCCACCCTTGTATCACACCGGACACTTCTGCTTCCCACCGCCTGCAGCATCTTCAGCTCCAAGCACCAAGAGCCTGCGTGTCAAAACCCGACGCCACTTTGACCCTGTGCACCCGCTTCCTGTGGGTGAGGTAACATTGCAACACCATTGTTCTCACACTGGTACACACCTCTAGGGTCTGTGTCTTAAGTTTTGTTCCTCTAGGTTGAGCGGAAGTATCTTTAAACTCTCTTTGTGTAACTTTTACGCACCATTGACATTGCATTGGTGCAAGCCGCACTTTACGTGCTGCACCCGAATCCCGCGGGCTTCTCCCGACTTCAGCATTGCTAGTCCAGACTGCTCCCAGCGATTCCCTAGGCCCTAGGCCTAACCACTGTTCGATTGGTATCTCTTATACCACTTTTGTAATATATGGTTTGAGTGGCCACCCCCCTCATCCATAATTGTGCAACTTTGTATGTTATACTGTGCTTTTGATTTAACGCTTGTGCCCCTTTGCTCATAAAGAGTACTCGCTTAACACAACCTCTTAAGTTAAGCCTTTAAGGCTGCTTAGTCCATGCTACCCCTAGGATAGCTTGTCTAACAAGGTTGACTTACAACCAGACACCATAAGGGATTGTTTGGACTGATACAAGGTGGTTCCAGAATTGGAAACATCACATATCAGGCCAACTTCTCACATTGGTGCGCAGCGGTGCGGATTTGAGCTTGCTGTTGTTTTACCATTGCAATCTTTTTATCAAATTGAAAGATCACATCAAGTACCTTAGGTACATATAAATCAAAAGCTTAGCATATTAAGTTCTACTGAACTTAGTAGTTGTAGATTAAAGGGATTAGCACACCCTGACTACAACTCACTAGCAAGGTACAGTAGGAAAACACTTAGTGTAGGTAAGTGCACCACTTACACCTCACTAGCAGTCATGTCTGACGCAGGAGGAGCTTCAGGCTCTGCCTCTGTGATAGTTGACCCCATCAAGGCAACTTCCAGATATGACAACCTTAGCCACAAAGACTTGGGCGCCTTGTGCACTGCAAGAGGGCTAAAGAAGGGCAGAGGCCCTACCATTCCTTCCCTGATAGCCATCCTGGAAAAGGATGACTTAGATAAGCTGAGTCAGGCTCCCTTAGAGACAGGAGAGGGAGTGAACTCCCCTGAGAATGAGATTCTCCCCGAAGAAGAAGAGGAGGAGGAAGAGGAGGAAGAAGGCTCAGAGATAGAGGAGCCTGAGAATCAGGATCAGAGGGTGACCCAGGTACAAGTTGGCAGGTTTAACCAGACCAACTTGGACCTACATGGGAGTGGAGAGGGCCAGCACCTCCCCAGATCCCATAACTTAATTCTCCCAGGCAACAGAAGGAGGAGATCTTCATCATAACTTAATTCTCCCAGGCAACAGAAGGAGGAGATCTTCATCAGGAGACTCTCATGTTTCTAGTGTCTCAAGAGAATCTCAAAGGGGAATGACTTCCCCCCAGAGGAAAGAGCATAGGGCCAGGATGAGGGCTGCCCAACTCCAGATAGAGAGGGAAGAGATAGCCTTGGCTCAAGCTAAACTTGCTTTAGCAAGAGAAAGAAAGTTGTGTGGATTAGATTCCACTGGTGGCATCAATATTCCTAAAGAGAAAGACAGGAGCTATGACAATAGAAACCTGACAAAAATTGTGCCCCCCTACAAGGAAGGGGATGACATCCACAAATGGATGACTGCTCTTGAGAGAGCCTGCATGGTACAGCAGGTTCCTCAGGACCAGTGGGCTGCAATTTTATGGTACTCCTTTTCTGAGAAAGGGAGGGATAGGCTCCTCACAGTTAGACCTGAGGATGCCAAAAACTACTCTGTCCTGAAGAGTGCTCTTATTGAAGGGTTTGGCCTAACCACTGAGCAATACAGGTTGTTGTTCAGAGACACCCAAAAAGCACAGACTCAGGACCGGACTGATTTTGTTGATTGTGCCACTAAGGCTCTGGAGGGTTGGCTGCAGGGAAGTAAAGTCTCAGACTATACAGGAGTGTACAATCTTATAATGAGAGAGCAGATCCTTAGTAACTGTCAGAACCAGCTGTCGCATCAATACCTTATTGACTCTGATCTGACCTCTCCCCAAGAATTGGGAAAGAAGGCAGACAAATGGGTCAGAACAAGGATTAAGCATAAAACCCAGAACCATGGTGACCAGAAGAAAACAGACCAGAAGGGTGGGAGTCAGAAAGATAAAGAAAAGGACCAGAAGTCTTCAGGCCCCCAAACTAGTAATAAGGAGGGTGGTTCCCAAAATGACAAAAAGAAAAAGAAGAATGATGGCCCAAAGAAACCTTGGTGTAATACCTGCAAATCAGTTTCACACTGGGGCAGTGAATGCACTAAGAAAAATCCAGTTCCTGCCACTGCAGCTCCTAAAGCAACTGCACCCCCTAGTACAGTCAGCAGTGGTAGTGCACAACCTAAGGGGTTAGTAGGGTTAACCTTGGGTACTGAGGTGGAATCTGGCCTAGTCAGAATCCCCACACAGGCAGTTCTCCTATATGATGTGAACTTATCTTTGACCACTGCAGTGAGTCCCAGTAACCTGGGCAAATATAGGCAGACTCCCTTAATCAATGAGAAACTGGCTCATGCCTACAGGGACACTTGTGCCAGTGTCACTATGGTGACACCTGACTTTGTGGACCCTGGTCAGATTGTACTAGGTGAAGGTTACCCAGTGACCAATGCAAGCAACTCCACTACTTCACATAGTGTGGCTGTTGTGAACTTCTCCTGGGGAGGGGTAAATGGCCTAAAGAAAGTTGTTGTGAGTGCAGACCTCCCAGTAGACTGTCTGTTAAGCAATGATCTTGAAAGCTCAGTTTGGTCAGAAGTGGAGTACAGAACTCATGCAGAAATGCTAGGGATTTCAGCTCATGTCCTTGCAGTGACAAGGTCTCAGGCTAAGAAGTGCCTTCCTGAACCAGTGGTGGATCTTGAAACATTAGACCAACCACAACCCAAGAGAAGGAGCAAGAGGGTTAAGGCTGTGCCTTCCCACTTGCCCCAGGTTGAGGATCAGGTTTCACAGGAAACTGATTCTGCAGTCCAAGAGGAGACTGTCTCTGAGGAGCTTGAACCTGATCAGGTTGAGTTTCTGGGGACAGGGGGACCCTCAAGGGCAGACCTGGGGCAGGCCCAATTAGATTGCCCTTCACTTGAACCCCTCAGACAGCTAGCTGCTGCTGAGGCTGCAGGGAATGCTCAAGGTGCCCATAAAGTTTATTGGGATGATGGACTCCTTTACTCAGAGGCTAGAGACCCCAAGCCTGGTACCACCAGGAGGTTGGTTATACCTTTGAAGTTTAGGGGTTTCCTTCTCACCTTGGCCCATGATATTCCCCTTGCAGGACACTTAGGCCAGAACAAGACTTGGGACAGGCTTGTTCCTCACTTTCACTGGCCTCATATGTCAGAAAATGTCAAGGAGTTTTGTCGCTCCTGTGTCACTTGCCAAGCCAGTGGTAAGTCAGGTGGCACCACAAAGGCCCCCCCTGATACCACTACCTGTGGTGGGGGTACCCTTTGAAAGAGTTGGCATAGATATTGTGGGTCCCATGGATCCTCAAACAGCATCTGGGCACAGATTTATACTGGTGGTAGTGGATCATGACACCAGGTACCCAGAGGCAATTCCCCTGAGGACCACCACAGCACCTGTGGTGGCAAAAACCCTCATTGCAGTTTTCTCAAGAGGGGGCTTTCCAAAGGAGGTTCTTTCAGACAGAGGTACCAACTTTATGCCTGGATACTTAAAAGCAATTTGGAAAGAGTGTGGAGTAAACTACAAGTTTACCACACCCTATCATCCTCAGTGCAATGGGCTTGTGGAAAGGTTAAAAAAGACCCTAAAGGGAATGATAAAAGGACTACCAGAGAAGCTTAGGCGGAAATGGGACACCCTTTTACCCTGCTTGCTCTTTGCTTACAGAGAGGTCCCACAGAAGGGGGTTGGCTACAGCCCTTTTGAACTTTTGTTTGGCCACCCTGTGAGGGGTCCACTATGTTTGGTGAAGGAAGGATGGGAGTTACTCCTGTGAAAAGCAGCCTCCGCTCTGACCCTCCTGGTCTGAGTGAGAAGCAATCTCCCGGTTCCGCGTGGATTGCTTTTGCCAAGTGCTGTTTGCTCCAATCTTGAAGCCGATGGCACTGACGGCGAGAGCCTGCGTGGGACAGATCGTGACCTGCTCCTGGACGTCGCAGATGCCCCAGAGCCCACGTGACAGCGGAGAGAAGCTCCTCAACAACCATCTGATTGCGCCCGACATTGCCTGGTTCCGTCCTGGTTCCACCCTGGTCACTGCTGACTCTGTCTTCAGATACTTCTCGACTTCGATCCACCCTTGGATCACACCGGGCACTTCTGCTTCCCACCGCCTGCAGCATCTTCAGCTCCAAGCACCAAGAGCCTGCGTGTCAAAACCCGACGCCACTTCAACCCTGTGCACCCGCTTCCTGTGGGTAAGGTAACATTGCAACGCCGGTGTTCCCACACTGGTACACACCTCTAGGGTCTGTGTCTTAAGTTTTGTTCCTCTAGGTTCAGCGGAAGTATCTTTAAACTCTCTTTGTGTAACTTTTACGCACCATTGACATTACATTGGTGCAAGCCGCACTTTACGTGCTGCACCCGAATCCCGCGGGCTTCTCCCGACTTCAGCATTGCTAGTCCAGACTGCTCCCAGCGATTCCCTAGGCCCTAGGCCTAACCACTGTTCGATTGGTATCTCTTATACCACTTTTTTAATATATGGTTTGAGTGGCCACCCGCCCTCATCCATAATTGTGCAACTTTGTATGTTATACTGTGCTTTTGATTTAACGCTTGTGCCCCTTTGCTCATAAAGAGTACTGGGGATTATTTTAGAAATAAACACATATATTTTTATAATATATACTTGTGTGGTGTCCTTTCATTTGATATTACAGGATTGTATGTGGTAAAACAGCTCGCTTAACACGACCTCTTAAGTTAAGCCTTTAAGGCTGCTTAGTCCATGCTACCCCTAGGATAGCTTGTCTAACAAGGTTGACTTACAAACAGACACCATAAGGGATTGCTTGGACTGATACAAGGTGGTTCCAGAATTGGAAACATCACATATCAGGCCAACTTCTCACAAGCGCGAAATAGCTCTCACAGAAAAACGGTTATCCCTTGAACTTCTGGGCGCAAAACGGTCCTCTCTGGGCAATATTAAAAACGCCATTACGCCAGAAAGATCTAGCCCAACGAGATTAAGCGGGATCAGCTTGAGGAATATAAGCCCAGGTTCAGTCAGGTGTAACCTTGTTAATTCTGCGAAGATATCAGTGGATAGTATTTCATCTCCTGAAGAACATCGAACCATTGTATTAACCACCAAGATAGTACCTGTTGTTGGCGATACCGTGAGACCTATAGCCCGATGCCCCCGAGCCCGATGCCCTACTCAAGCTGGAAAGAGGAAAAGAGGCGGTGGCTGTCAAACGGGCAGAAGATCAATGGTCCCTAAAAAGTAAAAAAAAAAACAGCAAAACCACTTCCCCCCAAAGAAAAATTCTTTACTAACAGACCAACTACACCAGTGATAGAATTGGCAAACACAACATCAAATGCCATTTCACACTTTCCTGCAGATGCTTCATCTGGACTCAGTGATGTAGTAGGATTAATACCCCAAATAGAACAATTGTTTAAATCCTTTATGCTCCCACTTATAGAGAGATTAAAGATAATGAACCAGAATTTAGGGAAGTTTGTGGTATATTGGTATTCTCTATGCTATCCTTCTCTGCCTCTATTGGAATGTTCATGTGATGCACCTATGAGAATGTTGGTGTTCTGCCTGAGAGTTTACAGTTGGCTGGGCTGAGCACCATGCTGGATGCTCCTGGTGTGGTTTCTCTATACAACTTGGAATAAAGCATCTCTGAAATACATCATCTCTTGTGGACACTTCATCATTACATATTGGCGACGATCTTAAGAAAGAACCTACTTTTGTCAAGTCAAGAAGTACTTCAAACTAGAAGATATTAAGAAAGAAAACTTCAAATTATGAAAGGACCTCCTGCAGCAAGGAAAGCTACTTTTACCGGTTTTTCACCATGGCTTGTCAAAGTTTAATTGTAGTGTTGGTGATTCATTTTATTTTACTCTATTTTTGCCTTTAATTGAGCCAGATACACTGAAAGTCGAGCCACTGAAGCCATTGCCAGTTTAACAGCTTTTCTCCATTTAAACATGCAGTGCGTGTCACGCTCTCACCTGCTGTCTTCATCGGAGCCTTCATCGGAGTCTCTGTGACGCTGCCTTCCTCGGACCTTCTCTGACGTGCTGGATCTCCTGATGTGGTTTGGTACACTGAAGCGCCGTGAGCCACCCTGCTTTGCGTCACTGTGCGTGCCGCCATGTTTCCTGTGGGAGTCCTAACCAGCGCTGTTCACCTCATTTGCCTCTGCGTCGCTCGGAGTCTTGATGCAAACCTTTCATGCCATTTCACTTAGTTTAGTTATTGCGATGCAGCAGTCTGCGGGAGCGCCGTGTTAAATCGAAGGTACTGTACTTGTTCTTTGTGTAAATGCTGGGAAAATCGGAAGCGAAACCGCATTCTTTATTATTATTTGGATGTTTTTCTCGGGGGCAGGGATCGAGCTCCAGTGTTGCCTCCACGTTGCCTCCACTTTTACACGGTGACAAGCACACCAATGACATTAAAATAATAGTGTTTTGTGTTAATAAACTTGCTTGTCTACCTCATTCCGGTGGCAAGCACACCATTGCCATTGCGTTACTACAAGCTTTAACAAAGTAATGGGGGTAAAGAATATGTTATTTTTCATTGACAAAATGTTTCATTTAAAACGTTTATGAGAATGATTTGCTTTAGTATGCTAAGTTTCCATAAAATTCGTACTTTCTAGCTGTGGTTAGCATAGGGGTGGGGTTTTAGTCCCATTTCCTTTTTGAAACATGTTTTCTTTTTCTTTGTGTTGGGGGTGGGTTTTAAGTCCCATCACCCCAGTATGCCTGTTGGCATAATGTGTTTGCTACATTTGCTGTGGGTTTCAGTCCCACCAGTTTGATTTGCTATGGGTCCCAGTCCCATTTGCTAACAGTTACTGTGGGTATTAGTCCCATTTGTCTAATTTAAATGTTTTCACGATGGGCCATAGTCCCATTTGCTTGTAGTGAGTTTGAGTCCCATCTGCTTGATTTAGATGTTTTTGCAATGGGTTTTAGTCCCATTTGTTTAATTTGCATTGCTTTTGTTATGGGTTCAAGTCCCATTTGCTTGCAGAGGGTTTTAGTCCTACTTGCACAATTTCTATGTATTTGCGATGGGTTACAGTCCCATTTGTTTGTAGTGGGTTTTAGTCCCATCTACTTTATTTAAATGTTTTTGCAATGGGGTTCAAGTCCTATTTTAATGTAGTGGGTTTTAGTCCCACCTGTCACCACGTCCGTTGTCCACATGGACCTCGTTTATTTTTGTTTTGTGCCCTGTTTGGTGTGCGTATTTTAGTCTCCTTCAGAGGAGCTATGCTAGGGTTATAGTCCTTTAGCGTTATTGTGTTTTTATTCACATTTGCTTGTTTTCCTGTCACTTTTAAGAGTCTAGGTTTTAATAGTTTTACATCCACATATTTAGCTTATGTTTTCTCTATGTATGTGCTTTTGTGCTTTCTATGCTAAATATGTTCAGATTTAAATTTGTTCAGATTTGATGTATTTTTATTGCAACTTTTTGCACTGTTATCTCTTGCATTACTTTATTGTACTTTGCTTAGTGGTAATAGTGTTTTGATGAGGTTTCACCTCTACTTTTCCTCATCTTCTTGAAATGAAGGTTTCCTTTGTTCTTTCTCTTTTCTATTGCCTTCCTTTGTTTTCTTCTTTTTAAAGTTCTGTAAGAAGAGAGGATGGTTTATATGGTGTAAGAATGGAGTATGGTTTATACGTTTTCTTCCATTCTTCTTTCTTTGTTCTCTTTTTATGGATGTTTTCTCTTTGCTGTTTCTTTTTCCACTTTTGCTCAATTCGCTTGCTTTCATTTCCTCCTGTTCTCCGTTGCTATTTTTTATCTTTTTGTTTTCTGTTTGACAGGAGAGGATAATGTGGTATCTTGGTATTCTCTATGCTATCCTTCTCTGCCTCTATTGGAATGTTCATGTGATGCACCTATTAGAATGTTGGTGTTCTGCCTGAGAGTTTACAGTTGGCTGGGCTGAGCACCATGCTGGATGCTCCTGGTGGGGTCTCTCTATACAACTTGGAATAAAGCATCTCTGAAATACATCATCTCTTTTTTTTAAATTTTTTTTTATCCTCATCTGCCCGACACACGTCCCTTAGATGCGGAGAGAACCAACCAACCATCTCACTGCCTTTGGGAGCAATGCCCTGAAGATTGAGCCGCTTCACAACTCGGCAGAGAATTTTATGAGTTGATAGGAACAACCGTACATCTTGTGACGATGTCTCAAAGCAACTTCGTGCCACAAAATTCAGTATGTAAATATCGAAATCTGGGCAGACCACAATACTGAACTATTGAGTGGGTGGGCTTAATCATCGGATATTGGGGGGGGGGGGGGAAAAAAAAAAAAAAAAAAGGACCTCACTTCCATTCTGTCAAAAGTTTCCAAAATGTGAGATTCTGGACTCTGCAAGATCTTCTCAAATCTACCTTTGAGGTTTCATATAATGAGGTTAACCATGCTGAGTGGGTGGGAGGGGTGGTGTCCACCCAGTGCATGCATATCTGCCGTCTTGCCAGCAAAATGGCGTAAAACAGAAAGGATTGTGCTGCCCCAGTTATGTTCTTGGCTAAACCAAGAATGACAAATGGTAAGGATAAGGAAATGTCGGTTTTAATAATTGAGTCCAAAGTTACTTTGATCTCCGTCCAATAGGTAGCTATATGGGGGCAATCCCAGAACATATGAATGTCAGATGCTGAGGGCAGTTGGCATTTGTTACAGCATTTCCCCTCTTGAAATTTGGATAGACGTAAGGGGGTGAGATATGCCCGATGTAGAGTAAACAGATGGTTTTGTCTAAGCCAAATGGGTTTTACCAATTTATACAAAAGGGTGAAAGATTCTGTCCAACTGTCCTCATCCATTGCCGCAATATCTCTACCCCATAGCTCTTTTGGGAGGTGAAAATCCCCATCTATCTCCTCATGTATAGACCAATACCAACAAGCCACCTCTTTACCTCCTATCTGTTTTTCGACTAGCTGTTGTTCTAGAGGACTAATTCTCCCGATATTAGGGACTTTCCTGATTAATTCTCTGGCCCAGCTACTAATCTGTATGTATTTAAATCTTGACAGTGTCAGCCCTACTTTCTCCCTAAGAACTTCCCACGATGTCAAGATGCCTCCACAAAGTAAGTCACCCCATCTAGAAAGCCCAGCTGTTATTAGGGGGGTTGCCAGAGAATCCTGCAGGCATGGTGGAAGCCCGGGAGAGTCCCAAATTGGTGCATGATTAGAATAGTACGCCAACCCCACTCTACGCTTAATTGGTACCCATGACTTCAGTTGCGTTAGTAGAGTCTTCAGCCTCACCTTCTTGAAAAACTTTTGTTCTCCAAACTTGAAAAGAAACCCATCCAGTGGGAGGTTTGCCCCTACCAACATAGCTTTAAATAGCTTCCCATATGAGGTAAGGTCTGGTGACTTCAAAAGCATTCTTGAATGGGAAAGCTGAAACGCCCAGCAGTAGTACTGTAGATCTGGGAGGGCCAATCCACCTTTTTCCCTCCTCCTCCTCAATTTTTTCCAAGCCAACCTTGTGGCTTTGTAACCCCAAATGAAAGAGTTTATTTCTTGTTGGCACTTAAGAAGTTGTTTAGAGTCAAAAGCAATGGGAATTGTGTTAAAGATAAAGGTCAGTTTCGGAAGGATAGACATCTTTACGATGTTGACCCTCCCATAAATTGATAATCTAAGACCTACCCAGGATCTTAAAAGGGCCCTACACTCTTTGGCGACCAGGTCTAAGTTTGTTTTTGCTAAGGCATCAATATCTTGTGTTATTTTGACTCCAAGATAACGTATCGAGCGATTTGAGGGCGTCACCCCTACACCCGGATTGGCAATATTCCATGTCATCAACTCGGTCTTATCGGCGTTAATATCATAGCCAGAAATACCTCCAAATTCTTTGGCTTTTTCGACCACTATGGGGAAAGCATTTGCTGGATCACTGGTATATATTACAATATCGTCGGCGTATAGCCCTACTTTCCTTTCCCAACCACCGAATTTAAATGAAGAAATTCTTGAGTCGTCCCTAAAAGATTGTGCAAGTGGCTCAATGTATATATTGAATAGTAAGGGGGACAGGGGACACCCCTGTCTTGTCCCCCTAGTGATCAGAAAGGGCTGGGTACACACACCATTCACCATGATACTTGCACTGGGGTTTTGATATAGGAGTCCAATTGATCTTCGAAAATTTGGACCAAATGCGAATTTCTTCATGGTTTTGGCTAAATACGCCCAATTAACTCGGTCGAACGCTTTGGTAGCGTCAAGGGTCATAATGGCCAAAGGAAGAGAGAACGTAGAGGCAATATCCACTGCCCCGATTAAATCGTATGTAAGGTCCGAGAGTTGTCTACCCTTTATAAAACCCTTCTGGTCAGTATGGATAATTGAGCCAACCTCACGTCCAAGTCTGTTTGCCAACACGGCTGCAAAGATCTTATAGTCGCTGTTTAGAAGTGAAATTGGCCTATATGAGCCACAATTAGCCGGGTCTTTCCCGGGTTTCGGAATCAAGACAATAATCGCCTCTCCCCATGATTTAGGGGGGCCACACCATTTATTAAAAAGTCTTGTCAGCACCGAAACTATTTCGGGAGCTACGACCCGTAATAGTTCGCCAGGAAGGCCATCAGGGCCAGTTGCCTTACCCCTCTTCGCCTTTTTGATACTTTCCCTCACTTCTTCCTCTGAAATAGGCCTATCAAGACGATCTCTTTGTTCAGAGCTAAGAGTGGGAAGAGTAATCTTCTCCAACCATCTAAAGTTTGAAATGGGATCCTCCAAGATTTCTTCCTTATATATTTTCTGGAAAAACTCCAAAAATGCTTCCCCAATATCTTTAACAGATGATCTTTCACTTGCCTCGCCCTTTACCATAATATGTTTTATATGTTTTTTTGCCTGATCCGATTTAATTTTCCAGGCGAGGACCTTACCTGCGGACTCACCATATTCAAAGTTGGAGAGTTTACTTACTTCCCATTTCAGGGAGACCCTTTCCTGAAGAATATTTTCTAGCTTCTCTTTTAATTCCTTACGCTGTTCTTGTTCCATATTAGTCCCAATTCCGGAGCCAATACGTTGATCCAATAATGCAATGTCCCTTTCGATACTGTTGATCTTAGCTCTATAGATTTTCCCTCGATAAGAGGCCCTATTAGTTATATAGCCTCTCAAATAAGCTTTATAGGCCTCCCATACTATATTTAGCTGGGTGGAGTTAATATTTGTGTCCATGAAAAGTTTTGTTTCATGTATGAGAAGGTCTGTTTCTTCTTCCTCTAAAAGAATAGTGCGGTCAAATGACCATAAAGCCTGAGAGGATTGCTGAACCGATTGCAAACAGAAAAATATAGCGGAATGATCCGATAAGTATAAAGGCAAATACGTTAAGTCCTTTAGGTGGTCTCTTAATGAATAACTAAAAAGGGCGTAGTCGATTCTTGATTTATGGTTATATTTATAATTGTGATATGATACGCCAAGTACCTTACCAGCTCTCTCCCTCCATGGATCTGCCAATCCGAGTGTCGACATAACATCCCCCAATACCTGCCTGGATTTTTTAAAGGGTAATGCCCTTGAATTGGGGGATTTATTCAGTTTTGGGTTAAGTACCAAGTTAAAATCTCCCATCCAAATTATCGGACCTTGTGTTGATAATAACTGGCTCTGAATTTTGATCAAATATCAAATTATCAAATATCAATCATCCTGATTGGGACCGTAGTAACCAACCAAATTATATATACTATTATCTAGACTGACTCTAGCGTATAGCCATCTCCCACTTAGGTCCTCCTCATATGCAAGAATCTGGGCTTTTATTTGCTTTTTGAAGATGATTAATATACCTCGAATATTCGCATTGTGGTTAGTGCAAATAAAACAATCTACCCATCTGATTTTACTCAACATTTCCTTCACTTCGTGTTGAAGAAGATGTGTTTCCTGGATGACTATGACCTGCGCCGGAGATTCCCTCAGATATTGCAGTATTCTATATCTCCTACTCTTAACACGCAGGCCATTGACATTCCAGGACAAGAATTTTAATCCCATCAGCCAATGTCCGAACCCCTACTCCAGCTCAATGAAGGGTTGCATCTCCCAATGAGAATTAAATGGAATATGAAAAAAAAAGTAATTGATGGAAATTGTGTGTTTGAAACGGTGCCTGAACAGTGAGGATATTTTATAATTTTACCCCTTCCCCCTCCCCACCCCACCCTGGAAACCCCCCCCTTAATTGATCTGGCTATTGGTGCCAGATTTGCCTCTCTATGGAGTTCCCTATGCCCAGGTCTATTACATAATTGAAATATAGCCCGGCATGCCTAAATTCTTTCTAGGGGAAAGCCGTCATAATTATAGAAAGTAGAAAGTAATGTTATTAATAAAATTAAGATTGGGTGTTTGTCACACACCTTCCCACATATCTATCCAATCGGGGTTATTGTTCTAATACATTTTCCCTTTTTAGGTGTTATATATATATTTTAACTTCAAATATATATATATATTTTAGTCTTTTATTTTTCCTTCTCTTTTTCCTTTTTTATTTTTTATTTTTTTTATTTTTTATAAACACCCTCTGTGAAGAGACCCTTTTTTATGTGTATTATTTTTTTAATTTTTCCTCTTTTTCCCCCTATTCTCCATCCTTACATCCCCTGTTTCCTTCGCCTCTTTTCTTGTCATTATATTTTGACTCAGTGACTCAGTGTACCATGTCTGTTTTAACCTAAGAACTATCACTAGATGTTACCCTGTTGATGATCATTAATAGACGTCAACAATTCGTCTGCCTCCAATGGGGAATGGATGTTGTGCATTTTGTTATTATACATAACCCTCAGAAAAGCAGGGAACCTCATTTGAACAGTGGCTCCCAGAGCCCTAAACTTCTCAATTTTCTGGCCTAACTCCCATTGTCTATCAAGAATAGATTTAGATAGGTCGGATCTTACAACATAAGAGAAGTCTGGAGCTTTTAAAGCAGTGGATTTTAGAGCTAAATTCAAAATCTTCTCTTTTACAGAATACGTCAAAAAATTGACTAGAATCTTCCTAGGTTTAGACCTTCCCTGTTTCAAGCGGAAGGGGTCTCTGTGAGCTCGCTGAATATCTTTTTCTAGCTCTTCCACGGATTCCTCGAGATTTAAGGACTCTTTAAGCAGGGAAGCTACAAATTTTTTCATTTCACTCCCCTCTTTTCCCTCTGGAACTTTCAGGATTCTAATGTTATTTCTCCTTGAATAGTTCTCCAAAGATTCCACTCTCTCTTTTGTTGCATTCCCATCACGCCTTAAGTAATAAATCTTTTCATTAGCAGAATCTAGTTTGGCTTTTAGTTCATTTACTGTGCTTTCAAGAGTATCTGTCCTCTCAGAGAGAAGATCTACTCTCTTGTCCAGGGCATCAAACGCCGCTTTTATCTCCTGCTGGTTACGCTTTGATTCAGCGAACCCACTTTTAATTTCATGAAGTAAATCTTCCAGTGAAATCTTCTCCTTCATCTCAGAGGTCTCACCTGCCTTGTCCTGAGCGGCTAAAAGCCCAGGTTCTTCCGAGGTATTTTGGACAAAACCACCTGAGTCTTCTTCCCCTTCCACTTCCACCACCTCCACCGGGGTGGAACCTTGGGTGTCATCTATATCGCCCATCTTGTTAATTTCCTCTAGGGGTCCGCTAGGGATTTCTAGAACTTGAGGCAACACCTTAAAATAAGATCTAAGTGAGGGGGTAAGCCTCGCTGCACTACCTTTAGTATTTTTAGATCTTGATTTGGTGCCAATTTTTAAGTCTTTTGGTCCTTTTTGCACAGACAACCGGGGGGTTATAGCCGCAGTTACTGTAGTGTCGGAATTTGCGGTGTGGACGCCAGAAAACACAAAAATAGAGGGGCCCGACTAATCTCTTTAGAGCCAAATTCTGATTCTTCTGTAACGTCTTTAGCTCCCTCCTTAGCGTTACCAGGGTTGAGACCCAGTTTAGTAAAAGTATCAGCGAGGGTGTTATCTTTGACAATGGCTCTGTCTAAAGTCTGTTCCCCATCACCAACCTTACCACCCTTAACGGCCACACACCCCTGCCCGAACATCTTACTTGATGGTAGTGCTTGAACGAGTGATTTTTCTGCTCCTTCCTCCTCTGGTTCTGCCTTTGTCTTTGTCTTTGTTTTAGGTTTAAGGCGACGAATCCTCTGGGTTTTGCCCACGTTGAGGGCGCCGCCTGATTGAGTTCCTTTAATTGTATTAGGGCACTTTAATGGTGTATGAAGGCTGCTGAGATCACCTCTAGCAGCCGCTCTGTGGCTCCTTCGCAGCTCCATGGTTGCCTCTGCCCACCGGGAAAGTGTAGCTGAAGGCGGGATCTTGACGCCACACATCCACACACCTGAAAACTAGACGTTTTTGGTTAAGGTTGAACTGAGGCCAGTACTGCCGCTTTCTGCCGCTTTCTGCTCTATTCTGTCTCCTCCGTAAAAAAATCAAGAAGCCTGGGCGAGTGAAGGTAAAAACCTCCTGTGCCTCTCACGTAGCTCACGTAGCTCCGCTTACTCCGCTTCACTCAGAACGGTGCCTGCCTTGGCTCCTGTCTCGGGAGGTGCATCGGACGCCGAACGCCAACAACAAGCGTGATGTGCTGAGCATCGAGAAGGGGCGACGGACCACCAACGCATCGACAAGCCGACAGGCAGCCCAGGCAGCCCAGCGACAAAGCAGACGTAGGCGGGTAAAGATAGAAACCGCCTATACCTCTCACGGAGCTCCGCTGCTCCGCTTCGCTCAGAGCGGCTCCTGCCTCGGCTCCTGCCTCGGGAGGTGCATCGGGCGTCAGACGCCAAACGCCAGCAACAAAGGTAATATGCTGAATCCCCTTAGTGCATGCTCTCTTCAGGGGGAACCGCCAGTCATGCCGATTTCACCGCAGTTCACAGGGCTTACTGGAGCTCCACAGTAGAGACGCGACCTGCCCTAACCGGCGGCCGCCATGTTTTCCTCCACCACTCAGCCGAAATACATCATCTCTTGTGGACATTTCATCATTACAAAGTTGCAACAGGCAACTACAGAAAATACACAAAAACTGGAAGGTGTTTTAGCTAGTCTACAAAAGGGGGGCATACAGTCCTCAAATACACCTTTTCCATCATGCCCGGCCCCTGACTCTCTTGACGCTGAGCAAAGGACTGCACTTGTTAAGGAACATGGGTTAAAAGAAGGGAGAGTTAATACATCAGGGGTTTATGGTAACGCATATATGGCAGGAGTGGCCATTAAGCATCATCCAGATAACATCTCAGTGGACACTCCAACCAGAAGTATAGGCAACACCAATGAAGTATCTAGAAATGTAGTTAAACCTCCGGTCATTGATTTACCCCCGGAATCCACACCGCTGGTGCTGGTCTTGGGAAACGCCCCATCCCTTCCGGAAGGCACCAAAGTGGATTTTTTTCAACTCAAAAACAAGTTTACCCATTGGTTGCACTGTAACACCGGGGAGGGCATTTGGCCATGCATGATATCATTATGGTTCGCCGTGTGTCTTGGATAGGCAACTCACGTAAATCAAGAAACAGCGATTGCATAGTGGTAAACTTTAACAATCCAACTATAGCGGAAAGGATCCTTAGAGATGTGGGGAGAGGGGGGTAGCCAGTGGGCAGGGGATAGAGATACTGCCCCTAGGCTTCTTTTATAGGGCAACTATACATCTTCAACCCGTAATCAGGACTGGGGGCTATCACGATAGGATACCACACTTCAGGGGGCAACAGAAAATGGGGCTACGAATGTTAACACCATCAAGGGTGCCCTCTTGGGGGGGGGCTATGGGCTCCCCTCGCCATTTGAGGCTCCAAATCGCTTAGCAGGCCCTTTCAGGTCTCAGCGAATGTGATTGACTGCGTGGAGACCATACAGACTATACAACCCACAAACCCCATAATAAAAACACTGCATCTATCTGTAGTGCCCCATTAATCAACATAGCGTCTGAGTTTGCACCTCCAGTGGATACACCGGACGATCTTGTTCATATTCCATCTGACAGGGTTCAGGAAGTTAATTGCTCCGCTACACCCTCGCCCAATTTACTAGGAGAAGCTGCGCAGGGTATTACTGAAACTCATCAGGGTCATAACGTCCTTAGTTGGAACATAGTGGGGTTAGTAGGGAAAGTCATAGATCCCTCATGGGTTCAGTTTGTCAGCAAATTTGCGCTAGTTTGCTTACAAGAAACGTGGCTGGTGAATTGTGATGTCTCACTGGTAGGGTACAGAGCTTTCTTTGTCCCAGCGACTAGAGCTACTAGTGGCAGAGCCAAGGGAGGCCTTGCAATCTTTGTATCATTAGCTCTACCTTGCAGTATTAAGACCATTTCCACGGCCAATAGAAACATTCAGGCCAATTCCCTGGGACAAAAGGACAGATCCCTCCTGGCGCTGAACAGTGGAAGGGTAGAAATCAGGGCGAACAAAAAATTCACATCCTTTACCAGAGCGCTGTCTATCTGGGCGCGCTAAATCATAAATTGCGTTGCGGAGTAGATAGTTGTTAAGACATATTAAAATTGCTCTAGGCAGTACATTTGCCCCTACCCCCCCTGGAATCAGCATTGCGCCGGCGTTGTACGAAAGGGAATCTATGTGCCCTGATAACCTCATTTTCCCATTGCCAGTCTTTTAACTCAGGGAAGGCCTCTGTAAAGACTTCAACAATAAACTTGTGCACATCCTGCCCTTCCTTGGCCTCAGGTATGCCCAGAACACGTAGGTTATTACGCCTTGCGCAGTTTCCAGGTCTGTTAATTTCCACTCAACATCTGCTTTTGTCTTCTGCAAGTGTCTCGATAGCCGCTTGTTGTTTGATCAGGGAGTCCTCTGCACCAGCAATGCGCTCTTCGGTTTCCACTACTCTCGTAGTTAGCTCTGCATACGATTTTGCCATCCGTCGCACCGTGTTTTGCAGCTTCCGCACAGCTCCCTGTGTGCGCACACTCTCTGCCTTAATCTCTGCACAGTGAGCCATTATACTTTTGTAAGTAATATTCAGAGTAACCACCTCATCCTCCTCAGAGTTGCCCAGACAGAGCTCTGAGACCTGGTCACACGCATCTGGAGATGTACCGTCCCATCTAGGTTGGGCAAGAGGAGACAAAAGAGGGGAGTTTGTATCCAATTTGTGGATTCTTCTTACAGTGTCTTGATCAAGAGGTTGCTCTAAAGATTGGGCGGGAGATTGTCCTAGTTCATCACCTATCATCACCGGAGGCAGGTGACAAGTCTGACATTGAGTAAAACTTGGCTTCTGAAGTGGCTGACTCGGCATCGTTTGCGTCCTCATTTGTCTTATCTACAGCGGAGGGAATCATCTCTTTATATGTATTAGTAATTACAGCCACAGCAGCAGTTACTGAAGACCCGTTAGCAACCATCAAGTTGTCAGCAAGTTTATTGACGCTAGACCGTCACATTACTTTTATCAGCTGCAGTAACATCTCTTGTATTCCCCCCATCTTGCGGTCTTGATTGAGAGGGGGCTTGTGTACCCTCCTCCACCAGCACAGCACCAGTTTTGACTTTGGCATTAGGCTTTTTGAAAAATATTGCGGGCACCGTAAGGCTTCTAGCAGGAGTGTCTGGCAGTGTATCAGCTTGCTCACCTGGAGCCGAAGCCTGTGCCAGAACCGGGGCCGGTAGATTGTGTGCAGGCTCAGCTTGCTGTCGTTTGGTCCCGCCATTGCCTCTGCCTCGCGATGCTGATGGGCCGTTGCCCAAATCAGGCATGTCTATGCCGGGTGTAACAGCCGTGCTGGCAGCTTCACTCACGCCTACGGCGTCTGCCCCCGCAGCTGCAACACCATTTGAATTTACAGCTGAAGCGGCGCCTTGGGATTTGGCTCCTCTCCCTTTCGGAGCCATGAGTCAGTCTCGTTTCTGCTACTGCTGCTGTATGCCGCGCAGCTGCTAGCCGAGTTACACTCCGCCTCTAAACACACACGGAGCCGGCATGGAGCCAGCTGCACCTGAGGACGCCGTAGGCTCTAGCTCTGAGCTCTAGATCCAAACTTCATGCTAACCACGAACCAGACCGTGGTTACACACAAAACCGAACCAGAGCAGCTTCTATAGGCAGCAGTAGGCTACAGCACCCCGCTACGGAAGATATCCTGGGAGCTGCAGCGTAGCATCGGACATTAACCAGGTCAGTAGCTACTGGGAAGGACCGCTGAGGAGGTAGCGCACCGGTCACTCACAAGGCCACTGCTGCTGCCGCCATCTTGCCCCTTAGGGAAAAAGTCTTGAAGGGGGATAGTATTGTTATGAAATTTGCCCCCCCCGGGCACTAAATTACATTTTGAGCCTAGGGATGAGCCACACTCTTGATGCTGTAGGGATTAATATAATGCCATTGGGCTTTCTTTACCCTCCTAAAAGAAAATCCAAGAAAGCTCCCGTTTATGCTTCAAGGGCCACCACAATTTATTCCAACTTATAATAGATTTAACGCATTGTCAGGCCTAGACGACAATGAGTGACTGGACCCGGTATCAGTAGAACTAACAGTAGCGAGTCCTGTGGTGTCCCAAAGTCAGTTGGAAACACCAATTTTAGAGTCTTTATACCCTAGATTAGAATCAGTAAACTCCCCTATATATAGTACAAGCAGTGGAGATAGGACCACATTGTGTGAGGATGTGCGCTCCTGTCGCAAAGTGGGAGATTTGGTAAACGATCTGTCAGCTCCAAGGTCAAACATAGAGTATTTGCCCCAGGGAGTGAGTTCTCACCCTGAAACGAAAGATCTAAACTTAGATATCGTTTTTTGGAATGTAGCTGGCCTACTTTCTAAAATTACAAATGGAAATTGGGCAAAATTATCTAGGAAGTATAACATTATTGCCCACATGCATCAAGGGTTTTTGCATTCGCAAACGGTGCGAATCGCAAAAATCGTCCGTTTGCGAAAGCAAAACCCTTTTTTGGGATGCATTAAGGTTTTGGCTGTTTTCGCAATTTAAGAAATCGCAATTTATTTGCGATTTCTTAAATTGCGATTGCATTTCAGAAATCGCAATTTTGCGATTTCTAAAATGCAATGCATGATTATTTTGAAATTGCGAATTCGCAATTTGGAAGGGGTAAATTAGCATGAAGTTGAACTTCATGCTAATTTACCGAAAACTTTCAAACATGCACTAGTTGCATATTTGAAAGTTTTAATTTACACACACACACATGTCCTTGGGTCATGTGTGTGTAAATTGCACTTACAGTTCAATTTCAGGGGTGCAGGGAGGGGTTCTTTGAAATTGTATTCCCATTTTGCGAATCGCAATTTGAAATTCGCAAAATGTGAATGCCTTCCCAAACATTCCTATGGGCCTTTTGGCCCATAGGAATCAATGGGAAGGGTTTTCCTTAATTGCGATTCGCAAATTGTGAATCGCAATTAAGGAAAAATACTGAATCGCAAAAAAAGTTCTGATGCATAGCATTTTGCGATTTCTTAATTACGATTCCTTAATTTTCGCAATTAAGAAATCGCAAAATGTTACAATGATGCATCTGGGCATATATGTCTACAGGAGACACGGCTTTGTTCTCCAGTCCATTTGGCGGGATACAAAACCTATTTCTCAGAGGCGATCCAATCCTCTTCGGGTAGGTCAAAAGGGGGCCTAATAACGTATATATTGAATGTCCTAAACGTTAAAAAATAGAGGCTCTGAGGCTAGAAAGTAATTATCAGGTTCTTTTGGTATCTGTAAATAAGGCGTCCATCTTCTGTGTGGTAAATTTTTGTAACAATTTAAATCAAGTAGATTTAATTGATGTTTTAAGCGAGGTTTCCTTTTTATTGCAAGATCTGCGTTCAAAATACATTGACTATTCGTTTGCATTAATTTGGTGCGGTGATTTTAATCTGTCACTTTGTAAAAACATTAACACCAACAATTGTGGTATACAGGATGAAGGTGGAAATAGTTTAACTCATTTCATGCACACAAATGTTGGTACACGAAAGAATGAAATAATGATTTCGTTGGAGCTAGGTTTCGGAAATGAATTAATTAGTCCCCCTGTCTCTTTTTCCCCTACTTTTAATGGGAGAGGGCTTACAAGCACAATTGATTTTATATTAGTTTCTTATTGTGTTACACTTAATATCCAAAAGTTTGATACAACTTTAAGTGCAGTAAGTGATCACTTCCCCAACACCATGTCAATATATGTTCCTACATTATTGAAGGAGACAGTTTTTGGGAGTCTTTTGGACCAACAATCGCTGGAAATGAATAGACTCAATGGCTTCTCTTTAAAATGGGGATTGGTAGATCAAGAGCTAGTAACAGCCAATGTGGTCAAGCGAGCTCCGCCTTCCATCGAAATTTGCCTTGACTCTAACTCCACCTCGGAACAAATATTGTCCAGCTATACAACTATTACTAAAATCATTGAAGAAGAATTATTGCGGAAAAAAAGCTGGAAAAGGGACTGCCAGGAAGGGATGGTTTAATTCAGAGTGTTCAAAAACTTACTCAACACTAAAAGTTGCATTAAGTAAAAGTAACAGGGACAAGGAAGAAATTATTAGACTCCGAAAGGCTTATAACTTGGCCTTAAAAAAACGCAACATACAGATTAAAAACGGCCTATGGGAACAACTACACAATAGTTGTTCCGTAAAAGATAGTGCCACATTTTGGAGAATAGTCAAATCTCCCTTCCTCTCTGAAGCCAGTGGTTCCCAGAAGTTAAATGTAGCAGTTGATGCGAATACTTGGGTTCAACATTTCACAAAATTTTTTAGCCAGGTAGGAGATATAGCTATGCAGGAAACCGAGGGATTAGAGAGGGAGCCTCATTTAATTTAGCCATGTTTCCCCATACAGTTAAGCTTTACCCACGAAGAGGTAATAAGTGCCCTAAAAACATCTAAATCAGAGAAAGCACCAGGGCCGGATGGGGTTCCAGTCGATCTCTTTAAATATAAATTAGATTTATGGTCCCCAATGCTTACAAGAGTGTTGGAAGCAGCCAGTGAGGCAGGACTAGTTGGTTCCTGGTCCATGTCAATTCTGGTCCCAATCTTCAAAAAGGGCGACCGTCAAAGCCCAAATTGTTACTGTTGGACCCGGCCCTTTGGGCAGGTTCACCCCGAGACTTTTTGCTTTTTCCTAGCCTGTTTCTGTGACCTGGTGTTTGTGATTTTAGGCCTCTGCGCACTTTTTCACTGTGGCACAGTGTAAAGTGCTTGAGCTCTCTGTGCATGTGTGGTGAGTGACCTGCCCTCCCATTGGAATGAATGGGGAATATGTATGCCCATGGTAGTTCCTGATGTGTGGGGAGTGCAGGGGCGAGTTTGGTATGAGAGAACTCGTGAGACTGAATGCTGCGAAATGGTATATGCGGCATGATTGTGTCTAGTTTAGAAGTGCCACTTTTAGAAGTTGGCATATTTGTGTAATTTGTGTCTGGCGTGTGATTGGCTGGTGAGCCTGGATCAGGAGTGCCTGGGCCTGCTTGTGGATTGACTGTCTGGTTTGAGGGTGACAGGGGCTGGAGAGCCCAGGAGGTTGTCTGAGTCAGCCCATGGATGAAAGGCAGCATCTGCTGCCAGGGAAGTGGGAGGAGATGGCACCTGATAGTGAAGGGTTGTGCCTGCCTGACCACAATGCTAGCTCCACCCTCCCGCTGGGCGACTGTCACCTCTGTCCCTGATACTGAAGGGACTTCCCTATAACCAGTCCTAGCTGGTTCTCACACTGCCTGCACATAGACTTCAAAGACTTTTCTGTGTATAAGAAGGGGCTGTGTCCCCTTCCAAAAGGTTCTTGTTTCTGCCTTGAATCTACCAGGGGCGGGCGCTGCCCAGCCCCTGGATGCCTGGAGGACTTCTGGGGGACTTCGCTTTGCCCTGGATCCCTGCTGTTGCTGGACTGGTGACCTTTGGTTGCCTATAGCGCTTGGGGCACTTTACATTCCCCTTCTAGCACTTGGGAGCGCTTTGCTTGACTTCTAAGCGCTTGAGGGTGCTTTTTCTAGACCTTCAGCGCTGGGGAGCGCTGGGAACGGCTCTGAGCGCTGGGGAGCGCTTTTATTGATTTTCCCCGGATTGCGGAGCCTATCGAGTGCCCACCTCGATTTATTGTTTATTTGGTTTTAGAGGCCGGAGCCCACCCGGCATTTGCCCCGCGGCCATGCCGCTAGTCATAACTTTTTAAATTCACCTCGAGGGAGCCCACCCCTCGGTGAAGTGATTCCCCGCCTGCCTGCCTAAGCGGGGCCGCTGCGCTGCCCGCAGCGACCCAGGAGTGGTTGGCCGGCCGGCCAATCCTGGCGCGACCGGCCTGATGTCCCGCACACCGGCCAGAGAGGCAAGCCTGGGTTCTTCGTTGCCGGTCTCCCGTGTGGAGAGGGAGACCGGAAATGCTGGCCGAATGGAGGGAGCCCCGGAGAAGGAGAGCTGAGGCGGCGGAAGGCGCAGGCGGGGCTCCGTTGTGAGCAGGAGAGCCCCGCGCTGCCGGAGAAGAGCCCGGAGACCGAAGTGCAGTGCCAGAGGAGCCCCCCGGTGAGTGATGCCCGTAGTGAGGAAGGGCTGGGGGGGCTCCGCGACACTGATGTTGGTGCTGCTTCAAGGCACTGAGTAAGGGCGGCCCCGGATGGCAGTGGGTCGCCCCACCGTGGTTACAGAGCCCGCGAGGGGCTCTTGAGGGCCCGCATTGCTGTCCGTTATGAAGGGGCATTTGTTCATCAGAGCCCCGAGAGGCTCAAGGACGCATTTCAGTAGATTTACGAGCCCAGCGAGGCTCAAGGGCCCAGATGGTGTTTAGAGCCACAGAGGCTCTTGAGGGCCGTTGCATTTACGAGCTGATGAGAGGCTCGTGGGGGCATTTCTTTGTATAGAGCCCTGAGAAGCTCCATGGGGGCGCAGGTCGGTGCCTGTGTAGGCGACTGGGAGCATATTTGTTTAAGAGCCTGTGTGGCAGCAACGTGTGTTTTTAGAGCCTGTGTGGCTCCAGCAGTGGGCGCAGTTTGCGCCTAAGGGCCAGAGAGGGCCCCGTCGCAGTTTGTCTCCAGCTGCCCAGCAATTAGTGGGCAGCTGCACCGTTTAGGGGCAAAATGGAGAGCGAGTCCCTGAGAGGGACAGCGATGGCACAGAGGTGCCCGGCCAGTCACAGCTGCGCAGCACTTAGTGCCAGCTGCAGCGTTTAGGCCCTTGTGAGTGTTCCCAGGTGCCCAGCAAGTAGTGGGCACCTGCTACGTTTAGGCTTGTGCTTGGACTGGCGCTGCATGGCAGCGCGCCCTGACATTGGACACAGGGCATCTTAGCCCCAACAAGGCCAGTTGGCCTAGGGACTGCCACAGGTGGTGGCTTATGTAAGTTTTGCGCAATTGTATGGTTATTGCACCTCTGAAAGTGTTTTCTTGCATCATGTGTCATTCCTGCACCTCTGAATGTTTTTAGACATCATGTGATTTTTGCGCTATTGTATTGTTCTGGCACCTCTGAATGTGTAGGTGTATGCATCATGTGTCTTCCTTTTCCCTGCGCTGCACCTCTGAATGTTTTAGGCATCATGTGTCTTCCTGCGCTGCACCTCTGAATGTATTTTATTGCATCATGTGCTTTGTTCTTAACACCGCTGAATGTGTAGGTTTATGCATCATGTGTTTCCCGTTACTACTCCTCTGAATGTATATTTATGCATCATGGGTAATGTGTTCTTTCCTAGACCCCTAAATGCTGTGTGATACTTAGGTGGTTGTTCTTTTTAGTACAGGTGGTCCTAGTAAGGTCCTGGTTCCCTGCGTGACATGCTCCTAAGGTGTTTAGGGTTGCGTAGTGTGTACTTACCTGTTCCCAGTAGTTACTGGATGTGATTTATAACTGTTACTTTGTGCTACAGTGATTTTATATTCTTTTATTCTAATTTCTGACAGTATTTCATTTCTACTAAGTGCTGATTCTGACAGTGGCCCATGTGGCCCTGTCTTGTATATAATCCCTTATGAATATTGCCCGTGCCAGTTGGCACAATGTACATGTGTGATACTATCTGATGTGTTTTTACAATACAAAATTTATTTTATAATAACCTTGTGTGGAGTCTCTTTTGTGGTGTGCCTAGTATGTTGTTGCTGTTGTGTGCTGGCGCAAATGCTTTACACATTGCCTCCGAGTTTAGCCTTACTGCTCGTGCCAAGCTACCAAGGGGGGAGCAGGGGTTATCTTGGCGTGTGACTTCCCTGCCCTGACTAGAATGGTGGTTTCTGCCTAGCTTTGGCGTCAGCCTTAGCCAACCAGAAATAGCCAGTTCTAACATTGTTGGTCAGCGGTGCGGATTTGGACTTGTGTTTGCGCAGTGCCACAGCGACAACTGGCTACATTACAAAACTCTGCAGTTTATAGATAGTCACATGTTTGGGATTATTGTTTTGGATTTTTGTTTTTCCTCAAGAGTGTCATTTTCAAATGTGTTTCTGCACTTTATGTTTAGTGGCAGATGAGAGAAAGTGACAGGGCAGGACGCCAGTAGAGGGGGAGGTTCCCATAGATTAGGAATCCCTTGCTGGGTCCAGTGCCCATCCCTGGTCCTGTCCCTGTGTGGGTAGATGGAAGAGAGGGAGTGTGGAGGAGAAATGACTAGCTCAGGAGGGTGGTTATCGCCTGAGTGTAGTGTGTGTGTCTGGATTCCCCAGTATGGTAGGATCCAGTGGTGGCAGCTTAAATGTGTCCAGTGCGTGTGAAGTCCCATTCCCAGTTCCAAGAGTATGGTGCCTGGTGCTCAGTAAGAGGGGTACAGGTTGAGAGTCAGAGGCAGTGAGGAGCTGTCTCACCAGTCTGGAGGGGGAGTGTGTGGATGAGTGGTGTCTTGAACTGGAGGAGTTGGTGTGAGGTTTTTTTAAGGAGCTTGCATGTGAGGTGTACCTCTGGTGGTATGCAGGAGGTCCTGCAGAGGCACTGAACAAGAAGGTGGATGTCTGGCGGTGTGCTAGATATCTTGCAGAGGCATTAGGAAGTGAACCTAAAAGTAGTGGCTTGTGTATCTGATGATCCTGTGAATGGGAAGAGGTTCATGTGTAACCCAGCTAGGTCCCAGTAGGATGGTAGGGGTGTAGGGGCTCACGCCCTCTCTCAGTGGAGGTGGAGTGAGTGTGGGACGGTGTGTCCCACGTTGGCCTGAAACCCTATCTCAGGGCCTGGAGGGTTCCCTAAGGGAGCGCCAGGTCAGGGGCCTAAGTTGTACATAGGTCATTTGAGGAGGATCTTCCTGTGTCTAGAGGACGGGGAGTATCTGTAACCAGAACTCCGGCGGTCCTAGTGTTGGGCAGTACCGCTCCTAAGTGGAGGGTGCAGAAGTCCTGGCTCGCTGAGCATTTGACCGTCTAGAGTACTTGACCATTTGTGGGGCCTCTGGAGGTCGTTTCCCGAGGAGGGGGGAAAGCCATGTTGGGGTTGTGGCCTGACCTGGAAGGAGTACTGGAGGAGCGTGTGTCGCTGATACGCCGCTGGCGTGTGCTCTGTCTAGCCTGAGACATACTGGGCCTGTAGTCATGGAACTGGAAGGGGGTGCAGAGGGACGGTGTCCTTACTTCTGACCCCGGTGCAACCTGAGGGTTTAGATCTTAGGTTGGGAGATTAGGAAACTTCTAGGTCAAGAGGAATCACTGCCAAAGTGGATCAGCTGAAGAGACTGAGAGGGCTGCCCTTGCTGTGTGACCTGGGGCTCACCTGCAGTTTGTTGTTTCCACTAAGGTAGAGGAAAGGGGACTTTGCTGTGTGCTGTGTCCCCCCACCTGCTTGAAGAGGGACATGTGCTGTGTGCTTTGTACCTCTGAAGTAAAATAGTTTCCAGGTGGTAGACCAGTGATCGAGTGAGGTCCTGAGCTGGTAGGAGAATTGTGTTCTGGTGAGTGCTTCCCTGTGAGGGTGCGGAAACCCAGAAGTAGAGGTAGGGTGGGGCATTCTTGCCCGTGACCTCTGGTCAGCCTGGGGGTGTGGACCCTAGGTTGTTGGATCAGTGGTAGTTGAAGCTACACTGAGAGAGAGAGTGGAGAATGGCTATTGTGTGCCAGGGGTTACTACCCCCGCTCTGTGGATTGGTTAGGACCTGTGAGATGTGGTTGGTCTTGGCCATGGATGACTGGGGAGTACCAGTGTGGTATCCTAGTTGTGTCAGAGAGTTATTATTTGGAGGTAACCAGGTGGGTTCAGAGTGGCGTAGAACCGGAAGGTGTCCCTGCTGTGCGGGTCCGTGTCCGTGTTTTGTCGCCCAAAGCAAGGAAGCCCATCAGTGGAGTGATTGGTCTACCCTGCGTTTTGGCTGGAAGGGGGTTGTGTTGGACCCGGCCCTTTGGGCAGGTTCACCCCGAGACTTTTTGCTTTTTCCTAGCCTGTTTCTGTGACCTGGTGTTTGTGATTTTAGGCCTCTGCGCACTTTTTCACTGTGGCACAGTGTAAAGTGCTTGAGTTCTCTGTGTATGTGTGATGAGTGACCTGCCCTCCCATAGGAATGAATGGGGAATATGTATGCCCATGGTAGTTCCTGATGTGTGGGGAGTGCAGGGGCGAGTTTGGTATGAGAGAACTCGTGAGACTGAATGCTGCGAAATGGTATATGCGGCATGATTGTGTCTAGTCTAGAAGTGCCACTTTTAGAAGTTGGCATATTTGTGTAATTTCAATCAATCAATCAATCAGTGACATTTATAGAGCGCACTACATACCTGTAGGGTCTCAAGGCGCTGGGGGAGGGGGGGTGCCGCTACTGCTCGAACAGCCAGGTCTACACATTGCCTCCGAGTTTAGCCTTACTGCTCGTGCCAAGCTACTAAGGGGGTGAGCAGGGGTTATCTTGGCGTGTGACTTCCTTGCCCTGACTAGAATGGTGGTTTCTGCCTAGCTTTGGAGTCAGCCTTAGCCAACCAGAAATAGCCAGTTCTAACAGTTACCGACCCATATCCCTTCTGGATTCTCTAGGGAAGGTCGCTGGACATATTTTATTAGATCGACTCCAGGATTGGGCAACAGATCACAATGTATTTTCGGACTTACAATATGGGTTTCGCGAGGGGTTGGGTACAGTGGACCAGGCCTTGAACCTTTCACTCTTAATTGGGAAATATGTTCAAGCAAAAGGGGGTACTTGCACATGGTTTATGTGGACCTGACTGCAGCCTTCGACTGTGTCAGTCATATTAAACTATGGGCAATTATCTTAGCTATGGGGTGGACCCTGCATTGGTGAATTTTTTATGGGAACTCTATTCCGGGACATTGGCGAGAGTCAGGTACGGAACAGGGGGAGAACTTACTGAGTCCTTTCGGATAGAGAAGGGGTCAGACAAGGTTGTGTTCTGGCCCCCTTCTTATTTACACTATATACAAATGGGCTCGAAGCAGCGATGGTGGAAGGGAGCCAGGACCTGCCAACAATCTGTCGTCGGCCTATTCCAGCGCTATTATACGCCGACGACGCAGTGATCCTGGCAAAAAAAAACCTCCAGCTTTAGCGGTCATTTAAATAAGTATTGTACTTTCATGAACTCCCTGAACCATCAAAGTAAATATAAAAAAAGACCTATGCCATGCATGCTGGCCCCAGACCGAGAAAAATCAAAGCTATCTCTGTTAATGATACCATACTAGAGTGCACTGCATCTTATTCCTATTTGGGGATTATGATAGATAATAAGTCCAAATGGACAATAGCCATTAATGCGAGGAAACTATTATTCCTGAGGGCCGCCACTGCGCTGGTGGTATTTGCTCAGACGTTAGGGAAGAGATCACCGTAGGCAATGTTAAAGATCTTCCAGGCTAAATGTGTCAGTGTTGCTAGTTATGGTTCGGGGCTATGGGGTTATTTGAATACGGAAGCAATACAGAGGGTTGAGAACTCCTTCTTACGATATTTATTAGCGGTCCCTCAAAGTACTTCAACATATGGCTGCCACATAGAACTAGGGCTGGATTACATATCGGATATCTTAAAAATTCAACCGATTATGTAATGGCGCCGCATTTGGACTACAGTCCAGTGCGACCCGACACAACGCCTTTTAGAGGATTGCATGACGCTTGACAATATGCACAAGATTAAATGGCTAGCCTACGTGAAGTCCTTTTTTAACGATCTAGGTCTCCAGAGATATTTCTATGATCCGCTAACTATCTCCGAGATTCCTAAGAACGAGTTGAAAAAATGATGTCTCCTCCATTTAGGCCAGTTACGATTAACTACTGAGATAGGGAAAAGCTCAACTCAGCACTTACTGGCTATTCAAACTACTTTTTCCATTAAACCGTATCTAACATTTAACTTGAACCAATATGAAAATTTTTTGTTAACTCGTTTTAGATTTGATATCTTTTTTCGGTTAATTTATTTTCCACAACAGAATGACTGGTCAAGGAATTTACCACTGTGCTCATGTGATACTATCTCTTCACAATCTGCAATCCATATATTTCTGTTTTGCAGATTTTATGAGATTCCACGTAGACTTTGGATTGTCCCCATACTGAGATCTATGGGGTTGAGGGCTTGCCGTCCATCCTTTTTAGCGCTCCAACTTTTGGATAATGAGGCATATGCCAAATCTATAGCTCGTTTTTTGAAATTTTGTGCTAACCACCACCACGACCTTGGTCAGATGCTGATATATATGTATACCCAAATTATGAAGTTTAAAAATTTTAAATATTGAATTAATTAACAAGCATGTAAATGGATTGTTGTATGATTCTTGCTGATTCCAACTTATGCAACAAATTGTTTTAAATGTACTTTTATGGTTTTTCTAAAAATTATGAAAACCGAATAAAGATGATTTGAACTTGATCTTGAACTGGAGCATTCACCTTCAGCTTGATGTCGTGACCTCTCATGGGGTGTGATATTACTGTGCCTTTAATAATGTTGTTACAATTTCCACAATGCACACATGGTCTGGTTCCTTTGTAAGCTGTAGGTGTTTCTGTCTTTGACTTAAGTATCTCCCCAAGGTTCTTCCCTCTGGTGTGGGCGAAAAGTGGTGGTCTGTCGAATATTGAATTGAAATAGGGTTCTAAATTCAAAATAGGCCAATGCCTTCGAATTATCCTTTTGAAGTTTGTGCTTGATGTGGAAAACTTAGATACTACCACCATTCTGGCATTATCAATTTTTTTGTTCTCCTTTAGTAGATCAGTTAGCTTCATCTGATTCACCCGTTCCTTTGCAGTGGTGATGGTTGCTTGAGGATATCCTCTTTTAGCAAATCTCTCTCCCATTTCTTCAATTCTTTGTGTGGCTTTCATAGGATTAGACGTGATTCTTTAAAATCCCATCATTTGCGATGTAGGGAGATGTTGTTTCAGCGCGGTCTGGTGGAAGCTGCTATAATGCAATGTATTATTTTTGTCAGTGCTCTTTTTATACATGTCTGTCTCTATCCCATTTCCTGATAGCGTAACTTCTACATCTAAGAACGTAAATTTTTTATCGGAAATTTCCCATGTCAATTAAATTCGTTTGTCGGTCATGTTCAGTTGTGACAATGCTTCCTCTAATTTTTCTCTTGTGTTTTTCCAAATTATGAAGATGTCATCTATGTATCTTACTATGAGTTTAGTGTCTGTTTGCCAATTGGGGTTACTGAGGATGTTCTCTTCTTCATATGCCTTCATAAAGATATTCGCATACACAGGTGCAGCGCAATTGCCCATTGACGTGCCCACGAGTTGCTGGTACCAGTCTTCTTTGTATTTAAAATAGCTTTGGTATAAAGTAAATACCATTAATTCCATCAAAAAAGTCTGCATGGGTAGGTTCAGGTTGGTCGCCAGTATCGCTTGCTCCATTGCCTCTATCCCTGAAGCGTGCGGAATCGACGTGTAAAGCGACTTAACATCTGCTGTGCATAATAGCAGTTGCTCTTCTTGTCTGATTTCCACTGTTTGAAATTTTACTAGGAAATCTGTTGTGTCCTTGATATATGTGGTCATCTCTTTTACTGTTGGTTGCATGTATTTATCTAAAAATTGCCCAATGGGTTCATGTAGGCTCCCTCTCGTGGAGACAATCGGTCTTAGTGGTGGATCTCTCAAATTTTTGTGAACCTTTGATGTCATGTAAAAACTGAGACTTTTAGGATTAGCTTTCAATAGAAAACTTTTAGTTCTTTCCTTGATCACACCGTTCTCATAAGCCCTCTGGATAATCTCTTCTAAAATCTTCATGTATTCATTGGTCGGATTCCTGTCTAATTTTAAATAGATCGTAGAATCAGAAATGTGTTCCTGGATTTCAGCCTCATACATGCTGATATTCATTATCACTAAACCTCCTCCTTTGTCAGCTTTAACGCAAATAATGTGATCGTTGTTGGCCAATTTTTTAAGTGTCTCTATGTCTTTTTCGATAACATTTTTCCTGATATTTTTATTGCACTTCATTTTGGTTAGATCCTGTTTAGCCAAATTCTCAAACAGACCTAACGTTTTGTGGCTTGTTGGAGCTTGGTACGTGCTTTTAGGTCTTAATCCCATTTTCAAAAAAATGCCTCAATCTCAGCTTCCTCATTAATCTAAACAAACTAATCTCTAATTCCAGAGTGTTAGTATTCAATTCAATTCAATTATACTTTATTCAGATTTTAGTGAGTGAAAAAACCATATAAGTTCAATAATAAAAACATTTGTTTAAAAATAGTGAGACTGTTTACATCTATAATACAATAAATATATTAAAAAGAATGTAAAACATAGTTAATATTTGCCATTTTGCTGCGAGGACCACTTCATGTCGGAAACATAAAAATATGCAGAATATCCAGGTATAAAAGTCAATCAGAACATGATAAAAGATAGGAAAGAGTAGGCAAAAAATGGCCAATTTTTACATAAAGTGCAAGTGTTTCAACAGGATAGTTCTAAATTTGGTCTGTGTTTTAGGCAGAGTTTTAAAAATCTAGCCAAACTTTTTGCAAAACACTCTGTTTCCAGATATTGGATTGCCAGAAAGGCTGGACGGTATTATCAAAGCCCTAGAATTTTTAATATTGGTATGACCCACTGTGACCTTGCTTCCTGATAACATTTACAAAATATAACCACATGAAATGTGGACTGAGAAAAGACGCCGTTACAGGGACAAGGAGTCAGTGGATTCGACCAGTCATTGACCTTAGAAAATGTGATCAAATGGTGAAATGTGTTTATTCTAAAACGAATTAGAACAAACCTGTCAAATCCGCTCAGATTGAAGGTCAAATAAGACTGGATGTTCAAAGTAGTTTGAACCTGTAAAATGTGTTGGGCTGAACTTTTGGCGGACTCAGTAGCCAATCGTAGTTCCGCCATATGCGCCAGGCATAATTTCTTAACGTTTTTTCTGGGAAACTCAGTAATCTGTTGTGGATTATAATAGTACCGGGAAAGACCCAGGTCAGTCAAAAAATATTTTATATAAGCCAACCAGGCCATTTTATGTACCTTGTTGAAGGCAAGGCAATCGCTTATGAGCTCCCTGTAGAACGCTAATTTTGGCACAGACCATATTTGGTGCCATAATAGGAGCGGTTGAAGTCTGACTAGGTCAGTACCATATGGGAGGCCAAGTTCTATAATGCAAGTAAAGGTGGAGGTACTACGCGGAACCGCTAAGAGGTACCTAAGGAAACTATTCTCCACCTTTTAAAGTGCCTCCACTCTTGCATGACCCCAGACTCCTGCTCCATAGATCGCCACGCTAAGACATTTAGCCTGGTAAATCTGAGTCATTTCTACAGGCGATCATTTGCCCAGCCTGTGGGCAAAATTAACCAGGGCAGTGGTAGTCCTAATAAACGACAGCTTCCTTGCCTCTATTGCCTGCTTCCAGGAAGATTTGTTATCTATTAAAATACCAAGATAGGGATATGCAGTGGTGGTTTCCAATTTGAGTTGTTCAATAAATATACTGCATGTTTTCTTATTCCCAGCCCCTGCAGTCATGACGAAAGTTTTTTTAATATTTACTTTTAGATCCAATTCTGCCATGTAGGTATAATATCTGTCAACTGCATATTGGAGTTCTAGGGGGGTTTGCGCTATAATTACGGCATCGTCCACATAGAGTAGGGCGGGTATTGGTCTTTTTCTCACTCATGGTAGGTCCCTGGACCCCTTCAACATTGCCCGCTCCAGCCCGTTGGTATAGAGCGAGAACAGGAAGGGGGCCAGGACACAGCCTAGCCTGACCCCTCTTTCCACTCTGAACGGCTCTGTAAGATTACCCCCGTTCCATACCTAACTCTGGCCGTTGCATTTGAATACAATTCTTTTAGAAAATTTAGTAAGGGAGGATCAACCCTCATTTTACTCAATACCTTCCACAATTTAGAATGGCTTACGCAGTCAAATGCGGCTGACAGATCTACGTAAGCCATGTAAAAACCACCCCCCTTAGCACTCGTGTATTTGGCCATCAGTAGGGCCAGGTTAAGGGCTTGTTCTGTTGTGCCCATACCCTCCCTGAACCCATACTGAAGATCAGAGAGAATGTTATGATCCTCTGACCAATGGGTTAGGCGGTCAAGAATGATTCGTCCTACTACCTTTCCCAAGGAGTCTAAAAGGGATATTGGCCGGTAGCAAGTTGGAGACTGCCGGTCACCCTTTTTGAATATCGGGACCAGTATGGACTTAGTCCAGGAATCGATAAGGCAGACCTCGCATGATGCTAACAGAATCCTTGTAAGTATAGGAGACCAGAGGTCTATGTTGTACTTATAAAAGTCCACAGGGACCCCTTGCTAGCTTTTAATGCAATTTCTACTTCTTGGATGGTAATCTCGAGTGGGATAGGGAAGGATGTGGGGGAGAGGGTATGGTTTAACCCATCAACATCGTCTAGTGGGGTACTTTCATCAGTCGCTATTCTAAAAATCTGTGAGAAGTGATCTATCCATGTTATTTCATCAATGGCTACTTCTATATTGGGGGTTTCTCTATCGTCATTTAGGAAAGACATTTTAACAATTTTCCAGAAGGACGTGAAGTCCTTTTCGGAACAGCTCTTGTGTAATTGATCCCAGGCCTCATTTTTTATTTCAAGTTTCTTTGTTTTTATGGCCTTATTATAGGCTTTCCTCAGAAATGCTATTTTATTTTTGTTTCTTATTGGTTTTCGTAAGGAGTCTTTTAAGGCAGAGTAAGCCTTTTTGCATGTGCTATTGAACCATCCCTGGGTTATTTTTGTTTGCCTCTGCTGTACAGTGAGATCATCTTTTATTGTTCTTGCTATGGCTGCAAAGTTTGTTAAAATCTCCGCATGTGTGGGAGAATCACTCAGGGAAACCACTATAGAGTCTGCAGTTTTTTACCACTGTCTCAGTTATTCATATTGGATAAATTTTTTCCCATTTAAGGGAATATCCGTTTAGTCTATCTAAGATCAATTTAGCTTATGCTAATGCTTTAGACCTGGGCTTGTGCATGGAAGTGTTTGGGTTGTTTAATTTTATGCTAATCGGGAAGTGGTCACTAATCGCGTTTTTTTGAATTCTAAAATGTAATAATCGGGACGCTATATTTCTGGATACGCATATAAAATCAATTATAGTATTTGCACCTCTTCCACTAAACGTCTGGGTCAACACAACCTGGGGTATGACCAGCTCGTTGGCTAATGCGAGATCTATTAAAAAAAGGGTCTCATTTAAGCAGTTCCCAATTATCGTGTGAGGGAAATGAGTTAGATTTTTCCCCTCCTCGTCGGTCAGGCTGGACGCTGGGCAGTTGGCATTGCCACACGGGGATATGTTAAAGTCACCTCCCCAAATTATGAGCATATTTTTGGAGCTCTTAAATTTGAAGTCCAACAGAGTGGACCTGATCTCTTTCAAAACGGGAATAAGCTGTATGTTATAAATGTTGTTATAAAAATTAACCAAGAGATAGGAATCTTGTTTGGTTATTCCCAGAGAGATTATTTGAAAGTTTGGCTCTAATTTAAGGGGGACAATGTATTTATAATCTAAAAGATTGGATATGAATGTTGACAGATGACCTTTCGCTCTTCCAGATGTAGAAGGAATAGCAGAAGAAAAGTAGGTTTTGTATCCCTGCAAATGTGTGGGAGAAGTGGTCCACGTTTCCTGCAGACATATGACTAAAAATTTACTAGAATATTTAATCCAAATATCATTATCTATTTTGGTTCGGAGTGCCGCTATGTTCCAAAATACTATGTCGATTCCTAACCTATCCCAATCTCCCTTCTCCTGTGGTCCCAATTTGTCATTACTCCTTGTGTGCGTAGGGCTGTCCCGTTGTATCACATCCGATAGTTCCGTTTGTTCCTGTGGCACGGTATGGAGTAGGTTAGGGACTACATTTTTTACTGAGTTAGAAAAATAGTTATCCCGGGGTCTAAGACTCTCTGTGATTGTAGGAGGTTGTGGAATATAGGGGGAGAATGTTATAACTAAGGGAGTATATGCCTCCTGACATCTGAATTTGGTAATATTGAGTCAATCGATGTCCCCAAGGCCCGATAAAAGGCTAAACCTGTTATTTGGATGGCGATACTGGCAATTTCCAAAGTGGGGACCGTAGATGTTGGTGTATATGTTTGTGTTGTTAGGACCAGCCCCGGTACAAGGTGGATAGAAGAATCCTAGCGGCAGGACACTAATGTCACCTGAGACTACTGTGTATCCACGTTCTGCCCATAGAATATTCTTCACTAATTCTGGGGTTTTAAAAGTGAGAACTATACAGTCGCCATGACAAGTTTTTCTGCGAGACCCAACCCAGTGTACCCTCCTAGCCATCATAACCCCTTCCATGCTGATGACGAACCCCAGCCGTCATGCACTACGGTGCTCGTGTGCTGATGACGGCTGGGGTTCGTCACGGCCCGCCCCTGTTCGTGCTGTTTACAGCACACCAGGGGAATCGAGGCCGCATGGAAAGGGTTAATCTCACTGAACAGTTGGTGGGTTAGACCCGTCCTTTCCCCTAACCAATAAAGAGATTTATTCCTCAAGGAGTCCCAATTTTATTTTTGTGATGGTGCTAATTTTGGGACATTTGTTAGAACGACTACATACGGAGTTACTTCCGGTGGTAAATGTAAATGCTGATCTATACTGAATTTGTCCGGATGTCTTCCATAAGGAATGGATCCAGGAGTAACCTTTGGTTGTTGAAAATGAGGATTAAAACTGCTAGTGGGTCCTATTATAGTAGTTGCCCTGTGTTCATTTCTTGACCCTATGTCGGGTAATGAGTTTGAGGTGTTCTTCTGTAAGGGTAAATCTTTTATTATCCAATTTATATTGTGTGGAGGGTTAGGCTGGTTCAGTGGATTTATTATTTTAGTGTCAATGTCTATGGGATATAACTGTCTGGTTAATAAGTTGTTCCCTGTGATCGCAGTGGCTTGTTCAGAATTTGCCAAATGTTGAGGGTTCGCATGCTCAGGGTTTCTTGCAATTATTTGCTCTATTTTGATCTAATCTATGGCTCATTTGATCTAATCTAACTCTTAGATAGAGGTCCATTCTTTCCACTAGTGTCGCTAAGTTTCTTATTTCATTTGAATTGTTTTCACTTTTTCTATTGCTATCTTCCTTCCCCTTATAAGAGGCTTTTCTAGTTCCCACTCTCTTTTTTCCTTGGTAACCCTGTTTTGTGACTAGTAACGAGGTGGGCTTCAGTGTTTTTTGGGAGCTGTTATTATTTTCTCTGTGTTTCTGGACACCCATTTTTTCCGTGCCCTGTACTGGGTTCTTCTGCTTCTTCTGGGGGGGCTGTTTCGGGGAGTCCGAGTCAGTTACTACTATCTCATCTGAGTGAAGCAGTACACAACCATTTAAAGCTGGTTTTGATTTTGAGGCTTCTGCCAGGGTTTCTAATAATTCAATTTGGTCCGGGGGCGAAGCAGAACCTGCTTCCAGTGACTCGACCACTGATGATATTTGTTTATCTAAAGCACCCATGGCACCCGTCAGGTAGCTTAATAAAGTTTGCTGTGTATCCCCCAAATTTTGGACTTGTCCCCCCACCTTGGGGCTGGGCATCTTTCTCTTGCCCATACTCCTTCCAGAAGAATTATTTTAATCAACAGGGTTTTATATAATACGATTTTGTTATAGATTTCCCCTGTCCCTCCGCTGTTAATCCAAAGAGGAACCCCAAAAATCTGGTGATTTAATTAAAAAACACTTAATTAGGAAGATAAACACAAACTACACAGTCAGTATAAGTGCACTAATAGTTCCACGAAGGCGGAGGGTCAAGTAGTTAGTCAATCAGGTAACCAAGAATAGCGATTTTTCCTTACTGTCTTATCTTCCTCTGATGCAAGCCTGGAAGTGAGGCTTAGGAAATAGGCCCAGCCCGGCCTCAACCGGCCTCTGACGGGCGCGGACGGGCCCGCCCTTGGCCCGGGCTTCGCCCGGGCAGCGCCCGCGCGCATCCCATGCTGCGGGAGTCCGCGTGGCTATTTCAGCGCCTCCTGGCACTTGGGTGAATGACGCACTTCCGAGGCGCCCCCAAGCACTCCGGGATGTGTAGTTCCCCTCAGGTCGGGCAGCCAGATAGTGCGAGTGAGTGCGGCTTGATGTATTGAGCCGCATACAGCCAGCGGTAGTCCCCCTCCTGTGGCCTTGATCGGCGGGAGGGTGTGCAGCAGTTCAGGAATCTTGGCAGCAGGTATTTGCGCGCGGAGCGTTAGTATGTGTGGTAGGGACAAAAGATGTCCCTTTTTGTAGAAGTGTTAGTTCATTGTGTGATATTGTGAAATCTGAAATATTAATCACTAGTTGTCTTTCACTGTTGTTTTCTTCTTCTCTTTCAATTTCCCTGCAATACTCCTTGTGTTGGGTACCTCTTTTTCTCTTTCCCCTCCTGGGTCGCCTTTTTGCTGGTCGCCTTGTTCTAAAAAAAGGCACATGGATATTTGGATATTTGAATACTTATCTGTTGAATACATCATATATTTCGACTGTAATTCGACTGTAAGACAAATATGTTATCTTTTTGATTTAAAGCGATCCTCCCTGAGGAAGGGCTCTATGCCCGCAATGCATAGGATCTTAAGCTGGATGCCATAAGTCATGTGTATTAATGAAATGACAAAACAATTTCATGAACAATAACTTACAAAGATGAAAATAAGAATATGAATAAAGATTCGAATTTGAAATTGAAATGAAGTGAATTACATTCATTTATGGAGTCCTTGGGGTAATACCAAGAACAAGAAGGTGTGCACAAGGGGATGTAACTAATGAATAATTAGTAACACATGTGTCAAGTTTGTAGGTAGACGTCCAGGACAAGAGGCGTTACCCTTGGAGCACCCATAATTTTCCAAGCAAACCAGCTTTAATTTGTATTTGAATTAAACCAAGGCTGTGCACTAATCTCAACCATATTCACATATTAACCCCCTATTATAGAAATGTACCCTGCTGAAATGCTGTATTTAAAATGGAGACCATGGCTGTACGTTGTGCCACCTGACTGCAGTAGGTTAGCGGTCTAGATGTTAGGTACCCAGCCACCCCTGCTTTTGGAGGGAAAGCCTGGCACCCAGGGTGCTCTACTCCTCCCCCTGAGCCAGTTTGAACCAGTTCGCCAGAGAATTCCAGAAGCTTCTGGCACTGTCTTGTAGGTGGGGTGAGGGGGTTATAAATAAGGGAGATGTGCCACCATGTGCTGAGACAGTGCTGGGACAGGAACGTGAGGGGACCTGCTGCCAGGGGATACCGCCACTTGGGCCTGTGTGCTGGACCCTGCACCCATCTATCACCCCTCTAGTGTCCCCAGGGCTAGTGGAAGCCCCACTTCAGGAGTTCAGGTGGCTGTTCAGGAGGAGGGCCACGCTGCAGTGGAGGATTGTGTCAACCTACCGCCCTGTTTTGATGAAGCCCCCACTGACTCTTGACCTGGCCCAGTAGTGCCTGCTGCACTGTCCCCCGGCCCCCTGAGGAAGTAGGGCCCTCCTAGGTCCCTGAAGCTGCCGGGACCCTGCGCCATGCCAGCGCTGCACCTAAAAGCGCCTTGGACTGGACCTCCACCACCCAGGAGGTGAGAAGCGTTACCCTGGGGCTTGCTGCTGGGACTGTCCGCCCCCCCTTCGCTGTGTGCCTGAAGCGCTGTGCCTAGAAGAAGCGCTGCATGCCGGGAAGAGTTGCTGCCTGATGTGCACCTGTCAAGTGCTATACCTCAAGCCCCAGAGAAGAGGAGCTGAGGCCTACCGGCCTGATCACCAAGTGGAAGGGGCTGCTGGTATGCCCCCACGTCGTGTGGATCAAGCGCTATAATCTTGAAGCTGTGCCCCTTGGAAGCGCTGGGCCTCTGAGACCTGCTGCTGGCCTGAGCACTGTGAGCGCTGCTGTGACTGCCCCCAAAGCGCTGTAAGTGCCTGACCGCTATCCGTGCCCTTTTAGCTTGGGGCCCTGAGAATGCTGTCTCCCTAAGCGCTGTGGCTGAAAGCACTGCTGGCCCCATCACAGCCTCCGCCTAGTACCCGTAGAGCGCTGTGGGGAAGAGAAGCGCTAGCTGGGCAACTCACCGCCGCGGCCCCCACACTGCCTGCCGAGGCGTCAACCTGCCGCTCACTGCGAAGGCGCTGCACCGGAGCGCGCCTGAGGTCGAGTGTCACCGCTGCGGCCCCAGCGCCAACGTCCTGATCCCTGCGGCAGCCCCCGGAGCTGGGAAATGGCGGCCGCCAAATTCCAGTAGGCCGCGCTGGGCCTGAAGCCATCACGCCCCTCACGTGACGGGGGTGCCCTGCCGCGTCATCGGCTGCGCCCCGCCTTTGCTGCCGGCTATTGGAAGTGAGGCCGACACGCCCTGCATGCCGCGCTGCCATTGACGGCCGTGGGCACGCCCCCTCTCAGCCGCCTGTGATTGGACGGGGCCCGGGAAGCCTCTGGAGGCCTGGGACCGGGAGAGGAACCCACGCGGGGGCTCAGGGAAAGTGCGAGAGCCCCCCTTCAGCCGGCCCAAGCCCCGGAGGGGCGCCACACCCCCAGGAGGCCCAGATGCCGCCGGAGGGCACTAAAGTGAGCGCTTGCCCCCACCGGGTGTTGCACCAGCCGCCATTACCGCCGCAAGGGGCCCGAGTAGGCCCGAAGACTTCAGGTAAGGCCAGGGGGAGGCCCCAAGATCGCCCATCCCCCGGGAGACCTATAATTGGGCCTTGTTGGCCCTAGTTGCATACCAGCCCCCCTGAACTGGACAAACGCCCAAATTAAGTACCGGTTGACTGGTGTTGGTGACAATGGTAACCCCTGGCTAGGGGAGTGCTCTCGCCAGCCTGCCCTTAGCAGGCAGCTGAGTTGAGGTTAATGATAGTGGATTTGGCCCTGAAAACATCAGTAGTAGAAAAAGTGAACTACTCAAAGAAGAAAATGCATCTTCATCATTATCAGTCTTGATTCTGAAAATATATTAAATTATGTTGAATGAGCTTATCAATTGGTGCTATTGGAGAAAATTAATTGAAATTGGAAAATCAGAGAAGCAGTACCAGCTATATGTGGGGGTGCTACCGTTTAGGTCAATTTGAGAGATATTGTTTTGGGGAAAAATAGACATCGGTAAAAGAACTAGAAAGGAGGCAGTTTTCCCCTTTATTTGAAACATCTTGCAAGACCCATTTCCCCTTTATTTGATACATCATGCAAATGCGATCAAAGGGACAAAGTACATTGAGAGCATTACTGGTAGTCATCAAGATACTAAAACATTCATGTATACATATGTTTTTATATGATTATTTGTCTTGGAAAGTACTGATTTGTAACATTTTGCCTTCTTGTAGCACAAACTATCATTCAAAGGAGCGGTTTTTGTTGGTTGTGTATACCTATCCTATACAGACTATAAATCAAAGTTGTGGAAGTTATGCCGCCAGAAATGTCAGCTTCGGTGTTTGATGGGGCCAAAATTGCCCTCATAGGGTACATATCTTTAAGGTAAGGCTTATTTTCATATTTTGTAATGTTGCCAGATTAGTTTGGTTCGTGAGATATGGGTGTCAAAGAGATCTTGGTTCCTCTAAAATACCTGGCTCCTACAATGTAGATTGACTTCCCGCCATGACATTTTCAATTGAACTATGCTATGAATGAGTATGTTTACATTACTAGCAACCACAACAAGATGGTAGACAGGGTGCTGAAACTTTTCAAAGACTCACCCCCAGTCAAGAGATCTGGGCCTAAATCCATAATTCTTTTGCTCAATGTGCCACTCCAGTTTGGATCCAGCCATATTCAAATCAGTATTGACCCTGCTCCCCATGGGGACAACCCAGCCCACACTGCCAGGCCAAGTTCTTCCTGGACAGAAAACAAGCATCCTGAGACCTGTTTTGGCGTATCACCCCATATCAGCCAGGCTAGCTTGAATCCAGTTGCACTGCGAGAAAGGAACCCGTGTCTGGGCATACCCTTGGCCACTTAGGGTGAACATAGCAAACACAAGATGATGGATGGAGTGCTGAAACCTTTCAAACACTCACCCCCAGTCAAGAGATCTGGGTTGAATCCATTGTTCTTTTGCTCACCATGCCATTCCAGTTTGCACCCAGCCATATGCAAATCAGTCTTGACCCTGCTCCCCATGGGAACAGTCCAGCCCAAATGGCCAGGCCAGGTCCTCCCTGAACGGTAAACAATCTTCCTAGGACTGGTTTCGGACTATCACGCGTCATCAGCCAGACTTGTTTGAATCCAGTGGCACAGCAAGCAGGAGTCCCACATCTGGGCATACCCTTGGCCTTTTAGGGTGAACATAACAAACACAACAAGATGATGGTCAGAGTCCCGATACATTTCAAACACTCATCCCAGTAAGGAGTTCTGGGTTGAATCCATTGTTATTTTGCTCACCATGCGACCCCAGTTTGGACCCATACATATGCAAATCTGTACTGACCATACCCACCCCCCAATTTACATTACTGCTATTGGAAGTGTACCTCAGAAGCAGTGAATTAAGATATTTTTGGGTGATGATGCCATGAGTCTTGAGGATGGCATTGAAAGTTTTGAACTTTATTCTTTGTGCTATTGGCAAGCACTGCAGTCTTGGATTTGCAGTCTCTAGAATTTAAATACCTTTGAGAGGGTGTTTTGCTCCATGTAAATCCTGGAGCAAATTAAGGTACATAAAGTGCCCTCCTATGAATCTTTAGCTTCGACTGAGGATAGCATCAAAGTTTAATACATTTCAATAATGTGAAGAACATTTGGCTCCACAATGCCCATTCGGCAGTTGAACACTGCCACGAACTGTCAGAATTAATTGATACGCATCACATTGACCTAATTGTTGTGACAGAAACCTGTGAAAATGTAACCTCAAGGCCAAATCTCGGAGCAGCTACTCCCGCAGGTATCTTCTTGTATAGACTTGATAGACTCTTAAAAAGAGATGGAGGTCTGGGGGTCATCTACAAAAACTTTTTTAAAGCCTGATTTGAACCAGTTTCATCTTTAGATTGCGAAGCATGATCCTTCAGCTTCGAAATTTCACACAAACAAACTTTTGCAGGTTTATTAATCTACCGTCCTTCCGGGCCTAAAGGCAGCTTTCTGAAGACCGTATTCTCACAATTGGAAGCAAGGGCACATGCAAAGGAATTCACAGTGTTAGGAGATTTCAACTATTACCTGAATGAATGAATGAATGAATTTAGGATTTCTATAGCGCATGGCTGCCCGGAAGCGTCCCAGCGCTGAGATTGCAAACAAACAACTGAGGATGGAAGCAGAGGAGTAAGGGAGAGAGGTTATTGCGGGAAGAGGTGGGTCTTGAGAAGTTTCCGGAATTTCATGTGGTTTGGTTCAGACCGGAGTTGGGTTGGTAGAGTATTCCAGGGGGTTGCGGCTATCACCGAAAAACGCCGTCCACCGGTCCAAGCTCTTTTGATTCGATGGACCTTGGCCAGGTTGCCTTGGGCTGATCGTAGGGGCCTATTGGGTTTGTATGGGAAAAGCATAGTTTTCAGCATTGGGGGTCCTTGATTTTGCATGGCTCTGTGAGTGGTACATAGGGTTTTGAATTTGACCCTTTCACGGATCGGCAACCAGTGTAACGTCTTTAGGGCAGGTTTGGCCGAAACTCTGCTGGAGGTTCCCGTGAGGATCCTAGCAGCGGCATTTTGTGTTCTCTGCAGAACATTGAGCGTAGCTTCTGGGGCGGCCAGGAAAAGAGCGTTGCAGTAGTCTAATCTTGACAATATTAGACCTTGGATGAGCATTTTTTGTGATGTTGCAGGGAGTAGTGGGAGAATCTTCCTAGTTGAGCGGAGTAAGCCCACACAGGTACCGGCTGTTTTTTTCGCCTGTGTTGTCATGGAGAGGTTCTGTTCCAGCCAAAAACCTAGACTTTTAAGTTCAGTCTTGGGTTGTGGGAGGGGACCTAGGCATGAAGGCCACATAGCAATGGGGAGGGATGGTGATTGATGTCCCAGGAGCATGAGCTCGGTCTTCGAGCCGTTAAGCTTAAGCCTTAAGTTGGACATCCAAGCGTGAATACCTTCTAAGCAGTCATGGAGGTTTTTGATTTTGTCTTCTTCTAGTGAGAATGATACAATCATTTGGGTGTCATCAGCGTAAGTGACGGCTTTTATCCCAAACAGTAAGGATACATCGGAACTCTTGGAAACAATGAAGACTTTAGGCCTTTCGCAGTTTGTGCAACAGCCTATCCATCTTGCAGGCCAATGAGCATTTTTTCCAACAACCAACACATAAAAATTAAAGAAATCTTGCCCCTAACTTGGTTGGACCCCTCTGCTATAAGTGTCAGGACTTTGCCCATACTGCGCCTACATTGCATGAAAACTACACATCCCATGATTCCTTCCCGCTATCGCAGTCACGGAATGTTCTAAAAATTGTGTTTATGTTTCAAATAGGCAATTCATGGTCGCAAGAAGAGAGGTAAAAGAGGCTGACATCAGAGAGCCTTGTTGTTTTACTTTTATGCAGGTATACAGGGTTCATTTAGCGAGAATTCATGAGAGTAGCCATAATGTGATTGTTGTTGCTTATGAAGGTATTATTTGTCGTTTCCGGTTTCCCTTTCCCTGCAGACCCCTTCCTTTCCCTTCCCTTCTTCTCTCTTCCTATTTTTCCCTCACCTAATGGATCAAACACCCTGTGTAACATATTCAGGGTGTTAGTGGCATTTGGAGGTGGACCATTGGATTCCGTGGAGTTAAACCTGACAATAAGTATCGAAATATCTGCTTTTTTGAATATTCAGCCAAAGAAAATTTCTAAAGGTAATACTCACTATCAGGACTGGAAAAAGGCTGACAGTTAGCAGCTTTTATCGCAACTGGTTGCTCAACAATCATCTTTCGCCTGTGACACAGAGGCAGCCTCAAGAGAATATATGGAATGGTTAGTGAAGCCATTTCTGAAGTAGCCCCACTTAGGACATCAAAAGCAGATAGGAAAAAATCTTCAGTCCACTGGTTTTCTGAGATACTTAGCAGTAAAAACAAAACTACAGAAGACTTGAGAGAAAAAGGAGGGCATGATATAGCAATCTAGACAAGGAAATCTACAAAAGCCCTCTGTCCGATGAGGCACCATAAAAATAACATTAAGGGCTATACCTACTGTTTCATCCTTTATCATATCTTTGTTATGTTCATTTGTATCTGCTTGGGTGACATCATATGGTTCCAGAGATGCCTGCCTGTACACCTTGTTTACATTCCAATGACATTCTGTATTCTGAAGGTGGTTAATGAAGACAGAGCCAGTTGCATCTGGATCTTATAGCAGAAAGGCTGTTAATGCTGTGCTGGACAATAAATCCATTTAAATTCATTTGATTCCTGGATTGAATTTTAACAATTTTGGCGATGAGGGAGAAGAACCAAGTACACTCCAGTCATTTATCAGCACAGGTACGGAGTGCTTTAAAGAATTTTCTATTATTTATTATTTCTGTGCTTTGATAGCACCAGCTGCAGTTTTCAAGATTTTATTTTCATAATTGTGCATTGATGGCACCTGCGGCTGTTTTTTTTTTATGAAATGTGAATTAATTTAAGGAAATTTCACCTACTTAATGCTTTTGGGACTTTCACAAAATAACTTGAACAATCTTTGTTAATATATTTTTTTTTCTATGGCACTTGGATTAATATTTGGATTGATGTTTATTTATTCAACATCACTAGAAGTCATGCAATAGACTTGCAATTACTTCGAAATTATTTACACTCTTTTTTTTGGATTTATCTACAAAGTTATACATTGCGTGTTTTGTCTCCACCTACCGAAATTCATAATTTGACTGCTTATGCTGTTCTTGCTTTCTCATTGATTGGCACCGCTATATTATTTGTACTTAAAAGTGTTGCTGCATTATTCAAGTCAACTTACAGTTGTTCGGTTGCTGGCGAGTCGGCATTTTTTGGATCCAGTGAACATAGCTGCCAAGGTTTCAGATTGCTGTGAGTGACATTTTCATAATTTCAGTGTAATTATGAGTGACATTTCAACGACTATGAGTGACACTTTATCGCAAGCAAAATCAAGCAAGGAAGACAAGGGTTACATATAAATAGCAGAAATTGCATCCATTTGAGCAACAAGAAAGTCTAAGAAGAACTTAAAACTGCTGAAAAGCACCAGAAATTGAAGGGCTCAGCCTGGAGACAGACTGCTGTTATAAATTAAAGAGGGCAGGTTGGCACTGCAGCTGGTCTGAATATGATCTTATTAATATTATCATTCATAAAGGTGCATCAGGCCATCCTTCCTTGAAGCCACCCCGCGCCAACTGGGTCCCCTGGCTCCTACCCTGGCATTGGCAATCAATAATAATGGCATGATAATGCATTACAGCACTTTGAACTCGAGGCCGCTCTCTTGACAATCGAGTTTCCACTCCAAGAAGATGTTAAAGGCCCCAAGTAAACTGAAATTATGAAAATGTCGCACAGCAATCTGGAACCTTGGCAGCTATGAACACGGTCTGATCTAATCATCAGCTGCTGTCTAATTAGAGTCAGACTAAGTCAAATGAGTAACTCGAGCCGCCCAGCGCTGCATAAGGCACCTGACATTAAGTATCGGAGAGCCCGTGTCAACGAGGTTAAGACACACCGTCACTAAGTTACATTATAGGTCACAGCTTAGGCTGGCTGTATTTCAAAAACTCCGAAATTGTTTCCTGTTTTACAGCTCATGGCTGCACGGCTCAGGCGGTCAGCCAGACACAGAGGCCCGGCCTAAACTGCACCAGATCACACAAGCTGCACAGTGCCACCAGCAGCCAGCCACTTGCTCGCCTCTGCTAAACTTTAGTGACGGGCGTAAATGCATTCATTAACCAGCAGCAACTGACACTAAAAGTCGTTGACACTCGCAAGACACTCAGTTCTTAGCAGCGAGGCGAGATGAGCAATTTGGTGAAGCAGGCGCCGCGCGACTTTCCTCCTCACAATAAAATCTATAAAGAAGTTAACTTGTAATGTGACTTTAAATGGAGATATCACATTCAAACTAATTTTACTAGCAAGCCTTCTTACTACGAATTGGGCACATAACAATAATTTGAAAAAGTACTATTCATTGTGCTTTCCAGTATTAATAAGAAAGACAGCAGCGGACCCTACAATGCTGCACCTAAAATCCAGTTCCAAGTTAAGTCCTGTTTTTATATGTGTTTTTTTGTGCTGCCAACCCCAACGCCAGCTGCTTTTTGGCATTGCTGTGCTCTCCAGATCAATTAATTGGTTTATTCAATGTTCATGGGGGCGCACCGATAACAACGCCGAGAAATACAGTATTGCAGCGATCTCTCATAAATACAAACAGGGATGGAAAGAAATTGGACTTCCTGAAACGATTTGTGGGCAACAACTACAAAGACTGGGAACGTGGAAACAATTAAGGGAAGACACAAACTGCACAGATAAAAGACTAATACAGGAATAACTAAAAGAACAGGACCGAGCAATAAACTAGGTTGAAAACTGTGGAACTACTTGAATACAAGATATCAGAAAAAATTCCAGTGCCCTGAAGAAACTCCTTGGTAGGGAGTGAAACGCGTTGGCTGAATTTGTTGTTTACTACTTGATGATCTGTATTTTAATGATGGACAAAGACAAATAAAGAAATTTTCTACTTATATCTTTTTTGGACTTCTATTTGGTGCGCCCCCATGAACATTGAATAAACCTATTCATTGTGCTTTGTTTATTTTATGTACATATCTTAATCTGCAGTGAAATAACCCAAAACTTTATAAAGAGTATCGTAAATCTTATTGCAGTCAGATTTCTGGCTTACCTGACTGGAAAGTGGCGTTGAAACGGCTAATGACACTGGAGCGTCCTTGGCACATGGTTTAGGCCAGTGTAGTGTACTTGGCAGGCAGTCCCTCGCTTACAATCCCAGTGTCCTCTATAGACTTCTCCCCAGGGTCCAACTCTGCCCATGCAGTCCCGGCGGTGCTACGTTTTACTGCCCCCTGCACCTCCAGGGCCTCCTGGGACTGAATAACTGTGTCTCTGCAGCCTCAGGGTTTCTAGAGTCGGGCTGCTGACCACAGCTATCACTGTGCTCTGATTTTCGACAAATGAGCAAGGAGGCTGAGGGGCGATGACTGTGACGATGCAAAGCGGGATGCATATCGGTGACTGCGAGGGCAGGTGAGAATTAGGCCGCACTCTTCACAGCTGGGGCCTAATTGCCGGTGAAGTGATGCAGATGCCCTGCAGGCCTGGGGCGGCGCGGGATAAGGGGTGTCTCGAAACCTAGCTTAGGGGGGTGAGTGCTCCTGCCACGTGCTCTTCCAGCCAACTATCAATAAACAGCACGGCTTCAGCAGGAGGGCTCCAATATGCGCAGTGTGATATTGCAGTACAATAGCTTTAGTCCTCCCGATCTCAGCCTACACTTTCTAATCCCCCGCCGCTTTTCTGCACTTCCTAGTTCCGCCGGCACCTCCGGATTTAATCCCGGCCCCCTCGTGTGCCACACAATGATTGACAGCTCTGAGCTGCTGCCTGCAGTATCGAGAGAGCAGCCCGCCCCCCCCCCCTGCAGACACTGTGAGGAGTCTGGGAGTAGCCGCGCCGCACCATTGATTTCGCGCATTCTGTTTCCATGGCATTGGCAACAGCAGTAGGACAGCAGGCAGCTCCGACCTGGCAGAGACTAAGATACTTTGTAGCGCGCCGCTCTCAGCTACACAGAGCTGAGAGCTGCGGCAGTCTCAGTTAACTGTTAGACACTCGGGCTCTCGTAGAACAGCAGAGAGAGCCCGGGCACAGGAGCGCCGCTGGCGCGCCGGCCCTGGCACAGGTCGAAAATGCGTGACAATGCATTTCAGTGCGGTGATGCGGATCACCACACTGAAATGCGTGAGCGTCACACCTGTTGCGTGACGCTTGGCAGGACTGGGTGAAGGCGCAATCCACAGTGCGCGGCCCTTTGTTACAGAACTCTTCGTCATGACGCACTGCAGCATCAGAGCGTCTTTTCGTCAACACGTTAGCGTGCAACGTATGCATCAGAGCGTCTCATCAACAACGCAATAGCGTGCAACGTCACCGGCGGCCATCTTAGTTACCAAAACAACAACAAACAAAGGATAAACGCCGATTTTCGTACTTTTCTGACACGCAATTAACAACAAAATCTACATTTTATTCACAGCGATTTCTATACAGATTTAACTACCGGATACAGCGGAATCTTACTCTAAGTTTGACTAAAGGTTATTTTAACTCTTTGAAAAAGATCATTATTGGATTTTTTTTTCACAGTGCTATGCTTAAATTCTGTTATTTTTTTATTTTTGGGGGAAATTTTAAAACGTTCTAAGTTTTATATATTACAAAGTAATAAGTATTTATTAATATTTACATTTACATGTGTTAGAGTGTTAACTGTGTTTAGTACTATAAGTTATTTTTCAATATAACGTAAACATGCAATTTGACCCCCCAGCAAAAATGTTACAGTCCAAAGGTGACCCCCCATGCCCTGGGCAAAATGGAAAGAGGAATTTATCACATATATGAAGGCTAAAGATGGTGAACGCCTGGGGGCAGAAAGAAAGAAAAGTATTTTCTTACATTGCTTGGGATCGGAAGGGCAAGTTATTTTTAGATCCTTACCTCAAATTACATCACAGAGTGATGGAAGTGGAGATAACATGAATGTATATAATGAAGCTTTATTAAGTTTAGAAAAAAAGATTTAAGCCTGTTAAAAGTTTTGCTTTAAATAGATTTAAGTTCTATACCAGATCGCAAAAAGATGATGAAAACTTTGATGACTTTCTTACAGGATTAAGATCGTTATCCTTGCATTGTAACTTTGGGTTACTAACGGATGAAATGATAAGAGATAAGATCATAGTACCTGTTAAAAATAAAAAAATACAAGAAAGGTTATGGGTATTAGGAAACCCTAGTTTAGCTGAAGCAATATCAGAAGCAAAGGCATTAGAACAATCGGAAAAATGGATGGAAGTGGTTAAAGACAATTCTAATAAAAAAATGACAGAGGAGGAGGTTTGTTATGTTAAACAAAAAAATTAGAACCAAATGCAAAAACAGCCTTCATGTTTTCAACACAATTATAGAGGGGGCTTTAGCACGAACATGTACAGAAATGTTCAAAGTCCATCACGGAATATGACGGTTTGTTTTAGATGTGGTAATAAATCTCATTTGGCGTCATTTCCGGGTTGTCCTGCAATTAACAAAGAATGTAGGACCTGTGGTAGAGTAGGACATTTTACAAGTGTATGTAAGGATATCAGACGCAATGTCACACCTTCTAGAGGAGCGGTATCTTATGTTGCAAATAACGAAGTAATGATATCTAATACAGCACATAATACAAAGAGTGTTGACAAAGCATTTGTTGTTTCCATTATTGATGGAGTTCCGGATCAGATTAGGAAATCACCGAATAGTGATTTTAGAGTCTGTGGAGTATAGTGTTGATGGTAGATTCAGGGTCTCCTTGAACGATCATCACACAGCAATATTTTTTGGAGAAATTGAACAAACAGTTGTGTTTAGAGAATTTAGTATCTTCTGATATTATGGCTGTGAGTTTTGAAGGGAATCAGATTGAAGTTGAGAGTTATTTTGGAGTAAATATTCACTTTAAGCATAGATGTGCTGTAATTAAATTGTACATTGCAAGGAAAGGAGTTAATGTACTAGGGTGGCGTGATCAATATAAATTGGGAATTATATTGAATCTGAGAGCAAAGGAACCTGTGACTTTATGTGATGATACATTATATAATCAAGTTGCCACTATTGGTAACGATGATAAGTGCATTGACAAGGAGAGGATTTTGGTAAACAGTTTCAAGAATGTGTTTTGTGACAGGTTGGGAAAATTAAAGAATTTTTCTCATAAAATTGTCTTAAAGGAAAATGCTACACCTATCAAACAAAAAATATGGGGAGTTCCAATAAGTGTAAGACAAGAACTGAAGGATATGTTAAAAGAGCTATTGGATGAGGGGATCATTGAAACAATTGAATCAGCTGAGTGGGTTTCTCCCATGGTTTTGGTCCGCAAACCTGATCAAAAGTTGAGAGTGTGTGTAGAACTAAGAGCTCTCAACTCTAATATTATCATAGATTGCCATCCATTGCCAAACATTAATGAAGTGGTATCAATGTTTGAGGGAGCCAATATCTTTTCAACGTTAGATTTACGTTCTGCATACCACCAAATAGAACTTAAGGAGGAGTCGAAGAAGCTCACAGCGTTTATCACGCCTTTTGGTCTATACCAATCTACGAGGATGCCATTTGGCCTGGCATCAGAGGCGTCAGTCCTCCAAAGAGTAATGTTTTTGATTTTCTTTTTTTTAATATTTTTATTATTTTTTCACAAATTTATTCCCCCCTCCCTCCAGACAGGTAGACATTCTACACATTAACATCATGTGTTTTACATTGTTCTTTTCATACATACAGAGTTTTTATAGAAAAATAAAAAAAAAAGGAATGTACAAAATATATTCCCCGAATCACGGAAATCAACAAAATAGTAACATACATTTGTAACGGCATCGATAATAATTAATTTTGTGCGTCTCGCCATTGTGTAAGAGGAGTCCAGATTTTCATACCCCTTTTGCGTCGCAATCTTCCTTTTCGCTTATATATAGCTATCTCGATATTATACACAGCTAAAAGCCTGGCTAGCCACTGTTGAAAAGATGGTGGTAGTGGGTAAAGCCAAGCCGAGGCTAGGCAAAGCCGCAGGACTGCCATAGCAATGAATATAAAATCGTGGCCACTCTCAAGGTTGTCTGGGTCTTCTGCCCCAAGTACTATTGCTTCATGTGACAAAGTAACATTTCTGCGAAGGACTGAGGTTAAGAACCTCTCTATATCTTGTATCAAAGGTGTTAACACTGAACAAGAGGCAAAGACATGGACGGAATCTGCTTTAAATAAATTACACCTCGGGCAGCATGTCCCCTTGCCGGTTCCCCATTTTCCGATCTTATCGGGTGTATAATAGAGAAAAAAGCAGGTTTTGTAAAATTGTGTTTGGAGTTTAGTAGAAATAAGAATGGTTTGGGCAAGCTGATAAGAATATAGAAATCCTTCCTTTGAGATTTCTAGTTTATTTTGCCACTTCATTGCCGTTTTGTCTAAATCATCCGGGAGCTTATCCTGCAATGAGCCATAGACCCCGCCTATTGAGTCTTTCTTAGAATGTGTTATTTTCTCTACTACCGTACATTTTTCCATGAATGTCCTTGCCCCATGTTTATGAATTAAGAAATCCCTTATTTGGAGGTACTTAAAAAAGTCCCGCCAATCTAATTCGAATTCTTCTTTAAGAACATTAAAGGATTTAATCCCTTGAGTAGTGTAAAAATCCCCTAATTGTGTTAATCCTAGATTATGCCATTTATTCACACACTTATCCCTAAAAATTATTGGAGGAAGAATTGGATTGTTCAGTATTGGAGTGTAATGTGAAATTGGGCATATTCCTAATATTTTCTTTACCACCTTCCATACCTTAAAACTGCTATATAATGTCTTAAATTTGACCTTTTTATGATAGCTATCATGTGTATGCCTCCAAAAATAGCCATAGCTGGAATTCCCCACTAGTAGCTGAAAGATTGAAGCAGTATGTTCCTCTAAATTTTCCCCCCCTTGCAGTAGTTCCTTACTGTAGAGTAATACACATGACCTTAAGTTGGGAAGAGCTAGCCCGCCTCTGTTCTTAGGAAGGGTAAGATATTTATATGCCCGGCGGGGTTGTGCATATGACCATATAAATCTAGAAAATGTGCGTTCTAGTACAGTAAACCACTGACTCGAGAACTCTAAGCAGACAGCCCTAAATAGGTATAGTATTTTAGGAAAATACACCATTTTAATTGCATTTGCCCTCCCAATAATAGATAAGTGGAGATTATCTAAGCGTCGTAGATCCTTTTGTATTGTATTCAACATGGGTTTAAGGTTAATGTCCACAACTTCCTCCAGCGTTGAGGAAATTGTGACTCCCGAGTATGTCACTCCCTTCACCACCCTTGGATCGTCCATCACAATTTTTGTGTTTAGAACAATTTGTGTCTTCCCTTGGTTTAGCGCGTAGCCAGAAACCAGCCCAAATTTCCTGGCCTCAGCTTCGATGGTCAGCATTGCTACTATCGGATCTGCGGTAACTATGGCAATATCATCAGCGTATGCTAATGTTTTGGTAGCATACCCTTGTGATATAATAGGTGGTATGTTGTTATTTTTCTCCAAGTAGCGAATAAAGGAATCTATGTATATTGCAAAAAGCAATGGGGAGCAAGGGCATCCCTGGCGAGTTCCCCTAGAAATAATAATTTCCTTAGTTAGACTTCCATTAACAGATACAACCGCCCTAGGATTGATATACATTTTTTGTATCGCCTGGATAAACTTGGTTCGAAATCCCATTCCTGTAAAATCCCATCCCATGATTGAAGACCTTAATCCTCACGCACTTTTCCTAACGGAAACGTGGCTTCATATGGACAATGATCCAGCTATCGTCTGGGCCATCCCTCAAGGATTTACGCTAAAGAGACTAGATCGCCAGATTGGAAGAGGTGGAGGAGTGGCTATTGTCTATCGTGACAGTTACAAATGCCGAATTACTCCCACAACCGTGCCAACTTGCGAAAGTTTACACTTTTCGCTTGATTTCTCCCCCACCACTACCTTCTCTGGCATCCTAGCCTACCGTACTCCTGGTGCTCTCAACAATTTTATTACTAATATTACGGATCTTGCTGCAGGTATCGTGTTATCCTCACCCAACTTTACTTTGTTGGGAGATCTTAACTTGCATTTAGATGACCCCCACGATACTGCTGCCAATACCCTCTGTTCCAATCTTCACGCGCTGGATTTACACCAAAAGGGATTTCTTGCAACCCACAATAGAGGTCACTTGCTGGACCACATCTACAGCAATATTGGTGATCTCTTGGTCGAACCCCCTGTCCCATTACCCTGGACGGATCATTTTTTAATACCCTTCACTTGGCGCACCAATCTTTCTCCCTCCACTTGCGGCCTCGTTAAACGTCGAGGTAGGAAATGGTCCTCACTTCCCCTCCCCGCCTGGGAATCCGCCCTGGTTAAAGACATACCCGGGAAGGTGCTGAATCCCACTACAGCAGCCAACAATTTTGATGACTGGATCTCCTCCACACTCGACACGGTCCTCCCTGTACAGGCCAGCAACCTCACGAAAAGACCTAGAGCTGCCCCATGGTTTACTCCCACTCTCAAGACCATGAAATTAGCCTGTCGCAAATATGAAAGAGCTTGGAGACAGGACTACTCCAAGTCCAGGAAGGATGATTATAGAGCTGCCATCAGGCTCTATAAACAGGAGATAAAGACGGCACAGACCTCCTTCTACGGCAGCAAAATTAATGCAGCCGCTAACGCCCCAAGGGAAATTTTTAAAATTGTCAAGTCACTCATCTCACCCCATGCGGAATGCCCCTCTGCTGATGGTGCACAAAACCGCTACAATGAACTGGCTGATTTTTTCTCTGGAAAAATACAGACTATATACTCCTCTTTTGGGGATGTTAATAATGACTTGGAACCCCTTATTTCCCGCACCTCCGATATCCCTGTCCCGTGTAGGCTTGACACAATCCCACCCTTAGACATTCCGGCTCTGGATAGACTCATCCTCAAAGTCACTTCAGGCTCCCCTAACGATTCAGCACCCCCTCAGACCCTTATTAAGGCCATGGACATAATTCGCCCGGTCATATTGGACGTTCTCAACACTTCCATCTCCTCTAAATCCGTACCTCCCTCCTGGAAGTGCGCGATGGTGAGGGCCTTGTTGAAGAAGCCCAATCTCGACCAATCCAACTTGGCGAATTATCGTCCTATTTCCCTCCTCCCTTGGCTGAGTAAACTGCTTGAGAGGCACGTAAATAACACCCTGATGAACTATTTGGAGTCAAATAGCCTTCTACGTGCCTCCCAGACAGGGTTTCGCCCCCTACATGGGACCGAAACCGCCCTCCTAGCGGTAACAGAGGAAGCAAGAGCAGTGTTAGACCAGGGTGGCAAAGTTGCCATCATCTTATTAGACCTCAGCGCCGCGTTCGACACGGTCAACCATGTCACGCTATTACAACGACTGGCGGACATGGGCGTATCGGGCCCGGCTCTGGACTGGCTGACATCCTTCCTGACTGACCGCTTCTTCCAGGTCTTTGAGGGCGAGGCAGTGTCGCCTAAACATCCTCTCAGGTGCGGGGTTCCTCAGGGCTCTTCCCTGAGCCCCACCCTGTTTAACACCTACATGGAACCCCTAGACAGGATTGTCCAACCCTTCGGTGTGCGTATTATCACCTACGCGGACGATACCCAACTGGTGGTCTCTTTAGACCACTCGGAGGTATCGTCCAACACCCTAGGCCCCTGTCTAGAGGCTGTTGCCAGATGGATGCAATCTTCCTGTTTAAAACTTAACGGGGAGAAGACAGATGTCATCTTATTGGGTAACCCCTCCCCCTCTGTCTTTGCTTCCATCTGGCCACCATGTTTGGGCTCGCCCCCAGCTCCCAAGACCCAAATAAAAAGCTTGGGGATTTGGTTTGACACAGCCTTGAACTTCTCCGCCCAAGCCACAAAGACCGCAGCCACCTGTTTTGGATTGATGAGGATGCTGCCGAAGGTGCTCCCTCTGCTTCCATTTCAGGCAAGGAGGATCCTAGTCCAGGCTCTCATACTATCTCGCCTGGACTACGGGAATGTCCTCTATATGGGAGCCCCCTCCTTTGTCATCCAGAAGCTCCAAGTCACCCAAAACAGTGCAGCCCGCCTGCTCTACAACCTCCCTCGCTGGCAGTCAGCAAGGAATGCCCTAAGGGAACTTCACTGGCTCCCCATAGCGGCCAGAGTACAATTCAAGGCTATGTGCACTCTTCACAAAGCCTTTCATCACCTTGGCCCTGCAATTTTACAGCCCTTTGTCACTCCTTATGTTCCGTCACGCCCCCTCCGATCCGGTACCCTCCAGCTGGCCTCCTCCACCAGAGTCAGGAAAGCCCGCTGGGGAGGCCGCTCCTTTTCACACACTGCGGCTAAATTCTGGAACACTCTTCCTTTAACCCTTAGAGGAACTACCAATCATCTTTCCTTCAGGAAAGCCCTGAAAACTCACCTGTTTGCTAAATCCTGCTGATCTACCCGAGCCCGCGCTAAATAACTCTCCAGTCATAAGCGCTACGAGGCCTCCGGGTAGATAGCGCTATACAAGTGCAGTTTCAATACAATGCAGTTTCAATACATTTTTTGTATCGCCTGGATAAACTTGGTTCGAAATCCCATTGACATCATTGCTTTCCAGAGAAACTGCCAGGAGACCCTAACAAAGGCCTTCTCTGCATCCAACAGAATTAGGGCCATAGGGTCTCCTGTAATTTCTGTTCCGTCAAAAAGCGTGATCACCCTCTGGATATGATTTATCGTTGACCTACCAGGAACAAAACCGTGCTGACTTTTGGCAATTACCTTGTGTATTATGGGTGCAATTCGGTTTGCCAAGATTTTAGAATATATTTTCGAATCGGCATTTATTAAAGTTATTGGGCGATATGAACCTAAATGTTCTGGGGGTTTCCCTTTTTTAGCGAAGATTACAAGTTTGGCCCTGGACCAGGAGTTTGGAGGTTCCCCCCCGGAGAAAATATGTGTAATTAGATCCTTTAAGACGTGTTTAATTTCGTCTATGAAGATAACATAGAACTCCGAAGGGATGCTATCCAAACCTGTTGCCTTCCCTTTCGGGAGGCTCTTGACTGCGGTCAATACCTCTTCTATATTGGGAGCTTGCTCTAGTGTCTGTTGCATATTTACCTCAAGGCTTACACTTCCACAATTCTCTAGATACCTTTCAATTTCAATTGTGTCCCCTTTGCAGTTCTCCCTATACAGTTCTTTATAAAACCTCACGAATGCTTGCCTAATCATTTCTGAGTCTTTTAACTGGCCTGCCATTGGATCTATAATCTCCCTAATCAAATTTGCATTAACCTGTTGTCGCAATCGCACCGCCAGTTGATGACCCACTTGCTCATTAACTTCATAAATTTGTTCTTTTTGTGCCGTGGCTTTCCGGATTGCCTTATCTGTAAATATATTAGTGATTGCTGCCCTGGCAATTGCTACTTTAGCTAAGGTATTAGAGATATCCCCCGTAGTGTCCCTATTTTCAGTGGCATTAACGAGTCCTACTTCCGCTAGCATGAGCTCATCTTGCAGCCTCCGTATTTCCTCTTTCTCCCGCCTGTTTGACCTAAATGAATATGACATAGTCTCGCCCCGGACCCCAGCTTTCAAGGTATCCCAGACAACCTCTATTGACGTGCTGCCAATGTTTTCACCTAAGAATTTGGGGATCCAATCCTTCATATGGAGACGATACTGAGGATCATTCAGTAATGCTTTTTCGAATGTCCAATGACTAGACTCTAATTTACTTGATATAAAAGTCAGTGTACATAAAAGGGGATTATGGTCAGATAATACCCTAGGCAATTTAGCTGTATGGCAATTCTTAATTAATGAATTGGAGAGTAATATATAATCAATTCTGGCATGCGTGCGGTGAGGATTTGAATAGAAGGTGTAGCCAAGGTCTCCAATATTAGTATTAGAAGTTTGCCAGCTATCTACAAGTCCATGTACGAGACACAGATCCTTGAGAGATCGAAATACTTTGGGTTTACATCCCTTATACCTCCAGTCGTCGTTCAGTGACCAGTTTGTCGGGAGATTTATATTAAGGTCCCCACAGAGCATCACCGGACGAGGCCAATGTGACAATTCATTAGAGATCTCGTTAAAAACCCCAGGATCATCTGTATTACTCCCATAAATAGCACAAATTGTCAGTTTTTGCCCAGTTTGATAGCCGCATTCGGTAATTGCCCAACGGCCAAACTTTCAGTTTTGGATTTATTAAACATCATTCCACTCCCTTTAGCTAAAATAGCAACCCCCCGAATTTTTGTGCCTTGTGAGGTAGCACACACCAGTTTATACCCTAGTATATTTAACAGCTGACTCTGGGACCCTTCAATATGCGTCTCCTGCATACAAATAATATTAGCTCCCCAATTCTGTAGGCCAATTGCAACTGTTTGCCTCTTTTTGGGATCGTTCAGACCACAAATATTCAGAGATAGTATTTTTATCCCAGCCATGCTGCTAATTGAAAAGTGCCATAATGTTTAACCCAGACTTTCTGGATTCCTGTGATCTCTGTATGTATTTCCCTGTAAGATTTGCTACCCTGTATGTCTAACCTGTCCTGCCTTCCCAACTTCCCTTCCCCACCCCCCACCCACCACCACTTTTGAAGGTTACCTGGGCCTATCTGGACCAGGGGTGTGACGTCCGCGCAAGCAGGCCATGCGGGCTGGGCTGGAATGCTAATATAGGTAATATGCTTATCTACAACCAGCTGGGCCAAAAAGCCTGAATAATCTGATAATGTCTCAGTCTTAGTTTCCACAGGTTGTACGACCATTCCTCTTATAGCCCATATTTCCCAGTGTGATTTGAAATAGTTAATTAAACCTATCCACACTTACTACTATGTTTCATTGAATATACTTAAGATTGTTTCTCTAGATTCCGAGAGCCAAACTCGGAAATTTCACGTAGATAGTCTTCCGCCTGTATTTCACTGTTAAAGTTTCTTGTAGTTCCTTTAAATATTATTTTCAAGCGTGCCGGATTTTGCAGAAATACTTTTGCTCCAATTTTTTCAAAAGGTCCAAATAGCTGACGCATTTTCCATCTTCGCTCCACGGTTGCGTGAGCGAAATCCGGTCTTGCAAAAAATTTGAACCCCTTGTACTCTCTTTGGGCAGTGGGTCTTGCTAGATCATACATTTTTCACGAAGGAGGAAATTACCGAAGCATACCAACATTGCCCTGGGATATTGATTTTGCTTGTTAGAATGTTTTGATAGCATTAAGGGAAAACGATGGACCCGCTGTATTTGCCTTTCCATATCCCAGGCCTCCAACTCCGGGAATGATGTTTTAAGAATGTCAATCATTGTCCCTCTAGCGTCGCTTCCCTCAAAATTCTCCGGAATTCCAAGAAACCTCAGATTGTTCCTTCTGGAGCTATTTTCCTGATTTTCCATTTTGAACATGAGATCCTTTATTACTCCATCTTGTTCTTTTCCTTTTTTCTGAAGCATCACGACATCGGTTTCAAGGTTCTCGGTACGAGTTTCAACCATGACCATTCTCTCAGAGATCTCAGAGCAGATATTGCCCACTTTTTTCACTGCGACTTGTAGTTTTTCAATTGCCAAGCGGTTCTTTTGGCTATCTTTCTTCACATCTGCGTGAAAGTTTTTAATTGAGCTAAGCACCTGGCTTAGTGAAGGCTCCGTTGTTTTTTCATATCTGTCTTTGTTCTCTTGTGAGTTCAAAATATGAAGTGATGTTTCTCCAGATGATTTACTCCTTGGGCTCCTTCGGGGGAAATTGGGTCTGCTTTTGGCATAGTCTGCATTATTACCAGGGTCTGTGGTTTCCTCATTCAGCAAGTTTTGTTCTGTTTTGTGTTTTGACCTTTTTTTCCCCCCACTCCTTTTTTTCCTCCTGACATTGACTTCGCTAAGTAATCTCGAGTCTTTGGAACCAGAAATCTCAAGTGGTGCTGTGTCCATTAATACGCTTGGACTAGAGTCTCTTGAATCGCTCAATTTACTGGAACCATTTGAATCACTTAGGTCACTTGAGATGGACATCCCTGTCTCGTATAGATCTGATTCAGAGTCTTCGTCCGATAGGGAGTGGTTTACTGAATGTGATTCTTTCCCAGCTGGAGATGCGAGCTGATTTGAAGAAGGGTTTAGGTCCCCCAACTCGTCGGATGTATTTTTTTGATCAAATTGTTCAGTTCGATCTTTTTGATTAGATAACATTGCGTCTGTTTCTATGGATGCCCTTGTCTCCTCACTCCTCGTGCTAGATTCAGTAATTAGATCATCATTCCAAGTTGCTTCGCTAGGCCCTATAGTATGTCTTTCCTCCGTGTTGATTGAGGGCATGCTTTGAACATCTTTGCTGCTTCCACTCCCCTCTTTTGAGGTCTTGTTCTGAATTGCCATCTGCATTTTTCCATTAGTTATTGCGTCATTCTGGCCTTCCTTGTGGCCTTCCTTATGTAGAGGACTAAATATGTTAGAAACGTTTGGTTGGGATGAAGCTTGTATGCCAGTATTCTTTGCTGATGCTTTAAGATTTTTTATAGTCTGTAATCTTTGTGCTTTTTTGGCCATCAGTTCCAGTTTGGCATTGTCTTCTGTTTCATCCTCAATCTCATCCTTGTGTTTGGCTGCTTTCTCCTTTTCTTTCTCTTTCTCTTTCACATTCTCTTTTTGCTTCAATTTTTCCTTTTCCTTTTCCAGTTTTTTTCCAATGTTTTTTCTTTGATTTTTACTTTTTCTTTTTCTCTTTCTTGAAGCTCAATTCGTGCCAGGTTTTTTACCAGGACTTTCTCCTTTGCTCTGGTTCCTCTAGTTTCCGGGCCTTTATGCCTATTAGTTGTATGCTGAACGCGTGTCGTCTCGGTTTCTGCATTCTCCAGATGTTGTAGGGTTAGTATCAATGTCGTTGGCTCTTCCAGTGAAATCTCGCCTACTTCATCCCCCTTTTCATATATTGTTGCACCTGTTTGGGGTTTCTCTCCCTTCTGTCCTTTTTGCTCTTTCGATAAAGTAGCCCCTTCCCCTTCGTCCTCTCTAGTGCTCCCTTCCATCTCAGTAGCTTGGGGGGGCGTCACAGTACAAATTAAGTCATTTTCTGGCATCAGTAAGCACTGCTGAGTTTTACTCTTGTGCCTATAGTATCTATAGTAAAGCTCTTTCAAAACAGCACTATACCTCCTCTGTACTCTTGTGCCCCTAATTTTCTTTACAAAAAACACAGTTGATGGACAGAATGTAGAACAATGTCATCCATTCACCCCAGTACAAGGATCTGGGCCTAAATCCATCATTTTTTTGCACTCCACACCACCCTGGGTTAGACACTGGCTATATGCAAATCAGCTCTGACCCTGTGCCTCATGGGAACAGTCCAGTCCGAACTACCTAGCCATGTCTTTCCCAGACCGGAATCAAGCATCCAAGGACCAGTTTCTGGCTATCAGCCTTCATCAGCCTGGATAGCTTGACTCCAGTGGTGTGGAGAGCCTGGGACTCACGTCTGAGTATACCCAGCACACTCGGGGGGAAAATTGCAAAAAACACAGTTGATGGACAGAATGTAGAACAATGTCATACATTCACCCCAGTACAAGGATCTGGGCCTAAATCCATCGTTTTTTTGCACTCCACACCACCCTGGGTTAGACACTGGCTATATGCAAATCAGATCTGACCCTGTGCCTCATGGGAACCGTCCAGTCCGAACTACCAAGCCATGTCTTTCCCAGACCGGAATCAAGCATCCAAGGACCGGTTTCTGGCTATCAGCCTTCATCAGCCTGGATAGCTTGACTCCAGTGGTGTGGAGAGCCTGGGACTCACGTCTGAGTATACCCAGCACACTCGGGGTGAAAATTGCAAAAAACACAGTTGATGGACAGAATGTAGAACAATGTCATACATTCACCCCAGTACAAGGATCTGGGCCTAAATCCATCGTTTTTTTGCACTCCACACCACCCTGGGTTAGACACTGGCTATATGCAAATCAGCTCTGACCCTGTGCCTCATGGGAACAGTCCAGTCCGAACTACCAAGCCATGTCTTTCCCAGACCGGAATCAAGCATCCAAGGACCGGTTTCTGGCTATCAGTCTTCATCAGGCTGGATAGCTTGACTCCAGTGGTGTGGAGAGCGTGGGACTCACGTCTGAGTATACCCAGCACACTCGGGGTGAAAATTGCAAAAAACACAGTTGATGGACAGAATGTAGAACAATGTCATACATTCACCCCAGTACAAGGATCTGGGCCTAAATCCATCATTTTTTGCACTCCACACCACCCTGGGTTAGACACTGGCTATATGCAAATCAGATCTGACCCTGTGCCTCATGGGAACAGTCCAGTCAGAACTACCAAGCCATGTCTTTCCCAGACCGGAATCAAGCATCCAAGGACCGGTTTCTGGCTATCCGCCTTCATCAGCCTGGATAGCTTGACTCCAGTGGTGTGGAGAGCCTGGGACTCATGGTGTGGAGAGCCTGGGACTCACGTCTGAGTATACCCAGCACACTCGGGGTGAAAATTGCAAAAAACACAGTTGATGGACAGAATGTAGAACAATGTCATACATTCACCCCAGTACAAGGATCTGGGCCTAAATCCATCGTTTTTTTGCACTCCACACCACCCTGGGTTAGACACTGGCTATATGCAAATCAGCTCTGAATCTGTGCCTCATGGGAACAGTCCAGTCCGAACTACCAAGCCATGTCTTTCCCAGACCGGAATCAAGCATCCAAGGACCGGTTTCTGGCTATCAGCCTTCATCAGCCTGGATAGCTTGACTCCAGTGGTGTGGAGAGCCTGGGACTCACGTCTGAGTATACCCAGCACACTCGGGGTGAAAATTGCAAAAAACACAGTTGATGGACAGAATGTAGAACAATGTCATACATTCACCCCAGTACAAGGATCTGGGCCTAAATCCATCGTTTTTTTGCACTCCACACCACCCTGGGTTAGACACTGGCTATATGCAAATCAGCTCTGACCCTGTGCCTCATGGGAACAGCCCAATCCGAACTACCAAGCCATGTCTTTCCCAGACCGGAATGAAGCATCCAAGGACCGGTTTCTGGCTATCAGCCTTCATCAGCCTGGATAGCTTGACTCCAGTGGTGTGGAGAGCCTGGGACTCACGTCTGAGTATACCCAGCACACTCGGGGTGAAAATTGCAAAAAACACAGTTGATGGACAGAATGCAGAACAATGTCATACATTCACCCCAATACAAGGATCTGGGCCTAAATCCATCGTTTTTTTGCACTCCACACCACCCTGGGTTAGACACTGGCTATATGCAAATCAGCTCTGACCCTGTGCCTCATGGGAACAGTCCAGTCCGAACTACCAAGCCATGTCTTTCCCAGACCGGAATCAAGCATCCAAGGACCGGTTTCTGGCTATCAGCCTTCATCAGCCTGGATAGCTTGACTCCAGTGGTGTGGAGAGCCTGGGGCTCACGTCTGAGTATACCCAGCACACTCGGGGTGAAAATTGCAAAAAACACAGTTGATGGACAGAATGTAGAACAATGTCATACATTCACCCCAGTACAAGGATCTGGGCCTAAATCCATCGTTTTTTTGCACTCCACACCACCCTGGGTTAGACACTGGCTATATGCAAATCAGCTCTGACCCTGTGCCTCATGGGAACAGTCCAGTCGGAACTACCAAGCCATGTCTTTCCCAGACCGGAATCAAGCATCCAAGGACCGGTTTCTGGCTATCAGCCTTCATCAGCCTGGATAGCTTGACTCCAGTGGTGTGGAGAGCCTGGGACTCACGTCTGAGTATACCCAGCACACTCGGGGTGAAAATTGCAAAAAACACAGTTGATGGACAGAAAGTAAAACAATGTCATACATTCACCCCAGTACAAGGATCTGGGCCTAAATCCATCGTTTTTTTGCACTCCACACAACCCTGGGTTAGACACTGGCTATATGCAAATCAGCTCTGACCCTGTGCCTCATGGGAACAGTCCAGTCCGAACTACCAAGCCATGTTTTTCCCAGACCGGAATAAAGCATCCAAGGACCGGTTTCTGGCTATCAGCCTTCATCAGCCTGGATAGCTTGACTCCAGTGGTGTGGAGAGCCTGGGACTCACGTCTGAGTATACCCAGCACACTCGGGGAGAAAATTGCAAAAAACACAGTTGATGGACAGAATGTAGAACAATGTCATACATTCACCCCAGTACAAGGATCTGGGCCTAAATCCATCGTTTTTTTGCACTCCACACCACCCTGGGTTAGACACTGGCTATATGCAAATCAGCTCTGACCCTGTGCCTCATGGGAACAGTCCAGTCCGAACTACCAAGCCATGTCTTTCCCAGACCGGAATCAAGCATCCAAGGACCGGTTTCTGGCTATCAGCCTTCATCAGCCTGGATAGCTTGACTCCAGTGGTGTGGAGAGCCTGGGACTCACGTCTGAGTATACCCAGCACACTCGGGGTGAAAATTGCAAAAAACACAGTTGATGGACAGAATGTAGAACAATGTCATACATTCACCCCAGTACAAGGATCTGGGCCTAAATCCATCTTTGTTTTGCACTCCACACCACCCTGGGTTAGACAATGGCTATATGCAAATCAGCTCTGACCCTGTGCCTAATGGGAACAGTCCAGTCCGAACTACCAAGCCATGTCTTTCCCAGACCGGAATCAAGCATCCAAGGACCGGTTTCTGGCTATCAGTCCTCATCAGCCTGGATAGCTTGACTCCAGTGGTGTGGAGAGCCTGGGACTCACGTCTGAGTATACCCAGCACACTCGGGGAGAAAATTGCAAAAAACACAGTTGATGGGCAGAATGTAGAACAATGTCATACATTCACCCCAGTACAAGGATCTGGGCCTAAATCCATCGTTTTTTTGCACTCCACACCACCCTGGGTTAGACACTGGCTATATGCAAATCAGCTCTGACCCTGTGCCTCATGGGAAAAGTCCAGTCCGAACTACCAAGCCATGTCTTTCCCAGACCGGAATCAAGCATCCAAGGACCGGTTTCTGGCTATCAGCCTTCATCAGCCTGGATAGCTTGACTCCAGTGGTGTGGAGAGCCTGGGACTCACGTCTGAGTATACCCAGCACACTCGGGGAGAAAATTGCAAAAAACACAGTTGATGGACAGAATGTAAAACAATGTCATACATTCACCCCAGTACAGGGATCTGGGCCTAAATCCATCGTTTTTTTGCACTCCACACCACCCTGGGTTAGACACTGGCTATATGCAAATCAGCTCTGACCCTGTGCCTCATGGGAACAGTCCAGTCCGAACTACCAAGCCATGTCTTTCCCAGACCGGAATCAAGCATCCAAGGACCGGTTTCTGGCTATCAGCCTTCATCAGCCTGGATAGCTTGACTCCAGTGGAGTGGAGAGCCTGGGACTCACGTCTGAGTATACCCAGCACACTCGGGGTGAAAATTGCAAAAAACACAGTTGATGAACAGAATGTAGAACAATGTCATACATTCACCCCAGTACAAGGATCTGGGCCTAAATCCATCGTTTTTTTGCACTCCACACCACCCTGGGTTAGACACTGGCTATATGCAAATCAGCTCTGACCCAGTGCCTCATGGGAACAGTCCAGTCCGAACTACCAAGCCATGTCTTTCCCAGACCGGAATCAAGCATCCAAGGACCGGTTTCTGGCTATCAGCCTTCATCAGCCTGGATAGCTTGACTCCAGTGGTGTGGAGAGCCTGGGACTCACGTCTGAGTATACCCAGCACACTTGGGGAGAAAATTGCAAAAAACACAGTTGATGGGCAGAATGTAGAACAATGTCATACATTCACCCCAGTACAAGGATCTGGGCCTAAATCCATCATTCTTTTGCACTCCACACCACCCTGGGTTAGACACTGGCTATATGCAAATCAGCTCTGACCCTGTGCCTCATGGGAACAGTCCAGTCCGAACTACCAAGCCATGTCTTTCCCAGACCGGAATCAAGCATCCAAGGACCGGTTTCTGGCTATCAGCCTTCATCGGCCTGGATAGCTTGACTCCAGTGGTGTGGAGAGCCTGGGACTCACGTCTGAGTATACCCAGGACACTCGGGGTGAAAATTGCAAAAAACACAGTTGATGGACAGAATGTAGAACAATGTCATACATTCACCCCAGTACAAGGATCTGGGCCTAAATCCATCATTTTTTCGCACTCCACACCACCCTGGGTGAGACACTGGCTATATGCAAACCGGCTCTGACCCTGTGCCTCATGGGAACAGTCCAGTCCGAACTACCAAGCCATGTCTTTCCCATAACGGAATCAAGCATCCAAGGACCGGTTTCTGGCTATCAGCCTTCATCGGCCTGGATAGCTTGACTCCAGTGGTGTGGAGAGCCTGGGACTCACGTCTGAGTATACCCAGCACACTCGGGGTGAAAATTGCAAAAAACACAGTTGATGGACAGAATGTAGAACAATGTCATACATTCACCCCAGTACAAGGATCTGGGCCTAAATCCATCGTTTTTTCGCACTCCACACCACCCTGGGTGAGACACTGGCTATATGCAAATCAGCTCTGACCCTGTGCCTCATGGGAACAGTCCAGTCCGAACTACCAAGCCATGTCTTTCCCATAACGGAATCAAGCATCCAAGGACCGGTTTCTGGCTATCAGCCTTCATCAGCCTGGATAGCTTTACTCCAGTGGTGTGGAGAGCCTGGGACTCACGTCTGAGTATACCCAGCACACTCGGGGTGAAAATTGCAAAAAACACAGTTGATGGACAGAATGTAGAACAATGTCATACATTCACCCCAGTACAAGGATCTGGGCCTAAATCCGTCGTTTTTTTGCACTCCACAGCATCCTGGGTTAGACACTGGCTATATGCAAATCAGCTTTGACCCTGTGCCTCATGGGAACAGTCCAGTCCGAACTACCAAGCCATGTCTTTCCCAGACCGGAATCAAGCATCCAAGGACCGGTATCTGGCTATCAGCCTTCATCAGCCTGGATAGCTTGACTCCAGTGGTGTGGAGAGCCTGGGACTCACGTCTGAGTATACCCAGCACACTCGGGGTGAAAATTGCAAAAAACACAGTTGATGGACAGAATGTAGAACAATGTCATACATTCACCCCAGTACAAGGTTTCGCTGCCTAAATCCATCGTTTTTTTGCACTCCACACCACCCTGGGTTAGACACTGGCTATATGCAAATCAGCTCTGACCCTGTGCCTCATGGGAACAGTTCTGTCCGAACTACCAAGCCATGTCTTTCCCAGACCGGAATCAAGCATCCAAGGACCGGTTTCTGGCTATCAGCCTTCATCAGCCTGGATAGCTTGACTCCAGTGGTGTGGAGAGCCTGGGACTCACGTCTGAGTATACCCAGCACACTCGGGGTGAAAATTGCAAAAAACACAGTTGATGGACAGAATGTAGAACAATGTCATACATTCACCCCAGTACAAGGATCTGGGCCTAAATCCATCGTTTTTTTGCACTCCACACCACCCTGGGTTAGACACTGGCTATATGCAAATCAGCTCTGACCCTGTGCCTCATGGGAACAGTCCAGTCCGAACTACCAAGCCATGTCTTTCCCAGACCGGAATAAAGCATCCAAGGACCGGTTTCTGGCTATCAGCCTTCATCAGCCTGGATAGCTTGACTCCTGTGGTGTGGAGAGCCTGGGACTCACGTCTCAGTATACCCAGCACACTCGGGGAGAAAATTGCAAAAAACACAGTTGATGGACAGAATGTAGAACAATGTCATACATTCACCCCAGTACAAGGATCTGGGCCTAAATCCATCGTTTTTTTGCACTCCACACCACCCTGGGTTAGACACTGGCTATATGCAAATCAGCTCTGACCCTGTGCCTCATGGGAACAGTCCAGTCCGAACTACCAAGCCAAGTCTTTTCCGAGACCGGAATCAAGCATCCAAGGACCGGTTTCTGGCTATCAGCCTTCATCAGCCTGGATAGCTTGACTCCAGTGGTGTGGAGAGCCTGGGACTCACGTCTGAGTATACCCAGCACACTCGGGGAGAAAATTGCAAAAAACACAGTTGATGGACAGAATGTAGAACAATGTCATACATTCACCCCAGTACAAGGATCTGGGCCTAAATCCATTGTTTTTTTGCACTCCACACCACCCTGGGTTAAACACTGGCTATATGCAAATCAGCTCTGACCCTGTGCCTCATGGGAACAGTCCAGTCCGAACTACTAAGCCATGTCTTTCCCATACCGGAATCAAGCATCCAAGGACCGGTTTCTGGCTATCAGCCTTCATCAGCCTGGATAGCTTGACTCCAGTGGTGTGGAGAGCCTGGGACTCACGTCTGAGTATACCCAGCACACTCGGGGTGAAAATTGCAAAAAACACAGTTGATGGACAGAATGTAGAACAATGTCATACATTCACCCCAGTACAAGGATCTGGGCCTAAATCCATCGTTTTTTTGCACTCCACACCACCCTGGGTTAGACACTGGCTATATGCAAATCAGCTCTGACCCTGTGCCTCATGGGAACAGTCCAGTCCGAACTACCAAGCCATGTCTTTCCCAGACCGGAATCAAGCATCCAAGGACCGGTTTCTGGCTATCAGCCTTCATCAGCCTGGATAGCTTGACTCCAGTGGTGTGGAGAGCGTGGGACTCACGTCTGAGTATACCCAGCACACTCGGGGTGAAAATTGCAAAAAACACAGTTGATGGACAGAATGTAGAACAATGTCATACATTCACCCCAGTACAAGGATCTGGGCCTAAATCCATCGTTTTTTGCACTCCACACCACCCTGGGTTAGACACTGGCTATATGCAAATCAGCTCTGACCCTGTGCCTCATGGGAACAGTCCAGTCCGAACTACCAAGCCATGTCTTTCCCAGACCGGAATCAAGCATCCAAGGACCGGTTTCTGGCTATCAGCCTTCATCAGCCTGGATAGCTTGACTCCAGTGGTGTGGAGAGCCTGGGACTCAAGTCTGAGTATACCCAGCACACTCGGGGAGAAAATTGCAAAAAACACAGTTGATGGGCAGAATGTAGAACAATGTCATACATTCACCCCAGTACAAGGATCTGGGCCTAAATCCATCGTTTTTTTGCACTCCACACCACCCTGGGTTAGACACTGGCTATATGCAAATCAGCTCTGACCCTGTGCCTCACGGGAACAGTCCAGTCCGAACTACCAAGCCATGTCTTTCCCAGACTGGAATCAAGCATCCAAGGACCGGTTTCTGGCTATCAGCCTTCATCAGCCTGGATAGCATGACTCCAGTGGTGTGGAGAGCCTGGGACTCACGTCTGAGTATACCCAGCACACTCGGGGAGAAAATTGCAAAAAACACAGTTGATGGACAGAATGTAGAACAATGTCATACATTCACCCCAGTACAAGGATCTGGGCCTATATCCATCGTTTTTTTGCACTCCACACCACCCTGGGTTAGACACTGGCTATATGCAAATCAGCTCTGACCCTGTGCCTCATGGGAACAGTCCAGTCCGAACTACCAAGCCATGTCTTTCCCAGACCGGAATCAAGCATCCAAGGACCGGTTTCTGGCTATCAGCCTTCATCGGCCTGGATAGCTTGACTCCAGTGGTGTGGAGAGCCTGGGACTCACGTCTGAGTATACCCAGGACACTCGGGGTGAAAATTGCAAAAAACACAGTTGATGGACAGAATGTAGAACAATGTCATACATTCACCCCAGTACAAGGATCTGGGCCTACATCCATCGTTTTTTCGCACTCCACACCACCCTGGGTGAGACACTGGCTATATGCAAATCAGCTCTGACCCTGTGCCTCATGGGAACAGTCCAGTCCGAACTACCAAGCCATGTCTTTCCCATAACGGAATCAAGCATCCAAGGACCGGTTTCTGGCTATCAGCATTCATCAGCCTGGATAGCTTTACTCCAGTGGTGTGGAGAGCCTGGGACTCACGTCTGAGTATACCCAGCACACTCGGGGTGAAAATTGCAAAAAACACAGTTGATGGACAGAATGTAGAACAATGTCATACATTCACCCCAGTACAAGGATCTGGGCCTAAATCCATCGTTTTTTTGCACTCCACAGCACCCTGGGTTAGACACTGGCTATATGCAAATCAGCTCTGACCCTGTGCCTCATGGGAACAGTCCAGTCCGAACTACCAAGCCATGTCTTTCCCAGACCGGAATCAAGCATCCAAGGACCGGTTTCTGGCTATCAGCCTTCATCAGCCTGGATAGCTTGACTCCAGTGGTGTGGAGAGCCTGGGACTCACGTCTGAGTATACCCAGCACACTCGGGGTGAAAATTGCAAAAAACACAGTTGATGGACAGAATGTAGAACAATGTCATACATTCACCCCAGTACAAGGATCTGGGCCTAAATCCATCGTTTTTTTGCACTCCACACCACCCTGGGTTAGACACTGGCTATATGCAAATCAGCTCTGACCCTGTGCCTCATGGGAACAGTCCAGTCCGAACTACCAAGCCATGTCTTTCCCAGACCGGAATCAGGCATCCAAGGCCCGGTTTCTGGCTATCAGCCTTCATCGGCCTGGATAGCTTGACTCCAGTGGTGTGGAGAGCCTGGGACTCACGTCTGAGTATACCCAGCACACTCGGGGTGAAAATTGCAAAAAACACAGTTGATGGACAGAATGTAGAACAATGTCATACATTCACCCCAGTACAAGGATCTGGGCCTAAATCCATCGTTTTTTCGCACTCCACACCACCCTGGGTGAGACACTGGCTAAATGCAAATCAGCTCTGACCCTGTGCCTCATGGGAACAGTCCAGTCCGAACTACCAAGCAATGTCTTTCCCATAACGGAATCAAGCATCCAAGGACCGGTTTCTGGCTATCAGCCTTCATCAGCCTGGATAGCTTTACTCCAGTGGTGTGGAGAGCCTGGGACTCACGTCTGAGTATACCCAGCACACTCGGGGAGAAAATTGCAAAAAACACAGTTGATGGACAGAATGTAGAACAATGTCATACATTCACCCCAGTACAAGGATCTGGGCCTAAATCCATCGTTTTTTTTTCACTCCACAGCATCCTGGGTTAGACACTGGCTATATGCAAATCAGCTCTGACCCTGTGCCTCATGGGAACAGTCCAGTCCGAACTACCAAGCCATGTCTTTCCCAGACCGGAATCAAGCATCCAAGGACCGGTTTCTGGCTATCAGCCTTCATCAGCCTGGATAGCTTGACTCCAGTGGTGTGGAGAGCCTGGGACTCACGTCTGAGTATACCCAGCACACTCGGGGTGAAAATTGCAAAAAACACAGTTGATGGACAGAATGTAGAACAATGTCATACATTCACCCCAGTACAAGGTTTCGCTGCCGAAATCCATCGTTTTTTTGCACTCCACACCACCCTGGGTTAGACACTGGCTATATGCAAATCAGCTCTGACCCTGTGCCTCATGGGAACAGTTCTGTCCGAACTACCAAGCCATGTCTTTCCCAGACCGGAATCAAGCATCCAAGGACCGGTTTCTGGCTATCAGCCTTCATCAGCCTGGATAGCTTGACTCCAGTGGTGTGGAGAGCCTGGGACTCACGTCTGAGTATACCCAGCACACTCGGGGTGAAAATTGCAAAAAACACAGTTGATGGACAGAATGTAGAACAATGTCATACATTCACCCCAGTACAAGGATCTGGGCCTAAATCCATCATTTTTTTGCACTCCACACCACCCTGGGTTAGACACTGGCTATATGCAAATCAGCTCTGACCCTGTGCCTCATGGGAACAGTCCAGTCCGAACTACCAAGCCATGTCTTTCCCAGACCGGAATCAAGCATCCAAGGACCGGTTTCGGGCTATCAGCCTTCATCAGCCTGGATAGCTTGACTCCAGTGGTGTGGAGAGCCTGGGACTCACGTCTGAGTATACCCAGCACACTCGGGGAGAAAATTGCAAAAAACACAGTTGATGGACAGAATGTAGACCAATGTCATACATTCACCCCAGTACAAGGATCTGGGCCTATATCCATCGTTTTTTTGCACTCCACACCACCCTGGGTTAGACACTGGCTATATGCAAATCAGCTCTGACCCTGTGCCTCATGGGAACAGTCCAGTCCGAACTACCAAGCCATGTCTTTCCCAGACCGGAATCAAGCATCCAAGGACCGGTTTCTGGCTATCAGCCTTCATCGGCCTGGATAGCTTGACTCCAGTGGTGTGGAGAGCCTGGGACTCACGTCTGAGTATACCCAGGACACTCGGGGTGAAAATTGCAAAAAACACAGTTGATGGACAGAATGTAGAACAATCAATCACAGGCATTTATATAGCGCACTACTTACCCGGAGGGTCTCAAGGCGCTAGGGGGGGGGGGAGTGCTGCTACTGCTCGAATAGCCAGGTCTTGAGCTTCTTCCTGAAGGAGAGGTGGTCTTGGGTCAGGCGCAGGTCGGTCGGTAGGGAGTTCCAGGTCTTGGCGGCCAGGTAGGAGAAGGACCTTCCTCCCGTTGTCATTCTTCAGGTGCGGGGGACGGCGGCGAGGGCGTGGCTGGCTGATCGGAGATGTCGTTTGGGAGCGTAGAAGTTGATGCGTTTGTTGAGGTAGCTGGGGCCTTGATCGTGTAGGGCTTTGTGTGCTTGGGTGAGGAGGCGGAAGGTGATTCTTTTGTTGATGGGGAGCTAATGCAGGTCTCTCAGATGTCCGGAGATGTGGCTGTGTCGTGGGATGTCGAGGATGAGTCTGGCTGAGGCGTTCTGGATCCGCTGGAGTCTCTTCTGGAGCTTGGCGGTGGTTCCGGCGTAGAGGGCGTTGCCGTAGTCCAGTCGGCTGGTGACGAGGGCCTGGGTGACCGTCTTCCTGGTCTCGGTGGGGATCCACCGGAAGATCTTCCGTAGCATGCGCAGGATGTTGAAGCATGACGAGGAGACGGCGTTGACTTGTCTGGTCATGGTGAGGGAGGAGTCCAAGATGAAGCCCAGGTTGCGTGCGTGGTCTGTCGGTTTGGGTGCGCTGCCCAGGGCGGGGGGCCACCAGGAGTCGTCCCAGGCGGAGGGCGAGGAGCCCAGGATGAGGACCTCCGTCTTGTCTGAGTTCAGTTTCAGGCGGCTGGTCGTCATCCACTCGGCTACGTCTTTCATCCCTTCGTGAAGGTTGGCTCTGGCGGCGGCGGGGTCATTGGTCAGGGAGAGGATCAGCTGGGTGTCGTCAGCGTAGGAGATGATGTTGAGGTTGTGTTGCCGTGCGATGGCCGCGAGGGGCCTCATGTAGACGTTGAAGAGGGTGGGGCTCAGCGAGGATCCTTGAGGGACGCCGCAGATGACTTCGGTGGCCTCTGACTTGTACGGTGGTAGACGGACTCTCTGTGTTCTTCCGTCGAGGAAGGAGATGATCCAATCCAGTGCCTTCTCCTGGATTCCGACGTTGCTGAGGCGCTGCACTAGGGTGCGGTGGCAGACAGTGTCGAATGCCGCGGAGAGGTCTAGGAGGATGAGGGCCGCTGTTTCTCCATTGTCCATCAGGGCTCGGATGTCATCGGTGGCAGCGATGAGGGCGGTCTCGGTGCTGTGGTTGGCTCGGAAGCCCGACTGTGAGGGGTCGAGGGATCCATTCGTCTCGAGGAAGGCGGCCAGCTGCTTGTTGACGGTCTTCTCGATGACTTTGGCTGGGAACGGGAGGAGCGAGATGGGGCGGTAGTTCTTGAGTTCGGTGGGGTCCGCTGTAGGTTTCTTGAGTAGGGCGCTGAGTTCGGCGTGCTTCCAGCTCTCCGGGAAGGTGGCGGTGTCGAAGGAGGTGTTGATGATGTCCCGCAGGTGGGGTGCGATGACCGCGTCGGCCCTGTTGAAGACGTGGTGAGGGCAGGGGTCGGTCGGAGATCCGGAATGGATGGAGTTCATCAAGCGGATGGTGTCTTCGGTGCTGATCGGAGTCCAGGCGCGGAGGGTGGTGGTGGGGGGCGGTGGTTCGGTCGTGGCGTGCGTCGGTTGAGTGCTGAAGCTGTTGTGTATGTCCGCGATCTTGTTGTGGAAGTAGGAGGCGAGGGAGTCATGCATTCACCCCAGTACAAGGATCTGGGCCTAAATCCATCGTTTTTTTGCACTCCACACCACCCTGGGTTAGACACTGGCTATATGCAAATCAGCTCTGACCCTGTGCCTCATGGAAACAGTCCAGTCCGAACTACCGACCGGAATCATGCATCCAAGGACCGGTTTCTGGCTATCAGCCTTCATCAGCCTGGATAGCTTGACTCCAGTAGTGTGGAGAGCCTGGGACTCACGTCTGAGTATACCCAGCACACTCAGTGTTTTTTGCAATTTTCACCCCGAGTGTGCTGGGTATACTCAGACGTGAGTCCCAGGCTCTCCACACCACTGGAGTCAAGCTATCCAGGCTGAAGAAGGCTGATAGCCAGAAACCGGTCCTTGGATGCTTGATTCCGGTCTGGGAAAGCCATGGCTTGGTAGTTCGGACTGGACTGTTCCCATGAGGCACAGGGTCAGAGCTGATTTGCATATAGCCAGTGTCTAACCCAGGGTGGTGTGGAGTGCAAAAAAACAATGGATTTAGGGCCAGATCCTTGTACTGGGTTGAATGTATGACATTGTTCTACATTCTCTCCATCAACTGTGTTTTTTGCAATTTTCACCCCGAGTGTGCTGGGTATACTCAGACGTGAGTCCCAGACTCTCCACACCACTGGAGTCAAGCTATCCAGGCTGAAGAAGGCTGATAGCCAGAAACCGGTCCTTGGATGCTTGATTCCGGTCTGGGAAAGACATGGCTGGTAGTTCGGACTGGACTGTTCCCATGAGGCACAGGGTCAGAGCTGATTTGCATATAGCCAGTGTCTAACTCAGGGTGGTGTGGAGTGCAAAAAAACGATGGATTTAGGCCCAGATCCTTGTACTGGGTTGAATGTATGACATTGTTCTACATTCTCTCCATCAACTGTGTTTTTTGCAATTTTCACTCCGAGTGTGCTGGGTATACTCAGACGTGAGTCCCAGACTCTCCACACCACTGGAGTCAAGCTATCCAGGCTGAAGAAGGCTGATAGCCAGAAACCGGTCCTTGGATGCTTGATTCCGGTCTGGGAAAGACATGGCTTGGTAGTTCGGACTGGACTGTTCCCATGAGGCACAGGGTCAGAGCTGATTTGCATATAGCCAGTGTCTAATCCAGGGTGGTGTGGAGTGCAAAAACACGATGGATTTAGGCCCAGATCCTTGTACTGGGTTGAATGTATGACATTGTTCTACATTCTCTCCATCAACTGTGTTTTTTGCAATTTTCACCCCGAGTGTGCTGGGTATACTCAGATGTGAGTCCCAGGCCACTCGCAGAGACAGCCTAATCGCCACAGGACTCACAGTTTGCACCAGCTGCCGTTTTCCGCTACTGGAGTAGCACATCTCACTACCTGAAGCCCCGCAGCGCGACTGGGAGAGGGAGGCCGCAGAGGAGGACGAGGCGCCGGCCCCAGGACTGCGAGGACCAGCATTCACCATCTGCAGCTGGTCCTCTTCCTGCGAGAGCCGCGCCCCCTTCCAGTGCCCCGCCCCCAGCGAAGCGCAATAACTTCTCGCGGCACCCGCTGCGCGGGTGCCACTCGCAGAGACAGCCTAATCGCCACAGGACTCACAGTTTGCACCAGCTGCCGTTTTCCGCTACTGGAGTAGCACATCTCACTACCTGAAGCCCCGCAGCGCGACTGGGAGAGGGAGGCCGCAGAGGAGGACGAGGCGCCGGCCCCAGGACTGCGAGGACCAGCATTCACCATCTGCAGCTGGTCCTCTTCCTGCGAGAGCCGCGCCCCCTTCCAGTGCCCCGCCCCCAGCGAAGCGCAATAACTTCTCGCGGCACCCGCTGCGCGGGTGCCACTCGCAGAGACAGCCTAATCGCCACAGGACTCACAGTTTGCACCAGCTGCCGTTTTCCGCTACTGGAGTAGCACATCTCACTACCTGAAGCCCCGCAGCGCGACTGGGAGAGGGAGGCCGCAGAGGAGGACGAGGCGCCGGCCCCAGGACTGCGAGGACCAGCATTCACCATCTGCAGCTGGTCCTCTTCCTGCGAGAGCCGCGCCCCCTTTCAGTGCCCCGCCCCCAGCGAAGTGCAATAACTTCTCGCGGCACCCGCTGCGCGGGTGCCACTCGCAGAGACAGCCTAATCGCCACAGGACTCACAGTTTGCACCAGCTGCCGTTTTCCGCTACTGGAGTAGCACATCTCACTACCTGAAGCCCCGCAGCGCGACTGGGAGAGGGAGGCCGCAGAGGAGGACGAGGCGCCGGCCCCAGGACTGCGAGGACCAGCATTCACCATCTGCAGCTGGTCCTCTTCCTGCGAGAGCCGCGCCCCCTTCCAGTGCCCCGCCCCCAGCGAAGCGCAATAACTTCTCGCGGCACCCGCTGCGCGGGACGAAGCCCGGGGCGAAGCCCGGGCCAAGGGCGGGCCCGTTGTTGCCCGTTAGTGCCCGATAGAGACCGGACCGGGCCATTCCTCTTTCATCAACGACCTGGCAATGAACATCATGCCACCCAAAACCAGAAGCACCTCCAAACCCAAACCCAAATCCAAACATGCACAGGAGGTAGCACAGGTAACAGGCCCCATTGATCTGTTTATATCGCGGGTCAATGAAACAATAAACCAAAGCATAGCCTTAATGGAAAAGAGGGTTTCATTGGATCTCATGAGCGCAAATGCCAAGCGCTCATCACTCGGCGCTATAGCGAATGCTGCATCTCCAATCAACCTGTCCTCCCAAAACAGCTCACTCCCAGTGCCCCTTCCAACCATAGAACTCAACACCGTTCCTTCAGTAGTTGATCTGTCAGTTACCCACTCCGAGTTGGATTCCTCACTATTATCATCAGAAGATTTGGAAGCAACCCCAGACCTAGCTGGCCGTCAAACGCAAGGAGACATCCAAACTTATGACAACCTACCCCAGCACGATGAGAGGGAAAGGGCAGCATCAGAAACCCGATTACCACTCAGCGAAAAAACACAAAGTTCACCCGTGACAAACTAAAACTCCCCATGCTCTAACAGCATACTGCACATTCCTGACTGTACCCTCCCACACAAGCCAATACCTAGTATCAATAACGCAACTGAGCAATGTAAGACCTGCAGAATTACAACACAAGTGCTAACTACCACCAAAGACCTACTCTACCAATATCTAAAGCCCATCCAGCTGAGCGTTAGAAACCTTGAGGCTCAATTAACAATAATATCAGCTACTCTTCTAGATACAAACACCAGGATAGACGTAAAGGGACAGCGAAACACTACACACCCATCAAAAAAGCAAAATCAGAAACAAATTCAGAAAGTAGCCAATCCTACAAATGCACCACACACAGTACAAACGAACCCCAATCCACCGATAACCATACCCAAACCAATAGCAATTACGCTCCATCCCCAGCAGGATAAACCAACACAACAGAAGTCATCACAACAAAACAAAGTGCAGCAGATAGACACCAAAGGAAAGGTTGCGACACGAACCCCATGTCCAGCACAAAATTTAGATTCCAGTAGAATACCTCAGGAGAAACTCGACTCCCAGCTCACGAATTCCCTACCTCCCCAAAAAACACCTAAGACCGCATCGGAAACCACCCCGAAAAAATACCCCGCAGTCAGACGCCCTGCCCATTTGCCCCCTGAAGCTACTCCCTACACAATAGTTTTAACAGGAGTACCCGAGTTAGTAGATGACACCCCAGAAACTGCATGGTCACTTAAAAACAAGGTCATGCAGTGGCTTAGCATAAATAGACCTCTTGAATCCCATTTATCAGGAGGAATCACATCAGCACGCAGGGTAGCCTGGATAGGCAAAACCAAGAAATCAATACGCGGTGATTGCATCATTGTAACATGCAAAGATCCCGCAACGGTTGACTATATATGCGCCTGGCCACAACTCGAGAAAAAAGGGGGAATAGACGCCCGCCACCTTTCTCTCTTTTACCCCCCAATGAGACAACAACACAACCCCCCACCCTGGGAATGGCACCATCTTCCCAAAGCCCCACGAAATCAGGACCCATGGCGTCAAACACCATGGAACCGGCGGGACTTCCCACGCAAGTATCTAGACAGGGGAGGGCCAAGAGAAAGGCACGTCGATACCCAAGTTCCATACTGGCAGGACAGACCTTACCCCGCATACGAAGGTTGGCAGGGTTTCCCGACCCATAACCGCTATGAGTGTCTCGACATGATCGATTGACCACCCACGGTCGATCCGAACCAACCTATAGCTGCCTTCCAATACTTAGCTGTCGCCCCACACTTCCCAGCCCCTGATAAGCACCAGATAATTTCACCCGCACAGTCTGAAGCAGCAGAGTCCTCAATGACTCAACAAAACAACCTCTCGACCCTTCGTTCCTCAGAGAACCTGGCCATGAGTGCAAGACCACTCACTGAACAAATCCTAGCCACTGAAGTCACTACCAGTAGCAAAACCACACTCGCCACCTCGACCATGAATGAGGCCATCATCGCAGGCATAGCTTTCTGGAACGTTGCAGGACTAGCCAGCAAAATAACATGCCCTCAATGGCTAGAAATAGCACGAAGCCATCAAATTTTGTGCTTACAAGAGACTTGGCGTCTATCCCCTCTCCACCTACCGGGATACAAGACATTTTTTACCAAAGCAACGCCAAGCACAATGGGAAGACCCAAAGGTGGTCTCACGATCTATTTCTCCAACACTCTAGCAGCCACGGTAAAACTAACAAAAGAAACATCTGCCTTCCAAGTCATTCAAATTACACATCACACTACTGCATCGAGGAATATTTACATACTCATAAACTACTATAATAACTTAGGCACCCAGGACTGCTGTACAAATCTGGATGAAATGATGGCTCACATATCCACACTTCAAAACTCGAATATAAGTGCAACAATAAAATACATTTGGGGAGGCGATTTTAACCATCCAATATGTCCAAACCATAAAACTGGGATCTGTGGCCTACAATCTGTATCCGGCAACCCGATCCCTCACTTTGCACACACTCAAAGTGGAAACAAGCTGAACGAAATTATATTTACCCTGGACCTAGACTTTGTAAATGAGCTAGTGGACCCGGCCCAGGAATTTCGACCCACCTTCCATGGGAGAGGTTGCACATCCACCATTGATTTCATCCTAGCTTCTAATACCTGTAAAAATTTGCTAAATAACTACAAAGTAGGGCCCAGTCCGATCAGCGACCACTATCCTCTAAGTGTGGAGATCACAATGGAGAAAGCAGGTCCTCCCACAACGAGAACTAGTTCTCTCGATCAACTAACAATAACACTAAAAAAGAGGAACGGGTTCGCAATTAAATGGGCTAAAGTCGACCCTGAGACGACCTCGCAAAGGATATTCGAAAAAACGCACCCCTGGCTAAGGGATTGTCTGTCCGCAGAAGCCTCCCCTGAACTAATCATCGCCTCCTTTCATAACATACAAGGGGCTATAAGAGACGAGTTAGTCAAATACAGGACAAACAAACCAACACCCCAAACCAAAAGATGGTTTAACTCAGACTGTAGAAAGGCCCTTTCGGCCTTAAAAGAAGCTCTTCGGCAGGAACCAAGAGACGCCCAACTAATTTCATCCCGGAGGAAAGCGTATAACGAAGCCAGGAAAAATCGAAGGCGCCAGATTAAGAGAGACCTTTGGTGCCAATTACACGAGAGTGCACTAAAAAAGGACAGCACCACTTTTTGGCAGACCATTAGATCACCATTCTTGGAAAATGATACCGATCCAAACCACCTCGATGTAGCAGTGACTGAGAACGAATGGGTCCTCCACTTCACAAAAATTTTCGGCTTGGCATCCGACACACCCCGAACAGAATACGAGGCCGAAGCAGAAACCCATTTTCTTCCCATTAACTTACGCTTCACTGTTACCGAGGTTAGAAAAGCAATCCAAGCGTCAAAAACTGGCAAGGCTCCCGGCCCAGATGGGGTACCCATGGACTTGTTCTTGCACAACAGTGACTATTGGTCGTTAATAATAACCCGGGTAATGACCGCAGTCGCTCAAATCGGTCTCCTTCCATCATGGTCATCATCCACTCTCTTGCCAATATTCAAGAAAGGGGACCGCAACGACCCTGCGTGCTACCGGCCGATCTCCCTTCTGGATTCTACGGGTAAAATTGCAGGTCGACTACTCCTGGACCGCTTACAAACTTGGGCCAAGGTAAACAACATCTTCACTGACCTGCAATACGGCTTCCAGAAGGGGCTCGGTACGGTGGAGCAAGCCCTAAATTTGACCCTCCTGGCCGGGAAATACGCCCACGCAAAAGAAGGGAAGATCTATCTGGTCTACGTAGATCTGAGCGCGGCTTTCGACTGCGTTCAGCATTCAAAGCTGTGGGAAATCATGTCGAACCTCGGAGTAGACCCAGAGATACTGGCCTTTCTCAGGGGTCTATACACCAACGCAGAAGGCCGAGTGCGTTATGGCATCGGAGGCGACCTATCACGTCCTTTTAAAATCACACGAGGAGTAAGGCAGGGGTGCGTACTGGCTCCCTTCCTATTCAATCTATACACCAACGGGATTGAAAAAGCAATGTTGGCAGGGAGCCAGGACCTCCCGCAAATAGCACGCCGCCCCATACCCATCCTACTCTACGCCGACGACTCGGTCATCCTGGCCCGAACAGCCAACCAACTTCAACGACAGCTGGCCAAATATGTGTCGTTTATGGATTCTCTGGGACTAAAAGTAAATACAAAGAAAACATTTACAATGTCCATAGGACCCAAACCTGGGAATTCAAAATCCATATACATAAACAACACCAAGCTGGAAAAAACGTCAGTATATCCATATCTGGGTATACTCGTGGACGATTCAATGACCTGGCGAAAAGCCATAGAAGCCAGAAATCTTAATTTTCGTCGTGCAACATCTGCACTCTGTGCCTTCTCCAGGAAACTAGGCAAACCAGCTCCGTCAGAACTCTTAACCCTATACTACGCAAAATGCCACAGTGTGGCGAGTTACGGAGCAGGCATCTGGGGTTATGGGTGCATTAAGCAATTACAGGCAACGGAGAACGCCTTCATTAAATACGTCCTGGCCCTTCCCCAAAGCTCCCCGATTTTAGCATCTCATCGAGAGCTAGGGATGGAATTTGTGACAGACACCATACGTTGCCAGCCCCTCATCTTATGGCATCGCATATGGTGCAATCCAGAAAGCCACGTATCACGCTCCCTCATCACAGACTGTCTTAGCCTAGCTCACTGGAGAAAAATCCCCTGGCTCAACTACGTTTTTAAATTCTTTCAAGATCTCAACCGTGAGCAATACTTTTTTGACCCACCTTCAATTGAAGACATATCTAAGAAACAGCTGAAAGAACTGTGTATAGGCCACCTGAGAGAACTTCGTAACCAAGCGGAGATAGTGAAAACACAAAATGAAAAAATCTCCCAACTGCAAACAGAGAAACTGATACAGCCTTACCTCACGTTCTTTCTCTCGAATCATGAAAAGTTCCTATTGACTAGACTCCGGTTCGATCTCTTTTTTCGCCTGGTCTCATTTCCAGAACAGAACAATTGGTCACGGAACATGATTCGCTGTCCCTGTGATGGGGCCTCCAAGCAATCAATGGTCCATGTCACACTGTTCTGCAAATATTACAGTGTGGCCAGGAAAAAATGGATCCTTCCCCTTCTACGCTTAAGTGGCCATAGAAACACATATCCAGCGCTTGCTCATCTACAGTCGCCGGCAAACCCGCACGAAGCCAAAATGACAGTGATTTTCTTAAAAACAGTAATAAGAACCCGACAGAACATTGTTTTATAAATTATAAATTGTAATATGTAAACTTCAGTACAAAAATGATGGTTCTTCTTTTTAAATTGTACTTTTTATGATTATGCAAATTTTTTATAATCGAATAAAAGTTTATGAATTTGAATTTGAATTTGAGTCCCAGGCTCTCCCCACCACTAGAGTCAAGCTATCCAGGCTGAAGAAGGCTGATAGCCAGAAACCGGTCCTTGGATGCTTGATTCCAGTCTGGGAAAGACATGGCTTGGTAGTTCGGACTGGACTGTTCCCATGAGGCACAGGGTCAGAGCTGATTTGCATATAGCCAGTGTCTAACCCAGGGTGGTGTGGAGTGCAAAAAAACGATGGATTTAGGCCCAGATCCTTGTACTGGGTTGAATGTATGACATCATCTACATTCTCTCCATCAACTGTGTTTTTTGCAATTTACACTCCGAGTGTGCTGGGTATACTCAGACGTGAGTCCCAGACTCTCCACACCACTGGAGTCAAGCTATCCAGGCTGAAGAAGGCTGATAGCCAGAAACCGTCCTTGGATGCTTGATTCCGGTCTGGGAAAGACATGGCTTGGTAGTTCGGACTGGACTGTTCCCACGAGGCACAGGGTCAGAGCTGATTTGCATATAGCCAGTGTCTAACCCAGGGTGGTGTGGAGTGCAAAAAAATGATGGATTTAGGCCCAGATCCTTGTACTGGGTTGAATGTATGACATTGTTCTACATTCTCTCCATCAACTGTGTTTTTTTGCAATTTTCACCCCCGAGTGTGCTGGGTATACTCAGGCGTGAGTCCCAGGCTCTCCACACCACTGGAGTCAAGCTATCCAGGCTGAAGAAGGCTGATAGCCAGAAACCGGTCCTTGGATGCTTGATTCCGGTCTGGGGAAGACATGGCTTGGTAGTTCGGACTGGACTGTTCCCATGAGGCACAGGGTCAGAGCTGATTTGCATATAGCCAGTGTCTAACCCAGGGTGGTGTGGAGTGCAAAAAAACGATGGATTTAGGCCCAGATCCTTGTACTGGGTTGAATGTATGACATTGTTCTACATTCTCTCCATCAACTGTGCTTTTTGCAATTTTCACCCCGAGTGTGCTGGGTATACTCAGATGTGAGTCCCAGGCTCTCCACACCACTAGAGTCAAGCTTTCCAGGCTGAAGAAGGCTGATAGCCAGAAACCGGTCCTTGGATGCTTGATTCCAGTCTGGGAAAGACATGGCTTGGTAGTTTGGACTGGACTGTTCCCATGAGGCACAGGGTCAGAGCTGAGTTGCATATAGCCAGTGTCTAACCCAGGGTGGTGTGGAGTGCAAAAAAACGATGGATTTAGGCCCAGATCCTTGTACTGGGTTGAATGTATGACATTGTTCTACATTCTCTCCATCAACTGTGTTTTTTGCAATTTTCACTCCGAGTGTGCTGGGTATACTCAGACGTGAGTCCCAGACTCTCCACACCACTGGAGTCAAGCTATCCAGGCTGAAGAAGGCTGATAGCCAGAAACCGGTCCTTGGATGCTTGATTCCGGTCTGGGAAAGACATGGCTTGGTAGTTCGGACTGGACTGTTCCCATGAGGCACAGGGTCAGAGCTGATTTGCATATAGCCCGTGTCTAACCCAGGGTGGTGTGGAGTGCAAAAAAACGATGGATTTAGGCCCAGATCCTTGTACTGGGTTGAATGTATGACATTGTTCTACATTCTCTCCATCAACTGTGTTTTTTTCAATTTTCACCCCGAGTGTGCTGGGTATACTCAGGCGTGAGTCGCAGGCTCTCCACACCACTGGAGTCAAGCTATCCAGGCTGAAGAAGGCTGATAGCCAGAAACCGGTCCTTGGATGCTTGATTCCGGTCTGGGAAAGACATGGATTGGTAGTTCGGACTGGACTGTTCCCATGAGGCACAGGGTCAGAGCTGATTTGCATATAGCCAGTGTCTAACTCAGGGTGGTGTGGAGTGCAAAAAAACGATGGATTTAGGCCCAGATCCTTGTACTGGGTTAAATGTATGACATTGTTCTACATTCTCTCCATCAACTGTGTTTTTTGCAATTTTCACCCCGAGTGTGCTGGGTATACTCAGACGTGAGTCCCAGGCTCTCCACACCACTGGAGTCAAGCTATCCAGGCTGAAGAAGGCTGATAGCCAGAAACCGGTCCTTGGATGCTTGATTCCGGTCTGGGAAAGACATGGCTTGGTAGTTCGGACTGGACTGTTCCCATGAGGCACAGGGTCAGAGCTGATTTGCATATAGCCAGTGTCTAACCTAGGGTGGTGTGGAGTGCAAAAAAACGATGGATTTAGGCCCAGATCCTTGTACTGGGTTGAATGTATGACATTGTTCTACATTCTCTCCATCAACTGTGTTTTTTGCAATTTTCACCCCTAATTTTTTTTAAGCAGTTAGTTTCCCTTAAACAGATGTTTAATTCGCCCTGTGAAAAGCTGATGGTGCGAGGGTGACACTTAGCTATTTGATGGTTTGAACCAGCATCCACAAATATATCCGCTATAAACACATCTTGTGAGACTTGTGAAGTGATATTCACTGATCCGGATAGGGCGGGAAAAACAGGTAAAACAAATAAAGCAAATATGGCGGATGGGCCAGTCACAGCTCTTGTTCCTGCTTCGCTTCCAGAGAGCAAATGACAGTTATGTCCTTTCCCCCTTACTTTAAATCGGTTTCTAAGAACCATTCGCTCTTTTTACAGCTCTCTCCCTTCTGTGCCGGTGTCCCCTTGACAACGGGACACATGGTGCATCTGTGAGGCTATAGGCCCATATGCCTGTGTCTGCAGATAACGCCCAGACGACAGCCAGCAGCCAAGCGAGTAGATGAAGGAGCGGGACCTCAGTTTGATAGTGGAGAGAAAGGTAATCAGCAGCGCGTTCAGCGCAATCGACAATACGGCAAGTTTAACAATAACGTAGATAAGTTTAAAGATCAGATTAAAGCTTAGAGTTTAAGCTTGACAATCTTATGGCCAGGTGAACTGCTGAAGAGCACCAGATAAGACCGGAAAACATACGGGGTTCGGCACCGTCCTTTCGGCTCTCCTCCTCTAGCGGCGCCCAAGCCGGCACCCAAGCACTCAGATGCCTTAAAAGGTGCGTATTGAGGCAGCTGCGGTGGTGGTACAGCAGCTCAAACAGGAATTCGCCCTGAGTATTTTCAAGATGTAGACTGCAGTAATGTAGACGGGCCTATGCTGACCCAAAAGGATGCGGGGACGTAGGAGCGGATCATCCGCTCAACTAGAAACTTGTAGAAAGCATTTTTTTCTTGGTAAAAAACAGCTCAGCACTGCAGAGCACCGCCACTGCGACCGCTCACGCTGACGCTATCTTCCTTCTCCTATCATGTTTTTGATTTTTAGAGAGTTGGACGAATATGTAAAATGTTTTCAGGATGATATTTTGATTTTTTCAAGGGATGAAACTGAGCATGTAGGCCATTTAAATGAAGTTCGCAAGAGATTAGAGAGTCATGGACTTACATTAAAGGCACATAAGTGTAAGCTTTTCAAACGTACAGTTAAATATTTGGGTTATACATTGTCTGGAAATGGTATTGTTTGGAAGAAGACTAATGTAGACGCTATTGTCAAGGCTCCATCACCAGTAAACAAGGATCAATTGTTATCATTTACTGGTATGTGTGAATACTACAGTAAGTTTGTGGAAAGCTTTGCGACAAAAATGGAACCTTTGCGGGTTTTATTGAGACAAAATGTGAAATATGTGTGGTCAAATGAACAACAAGAAGCTTTTGAGTGTATTAAGAAGGATATAGTTAATGCACCCACATTGAAACCGTTCAGAATGAAGAAAGAATGTATAATCACGGTGGATGCCAGTTTATATGGGTTAGGAGGAGTTTTGTCACAAAACGAGGGAAAGGAAGAATGGAACGCAGCTTTTGCTTCACGCACACTAAATGAATGTGAACGGAAATATGCGGCAATTGAGAGAGAATTACTCATGTGTGTGTGGGCGGTGGAACATTTTAGGCTACATGTGTGGGGTTGTAGGTTCACCCTGAGGACAGATCATAAACCATTGGTTAATATATTGTCTACAGGTGGCGGTTGGCATTCTACAGCCAGAATTGCGAGGTTATCTTCCAGATTGCAGGAATACAATTTTAGCACAGAGTATGTTCCAGGAAAAAGAAATGTCACTGCTGATTTTCTATCTTGTTTGCCGTGTGAACAAGATAAGGTAGATGTGGTTAAGGAAGAAGAATTTATTGTAACAATAGCTGATGTGATGGGTGACCAGTTTCAAGAAATTACAGAGGAGAAGTGGAACAGTTGTGTAAGGATAGATGATAGGTGGAGTACCCTCAAGAAATATGTGATGGAAGGATGGCCTAAAAAAAACTTAATTAAAGAAGAGCTCTTACAGTTTGCAAGAGTGGCAGATGAATTGGAGTGGGAAAATGATTTTCTGTTTAAGTCAGGCAAGTGTGTCCCACCACAAGGTATACAAGATGTCATTCTTAAGTTGGCTCATAAGACGCATCCTGGCATATCTTCTATGAAGAGGTTGATTAGAAGTTTCTTTTGGTGGCCAGGAATGTATGCATTTATAGATAGGATTGTAAGAGAATGTGAAGAGTGTGTGTCAAGTGAAAAAATGCTTAGAACTAACGTTCCACCTTTAAAGGTGGTTAAGTGGCCAGACATGCCGTGGCAAAAATTAGCTTTTGATATTTCGGGCCCATTTAACAATTTACCTGAGAATTCACAATATGCATTAGTTCTGATTGATTTCCACTCGAAATGGCCCGAAGTAAAATTTGTATCAAATGCTACTTCTAATGCAGTGATTATTTTCTTTAAAGACATTTTTGCTCGTGAAGAATGCCCTTCTGTGTTAGTAACGGATAATGGAATGCAATTGAAATCAATAGAGATGGAGAATTTTTTAAAAGCACATGGTATTACACACAAGTGTACATCATTATATGAGCCACACGAAAATGGCCAGGTGGAACGATTTAATAGGGTGTTAAAGTCTTATGTAACAGATGTGGTGAGGACACGTGGAGAATGGATGAATGAGTTGAGAGAAAGGTTATGGGTTTACCGAATTACACCTCATTCTACTACAGAACTTAGCGCTTTTAGATTACTAAAGGGAAGAGATCCAGCGTCTAAAATCTGTCCGTGGTGGTTTAAAAATAAATACCAGGATAAATTGGATATTAAGGAATGTGTACATGATACAGCTAAGAGAGTAGACGCAAAGCAAATCAAGACCATGGGTTGGTACAAGGTGGAAGGTCAAAACTCATAATTTTGTTGTAGGGGATTGGGTGAGGATTATGAGACGAGGTCTGATGATGAAAGGTTGATGTAAATTTGGTAAGCCTATACAAATTAAAAAAGTGTTTAGTAATTCTGTAATTACACAAGATGGAAAATTGTGGAATGTAAGGAGAATTGCCAAGTGTAATAATTTTGTCTATGGTTCTAGTTCTAGAGATAAAACCAACACTGATGTTTTAGGACAGAATGTTGATTACACAATATCTTCAAGGATCAAGCAAAATGTCCGTGTAAGAAATAGACCAACTAGGTTTAGAGATTACGTTTGAACATTTATGTTTGCTTATGGAAAAGGGGGATATGTTACATCCTTTATCATATCTTTGTTATGTTCATTTGTATCTGCTTGGGTGACATCATATGGTTCCAGAGATGCCTGCCTGTACACCTTGTTTACATTCCAATGACATTCTGTATTCTGAAGGTGGTTAATGAAGACAGAGCCAGTTGCATCTGGATCTTATAGCAGAAAGGCTGTTAATGCTGTGCTGGACAATAAATCCATTTAAATTCATTTGATTCCTGGATTGAATTTTAACACCTACCTATAGCCCCAATCCCATTATCAAATAGTCAGTCAGTTGGCATTGAAGAAAGTTCAATCATTTATTAAGCTACAAATACTCTATAGAGGAGCCTCTCCAACCCTCACCCATCAGGTGCGCCGAGAAGACTGTTGGCTTGCCTTCAAACATGAGGTTATATACTTTTCAGTTCAACACATATGATCACTGTAAAAGGAAAAAGACCAGTTGGGCCTCGAGCTCCAGGAAAGGACCATATATGGCACACATGATTAGTTCAAAGCTTAACTATTTATTACTGGGAAGGTCAGGAGGGGTGACTCCCTTTCGTCTTGGTGCCCGGGAGTGTAGGCACGGAGACTCCAGGAATGCGCTTATCGCACCCAAAGTCAGGTGCGACCTTGAGTCTCAGGACAGTCGAGTAGACAGCCTACGTTCAGCTGCTCCCAGTAATTCAGATGAACTGGGGCCTGACAACTGCGGGAGACTAACATGTGATCACAGCCCGTGTTCGAGCATAGGCTCGGAAAATGGCGTCTGTATGGTTCTCGGCCTGCTCTGCTAGCAATATATACGCAAGGAGCGAATAAACGTTTTCCCCCTTGCAAGCGCATATAGATAAATATATATATTTGTAAGCGAAAGAGGGTACATATAGATGCATCATGCTAACATAATACAGGTCAGATACTCCTAATGCATGGGAAATCTATTTTTTATCCCTCACCGAATATATACAAATGTTCTCATGAAATAAAAAACAACCTAATTTACTCAGCAGATATACAACGCAAAAAAATTCTCCAAAGTACTGTTACAGGTCATTACCAAGCTCACCAAATCCCTCGACAATGAAGGAAGTAACTGTAGCCAAGCCTTATGTGATTCATTTTCCCACTATTTTAGGGATAAAGCAGATCTAATTCATACAGAATTTGTCACTAGGAGCATTTCAAACTCCAGGATTAATATGACAAAATCACTTAATGCCAAGGAAATAAACCTCCTATCAGAACCCCCAACAGCCACCTCCTTTGGAGTTTGCCTCAGTGACACTGGAAGAGCAGGGGCGGCTCCACCATGTGGGCGGAGGAGCATTGCCCCAATGCTTTCTCGAAGTGTGAGAAGCGAAGCAGAAACATAAAATGGTATTATAAATATCATTTTATGTTTCTGCTTCTCGCACTGCGAGAAAGCAGAAGGGTTTGGTTGGGGGCGGGTGGGTGGGCAGTCCTGCTCTAGGGCAGGGGAGGAGTGGCTTGCCCACTCTCAGGGTGCTGACTGTATGGTCTGCCCCAAGGCAGACCAAACCAGCCATATGCACTCTGCCTTTTCTCCATGTAGGCTGCATGCAGCCTACATGGAGAAAATGGCCTCCTCATAGACGCCTGTGTGGTCGGCGTCCCAACCAATCACAATGCTGCCATTGCAGCATTGTGACTGGCTTAGGGGAGGGGATGGAGGCTGCCTGTTTCCCGTGAGGAGCAGAGAAGCAGAGACGACGTGGGACCGGACCGGTCTGGCAAAGGTAAGTTAACTTTAAAAAAAAAAATTTAAACCCCCTCCCCCACACGACACCCTCCCCGTGCACCCCCCAGTCCCCCACCCGCAAGTCATGCCGGCCGCAATTGCTGAACAGGTAGTAGAGGTAATTAGGACCACCAAATCAGGATCATGAACAGATCCCCGTCCACCACAAGCGATTAAAATTATCCCTAAACTTATTGCCTATAATCTTACTGTTATTTTTAATTCCATGTTTGCAACTGTTCTTTTTTAATTCCATGTTTGCAACTGGTCTTTTTTCATCACTGTGGAAGAAGGCTTCAGTCCTTCCCCTATTAAAAAAAACGTGTCTCAATCCTGAGGACCCAACAAATTACAGGCACATATCTCGATTGCCGTATCTGGCTAGAACAATACAAAAAATGAGGAATCAACAAATAATGGCCTTTATCTAAAACAACCATCTTCTCGACCCAACACAATTTGGTTTCAGACCAGGCCACAGTTCTGAGACTGCACTTATAAAATCCCCAGAGGAGATCAGGGCCGCGTTGGATAGTGAATACCTGTGAGTCCTGTTCTCCTTGACCTGTCGGCTGCATTTGATACGGTCAACCACTCGGCCCTAATTGGCCGGTTGGAGAATGTTGGCATAAGGAACAAGGCACTGGCATTATTTAAATCATTTCTTGGAGGTAGAGAACAAACAGTGGTGGTAGATCCATTTGTAACAATACCTTTTAGTCTCAATTGTGGGGTCCCACATGGGTTCTCGCTCAGCCCCATGCTTTTTAATCTCTATGTAACAGAATTCGCTTCCTTAGCTATGTCCTTTGGATGCTTCCTTAATCCTATGCAGATGACACTCAAATTGTGGTATTGGTATATAACAATATCCATAAGATCGAAGCTACTTTTCACGACTGCATGTGTGCAATCAACTGTTGGCTGAGCAGTCACTGTCTAAAATTAAACTCGGGTAAGACCGAGGCCATTTTTTTGGGAAACAACCCACATTTTTGGTCACCTTCCATCTGGCCGCAGGAGATGGACCAGCTCCCGGCTCCAGACATTAGGCAAAAAATCTGGGAGTTGTAATTGATAGCAAACTAAATTAAGCTAGTCAAATAAACTCAGTGATTTCATCCTCCTTCAACACCTTAAAACTTACTAAGAAAATATAACCTTTGATTACCATTAGCACCAAAAAAAAGTCCTTACTGCATTAGTGCTGTCAAAAATGTACTATTGTTATGGTCTATGTCTGAGATTACAGGAACAATATCTGAATAAACTGCAAATTCTGCAGAACACGGCTGCTAGGCTCCTCCTTGGAAATCCCCATGTTTCCATCTCCCAGTCTATCAAGGATCTTCATTGGCTAACAGTCAGACATCGTATAAAATTGGAGGCACTTGGCCTGGTCTTCAAGTCACTTCATGATATGGGCCTCTTTTTCCCAAAACAATCTCTAAAACGGTATCTGCCAAGGAGAATTTTACGATCTCAGAATAAAAAAAATGTTGTAGTTCCCAAATTTAGGAAATAAAAGTGGGGTAGAAGTAGCTTCACACTTTGAGCTACGAGATGTTGGAACTCACTCCCACTCCATTTCAAAGTTTGCCTTCAGAAAGCAAGTGAAAACCTGGATCTTTGATAATTAATTTCAAATAGGGTTCTTTCAGTGGTGCATCCTGCTGCTAGCACCAATACACCTCAGGGTAATCGAGCACTTTAAAAAACTAATAACATAAAATAACAAGAAAGACATAGAGTGGTTAAGTTTCAAAACCATAAAGGTTTATTAAAGGATTAGCAAAGTTATAAATTCAAATCATCACATTTTTGGTAAATCTATAATCAATACATAAATACCTTGGTCAATATATTCAAAGCAATTCAAAAATCCTGAACATAGACAATTTTTTATAAAGTTGTCTCACTAAGGAAAGTCAGGGAAGATCAGTTGTCCCATAAAGAGAGTATCCTACTATGCTAAGTCAGGGGTAAGTTATGATAAAAATTCAGTAAAGAAGGGTCTGCTGTAAAGGCAATTCTCTAAAGCCATCAGAAAAAGACATCTGCTTACTGATCAGGCAAAGAAACTTCTAGCAGGTGAAAAAGACATCTAAATATGCACTTACTTTGCATTTGTCTTAATCACTTTAATTGATTGCCGTGGTAGTGAAATATAAGCAGGAACAACATGTTACCTTAATGCTTTTACTCTCATTGATCAGAAATCCATGATTATTTTTTGTCTCAAACATTGAGGTCATGAATACAGGGCTCCTCCTGTACACATGTGTTAAGCAGGGCTCAGAAGAGAAAGGGACTTTTCAGGAGAATCTAGACTCGCGGAAACCCACAAAGGCTCCTTCATATTCATGTCAGCCAGCTAGCTGCTCAATCATAAGATAGCAAAAAGAACAACTGGTGGACAGAATGCAGAACAATATCATACATTCACCCCAGTACAGAGATCTAGGCCTAAATCCATTGTTTCTTTGCTCACCATGCCATTCCAGTTTGGAGCCAGCCATATACAAATCAATCTTGATCCTGCGCCCAATGTGAACAGTCCAGCCCAAACTACTAGGCCATATGTTTTCAAGTGTCCTTTCATTTGGGAAGTGAACACAAAGTAGTACCCACTGAACTATGCACATAACATATTGCTCTTTGATATGCATGGTACATGTTCTTTGCAGCAGGCATATTACCCCTCTGCGCTACCTTAGATGAGTAAAACAGCACTAGACAAAACATGCTCCCATCTCTCTCCAGCAGGTACATTGATCACCAACGTTATCTTGGCACTTGTATTGTTGACCGAAACCCGCTGAATGTGCAAAGAACTTTGCAGTGTTTTTAAAACTCCTGCACTTGTACAAAACCGGTCCCCCCAAACTAAACTGGCCCCCTACCCTTCCCGTCGCCCTGGGAAATGCCTGCTCCTGCCCGTCCACTGGTCCTGTCCAGTCAGTACTCCTGCTCATGCTCGATCAACACTCCTGCTTCGTCAATTTCCCTGCCCCTCCCTCTCCTGCCCCCTCCCTTCTCCTGGCCCGTCACTTCTCCTGGCCCGTCACTTCTCCTGCCCCGTTCACTGCTCCTGCCCCGTCACTTCTCCTGCCCAGTTACCTCTCCTGCCCAGTCACCTCTCCTTTCCTGTTGCCAATCTTGCCCCGTCACTGCTCCTAACCCGTCACTTTTCCTGCCTCGTCACATTTCCTACCCTGTCACTTTTCCTGCCCCGTCACCGCTCCTGTCCGTTCACTGCGCCTGCCCGTTCACTGCTCCTGTCCGGTCAGCACACCTGCCCGATCACTGCTCTAACCCCATCACTTCTCATGTCCCATCACTTCTCCTGCCCCGTTCACTGCTCTTATCCGTTCACTGCCCCTATCCGTTCACTACTGCTACCGGTTACCGCTCCTGCCCATGCATAATAACCGCTCCTGCCCCTTCACTTCTCCTGCCCCATCAGTTCTCCTGCTCCATCACCTCTCCTTTCCTGTCACCTCTCCTGTCCTGTCACTGCTCCTGACACATCAACTCTCCTGCCCCATCAACTCTCCTGCCCGTCACTTCTCCTGCCCGTCACTTCTCCTGCTCGTCACTTCTCATGCCTGTTAGTTCTCCTGCCCGGTCACCTCTCCTGCCCTAGTACCTCTCCTTTCCTGTCGTCTCTTCTGTCCGGTCACTTCTCCTACCCAGTTCACTCTGTGTACAACATTGACAAATTACACAAGGTGTGAAGTTCCCCATAGCACTCTGTTTGGGGAAAGCTCCTCTGTAATCACCTACTCCTATGTCACTGACACTTGATATGCTAAAAGCAGAGGGCGGCGCATTGTCACTCGAAAGGGGATAATCAGTCTCAATGGAATGACAATGGTCCTGCCCTCAGTCTGTGCGAGCTCAGGGAGGGGCTGCTGCAGCCTCTTAAGTTCAACAGAGAAGTGCGAGCAGCCCCTGGAAGCTGAATGAAAAAAGTTATCGTTTTAAGTAGGACTATTCTTGCCGTCCCGGGATGCTTCTTTGGAAAGTAAGAAGTAGGGGAACCGACTGAAATAATTTTTAGAAGTAGAGGCACGCCGTGCCCTTCAGTCCCCGCCCACTTTTACCACTGATTTGCATGAGCCCCATGAAGGCACAACTAATATTGATAGCATGCTTTGAAACAATCTTTGATAGCATCCCTTCTTACATAGGCTTTGCTAATGACCACATAAGTGCCAAAATCTTTCCAGAAATAAGACTGTCTGAGAAGTTGTATGGGCTTACCTCATTGCTCGTATTTTTCCAGCCCTGCTCTTAGCCGGGCTGGGTCTCAGCTCTTATGTAGAGTTTTCTGCGAGAAGATAGTAGGCAGAAAGCTCAACTTTAAGAGTGTGTTGCAGATGCTCTTGATGGTATGCCTGTCGCGCCCCACCCTTGAGAGTAGTGCAAATCCAACTTGGATATTTTTTCAAACATTATTTTTCCTGGAAAAATTAACCATTAACCATTATGAAATATACATAAAGCCTTAGGCAGTGATGAGGTAGGCTTAGATGGAAAAATTGGCAAAACATACAACAAGGTTTAAAAATCACCCTTCTGCACCTCCACGCTAGCACTCCAGTTTTATAATCACTTTAGATTACTGCTTCAACTAGGATGGCTCTTTTATAAAGCAGAGAAAATGCAGATTGTTAGTGATGCCATAGTTTATAAAGAAATCGCTATGTAAAGTAATCAACATGAAGAGAGTCAATGACCCAAAGCAGCACCTTGGTTAATCAATGATCCTTGCGTTACCAGCCCCATGTGCAGCATGTGAGGTGATGACCAAGCTGAAGCATTCAAAATAATCTTTGTAAATAAAATTTGCTCAAAACAAATATTTATGTAAAGCGCCCACTATAATTTGTGCTGGTCTGGCTGGAATGATCTTCTCTGGGCAGACATTTCCCCATTGTGGTCCTGCTCCATTTGCCTGCAGTCACTGAAATAGTAAACCTAGCATTTTATTAGAATAGAGAGGGAGGTTTCCCTTCCTGATACCTGTTCACTCAAGTGGTACTTCTCACACTGTTCCACAACAGTTTCGTTAGGCATATTTACTTTCAGTGTTACTTTGCCCTGAGGAGCACAAAAGAGTCACCATTGACCAATCCAATTTAATGTTCTTGTGCCCTCAGATTCTTTGCTGAAGACAGTCTCTGTTCCAAACTCTTTCAGTGCAGATGCCATCCAGCTGTATTTTATGGTCTCTAAATATTATGCTGCGTTTCTCATTGAAAAATACCGGTAGTGGAGGGGCAAGGAGTTTGTTCTTGAATACAATGTTGTGCAAAACCGTTGTATTTTTGTTTAACAATGCAATTCAGACTCTGATTGCTTTAGTAATCATTTATTATTGGTTTACACAGCTAGAACACATTTGAAATTATTTCTTTTGGTACTCGTTGCTTTAAGGTTATATATTAGAGGAAGAATACGAACCTAAACTGATACAACATGGTTCTTTTGTTTGGGGAAAGCTCCTCTGTAATCACCAACTCCGACCTCAGACACTTGATATGCTAAAGGCAGAGGGCGGCGCATTGTCATTCGAAAGGGGATAATCGGCCTTAATCAGAATGACAATGGGCCTGCTCTCGGCCTGTGGGAGCTCAGGGAGGGGCTGCTGCAGCCTCTGGAGTTCAACAGAGAAGTGCGAGCAGCCCCTGGAAGCTGAATGAAAAAAGTTAACGTTTTAAGTAGGACTATTCTTACCGTCCCGGGATGCTTTTTTTGAAAGTAAGAAGTAAGGAACGGACTGAAATAATTTTTAGAAGTAGAGGCACGCCGTTCCCTTTCGTCCCCGCCCACTTCTACCACTGATGGGATGACATTTCTTTTTCTTATGAATCCCAAGCTGCGGTCAAAATAGCTATGGGCTACTGCTAGCATCAATTGGGCAGGTGTTCCTCCTTTCCTGTCAGGATGGAACAGGCTTATGATATAGGGGTGCATGCGGACAGGATTCTTTTGCGTGGGTTCATGCTGAGTGTGCGGCGTAATTCAGACAGCGCAGTTGCCACATGACTTTTGCGTGTTCTCGTCTCAATTTGGCTAAGGCATGCGGTGGCGGTAAGGTGTAGTGCTGCATCTGACCAGCCTAATGAGCGTGCCTTCAATACGTGTCACCTCTCGATCCAGCTAATGCCCCAACTGAGACCAAGCACTGTCTTTTCACTACCGTTCTGAATGCTTCGCACTCCATGCCTTTGTCCAAGACCATCTGAGTTTATTTAAGAAAAGTATCTATGGGTGCGCCAGTGATGCTCTGAAAGGGGGATGATACAAAGCTGCTGGTTGCAGTCTCCACAGACGTTTGACCTGCCCTACTCGCTCCATCCGCAGCAGTAGCATGTGAAGACTGTGATTTGAGTTTGTACTGCCTAGGTTATCCCTTCGAGTGCAGTCGGTGATAAATGCCGCAGTTCCTGCGAAGCGATCGATACCTGACATGAAGTCCATGTGGGGGGAATACAAAGAGTGGAGCTATGTTTGTGGATTTAGCGGCCAGGTCTTTGCTATTGTTGCAGTCTCGTATTGTTGCAGCTGTTTGCAGGGCTTCACATCTCTCCTTCAGCACATGTTTCCGGTTAGGGACAGCACAGAGTTGCGTGGGTGTCCGGTGTCCCTTGTTTCTATTGCGTTTCCCCTTGTGGCTTCCACGATTGTCCGAGGCGATCTTTAAGTTGACTTCTCATCTACATGGTGACGTGTGGTGTCATGCTGATTCTAACCAGTCCCAGGCCTCCTCTGCTGTGTTGAAGAAATGAGAGGACCCATTTAGGACAACTCGGAGACTAGCTGGGAAGAGGAGAGAGTAGCTGATGTCCAGTTCCCGCATACATGTCTTAACTGCTAGGAATGTTCCTCTCTGCCTCTGCACACCAAGGGCATAATCCTGGAAAAAATAAAACCAATGTAACTTGTAACACATTGGAGTATTAGTTGAAGGGGTGAAAACACACTTCTAATAATAATCATATTTCTTGACAAGGTGAACCACTAAAGTCACTAAATAATCTGGTGCTTAACCTCTGGTGGCATGGCGCAAAGCTATCAGGCTTAACTTAGAGACAATCTGTAAATGCCAAATAAATTGAAAAAAGAGATGATATTTTAATAAATACAATTACACCAAAAGAACAAAAATCAAATAAGTAGAACCAGAGAACCGAGTTTTTAGAGTTTTAATTAAAAATAGTACCAAAAAGCACAAAGCGCCAACCATGGTTATCTGGTGGCGCTCAATCAGGTCAAAGTCAAAAGCTAAAGGCGACCACAATGAAGCATGGGTTGGATACACAGACCGGGTTCATCCCATTGGAAAGTTTACCTTCTGACTTAGAAACGTTTGTGAAGAAAAAGTGGTAGTCGACGAGTAGTTGGCAAAGCAAGTTGAAAGTTGAATGACAATAGTGGGTTGCTGGAATGCAGGGTCCCAGAACAGTTGTCTTTGACGGCAGGAAAGCCCAAGTGGGCAAAGTCCAGGGTATTTGCCAAGGAAGGCCTCAATGTTGGTTGGCTTCAGCTTGACATCAGTCTTGGTGAAGCTCTCTACATTCAGACTTAGAAACTTCCAGGAAGTTGGATCTCCTCAGTGGGGCAAACAGGAAAGTTGATGCTGACTGGAAATTGGACGTCGACAGCTGTGGCTTCAATAGCAACCCCAGTCTCCATTGGTTCTCCAGACAGAAAGTTGGCAAAATGTTTCTCTGTCCTAGCTCTTGAAGTCTGTGCAAGAGGAGTACACTCAAACATCAGCCAAAAGTCCAGGACAGAGCCTAGCAGTAAGGTCCAGGACAAGTCCATTTTGGAACTTGTCAGCTGGGCAGTTTCAGGGAGAGAGGCCTCTGGAAGCTCGTTGGGTTCCTGAAGCTGAAACATGAGTCCAGCCAACAGACCCTTAGAGTCACTGCTGGAGTCCTGGGTTCAAGGAAACGGGTCCAGACTTCCTTCAGGTTTTTCAGACAGCAAGGCAAACCTCCTGATTCTTCACAGGCCCAGGAGTGTTCTGAGGAGATGTTTTTGGGAGCCGCTTTTCGGCCAAGTGCCAGCCTGTAGGTAAAAGGATAGCCTTTGTCCACTCCCTAAACCAGTTCAGGTCACTTTCCCCCCTACCTCTGGCTTTGGAGCAAGCCTGACTAGAAATAAAAAAGGGAAGCAGGCATGGGTGTGAGCTTCATCTGCCAGTGACCAGGAAGGCATTTTTTGAAGCACAGGAAGGGGCTATCCACAGCCCATTTCCATCCTCTTAAGGGAGGAGTCCCCTTTCCTACACCTATATCCCTTGTCCACTGTCTGTGAGGCCTGGAAAAAGGTTTATTTTGCCAGGCCTAAATGGCAGTTTAAAACTGCACATCCAAACTTTAGCGGGTTACCACGATGAGTGCTGCAGGCTACTGTCACACGTAATCTGCAGGCCCTCTGTACTAGTGGCACCATATACTAGGAACTTAAAGACAAATTAAATGTGCAAGTCAGGTCAATGCCAATTTCACCATGTTTAAAAAGAAGAGCACCCACACATTGCAACTGGTTGGCAGGAGGTAAAGTGTCCAGAGTTCGATGGTCGGGTTAAAAAACAGAAGGCAGAAATCTGGGGGAACACCCCCTACATATGGCAGTGAAGTAACATAAGCCCCTGCTGCCATGCCCCCCCCCCCCACTGGGCCGAAGCTCCAGGGGGCTTCCTCAACACAGTACCCTGGACAGAGAGCTCTTGACAGAGTCCGGAGGGGGCCCTCCCTGTACTTTGCAGTGGGCCCCTCTCAAGTTTTGTTATGCCACTGTCAGATGGTGATTTCTACTACAGTTGTTCTCTATTCTCTGAACTAAATGAAGGGCTTCCACTTTAGACCTGTTCACATCAAAGTTCCAGTCATTCTTTGAGTATCTGCCACTCTGCTATTTCGTGGTGCACTCCTGCAGGTGTACAGGCATAGCCGTTCAGGCTAGAGAAGAAAAGAAGATACCGTCAATAGTTTCTAACGGTCTTCCAGTGTTTTGCAACAGAGCCATAAGGAATCCCAGTTCCTGACATAGAGGCGGCAGGTGAGATATAGGGTGAAATGGAGAGCAAAGCAGGTAAGGATTAGTTATTTTCCAGGTAAAAACATTGTTAATAAGCCCTGGGAAGAGATATTGTTTATATTGCCAGTACCAACTACTCGTAGCATGTGTAGGTATTTAGATTCGGAAGCTTTTCCATTGCTTTTAATGGTCATTGTATTCAGGACACTCATTGGCTTTACATAGAAATTAGATTAGTCACAGCAGTCAATATGGCACTTTGATGTGAAGTAGATTATTGTCTTCAGAATATTTTATGTTTAACTTTGTTTTATTGACTTTTAGGCATATGAGAAAATACATTGCATACATTGGGCACCCCTGTACCTCATTCTCAAGATATCCCTACCCCATCCAGTCCGCTTGAACGAATGTGATCATGCAGGAGCACCGGAATGTCCCTGTGGTGCAATCAAGGGGGCAGTCTCGGTCGAGCCAGGGTACGGGGCTGGCCCCTTCAAGAATTTCAAAAGTCTTGCTACTTCAAAACTCCCTTCCCCCCACCCTCCTCTGAATCGGGGGTACTTGAAGTTTGCCCCTTTATGGTCCTGGTCAAAGGGTTGTCTTTGGACTGCATGTCAGGTAGCCTCAGTCGATCACCGGGGAGGAGAGCTGGATACGACTAGGTGATGCAGCGGAAAACGCACCTTGATGAAGGTTTGACTACAGGGTTTTCCCTTTATCCCCCTTCCTATGAAGTACGTAGGGTGAAGGCTGTGGGGTGCAGAGGACCACCAGGTATTGGAGAGCGACAAAGGTCACCACACAGTTGACTTCTTAAACCACAGTGTTTGGTAAGAGGGGAGCCCTTTATAAATATAAAGACAGGTCCTGATGAATGCCATGTACCATTGTTGACACTAGGCAGAAACATGTCGACCCAATTGTACACGGTGAGGGGTTAATAACCTTCCGCATACCGCCATTCACTTGTTTTTAGATACCATACAGTTACCTAATCCATTACAATTTAGTGAGTTAACTGTAATGGTTTTTAATGTCACTCACTCACTTTGGGCCCCCACTTAGCTTAGAAGTGCATCCCTGTCGTCAGATGTATGCCCGCCCTCTATCAAACCAAGTTTTCAGAGGGCGAGGATGGCCGATGATGAAGCATGACACCAGGTGGAGTGTGAGGCCAGTCCTAAACTTTTTGTGGGATGCCTACACTCACATAAACATAATACACCGGAGCACTATTTGGGTCATTTTCGTGGGAGCGCCCTCATTTGTGTAGAACAGCCTCAGTCGTTGCCTGTGCCTCCGTAAGCTGGAGAAGTCAAAGGTATTTCAGCAGGTCACCCCATTCAATTCCATGGCCAGCAGGGACACTAGAGGACGCCAGGTAACCCTGAATGACTCTGCAGAGTTCATTAGATAGGCCTGAATTCGTTCCATGCCTAAGATATACCATAATTTGTGTAACCAAGCCACATTGAGTCATATCCTTCCAGGGTTTAGGGATGACCACTATGTCTGAACTGGGGTGGCAGAGTGGGCTACAGAACGGTGATGGATTAAACCCAGATCTTTTGACTGGGTGTGAGTGTTTGATTGATTCAGATGCTCCGTCCATCCCCACCCCCTTTTGTACCGCTTTTGGCCGCCATAAGTGTGGCAGGGTATGCTCAGACGTGAGTCCCTTGCTCACTTTGCCACTTGATTCAAGCAAGCGGGCTGAAGACGGCTGAAATGCCAGAAACCGGTCCTCGGAAGCTTGTTTCCGGTCCAGGGAAGACATGGCTTGGCAGTTCGGGCTGGACTGTTCCCATGAGGATGAACATGAGGATGTTGTTCTGCCTCAAGCAGTTTTCGAGGTCTTCGGTGTGCACTTGCAGTTCGATTTGTTGGTCCCGCAGGGGTACACCTCTTGTTGGAGCTGCTTCACTTCCTCGTCTCTGGCCTGGTCGCGGTCTTCTAGGGCCCCTACTCTTTCCCCGATCTCATCCACATTGCGGTGTATCTCTTTTATTTCCCTAGCCACCTCACTTTTGAGTGCTTGGAAATCGTCTCTCAGGGTATTGAAGAGTGACTCCAGAAAGGAGCAAGTGATCGGGATATTTTTGTCCTCCGGGTCTGCCTGCGAGGTTGAAGCCGGGGGTGATTGGCCCCCCTTCTCCATAGATAGGGGTCTTTCAGAGTATGCTCCTTCCTCCCCCTCGCCGAGGACATGGCGTTGGTCCCGGTGGGCCGTGATGGGGAACCAAGGCCCTCCCCTGTGGACGCCGTCGTCTGTGCCTTGAGAGCTCTAGGGCCTCTCAGAGTATGCCCATCTACTAGCTTCTGCCCTCCCACTAGGAAGTCTGACCAGGCAACGGTATCCCTGTCGGGCTCCCCGTGCACCCCTGCCAGGCGATGTCTCTAGCCGATTCCCAATGGGCCCGTGCTGTGAACTCCGCTATTCTTCTGAAGGGTATCTCCTCTCACTGCCGGGCTCACGATTTGGATTGAGCCTCCCCAGTGTTCATTCCCTTCTATGGATGCCTGTTGGGCCAGACTCGGGCGGGTCAGGGTGAAGAGCGAGTTGGGCCCAGTACAGGCAAATAAAGGCTGCTACCCATCACTGCAGCAGCCTATCTCTCTCTTGGCCTCTATCTCGCCTCTAATCTAGGCGGGAGGCAGCTTGAGGGTTCTGTGGTGCTGTTCTAGGTGGCAGTCATATATCGCAGCTCAGGGGCTAGAAAAGTCCATGGGGCACTGGGCACCGATCCCCTGTTTCAGTGGCGCAGCGGGGGGTGCACAGGGCCATGTCAGGACGTTGTCACCTGTCCCGCTCGCTTCGCACAGCTATGCGGCCGAGGTCCACCTCTCAGGCCGCCCACGGGGGTGTCACTGTGGGCTGGACAACAGTCTCTTGTAGCCTCTCAGCTCTGGATGTCCGAGGTGTCTTAGCCCACCACAGTGGTTACGCGTGCTATGCGTGGCTCCAGTCCGGGCAGGCACCGTTGCTTGCACCCACCTTGTGTCTGCTGTCAGCTGGGCTGGAGCAGGTGACAGGAGCGAGATCTCAGCAGCTTGTCTGCTGGCTGTTGCTTCTCTTCACAGCAAGCCCTGCCATGCGACCCTCCTGGCCGACCTCGCGCCGCGGCTCTGTAGGCCCCGTCACTCCCGGAGCCTCACCTGATCTCGGAGACCCCGATCACGAGGTCCCCCTCACTGTGCTCAGCTGCTGACCGACGGCTCCGGTCTCCTGCGTATGCCTGGTCACCTCCCCTGCATGGTAGAGATAGCCTGTGTGGGGCAGAGCTCTCTCTGAGCCAGGCGCAGCTAGGTGGAGTGGCGGGCCTCGGCCGAGGCCGCCACCGTTTTGTCTCACGGGTGCACGGCCCGTCCAAACCGTTTATCTCCTGCAATCTTGCCCTCTGGAGCGCAGGGCGTGTCTCTAGGGCTGCTCTGTGATAGCTGGGTGTTGTACCGCTGAGAAAGATGGCATTTACCGGGGTAAAAGTGCTTCTTAGCCCGGGTTAACTGGCCGGGAGCGGAGAGCCGCCGGGAATTGCGACTCACCAGTCCGCCATCTTGGCCACCCCCCACTTTCAGCATATTTTAACTTAATTAAGGAAATTAAACTTGTGACTGCTAAGTTGACACTGACAGAAGTTGATGCCTGTTGTGAATAGTGAAACACATTATTTTTAGAGAAATAATTTACTAACAATCATTTGCAAAGCAGTAGGCTATTTATATACAATACGAGCAGTTGTAACGCATTGCTAAAAAAGTAAAACAAAAAAAAAATACTGGAAGAAAAATTGCACGCATCTGAAGGTAACGGGAAAATAAACATTTAATTCAATATTTTGAATCTTTATAAACAGCATGGTTTATTTTTCACTTTTTTGATGATTCCTCTTCAATATGCTCCAAAGAAACACAACTGCTAACAAAATCAAGTCAAGTCAAGTCAAATAGTTTATTGTATATGATTACTTAAAATCGTTACAATGTACATTTAAAAAAAAAAAATTAAACTTAATCTTTCATTAAATACTTCTTTTCAGTGTCATGGTTACCAAGATTTTAAAATCTGAAATAACATTATGATACATCTAAAATGTAATCTAACAGTTTAAAACGATATGTGCGGGTTCTAGTAAAAAACTTTCAGAATTGCGCAGTGTCTGTAAAAGTCCTGGATTATTTTCAGCTAGATCCTGTTCGAGATATAATGTCCAATTTATCTTTGTCATCTATGCGACGCCCCTGCCGTCCTTGATCATGCTTTATTTGTGGCCTCTAGATCGGCTTGCATTAAAAGGTTCCTTACTTTTGCTAGGTATTTCATACCCCGGCAAGCCAAGATAATTGAGAATCCTTCCAGCCAACGTATCACTGCTTGCCTACAAGTGCGAATATTCAATTTGTTAAAAATTTGTTTTAAAAGCCCCCTCCTTATGTCCTTGACTGCTGGGCAAGCACACAGCAGGTGTGTTAGTGTTTCATTACCGAAGCCGCATAGTCAACAGTGTGCGGTTTGATGGTTTCTTTGCCAGGACGGTTGTAAATCTTTCGAATCATACATGCCCAAGCAGTATTTTGTGAAACTCTTTTTTATCTCAGTACTAAAATGTGTCAATAAGTATGCCTGAGGCTTTGTTGATATATAAGAGTTAATCACGGTCCACCCATGTCTGCGTTTCGAAGTTGCTATTTTGTCTTTCAAGAAGGACTGCTTCTTTGATGTTTTATTTACCAATTTACCAAAAGGCTACCCGCTCTAACGGGCTATCCCAAGTTGTTTGTATATCAAGTTCCGCTGGTGATTTTTTCAGGTATGCTCCCCGTGAATGTGGTATGTCTTGGCCTGTCTGGCTTTTAATTTCTTTCCAGCAGATGTTGTTCAATGATCCTTGCTCAGATGCGTGAAATTTGTGTCATAGTTTCACGAAGCCGCTCATGCTCCAGAATTGCTGATTCTGAAGGCTGAACTCCAGTCGGACCTGATCTGGAGCGGCGGACTTTGGTAAATTAAAAACAGCTTTGTAAACCCTTGTCTGAAGATCATTTAGCAGTTCCGCCTCTTTACCGCACCAAACTATTATGGCGTATGACAATGTCGGTACGATTTGTGCTGCCATTACTTTTAGAAGATGTGCATAGCTCGGGCAGACAATTTTTTTATTCAGGAGTTTGTACGCAAAGATTAACGATTGTGCTTTTGCCTTTAAGTCCACTTTATGTTCTTTGTGTGTTGAGCCTCGGCCTAGTTTTAAACCAAGGTATTTGTAGGCCACTTGTTCTTCTATTGGAGTCCCTTTTATGTGCCATTTAAACTTGTTTTTTTTGGGGTCAGCAAGACGAACAACTTTGTTTTTTTCTTTATTTATTTCCAGGCTCTCTCTGTCTAGATAGGTTACTAAGTTGTTAATCGCTCTTTATAGCCCGATTGGGCTTTGGCTCAGTACCACGATATCGTCTGCGTAGTGTTGGAAGGATATTGGCTCCTTGATTATATGCGGCGGATGGCTGTTGTCTGATTGCATGTGTTTACTGATGTCTGCCATAAATAGATTAAATAGGCTCGGGGCAAGGACGCAGCCTTGTTTTAGCCCTTGCTCTGTGCAGATGCTGCTGGTGGTGTTAAGTCCATCGCCTAGTTTCACTCTAGCCCAGGTTTCGCTGTGCAAGGCTATTATTGCATATCAGTGAAGTAGTGTGGCTCACTGGTTAGAGGCGGCAGACCCGAGAGCAGAGGACGGCCCGGGACCAGGGTTCGATTCCCGGCGCGGCAGGTTTCTGGACCAGGGTCAGCGGACTCGATAATTCTCTCGCCTCGGTGCCCACTCTGATCAGCGATCACACTCGGCAACTCTGGGCATTAGCTTGCCTCATCTTCACTAACGGCCTCACCAGACCGCCGGGGATGCCTGGTCTCACCCTGGAGATACCCATTAAGGGACCATCTCTCAGGGAAGCCAGGAAGGGTTTCGCAGCGGTCGAAGTGCCTTGGGACCCTACGGGTAAGTAGTGCGCTATATAAATGCCTATACATACATATATTGCATTCAGTAATTTGCTCGGCAGCCCCCATGCCCTTAATTCTTCCCAGAGGCGATTTCTGCTTACTTTGTCGAATGCGGCTTTCAAATCGACAAAACATGCAAATAGACGATTTTTCTTTTTCCTTGCCTTTTCAGTTAGGAGAGCCAGTGTAGCCAGGTTTGTCAAAGTACCCATCCCGTGTCTAAAACCAGTTTGAACCTTTGGAATTATGCTAGTCTCGTCCATCCACTCCTGCAGGTGAAGTAATAGGCATGAACCGTATAGTTTGGCCTCAACGTCATTCAGTGATATTAGTCTGTATTTTTCTGATTTATTATGATCTCCCTGTTTGAATATTGGGTGGATAATGTTCCCTTTCCATGATTTGGGGACGTTGTTCTCTCTGTATATCAGATTAAATAATGTTGTAAGGTAATCGGCCCAAACATTCGGTGCATGTTTGAATAGTGCATTGGGCAGTCCATTCGGACCTGCCGCCCCCTCTGTTTTCAACCTTTTTAGGTTTCGACCTTCGCAGTGCTACGCCCAGGCGAAAACTTTTGTTTACAGTATGGGGGACTTGAATCCGCCCCTTCTTCCATTGGCTAGCTCCATAAATGGAGGCTAGCCATTGGAAGACATCGTTGTCAATCAGTCTTTCCCCGCCGGAACGCGATTCGGGGGCGTTTCCGTGTCTTTTTTTAAGTCCCGCCCTCTCCTCTTCCCATTGGCTGGAATTTTACCTTCCAGCCAATGGGAAGGGGAGACCACGAAAAACACGCCCCCGAATCCCTACAGGGCGCGCTGTGCTTTCGCTTGTTTTTATTCCACTTAAAGCCCTAGTGCTAAGTATATGACAAAAACAAATAATGTATTATTTATATCTATATCGGCCTCTCTTCTGATAGGTATGTTTGCCTGGGAAGTCTGTTCCTACCGCAGAGCCCAGCATCTTTTATGGCGTAGTGCCGCAGCTTGTCTTGGCGTTAAGTAGTGTGCATGATGAGATGGAACCTGTGTCCCCTCTTCCAACACCCAACCTTGTCTGCTAGGCATGCGCCCACCCACTGCCGAGTCTTCCGTGAAACGTCATAATGGAATGCACATAAACTGTGCATGTGCCCGGCAAATCATTTACAGGGTGACAAGCCGCACAACCTCTCCCCCTACCTCGATGGTTCCCAGGGAGACCCTGATGGGGCGTGGAGAGCTGGGAGATGTGTTTGTGGAGACCGGGCCATAACGTGGAAATGTCAATAAAAGATGCCAGAGTGGACACAGGTGCAAGGAAATCAATACGGATCAATCCGCTAATTGAACCTCTCAGAGCCATTCGGGGGAGAGAGAAAGTGTGAGAACTCTGCCTGCCACAGGGCTCGCGCGGAAACAGAGAGCAGCCGGCGTGGGATTCAGCTGCAGACGTGCTCGACGGACCACTGTCTCCCAGCTGGAAACATCCCCGCCCCAGAAACTGCCCACATGCAGCAGCAGCAGCAGGCCACCGCTTGAAGCAAAGTCCTTGGGGAGCGATCGATCAGCCAGCAGCTCCCGCGGGTCTGGGACGTGCCTTCTAAGTCACGACTGACTGACAGAGTGTTCTTCTACCTTCCCCTGTGGTCTCGGTCCATCAAATGCACGTGCAAGGAACGGACCACAAGTGTCGAAGAGGGGCGAGCATTGCTTTTCAGTGCTCAAAATGGCACCGAAGCGTCGTTTTGTCAACTTGAGTGAAACCATATTCTGATGAAACGCTGAATTTAAACCCACTGTTTAGTCCCTGATTACAAACTACAAGGTACTACTGGTAGGGTGGAAACACATCTGCTTCCATAACCGTTATCGCGTGGTAACACCCCACCAGTGCCATTCAATTATGAGTTTACTCGCAGGGAATGGGGAATGACCGCGCGGACCCCGTTATACGGGCAGAATTCCGCTAGGTATTACCCTGTCTGTGAGAATTATCTACCTTCGTCATGGCTCCGGGTCAGGCGGGTGCATAGAAACAGGTCCGTGCTGCAACAAAGCCTGTCCCAAGGCAAGTTTACTAGCCGGATTTTCCACCTGGACAAAATTGAGTCCATTGTCCCGCACCTGGCAAACCCAGCCCCCCCCCCCCACTCCTGATTGAGCCGGGCGGAAGTCTATATGGGAGTTCCCCTCAACTCAGATGGTAATGAGGGCCTTAGTGTGTACGTTGCCTACATATACGTTTTCAAAGTAGAATTTTTTAACATGACCATTACGCATAGGCATTATAGTCCTTTGGTGCATGCATAAGTGTGTGTTTTATGCCAAAGTGTGGGTCATACTTTGACACATGTACAGCACGCTTCCTCTCTGCCAGTGTTAATGTGCTTCAGCAGCCTCTCATGGGTCACTATATATAAGCAATTGCAACACAACTAATGAATGTGAGGCCACGCTACAAGCTAGATGTACAGGTCTCTTCGAAAATGGGCAGACCAAACGAACCCGCAGAGCTCGCCAATAATGGCACTATAACTATTACGAATGAACGCAAATCTATCCTAGTATCAGGGTAGGGATGGGAAGGACATTCCTCCATATTTCATAGGGTGTAGGGATAGGGAGTTTTCTACGAGAACATGTTTTTAACCGAGGAAGAACAAAGATAAACATATACCTGCCATTCGTGCTCAGTTTACATATCTAATTGTACACTGGTTAAAAACTACCCCTGGAGCAATGATGCACAAATTAGTACTCAAAGACCTTTAAGATAGTCATTTAGGGGCGGATGTATCAACATCCAGATTTGCGAATCTCAAATAGCGATTTTTTTAGAAATCGCTATTTGAGATTTGCAAATTGGTATGTATGTAGAAATTCGCATTTTTTTTTGCGATTTCTTAAAATTCCTTAATTGCGATTAGCAGATTGTGAATCGCAACTAAGGAATAATTGCCCATTCATTTCTACGGGCCAGGAGGCCCATAGGAATGAATGTGAAGTTATTCTCAATTTGCGATTCGCAATTTGAGAATCGCAAATTGAGAATAATTTCAAAGGTGCAAGGGTGTCATAAGGACACCCTCATGCACCCCTGAAATTCACATGTGTGCGCATATGGCGCACATACATGCCCTAAGGGCATGTATGTGCGCCACATGGCACCTTCGCAAATGCAAAAAAGTGCTTTTGTGAAAGAAATTGCAAATTACCACCAACTTAAAGTTGGTGGTAATTTGCGATTTCTCAATGAGAAATCACGTAACTTGGGTGCTTCATACATTGCATTTAAGGAATCCCAAAATTTGCGATTCCCTAAACGCAATCGCAAAATAAGGAATCGCAAATTTGCAATTCCTTATTTTGCACTCAAATTTGCTACATTCATACGATTTAGCGTAAATGAGTTCACAAACGCCGAAATTCGCAGAATTTCGGCGTTTGCGAACCCATTTGAGTTTCATACATATGGCCCTTAGCTCCTTGATTTCTCTTCGAATTCTTGGAGAATTAAAAAAAAGTTAGTCATTTATTCTAAACATAGTAATAATCATACGTGTAGCACATTTCTGACTGACTTTTTCCCCGAAGATTATATGAGTCGGGTCCGAGTTGCCGATCATACTTCATCCTTTTTTTGCTGTGAAGTATGTGATGAGAAGAAAACGATTTACTAAAAGTATTAACCGAGGTACATCAGGAATAGTAAGATGGCGTCAGTCGGCTTCCCGAGATGCTTCGGGAACAGTAAGATGGCGGCTGCGGAGCTCTGAGTGTCAGTCGAATGGTTCGTGGGTCGCGGCTCCCAGGATTTCAGAGCCGCAGCTGGGAGTACGGCGGGCCGAGTCTGCACGGGCACGCCGTGCCGAGCAGCTGCGGCGCTGGCGGGGTTCTGAGGCAGCGTCTGCTTCCCCGGAGGAGAGCGGGGAGCGGCGGCCCCGGGTGCGTTTTGAGGACGGCGCCGTATTTCTAGCTGCCTGTTCCAGTGGGGATACCGAGGACGGGAAGCGGCTCTTGGCTCGTGGGGCGGACATCAACACTGCCAATGAGGACGGGCTGACATCCCTGCACCAGGTGAGAGTGCGTGACTGGTGGAGAGTGCACCTCTCTTAGAGGAATTGCACTCTAAACGGGCACCTAAGTGAAAATGATTCAAGAGCTGAAAAGGCATATAGCTTGAGTATTTTAGCTTTTGCACCTGGTGTGTCTGGTGGTAGCATACCCCACACCAGGTAAAGTGGTAGTTTGCTTTCATGTTCGCGGTACTAGCTTTTAAATAAGAGCTGTGTATGCTAAGAAGGCGAATAGCAATACCTACAAGTCTGGGTGTGTGTGTGTGTGTGTGGCTGGCTCTGGGTGTGTGTGGCTGGCTCTGGGTGTGTGTGGCTGGCTCTGGGTGTGCGTGTGTGGTAGTAATTGCTGTCTGCTGAGCTCGTCCGTAGGGTACAATAGGTCTCACATTTGTGAGAGATTAAGCTATTGGCAATGTAAATGACCATGCCATTTATTTATCTGTTTTCAAAACCAACACATAAATACAAATTTTGTTATTTACAATGCCAATAGCTCTAACTTTTCCAAAGGCGAAACCGTTGCATTGTAAATGCTTGTTATTATTCCTCTCAATTGTTTTTTGTCGATTAGAAGATATTGGTCATTGTCACTTTCTGCTTGACCTGCGTATTCTGCTACTTCCGGTTTTTGGTCCTTCGAGAGTTTTGCCATTGTGTCCTTATCATTCTTCGCACTGCTGTACTTATTATGTACGTGCTCCATCCTAGTTATGTCACCAATTCCCACTTCTTGTTGTAAATTTCATCCCTTGGTCATGTTATCTATAATGCCCCAGAAATCTCTACTGTTTGGCGAAGTACTTGCCCACAATAGCTGTGTCCATATTTTTTCGTTATGTTCTATCTTGGCTTCCCTCAGCATTTTCCTGTAGTTCTTCTGTAGCTCCTTTAATTTATTCTTGTCTATTTTCTTAACCATTTTGACCGCCATGGCTTGAATGTGTGCCTCTTTTGCCTTCTTTCTCTTTTCGTCTCATAGGGAAAAGTTAAACCATGGATCCTTTCTGATGTCTATTCTTTTTGTGTTTCTGTTGGTAGCTGGAAAACTTTGGGTAAAGAAGAGGCATAGTTCTTCCCAAGTTGTTATTCGGTTTTCTTCTATCTGCGGCCCTATTTGAGACATATGTTCTTTGAGGGTATCTATTATCTTTGCCATATTTGTAACTTGCCATTTTAGTTTCCTCAAACTTTTCAGCATGTTGTCCCAAAGTGTTTATTTCCTTTACACCGGTTAGCTTTATATTGAGCTTTGTAATTTGCGGGTGATGGTCACTTTCTATACGTGTGGGAATTTGAAATGAGTCTATCCTTGGGACTAGATTTGAGCTGATGATGGTAAAATCTATTGTAGATCATCTTTTTCCATTGGAGTACGTTATGGCTGAAGGTCTGCCCCCTGCGGTGTTGCCATTCAGGATTGACAGACCGTACCTTTCTAACCCTCGCGTTATGATCTGATGTCCCCAGTCCTCCTGCCTCTTTATTTTATTTTGTTTTAGAAGGTTACAATTGAAATCTCCTGAACTTATCAAAGGGCAGATTTTGTGCGACTTTTGCAATGCAATAATCAGATTTATTAGTATTGTAAATTTTTCCTTCTGATGTTTTTTTCAGGGTGAACATATACGATGACTAAGGTTAGTTGCCAGTCCCTTTTATTTAAGTTACGCTTTCTGGTAACTTTTGTAACTTGGAGCCAGTTTGCCCCGGCATCTAACTCTTCTGTGTGCCAACCATGTTTTTGTGATATGTATGTTGATAAGCCTCCCCCCGGGTGACCAAATCTTGCAAATTTTACTGCTAGGATATGATGTTCAATGTAACCGGATATTGCAGTGGGTTTCATTATCCACGTTTCTTGAAGGAGTGTAATATCTTGTTGTTCGAGGAAGGCCATAGTTTTGTGGTCTTGACCCATGTTTTTGAATCCGTGGACGTTCCATGAACAGATATTTATTGTGTTCTGACTTATATCATTCAACTCACAGCCCTGCTCTCTAGCCTGAACAATCTGCCTGCACCTTTCATAAATCATTGGAGAGTTTAATTGTTCATTAGGTATGCGCATTGCTTAGTGCTTTTGGCACCCAAGACCAGTCCGTGCCGGCAGCTGTGAGGTATTTTAACTGCCTCCCAGGTTCAATGCCCTCTTTTGAATTTCTTAGCCCTGATGGCGTGGTGGCTCGTACTCCGTGTAAGCATGTTTTTTGCCTTTTCACAGATGGTTCTTCCAATTTTTTAATCCTCTGGTTTATTAAGAGGGGGTAAGGATACCTTGGATTTTTGTGCTGTCTCAGTATAATTCTCCAGAGATCGGAAGTTGATCTGGTAGCGTATATCCTGTCCACTAGATCCTTTGAGGACCAGGTAGTCAAGGTCTCTTCAATGTCTGGGTTTTCCGGGGAATTCTTGAATTCCACGGCTAAAAGGTCTTGCGAAGGTACTCCATATAGTTCTGGAATTTCTTTGAACAACCTTAAAATGTTCCCTCTGTTGAGAGTGTCTTGACTTCCTTTTGTGCAATATTCTGGTACAAATGTAAACTTGGAAGTGTTCTCCCTCTGGTTATTTTCGGAGCAGCCGACACTTCCCGAGCTCTCCACTCTTCCTGCCTGTATATTTTTGTATTCGTAATTTCATTATCAATCTGTCTTTTTTGGCTTGTTTGTTCTTTGTTGAACTGTTCCTGCAAGGTTTCGGCTTTTTTTCTTCTTTTAACCCTTGCTCCCGTTTTCCCGCTTCTATATGTATTGCTGGCCCTTTTGGCTCGCTGTCATTGTCGATAGAGGGCCATTTACATGATCTACCTTTTCTATTTATTGTGATTTTGATTGAATTTTGGCTACTGTGTTCTATAATGTCTGTTATCTCGTTCGCCTTGATGCCTGGTGTTATTTCCCTTCTTCCCAGTGGTTCTTTTTTTTGCACCCTTTTCCCTCCAATCTGTTTGCCATCCATTCTCTGGTCTGGTACCTCTCTTGTCTTCGGTTGTAATCCTAGCCAGGGCTTGTGTTATATTTTCGACCCCTTCTCTCTTTTCCGTGTTTAGGATTTGTTTTGGTTGTCTTATTTTGTCCTCGTTTTCCTTGCTGTCAGCTTGTGTTCCAATTTCTGAACCACCTTCCTCATTTGGTCTGGTTCTTGTTAGGTCCTGCCTGGTCTGATCTAATTGCCTTTTTAAGCTTCCGGGGGTTGGTTTGGGTATTTCAGTCGACCGATGGTTAGATGTTATATGCAATACAAAACAGGGGGAGGTAGAGGGAGAGATCAGCCAGGTTCGCCCTCCACAGCAATACTTATTCAAAAAAAGATCTGAAAAATTCAGATCCAGAGAACCTGGCTAACTACTGGAACATGACACCTTTAGGTCTGTTTCCGAAACAGGGAAAGAAAACATTTTCTTTATAGTCCCCTCACTCACCGGAGTTTCCTCACGGTGACATGCTTCATCATTGGGGCTTCTCAACCCGCTACGGGTTGAGGCGTGCTGCGACTATCGCAATTGCGAAGGAGCACTTTTTTATGAAGACTATGTGTCGTGTAATGTGAGAGAAAGGGGAAAATGAAGTGGAGTGAAAAATTAAAAATATCCTACTAGTGGGCTAAACTAACTTTATTCAGGCTCCTAGTGGATATATTAAAAATGGGGTGGTTTACTAGGTAAACCGGTTCTGTTATGGAACGCAGTGCCTAGTAAAAGTGTCAACTAGTTTCGAGCTGTACCCCACAGCTTTTCTTCAGGACTACAACAGGGTCCAGCCCTGTGAGTACCACTCCAAAACAAAAAGTGAAAGGTATGCCTATATTAATTCTTGAATATACATACTCTTTTCTTGCAAGTCAATGGCATATCTGTAAAGAAAAAATACTTCCAATGTTATAGGTTCAATAGTCATTTTACCCAGTGAGTTTATCAGAAATAACAGTGACATTTCATATTAAAATGGTGTCTAAATGAGCTTCTTTGTGATAGTGTATAAACACCTTCACCCATTTCACACACACACTTCCCAGAACCGAATGGTCCCCTCATCTGAAGGAACACCCTTCGTGAATTATCTGTGGCTATACATTGAAATAAACAGCACACATGTGACCTGGTCTATGGGCCCAACACATAACAAAACGGACAAAACAAACACACGAGGAATAAATTCATACTTTTGCTAAAGTTTCACTGAACCTCATGGTCAATCGCGGGAAAGTTCTAAGTCCCCGTAATCACCTAGTAGATGGAATAATAGGAGACAAAATAATAGGAGACAAATATGGGTTCTAAAACATTTAGGTATCGGAGCCACACGCGCTCACGAGGACGCGTGGTGTTTATAGCTGATAGCTAGGATGGGTCTTACTTGTTACGAGGTACTGTCTTGGCGGTAAACCTACTCGGCTCCCCTTGAGACCGGCGATCGCGGTTTCATGCCGGGAAAAGTGTATATTAAGCTTTCCCAATGTTCGTCTTGCTTCCGGGTATGAAGCTAGACCGCGTTTGTAGTTAAAAGATGGTCGCTCGTATTGGAGTCAGGCGGGGGCCATCTTTGAATTCTCGAGTTGAATACCGGATTAGTATAGAGTTACAAGGGCATCAAAGAGGTATCGGTGATTCAACATATAAAATCTAAATGTGAATCCTGTAGAACTAGTTATTTAAGCTAGTACATATCGTGATCTCTTAACCTAAAATTTAGGTGGCGGACAGAATGAATTATCAATATGTGCACATCATAGTGACCATTATCTAAATGGGAGCACCATTGTGAATTCAGCTGATCTATGTATAATATTGCTGAACTTTTTTTATTATTTTGCAGTAGTGGACACTTATTTTTGGAACTGAGCGAGTGCTAACCTTGGGGGCTTTGGTTGATTAAGAAACAGATTAATACTGAATTGTTGAAAGTCATAGAGGGCTTAGGTTGGTTAAAAGACCAAATATAAAATGACCTGTTGCAAAATAATTGACATGATAATCGTTATAGATAATATATAGAGGAAACTTACGGGACTTCCAGGAAAACATTGTTTTTAAGCGCATACCGGACTTAAAATCCATTCCATAGATATTTATACAGGGTGGATTCTTCTATTAGTAAACACAGTTCTTTATATGGTATACCCTTATTTTGCCAGAAGGCCCCATGGAATGGTGTCATTAAGACCAAGGGTATCAGTTTTCAATTTGTACACCCAGCGTTGTTCTTTGTTCAGTAGGCGCTGTTCCAAGTTATCCTGTCCATACAGTCCTTCAAGAATTACCCATTTCATATCATTGGGCGTATGATTACATTCAATAAAGTGGGATATCATTTTGGTTGTAATTCTCTTCCGCCTGATATTACTTCTGTGTTCGACTATCCTAGTGCTGGCTTTTCTAGTTGTCATTCCAATGTAGTGCAATTGGCAGTTGCAGGTTATCATGTATACTACTCCAGAAGTATTACAATTCGTGAAGTCCTTCAATTCCCAAGTCATGTTGTTATTGAATGTTATTCTTTTTGTGGCTTTTGTCAAATGACAGACGCTGCAATCACCACATGGGTGATGTCCTGTGGGCAAAGTACTGATAGTTCTTTGTTTCGGGTTTTTGTTTTCTTCTTGTGGACGTGTATGGACTAGATGGTCTTTCAGATTTTTACTTCTTTTGTGGCTGAACATCGGTTTTGGTATATCCAGATTACCACAGTTCAGGGTGCGCCAGTGTTTTCTCACGATATTTGTCACTATGTTAGAGGCAATATTGTAGGTGGTGATGCAAATTGGTCTTTTTTCACAGTTCTCTTTGGCGATTTTTGGTTCCAATAATGCTTCCCTATTATTGTTAGCAGCTCGTTTTTTTGCTTTTTTCACTAGGTGTGCTGGGTATTGTCTGTCCAGTAGTTTTTTCGTGAGGTCATTGGCTTGTTGGTTGAAATCCTCCTTGGAACTACAATTTCGTCTCAGTCTCAAAAACTGGCCAAAGGGTAAATTCTCTTTTAAATGTCTCGGTGAAAACTATCAAACACTAGAAGACAATTTCTTGCAGTTGGTTTGAAGTGCGTCGTAGTGCTGAGAGACAATCCATTAACCATGATGTTTAAATCCAGAAACACTAATTGTGACCTGCTCATAGTGTGGGTAAATTTAAGAAAAGGATCTTGTTGGTTTAGCCAAACCAAGAATTCTTGTGCCTCTATCTCCGTACCTTCCCAGATGAGAAGGACATCATCGATATACCTTTTCCAAAGACTCACATGATGTTTGTGAGGGTTAGTATCATTAAGAATTTTCCATTTTTCCAGGTGGTGAACGTATAACCCTGCTACGCTCCGCGCAAAAGTACTTCCCATGCTAGTACCATGGGACTGCCGGAAGAGGGTGTCTTCGAAGCGAAAGAAATTTTCTGTTAAGGCCAAGCGGCAACATTCTAAAACGACATGGCGTGGTGTCTGATACTCCCATTCTTCCTCAAATAGAACATCTTCCAATATCTGTAGGGTATCGGCATGGGGTAAGCTGGTACGACGCACTTCAAACCAACTGCAAGAAATTGTCTTCTAGTGTTTGATAGTTTTCACCCGAGACATTTAAAAGAGAATTTACCCTTTGGCCAGTTTTTGAGACTGAGACGAAATTGTAGTTCCAAGGAGGATTTCAACCAACAAGCCAATGACCTCACGAAAAAACTACTGGACAGACAATACCCAGGACACCTAGTGAAAAAAGCAAAAAAACGAGCTGCTAACAATAATAGGGAAGCATTATTGGAACCAAAAATCGCCAAAGAGAACTGTGAAAAAAGACCAATTTGCATCACCACCTACAATATTGCCTCTAACATAGTGACAAATATCGTGAGAAAACACTGGCGCACCCTGAACTGTGGTAATCTGGATATACCAAAACCGATGTTCAGCCACAAAAGAAGTAAAAATCTGAAAGACCATCTAGTCCATACACGTCCACAAGAAGAAAACAAAAACCCGAAACAAAGAACTATCAGTACTTTGCCCACAGGACATCACCCATGTGGTGATTGCAGCGTCTGTCATTTGACAAAAGCCACAAAAAGAATAACATTCAATAACAACATGACTTGGGAATTGAAGGACTTCACGAATTGTAATACTTCTGGAGTAGTATACATGATAACCTGCAACTGCCAATTGCACTACATTGGAATGACAACTAGAAAAGCTAGCACTAGGATAGTCGAACACAGAAGTAATATCAGGCGGAAGAGAATTACAATCAAAATGATATCCCACTTTATTGAATGTAATCATACGCCCAGTGATATGAAATGGGTAATTCTTGAAAGACTGTATGGACAGGATAACTTGGAACAGCGCCTACTGAACAAAGAACAACGCTGGGTGTACAAATTGAAAACTGATACCCTTGGTCTTAATGACACCATTCCATGGGGCCTTCTGGCAAAATAAGGGTATACCATATAAAGAACTGTGTTTACTAATAGCAGAATCCACCCTGTATAAATATCTATGGAATGGATTTTGAGTCCGGTATGCGCTTAAAAACAATGTTTTCCTGGAAGTCCCGTAAGTTTCCTCTATATATTATCTATAACGATTATCATGTCAATTATTTTGCAACAGGTCATTTTATACTTGGTCTTTTAACCAACCTAAGCCCTCTATGACTTTCAACAATTCAGTATTAATCTGTTTCTTAATCAACCAAAGCCCCCGAGGTTAGCACTCGCTCAGTTCCAAAAATAAGTGTCCACTACTGCAAAATAATAAAAAAAGTTCAGCAATATTATACATAGATCAGCTGAATTCACAATGGTGCTCCCATTTAGATAATGGCCACTATGATGTGCACGTATTGATAATTCATTCTGTCCGCAACCTAAATTTTAGGTTAAGAGATCACGATATGTACTAGCTTAAATAACTAGTTCTACAGGATTCACATTTAGATTTTATATGTTGAATCACCGATACCTCTTTGATGCCCTTGTAACTCTATACTAATCCGGTATTCAACCCGAGAATTCAAAGATGGCCCCCGCCTGACTCCAATACGAGCGACCATCTTTTAACTACAAACCCGGTCTAGCTTCATACCCGGAAGCAAGACGAACATTGGGAAAGCTTAATATACACTTTTCCCGGCATGAAACCACGATCGCCGGTCTCAAGGGAAGCCGAGTAGGTTTACCGCCAAGACAGTACCTCGTAACAAGTAAGACCCATCCTAGCTATCAGCTATAAACACCACGCGTCCTCGTAAGCGCGTGTGGCTCCGATACCTAAATGTGTTAGAACCCATATTTGTCTCCTATTATTTTGTCTCCTATTATTCCATCTACTAGGTGATTACGGGGACTTAGAACTTTCCCGCGATTGACCATGAGGTTCAGTGAAACCTTAGCAAAAGTATGAATTTATTCCTCGTGTGTTTGTTTTGTCCGTTTTGTTATGTGTTGGACCCATAGACCAGGTCACATGTGTGCTGTTTATTTCAATGTATAGCCACAGATAATTCACGAAGGGTGTTCCTTCAGATGAGGGGACCATTCGGTTCTGGGAAGTGTGTGTGTGAAATGGGTGAAGGTGTTTATACACTATCACAAAGAAGCTCATTTAGACACCATTTTAATATGAAATGTCACTGTTATTTCTGATAAACTCACTGGGTAAAATGACTATTGAACCTATAACATTGGAAGTATTTTTTCTTTACAGATATGCCATTGACTTGCAAGAAAAGAGTATGTATATTCAAGAATTAATATAGGCATACCTTTCACTTTTTGTTTTGGAGTGGTACTCACAGGGCTGTACCCTGTTGTAGTCCTGAAGAAGAGCTGTGGGGTACAGCTCGAAACTAGTTGACACTTTTACTAGGCACTGCGTTCCATAACAGAACTGGTTTACCTAGTAAACCACCCCATTTTTAATATATCCACTAGGAGCCTGAATAAAGTTAGTTTAGCCCACTAGTAGGATATTTTTAATTTTTCACTCCACTTCATTTTCCCCTTTCTCTCACATTACACGACACATAGTCTTCATAAAAAAGTGCTCCTTCGCAATTGCGATAGTCGCAGCACGCCTCAACCCGTAGCGGGTTGAGAAGCCCCAATGATGAAGCATGTCACCGTGAGGAAACTCCGGTGAGTGAGGGGACTATAAAGAAAAAGTTTTCTTTCCCTGTTTCGGAAACAGACCTAAAGGTGTCATGTTCCAGTAGTTAGCCAGGTTCTCTGGATCTGAATTTTTCAGATCTTTTTTTGAATAAGTATTGCTGTGGAGGGCGAACCTGGCTGATCTCTCCCTCTACCTCCCCCTGTTTTGTATTTCATAATTCTCGGCGTAAGCTGTGGAGTTTGTTTATTATTTTTTCTTAAACTTAATAACACACCTTTTGGCGTGGTGTGGGGACAATGGCAGAAATTACGGGCCTAACATTCACGAAGGAAGAAATCGAAAGAGTTATGGCATCAATAGGTGATTTTCCAGACAACATACATAGGGATTCAGATGGCTTTAACCAAGTTTGGGATGAACTAACTGAACTCAAGAGGAATCAAGTAAAAACTCTAATACATGGTGTAATGATGGCACAATATCTAAGGGCAAATACAGCACCAAGGGGATTAATAGTAAGGAATGAGCCCTTCATTTTCCAACAGGACAAACAATTCAAAACTGATTGGTCGTTAATCTCCTGGCATTGCACCAGAGACTGGTTGGTCTTGATAATAAAGACTGCAGCAAGATTAGGGGAGGAGATGAAAGTGGAAGCCATAAAAATTGAAGTACAATTGAAAACCTTCCAAGACGTTACCGACCTAAAAAAACGATTGGAGGAACTGAATAAACAAATGGCTGACTTTGAGATAAGTCTAAAAGATACGAAAACCATCAAATTTAAAAAAGATCTAAAGAACTTCTCACGGGAAAAAACGTATCCATATATTAAAGATGACTATGTTCCCCCGAATAGGAATCCAGGCTACAACACTGACTCAGACAATTCTGATACAGGATCAGATAATTCCAATAATAGTGAGAACTATGGTCGTAATAAATCCAGACGTCCGAGAGGAGGTTACTTTAGGAACAGAGGCGGATACAATCCGAATTGGCAAGGTTATTTTGGCCCGCCTCCTTATGGCCCACCACCACCTCACCAATTCTTTTATGGACCACCAGGCTTCCCCCCTCAGTATCCTCATCAAGCTCAGAATTTTTGGGGAAATCCACAAAGACAAGACCAACAACAACAGCAGCCTTTTTTATCGAGAGGCAGGGGCCAACAAAGAGGAAAGACAAGAAAAACCCAACAGGTCCAGTGGGCCCAACCAATAGAAATATCCAGAAGCCATACCAGGAGCATGGGACCGGTAGACCAACCGACAACGAGCAAACCACCAGCCTAGTATTAAATCTATCTGATACCGACATCACAGATATCGAAAAAAAGGTTTTGGAAAAAGGGTTGGGCTTTGTCCCTACCCCTACTATGGACAAGTTCCTCTTAGCCCAAGAGATGAATGAATTCATAAGAAAGATCAAACTACAAGTTTTCTTTGAAAACAAACCCTCAACCAACCTATTCACTACTGATACTGGTCTACATAAAAAGTCTACGTTTACCCCTCCTAGTGCTAACCTCCCAGTGGAGGTTTTAGCATTCGAAAAGGCTGTTATGAAGGAAATTGCAGAAATTGACCCCAAAACTATTAAAGTTTTCCACAATCTGAGCAAAGCAGAACATGAAGCGCTGAAAAAACTATCATCCACAAAGGAAATTACAATAAAGCCAGCTGATAAGGGTGGAGCGATAGTGCTGCAGAATACAACCACCTACAGGCAAGTCTGTCTTGACCTTTTAGCGGATCAAAGGAACTATGTGAAAATCACAGAAGACCCTACCAATCGTCTCAGAAGGGAGATAGCCTATCTAACAGAAGAAGCTACCGCCAATAACTGGCTAACGAAAAAAGAAGCAGATTTTTTGGAAACCAAAAATCCAATAGTCCCTTACTTCTATACGACACCAAAAATTCACAAATCCATAACACATCCCCCGGGCAGACCAATAGTATCGGGCATAGGATCAATATTGGAACCTCTATCCAAGTATGCCGATGCGTTCCTAAGACCACTGATTCAAGCCACTGAGACCTATCTACAGGACACAAAATCGGTCCTTACAGTATTGAGAGACCTACCATTTGACCCTACAAAGAATATTCTGATTGGATTGGACGTGGAAAGTCTTTATACCAGCTTACCCCATGCCGATACCCTACAGATATTGGAAGATGTTCTATTTGAGGAAGAATGGGAGTATCAGACACCACGCCATGTCGTTTTAGAATGTTGCCGCTTGGCCTTAACAGAACATTTCTTTCGCTTCGAAGACACCCTCTTCCGGCAGTCCCATGGTACTAGCATGGGAAGTACTTTTGCGCCGAGCGTAGCAGGGTTATACGTTCACCACCTGGAAAAATGGAAAATTCTTAATGATACTAACCCTCACAAACATCATGTGAGTCTTTGGAAAAGGTATATCGATGATGTCCTTCTCATCTGGGAAGGTACGGCATTAGAGGCACAAGAATTCTTGGTTTGGCTAAACCAACAAGATCCTTTTCTTAAATTTACCCACACTATGAGCAGGTCACAATTAGTGTTTCTGGATTTAAACATCATGGTTAATGGATTGTCTCTCAGCACTACGACGCACTTCAAACCAACTGCAAGAAATTGTCTTCTAGTGTTTGATAGTTTTCACCCGAGACATTTAAAAGAGAATTTACCCTTTGGCCAGTTTTTGAGACTGAGACGAAATTGTAGTTCCAAGGAGGATTTCAACCAACAAGCCAATGACCTCACGAAAAAACTACTGGACAGACAATACCCAGGACACCTAGTGAAAAAAGCAAAAAAACGAGCTGCTAACAATAATAGGGAAGCATTATTGGAACCAAAAATCGCCAAAGAGAACTGTGAAAAAAGACCAATTTGCATCACCACCTACAATATTGCCTCTAACATAGTGACAAATATCGTGAGAAAACACTGGCGCACCCTGAACTGTGGTAATCTGGATATACCAAAACCGATGTTCAGCCACAAAAGAAGTAAAAATCTGAAAGACCATCTTGTCCATACACGTCCACAAGAAGAAAACAAAAACCCGAAACAAAGAACTATCAGTACTTTGCCCACAGGACATCACCCATGTGGTGATTGCAGCGTCTGTCATTTGACAAAAGCCACAAAAAGAATAACATTCAATAACAACATGACTTGGGAATTGAAGGACTTCACGAATTGTAATACTTCTGGAGTAGTATACATGATAACCTGCAACTGCCAATTGCACTACATTGGAATGACAACTAGAAAAGCCAGCACTAGGATAGTCGAACACAGAAGTAATATCAGGCGGAAGAGAATTACAACCAAAATGATATCCCACTTTATTGAATGTAATCATACGCCCAATGATATGAAATGGGTAATTCTTGAAAGACTGTATGGACAGGATAACTTGGAACAGTGCCTACTGAACAAAGAACAACGCTGGGTGTCCAAATTGAAAACTGATACCCTTGGTCTTAATGACACCATTCCATGGGGCCTTCTGGCAAAATAAGGGTATACCATATAAAGAACTGTGTTTACTAATAGCAGAATCCACCCTGTATAAATATCTATGGAATGGATTTTGAGTCCGGTATGCGCTTAAAAACAATGTTTTCCTGGAAGTCCCGTAAGTTTCCTCTATATATTATCTATAACGATTATCATGTCAATTATTTTGCAACAGGTCATTTTATATTTGGTCTTTTAACCAACCTAAGCCCTCTATGACTTTCAACAATTCAGTATTAATCTGTTTCTTAATCAACCAAAGCCCCCGAGGTTAGCACTCGCTCAGTTCCAAAAATAAGTGTCCACTACTGCAAAATAATAAAAAAAGTTCAGCAATATTATACATAGATCAGCTGAATTCACAATGGTGCTCCCATTTAGATAATGGTCACTATGATGTGCACGTATTGATAATTCATTCTGTCCGCCACCTAAATTTTAGGTTAAGAGATCACGATATGTACTAGCTTAAATAACTAGTTCTACAGGATTCACATTTAGATTTTATATGTTGAATCACCGATACCTCTTTGATGCCCTTTTACAAGGGCATCAAAGAGGTATCTCTATACTAATCCGGTATTCAACCCGAGAATTCAAAGATGGCCCCCGCCTGACTCCAATACGAGCGACCATCTTTTAACTACAAACGCGGTCTAGCTTCATACCCGGAAGCAAGACGAACATTGGGAAAGCTTAATATACACTTTTCCCGGCATGAAACCGCGATCGCCGGTCTCAAGGGGAGCCGAGTAGGTTTACCGCCAAGACAGTACCTCGTAACAAGTAAGACCCATCCTAGCTATCAGCTATAAACACCACGCGTCCTCGTAAGCGCGTGTGGCTCCGATACCTAAATGTTTTAGAACCCATATTTGTCTCCTATTATTTTGTCTCCTATTATTCCATCTACTAGGTGATTACGGGGACTTAGAACTTTCCCGCGATTGACCATGAGGTTCAGTGAAACCTTAGCAAAAGTATGAATTTATTCCTCGTGTGTTTGTTTTGTCCGTTTTGTTATGTGTTGGACCCATAGACCAGGTCACATGTGTGCTGTTTATTTCAATGTATAGCCACAGATAATTCACGAAGGGTGTTCCTTCAGATGAGGGGACCATTCGGTTCTGGGAAGTGTGTGTGTGAAATGGGTGAAGGTGTTTATACACTATCACAAAGAAGCTCATTTAGACACCATTTTAATATGAAATGTCACTGTTATTTCTGATAAACTCACTGGGTAAAATGACTATTGAACCTATAACATTGGAAGTATTTTTTCTTTACAGATATGCCATTGACTTGCAAGAAAAGAGTATGTATATTCAAGAATTAATATAGGCATACCTTTCACTTTTTGTTTTGGAGTGGTACTCACAGGGCTGGACCCTGTTGTAGTCCTGAAGAAGAGCTGTGGGGTACAGCTCGAAACTAGTTGACACTTTTACTAGGCACTGCGTTCCATAACAGAACCGGTTTACATAGTAAACCACCCCATTTTTATTATATCCACTAGGAGCCTGAATAAAGTTAGTTTAGCCCACTAGTAGGATATTTTTAATTTTTCACTCCACTTCATTTTCCCCTTTCTCTCACATTACACGACACATAGTCTTCATAAAAAAGTGCTCCTTCGCAATTGCGATAGTCGCAGCACGCCTCAACCCGTAGCGGGTTGAGAAGCCCCAATGATGAAGCATGTCACCGTGAAGAAACTCCGGTGAGTGAGGGGACTATAAAGAAAAAGTTTTCTTACCCTGTTTCGGAAACAGACCTAAAGGTGTCATGTTCCAGTAGTTAGCCAGGTTCTCTGGATCTGAATTTTTCAGATCTTTTTTTGAATAGATGTTATATGCGGCATCTGCTTATTATTCTCTTTGGAAGTTTTGGCCTGAATTCTTAGTGCTTTTTGCTTTGTGTTGAGTCTGTTACAATCCATTGTATGATTTGGTTGGTCTGCATCTAGCACTGCATCTTCCGTTATACCTCCTATCAATACTTTATTCTCTTTCCTTTGTGTTTTTTGATTTGTGAAAATGGGGAAATTTTTCTCTAATTTTGTAGTCAATTGAATATTGTTTGTTGCCCCGCCCTTTCTAGCACGTTTTCATTGTCTTTTTGTGTTTTGTGATTTTCGAGGTATCAGTAGAGCTCTGAGTAACTTCGATTTGCTGGTCCCTTATTTCAGATTCCCATGTTTCCACTTGTTCTGTTTCTCCTTTGTCAGTAAATTGTGTCCACTTTGCAGTTTGCTTTCCTTTGAACTCATTGTTTCCCTCGTCATCTCTTAAAGTTGCTCCTTTTTGATTGACATTTGTTGTTAATTGTACTGCCCCAAGGATGTCACTTAATATTTCTGGCAGTTTTGCCAATTTATCTATTATTTTTCAACAAACACAATTGAGCTGCTGGATGCGATTGTTTGGCTGTAGTTCAGGGGATCCCCCGCGCTTTACCAGGGGAGTAATTGAGTCCAGCTTGGTGTTTATACCTTCAATGTGACCAGCTATTAGATTTATAAGGTCAATCTGGACTTCCATTTTATCTGACTGAAAATTCAGAACCCTGATTGCTTGTTCCAGTGTACTTAATAGAGTTTTACTCCATGGGGCCGTATGCAATTCATCAAGGGAATTTCCAATATCCTTGGACTTGTGATCATTCCTGCTTACAGATAAGATTGTTATCGGAGATGAAAAGTTTAATTGATCTAAGCTCGTCGAAATTCTTCCTTCCTCCTGTGTTTTCACCGGTTTATCAATCCTGCTGACTGATGCAATTGTGATTGGTGATGACAAGTTTAATTGCTTTTCTTCCAAGGACAAGCTTCCTTCTTCCTGTGCGCTTGTTTGTGGGACTTTTCTTTGGATCCGGTGTGATAGAGTAGATGCTAACATTCCTGCTCTTCCCGATGCTCCCTTCTCTTTGCACGGTGATGCGATATTCCCTTCAATTACCTCGTTCAAGGATTCCTGGGTTTGGGTGTTAGTTCCTAGTTTTTGCAACATGTTTGCATCATTTGATATTGAAAATGAGCATCCAGTTGCCTTTCCTGATCATCTGTTTTTTTTTGTTTACTCTCGGTGCAATTAGCTGTGCTCCTTTGAGCCTCTCCCTGGTGTTTAATTTGTTGATGTGGTGACGCAGTGTATTTGTGCTATGGCTATAACCTGGTTACTTGCTTGCGCTTCCATGATTGATTTCTGTAAGTCAGAAGTTGTTTTTTGTGTGTTGGGGGTACTTGGCTGTCGCTGTATGGAAGAGGGCCTTGTTATACTGGGTGTAAATACACCCTTTTGCTGTTGCTCGACTGTTCCTGAATTGTCATAATCTTTATTCGCCCTTTTTGCAGGTACTATGGGAGATGGCAAGCATGCTAGCTCTGTAGTTAGTGCGTAAATGGCGGCCATTGGGTCCTTTAGAAAGAAAAATTTCTGGATCCTGGTTTTATTAAACCGACCTAGGGGATATTGTTTCTGGTGTTGGTGCCGAGACTAGCATCTCTCTGAGTCTATGGGCCTTGCTATTTGGACTTATTTCTGGCCCTTGCTCTATAGCGATTTTTGTCTTGCTTTTATTGTTTTTGTTTTTGTTTTTACTTATGTTCACCTGCCAAACTTTCCCAGACCTCATATTTCTTTGTGGCGAATGCGTTGTTATCTTGTGTCCCCTTATGGTGCCAACGGTGACCTTTGTTTGGTAGCAATAAGTGATGGGGTTTAGTGTTGGGGTAAAGCTGCGATTACAAGACCAATATTCGCAGATCTGCCGCGCCGCTGGTGACCTTTGTTCGGTTGCTATAGGAGGTGGGAAATAGTGTTGGTGCAGTGCTGCAGTTGTAAGAACAAATTCCGCTGATCTATCGCGCCAGGCAGTGTGACTTGGTGATGGCATCCTTCTGAGTGTAATTGCGCAGATTTTTTTCGCTACTCCCGCTGCTTCTCCCTCTGCGTCTGTCTCTCTAAATACCCCCCTGGCCAAAACCCTCTAGCAAACTCCAAATTACCTCACCTCACCTCACCTCTGGAGAGGGAGAGGGAGGGTCACTCCAAGGCTGAGGGTCGGGCTCGGCAACCCACGCACCAATGCACCAGCAAGGCGAGGTAAAGCAAGGCAGGCTCGTCAGGGCCGGTATCTTGTCTTGTTCAATGTTCTTTATTTATAGCGTCTTAAAGCCCCCCTTTTGTGCCGAATGAAGGAACAATCCGATTCCTCTGAGAGTTTGAAGTACAAACAAAAGCCTAGCGCCGCAAGGGCTCCTTTCAGCCAATCTAGCGCCGCACTCCCCTCAGGGCGCTTCAGAGGCAGCAGTGCACACTCCTCGCACGGCGGATGTTGTGGCAGGATGAGGAAGAGGCGGCAGCAGCCTCAAGTCCGAGAAGGAGGGTACTCAAGGCAGGGCTCAGCAGGGCGGCTTCAGGGCGGCTCAAATCCTAGTCGCGGTCCTCTGGTCCCACCGCCGCTGTCGCTCCAGCTCCCTCTCCCGCTGCTCTGAGTGATTCTGTGTGGTCGCGCAAAACCCGTACTGGCTCACAGGATCTCTCACCAAAACAACCAACAGATGTCAACTAGAGTCTTTTCTTTCACAGTTTATGCACTGCCGGTATTTTAGGGAGAATGAAACTCACTGCACTCACGGCAACCCACATTCGCAGACTGCCTTGCGCCTCTCACCCTCTCACCTCCTTTTCCACCTCTTCTGATGTCGTCTGTCCTATCGTCAGCAGTCCCGTCCTCCGGTCCTCTGTGATGTCGTGCAGCGCTTCCGGCCTTTCAAACCAGGCCGAGGCACCAGCAGACAGCGATGGGGCTGAGCAGCGGGAATGAGCGGGAGTCAGCCGGATGTCGGGTCTCGGTGAACGCAGCGCCGGTAATGCTGCGCGGTACAAACGGGACCCGGGACACTCGTTTGGCTCTCCGCGTGGTCCGGACTAATTCCGAGACCACGCCTCCTTTATTTTATAGTACGCGCAGACGTGACGTACCACGTCCGCGCTAGCGCACGTCTGAGTGCGCAAACACTAGACTGCAACACCGCAGTCTTAAACATTACACTCCTTTCAACCTTTTTTAAAACAAAACAAAAGCATTCAATAGTCTGTGGTGTGTCGATTAGCTTCATCTGGATAGGTGAAAGGAAAACACAACAAAATGGCCGGCAGGCCTGTTACCAGTCTGACGATCAGGTATCACAGTCTCAGCCCACAGCAAAGTCCGCCAACTGCGAAGAGGGCGCGGGGTTTCTTCTCAACCCATAGCCTGCAGCTTCCCCTCGGAACAGGACTCTCCGAGGAGTGTCTTGTCGGGCTGGGATTGGTGACAGCCCGTCGCCGGAGGAGTGGAGGCTATCTGCATCTGACCTCCCAGAATCCGGAGGGTTCGCCGCCGCTCTTTCCTCGGGGCTCCCTTGCACACTCACTGAGGAAGTGGTGCTGGATGTCGTGGGGCTTGAGATGGCTCTGTCCTGGTCTTGATCCGGTTGTTCTCCAGATTGGGTGAACGCTCGCTTGAAGAAGGATACATTTCGGGTGACGCTCTCGCCGTCGCGCTGGGCAGTTACCATCGTGCCAGACCGGCGAGTGACAGTCCACGGACGGGGCTCAAACGGGAGCCTGAACTTGCTCCCGGGGAAACGGTCTCTCACGTAGACCCAGTCTCTTTCCTCTATGGGCGATTCCCTGCCCCGGCGCCTGAAACTGGCATACTCATTCGAGCGTCTTCTGTTGCGCAGAGTTTGCTGAGGGTCTGCCTCCTTTGGGGTCCAGGTGCGATGATAAGCAATGGTGTCTCGGACAATTCTGCCCATTGCGGAGGGTCCCGGGGCGGCAGTAGTTGTGCGATGGGGCGTTAGCCTGTATTCCCTCATGAATGTGTACAGGGCCCTCTCGACTAGTGTCCCTTCCGCCTGAGCGATCCTGATGACTTTGTTGAGGGTCCTCATGAACCGCTCAACCTCACCGTTGGCTTGGGGCCATCTGGGGGTGATCTTCCTGTGTTGAATCCCCCATTCCTGGAGGTAGTCAGCAAACTCTTGGCTTTGAAACGGTGGCCCGCTGTCCGTCTTCATTTGTTCAAAGATGCCATGGGTGGCGATTATCTTTTCCAGTTTGGCAGTCACTTCCTTGGCGGTCAAGGATGTTATTATTTCTACTTCGGGATATCTCGTCAAATCGTCGATGACGACGAGCATGTAGTGGCCGTCCGGAAGGTGTCCGAAGTCGGCACTTACTCGTTCCCATGGCTTTGCCGGATCGTCCTCAGTGATTACCGGGGCCGGAGGCTCGGGTGGACCTGCCGCTTGGCACCAGTGGCATCCTTTGACCAGCTGTTCGACCTTGTCGTCCATCTCCGGGAACCAAACCTTTGCTCTTAGCCTGCTTTTTGTTTTCACGATCCCTTGGTGGCCGCGATGAGCCAGCTCGACGGCCTGTTGTTGTAGACTAGCAGGCATTACAATTCGGGGTCCTCTGAGAAGGCACCCTTGAGTGTCCACCGACAGCTCCTCCTTCACTATGAGGATTGCTTCTAGGGCCCTCTTTGCCTCGGGAATTCTCTGACCCAGGGAATTCTGGAGTGACTTCCAGTCGCTGTTTCGTGATGCATCTATTGCAAGCTGGAGGACCTCGTCCCCGCGGGCCGCTTCCACGATCAGGTCGATGCCCATAGGTAGGGGTCGTGAGCGCTCCAGGATGATCCTTACATACTCCTCCTTTTCTTCCGCATCTTCCTGTTCCTGCGTGGTTGCCGCTCGGGGATGCCGAGAGAGGTAGTCGGCCGGGTTATTTGCGCCGGGCTTGAATTCCAGCTTGTAGTCATACTCTTGGAGCTGTAAGATCCACTTTTCGATTCTGGAGGGAGGTTTAGAGACTGATCCACAGAATAGGGGAAGTAGAGGCTTATGATCGGTGGATACAGTGAAGGGATGTCCATAGACATACACATGGAAGTCCCTGCAGGCCCAGTGGATTGCGATGGCTTCCCTTTCAATTTGAAAATAGCGCTGTTCGGTCTCCGTTAGGGAGCGGCTCGCATAGGCTATTGGCACCGAGTCCTCTCCATTTTGGCTCTGTGTCAGTACCGCCCCTAGTCCATACGGGCTGGCGTCAACAGCGATGTTGGTTGCTTTGGTGGGGTCAAAGTACGACAGAGTGGTGTTGGCGGACAGGGCGGCTTTAGTGTTCTGGAACGCTAGCTCTTGCTCTTTTCCCCAGTTCCATGGGGTGGTGGACTTCGTAAGTTCCCTTAGTGGTCTCAAGAGGTTGGAGAGGTCAGGGATGAACCGCCCGCAGAAATTCACCATTCCGAGGAAACTCTGCACTTCTGACGTGTTGGTCGGGGCAGGGGCTGCTTGTACGTCTCTCACTTTTTCAGGGTCTGGCGCTACTCCCTTGTCGGGGAAAGTGTATCCGAAGAAGCTGATAGTGTTCTGTAGGAATTGACACTTCTCTCTGTGTAGCGTAAGGCCTGAGTTTTTGATCCTTTGCAACACGCTCCTGAACCTCCGGTGGTGTTCTTCTACAGTGTCGGCATATATCAGCAGGTCATCGCTGACATTGAGGACTCCTGTTATCCCGCTCAGTACCTCTCGAATTGTATTTTGGAATACTTCCGCTGCACTCGATATCCCAAAGTTGAGCCTTCGATAGCGCCGGAGTCCGACATGAGTGGAGAAAGTGGTGATATATCTGGAGTCCAGGTGCAGAGGCAGTTGGTGATATCCTGACCTCAGGTCCATTTTGGAAAACCACTTCGCTCCATTTAACTCTCCCAGGATGTCGTCTATCGTGGGCGTCAGATGTCTTTCTCTTTTGACTGCGACGTTGGGCAGGCGCATGTCGACGCAGATGCGCACTTGCCCTGGCTGCTTGGGATTTCGCGCCACCACGATTGGCGATACCCAGGGGGTGGGTCCACTGACCTTCTCGATTATTCCCTGCTTTTCGAGGGTCTCCAGCTCTTGTTCCACTTTCTTTCTCAGGTGGAATGCTATCCGTCGATGACGCAGGGCCCCCGGCTTAATGGACCGGTCGATGTGTAAGGATACTTCCTTTCCACGGAGACATCCGATGCCTTTGAAAACGTCTTCGAACTCTTCAAGGATCGTTTCAAGTTCTTCCTCCAGTACTGCCATTGCGAAAGATATTAGATGAAGTTCTTCGGCTGTTTGGCCGCTGAGTAGCATTCCACTGCCTTCTTTGGTGACGTAGATGGTGGATGGTGCTTTCTTGTCCTGGTGCTGTACTTCCGTTTGGAAGCACCCGATTAGTGGTATGGGTGTCTTTTGGCCGTAAGCAAAAACTCAGATCTTAGCTGGTTTCAGACTCGGCTTGTCTCGCAGTTGAGCATAAACGTTTGCCGCCATAAGTTCGATGGATGCACCTGTGTCGATGGTTGCTCTCACCGCTTGGTTCTGTATCATTATCCTGCACTTTGGGAGTCGCTGTTTTTTCCTCAGCAGCTGGTCTATGGCAAACACGTAGTGTACCGGGTAGCTGTGTGCATCGTCGTCCATGTCCTCGCTCTCGCGTTCTTCCCGTATGGCGTGAGCGGCTTCCGGTTTGGGCCTGGACGACCTGCATACCGATGCGAAGTGATTCATGCGCCCGCATGACCCACACTTTCTTCCTCGGGCTGGGCAGTCTTGTGCTCTGGGTGCCGCACCACCGCAGTATCCACATTCTTTGTGGCGTTCTAGCGGCCTCCCTCTCCCTGCCGGGCGTTGTTTGGGCCGCACCACATTGACGTGTTCCGCTACGTGCACCTGTTCCGTTTTAATCGGTCTGTGGAGTGCTGCTTCCATATGAGACGCCCTTGCCTGGGATAATTCCTTAGATCGGCCCAGCTTTAGGATTTCCACTAATGGTTTGCCATCCTCTTGGAGAATTTTCACCCTCAGGTCGGAGGAGTAACAGCCTTGGATGATTTGTCCTCAAATTTCTTCTTGCTCGTCGCGGAATCCGCACGTGCTCGCGAGCTCCTTCAGGCGGCTGTGGAAATTCTTCCGCTTCCTGTCGCGCTTGCCGGAAGATGAACCGCTCGTAGTCCTTACTTTGCATCGGCTCAAAATGGGCGTTGAGCGCGTTAAGGAGCGTGACATATGTGTGAGGAGTAGCTTCCGTTAGGGTCTTGTAGATCCGATAAATGTCCTTCCCACCAAGATGTAGGAGGAGCGCCCTGCGTCTCTCCCTCGCCGTACTTGCACCTTCAAAGTGAAATTGCAGCCGTTCAACCCAGTCCTTCCAACGTGGGGCTAAAGAAGCTGGGGCCCCGTCGACTACAAAGGGTTCGATGGGCGGGATGGTCGCCATGATGGTGTAAGAAGACCAGCCGCCGCTTCACAGGCGTGTAGGAGGAGGGGCCGCACAACCTGGACTCCCCCTTTGACCTTTATAGCAAATCAGGCAGTTACAGTAGGGTGGAGCACTCAATAGCTGGGAGTGGGCAGCGTGCTGGTACCTGGGGCGCGCCCTCTTGGATTGCGCAGGACGTCGGGACAGCCTCCGTCTCCAGGGATGGCCATGCGCCGACGATCCCCACTTGCCCTCTGCTCCAGGGCTGTGTGCTGATAGCCCACTGGCAGCTTCCCCCAGCGTGGCCTCTACAGAGGGGCAGGACGCTGTATGGCAGGCGGGCGCCGGTGAATCAGCGCGGGGGCCGATGATTCAGGCATCTGCAGCCACGTGTGGGGCCTGTGGAGGTCAGGGAGCGTGTGGTCGCTCCAGCAGCGTGGGCGATATGGATGCTTCCTGCACAGCATGGGCACTTTAGGCCCTCGTCGCCATTGTCGGGTCTCGGTGAACGCAGCGCCGGTAACGCTGCGCGGTACAAACGGGACCCGGGACACTCGTTTGGCTCTCCGCGTGGTCCGGACTAATTCCGAGACCACGCCTCTGTTATTTTATAGTACGCGCGGACGTGACGTACCACGTCCGCGCTAGCGCACGTCTGAGTGCGCAAACACTAGACTGCAACTTCGCAGTCTTAAACATTACACCGGCAGACGGACCAGAACTGGGAGCTCAGATGACTCACCGTCTGGGAACGAAAGTGTATCCAGCGGGACCAGGCAGGCGGACCGGCAGCCGTAGACAGAGGCGGCCGTGGCCGCGGGTGAGAGCAACCTATAAGCGGCCAACAATAGCAAATAGGCAGCAGGCTGAGAGCCTAGTGCGGCGACAGGCAGCAGTAGTGTGGCTACTCCTTCAGCTGCAGATTCCTCACAAACAAAATCATAAACTGAACACTTTTGTTCACAATTGCCTCAGCAAACAGTGAGATTGCCTTTTTTATATGATCATCCAAACGCTGTCCCCAACCTAGGCTAGGCATACATTCAAACAACACTTCTTGCACACTAGCATTCCTCTCCTCTACTTTCTTACTACACTTCTCTACCCTTATTCTAACCTCGTCGGCAATAAAGAGGGCTCCAGATGGATAAGCTTAAAAAAAAGGGTCAATTCGCTCTACTGTTAACAACAGAGAAGCTACTTTGTAATTATTGCTCCTGAAAAATAATAAAATAAAAAATAAAAAATGATTATTCTGATATGTTTTTTTTAAAAGTGCTGCTTGTCACGTGGCTGCCACCTTGTCATTTGAACTGTCTTATCGTGCATTTAATATATTGACACATATCATGGTCGCATGTGCCAGAGATACATTTTTGACTTCGAATTCTGGTAATTGTGGTTTTGCATTTTCACAGGCAAAACTAAATTTTCCAGAATTAAAACGAGAGTATCATTGAAGGGAGGCTATGAAAGTTAGAGTTACTCAGAGATAGTAATTGAAAAGTAGAAATAGTGAGAAAGTAACAAAGGAAGAGAGGCTGAAGAGAAAATGCTAGAAGCGAGAGTATGTGGCTGAAGGAAGGAGTGGTATTAAACTAATGATGGGAAGAGAGTGAAAGTGAGGTAGAGGTTTGGGGAATGAAAAGTGACCAGTAAATGGATAGTCATCCATACATTGTGACATAAAGACTAAAGTGACAACAAAATAGTGGCAAATTGAAATACAGTGAAAGAGAAGTGGTAAAATGAAGAAAATTAACTGCCTCCAAAAAAGAAATGAAGACATTTGCAAAGGTGTTATATCATTGCAAAACCTACAATTAAAAAAAAGATAGGAACTGAAACCACAAAGCACCTTTTACAATGTATCAAAGCCATTTTACGAGTCCGCAAAGTCTGGCTCGTAAAATGGCTTTCAAGATCCATTATAAACTTAAAATAGGAGAGGCCTTGAAAGGAGCATCCATTTTCTATTCAATAGTTTCGGTGGAACGTTCAGACCCCTGAGTTGCAGTGGTAACTTAATTACAAATGGAAAGTTATCCCCAGGAGACAGATTCTCCTCTGAGAATTGTTCTGGTAACCTATGGTTGAGCAATCAATGGTCATGTTAATGAATGACTGCTCCCACTGAAGGGTTGTCAACCTGGAACCATTTTATAGGTCGAACCTGCGCAGCACATGTGCTGCTCTGCTATGCCTGCTGTATTCGAGTATAGACTTGAAGCCCCACCCACTCTCCGCCCATATTTGTCATTGGCTTGTGTCAATGTCCTTCGTAAATGCTGGCTTCTTATTCGTTAATAGGCTTGATAGTCCCTCCTTAGTACCGCCTTGTCTTCATTTGTGACCCCCCATGAGGACTCTCCCTATTACTTCTGTTGTTACACGGTATGCCTTATTTAGGCTGTAAGTACTATTTTCTTTAATGAGTTTCTCCTACTGCAGGCACAACATGCTTTCCTGCAACAATTCAGTGCGCCAAGCATGCTTTCGCTTTTCAAGCAGCCTGGGACAATGGTGGTCGCTTCTATGAAAAGAAATAGTTCTCACATTTATATGAGTTTGAACTATTGGCATTGTAAAAAGACAATGCCTTTTATGTATGTGTTAATTATCAAATAAATAAAAGACATTGGTATTTACAATGCCTATAGCTTAAAGTCTCGCAAATGCGAGACCTGTTGCATTACAAATGCTTGTTTACAGTAGCACCTGTCCCTTTAAAACAAAAATCCGCTCTGGAATGGAAATGAAAGAATGGTTGTCTGCTGTCCCCTGCAGGCAGGCTTCATCCCTGCATTGGCAGCCAGGCGCACGGTGTCACAAATGTCGACGTTCTAACTAACAATCAGTAAGCCGGCTGTTCTGTTCACAAAACAGTTGGTGTGAAAACTGCAAATCCCTGGTTTGTGAGTGAGAACGGTACTTCAAGCCTGAAATGCTTCGTATGAATTAAATTTACTTTTGCTAGGAACATACTAAGCGCAGCATCTAATTCCAGGTACAAAGTGGGGCCTCCGAAAATAAAGTTGAAGTGGGTCCCTTCTCATCTTCATCCTTACAGTTTACCTAGAGGATAGTTGTTTACTCTTTGTACACAGAAAATAATAGTGATAGGAAAGAATGGAAATCAAGATTTAAAAAAAATGACCTTTAATCCTTGGCAGTACAGGAACAATTTTCTTTAAAATAAATATACAATATAAATGCGTACACGACAAGAAAACATGCTCTACACATTTGTAACATGAAATTGTAAAATTCTAGGCCTGCTGTAATTACCACATCGATGACCATGATTTCTAAAATACAGCCACAAAATTAAAAGAATGAAGATATCAATAATCTGCAGCAAAACTGATTTCAACATAACATTTAAATGCACCATTGAGAAAAGCGCCAACATTACAGGATTAGACAACAAATCGTGAACAGGTAATGCATGTGGAAATGCATTACATGCTCCACACATTCATAACACCAAATTACAACACTGAAATCCGGCTACAATTATTGTATAATCAATATGTTCCCATCAAGTGGTGAAAATGAATTGCTAGCAGATAGAGGGTAAAACGCCCAACAGAAGAGCAAAGAAAAACAATGCAAACCTGCTAAAGTTACTTTTGATATGTAGTGCATTGCAATGGAAGTACTTCGTAGGTGGCGCAATGATACACCAAATGGCCAATAACATGATGTGAGTTATGTTTACTCCTCTTAGGTCGTGTGTGTACCTATGTAAATCAGCGTTGGCAAAGCCAATAGCTATCACCTGTGTGAGAGCTATTGGCTTTGGCAATGTATTTTAGCCATGATGTACAGCAGCGTGGTTTAAAGTAAGGGGGTTGGCGTAGAGTAGAGTGGCATGGAGGATGAGTGGCATAGAGGAGATAGAAGTAGAGTGATGTAGAGTGACGTGGAGTGGCATAGAGTAGCATAGAGTGTAGTGGTATAAATTAGAGTTGAATATAACAGAGTGGCACAGAGTGGCTTGGTGTAGGGTAAAGTAGCATACAGAAAGGGGTGTTGCGTACAGTACAGTAGCAAGAACAGAGGGGCATAGAGTGAAGTGCCATTGAGTGGCATAGAGTAGAGTGACATAGAGTGCATTAGAGTAGAGTGGAGTGGCATAGGTTAGAGTTGCATAGGGTAGAGTGCAGTGGCACAGAGTTGAGCGGCCTAGAGTAGCGTGGAGTGGTGCAAAGTGGAGTGGCATAGAGTGAAGCAGCATAGAGTGACAGACTGGAGTAGAGTAGAGTGACATAGATTAGAGTAGCATAAAGTGGTGTAGAGGGCACTGTGTAGAGTCTACTGGCATAGAGTAGAGTGGTGTAGTAAGGAGCGGTGTAGAGTGGAGTGGCATAGAGTAGAGTGGCACAGAGTGGAGTGGCACAGAGTGCAGTAGTGTAGAGTAGCATGGCATAGAGTGATGTGGCATAGAGTGGGGTGGCATGGAGTGAAGTCAAGTGACTTAGAGTGGAGTGGTGTACAGTGGAGTCTCATAGAGTAGAGTGGAGAGGCATAGAGTGGGATAGAGTAGAGTGTCATAGAGTAGGGTGGAGTGCAGTAGACTGGCGTGGAATAGAATGTAATGGCATTGAGCAATTTAAAGTAGAGTGGCATAGAATAGCATTGAGTGGTGTGGCATAGATTGGAGTAGTGTAGAGTATAGTAGCGCAGAGTAGAGGATCACTGAGTAGGCTAGTGTATAATAGAGTGGTGTAGAGTAGAGTAGAGTTGTGTATAGTAGAATCGAGTGAAGCGACATGGAGTAGAGTGGCGTGGAGTGGTGTAGAGTTGAGTGGCTGAGTATGCCGTAGAGCACCATTGTGTGGAGTAAAGTGGCATACAGCAGAGTAGAGTGGAGTGGGTTAGAGTGGAGTGGCATAGAGAACAGTGTAGTGGCATAAATGATGTGTAGTTGTATAGTGTAGAGTGAAGTGACATGGAATAGTGTCATTCGGAGTGGCTTAGAGTGGAGTGGCATAGAGTGGCATGGTGTGGTTTAGAGTGGAGTGACGAGGAGTGGGGTAGAGTGGTATAGAGTAGCGTAAAGTGATGTACAGTGGAGTGACATAAAGTAGCATAGAGTAGAGAAGAGTTGTGTTGAGTAGTGTGGCATGGAGTAGAGTGGAAGGGATTAGAGTGGAGAAGCATATAGAAGAATGGTGTAGAGGACAGTGGTTTAGAGTAAAATGGTGTAGAGAGGAGTGGCGTGGAGTAGAGAGGTGTAGAACAGAGTGAAGTAGTGTAGAAAGGTGTGGTGAACAGCAGAGTGGAGTAGAGTCAAGTCTTCTTGAGGCCGTTCACTCGCCCTCCTAGCTCTCCCACATCTTTCCGGAGTTCCTTGACATAGGCTTGGACCTCAGTGCGTAGGGACTGAGTTCATGCATAAAAAGGGTCATAAAGGATTGCGTGACTGGTTGTGAGGGGCCTCCAGTTGCTGACACCCTGTCCGTCGCTGGGACCAATCCCGGTTTGTTTCATAGGGCCATGACTGTATTGTTCTTAGGGGTTGTCGAAGGCTCTTTTGCGGACTTTGAGCGGGTCATGGTCACCCTGCGGAGGCGTCCTGCACTGTAGACCTTTGGTGGGCAACGACGCGCCAGCAGCAGACTGTTCCAGGCAATGCTTGTGGTCTCAATTCTAGAGACCTGAAGGCATTCAGGTAGGGTGCAGCTGGGAGAAATCTGGCGTGATTCTTTGGTGGCTCAGGGTCCCACCCGAGGCCCCTGAGCAGGCCCAGGGCCCGGACAATGAAAGGCCGCAAGTGGAGCAGAGACCAGGTCGGTCAGGCTGTAGCACCGCCCCCCGCTCACACAGGGCCAGTCAATGCCAGTCCACCACGGCTAGCCTGCATCTTGCAGCGTATCAATCGCCCTCAAGAGTGTCAAGAGGAATCTATTAGAAAGCAAGGGACGGCTGCAGGACTGTGGTGGCCTCTCCAGTGCACCAAGATGAGCAATACAAAGCCTCGTGGCTCCCAATCCAATGGACAGTAGTCAGGACAGTAGCAGCAGTAGTGCCAACCCTTGTTGTCTGCAAGGCTTCATAGAAACACCCGCCATGTCAAGGCGATACTTTAGAGAGCTAAATGACACCCTAGGGAGTTGCCAGGCATCGAGGTCTCTGATCCCCGCAGGATCCACAGGCAGGGGCCTAGCATCGGTGAGTCCTCTTTCAGAGTGTAAATGGGCCCCACGTTTTTAGCACCGCACTCCCAGAGAGGTCCCAGTGCCTCGTGTCGTCTCGCCAATGTCCTGCTATTCCACAGGGTTGGAAAGATGGCTCAGGGGGGTTGCAATATGCCTCCCAAGACAACTCAACAGTCCGCGTTGTGCCTCCCCACAGTGACACAGGGGAGAAGCAGGCGCACCATGGGCAGCAGGGTCAGGAGGGCGACAGTGTTAATGTCCAGTGAGGCAGCTAGGCCTAGGTCTGGTGCCGAGGACTGCTTGCCCTAGTAGATCAGTGCGGTGGGCTTGGGATGGCTCACCGAACCATGCAAGAGTTTCTCCAACAGGGTAAGTCTCAGGCCCCAAGAGGAAAGCAGGCTAATGAGGTCCCAAGTGATGGTTGGTGGAGGCCCAAGTTCTTCAAAATGCACCCCGCCCAGCGGCGCCTGCATCCCCCAGCCCCCGTACCTGTGCGGCCTCGATGTCTGCAAGTTCTGCCGCCGTGTGCCATCCATCCAGGCGAGGCGGGAGGTAGCTCAGGGCAGCAAAATGGCAGGCGCAGTCCCAACCGCCGGCGTCTGCCTTCACTCTATGGAGCGCCGTCTATCAGGCCAAGGGACCCACAGCTCCAGGTCCCCTCCAAGCCGCGATCACTTGTCGCCGGGGTCACCCAGCAGCGCGGCTGCACCCTGGCGCCACCTAGAGTCACCAGCGGGGGCCCGCGGAGCAGGAAGGCCAAAATGGCGGGTGTCTCTCAGCAGCTCATCCCGCTGAAGGGCCCGACAGGAGCAGCAAAAGGCAGGCGGTGTCAGTTCCTCCCCGGGCCGCAGCTGCACCCCCCAAGAGCTGCTCGGTCTCCCCTCTCTTACGGGAGTCGCCAGGGGCAGCAGTCATGGGTGCTGGGGCCAGGACAGCCAAGATGGGACGTGAGCTTACGGAGGCCAGGTCCTTCCTCCCTTGTGGGGTGGCTCACAGCTGTCTTCGAGTTCAGGTGGTTATCAAGCCCCTGATGAGGTGCTCAGCATGCTCTGCTACGTAGACGCACCCAGTCAGGGCACTTAAAGAGCCATTGTGCCGCTTATTATAACTGATGATAGCGGCGGCAGCCTGGAGCTCAAGCGGCGCGTGTCTCACTCCATTTGCAGCGAGACCACACCCCAGCACTGCATTTTTATGATACATCTGAAAGGGGTGGACAGGTGTTTTTTTTTTCACTGAACACAATTCTCAAAATATAAAAAAAACCAAGGAACAACGAACAATGTTGCAACTAATGTAAACATGCACATAATGTTTTACAATTGCATGTAGGAATTAATTACCTTATTATTCTGCCGTTCTCCACATAATACTGGACTCTGAAGAAAGTGACAAAGCAGGGGCTAAATTTGCTATAGCTCTTTTTGTTTAAAAAAAAAAAAAAGAAAAATATGATTAGTGAAGTTGCTTAAAAAGCATATTTGTAAATAGCTGTTTTGGTTTGTAGTCTGCCAAGCTATTCAGCCTATGACATTGGTCTATAAGTTCTCATTCAATGCACCACTTCATTACTTCTTAACTCAGTAATGCAGGTACAACAGGCACGATTAAAAAAAACATGATCAAAATTCAAAATAAGCTTTATTAGATTTTAGTCATTTAAAACCACAAAAGCATACAAATTCATAAAAGCAGGTAAACGCATTTGATATATACATTAATTTAAAAGGTACATTAAGTTCCACAAAGTGCGAAAAGTGCATTACATTAGAAAAAAGGCAATTAACCTGCAAGGTTAATACAATCCAGTCTATGTTCAAATAAGTTTATCCATTTACACTTTTCCTAACTCTCAATATATTTTTCAGAAATCCAGACATGGCACATACAAATAAAGTACTGTCTAAAAATTGTAAATATAAAAAGGCTGGTCTATATTGCCTCCAAACCCCCTGCTTTAACAATGGTAGGATCCATCTAGCTCCTTTGCATAGACTTTACAAAACAACGTCATGTGGATAGTAGATTGTGGTGACACATTGTCGCAAGGGCAGAGTTCTCTGGACCAATCGTTAATCCCCGGGTAACTAACCAGTCGATGGAAGCCATTGAACCTAAATCGAGTTAAAAGGTATCCCTAGGTACAACATAAAATATATGCTTGGATATCATACGTAATCAAAGTCAATTGATTCTGGGCTACCATCCCTTTGTTCACCTCCAGGGCAGCTCAAAGTGACTCTAAATGGGTCAAGCAGGTTAATTTAAACTCCTTCCTGGAAATAGAATTCATTTTCTCTGGGAAAGTGTAATAATCTGGTGCCCTAGATCAATCATGATTTGTTTTACATAATTCAGCAACACAATCTTACTGACGTGGTCCAGATTAATTGAATCCTTAATTATCTCTCTGTTTAGTCCTGTGCTACTAGAGGTCCAGATTCTATGCCAAAGCAGTACAGGTTGCATTTTAATAACATCGGAGACGTAGGATGTACCCAACTCGCTGTGACAGTTAAAAACTGGGGAACTAGCTGGTACTGCTAAAATAAACCTTAAAAAAGCATTTTCCACAGATTGGATCAAGGATACTTTTACTTCGTAAAAACCCCACACTCCTGCCCCAAAAATCACAATGCTTATACACTTTGCCTGTAATATCTTAAGAAGTTTACAAGGGGGCCTTTTACCCATTGTTTGGGAGACGTTAACGACGGCTGCAGTCGACTTCATGAATGGTAGACTCCTACTCTTCACCGCTGGGCCCCAACAGTCTGTATTTGCAAATAAGACGCCCAGGTAGGTAAAGATATTGTGGGGTCAACCCTTTTATCTCCCAGAGGGAGGCTGTTACATTTATTTTTCCCTCGCCTGCAGGTCATAACAAATTTTATTTCTCGCATTTATATCCATAGAGCTAGTGTGTGTAGTAAGGGCTTTCTGCAAACCTAGTTGCGTGCGGGCCATGAGTACCGCGTCATCTGCGTAGAGGAGGGAGACTACTGGGCGTTTGTTGACATACGGGGGGTCTTTCGCGCTCCTGTTCCAGAGTGTTGGTATATAAAGTGAACAGGAACGGCGCCAGAACACAGCCTTGTCTCACCCTCCTATCCACGTTAAATGGCGCTGTACATTCCCTTCTGGATCCATAGCGCACCTAACCAGTGGCCCCATAATATAATTGTTTTAAAAACTGTACCAGTACCAAATCAATCTTCAGTTTTGTAAAGATGTTCCACAGTTTAATATGTATAACGCAGTCGAATGCCACATAGAGTTTCCAGCCTTTGCCAGAGTGTACTTTTTTCCAATTAAAATATTAAGATTCAAAACCTGCTCATTTGTCCCTAACCCCTGTCTAAAACCATATTGCACATCGCTTATTATAATATTTTCGTCTGCCCAGGTTTGTAATTTGTTCAGGACGACCCTTCCCATTACCTTCATTAAAGAATCTAGTAGGGATATTGGGCGATAACACGCCAGGTTTTCTCGTTCCCCTTTTTAAAAAATCGGTATTACTGACTCCGACCAGGTCTTCATAAAGCCTTTCGCACAACTAGCTCGGAGGACCCTTGTTATCAGCGGTGACCATAGTAGTAGGATAGATTTAAATAGGTCAATTGGCAGCCCATCGGGCCCTGGGGCCTTACCACCCTTGCTTGCATTTATTGCCCCAATTACCTCATCATGGGTGATTTGTAGGTCAATGGGTGAGAAAGTAATAGAGTTTACCACCTGCGGATTTAGAGAATCTGGAATGATTTCCTCAATCCCCTGATTACTATAGACCTTTGAAAAGTTGTCTATCCATGTTTTTCGTCTATTGCGACTGCTATTGTCGCAACATTCTTTGTTTTAAAAAACGGTGCGTTCACAGCCTGCCAAAATAAGGAGCAATCTTTACTCAGTGATGCTTCATGGAGAGCAACCCATGCTTGATTTTTTAACTCTTTATTTCGGGTGTTTCGTGTCAAATTATAAGACATTCTGCATTCTCTAATCTCGCACAGGCATGATTAAAAAAAAAAACATGTTAAAAAGGGGACTGGTTGGGGGGCGTGGCTTACGCGCCGACGTGTGATGGCGCTGCCCGGCTGAGCTCCGTGTCAACGCGGGAGCTATTCTTGGATTTCTGTGTCCTCTCCTCATACGGACACCGGATAAAGCTACTTTCATACGGCGGAACATGGTCCCCATGCACTACGAGCGGCGGCGGTGCTTCAATTTGCCGTTTTGACATCTTTTTGCACTGCAGCCTCTGTTTTGTGTACAGGGACGCGGGCGGCCGCCATTTTGTGCCGCCGCGCTCGCGTCCCGTTTTTTGGCGGCTCTAACATCGTTCCTGTGAATATGCTGCCGCTACAGGTCACATTTCGACAAGGTATGTCGTGAATACTGCGCTTCATGCTTTCCCTGCATTTTTTATGAATCTTGGCGCCAGAGTTCTCCTCAGCTTCGCTATTAATACTAGTTTTACATCTAGGCGGACATTTTGAGGTGCTACCTGCGCACTTGCTGTATACCTGCATCTCTGTCACCATTAACCCACCGTTCCTCATTGAAATAAATCACATGGTTTCCAATCTCTATGGACGCTTTGCTGCTTTCTCCCTCAATATATCCATGGTTGGTTCTTTGGCTGTGACTATCTGATTTTTGCTGCCTCTAGATGCCTGTCTTATAGGTTGGAATTAGTGCTTCTCCAGTGCTGCCTATCATCTCGCCTAGGTCCTCTTCCTCCAAGTAATCTCTATATATTTACTTTGAGGGTCTCACAATCTTTAATTTTTGGTTTGGCTTCTAACCCTGCGGTCCTCCTCGCTTGCCCCACTGGTGGCACCATGTCTCAGGACGCAGGCCATGTGAGAGCGTCTGTCACCGGAACAAAACCAAAACGCCCTAAGAATGACCCTCCGTCCCCAATTCGCACCTCTCAAAACCCGGTGCTGGACTCCATTTTAGAAGAGGTCCGTGGCTTACAACCGTTCATGCTGGCAACTAATGAGAAGCTCAAACAGATTGAAGACAGATGGGTAGTCATGGAAAACAAAGTCTTGCAACTAGAACAACGTATTAGTGACGTCCAGGATGTATCTACAAAAATTCCTACTCTTGAAAAGGAGATACAGCAGCTGAAACTTCACACTGAGGACCTTGAAAACCGTAACAGGCGGAACAACCTACGTATTTATGGTGTTCCGGAGTCCCTTGGGGAGGGCGATATGGTGACCTTCGTCCGCAAACTACTATACGAGCTTTTGGACCTACAACCAGAATCTGTCCCACTAAACATTCAGCGTGCGCATCGACTGGGTCGACCAACGTCTAACCCGGCCAAACCCAGAGGTATCATCTTGCTTTTTCTGGAATTCGCTGAATTGATGACTGTACTTAAAGCTGCAAGAGCAAAACGTCGCCTCATATGGTCTGACCACACCATCTACATATCCCAGGACTTATCGAATGCTACTAATGCTCGTCGCAAGGAATTCCTTAATCTACGTCCACGCATGAGGGAACTCAACATCCAATATGGAATCCTTCATCCTTGTCTCTGCAAAATAACCCACAATGGCCGTTCACGTACCTTTGAGGATCCGCAGAAGCTTCGAGAATTTCTTCTCACCGTCTCTTCACCCACGATGGACACCAATGACTGAAACTAACTATCTTCTATTCTCTGCAATCATTTTTCTACTGTCTTGACGACTGTTGTGGCCTTGTCCCGGTTTCTTTCTTGTCATATCTGCTATAACTTTATTTCTTATTGAATATATCCTACCTATATTCCCGCGTTTTCCCTGCTCTGTTGGCTAGGCGCCCGCGTTGGCGTTTCCATGCCTCTAGCACTTAGATCTTCTTTCTCTTCGCAGGTCTGGCATCTTTGCCTTGACCTGTTTCTTAGCTGTTTTCTTCTTTTTTTCTCCTTTCTCTTTCCCCTCCTTTTCACAGGCCATTGTTGCGTATTCTTTGCTCATTCATGTTCCGTTATCTTCTTTGTTTCCCTTTTTGTCTTTCTTCTTGTAGTCTCTTGTTCTCCTCATGGTTACTCCTTATTCTTTTTATGGATTGTGATGCTCCTCTATATTTTGTTTTCCTATAGTTACCCGATTTGTATTGCTAACATGTTTGTCTTCCGTGTCTCTCCCTTTAGTTTCCTACCTGCAGTGTATTGGATCCAAATGTTACCCTCCTCCCTTACCTCCCATCATGTGTAACTTCGTAACGTGGAATGTTCGTGGTCTCGGCAACCCAGTTAAGCGTCAAAAGGTATTGTCCCACTTATCCAAGTTGAATGCTCAGATTGCTTTTCTCCAAGAAACGCATTGTACAGATGTCGAATCGCTGAAGCTTAAGAGGGCTTGGGTGGGTCAAGTGGTGTTTTCTCCTGCGATTGATAAAAAAGGGGGTGTTGCTATTTTATTCCGTAAAGGTCTGGATGTTCAAATTTTATCATCTCAATCGGATGCTGAGGGTCGTTGGGTTATGTCAAAAGTGTCTATACAAAGTAAAACTATGGTGCTCCTAAATATATATGGTCCCGTCCGTCCTGACCCTAAATTTTGGAATGATATTAAAATCCTCATTTCCTCTATTGACTGCCCTAATGTTGTCATAGCTGGTGACCTTAACCAATGGTTGGACCCATTTTCGGATAGACTATCCTCCTCCAAATTCCAGCCAGACAAGACTCATAAAGCATTCCAATCTGCAATTGCCTCCCGTCCCCTTTTTGACGTGTGGAAAACCTGTAATCCTGACTCACTCGAATACACCTTCTACTCTAATGTACACCATACCAGGTCCAGAATTGATTATATTCTAGTCAGTAAATCTCTTCTCCTGGCGATTCAAAATTCTGAGATTGGATCAATTTTCCTTTCGGACCATGCACCTGTATATGCCACTTTTGACCTGTCCCACACTACCACCTCTTTCAGTCGCTGGAAATTTAACACTTACCTTCTCTCTGATTCGGTTTTTACGTCTAAAGTTAAAAGTTTCATCTCTGAGTACTTCTCCCTCAATTTACCCCACGACACATCAGTTTCAAACAATTGGGATGCTTTTAAAGCGGCACTACGAGGTTTTACAATTTCTTATGTTTCTAGGAAAAAGAAACTCATTAGGGCCAAATACACCGCCCAACTCGCCAACATTAAGACCCTAGAACACTCTTACTTCTCTTCCAAGAATCCCGACGCTCTCCTCCAACTCATTAAAGCCAAATCTGAACTCAATCAAATTGCCACGGTTGAAGCTTGCAACACCCTTTTAAAGATCAAATCCAAATTTCATGGGGGCCAAAATAAGGCGGGGAAAATGTTGGCAAATTATCTTAAAATCAAATCTGAACGCAAATCAATTGGATCTATTCTTAATGAAGACACTAATACAAAGGTTTCCTCTGATGAGGATATTGCTCAGGTATTCCATAATGACTATAAACTCTTATATACAGATGATACATGTCCTGGGGATGAGGATCTCTCTCGTTTCTTCGAAGACCTTCCCCCCCCTCCATCACTTCCTACTCAATTTCAGCAGTTAGAAGCTGACATTACCCCTCAAGAAATACTCAAGGCTATTACCTCCCTTAAGAAAGCGAAAGCCCCTGGTCCAGATGGTCTCCCTATCGAACTTTATGCCAGCATGCATTCCATTTTTGTTCCTCACCTTTTACAACTTTTTAATTCCTTTATTGCAAATGCCAAGGCGTCGGGTTCCTTTTTGGATGCCCTCATAATCATCATTCCCAAACCAGATAAGGACCATTCCCTATGCAAAAATTATCGTCCCATATCCCTTATTAATTACGACTGTAAAATTTTTGCCAAAATTTTAGCTGCCCGCCTCGAATCCCTTATACCTCTGTTAATCACGACCGATCAAGTTGGCTTCGTGAAAGGCAGACTTGCTGCAGACAATGCCCGTGTCTTTACCAATATTATTTCCCATAGTAACCGTTTCAAGGCCCCTCTAGCTGCCCTTTCATTAGACGCAGAGAAAGCGTTTGATCGAATTAACTGGAAATTTATGTTTAAGGCATTACAATGGTTTGGTTTTGGCCCCCACTTCATTTCCTTGGTTAGACTCCTTTACTCTGCTCCCCGTGCCAGTGTTTTTGTCAATAATCAATTCTCTAAGTTTTTCCCCCTATCTAGAGGGACAAGACAGGGCTGTCCTCTCTCCCCGTTACTTTTTATTCTTTGCCTTGAACCCTTCCTTATTAAAATCCGTTCTAACCCCCTCATCCAGGGATTCAAACAATCCTCGATTGAGACAAAAATCTCGGCATATGCCGATGATGTTCTGGTCTATATGGCCAACCCTGTCTCATCCCTTCCACCATTCTTAGAAGAGGTCCACCTATATTCATCTGTCTCTGGCTATAAACTTAATCTCTCCAAAACAGAAGTACTACCCCTTAACTCATCCTGTTATCAATATATGTTTGATTCCACCGATTTTGCATGGTGTCCCTCCAAGATCAAATATCTGGGCATTTGGTTCTCCTCCTCCCTGCGTGACACACTCAAACTGACCTTTACCTCCCTTACTCAAAAACTTCACTCCCTCCTACAGACATGGTCTCCTCTTTTCCTTTCATGGTGGGGTCGCTTAGACACCATCAAAATGATGATTTCTCCACATATACTATATACTGTGTCCATGCTTCCTGTAAAAATTCCTAAATTGTACTTTAATAGGCTAAACTCCATCTGCTCTAAATTTCTATGGAACAATAAGCGACCCCGAATTTCCCTACCAAAACTTATACGCCCTAAATCTGAAGGGGGGGTTCGCTTCCCTGACTTCCAATCATACCATTCGGCCTTTTTACTAAAACAAGCCTTTTCATTGGCGTTTGATTTTACTGATACCCCATTACCCAGATGGATTGCAGTTGAGAGATCTTTGTTAAAGGATTTCACTTTTCAACAATCCCTTTTTATGTCCAACAGCTCATTTTTGACGCATTACCCTGTGTTGAAATATTCCCATACACTGCTACACAATATTTTTTCAAAAGACTCATCGCCCTTACAGATTTTTCTTTCCTCCAGTATTTGGTACAACAAATATCTTAAATACAAGGGTAAATCTTTCTACTTCAAGTATTGGAAAGAAAAGGATATTATGTTTGTCTATCAATTCTTTTCAGATTCATCCATTATCTCATTTGATGAAATGCTAACTAAGTTTGATTTATCTGTACAACATCGTAATGAATTTGATATTATTACTAATGCCATTGTGTCTCACCTATCTACCCTCCCTACATTTGATATCCTTCCCTCCCTTACTCCTTCCACCCCTCTGTACCCGTTGTTTACTCAGCAAATACCCAAAGCTGCTCTGATTTATAAAATGTTATTAGAGAATGTTGGTCCTAGACCTAAAACTGTTAATGAAGTTGCTTGGGAAACTGATTTCTCTTTATCACTATCTATTGATACTTGGGATCGATTATGGTCCAAACTGTTTAAGACTTCGGTTTCGGCCCGTATTACTCAATCACTTTTTTTCATTTACCACAGAGCTCTGTTTACCCCTATAAGCATTACCAAATTCTCCACTTCCTCCTCTCCCCTTTGTTGGTCCTGTTCATCTCACCCAGGCACACTTAAACACCTCTTATTTGATTGCCCACGAGTTATCACCTTTTGGAGATCGGTTTGGAAATACTGTATGCGTATTTTTCATTTTTCTGAACCATTTTCATCGTTGCATATTTTTCTAGGTTCTATATCTGATGGTTTGGACTTACATTCTTATAATGCAAAATTGTTTGACCTATTCATTGCAACTGCATACAAAGTAATCCTGTCTTGCTGGAAGGATAACTCTAAACTGTCTGTGCAGACATGGTGGAATTTTGTGTGTGATGAGCATAGAATTGCTATTGCTTCTTCTTCATATGTCACCTTAAAAATTAAGTCTGATCTTACCTGGCTACCTTTCTCCACCTTCTTATCCTCCTCTCTCCCCCCTTAACCCCCCTTCCTTCCTTTTTCTTCCTCTTTCCCTCTTTTTCTCTTTCCTGCTTTTTCTTCTTTCCTTTTCTGTACGGTTTTCTCCAATTACATGCTTTTACTTCCTCGTTTCTCTTTCTCTATATCTCAAAAATGTCTTTTATGATTATCTCCTATGGATTTTGCATTATCTTATGTTGTAATCTTATGATGTACCATTTTGCTTATGCTCAATAAAACTTTCTTAAACTGTAAAAAGGGGACTGGTTGTAACTTGCTTAATTCCGTGTAGTGTAATCACTCGGACTTAAGCAGAATTACACAAGAAGAGCTATTCTTCATTTACTGCTATTTTCTTAGCACAAAAAGGCATCCTTGAGTTCAAAATGGACATGAGAATGCATTTGCATTAAGAAATAGCAGCAAATCTTCATTTGGGGTAGGATGTTACCTATTTTACCCCTGGTATGTAGTAGTGTCTCAGCTCAAAATGGTCACAAGGATGCATTTTGCCCCTAGAATTAGCGCTAAATGCAACAGACGTCAAATGGTGAGTGCGAGCAGCTGCTAGCACTCACTGAATGTTCTCTTGCAGCAGGATTTTCCTCCCAAATTACTCTTAATTATGCAAGCATGCGTAAGAGTTAATATTTGTAATTTATCTTCTAAGATTTACCTGGAATTACCATATTTACTCTGATTGCTCCTGCAAAAGAGAAGTTCTGTCCAGGCCTTGCATTAAATTCTGCCAATGTGGTCAAGTGTATTGAAAACTAGTCTTGAAGATTATTGTTTGCATGACCTGCTAATGAAGATAAGCTATTTGCCACTTGTCTATTCATGTGTTTATCAATAAAGATATATTTTTCAAATTGTTGTGCTAAACTTGCACCCCCTTTGGTTTTTATTCGCTCAAGCAATTGATGTCTAAGCCTATGCACTCACGTAGTTCCTGACCAGGAAATGCTGAGTAATAAGTGATTGAGCACTCCAGGTGGGCGAGCCACTGAAAGCTCAAGCAAGGCTCGAGCATGAAGCCTAGTTCAGCTTGAGGTCCTCTGGTAACCTTGAGCCTATAACAAGCCGAGCTTTCAATTGGCTTTTGCTTGCCACCCTCCCTCTACCCATGGTGTGGTTTTGTGGCTGGAGCTGCAGACTTTGGTTCTAGGGAACCATGCTGAGGTCTCGGCGTATGCTCAACATCCTGTGATTCTTCGCATATCACTTAATCTGACAGTCCCGCTCGTAGTCGTGTGGCGCGAGGAGCCTTACTGTGCCTGAAACCTTCACTGACTCTGCCCTTTGACCTGGGAGCCCGTGTGCTCGGTCACTGCTGCCGGGAGAGGAGACCACGCCCTACCAAACGGGAGCGGGACTGCGAGGACCAGAGGTGCTTGCGCTGCAACATCTCGCGCACCTGGTGCCTCTTCCCGCCCCCTCATCTGTGGGATCTTTAAAACGACTCGCGGCCCCCGCTTCGCGGGAGCCGCTCGTAGTCGTGTGGCGTGAGGAGCCTTACTGTGCCTGAAACCTTCACTGACTCTGCCCTTTGACCTGGGAGCCCGTGTGCTCGGTCACTGCTGCCGGGAGAGGAGACCACGCCCTACCAAACGGGAGCGGGACTGCGAGGACCAGAGGTGCTTGCGCTGCAACATCTCGCGCACCTGGTGCCTCTTCCCGCCCCCTCATCTGTGGGATCTTTAAAATGACTCGCAGCCCCCGCTTCGCGGGCGCCGCTCGTAGTCGTGTGGCGCGAGGAGCCTTACTGTGCCTGAAACCTTCACTGACTCTGCCCTTTGACCTGGGAGCCCGTGTGCTCGGTCACTGCTGCCAGGAGAGGAGACCACGCCCTACCAAACGGAAGCGGGACTGCGAGGACCAGAGGTGCTTGCGCTGCAACATCTCGCGCACCTGGTGCCTCTTCCCGCCCCTTTCTATAAAGCCAGGACTCCGGACGCGAACGCGGGACGCGCGCGAAGACCGGGCAAAGAGTGGGCCGTTTAAGGCCGTTAGAGGCCGATTAGGGCCGGGCCGGGCCGGGCCACCCCCCTAACTCCTGGGGTAATATAGTCTCTAAAACATATCCAAACTCAGAAGCATGTCCCCTAGAGGAACCAGAAGTAAGACTGCGGCAAAAAAAGGGCAACTTACTGGCCCCATAGATAGCTTTATAACAAGGGCAAACTCCTTCATAGATCAAAGTATCTCACTTATTGAACGAAGGGTATCCCAAGACTTACTAGAGGCTAGAAGATCATCTATGGGACACCCGGCAAAGGTAAGAGCGCCGGTCCCCCATAAGGACCAAAGATACAGTGAGGGTGGAAATAAAAGGCAGAGCCTTCCAAATATAGTCGACCTGTCGGTTTCGCAATTATCGCAACTCTCGGAATCCCAATTAACATTAGACTTAGAAAAACCCCCAGATCTACTCCCGCACCCCAACCCTGAAGAGGTAAGACAGGCAAGAGGGAGGAGGGAGGGAGCTATAAAAAAGAAGAAACAGGTAGTGATAAGCAACACACAAATAGGTAAACAAACACCACCTATAACAGAGACAACAGAGAATACACGTAGCTCCCCTCTGCTGGAAAACCAGAATAGGCATACCGCGGTGATACATCATCCACACGATGCTTCACCTTTTATAAATCTAGAAACAGTATCTAACGCCCCACCAACATATGAAGCAGACCAAGAATATAACACAGATCTATTAGCTAAAATCGGAGATCTTCTACAAAAAAACCTTACACCAATACAAGCTACATTATCAAATCTAGAAAAAGCGATAGCTGAACTCTCCGCCCTGATGAAACCAAAACAAAACTCTAACCGTACCCTAGAGGCACAAAAAACACAAAAACCAGTGACGGCTAAGCCGCCTAGCCTAACCTCTATGCCCCAAGTTAAAAATTCGACCCCTACACCGACTGTAGCATCAAAGCCTACTAGTATGACAGTGGCTAAGAAAAAAGTAACAGATAATCCACCTGCAAACACCCCAACTGTAAAAAATAATACCCCTTGTGACCCCATTAGTACAGCTACGAAAATAAAACAACCCCAAATAAACAGAGAGAGGGAGAGACAACAACCAAGCGAAGTACGTCCAGTAACCCTTCCACCAGAAGCAAGCCCATTCGTTGTCATTCTGACCGGCGTTCCAGAATTGGCAGACCAAAAATCCGAACCAAACTGGTCGCTAAAAAACAAGATCCAACATTGGCTTAGTATAAACCGCCGACCCGCTGTTCAACGAGAATTCTGATGGTTAGAAGAGCCCCTTGGGTTGGTCAGGGAAGAAAAACTATACAGGGCGATTGTATCTTAATCACATTTGAAGACCCTAGAATAGTGGAGTACATCTGCTCAGGGGAGGAGCTTAGCTCAAACGGGGGGATTGGCACAAAGCGCCTCTCTTTTTTCTATCCACCGAGATTTCCGGACGGTCCCTCCCAAAGTGATGGATCCTGGTACACAGTGGGCCCCCGCTATCGGGGAAGAGAAAGGGAAGAATGGAGGGGACAAGAACAGCGGAGAAATTATAGAGAACAATCTCGATGGGAGGGCTGGAATGGAATACCATTAATGAACATGTATAGTGGCTTAGAGTCAGTGGACTGACCACCACAGTCAGAAGACCCTGACTCCCCAATTCCAGACAACCCCGACACCCTTCACAATTCCCAAACTGATAATACCCCTAGGAGTGTTTCTCCCCTTTTGACTATAGTTTCCTGGAACTCTGCGGGACTGCGCTCAAAAATCGAAGATGGGAGTATCATGCACCTTGTGTGTAGACACCAAATAGTCTGCCTACAGGAGACATGGTGGCCAACTGAACTTCATTTACAGGGCTATAGGATGTATTTCTCACCTGCTTTGGTGGGCCCAAAGGGCAGGCCAAAGGGAGGACTAAACATCCATATAGCTAATACCATTCAACAAATAAAAATAACTACCATCGAACTGGATTATAACTTCCAGATTATCTGTCTCTCACTACCTAAAAATGAGTCTGTTGTCCTTAATAACTTTTATAATAACCTTGAGGAACTGCAGCTCCAGAGAGTATTGGGATATCTATATGAGAAACTAACCACCCTAAGGCAGAAAAGAGGAGCAAAGGGCCCTGTATTTCTAGTATGGGTAGGGGACTTCAACTTACACTATTGTAATCACTCAGGAAAAAATTGTGCAGGGATGGTGACAGAGGAAGGAAACCCCCTCACTCATTTTTGCCATAATAAAATTGGTGGAACAATGAATGATCTTATATCAGACCTTGATCTCCAAATAGCAAATACCCCAGATTGTAGTACTAAACGCCTAGAACCGACCTATCTGGGAAGGGGATTCAATACTACGGTGGACTATATATTAATATCGTCTGGTCTTCAAACTAGAGCGAAGCATTTTGAAGTTATACCAAACACCCTAAGTGATCACTCAGCCCTCAAACTGGAATTGAATTTAATCCATCAACAATCCTTACCCCTGACAATAGCTAAAGCACTGAGTCAGAATAACATAAATCTGGGCCAATTAAATGGATATACAATAAAGTGGGGGAAGATAAACCCCGGGGCACTCACTGAAGAGCTGATAAAATCAGTATATCCCCAGATTAGGAAATGCCTAGATTTAATGACAGAAGATGAGGAAATTCTTAGTAACTTCTCACAAATCATGGAAAAAATTAAATCCCTACTTACACCAAAACCAAAAGTTGGTCCTCCCCATAATAAAGGCTGGTTTAGTCACGATTGCACCCAGGCTCATACCAAGCTCAAGACAGCACTAAATAAAGATGATAGAGACCCCCATCAAATAGCCACATTGAGAAAGGAATACCTCGCAATTCGGAAAAAAAGAAAGGCGGAACTAAAGCAGGCTTTGTGGGATGAACTTCATTCTAGCGCCCAAGAAAAAAATAGTGAAGCCTTCTGGAGAGTAGTGAGAGCTCCATTTCTGGTAGACGATAAAACCCCAAAAATTGAAGTCGCCATAGAAGAGGCAGCATGGGTATCGCATTTCTCCAAAATATTCCAAAACCAAACAAAAGACCAAGAATCTGAAGGAGAAAACTTAGCAGCTCTAACTTACCCTATCCAAATAGACTTTGAAATCTCAGAGGTCCTCCTGGCCCTGAAATTAAGTAAAAACGGAAAAGCTCCAGGGCCGGACGGAGTCCCGGTAGACTTTTTCAAGCACAACACAGACCTTTGGGCCCCTATTATTACTAGGGTATGCACGGCAGCTGCAAGGAAAGGAATTCTGCAGTCCTGGACAAGGTCCGTGATGGTTCCGATCTTTAAAAAGGGCAATCGCCAGGACCCTGCCTGCTACCGTCCAATATCCTTGCTAGATTCGTTGGGAAAGATAGCAGGTAGGGTGATCCTGGACCGACTCCAGCAGTGGGTGGAGGAGAGAGGCATTCTGTCCGAGTTACAATTTGGTTTCCGGGAGGGATTTGGAACAGTGGAACAGGCTCTAAATCTTTCTATCATTATGATGAAATACATACACGCAAAGCAAGACAAACTCTATATGGTATACGTGGACTTGTCTGCCGCATTTGATTGCGTCTCACACACTAAATTATGGTCCGTGCTGTCACAAATGGGGGTAGAATTGCCACTTTTGAACTTTCTGAGGGAACTGTACTCGAAACCATCTGCTAGAGTCCGTTTTGGCACAAAGGGCGAGCTGTCAACGTCATTTAGTGTAGAGCGTGGAGTCAGACAAGGATGTGTCCTGGCACCTTTCTTATTCTCACTCTATACTAACAACTTGGAGGTTGAGCTTTTGAAGGGTGCCCAGGACCTCCCACAGGCAAAACATCGCCCGATTCCCGCTCTACTCTATGCGGATGACGCCGTCCTGCTGGCACGGACTCCTCGCGAACTCCAGAAGGTACTTACCAGATACTCTTCATTTATGGGCAGCCTTGACCTCCACATAAATGTGACAAAGACTTTTGTGATGACGGCAGGCACAGGGAGGAAACACCCCAAAGACTTAATCCTTAAAAACCAAAAAATAGAGTTTACATCTGAATACTGTTATCTGGGCATCACAATAGATGAGAAATTGTCCTGGAAAGTGGCAGTAGAAGCAAGGAAACACTGCTTTAAGAGAGCCATAGCAGCCCTGGTGTCCTTCTCGCAAAAATTGGGAAAACGACCACCCCCAGAATTACTAGCAATATATAGAGCCAAATGCCAGTCAACAGCTCTATATGGGGCTGACGTATGGGGACACTTGGATGTCTCACCCCTACAGATTGCAGAGAATGCTTTTTTGAGGTTCCTCCTGATGGCCCCAAAGCGATCCTCAACGTATGCATGCCATGTTGAACTAATGTTAATGTTAATGTAAGCCGAACTTTTTGAGCGCACGGCTACCCCGAAAGGTGTCCCGGCGCTTTGGCAAAGAGGCCCCAAGAAACAGGAAAGCCAAAGGCATACACACTACAGTTACCGCGAGTTACTTGGTGAAGAGCAAAGTCTTCAACTCCTTCCTGAAAGCCAGGAGGTTGTTCGCTTTCCGAAGGGAGAGTGGGAGCTCATTCCACAAGCAGGCTGTCACGTGTTGGAAGGAGCGACCTCCCATCCGGACACGTTTGACCACAGGCACCTCCAATTTGGCCAGGTCCGCCGACCGCAATGACCTACGTGGCACATAGAAAGCAGTACGCTTCCTCAGATAGTTAGGCCTAATCGCATGGAGAGCTTTAAACGCCAGAGTAAGGAGTTTAAATCTAATTCTCCCAGAGATCGGCAGCCAGTGCAGCCTAGCCAGGAGCACTGAGGCGCTGGCTCTCCTGGGCAGGCCATAGATGGCTCTGGCCGCTGAATTCTGAACAATCTGCAGTCTGGATAACAGATACTTAGGCAGGCCTGCAAAGAGCGCATTTGCATAGTCCAGGCGGGATCCCACAAGCGCCTGGACTACATTCCTACGGTACTGCAGTGAAAGCAGAGGAAGAAATTTCCTAAGCATCTTAAGGATGCTGAAACACTTCCCTGCTAATCCCAGGATGTGTGGACGAAAGGAAAGCTCATCGTCAAACACCACTCCGAGATTTTTTACCTGAGTAGATGGTTTCTCTGGGGGGAACATGTCCTGGGGCCACCATGTCTTCCAACCCGGGTCTGGGGCACAGCCGAAAAAAAGCAGCTCAGATTTGTCTGAGTTGCATTTCAGGCTGTGCCGCTGGAACCACGCAAAGACTGCACTCAGACAGTCCTTAATTCTGCCGCCGTTGAAGACCTCTCCCTTCCTGCAGGTGAACAAAAGCTGGGTGTCATCAGCATATGAGATGACCCGGGCCCCAAACGCCTCCGCTACCTCCGCTAGAGGGGCCATATATATGTTGAAAATGGTGGGGCTCAAGATAGAACCTTGAGGCACCCCCACCTCCAGCGAAGGCATTTCGGCCGAGAACGGCGGAGCCCAGATCACCTGTCGGCGGTCGGCAAGAAAGGATTGAAACCAGTCCAACACCGTCCCTCGCAGACCAATCTCCCTGAGTCTTGAGAGGAGACCTGCGTGTGGGACGGTGTCGAAAGCCGCCGATAGGTCCAACATGACTAACAACGCCTTTCCCCCATGATCGAGCGTCTCCCTGATGGCGTCGGAAACCTCTACCAGAGCGGTCTCCGTGCTGTAGTTCGCACGAAAGCCGGACTGGGAGTCATGCAGCAGTTTGTTGTTCTCAATAAAGGTGGACAGAGTATGTTGAACATGTTTCTCCAACACCTTCGCCAGAGCAGGGAGGAGGGAGATCGGTCTGTAGTTAGCCCATTGCAGGGGGTCGAGCAGAGGCTTCTTAATCAACGGCAGAATGAGTGCGTGTTTCCACTGTCGTGGAACCACCCCTGAGCTCAAAGAAAGATTAAGCAGGGGGTTCAGCAAGCTGTTCAACGCTGAGGCCACCCTGCCCAAGCATTTCGCCGGACAAGCATCCAGAGGCGAGCCAGATTGCAGCCGAGATAACAGCTCAAGCGAAGTCTCACAGGACAGCTGGGGAAAGACAGATAGTAGGGGCCCAGATTCAGCCTGTGAAGGATCCGAATAGGTAGACTTACCCCCCAAAGCGGGGTCAGCTATTCGGGAATCCACAGATGAGAAGGTGTCCTGAATCTTTAAAATTTTGGCCACAAAAAAGTCGGCAAGCTGTTTAATCCATTCTTCCGTGTGTGAATGGACAGGGGTACCTACAACCGGATTGACAAACTCCTTCACAATTCTAAAGAGTTCCCGGCTGGTATTATCAGCTTTGTCAATTCTCTGCTCGAGATGCTCGCTAGGCGTTCCATACATTGAAGATCTGGCAAAAATACAACCTCTACTTTTATGGCGCCGCATCTGGACCTCGGAAAAAAAAACGCTCTCACCAAGTTGATAGTGGCAGACGCTATGACACTAGACCATGCTTTAAAAATAAAATGGCTAGCCTACATTAAGAACTTCCTTATTGACCTAGGGTTAGAGAAATACTATTCCACTCCTGAAAAGATCTGCGAGCTTTCGAAAAAGGAGTTAAAAGTTCTGGCCCTGGGACATTTGGACAATCTAAGACTTCTCTCTGAAGCAGGCAAACCATCTGTTCAACATGCTATAATGGTACAATCCACTTTTTCAATTCAGCCCTACCTAAATCTTGAAATCAGTATTTTTGATCGTTTCCTTCTGACAAGATTTAGATTAAACCTATTTCACAGATTAACAGCATTCCCAGTAATGAACGCATGGGATCCAAATCTACCCCCTTGTCCTTGCGACGAAAAGTCTGCACAATCCACCCTACATGTAGTTATGTTCTGCAAATTTTATAATGAACATCGAAAACTGTGGTTATTATCCCTATTAAAATCTTGGGGTTTCAGACAATGCCGTCCTGCTATGTTGTGTCTACAGCTCCTAGACACAGAAATTACCTGCTATCACGTACTAAACTTCTTGAAATGTATATTCAGACACAGGAAAAATTTGTAAAGTAATTTCCATTTGATTAGTGCACCTTAAATGAACTGTGAATAATTCCTTTCTGTATTATATAATTCTATGATTACAAATTTTTAAAGGATTAAATTATCATGTATTAATACTGCTTTTATGGATTTCTAATTTTGAAACTCCGAATAAAGAAATTTATTATTATCTGACAGTGCTTTTAAAAATGAATGTGATCTTGTGTAATGTAACTGGTCATGTAAAGTGCCACAATATCATAGGGTTGAGAAAAATGCACAAAGAGGTAAAGACAAAGTGTTAACATCAAACATTCAAGACAAATAGATACCATTTTAGTGGCTATTTGGTACAAAGTGAAGCCAGAAAATGTGGATAAATTGTGACTTACCCGCTTAAATTGTATTATCTTAGGCAAACCTTTTATTGCACCAAAACCCATTTTTACCCCTTAAAAAACACTTTTAAAAATGTGAGTTCAGAATACCAGTTGAGCTTGTGTGTGATTTAGTAGGCTATAATATTGCTCTCTCATAATCTAGGCCATGTACAGGCCATGTACATGACAACTATCTTTCCTTGTTAGTATACTAATGGTTTATGTATAAAACTATCACTTGTAATAAGTGCATCTCAGTGCAGTGCTACAATGTGATGGATTGATGTCAAAGCTTCTACATGTCAATACACTTTTTTTCATATTTGACATAGCACATTTTCAGGGCTCGGCTAGTGCAGTGGCTGGGATAGCCAGGCCAGAACCTTGGCTCTGCTCTGGTTCGGCTCTGGCTCTACTGGTCCTGTTCATTTTTTGGCCCTCCCACCTCTATTGAGCATTAGGGGAGCACCTCATGGCATGGCATGCACGGTGTGTTCTGCAGTGAAATCACGACATACAGGTCCAGTTAATTTCATACACAGTAAAGTGCAACGAAAGAAATTTCATTTGGCAAAGTAGTTACTAAAAATTGATATCTTTCAGCAAATATATTTCTTGCCAAATAAAATGGATTTTGCAAATTAAAATGACTATTTAATTTTTTTTACTCCTAACATCCAAAAATGGTTTTAAATATACAAAATAAATGATTTTGCTCCTAACATCCAAAGTAAGGTGTTAATTAATACTACTTTAAGTGCTGTCTGCAGCCCTGATTTCAACCACAAACTCAACTGCAATTCTGAAAATGAAATTACACACGCTGTAACATCGACCAAGAGGAAGACAAAATATATTGTCAAGCCCACACTGATATATAAAATGTGAAAAATACTACTGCCATGAATGCTAGAAATGATAAATTGGTTCATGACTATGTTTAGACCATTCAGGAAACTCTCAAACCCAGACAATGAAAAAAGGTACTCAAAGATGTATGTATTACAAACCTGCCTGCCCTACGTAAACACAGAAATTATAAAATAATCCACTTCTTGCAAAGCAAGCTCATCATGAAATCACAGCTCAATGCCATCTCCTTTATTATTATTATGTTTGAGCTTGTAAAGCGCACTGTTACCCGGAGGTTTCCTGGCGCTGTGTAACGCTGGGGAACCCGTCCTGGCTTTCCCTGTGGGATGGTCCCTGCTGGGAGTCCCCAAGGTGGAGCCAAGCATCCCCAGCGTTGGAGGGGCCGTTGTGGAGATTAAGCAAGCTGATGCCCAGAGTTGCCGAGTGGGACCCCTGATTAGAGTAGGCACCGAAGCGAGAATTATCGAGTCCGCTGACCAAAGTCCACGACCCTGCCGCGTCGGGAATTGAACCCTGGTCCCGGCCGACTTCTGCTCCCGGGTCTGCCGCCTCTAACCAGTGAGCCACAGCCTCCCCCTACTTCCTCGCTCTGTGCATGTTACATAAGATCGTCAAGTGGCTACCCCTACACACGAGACGCAATGTGACACAAGCCCTCACAGCCGACTTGACTATGCCAATGCCCTCTACGGAAGAATCACTGCACAGCTGTGTTCACTTCAACTACAAAAAGACCACGACCCACATCCCACCACAACCTATTCCCCGAAGAAACTGGAACAAAATCACCACCGACCAACTCTTCACATCGCTTAATCAAAACCCCCCAGCCACATCATCGGACCCAAACCAAGCTGCCACCAAACTCACACAATGGATCACCCACAGCGCAGACGAATTAGCACCCCTGAAAAACCACCAGATCAAACAAGGTAAAAAAAAGGCCCCCTGGTTCAACGATGACCTTAAGAAATCCAAGAAGTTATGTCGCACCCTCGAGAAAACCTGGAGAAAAAACCCAACCACTAACAACCTGACCACCTTCAAGGACGCCACCCGCAAACACCACCAACTGATCCGATCCACCAAGAAATCAGCATTCAAGGATCGACTCGACAACAACACCCACAACAGCAAGGAATTATTCAACATCGTCAAAGAATTCACCAACCCCACCGCCGGCACCAACGACATCACTCCCTCCCAAGACCTCTGCGACTCACTATCGTCTTTCTTCCACAACAAAATCGCCGACATTCATAGCAGCTTTGAGAACCTGTCCAAAGAAGAACACACTCCACCCACCTCCGAACCAAAACAGCACTCTCACAACCTTTGCGCCTGGAACCCAATCACGACTGAAGACCCCATCCGTCTGATGAACTCCATCCACTCAGGTTCACCAATCGACCCCTGCCCCCACCACATCTTCAACAAAGCAGACTCCATCATCGCACCCCATCTCCGCGATGTCATCAACTGCTCCTTCACCTCGGCTACCTTCCCAGAAAGCTGGAAACATGCCGAACTCAGCGCACTACTGAAGAAACCCACAGCAGACCCTGCTGAACTTAAGAACTACCGCCCCATCTCGCTCCTCCCCTTCCCGGTCAAAGTCATCGAGAAAGCCGTCAATAGTCAGCTCGCCGCCTTCCTTGAATCCAACAATTCACTTGACCCCTAATAGTCCGGCTTTCGAGCCAAACACAGCACAGAAACCGCCCTCATCGCTGCTATAGACAACATCCGAACGCTACTGAACAACGTAGAAACAGTTGCCCTCATCCTACTTGACCTCTCCGCCGCCTTCGACACAGTCTGTCATAACACCCTCATACAACGCCTCAACAACATTGGAATACAAGGAAAAGCATTGGACTGGTTCATCTCGTTCCTCGCCGGAAGAACCCAGAGAGTCCGCCTCCTCCCTTCAAATCAGAGGCCACCGAAGTCATCTGCGGCGTACCACAAGGATCATCACTCAGTCCCACCCTCTTCAACGTGTACATGAGTCCCCTTGCATCCATCGCATGCCATCACAACCTCATCATCATCTCCTATGCTGATGACACCCAACTAATCCGCTCCCTCACCAATGACACTAACACCGCCAAAACCAACCTACACGAAGGAATGAAAGAAGTAGCCGAATGGATGAAGAACAGTCGCTTAAAACTAAACTCGGACAAAACGGAAGTCCTCATCTTAGGATCATCCCCCTCTGCATGGGACGACTCATGGTGGCCACCAGCTCTGGGCACAGCACCCACACCTACGGACCACGCACGTAACCTGGGCTTCATCCTGGACTCCTCCCTCTCGATGACCAGACAAGTCAACGCCGTCTCATCATCTTGCTTCAACATCTTACGCATGCTCAAAAAAATCTTCCGCTGGATCCCCACCGAAACAAGAAAGACAATCACCCACGGACTAGTCACTAGCCGACTAGATTATGGAAACACCCTCTACGCCGGAACCACAGCCAAACTACAGAAAAAACTCCAACGCATTCAAAATGCCTCAGCCAGACTCATACTCGACATACCCCGTCAAGCTCATATCTCCGGTCACCTGAAAGATCTCCACTGGCTTTCCGTCAACAAGAGAATAACGTTCCGTCTTCTCACCCACGCACACAAGGCCCTCTACGACCTTGGACCCGAATACCTCAACAAACGACTGTCCTTCTACACACCCACCCGCCAACTTCGGTCATCCAATCAAGCCCTCGCCCTAACTCTGCGCATCAAAAGATCCACCATGGGAGGAAGATCTTTTTCCTACTTAGCGGCCAAAACCTGGAATTCTCTCCCCACTCACCTCCGCCTCACACAGAACCACCTCTCCTTCAGAAAGCAGCTGAAAACCTGGCTATTCGATAAGTAATGCACCCACCCTCCCTCAAGCACCTTGAGACCCTCTGGGTGAGTAGTGCGCTATACAAATTTATGAACTTGAACTTGAACATGTTCTACAGAGACTTCAGACCATACAGAACGCCAAAGCCAGACTTATCCTCAGCCTTCCCCGACGAACCCACATCACACCTCACCTCAGGAAACCCCACTGGCTTTCCTTACAGAAGAGATACCAGGCACGGCCCGTGCCGGGCGTTATACTGGGGCGGTGACGTCAGGCAGGGAAGGGTCAGGGTGGGGGGCTGTAAAATGCGGGATATGGACCATTAGAGGTAAGTACCGAAAAAAAAAAAAACGAATTTCGTTGTCTACGCTGCATCACATTTGGCGATGCAGCGTGGGCAACGAAATTCGTTGTATTTATTTTTTTCGGTACTTACCTCTAATGGTCCATATCCTGCATTTTACAACCCCCCACCCTGACCCTCCCCTGCCTGACGTCACCGCCCGGTATAACGCCCGGCACGGGCCGTGCCTGAGAGATACCAGTTCAAGTTGCTGACCCATGCACACAAGGTTCTACGCAACCAAGGACTCACCTAAATTATCCACCTCCTGAACTTCCAGCAACCATCAAGAGACTATGCTCCTTCCCCCAAACCACAGCAAAGACCTGGAATAGCCTCCCCAAGCACCTTCGGACCATCACCTCACTTCTGGAATTCCAAATGGCCTGCAAGTGCCTGGATACCCTATCGGGTGACTGCCCGTGCTTTATAAATTCTGAATAATTGATTGACAGTCAGATTGAAGAACGCAAAGGTCTTACATTCCAAGAATCTAGACTGTTAGACTGTGTTAATTGCCTGAATGTTTAAACAAATGGAGTTCAGAAAGTAAAGCTTAAACTGTGAAGCAAAGTTAGAAAGTGATTAGGTTAATACTTAACATATTCTTTCTAAGCCCTAATGAGTAACATATCTGATATTCAATTAAAAAAAACATCAAACCAAAAATAATCTCTCCACTACTTTAAAGGTACGAAAGACGATCTGTATAAGGGATTTCAAATTTAAAGTTATAAAAAAAGAACAGTCTATCATTAAGAATCACTGTTGAAAATCACTCATTGATCAATGCTTTGGTACTGGAAAAAAATGTTGCAACTTCTACTTCTTACTGCTTCCAAATCAATGCATTCACAAAGGTGGACTTACTTTACTTATCTCCTTCTTCCATTCTTTGGGAAAATATTTGCTGATCTTTTGGTCCAAGTCCATGTAAACATATTCATTGTCTGTAAAAAGAAGAACATTTATCTTAGATAGTACATCTCCCATCAGCAGAGAAGCAGCAGGCAGCCTATACGGACTCATCCTCAGTTTTACATTAATAACTGCCATTTTACTTGAGCAGGTGGAAAAACATTTTTCACAAAGGGAAGGAAAAGGTCTGAAAAACACGACATGCTTAGCTTACACCTATACATCGTTGTACTTTACGATTGATCATATATTTATATGCATTCCTGTCACAGGCAAGAGTAAACTACGAATATCATAGTGTGTGTGACTATAGATGGGATTCATATACATTACTGATTGCACCTACTTCCCTAACCTTATGAGTGCATATTCTTGATACTGCATGTAGTACGTATATATACAGTTGAGAAAACTGTAAAGTTCTTATTTTTACACCCGTATTTTCCCATGGTTTTAAACATGTCTATACTAAATTACTCCCTTTCTTCCACCAGTCCCATAACATTTGGATAGTTTGGCGCATTTGAAATTTCACATGCTTTTTTGCACAGATTAGCCTATATCTTTCATATGGACGACAGTGGTGTAGCAAAGTGTGTGAAAACGTTCCTTACCACGTACAAGCTTATTGTTGGATTCCATGTTAAACAATGCAAAGACTGAGCACAATTGATGTGGGTTGCCAAGGAATGTTTTAAAGTAGGTTGTGGCTTAAAGCCAGATTTTCAACAAGGGGCCAATGTTCCTATGAAGGATAAAGAAAAAGCCACAATCTCTCAGAGGGTGGAGAGTACCTTGGATCAGAGTACTAGAGCGCGACAGTCAGCTGGACTATTCATAGTGCCCTCACACATCCCCTAGAGGATGTCATGGTTCATCTTAGCAATACAAAAGGGGATGATGGACGGAGCGTTTGAGCCAATCAAACACTCACCCCCAGTCAACTAATCTGGGTTTAATCCATCACCATTCTTTAGCTCACTCCACCACCCAGTTCAGACATGGCCATAAGCAAATCAGTCTGACCCTGTGCCTCATGGGAACAGTCCAGCCCGAACTGCCAAGCCATGTCTTCCCTGGACCAGAAACAAGCATCCTGGGACCGGTTTCGGATTCATAATCCTCATCAGCCAGGCTATCTTGAATCCAGTGGCCAAGTGAGCAAAGGACTCACGTCTGAGCATACCCTGCCAACTTAGGGCGAACAAAGCAATACAAAAGGGGATGATGGACTGAGCGTTTGAGCCAATCAAACACCCGCCCCCAGTCAACTAATCTGAGTTTAATCCATCACTATTCTTTAGCTCACTCAGCCACCCCAGTTCACACATGGCCATATGCAAATCAGTCTGACCCTGTGCCTCATGGGAACAGTCCAGCCCAAACTGCCAAGCCATGTCTTCCCTGGACCAGAAACAAGCATCCTGGGACCGGTTTCGGATTCATAATCCTCATCAGCCAGGCTATCTTGAATCCAGTGGCCAAGTGAGCAAGGGACTCACGTCTGAGCATACCCTGCCAACTTAGGGCGAACAAAGCAATACAAAAGGGGATGATGGACGGAGCGTTTGAGCCAATCAAACACTCACCCCAGTCAACTAATCTGGGTTTAATCCATCAGCATTCTTTAGCTCACTCAGCCACCCCAGTTCAGACATGGTCATATGCAAATCAGCCTGACCCTGTGCCTCATGGGAACAGTCCAGCCCAAACTGCCAAGCCATGACTTCCCTGGACCGGAAACAAGCCTCCTGGGACCGGTTTCGGATTCACCGGTCCTCGGAAGCTTGTTTCCGGTCCAGGGAAGGCATGGCTTGGCAGTTCGGCTGGACTGCTCCCATGAGGCACAGGGCCAGACTGATATGCATATGGCCATGTCTGAACTAGGGTGGCAGAGTGGGCTAAAGAACGGTGATGGATTAAACCCAGATCTCTTGACTGGGTGTGAGTGTTTGATTGGTTCAGATGCTCTGTCCATCACCACCCCCTTTTGTACCGCTCTGTTCGCCATAAGTTGGCAGGGTATGCTCAGACGTGAGTCCCTTGCTCACTTTGCCACTGGATTCAAGCAAGCCGGGCTGAAGACGGCTGAAATGCCAGAAACCGGTCCTCGGAAGCTTGTTTCCGGTGCAGGGAAGGCTTGGCTTGGCAGTTCGGGCTGGACTGTTCCCATGAGGCACAGGGCCAGACTGATTTGCATATGGCCATGTCTGAACTGGGGTGGCAGAGTGGGCTAAAGAACGGTGATGGATTAAACCCAGATCTCTTGACTGGGTGTGAGTGTTTGATTGGTTCTGATGCTCCGTCCATCACCACCCCCTTTTGTACCGCTTTGTTCGCCATAAATTGGCAGGGTATGCTCAGACGTGAGTCCCTTGCTCACTTTGCCACTGGATTCAAGCAAGCCGGGCTGAAGACGGCTGAAATGCCAGAAACCGGTCCACGGAAGCTTGTTTCCGGTCCAGGGAAGGCATGGCTTGGCAGTTCGGGCTGGACTGTTCCCATGAGGCACAGGGCCAGACTGATTTGCATATGGCCATGTCTGAACTGGGGTGGCAGAGTGGGTTAAAGAACGGTGATGGATTAAACCCAGATCTCTTGACTGGGTGTGAGTGTTTGATTGGTTCAGATGCTCCGTCCATCACTGCCCCCTTTTGTACCGCATGGTTCATCTTAGGGCGGTGCTGTTTGTCAGACCAGCGCTGCAATGCCCTACCAGTCCCTCAAAGGGTCACTTTGGAGGAAAGCTTTTTAGAGGATGCCGTACGATGAATGCGGTGAGGTGGTTCCTGAGGTGGTGGGGTGTGAGATAAAGGATTAAGGGCCAGATGTACAAGTAGTGTAAATTGCATCTCGCAATTTGCGCTCGATTGTGAGTCGCAAATTGTGAGCCACAATTTACAATGTACAACAGTGTTAGACACACTGATTGCGATTCCCAATGGGATCCCAAAATGCGAGCCTCATGAATATTAATGAGGCACTCACAATTTGCGACTCCATTGGAAATGGCTGGCCTGGGCTCAGCACACCTCCATGTCTGGGACTGCTTGTCAATAAAGCAGGTTTTTTTTCAAAAGCAGCCCATTTTCCTTAAAGGAAAACTGGATGCATTAAAAAAAAAAAGTGAAACTTTTTTCCATTATTTAAGGGCAGGTAGTGGTCCCCTTGTTAGTACATGGCCCAGATGAAAATTGCATGCGCAAACGGGGCGCAAACCTGTTTGCGCATGCAATATTCTGTCGTACATCTGGCCCCATAACTGGTAAGGGAGATACTGCACTATACTTTAATGGGGAGACCGCCTTGCAAGGGATAAAAACCTGTTGGCAGGTTATTGCTACCTTGGAGTTTCAAAGGAAACCTGGTAGTCTGAGTATTAAGACCAGGATGGATCTCCTGTTGTCACAGGAGTGGGACCCCTTCACACAAAGGAAAGTCGACATGTTTCACACCTAATCTGGTCATAAGGATCTGGGGCGCTTCATCTGGATGAAAAAAACATGTGTAGTGGACAAACTACCCCACACTAATATTGGTGCCCCTAGGTGCTGCCTACTGTGTGCTGTTCTGTATCCAACCTGTAGAGAGGTAGAAACAAAGACAAGATAAAAAAATCAAAAAATCAAGATGGAGTAGACAGGGATCTACCAGTGATGTCCCTAAGTCATTGGCTCATAAGGTAGTACCCTAAACCATGTAGAGCAAGAGGACATTTAAAAAAAGCATGTGCAAATTGAATGCTTGGATCAAAAGGTTGAAGGCTTGAATCAAGAATGTAATGCTTGGATCTAAAATGAATAAGGCACAGGTGAGTACAGATGAGTAGTGCCCAAGGTGGGCCGACACAGGGATGTCCGCAGGAGATGTTGTCACTGTGACTTAGGTACCCATGGTTAGCAAAATAACTCACTGCTTAGTACCAGGAATATGTATCTAAGGCAATAACATAGTTATGAGGACTCCAAAATCTATCATGACTAACGTGGGTGCTAGTATGAGTGTCAGTCAGTGTGTATGTATTATTCAGATGTATGGCTTAGGGCACGTTACTGTTGCAGGAAGACTTTGCCCCCTACGATAGGTGTAGGGTGGTAACAAGGGTAATCTTTGCTATGCTATTGCAGATGAGATAGTGTGTTCCTAGGTTTTCTAGATCCGCATAGATGATTGGTTCCCCAGCAGATCCCAATCATAGAACATCATGCCCCCATAGGTGCACTCTGTGGAGGAGGAAGTAACCTTCCTAATCATGGTACTGGCAATTGACACGGTAGATATAGACAGTGCAAATGTTAAGCATCTAATATTTTACATTTTTTCTAATTGCGAGGTTGTGTTGCACATTCCCAGATCCCTGCATTCAAACATAATGCCTCTTGCGAGCACGCTGTAGGGAGCGAGTGACCATCTTTATCTTGACTCTGGTTACTGACATCGAAACACAGAAGATACACAAACACATGGAAATATCTGAAAGTGACCCCGGACAAACGTGCCTCAAAAGTGCTGATGTTATCTAACAGACAGACAATTCATGTACAGTTATTATGCAGCAAAACATGGAAGACATGTAAGGCAAATGACCCTCACTTCACGAACCGCCTCACCTGCATTCATTGTGCGGCATCCTCTAAAAAGATCTCCACCAAAGTGACCCTTTGGGGGACCCATAGAGCATTGCAGCGCTGGCCCGAAGAGGAGCACCTCCCTATGATGAAGCATGAAATCCTCTAAGGAATGTGTGAGGGCACTGTGAACAGTCCAGCTGACTGTATTGATCTAGTACTCTGACCCAAGGTACTCTCCACCCTTTGAAAGATTGTGCCTTCCTCTTTATCCTTCATAGGAACATTAGCCCCTTGTTGAAACTTTGATTCTGTCCAGTAGCACGGGCTTTTGGACCTCCTAATTAGACTGCCAGTCCCCCCAGCGGATTCTTGAAACATTTGGCAAAAGGAAACACATGTCACAAATAACTGTCCGAAAAGCCAAAGCTTTTATTTACATTGTATTACACACAAGAGGTATTCTGGGCACATGCTCGTATAAATGGTTGTTAGATGGTGCTATAGACAAATTCTTAGTAAAGAGGGCCTTTATAAGGTGTGGATGTTTATTTCTAGAACTTTGCTGAAGATTTTTAGGAATTTCAGATTTGTCAATATTGTAAAATGTAGGAGTAGCCCATTTGGAGATGGTTGAACTCACACTGCGGTTGTAAGCCTGACTCATTTCGTATATGTTCTCACAATTAGAGAGACCAATTTGCTGCTTATCCTTGCTGTTTTTAATGTGTGCTTTTAAGGTCACTTTGGTGCCTGAAATAAAACTTTTCGAATGACTGATTGATTGATTGATTGGCAGGTATGTTATGTGTCTAGGATGTGGGCAAAGATTTTGCTCACTATCTCTTGATTGGTGATACAAAAATGTAGCTTTTTGAAGTACTTGCAGTTCACAAAGCCTATAGGACACTTTTACGATGATTGCATGATGTCATCATTGAGGTAATCAATAAAGTGATTTGAGATGTCATCAAAGATGTTATCAATTATGTAATTTAACATGTCATGAGTGATGTCATGTGTGAGGTCTTAAGCAATGCAAAATGGTGGCTCGTATTATAGTTAGTTCACTAAACTATAACTGTGAATTTCTGTTCATCAACACCTAACAATAACGTTATTTTAGCCTTTGTTTTGTTCAGTAAATTTCAGTTTTTTAATGTAATCAAAGATCTTATTGCTATACGTAACTATAACATCACTTAATCTTTCTCTTCAGTGTATTTTTAATCAGATTCTAACTTCAGCCCGTGCCCAACCCCATTATGCAACCTGCACTAAACCCCCTGGAGAGTGACTAACCACCTCTGTTCAAGTCTTTTGACTTTGCACAGCAAGTTGGCCACAGGTTTGAGCCCAACCCCGCGCTCCAGGAGTAGTCCACCACTGCTGTGCATGGCCAAAAGCCATTTACAGTGGCAGTTGGGTGCAGGTTGTAGCCTGTGGTTAGGATCTGCCCCAACTTCCCGGCAGTGGCCGACACCTGCTGTACCTGGCCAAAAGCTGTGTGAAGCTATGATTGGCCAGACAGCAGGCCAGGCTCTGCACCCAACTGTTGCAATGCCACACACAAGTGGGGTGGCCTACCCACCTGTGCACGGGCCTGCACCCAGCGCCCTGGAGTGTAGCTAACCACAAGTACACACAGCATTTTTTATTATTATTACTTTGAGCACCTCAATATCACACCGAGGCCATGGTGAGCCACAGGGTGGTACAGATGACAAAATAAGCTTTTTGTTTTATTACTTTGGGGGGTCCCTTTGGACACCCCTTCCCAAATGGTGCTGGGAGTCAGATGTACACACCACCGCCCTTACAAGACCTTAATAAATCTTTTATCGGGCATGGAAACTCAATCTCCGAGTCCTGTAATGGCAGCCATAACATTTAAACAGCCAACAAATCAGATCATTTCAGTACTGGTGTCTGGTACCAGTACTGGGGAACTGAAATGGCAAAAGGAGAAAAAAATCCCTAGACCAATCAGAAGCAGTTCATTTTTAAATGTTTTACATTTTACACAGAAGTACATCTCTAATTTTTTCCCAGAGTTAACCCTTCATGCCCAATCCAAGCACACTTAAAACACTTTTTTCTCAAAAACAACTGAACGGATTTACACAAAATCTCAAAAAGCATGTGTGAGAAAGTGGCTCTATATATACTATACCAAAGGAAGGTACAGTGTGTATAGAGTCCCTAGTCTCCAGAGGTATGACAGAGGTTAAAGTTAGATATAACCTTACTCTCCAAAGTGGTAGCTGGGTCGAGCAGCAAGGCAGAATCAGAAGACAGTGTAAAGCATTTGTTGTACATACTCAGTCAGCAAAAGGTTTCACACACTCAAGGACTGAACTCTAGGCCAATTGTTTTATATCAAAAGATATAGTTGTTTTATTTTAGAACCAACAGGTATCAAAATATACTTTTCTCAATATCCGTGACTTTAGGTAATTACTTTGCAAAAAGGCAATAGACTTTGTAAGTACAATAGCTACAGTGGTTGCAATAGGCAACACAATTTCAAACACAATTTAACGTTGAGCTCAATGTTTTTTTTACATGAATGTAATTGATTACTTTAAGGATTACTTTTCTAACCTCAGGACTGGATCCTGGATTCAGTCCCGGGACATAAGCTGTAAACAGTTAAGTAAAAGCGTTTTGGTTACAGTTGTGATTTTTAAAGAATATAAATGTATTTTCAAAGTTGACACTTAAAAACTTTTCAGTTAGAACCAAGCAATGTTTTCCTATGGGAGGAAATTCAAGTCACAGGTAATGTAGGTTCTTGTTACTTTTGTATTCCAGTACTGGACTCCTAAGTTCAGCACTGGGTCCTCTACCTAAGGCAGATAAGTAATTACGGTTTGGTGTCTGGTACGATTTTAAAGAATATTTGTAGTTAGCAAAAATCGACACTTAGAAGAAATTTCACAGAAAAACAGTCAATGGTTTCCTATGGAAGAAAATGCAGGTAACTGGTAAGTACAGTTTGGATTATTTTTGCGGTTCAGTACTGGGCTAAAAGGTACATTACTGGCTTCTCTCCTGATCACAGGGCAGTAATTCGGAATTCGTTATTCAGTTGATTTTAGATGAATATTTTAAAGTTTCAAAACTCCACACTTAAAAGAAATTTCAAGTGAAAACCAGTCAATGTTAACCTATGGAAGGAAAGTGAGTTATCGGCTTTTAGGTAAGTACTCGACTGGTGGGGTTAAGGTTCTGGGCATAGACTCAGGGGTCTCCCAGGGTCAGAAAGGTACAGTAGTTACACCCTCAGCGGCACAGGGGCAGCCGGGTGCAGAGAGAGGAGGCCCAATGCGCCAGGTGCAGGGGTGTCTTTTGGCATTGGGAAATCTTACCCTCAGTTTGTCGTAGTTGGGGGGGTCCCTGGTTCTGAGGCTGCAGGCATCGACTGGTTCATCGAGGCGGGTCTTTGGGCACTGGACTTCGGATCCCAGTCGCCGTGGGGATGTTCTCGCGGTCTTGGTTCACTCTGGCACAGGCCAGGGTCGGCGGGAGCAGAGTGGACTGGATTTGCGGTTCCTGGCTGGCACCAGGGGCATTACTGTTTGAGCAGAACCACTGCACGTGGGAGTCCCAGTCTTTTGGAAGGTTCAAGGCAGGCAGGTCCTCCGGGGTTTTCGAGGTTGCTGTTCGCAGGAGACGCCGGAGTTTCACAGAAGCAGGTTCAAGGATCAACATGCCTGTAGGGTTTTGGGGCCAAGTCAGTGGGCGTCATCCTTATGTTAGCAGCTGCACAGCAGGTCTTCTTGTTTCTTGTTCTTTTTCTTGTTGCAATCGGGATCTGAGGAAGGAAGGTTCAGGGTGCCCCTAAATACTAAATTAAGGGGCGTTACAGGTAGGGCAGGGACCAATGGGTCCCTGTGCTGGGGTGGGTACACCCCATAGCCTGCTCCTCTCCTGTGGGAGGGGGGGCAGGAGCCTAGCTTTGATTGGGCAGTGCTCCCCATCTTCAAGATTGCCGGAGTTCGGAGTTGTGCTTCACCTCGCCTCTCCCACCTGAGGGGTGGGGTTGGCATAGGCTGGCACCCCCCCTTTCCTCACTTTGGGTTTCCCGCTGTTCTTCCCGCCAGAGTGGGGGTCAGAACCGGTGGGGGCCAGTTGCTGAGTACAGCAAGTGGCCTGGAGAGGCTCACAAAGGCGGTGTGCCTTTGAAGCTTCCCCTGCCCATCGTGGGGGAGGAGGCTTGGCATCTCGTCCCAGGATGTGCATTGTTTCAGGCCCCCGAGAGCGGCAGGCTCTCGACCCAGGGGTCCAGAAACATGTCTGGTGGTGACAGCCTTGGCAGCCACACAGTCAGGGTTCTGGGAGTTGGTTAGGTTTCAGGGGGCATCTCTAAGATGCCCTCTGTCGTGCATTTTACATTAAATCCCACACTGGCATCAGTGCAGGTTTAATGTGCTGAGAAGTTTGATATCAAACTTCTCAGTCTTCAGTGAAGCCATCATGGTGCTGTGGAGTTTGTAATGACGACCTCCCGGCACCATATACTCTTAATGGCAGCACTGCACTTACAGAGCCCAGGAATGGCCCTGAGTACTGTAGGGGCACAGGGCTCATGCACCTGTGCCCACACCACTGGCATAGGGCACCCAGCTAGAGGGGTGACTTATGGATGCCAGGGCAGTGAGCTTGTGGGCATGGCACACAGGGATGTGTGCCATGTCGACTCTCTGTTTAGTTCTGTACTTAGACACTCAGCCTGCAAAGGCAGTGTGTGGGTGTCAGGGTACAGGGCCCCTAAGTGTGGCACAATAACTGCTGCAGCCCTTAGGGGTCTTCTCTGGTCACCATTCCCTGGGTACCTAGGTACCCTTTAATAGGGGCTGACAGGTGGCCAGAGATGCCAATTGGGTTTTAGTTTCACACAGTATTAGGGAAGGAACACAGGCCCTGGGCACCTGGTTGGCAGGAGCCCAGGGTACACTCAGTCAAAGCACATCAGCAATTCAGCAAAAAGTGGGGTCATACCATGCAAGAAAGATGGCACTTTCTCACACAACCCCCCAAACAAAAGGTGATGAGACTAACCTTGCTCTAGGGAGTCTTCATTGTCTAAGTGGAAGAACCTGGAAAGTCCATCTGCATTTGCATGGGCAGTCCCTGGTCGGTGTTCCACTTCAAAGTCTATTCCCTGTAGGGAGATGGGCCATCTTAGTAGTTTGGGATTGTCCCCTTTCATTTGCATTAGCCATCTGAGAGGTCTGTGGTCAGTTTGAACCAGTAACTGAGTTCCAAACAAGTAGGGCCTCAACTTATTCAGGGACCAAACCACAGCAAAGACCTTCCTCTCAATGACACTCCAAGGCTGCTCTCTGGGGAGTAGCCTCCTGCTTATAAAAGAAGCAGGTTGGTCTTGGCCTTCTTCATTGATCTGGGATAGGTCCACTCCTATCCCTAGCTCAGAGGCATCAGTCTGCACCATGAACTGCTTGGAGTAATCTGGGGCTTTTAGAATTGGTGCTGAGCACATTGCTTCTTTAAGGGTGTCAAAAGCCTTTTGGCAACTAACAGTCCAGTTTACTTTCTTGGGCATGGAGGTGAGTTCTGTGAGGGGAGTCACAATGGACTCATATCCCTTCACAAACCTCCTGTAGTATCCAGTCAAGCCAAGGAATGCCCTGACTTGGGTCTAGGTTGTTGGAGCTGCCCATTCCATGATACTCTGGATCTTGGGTTGTAAGGGTTGTACCTGGCCTCCACCAACAAGTTGGCCCAGGCACACCACAGTGCCCTGCCCTATCTGGTATTTGGATGCCTTGATAGTTAGACCTGCCGATTGCAGGGCTTGTAAAACCTTCCCAAGGTGGATCTGGTGATCCTGCCAGGTGGAGCTAAAGACAGCAATATCATCAAGATGAGCTGCACTAAAGGACTCCAACCCAGTCAAGACTTGATTCACCAACCTCTGGAAGGTGGCAGGGGCATTCTTTAGCCCAAAAGGCATTACAGTAAACTGATAGTGCCCATCAGGAATGGAGAATGCTGTTTTCTCTTTTGCTCCTGGGGCCATGCCAATCTGCCAGTACCCTGCAGTCAAGTCAAAGGTACTGAGAAATGTGTCTGCCCCCAACTTGTTCAACTCATCTGCTCTTGCAATGGGGTGAGCATCTGTCTTGGTGACAGAGTTGAGCCCTCTATAGTCCACACAGAACCTCATCTCCCGCTTTCCACCCTGTGGACGAGGGTTGGTGACCAGAACCACTGGGCTAGCCCAGGGGCTCTCAGAGGGTTCAATAACCCCTAACTCCAGCATCTTGCTGACTTCAGCTTTGATGCTTTCCTTGACTTGGTCTGATTGTCGATAGATCTTGTTCTTGGCAGGGTTACTGTCCCCAGTGTCCACATCATGGGTACACCAGTTGATCAGACCAGGGGTCAGGGAAAAGAGACTAGCATACAGTTGCAAGACTTGCTTGCAGTCAATCTGCTGTTGGGCAGAGAGGTGCCTGAAAAGACTACTCCATCACTGACCCATATTTTGGGCTGTAAGAGAGGAGATCAGGGAGAGGTTCAATTTCTGATTCCTGTTCCTCAGTCACCGTCAGCATGGTGATGTCAGCCCTGTCATTGTAGAGTTTAAGGCGGTTCACATGGATAACCCTTTTGGGTGTCCTGCTTGTGCCCAGGTCCACTAAATAAGTGACCTCACTCTTTTTCTCCAGGATAGGGTAAGTGCCACTTCATCTGTCTTGGAGGGCCCTTGGTGCCACTGGCTCCAAAGCCCACACCTGTTGCCCAGGTTGAAATTCAACCAGTGCAGCTTTTTGGTCATACCAGTGCTTCTGAAGCTCCTGGCTGGCCTCAAGATTCTTGGATGCCTTTTCCATATACTCAGCCATTCTGGAACTTAGGCCAAGCACATAGTCCACAATGTCTTGCTTGGGTTCCTAGGGAGGCCTCTCTAAACCCTCTTTGACAAGACACAGTGGTCCCCTTACAGGATAACCAAACAGAAGTTCAAAGGAGGAAAACCCTACTCCCTTCTGTGGCACTTCCCTATAAGTGAAAAGTAGGCAATGGCTTCAGGACATCCCATCTCCTCTTGAGTTTTTCAGGGAGTCCCATGATCATGCCTTTCAATGTCTTGTTGAATCTCCCAACAAGGCCATTGGTTTGTGGATGGTATGGGGTAGTAAATCTGTACTGCACCCCACACTCCTTCCACATGTGTTTCAGGTAAGCAGACATGAAATTGGAACCTCTGTCTGAAGCCACCTCCTTAGGAAGCCCTACCCTGGTGAAGACACCCAGGAGGGCCTTGGCTACTGCAGGAGCTGCAGTAGTCCTAAGGAGAATTGCTTCAGGGTACCTAGTAGCTTGATCCACTACTACTAGAATGAATTTGTTCCCTAATGCTGTGGGAGGTTCAAGTGGACCCACAATGTCCACACCTACCCTTTCAAAGGGGACCCCCACCACTGGCAGTGGTATCAGGGGGGTCTTTGGGTGGCCACCTGTCTTGCCACTGGCCTGACAGGTAACACAGGAGCTCACAAACTCCTTCACCTTTTGGTGCATCTGGAGCCAGTAGAAGTGACTAACTAGCCTTTCCCAAGTTTTGTTTTTCCCCAGATGTCCAACTAGGGGGATGTCATGAGCCAAAGTTAGGAGGAACTCCCTGTACTTCTGTGGCACTACCCCTCTCTTGGTGGATCCAGGAGCGGGGTTTTATGCCTCAGCATACAGTAATCCCTCTTCCCAATAAGCTCTGTGGGTACCACTGACAGTGGTATGTGCTTCTGAAACTGCTTGCTGCCTCAGGCTTTCAAGAGTGGGGCAGTCTTGCTGACCCTGGCACAGCTCTTCCCTAGTAGGTCCCCCAGTGCCCAGGAGTTAAACCTGGTAAGGCTCAAGTTCCATGGGCTCAGTTCCCTCTATGGTGTTGAATTCCTCTCCCTGAGGAGAGGGGTCCTGATTGGTTTGCTGTGTAGAAGCTTGTCCCACAGTCTTCTTGCTTTTTCTCTTGGTTGGTTGGGCCATACTTTCAGGCTCCAAACCTACTTGTTCACCCTTCTTTTTGCTCTGTGCTCTTGTTTGCACAAACACCAATTCAGGGATACCCAGCATGGCTGCATGGGTTACTTACTCAACCTCAGCCCCGGCTGACGTTTCTAGGTCATTTCCAAGCACACAGTCAGCTGGCAACTTCTGAGAGACCACTACCTGTTTAAGGCCAGTAACCCCCCACCCCCCAACCTAATGTCACCATAGCCATAGGAGGAATAGTGGTAACACTGTCAGCATTGGTGACTGGGTGAGTTTCCCAATCAAGTATTGCTCTGGGGAAACCAGTGTATTTCTCACCATAGTCACACTGGCACATGTATCCATCAGGGCTTCTATCCTAGTTCCATTAATGTAAGGGTACTGCAAATACTTTTTCAGGTTGGGTGGCCACACAGCTACAGTGGCAAACTCCACCTCCCCCAAGGAAACTAGACTTGCTTGAGTATATTCTCAGACTTGTTCTGGGCACTTCTCTGATCCCATTTGTAGACTTGCTGCCCCAGGAGTAGCTGTACTGGGTGCCTTAGGGGCCTTGTTGTGAGGGCATTTTTTGTCTACAGTTAAGTGTCCCAACTTCTTACATTTGTTACAATAGGCCTTGGAGGGATCAACGTTCTTCCCCCTATAGGGCTGAGGCACATAGGGAGTAGATTGGGACCCACCCACCTGTACAGGTTTTTGGGGCCCTTTGGAAGACTCAGACTTTTTATCTTAGGGATTATCACCACCTTTCCCCTTGGGAGGTTTTGTAACCACCTTCTTTTTGTTACCCCCAGTGGTTGTCGTTGTCACCCTAGTCTTGACCCAATGGTCTGCCTTCTTTCCCAATTCTTGGGGATAAATTAGATCTAGGTCTACCAAATGCTGATGCAGCTTTTCATTTGTGCAGTTACTTAATATATGTTGCTTCATAAACAGATTGTATAGTCCAGTGAAATAATGCACATTATGTCCAGCTAACCAACCATCCAGTGTTTTTACTGAGTAGTGTACGAAGTCAATCCAGGACTGGGTCTGGGTTTTGTGAGCCCCCCCTGAATCTAATTCTGTATTCCTCAAGAGTTAGACCAAATCCCTCAATCAGAGTGTTCTTTATGAGGTCATAGGACCCTGCATCTTGCCCTTGGAGCCCTTGTCTGGTTGGATGCAGGCCCATTGCTATATCTTTAATTTTGCATAAGGACCTCAATTCCTTGAAAGACAAGTGTAAGTAAGGTGTGAGGTCAAGCTCCTCAACCAGTTCCATGGTGTTATCTTCACTAACAGCTGGGTTCCGTTGAGACATTCTAACCTGACAGTTCTAACCCTCTACCCTTGACTATAGTGACTTTTACTTTTCTAGAATTCTAATGGGACTTTAAGCAAGGCCCTGACAAGACTTTTAGGATTTTGGAAAAACCAATTTCAGAATTCTAAAGGCAATTTATGAGTTCTGTCGTGTGATCAGATAGTAACCAAGTAGTCGAAAAATGTAAGTTTGTATCCCACCGCTGATCCACCAATGTAAGAAAGTGGCTCTATATATACTGGACCAAAGTAAGGTACAGTGTGTATAGAGTCCCCAGTCTCCAGAAGTATGACAGAGGTTAAAGTTAGATATAACTTTACTCTCCAAAGTGGTAGCCGGGTCGAGCAGTAAGGCAGTATCAGAGGACAGTGTAAAACATTTTTTGTACACACTCAGTCAGCAAAAGGTTTCACACACTCAAGAACTAAACTCTAGGCCATTTTGTTTTATATCAGTTGAGAAGTGTGGCTCACTGGTTAGAGCAGGCAGACCCTGAAGCAGAGGTCAGACCCGGGACCAGGGTTCAATTCCCGACACGGCAGGGTCTTGAGCTCAAATGTCCATGGACTCGATAATTCTCGCTTCGGTGCCTGACCTAATCATGGGTTCACACTCTGCAACTCTGGGCATTAAGCTTGCTTAATCTCCAGAACGGCTTCCCGTGGCGGGATGCCTGGCTTTCACCTTGGGGATCCCCTGTAGGGGCTATCTCACAGGGAAAAGCCAGGACGGGTTCCCAAGGTAAGCGCGGAGATACCCCTTCGGGGGTCGATTCAGGCGCTATATAAGAAACATAATAATAATAATAATAATATCAAAAGATATAGTTGTTTTATTTTAGAACCACCAGGCATCAAAATATGCTTGTCTCAATATGAGTGACTTTAGGTAATTACTTTGCAAAAAGGCAATAGACTTTGTAAGTACAATAGCTACAGTGGTTGCAGTAGGCAAAACAATTTCAAACACAATTTAACATTGAACTCAATGGGTTTTTCTACTTAAATGAAATTAATTGCTTTAAGGATTACTTTTCTAACCCCAGGACTGGATCTCGGATTTAGTCCCGAGACATAAGCTGTAAACAGTTAAGTAAAAGTGTTTTGGTTACAGTTGTGATTTTTAAAGAATATTGTAGGAAGGTGGAATCTGACTATATGGTTACCCCAACCTTTTTCCTGGTGTTTTGCTGGTTTTCGACTTAGTTGGCCTGGGACACTGCTATTCAGGGCCCCAGACTATCTGCTTTCCCTATAAAATGGACTCCATGTACTTTAGGTACATACCAGATTGGTTACTGAGTCACCCTTGTGAGCCCCTGTATAGTGTACCATAGGTACCCAGGGCATAGGTGCCCCTTGGGCCTACCAGGGGCTGCAACATGTATTGTGCAACCCCTGGTTTGCCTTCCAAACTGACACCACAGGTCTGTTCACACAGCCTGGGTAAGGTGGTGTAATCACCCCTTACTTAGATATAGTATACCTATATCTACCTTTACATACAGACACATATACACCTATAAGCCACTCCTATGGTAGGCCTCGACAATCCTGGAAGCAGAGTGCTTGGTTTTATGTGAGAGGGTGCCCTAGCATGAGTTGAGCCCCACTTCAGCTTTTAGAACCATCTCCTTATAGCTGTTCTATGATATAGCCATACCATATACTCTTAAGTGGATTAGAATCCTCGCGGTTAATACTAACTTTGGTTTGGCTTTATCAAAACATGTCGTGTAAAGTGTCAAACACTTTGGAATACTACCCCCCCCCCGTCAATTCTGGCGGCGGGGGTAGCATTCCACCTTTCTAGAGGCAAAAGACATGTAAATTACTGCTTTTCCCGGTTAAAGTTAAACAGAGCCTCAGCATCACAAAATGGATGCTGCTGCCACAAACACGAGTCTGACCTCCTGTTGCTGGGGGAAGCTCCAGCAAGGGTGGCCTGGACAATAGGTTTCCTGTCCAGGGAGGTGCCAGCACCTCCCCAGACAGGGGTTTTGTGTATTGGGGCAGGGAGGGCTGCATTCAGTGAATGCATCTAGACACTGCCTGGGGCACACAAGGTGCTCCATGGATAGCCCGGTTCAAAGCAGTTGCTGGGGTACTCCAGCCCCAGCTCTTGCATGAAACTGGACAAAGTGAAAGGGGTGTAACCACCCCCTTCTCAGTTCCACCCATAGGAGGGACCTAGTCAGGTAAACCAGCCCCATCCTTAGTATAAGTATAGGAGCTGTGTCCCCAGGACTTTAGGTTATCCTGGAAGAATCTTTGTAAGACATATCTTGGACCTTCAACCTTCCATTCTGACTGGAAGATGGAAGACATCTACCTTGTGGTCAAGGAGTGACCACCCTGTTCAAACAGGCACCAACAGCAAATTTGCCAGTCTGCAGTTTCAAGGCTCCCATCGGAACCCAAAGACTCTGCGACTCAAGAACTGGACTTCCAGACTTCTCTGACCCCGATCCACATCCACAGCAAAGCTGAGACCTGTGGCGGACACGAGAGACGTGGAACCGGACATCTTGGACACCCTGCATTTTGCTACCTGCACTCCTTTAATGAAGGCTCAGTAAGTTGTGCATTGGAGTACAAGAAGCCCCAGCCCCGAGCATCATTTGAACTGAAGCTCAGGCCCCCACACTCCGCGAGTGTCCCGTGGGCCCCACCTTTATATTTGTGCTTGATGTGTCTTCCCGGTTCCTTGACCGTTGGCTAGTGAGCCCCCTGAAGACGCCATCTTGAATCTAACTTGCGATCCTGGTTGCTCCAGGCTTGCTCCAGCTTCCCATAAAAGGAGAGGTGCCACAGACCTTGCTGGTCTGCAACAGAGCCAGTCTCGACATCTTGCATGGGTTGCGGTTGCCAAGGCTTGTTGGGTCCAATCCGGATACCGACGCTGCAGTCAACTGGATCCATTGTGGGACAGGACGAAACTTGACACGAAAAGACACCTATGCACCCGGCTTCCCTGGGTGAGAGAGGAAGAGTACTCCAGTGCTCCTGTGGGACTTGACTCTCGAAGTGTCCTAGTTTAAAAGGGTTCCATCCTAGTTTATCCGGAAGTGTCCTCACATTGTAACTTTGTATCTTTTACGAACTCCATATAAAGTCAATGGGAACCCGCGCCTTTGTTTAGACACTGCACGCGACTCCAATGGGTCTCCTACTTCCTAACCTAGGCCTGCTTTCTAACTCTCACGTGGTACTTATAACACTTTCTTAGTATATGGTTTGTGAGGCCCCTAGGGCATAACATATACTGTGTAACTTATCATATATTAACTGTGTGACTTGTATTGTATTTTTACCTCTGCCCTCATAAAGAGTGCAGAGGGGTTGTGTTTAGATTAAATACATATATATTTGATATATACCTTGTGTGCTATCCTTTCATTTGGTATTCAAGGGATTATATATGGTAAAGCAACTTGCTTAACTCGCCTGCTGAAGTCTTAGCCTGAAGACTGCTGGTTCATGCTACCACTAGGATAGCTTTCTATAAGGTTGACTTTAGAACCAACATCAATAAGTGTCGATTAGACTGGTGCAAGGTGCCCACTAGAACTAGTGGACATCATATGCCAGGCTAACTTCTCACTTTGGTGTGCAGCGGTTGAGATAAGAGCTTGCAATTTGTTTTACCAAATAATCTTGTAATATCATCTGAAAGATCATTTCAAGGTACCTGTAGGTACATATAAATCAAGTCTTATTTACATAAGTTCTCCTGAACTTAGTAGTTGTAGGTGGTAAGGGCTTAGCACAACCTGACTAAAACTCCTGGAGAGGTTCTAGTAGGAAACCATTTAGTGTAGGTGGGTGCACACACCACACCTCACTAGAAAATGTCTTTGGAAGCCGGCCCTAGTGAACCTCTTCAAGAAGAAACTCAGAGGGTGCCTTCTAAGTACGACTCATTCACTTTTCATGAACTGAGAAGCCTGTGTGCAGCCAGAAAATTGAGACAAGGACAGAGTCCAACCTTCAACCACCTGGTAGATATCTTAGTGGCTCATGATGTAGAGAATGCATCAGACCCAGGTAACCAAGGGGGTAGATGGGGGGCCATCTCTCAACAGAGGAAAATACCACTGGAGATTATCCATTGGTCTCTGATGAGGATGATGACCAGTATGCAGCTGATGAAGCTCCCCTGGGCAACTTAAGACTGTCTGGAGGGGGAGAGGGCCATGGTAAAGAAAAGTAAAATTTATTTATTGATTAATTAAAATCATTACAAACTAAAAAAGTACGTATTCAGAGCAACATCGGATTAAACAGTGCATTGCATTGTGCTTTCAGCACCAGAGCTAAAGTGCCTTATGCTAGCAGCAAAACATTACAAATAGACTCTTTAAGTTAGTAATGCTACATGATATGCAACGCACCAACAGTAATTAAAATGCCTTGTGCTAACAATTTAACGTCATCAAATAGGCTTTAGACTTGAAAAAAGTACACATAAAATGCCTTCAAGACAAAAGTATACATGAAATACAATCCGCTATTGTGGGATGATATTTAATACAGAATGAATTTAAAACACTTTAAAATAGCCCACACACTCCCTAAAAACGTTTAAAATCATTATATCATTACCATTTTTTTTATTAACTTTCATTACGGATAGTTCATTTGCTTAAGATGTCTACTTTACAGAATTTCTTTTCAGCTATAAAGATAAACTTAACAAATTGGTGAATAATATGAATGTTAACCCCTCTTAGACATACAATAATTGCAGACCGACATGTTCTAACTCCCAATTCATTAAAAATAGGCTTTAAAACAGTCTTCCGCTCTTCTAAAAAGATTGGGCACAGAGTTACAATGTGCTGTAAGGTTTCATCACACAGCCCACATAGCCTACAAATACTCGATGGCCATTTGTTCTCCCATTTTGGAGTTCCGTCTTTAGTTGGATATCTCCCAAACCTTAATAATTTGTTCTTAATCAGAGGTTTTAGATGAAATAACAAATAAGGTTGGGGTGACAATTTGCCAAAAGAGTTAGCTATTGACCATAAGTGGTCTTTTTTCCTTAGTTCATCTTTATCCGTTATAGTAGACAGTAAAGCAGCCGACTGCTTAATTGTTTTCTTATAAACCATTTTGCTCCTATCTTTATCTACTAATTTTGGGCATTCAAAATTACATAGACACTCATTTAAATAAGTTTGCCAACTACTCGACTATTCACCTTTCGAGATTTCAAGCCAGCACAGATTTGCTAACAAGCCTTCTTCAGCTCGGGATAGGGACAGTAAGGACTTTAAAAATGTAGATTTTAGGACCAATAACTGTTTCTTTAGACCAAATTCAAGTCTTATATTGGCACGACTAATATATTTGGGGATCCTAAAAACTGATTTATATGTCCTTAATTCTATGTCATCGAGTAGTTTAGCATCTTTGCCCCGAAAAATAATAGAACCGTAGTCCAAAGATGGGATTAACTTCGCTCTCATGACCTTCAGCAAGTGATCGTATTAGGGCATGATAGGTTATCCCTCAATTTTCTAAAGGCAAATGCGAGCGCACTGCCCTTAGCTTCGAGGGTATTAAAATGCTACCTAAATGACAAACCTTGATCAAATGTGATTCCCAAATATTTATATGATTTTACACATTCAATAACCAAACCATTAATATTCCATTCTTTTACTCCCAGTTTGCCTTTTCCCACTGTCATTTTTTTCGTTTTTTTGGTGTTTATTATTAGACCGTTTTGTGTAACATATATGTTAAAAGAACCTATTAATCTTTTTAACCCTATAACAGTTTGGCTTAATAAAATGGTATCATCTGAATATTGTAAATATTTAATCTCTTTACCCAAAACAGAGGGAGAGTGAGCATTAACATTGTTAAAATGAGCTGGGAGATCAGACATAAAAAAAAGATTAAAAAGGCAAGGAGCCAAAACACATCCTTGTTTCAAGCCGACATTAGTTTCTAGGCGACGGGTCGTATGTCTACCGTCACCGATTTTGATCTGTACCCAAGTATCGGTGTATAATAATTTGATAATTTTTAAAAGTGTTTCAGATATACCCCAATTAATTAATTTCGACCAAAGAACATTTCAGGGCACAGAATCAAAGGCGGCTTTTAGGTCAATGAAACAAATATACAATTTTTGTTTCCTACATTTGGCTCTTTCGCCTAATATTGACAATAAAATCAAATTAGTATAAATTGATTCTCCCTTTCTAAAACCAGTTTGTAGATTAGGAATCAAATCCTCTCTTATAGCCCATGATTCCAATTCATCCACAGACAACTAGCAAAAATGTTCGCATCTACATCTGTGATAATTTGTGGGGTTTTCTGGAGGGCCACTTTTATATATTGGTTGGATAATACTTCCCTGCTATTATTCCGGAATGAGGCCTGTTTTAACACCTTGGCTGCTAGGCGTTTTCCCCCTCCTGTGCTGGGAATTACCATTTTGCTGTTTCCATGACGAGCTCAGCTCGTCATCAGCACACGACACCCGTGGGTGATGACGAGCTGAGCTCGTCATCAGCATCGAAAGGGTTAATAACATCATTAAACAGGAGTGTTAATAGCTCTGGCCAATTCTTTATCTTTGCTTTAAAAATGGCCTTTGGAATTCCATTCGGGCCAGGCGATCCATTAGATCAAATCTTATTTATTACTTTTTAGGGCTTGGCCTACGTCACCACTTCGTCAGAAGTGGGGCGGAGCTCCGAGCCGTCTTGGTACGGGGATCAGAATAGTGAAGTAAAAATTCCTCACTGCGCGAGATTTTTCCGTAGTTTATTTTGGCATCTGCATGCTAATTGGTCCTCGCAGTGCTGTGTTTCTACTAGCCTTCACGCAATAGGCCATATGGATTATAGTTTGTGCACTTCCTGCATATTCTGTGCGGTTACGCGCAGGGGAGAGCAATAAATTGTCAATTACGAGCTGTCAGGGTGCCGCGGTAATTGAACACAGATGTTCGGGGTGCGTTCACCAGTCTGCAGTAAGTTTGGTGGGCGCGCGTTCGTCTGCATCCTTTCATGTGTAAGTGTTGGCCTTTGAAGAGCCGGCTTGGTTGTGCGCCGACAATGAGACACATAGTCTTCATTACCCCACAAAGTATGTAAGTGCGTTTGTATTGGAGACAATAACGTCCAGGTACGAAACGGAATTCTTTTCACTGGCTTACGAACAGTCCCACATTTTGCCACATTCTCCTCATCTCATCAAAGGTTCTCATGTCTTGTTCAGCAACAAAACCAAACCTTCGAGAGCAGGAATGTGTTTCTGCATGGAGGGTCCGAGTAGCCGGGTTGCAACAGTTGTGCTTGTGTGTCTAACCTTGGGCCTCATGACAAGTAGGTTGATTTTAGGTACAGGGATACACAGGCACTGCTCACACGCACAGACACTGTTGACACACACGGACACTGCTCACACACACAGGCACTTCTCACACACACAGGCACTTCTCACACACACAGGCACTTCTCACACACACAGGCACTTCTCACACACAGGCACTTCTCACACACAGACACTGCTTGCACACAGACACTGCTCACACACACAGACACTGTTCACACACACAGACACTGTTCACACACACAGACCCTCTTTGCACACACAGGCACTGTTTGCACACACAGGCACTACATACACACACAGGCTGCTCACACACACCGGCACTGCGCGCACACATAGGCACTGTTCACACACACAGGCAGTACATACACACACATGATGCTCACACACACCGGCACTGCGCGCACACATAGGCACTGTTCACACACACAGGCACTACATACACACACAGGCACTGCGCACACACACAGGCACACTGATCACACACAGGCACTGTTCACACACAGGCACTGTCCACACACAGGCACTGTTCACACACAGGCACTGTTGACACACAGGCACTGTTCACGCACGCAGACACTGCTCACAAACACATACATTGCTCACACACACAGGCACTTTTCACACACACAGGCACTTCTCACACACACAGCCACGTCCCACACACAGGCACTGTTCACACACAGACACTGCTCGCACACACAGACACTGTTCACACACACAGACACTGTTCACACACACAGGCACTGTTCACACACACAGGCACTACATACACACACAGACACTACTCACACACACTGGCACTGCGCGCACACGTAGGCACTGTTCACACACACAGGCACTACATAGACACACAGGCTGCCCACACACACCGGCACTGCGCGCACACATAGGCACTGGTCACAGTGACTGCAGTGTGTGAGTGTGCAGGGTAAACAGTGTGAGTGTGCAGGGTGAACAGTGTGTAGTGAGTGCAGAGTGAGTGCGAGAGTTGCTGTGATTGCAGAGTGAGTGCGAGAGTGACGGTGAGTGCAGAGTGAGTGTGAGAGTGACTGTGAGTGCAGAGTGAGTGCGAGAGTGACAGTGAGTGCAGAGTGAGTGCGAGAGTGACAGTGAGTGCAGAGTGAGTGCGAGAGTGACAGTGAGTGCAGAGTGAGTGCGAGAGGATAGTGAGTGCAGAGTGAGTACGAGAGTGACAGTGAGTGCAGTGTGAGTGCGAGAGTGACAGTGAGTGCAGAGTGAGTGCAAGAGCGACAGTAAGAGTGCAGAGTGACAGTGAGTGCAGAGTGCGAGAACGACAGTGAGTGGAGAGTGAGTGCAAGAGTGACAGTGAGTGCAGAGTGAGTGCGAGAGTTACTGTGAGTGCAGAGTGAGTGCGAGAGTGACTGTGAGTGCAGAGTGAGTGCGAGAGTGACTGTGAGTGCAGAGTGAGTGCGAGAGTGACAGTGAGTGCAGAGCGAGTGCGAGAGTGACAGTGAGTGCAGAGTGAGTGCGAGAGTGACAGTGAGTGCAGAGTGAGTGCGAGAGTGACAGTGAGTGCAGAGTGAGTGCGAGAGTGACAGTGAGTGCAGAGTGAGTGCGAGAGTGACAGTGAGTGCAGAGCGAGTGCGAGAGTGACAGTGAGTGCAGAGTGAGTGCGAGAGTGACAGTGAGTGCAGAGTGAGTGCGAGAGTGACAGTGAGTGCAGAGTGAGTGCGAGAGTGACAGTGAGTGCAGAGTGAGTGCGAGAGTGACAGTGAGTGCAGAGTGACAGGGAGTGCAGAGTGAGTGCGAGAGTGACAGTGAGTGCAGAGTGACAGTGAGTGCAGAGTGAGTGCAGAGACAGTGAGTGCAGAGTGACAGTGAGTGCAGAGTGAGTGTAGAGTGACAGTGAGTGCAGAGTGAGTGTAAAGTGACAGTGAGTGCAGAGTGACTGCAGAGACAGTATGTAAGGGTGCAGGGTGCACATTGTGTGAGTGTGCAGAATGAGTGTGCAGGATAAACAGTGTGTGACTATGCAGGGTGACATTGGGAGTGTGCGGGTGAGCAGTGTGTGAATATGTAGGGGCAGTGTGTGAGTGTGCAGAAAACACCACACACACATACACCACACACACATACCACACACATACACCATACACACACCACAAACACATACACCACACACACATAACACACACACAAACCACACACACCTCACTCTCTCAACACCACACACTCGTCACCACTCACCACAACACACTCACCACCACACCCTCACCCCCACAGACTCACCCCCACAGACTCACTCCCACAGACTCACCACCACACACTCACCACTACACACAAAACAACACACACAACAACACACCCCCAGCCGTCAAAGAATGCTTTCACCAGGCACAAACACCAACAACCATCAATGTACGCTTTCACCAAAAACAAACACGACCATGCATCAGTGCCGCTAAACACCCACGCACACAACAAACAATGTCAGTGCAACTTTCACCAAACACACACACACACCAACAGCTGACAGTGCACCAGCCACTCTTTCAATTGGCACAATCATCAACAGCTGTCAGTGCACCCTTTCACCAACCACACGCATTACCATCCAGCTCTGTAGGCTTGACAGCCACACTCAGTAACAGCTCTTACTGCAAGCTACCACCAGTCATACACACCTCAAGCCACCACTACACGCTTCCACCAAACACACACATCAACAGCCATCACTGCACAATTCCTACAGGCACACACATCCACCACCCATCAATGCACACACCAATTGATAACGCATCCACCAATTAATATTGTACCTATCGCACTATGCTGCACTTTACCTTTTAAAGATAATGCGTTAAAGTGCAGCATGCCACCATTGATAACATTCCAATCCAACACACATATCTCCAACACACACCACATGCTTCCACTCCAAAACACATGCCTAAAACACATTGCCATTTACAATGCCATTATCTCTAACTCAAACAAACCTGAGCCCTAATGCATTCCTAATGCTTGTTTTACTTTATCAACCGACCATGGCTCAATATCAAGGGAACTTTGGGGGTCATAAACACTAAAGTTTAACCCTCCATTTATTATCTCATGTTGGCAATGATGTTCATTACTTCTACCATTATCGCACTGTGGGCTTTGAGGAACAGTTTTCAAATTATTAAAATAGTTTACCCAACTTAATTCATCAACATTGGCACTATTACTTCTATAGTTACCATTATCAAGGTTGTTAATAATACTCCAAAATAGCCGCAAATCTTTAGATTTACAAGCACAATGTAATTTAGACCAAGTTTCTTCGTAATATGCTTGTTTAGCCTTCCATATTTCGTTCTTATATCTCTTTTTCAGTTCTCTAATTTGGAGGGATATCGAAAAATATGATAACCCTTTTGCTTTCCTATACAGTGATCTTATTGTTTTATTAAGACTTCTTTTAAGGTATAGTAAGCGATGAGAAAACCACCCTGGATTCTTAGGATTTAGGGTTATACCCTTAGAGGGTTTCCGATTAGAGAAATGAACCAAAAGCGCGGCACATAAGCAAGGCCAAAGAGCAACCATAGATTTCCCATCAACATTACCAACTTGAACATCTACAATTAAACAAGAAAGGACTTGCTGAAATATCTTTCTCGGTTTTATTATTCCATATTAACCTTTTAAGATTAAAAGGGGTGAAGCAGTTTTGATTATTCTAGATTCAGGCAGGTAATCAAAAGGAAAATCGAAAAAGATAACTTGAGGATTGTGATCGCTCTCAATCCTTGGGACTATCTGATAACTTTGAATTAAATTAGAAAGTTTCTCTGAGATTATTGTATAATCGATTTTGGAAGTACTACCCATTTAATTAAATGTCGGAATGTTATCACCATCATGCATAATCTTTAAGTTATATTTTATAAACTCACAATTTGTCCATTGGGATAAAAGTTTTAAGTGGATTTCCCGCTTTTTATACGAAACAAGATGCATATTAAAATCCCCGGAAATGATAATCATTGAATCCAGGTGAACAAAATATAACACTTTCACCATTTCCTATAGATGAGTAAGTTGCGTGGATCTGACCTTATTTTTAGAACTCAAATAAACATTTAAGAAAATAATCGATTGACTAGCTATTAATTTGACATACTGTGTCCATTTTACTTGGAGGTCAATCTCAAAATGTTCAACTTTAAGACTCAAAGAAACATATATAGAGAGAAAACCACTTGGACGGCCAATAGAGGCCTCACGAGTTGCCACATTCAAATATTCAAAATAACCAATGAGGGGTTCGCTACACATATTCCAAGTTTCTTGAAAAATTAACATATCATAAGTTTTTAAAAAGCCTATAACATTTGAATCCTCGAACAGTGATTTTAGACCATCGTATTCCATGAACAAAGTTTAAACAGGTTTAGTGATCTTTCAAGAGAAACTCAACATCAATCTTTCTTCCCAGAATTTACATTTGTTAATATTGACGGAAGCCAACTCCAATCATCTACCGGATTGGGGATTTTCTTTAACTCTTCACATGTTCGTGAACCTGGCTGACAACTCCTGATCTTAATCCCACAAGACACATTTAACTCTGTTGATGGACCTGAAGCTCCTTTCAACACTCTGACATTTGATGCCCTGACTATTTATTGTCCACTCTTCTTGAGAACCGGGCTACATGGTGACTTAAATGGGTTTACCAACATTGGATATTGCGGGACTTGGAATCTCAAAACTTCGATACCCCATTTCTCAAATGTATTAGAATTAGCAATTATTTTACTAACAATTTCATTACTTTTCCAGGTTGTAATAGTTATTTCCCTGTAGGTGTTATCACATTCTTTCTTAAATTCTACAAATTCCAAATCGTCTGATACTACATCCTTCAGATCTGAAATTGCATTTAATAATTTCAGAATAGTTCCACTGTTCAGAATATCATAAGTGCCTCTCGTAGTATATTGGGGACAAAAGACTACTTTCCTCTTTTCAGACAGCAAGACAGAAGCCTCTATATCATCCTTATCTCTAGAGTCAACTGATACCCTCTTCCCACTAGCAGGGGCCAAGACAGAAACTGTGAAGTGATTTGATTCATTAGGCTCTAACGGTTTTTGGTCCTGAATACAGGGTTGATCTGCCTGATTGTTCCTACTACAATGGGGATTAATAGAATTTAGTTTTCTGATTAAATGTGTTTTGATCTCCTTGTTGGGCGGCCCATTCATTTCTAGACTGATCAAGTACAGCAACCCCTAACTTTATTGGAGGCTGAACTTTGGTCCCCATACTTGGTTTAGCCTCCTCCTGCATAGAATTATTAACATATTGACTAATTTGTTTATCCTTTAAGTTAACTACAGAATCTTTCATTGATCTAAAAATCGGAAAGAGGGCTTTCGTTACAAGTTCTTTAGACTTTTTAAGGTTATTACTAACTACCTTATTAGGGAGTTTTTTATCCTGTGATATTTTATTATGGGTTTTCCTTAACCTTTTTCTTGCCCGTTTGGACGGGATCTCAGGATTTGTAGTAACGACTATTACCTGGCTTGCGTTAGGACAAAGCATTTGCGTCTCAGAATTTTCAATAACACTTAAGGCTTGAATTGGCACGGGATAATCATTAACTATTTCTTCAACTACCAAATGGTCATTGTTTTTAATACTTTTAAGACTAACATGGGATACTTTCGGAGATTGCAATTTATTGGCATCATTTACAGGTTGATCATTCCTATCTATATCTATACTATTTCTGCTATTCGCATCTTTTTGTAATATGATCGCATTCTCTTTTGTCAATGACCCAAATCTAAGTGGACCTTTTAAATAATTTTTTATACACAGTAGATTACTAAGTTCTTCATAACCATGAACTTTTCTACCTGACAACAGTTTCACTTCATGCACCATAGAACTGACAATTGACGGTAGATCAGAGATTTTATATATCAATTAAGCACAAGTACAGGTTATTAACTGACTCTCTTTGTCAGCTTGCACCTTAGTGATCAGATTAGTTAATTGCAGAAGCTTTGAATCGCATCCTACTACACGTGATGCCAATGTGTTTAGGATGTCTACCTCAATATCTAACTTGTCCGAATGGAAATTAAAAGCGTTAGTGATTGAGTCCATAGTATGTAGTAGGCAATCCCATATACCAGACTCAGGTCTAGAAACGTTATTTTCTAAATCACCAGGTCTGGCCTGAAAGTTCCCTTCAAATTTAGTTAATAAAGATAAATCAACTGGGTTAAACTGATTATTTATAACTATGTTAGTGGACTTACATTGTTCATTTGAATTGGGAATGTTATCACTGATAACCACACCAGGAACCAATAGTAATTTGTTAATGGTGAAACTATTCTCCAGGATTATGCTCGACTGGTCCACATTAAAAGGTCTTGCATTACCAGTTTTATCAAATTGGCCATTTGGGCTGGATACTAATTCATCTGAAGCTGGTCTTTGGTTAACCCCCCACCACCCCCTGAAATTTGATTCTTCAACTATAAAATCTGGCACAATAACCTCTTCACTTACATTCTGAGCCAGACAGGAGGAGATATCAATTACTGATCCAGACACTTTTCTGCTCACAACTATCGTTTTACAGAGATCCTCCTGTCTGTTAACATGAGAATCATCAACCAAAATTAACTCTGTAGGGCGAACAACAGAGTCTTGAGAATGAATTTGAACTTGAGTCTGTAAGTGACCAGAAGATGCTAATAGAGAATTAGACGGTAACAACACTTCATCCTTCTCAGCCTTTTCAACATTTACAATCCTATCATGAAAACCTGCTATTTCATTTGAATTTCCTATTTCTGAAAACATATTAGACCCTATTAGTGCACAAGGGTAAACACTTTTTCCATTTTTTCCACATAATGGTAAAGCTGATAATGAAGTTGTTACACAGTCACTGGCAGACTCATTATTTTTATTTTTATTCTATTTTGTTTTTGTTTTTGGGACTGTTTTTGATGATACTTGAAGAAGAAACTCTTAATAGATGGCTGCGTAGCATGCGGCAAATTCTTACAGTCCTGTCCAAAAATTATGGGTGAAAGAACCGACTTAGCTGACTCGCTCGTATGCCCCTCTAGGGGAGCACTGCCACCGCTAATTTCCTCATTTTCCTCTTTTTTTGGCATGGCTCAAATTGGGGTAAAACAACCGTAGCTTCCTCAGACTTCTGTCGTTGTTTTAATGTTGGCAATGCCCCACGCTGACGGTCTGACCTCATCATCTACCGTCAAGCAGCAGGAGTTTAGTAAATGATAATTAAATATTTATTAAATGGGCCAAGGAGAGCTGAAAAGGCTGGCAGGGCCTTGTCTCAAGTTAAAATGCAGCACCGCTCAATGCCCAGTTCAAATCAATTGTGTAACTCCGGTTAAAACACTCTGCTACTCATAAAAAAAAGAAAAAATGTTAAAACAGCGCTAAACAGCCTCCCACGGGGGTCCAACTCACTCACAGCATCAGCGGCTCGCGGCTCACAGTGCAGCCGCTACGCTGCTCAACTAAGTCTCCTTGTCTCCTTAGCTCCACAGCAGCTCCTAGCACACAATTCGGCTGCTCCGCCTCACCCAGCAGCAGCACGTCATGACGAGGCACTGCAAGGCACTGCGGCACCGAAGCTCCGCGGCTCCGAGGCTCCATATTTGAAAAAAATAAATAAAAAAGAAAGCGCCCTCCCCCGGGACTGGGTCGGGTCGGGGCAGGTCCCCCCTTTTTTGTCTTCTCCTTCGTCTACGGCTCGCAGCTCACTGCTCAGCTCGGCCGCTCAGCCGTTCCGCCGCGCGTCTCCTCACAGCGTCTCCTCACAGCTCCTCCTTGCGACTCTCTGCAACCCGCCATGGTAGTTCCCCCTCTAACCTTCCAAATACGCCTAAGAGTGGAACCAGAAGGCCCAGATCACTGTCCAGTGGTTCTGATCATTCTGATTCCTCAGTAAGGTCCAGTGCCTCTGCTCTGAGGAGGATGTCTTCCCCTCAGAGAAGAGAGCACAAAGCTAGGATGAGAGAAGCCAATCTTAGGATCAAAAGGCAAGAAGCTGCCCTTGCAAAAGAGATCCTAGATCTTGAGAGAGAGAAGAAATTGGGTGGGCTAGAGCCCACTGGTGGCAGCATAGTACCTAGAGATAGGGAAAGGTCTCATGACCATAGAAACCTGAACAAGATTGTCCCTCCCTATCAGGTTGGGGATGACATCCACAAATGGATAACTGCTTTGGAAAGGGCCTGCAAAGTGCAAAAGGTCCCCAAGGAGCAGTGGGCAGCAATCTTGTGGCTCTCCTTTTCAGATAAAGGCAGAGATAAGATCCTAATAGTTAGTGATCAGGATGCTGACAACTACACTGTCCTGAGGAGTGCTCTGATAGATGGGATTGGCTTAATCACTGAGCAGTATAGGTTGCTGTTCAGGGACACCCAGAACACGCAGACTCAGGATTGGACTGATTTTGTAGATTTTGCTACTAAGGCTCTGGAGGGCTGGTTACTGGGCAGCAAAGTACAAGACTATACAGGATTGTATAATTTGATTATGAGGGAGCAGATCCTTAATAATTGTAAAAAACAGCTTCTACATCAGCACCTGGTGGACTCTGATCTGACCTCTCCCCAGGAATTGGGAAATAAGGCAAACAAATGGGTCAGAACCAGGGTGAGGCTTAGAAATCAGGGTGGTGTCCAGAAGAAAGATTCTACCAAACCTCAAGAGAAAGGTCGGGATAAATCTAAGGACAAATCCACTACAAAAAATCCCCCAAAATCCTCTGAGGGGGTGGGTCCCAAACACCTTTCTCTAATGTTAGGAAACCCTATTGTCATGTATGTAAGCAACCTGGCCACTGGAAAACTGACAGCAGTTGCCCAAAATCCAGCAATAGGGAAAATATTCCTCCAAGTAATACTCCAACACCTCCTGTTACTACTAGTAGTAATCCCCCAGGTGGTGGGAGTGCCCCCAAAACATTGGCTGGATTTACTTGGGAAACTCAGGTAGACTCTGGCCTAACCAGGTTCCCTACTACAGCAAATCTAGTCTGTGATAATGGCAGTTTGCCAACTTCACTGCTTGTCCCAATACCTTGGGCAAGTACTGACAGGAGCCCCACATCAATGGTCAGGCAGCTGTGGCCTATAGGGACACAGGGGCTAGCATCACCATGGTGACTGAGAGACGAGTCCCCTCAGAACAGGTTTTACCTGGGTTTACATACCAGTTGACCAACATTGATGGAGTCAGGTCAGATCATGCCATGGCAGTAATAAATCTCAGTTGGGGAGGTGTCACTGGCCCAAAGAGAGTGGCAGTGTCTACAAACTTGCCTGTAGATTCTTTACTGGGCAATGATCTTGAGATCTCAGCCTGGGCTGAGATAGAGCAACAGGCCCATTCCAAAATGATAGGGCTTCCTGAAAAGGTTAGTAGGGCTATGATGGTCACAGCCCAAACCCATACAGACTTTTGTGTTGTGAAGCCAGAAACTATGGATCACTCCACACAGACAGAGCATTGGGGAGGAAGAAAAGTCTCCCTCCCACCAGACTTTAGGTGAGGGTCAGCCTCCTCAGGGAACTGACCCTACCCCTTGTGAAGGAAGTGCCCCAGAGGTAGTCAGGCCTGGCCTGACAGAGCCCCTGATGTCAGTGGACCCTTCCAAGGTGGTACCCAGTCTGGAGCAGGTAACCTGCCCCTCTCTACCCTGCCTCAGTCAGCCCAGGGCTGTAGAGGTCAGGGAGGCCAGTGGACCCCAAAGGGCCCCCTGTCCAGAGGAACTCCCCCCCATCAGCGGATTAGGGGCACCCAGTCTAGCAGCCCTAACCAGGTGAAAACTCCTCAACCCTCTGAGGGATCTCCCTTACCCTTGGGTAGGACCCTCCCCCAGATGGACTCTGTTGGACACAGGCAAACCTGGGACCCAGTGGTCCCAAACCTGACCTGTCCCTCCAGTGGTCTAACCAAAGGGACCCAACCTCCAGCTGTAGGTAGCCAAAGGTTGACCCTGAGAGCACAGTGCAACTCATTCATGGAAAGAAAGGAATTCATGGTGGATAGTGATTGGAGGAAGCTGAGCCCAACATTAGTGGAGCCTAACTTCAGTACTCCATCCCAGCACCAGCCTTTTACTTTGCCAAAACACCCCATAGGAAGTAAATCCTAACTGTGGAGACCCTCTGATACTCTTAGGGTGAGGGATTGGTTAGTGGACCATAAGACAGGGGGTAACAATGCTAGTGCAGGTACTTCCTTATATGGCCACTTAGTCAATATAGGCTTACCAGGATAAGGATAGCCTTATCTCTTTTTGTTGGGGGGGGGGGGTTGTGTAGGAAGGTGGAATCTGACTATATGGTTACCCCAACTTTTTTCTGTTGTTTTGCTGGTTTTCGACTTAGTTGGCCTGAGACCCTGCTATTCAGGGCCCCAGACTATCTGATTTCCCTATAAAATGGACTCCATGTACTTTAGGTACATACCAGATTGGTTACTGGGTCACCCTTGTGAGCCCCTGTATAGTGTACCATAAGTACCAAGGGCATAGGTGCCCCTTGGGCCTACCAGGGGCTGCAGCATGTATTGTGCCACCCCTGGTTTGCCTTCCAAACTTACATCACAGGTCTGTTCACACAGCCTGGGGAAGGTGGTGTAATCACCCCTTACTTAGATATAGTATACCCATATCTACCTTTACATACAGACACATATACACCTATAAGCCACTCCTATGCTAGGCCTCGACAATCCTGGAGGTAGAGTGCTTGGTTTTATGTGAGAGGGTGCCCTAGCATGAGCTGAGCCCCTCTGCAGCTTTTCTAACCATCTCCTTATAGCTGTTCTATGATATAGCCATACCATATACTCTTAAGTGCATTATAATCCTCGCAGTTAATGCTAACTTTGGTTTGGCTTTATCAAAACATGTTGTGTTATGTTATGTTATGTTAAAGTTTGTCTTAATATAGCGCTCAGCTACTCCAAAGGAGTGTCCCGCCACTGTGTAAGTTGTCAAACACTTTTTAATACTACCACCCCCCCCCCCCCCACCAATTCTGGCGGCGGGGTAGCATTTCACCCTTCTAGAGGGAAAAGACATGTAAGTTACTGCTTTACCCGGTTAAAGTTAAACAGAGCCTCAGCATCACTAAATGGATGCTGCTGCCACAGACACAAGTCTGACCTCCTGTTGCTGGGGGAAGCTCCAGCAAGGGTGGCTTGGACAATAGGTTTCCTGTCCAGGGAGGTGCCAGCACCTCCCCAGACAGGAGTTTTGTGTATTGGGGCAGGGAGGGCTGCTTTCAGTAAATGCATCTAGACACTGCCTGGGGCACACAAGGTGCTCCATGCATAGCCCGGTTCAAACCAGTTGCTGGGGCACTCCAGCCCCAGCTCTGGCATGAAACTGGACAAAGTGAAAGGGGTGTAACCACCCCCATCTCAGGTCCACCCATAGGAGGGACCTAGTCAGGTAATCCAGCCCCCATCCTTAGTATAAGTATAGGAGCGGTGTCCCCAGGACTTTAGATTATCCTGGACGAATATTTGTAAGACATATCTTGGACCTTCAACATTCCATTCTGACTGGAAGACGGAAGACATCTCCCTTGTGGTCAAGGAGTGACCACCCTGTTCAAACAGGCACCAACAGCAAATTTGCCAGTCTGCAGTTTTAAGGCTCCCATCAGAACCCTAAGACTTTGCGACTCAAGAACTGGACTTCCAGACTTCTCTGACCCTGATCCACATCCACAAAAAAGCTGAGACCCGTGGCGGACACGAGAGATGTGGGATCAGAAATCTTGGACATCCTACATTTTGCTACCTGCACTCCTTTCCTGAAGCCTCAGTAAGTTGTGCATTAGGGTACAAGAAGCCTCAGCCCCGAGCATCATGTGAACCAAAGCTCAGGCCCCCACACTCTGCGAGTGTCCGGTGGGCCCTGCCTTTACATTTGTGCTTGATGCATCTTCCCAGTTCCTTGCCTGTTGACTAGTCACCCCCCTGAAGACGCCATCTTGAATCTAAATTGCGATCCTGGTTGTTCCATGCTTGCTCCAGCTTTCCTAAAAAGGAGAAGTGCCACAGACCTTGCTGGTCTGCAACAGAGCCAATCTTGTCATCCTGCATGGGTTGTGGTTGCCACGGCTTGTTGGGTCCAATCCAGATACCAACACTGCAGTCACCTATATCCATCATGGGGCAACTAGAATCCAGCTCCTAGTCATTGTCGATGCCTCTTGGATCTCGTGGCTGAAGAGACAAACTCACCTTCTTCACCTTAAAGCACCTGACATCGCCTGGTTCCTTCCTGGTCACTGGCTAGTGACCCAGACTCTGTCCCCTCTGCTTTCAGGTTCTTCACATCTCCGATCCACCCTTGGATCCACCCAGACACTTTTCCTCTGGTCCCCTGCAGCACTTCTTTGCAGCTCTCCATAGAAAACGACGATGAAACCAGACACGAAAAGACACCTATGCACCCGGCTTCCCTGGGAGAGGTAACACGAGTACTCCAGTGATCCCATGGGTCTTGACTCTCGAAGTGTCCTAGTTTTAAAGGGTCCATCCTAGTCCATCCGGAAGTATCCTTAAATTGTAACTTTGTATCTTTTACGAACTCCATAGAAAGTCAGGGGGAACCCGCACCTGTGTTTAGACACTGCATGCGACTCCCGTGGGTCTCCTACTTCCTAACCTTTGGTTGTTTATTGTAGCCCCAGCGATCCTACAGGCCCCAGGCCTGCTTTCTAACTCTCACGTGCTACTTATACCACTTTGTTAGTATATGGTTTGTGAGGCGCCTAGGGCATAACGTATACTGTGCAACTTATCATATATTAACTGTGTGACTTGATTTGTATTTTTACCTCTGACCTCATAAAGAGTGCAGAGGGGTTGTGTTTAGATTAAATACATATATATTTTATATATACCTTGTGTGGTGTCCTTTCATTTGGTATTCAAGGGATTATATATGGTAAAGCAACTTACTTAACTCGCCTACTGAAGTCTTAGCCAGAAGACTGCTGGTTCATGCTACCACTAGTATAGCTTTCTATAAGGTTGTCTTTACAACACCATCAATAAGGGTCGATTAGACTGGTGCAAGGTGCCCACTAGAACTAGTGGACATCATATGCCAGGCTAACTTCTCATAAATATAAATTTATTTTCAAAGTTGATACTTAGAAACTTTTCAGTCAGATCCAGGCAATGTTATCCTATGGGAGGAAATTCAAGTCACAGGTAAAGTAGGTTCTCCTTACTTTTGTAATCCTGTACTGGACTCCTAAGTTCAGCACTGGGTCCTCTACCTAAGACAGGTAAGTATTTACGATTTGGTGTCTGGTACGATTTTTAAAGAATATTTGTAGTTTGCAAAAATCAACACAAACGAAATTTCACAGAAAAACAGTCAATGGTTTCCTATGGAAGAAAATGCAGGTAACTGGTAAGTACCATTTGGATTACTTGTGCGGTTCAGTACTGGGCTAAAAGGTACAGTACTGGCTTCTCTCTTAATCACAGGTGAGTAATTCGGAATTCGTTGTTCGGCTGATTTTAGATGAATATTTTAAAGTTTCAAAACTCCACACTTAAAAGAAATTTCAAGTGAAAACCGGTCTATGTTAATCTATGGAAGGAAAGTGAATTATCAGCTTTTAGGTAAGTACTCGACTGGTGGGGTTAAGGTTCTGGGCATAGACTCAGGGGTCTCCCAGGGTCAGAAAGGTACAGTAGTTTCACCCTCAGCGGCACAGGGGCAGCCGGGTGCAGAGAAAGGAGGCCCAATGCAATCTAATGGAGGGTAGGGGGCCTTTGGTTGGTGGCTGCAAGCAAGCAGGCCACGCAGCTGAGGGAGCTGAGCTCCTGGTCACTTACTCAGGGCAAGTGGGGAAGTAGAGTAGGGTCATAGGTGCACTTCCAGCGGTACCCGGGCGGCTGGGTGCAGGGTGCTTTTGAGCCGTTGGGCGTTCGATGTTATCCAATGGGAAAGTTAAAAAGTGCACAAAGGCTCCAGGCTCGGGGATGGAGATTCTTCAGGTGCGACCACCACTTTGAGAGGTAAGTTGGGATCTTGGAGAAGAGGTAGGTACCCCAAAGGAAGGCACAGGGGGCCGTGGGTCCCGGGTGCAGGGGTGTCTTTTGGTGTCGGGAATTATTACCCTCAGCTGGTAGCGGTTGGGGAGGTACTTGGTTCTGAGGCTGCAGGCGTCGTCTGGTTCGTCGAGGCAGGTCTTTGGGCACTGGACTTCAGGTCCCAGTCGCCGGGGGGACGTCCTCATGGTCTTGGTTCACCCCAGCACAGGCCAGGCTCGGCGGGTGCAGAGTGGGCTGGATTTGCGGTTCCTGGCTGGCGGAAAGCACACAATCAAGTCCTGTATGGACCCCACAAGGGGGCCCGTCCTCGATCCCATGTACGGCTGCTGTTTCACTTCCGTGACCCCCAAGGATAACGGGGTGGTGCATACTCCGCGGCTGGACTGCCGCATGTAAATTGTCGCTCCAGGTTGTCCACCTCTTGAGTAGCATACGAGCAGCAGCTTCTCCAATTTCCGCACCACACTTCCCATAATGCGCAGTCTCATTGGAGCCTCCCATCGACGGGTGTGTCATATGGAAATTGGAGAAGTGTGTCAGCGGGTGCGCACACCGCTTCCGTTAAAGCCCCTGAAGAGAAGCAGATGGAGCTTCGAAACGCGTCGGGCAGATCCATTACGGAGCGGCATCTACAAGCGGATCCCCGTCCTCACCTACACATAAATCAAGCTGCTGCTCGTGTGCTACTCAAAAGGTGGACAACCTGGAGCGACAATATATATATATATATATATATATATATATATATATATATATATATATGTATATATATATATATATATATATATATATATGCTCCACAGCACCAAAACAATTTTGCGCACTCACAGGCAGGTGCGAATACTTGCGGGGGTGCACCCGCATAAATATTCCAGCTCCACTCTCTCGCCACCTCGGCTTCCGCCAGGGAAGAATTACACTCGCGGGGACTTGTCACCATGAATTTATTTCAGCAACAGAGCATCAAGTAAACAGACGAGTTTCGGAGTAAACCTTTCTCTATGTTTACCAGAGCGCCGTCCATTCAAAGTATTTAAACGTAATCTCTTCCGACATGAACATCAAAAGAGGATTAACATCTATCTTGGTAGTACCGCTAAACCAGCGCCATCTTTAAATGACTAATATATCAACTTTCGCATGCACAATTCATCCGAAAATAATTCAATAATAAATTTAGAAAACCAATCAAGCCCAAGATGGGCAATCAATATTAAGTTCACGTAAATCAATCAAGCCCAGGATGGGCATATATCTGGAGTCGAATAAATACTGAATAATTAGAGCCTCTTCAACAAAATTCAAATCATCATAAATGTTTCAAATCGCCAGTAGATAGTTATAGTTAGAACCTACTTTCCATAGGAAATCCACAACATTCTATTTGGAATAACTTTGGCGCCGGTGGATGAATCTTTGCAAATTTCTCCAAGAAAATAGCCTGCTCAGTTCTGCTCCTTCCCTGAAAGTTTGGGGGTGATTCGTCAAGTGGGGGCCGAGAAAAAAGGGGGTCCCAAAACATGCAATTTTCCATAGGGACATTTAGCCAGGGCTACAGCCCAAACGGCCGAACGGAATTACACCAAATTAGGCAGAGAGGTAGAGTTCGGTTCGCAGATTGTGCTTTTTGTTAAATGGTGTATATCCGTTCAGTCGTTTCTGAGAAAATTACAAGTTAAATCATAGCGATATCTAGAGACAGAGTTCTACACGCGGACCGAGATCCGTTCAATTACGAGCTCGAGCTGCATGCTGATTGGCTGTCAACTGTCTGTCAACACTCGAAACCAGGAAGTGTTGGTGGCCATCTTGTGCCTCGGTAGAACCAAGTCACAAGAAAACAGTAAAACAAAGTTGAGAAATAAGGAAAGGGGGCAGGGTAGAAACATTCTGACCCTATAGGCTTGTGCAGGGGGTCGTACATGGATTTTTAGGGTCAATTTTTATTTTATTTTATTTTTAAATAAAAAATTGCGGCGTACGTGGTGGAAAAGGGAAAAAAAAACTAGAAGTCTGTTTTATTCATTAGGTCTCGGGGGGCAAATTCCGGGGGCAATTTTAGAGCTAGATTTCTATAACAGTATGTAAAACTTTCCTTTTTTTTCCTGCATCAGTTGTACTCTCTACGCATGCGCAGCCTTGTCTGCAAGTGCACATTTGTTTCTTTTTCTTCAAGTTTGCCAAGCAAACCTCTCCTGATTTTAGGTATTAAATTTGCTGCTTTCTTTTCCCGGGTGGCGTGTGTTATCCGGTGCTATACTTTTGTACTATATTATTAACATATTGTATGTATATTTATTTGAAATGTAGTGTCAAGGCGCCAAACGTTGATTACATACTCCGTTCAACCGTTATTTTAGTAGTTTTCCTCCTTTATTTTTATTATACCTGTTACTTTCATTTTACCCTGCGCATATTTTCTCTGTGATCGGTGAGATTTCCTGCCACAGACCCCACGGTGTTTGTCCTTGGCCTCCGATCTTATCAGACTTAGTCACACGTATATCTAGAAACTAATTTGAAGGATGTAAGCCACAGCCATTACAACGCGTGTTCGTCAACAAAAAAACATAATTAAGATTATGCGTTTATTATGCGTGGTAAATGCATACTAGTTGTAAAAGCATGTGTGGTAAAGCGATATGCGTTCTAATGGTTTTGTGGTGACGATCACGCGTGCTTATGAACCGGGTCTGGGCGTGGTGGAGTCTAGGGCAGCAGGCGGAGGGCCACGCAGCTCCACTCATACAATATAGAAGTAATATAGGATTTTTAAAAGTAAAAAAAAATGATTTCATAATTATTCTAGATTAAGTCTTTTTTTAGTATGTTCATTAAATACATCAATATATGTTTTTAAACAATTAAAAATATTCGAGTGTTTCACGTACGGGGTGCCGTACATGAAGTCACACGGAAGCTTTGATGTGACGCGTAACGTCAAAGAGTATTCGTAGCGTATGCTGAGCAGTATAAACTATGGTGCGATCACTCTCTCACTGTCAAATCAGAGCACAGGGCGCGCTATGAGAATGGTTAGAAGTGGTCACTCATTGGAGATCCAATTCAGGTGAGTGGCTTATCCACAGTATCATAACATTATTTTTTAACCTGTTTAAGTTTGAGGTTTGTATAAAATACTATGCTATAGGCAGATATGGATTTTTAGGCAGCGCTTATGTCCATGAAGCTTGGTTATTAACATTTAAATATAGGTGCCTGAGGGAGGGAAAATCAGTCTATCTGAAGGGCAGGATTGCACAATAGCAGCAGATCACTCCTTAATTTGTAGACACATACAATTGCATGGCTCTTGGAAACAAGATGCGCCTAATTTGAACTGAGTTTGGAAAGGTAGTCCGACACCTGCTATCATAACAACGTTCAGTTTACTGGAAACTGGAGTTATTTACTTTGAAATAATGGAGATTGTTATGCAAAGTTAGAAGGCATCGCTTACATGTTTACGGTAACTGAGCGTGTGGTTTGATTAAAAAAAAGTTGTGTTAACTCCTCTGCATGGGAAGCTGGATGTTTCCATCTGGCTGTCGATTTTGACCTTGAAAGCAGAGTTAACCAAATTAGTCGTATAAGAGGGCTATTGTCTCAAAAAGAGGTCGCTGTTATATCTGCTACAGAAACATTTGTCCTTCATGTAGCAAACACCCGCACAGAAGTGCATGATTTATTAAATACAGACGTGCTCTGGAATTTTGGGGAGTTAATTTAGAGTATCTTTAATGTGTCCTTGACTACGGGGTTACCTTTCTTTTTTTAAGTTAAAAGCAGTGGCCTTGTGACTTCTGTAGAAAGTATATTTGGTGTCTTATGCCGTTTTTTTCATTCGATATTTTCAAGCATCTTTGGTGGATTCTCCTTAATGCTCACATTAGTTGCCGGCGTGCTTGTATTAGTTTGTTTACTTAAATATGGATGCACATCTTGCAGCAGACGAGAATATGTCCCTGTTGTTGCTGGTCCGCAACCGAATGCTTAGTTATTACAGAGCGCTGCCTCTGGCTACATTGAGTGCAGCTTATGGATTATCGTTTCGATTTTCCTTTTTCACATGCGTTCAAACTGTCTGCTATTGCCTGAGCTGCGATTTCGACTGGGCCCTGGATTTGTGTCTCTGCAGTACGGTGTCTCCCAACGCAGATTATGATCAGCTGATGAGCCCCTTAGTTGCTCATGATTTGCTCTGTTCTGGCGGCGGGATTATGGCTTTAGCAGCGATACATGGAATAATGGGATGTTGGAATATTTTTGCAGCGGCGCATGACTTCTTGGCATGCAGTTACATTGAAGATGACCCGAGTTTTCCTCTTATGGTGATAGAGGCTCCGGTTGTTGAGGGACATGTATGTTCATTCCCACTATTGAATTGGATGGCTGAAATGTTTTCAGATCAGAACAATGACTTCCTCTGGGAGGCTGTTGCTACGCACTGTGCTTACAGGCTGTTGGATTAAGACTCTTTGATTTTGTACGTATTTTTGTACGTATTCTTTATTATTTAGCTACTGCTTTCTATCAAAGAGCGAATAACTTTTTTTTTGGAAATGTGAACTTGACTCTGCTTTTTAGGCTTGGACTCTGCGTTTCTAATTCACCCACGTTTATATCACATGCTTCGATCAAGGAAGGGTGCCGTGGGGCTGAGCCTTGCACTCCCACCCTGTTAAGTTACCATGGGTTTATTAGAAGCTTACACGCTATTTTTGCTTTCCTGCTCTGCTTTGCACACGACACGTACTTGTGATATTGTTTAGAGAACGCTGAGTATTTTGGTTTATATGAGAATAATTTGGTATGCTAGATTTGTAAACTGCCTCGCTAGTTTTGTGTGTATAGTGAGAGCATGGAACATCAAGGTTATCTTGAATACTGTGTCTTTTATTCAGAATGATCCTCGCACATTCGAGCCATAACACATATGCAGCTGTGGCCACCTCTGATTCTTGCACTTTTCATAATGCATTGTGGAGGCAAAGTTACACACAGTTGGAGAACATTCGTATCTTGACAGTTTGTGGAGCACTGAATGTGATGCACTACTGCTGACTACCAGAGGTATCGGTCTGCCCATGTAATCCTATCAGTCTTTCTGTAGTTATAAAATATTCTGTTAGGTAGGGCGGGTGAAATAGGTATATTTTAAATTTGTTTACCTTTAACATTATAGGATGCTTTTTCCGTTTGCATTTGATAGAATCGTAACAATGCTGACTACCTTGTTTCTGATAATATGTTTGGTTGTATTATCTTAGGTATTGTGCATGAGATTATGGTGTGAGAAATAAACATTTCAAAGTTGCACGTGTCTTTATTTACATCTTGTTTTGGACTAATTATAATGAAAGAGTGCTCTTGTTATCCAGTTTACTTCATGTAATTTAAGTCGCATGTTCTGTCATTGTAAGCCTACCACTAATTCATTTAGTAGAATCCTTCTACATTGAATACACGCCCTTGAGCGACCATGCGATTCAGCATATTAAATTTAACCTCTGTACGGAAAGATTCCAACCATCGCATATACTGGAGGGTCACCTAAGCACAATTAACCAAAAGCGCATTAATTGGTCGGAAGCAAATAAAACGGTCTGGTTTTCAACTATAGAGGCCACAATGAAAGACGTGGGTGAGGAGCCAAAGAATAATATCCAGGCATGGAATCTTTTTCTGGAAAAATTGATGACAAAAATGAAACTACTGTGTAAACAGGCTAAAACAGTAATGCCCAACAATAAACTACCAAAATCACTCCTAGAACTAAAGAGGAATTTGCGAGGAACTCAAAAGAAGCTACAGACGCAGGATAAAGACGCGCAGCATTGGGACACTTTTTACGCGCAAAGACGATTATATAAAAAGAAGGTCTTGGAATATAAAAGGAGGTCTAACGAAAATTTTTGGACTAATTTGCTGTTTAGTTCAAAGCTTCCGAATTCAAACAAATTCTGTAAAATTGTAAACGATTTAACAAGACCGCGCAATGTATTGACCTCAAATGTCCAGGAATCCGAAGGGGTCACCTTTCGCTCCTCTAAATTTAAAGTTCACAGAGTAATAGACATCGGGAATACACAGCTATCAATGCAACAACAAATAAGGACATTGGAAGAAGCCTGCACCAGTCAATCACCAATTACTAGCCAGCCTAAATACCCAACTTCTGTCGCATTACATGGAAAAAGTTTGTGGAGATAATGAAAATAATTACAAAGGGCAAAAGTAACGGGGCCACCGGGCCAAACGGCATACCGCAAGCTGTTTTCAAACATGCACCGGAATATTGGAGCCCATTGCTTGAGAAACTCTTTGCAGACATCCAAACATACAACCTAGTGCCAGAAAGCTGGCACAGTTCCATCACAACGCCAATATACAAGGGCGGTGAGAGATCCAACCCTGCTAACTACAGATTAATCGCCCTGCAGGACGTCGAAGCCAAATACTTTGCATCGCTATTATTAGTTGATCTGGTAAAGTGGTCAGGAGAGAGGGACTTGATCCCACTAAACCAAACAGGATTCAGAGAAGGGATCGGAACTATAACAAATATTTTATCCATCTCCATGATCGCGGACAAATGTAAGCGCATCAAACAGGATCTGAACTTGTGCTTCATTGATCTCCAAGCAGCCTTTGACAGCGTGGATAGGAACCTATTATGGGCAAAATTAAGAGCCTGGATGATTCCAGAAAACTTACTAAGGGGTCTGCTGCTATTTTACTCCGACACGTGGACGCAAGTAAGGCTAGGTGACGGGTCACGACTATCAAAGAAAGTGCGCACAACATCTGGCTTAAAACAGGGATGCGTCCTGGCTCCGCATCTGTTTAATCTATTCATTTCGGACCTCTCAGTAAAGCTAAACGGATGTAACGCCCACCCGCCAAAACTAGGCGACTTACAATTGACACACCTGGCTTACGCCGACGATATCGTTCTCATGAGTCAGACAAAGGTTGGCTTATGAAGACAGCTATCGGTTCTATCAGCCTTTCTGGCTGCAAACAACTTGGCTCTTAATTTCTCAAAATCTAACACAATGCTAATTACTAATCGGCATATAACATCACACAACGTTTGGCTAGAAGGAAAACAGCTGGAAAGGGTGACAAGTTACAAATATTTGGGATATTACATTGATGACAAGCTCACCTTAAAGGCACAGAAAACTTATTTAACTTATAGATCAAGAGCACTAACATTTGCACTTAGCACTTTATCGATAAAGCTGGAAGGTCCCTCTCTAAAACCTTTACTCACGGTGATTGCCAATAAAGCTCTTCCAACCCTAGCCTACGCTAGTGTAGCAATGAATGGCAAGGACTCCGTTCTCCTAAACAGTCTAATTACCAAAATTTACAAACAGGTACTACAATTGCCGAACTCTGCTTCACCAGCGCAAATTCGCCTAGAGTTTGGACTAAAGAATGAAAGCTTGGGACGGCTTTACGCATGCCTAAAGGAGTGGCATCGGATCAAAAAGAGAGCCGCAGCTAATAATTTGAACAAATATCTATGGCAGGAATTAGAAACTAAAAAAAAAATCAGAAGCACACAAATATCTGACTAGTGCATTGGAGATAACATGCACCGCTAATCTTTGGGACAAAAACTTGCCATTTTCCTCATTCAAACTGGCACTAAATAAGGCCGCAAAACTTCACTCTTTGATTATGGACAAAGGCATTTTTTCACACCGCTCACATTCTTGGACCCTGATCAATAGTTACAGATCTTTAACCCCAGCGGCTTACCTGGACGCAACATACTCTGTCTTTATTAAAAGAAAGCTGATGGCATTGAGGTTCGGTAAATTCCCAACTTTGGCCGACGAGCCAGCCTGGAAACATACAGAATCCATCTCTTGCCGCCTCTGTGGGTATGTAAAAGAAGATCTTATTCATATAATATGTATCTGCAAACCGTTGACAACGGAGCGAAGGCGCTTTCTAAGGAACATATTCCTGGCAAGGAAACTACGTACTTGTAGGACTGCTGTAATTGGATGTCTGGACGCAACGTCACCACAAACAAATTGCAAGATTGTAAAGTTCTTGCAGACTTTTGAAAAACTTGTGAACGCAATGTAAAAACTAAGTTTTTGTTTTACTTTTTTTTACTAATTTCAGTTATTTGTTTAAATTATAACTATTAGGTTTTAAATAGATGACTAAATTCAATTTTAATTAAGTTGAGATGATAATGGAAATGATTACATTTTAATTATGCTTAAGACCGATAATGGAAATTTTTGTTAAGGTTTTAATTAACTGAACAATAAATAATACTTACTGCAAAGTCACATAATCTGGGTTGACTAGTTATTGGTGTTTTTGCTTTAGGGCGAAGAACCAATGAGTGACTGATTGCTAGTCTGGTAGGGAGTTTGTGTAGTAAGGTGGGTTTTGGTACACCGTAATTCACTGAGGTCCTAAGTCTTTATGCAAAGTTCTGTGTATGAGCAGGTGCTTAATTTTTGCTGGTGCTTTCCGGTGCTCAGCACCGGCACTTCTTTCAGAGAGCCGGGTCTATACGATTGTTCTTGTTCTCCTCCGGTAGATTGATGGCCCGGTAATCATTTAAATAAAATTCCTACTCTCCTTCTGTGGCTTCTGCCTGGTACGTCCTCACAGGAAGTCCAATCTGGCCCAGGCATACTGAGAGAGCGTGTCGTCATCACGTTACTGATGACACTGCAGCAGATCGCGTCTGCCAGCCATTCACAGAACATTGTTTCATTTCCGTTGAAGAATGGCTAAGGGCAGGCTTTTGGCTGAGCTGGGGTGCGGCACGGCAAACTGGAAATGTGCAGGATTGCCTATAAACATTATACAATATAAAACGTTCAGCAGAAGGCAATATATACGAGTGCCTGCACCCGCAATCAAAAGAGGTATATTTATATTTTTATACATTGGATTTCTTGCTTCATAAAGCAACAAGAGCTGCAAAAGAACGTGGGCGGGGAGCGCCGCGACGTTGTGAAAAGAAAGGACAATTTGAAATAAAGCTTCCTTGGTGCTCCCAAGAATCACCCTGCACCCACACTCACCAGATGCAATCCCGGAGTAGAGGATGGAAGCATTCCCCTATAAACGATCTTGGGAGAAGTTCTCGAGGAACCCTATGATTTTTTGGTTCAGGAGACATAGGTGACTGCCTGGGGTGTGGGGTAAAGTTGGTAGGGGGGTAGCTTGACTCTTTGCAATCTCTGCTTTTGTAATGGTATTTCAAAAGCAGGTAGTTAACCCTAAAAAAGTAATCCCGAAGTAAGTGGTCTGCGACCTGGTCGGCTTTCCTCTACATGCACAGCCCAGGAGAAGCCAGCAGCCCAGATGAGTTGCGTTAATGAGGCCACACACTCTAAACTCAAGGACTAACATCCACGGTACCAGAGAGCACCAGGCATTGATTGAGGGGCAAGAGGCCGAGAGACACGCACACACATAGCGCAGCAGCTCAGGGGTGATATTTCAACTACTTTGCAGCAAGCGCTATAATAAAAGGCCCATTTTATTTTTAACACTCTCCAGAGGCACACGGAGACTGTTGACATTAAACTTAATTACATTGCGAAATAAAGCATCCTTTGTGCTTTCAAGATCCGCTCTGCACTCCGAGGTCACTACAACTTATTCCTAGTTTAAAACTCACATAAGCTCATTTATTGCACGCACAAAGTTCACTTCGACTCATAATCTCTCAAAGTACTCTTGAAGTTCCCAGTTGGCTCGTCGCGTGCAAGCTTAAAGTTTGTATCAGCTCTTTAGGCTGTGCATGCTCAGCCCATCATTTACAAAGTTTGCTTCGGCACATCACTTGCTCGGCTCCTGTTTTCTCGTTTGGACAAGCTTGGCTTTAGAGCATCATTGCGCAAAGTTTGGTTTGGCTCACACTCACTGTTAATTGGGTGCTTTGCCTACCGCCCACAGTTTTACTCCATTTGTTGCCACTGCACGGTCGAGATCAGGAGCCCATTATCTTTACCAGTCCCTGGTTGGCAGAAGGCGATAGTGTTTCGCACACAGTATTTGGGACCTCCGAATCTGCGGCCTTTGTGTGCTTGGCCCTGATGTTGGGTCACCTAGAGTCGTCCTTCCAGGAACTGGGTTTCTCTAGCCAAGAAGCAATGCACAGATCATGCCTTAAATCGGTGGCAGGGTCTGCCAGAAGGAGGGAGCACCATGTTCACTCTGAAATAACTAGGCCTTAGAACTAACAATGGCTCATGCTCTCACAGTGAATGCACAAATGGAACTCTGTGACCCCCCCCCCTCCAAAAAAGGCTTGCCATTCAGTGATATGGTACCCTAAATCGCTATTGTGTGTCTTGGACAGCACAGCTTTGCATTCATGAGGCAGGCCAGGAACGATACAGCCCTGTCACCCCTCAACTTTACATAATTAATTACTCTATCATCTTTCTGTTCCTCAGTATCTGCTTTTCTTCCTACCCTTCACACCTCATTACTTCCCTTCTCTCCATTCTTCTTTCACTTTCAGCCCTACGTCCACGTTTCCTCTTAATCGCCACCTTCCCTCATTTACTGCTTATCATCTTTCCCTTGCACTCTCTTTTTAAGCACCCGACTTCTCTCTATTCTTCCTCCCTTTCTCTTCTTTCCTTTTTTACTTCTCTTCATGTTCCACTCCAGTCTTACACTCCCTATCTCTGCTTTCCTCACTTCTCTTCACATTCTTTGTCTACAGTATCTATCTTCTCCTTCCTCACTCTCTCTTTTATGTGTTTCCTTCTAGCGCATTTCTTTATATGCACTCCAGGAATCGGTGTTTGTTCTCAGGGTCATACATTTTAATCTTGATACGCAACTCAGTCTTTCATCTTTCTGAGGTCGATAAAATGTGTGCCTATGAGCTGGATAACAACATTTTAAATTTGGTGTTAAGGTCACCTTTGGTGAATATATGCTGTACAAACATTTATGGTATGTTAAGCACCCAAAAGTATTTTAATCTTTTGTTTTTCAATTTCTTTGCAATATTACACTGTCATTATTCTCTCTGTCCCTCCTTGACCCAGTACCTTTCATACGCATTCCCCTGACCTCCTTTCTTTCCTTCGTCCCATCTTTTCCTTTTCCCTTTTTCTCTTCCTCAGCACCTCCAGCAATGCCTCCTTTCCCCTCTTGCTTCCTTACACCATCATTCCATGCTTGCTTCCTACCTTACACCCTCATTCATTCCCCATCCTTCCTCCCTTGGTGCATTTCTTCTTCCTCCATTCTTTCCTTACTTTCTTTTTTTCCTGCTCCTTCCTTTACCTCTTCTTTAATTTCCTCTTTTCTTATCATTAACCCTTCCTAATGCTTATCTTGCTCATTTCCTTTCTATTCATCCATCACACATCATTCACTTCCTTTCTCCTTCTGTTCCATTTCTTCTTTTCACATTCTTTACTTGTTTTCTCCTCCTATCACCCGTTACTCATATATGTCCTCACTCCAGTACTCTCCTTCCTGCCTGCCTGCATTTCTTTAATGTATTCCTTCCTTCCACCCTTTCCTATCTTTTAAACAGCACAGTAAAAGCACATTCTCTTTGTGTGCAAACATGCCGCAAGTCCTCCAATGACCCTTCCTAAAGCTGCATTTTGAGAATTACACACATTCTGTAATTTGAGCTCACTATTAAGTGGTTGTCATAGGCTTGCCATATGTTATATTATGTTATGATATATTGATTTCTACATTGCACTAATCACCTGTGAGAGTATCCAGGCACTTGGGCAGGTATATAGGTCTGAGGTCCCTGACGTGCTTATGCGAAGAGCCTGGTCTTCAGCTTCTTGCAGGACGCAAGATGTGAGGAGGTGGCTATGATGTGGGGAGGCTTGTAGATGTGGGTGTAACCAATAAAGGAAGTGGGTGGAGCCTCTGGGGGAAGTAGGAGGTGTCGGGAGAGTGGGTGTGGCCTCCCTCCCAAAAAATTGAGCACCTGGACTTAATATTTTACAAATTAAGCACTGGTATGAGCAGAATTCCTGGAACAGTAGTTACAACAAAAAGGCTCGATAAAGGGCTTGCACTTGGAATATGAATATAAAATAGAAGAATAGTTGATAATCACAGCTAAGGAATGCAGTAAATAGATGTGTGTATGTGTGGATGATGTATAGATTGAGTGGAAGATAAAAACGTGAAAAATAAGAAAGGCTGGAGAGACGCAAACTACCCACTGCATTGTCAGTGGAGTATTGTATTGTATTGTATTGTATTGTATTGTATATAGTTCTTGTATAGCGCAACTGCCACCCTACGGGTATCCTGGCACTTTTTGAGAGAACCTAATCAGATGGATCTTTGAATGTCCAGGTCATTACACAGATAGGGTGTTGGATTCTGCAGTGGGAGCAAGAGAAACTAGTACTACATCTAAGGAAGAAAGCTAGTGCATAAAGTACACACAGTTCAGCAGATTTACAAGCTCGTGGGAAAAATGATGGAAAAGTGGCGCAAGGGGCTTGTAAACCTGCCCCAGTGTGTGGTAGAAAAGACGCAAGAAAGGACGGAAGTGTGCAAATTAACCACTGCTATTCATGGGTAGTAGTTACCAAGAAGGCTGAATAAATGGTCTGCACTTTGAATTTGAATTAAAGAAGAATAATTGATAAGCTCAGCGAAGAATGGTAGCAAGTAGGTGTGTGTATTTGTGGTTGTTCTGTTGATTGAGTGGAAGATGACTAAGGTGAAAAATTAGAGACGTTGCAGAGATGCAAACTTTCCATTTCTTTGTAAAGGAAGTGGGTGTTTAGTTTTCCAGTGCATATATATAATCACTGAAAAAAACCATAGGTTTCAGCCATGTTATAGTTAGGAATTAGCATTTAAAAACCGTGCAAATTCACTGAAAAAAAACATAGATTTGACACACGTTATAGTTAGGAATTAGCATTTAAAAAACCTTGGAAATTCACTGAAAAAAACATAGGTTTCAGACATGTTATAGTTAGCTGGACATTTCACTCATACAAAACCTTTGAAATTCTCCCGTTATAGTTAGTTCAGTTAGCTATAACTCGCGTGCCCACAATGCACTGCTGATGACGTCACATATAACATCACTCATGACATGGTCAGTGACATCACTCATGACATCACTCATGAGGCATGCACCGTTCCACGTATTTTTGAATAATAATAAAAAAATCTGATTCTGGCTTAGAAACGAGTCCGTGTTCCTGTTTTTGTGCACCAAGGCACTGGGAACGTTTGGAGTGGATACATATATATATATATATATATATATATATATACTTTTAAAAAATTGTGAATAAATTTTAGTTAGAAAAACTATATTCATTCTTTTTTTTTATATTGTACAGAAGTCGCGCACCCTTTGCGCACCCTACACAATAGCTGCGCACATTCCGGTAGCCATTTTGCAAAGTCGCGCTGGGGTCGCAACTTCGGCGTAACTTATAAAGTATGAAATATCTTTAAATTAATTATAAATAAAAGTTTTCCTTTAGGTGTTTGTCTAAATTTATAATAAAAGTATTTTTAAAGTTTATTTTCAATATATTTGCGACGGAAGTAAAGTTACGAAATGCATGCTGTAGCCACTTAATGTGCACGACATATCCCTGCATGTGTTTCCGGGGTCACGCCGTGAACACGCTGAGATCACGCCAAAGTGACGCCTTCGGCATATTTTTAAAGTTGAAAAAATTACTCTAGAAAGTTTCAATATGATATTAGACTGAACAGTTTTGCTTATTAAAAGTTTATAGACATTTTTATTTATAGTGTATAATGATATATATGATTTTCGGGCGCGCGTGAATGGTGCGTGACGAGTGCGGGCACACTACGCGACTTCATGTCAGCAAAAGAAAAGGGAATCTGATTGATTGAAATCAATTTCATTGTGAAAGAGAGAGGATCCATCCTTCTGATATGTCCCTTACTTTTTGTCCTTGATAGAGAGAAGACCTGTTTCTTGCTTCTCTTTATATTGATATACCTTTTTTGTGTGTTTGTTTATTTTTAATACAACTATGGCTTCTAGTTTTGCCAAAGTTGATCCACTTGCAGTAGAGGAGGAAGAACAGATGGTGCAGCAGAAGAAGAAAAAAAAGGAAACCATTGTTTGGTCCTTTTTTAGTGTACGGGAGGGAGAAAAAAAGGTGAATGCAAGAAAAGTAACTTGCATTATCTGTGAGAGAGTGCTGTTCAGAGGCTCTGATAAAAAGTTCTCTTCCGGTACAAGTAGTATGAAAAAGCATATGGAGACCATACACTCTGTACACCTTGCAAGAGAAGAAAGAAAAAGACAGCTGAATGCTGCTGCTGAAGAAGACCCCCAGTACACTATCAACTTCTGCACAGATTTCATGTGCACCAAGGCCTCACATCATGCCTGAATTTTTAAATGCAGCAGTTAGTTGCATTAAGTGCGCCGCCGCGCTCTGTGCTGGGGAACAGTGCATTGATGTCATCTCTGCCGCTCTTAAAGCGCACAAATGTAAAAAAAACGTATAATGTGCTTATGTTTTTGTTCAAGAGATCATTTCCTGATCTTCATTTTTAGGTCTCTCCTAAGCCATTGCGTTAGCAATGCTTGGCGAGATATTAAGTAAGGGCTTTAAAAAATGCTCCCAAAGGCTTTTCCAGGCGGATTGCCTACAGTGCATGTATGCGGGTGTGTGCACATCGCACACCATTAGGCAGCCTGTGAGCCTCTCTCCACACTCATGCTGGTTTACACTTCAAAGGAATCCGCTCCCCCACCCTCCTCCTCACAATGCCAGAGCTTGTTGTTTACAGACAACACCCCAGCTGCTTTTGACCCTAGGCAACGCCGAGAGATGAACCCAGTTCCAGGGTCAGCAGCTCTACCTTAGACATGCATTCGTTGTATTAACTAAGTGTGGGCGCAAAATCCGTTCCGCTCGCGGATTTTGCGGATTTTCAGCAATTTCGCGATCCGAGCGGATTTGTGGATTTTTTCAACACAGTGGCATCTGCGTGGATAAATATGCAGGCAGGATTCATTCTGGCACGATGCTCCTGTCACAACAATTAAACCTCAACAGGAAGCATTTCCAGATATAAATAAAGCTGGTGCCCGAGTTGAAGCTCAAATTCAGTCACGCATTATAATCAGCCCAAACAACTAGTGACGTAGTGAGCATGGTCGAGGCTATGCAGGTGTGCTTCCTCCCTATATCTAACGCCTACAATTAGATGTAATCCTTGATGGAGGTCTTTGCATCCACGAGTTTCTCGAGCGCAATCCCCGTGTTCTTCCTGTGACCAGGAGGCTGCTTCCTTCTCATCTGCTGCTCTGATCGGTCTCTGACCCTTTATAAACAAGAGGCATGTGAACTTGCATAGAAGCCCCGCCCGTTTGGCCTCGCCACACACACACTAGGGTATGCAATGTCTTCCCGTCCTTTCCTCACTATCATGGACAGCTCACTCAAGGGACCTCGACGCCTTTTGGGGCGGTGACAAAGTTACAGACACACGTGGGCACATATTTTTGCAAAAGGCAAAAAAATCCGTGAGTTTGCGGGAAAATCCGCGAACTCGCAGATTTTTTTTGCCATTTCACGCGAATTTGCGGACCGTGAATCCGCAAACTTCGCCCATACTTAGTATTAACCCACTAGCCCCTGACCTGCTTGCCGCCATGTTTTTTTTTTTAACCCACCATGTCCTTTTCCGTGCTTTGTTTTACTCAGCCCCCTGCTTCAGCCACGTCCTGTGCCCTCACTCGTGTACCTGAAGGCACTGGAGTAATTTACATGAGCACCATGTACATTATACTGACACTTAGACACACTGCGCACTCACACACTGCTAACTCACACACTGTGCCCTCACACTACTTTAGGCCACACACACTGTGCACTCACACACTGAGCCTACACACTACTTTAGGCCAGATACACTGAGCCCTCACACTACTTTAGTCCACGCACTCTGCACCCTCACTGCAACATACACTCCAAATACCTCTCAGCGCCACATAATTACACGCCACACAATTACACTGCACTCAATGCAACATACACTCCCAATACCACTCAGTGCCACATAATTACACGCCACATAATTACACTGCACTCCATGCAACATACACTCCAAACAATACCACTCAGTGCCGCATAATTACACACCACACAATTACACTCCACAGAATACAACGTACACTACACACAATACCACTCAGTGCCACATAATTATATGCCAATTTAAAAACACATTAATCAAAAATGTAATTAAAAACATCTATACATCAGATTTCACAATAAAGGTTATTTCTACATTTCTTGAAGATATATAACAAAAGATTGATATTCTTTAAAACAAGTTTGTCGACTAGGCATTTTGGTGTTCTAAAATATCATCACCTTCTTCAGGACATTGATTTCATACAAAAAAAATATAATTCTTCTAGTCAGATTTAGAGTTTAAATAAGATACACAACAAATCATGCTGTTTGTTAGTTATAAGTAGAACTCTCAATGCTTGAACAAGTAGTTTTGTAAATTTGGTAACTTGTGCGAGTCTCTACTCCTAGGAGCTATCTTTTCTCTTTAAATAATAGTTGGAAAAGGAAATCTTTGTTTGTTTAAACTGATCTACCCATTCCTTTTCCTACAAAAGGGTACCTCCCATCACATTTTAACATAATTATATGCTACATAATTACACTGCACTCCACGCAACATACACTCCTAAGACCACTCAGTGCCACATAATTACACGCCACATAATTACACTGCACTCAATGCAACATACACTCCAAATACCACTCAGTGCCACATAATTACACGCCACATAATTACACTGCACTCCATCCAACATACACTCCAAATACCACTCAGTGCCACATAGTTACACGCCACATAATTACACTGCACTCAATGCAACATACACTCCAAATACCACTCATTGCCACATAATTACACGCCACATAATTACACTGCACTCAATGCAACATACACTCCAAATACCACTCAGTGCCACATAATTATATGCCACATAATTACATTCTACTACACACACTACACATAATACCACTCAGTGCCATATAATTATATGCTACATAATTACACTGCACTCAATGTAACATACACTCCAAATACCACTCAGTTCCACATAATTACACTCTACTGAATGCAACACACACTCCACACAATACCACTCAGTGCCACATAATTATATGCTATATAATTACGATGCAACATACACTCCAAGCAATACCACTCAGTGCCACATAATTACACGCCACACAATTACACTCTACTGAATACAACATACACTCCTTATAATACCACTTAGTGCCACATAATTATATGTTACATAATTACACTGCGCTCAACGCAACGTACACCAAATACCACTCAGTGCCACATATTACACGGCACATAATTACACTGCACTCAATGCAACATACACTCCAAATACCACTCAGCGCCACATATTTATATGCTACATATTTACACTGCGCTCAATGCAACATACACTCCAAATACCACTCAGTGCCACATAATTACATGCCACATAATTACACTGCACTCAATGCAGCATACACTCCAAATACCACTCAGTGCCACATAATTTCATGCCACATAATTACACTGCACTCAATGCAACATACACTCCAAATACCACTCAATGCCACATAATTACACGCCATATGAGTACACTACACTCAATGCACTCAATGCAACATACACAATAAATACCACTCAGTGCCACATAATTACATGCCACATAATTACACTGCACTCAATGCAACATACACTCCAAATACCACTCAGTGCCACATAATTTCATGCCACATAATTACACTGCGCTCAACGCAACGTATACCAAATACCACTCAGTGCCACAAAATTACAGGCCACATAATTGCACTGCACTCAATACAACATACACTCAAAATACCACTCAGTGCCACATAGTTACACACCACATATTTACACTGCACGCAATGCAACATACACTCCAAACACCACTCAGTGCCACATAGTTACACGCCACATAATTACACTGCACTCAATGAACATACACTCCAAATACCACTCAGTGCCACATAATTACACGCCACATAATTACACTGCACTCAATGTAACATATACTCCGAATACCACTCAGTGTCACATAATTTCATGCCACATAATTACACTGCACTCAATGCAACATACACTCCAAATACCACTCAGTGCCAGATAATTACACGCCATATGAGTACACTGCACTCAATGCACTCAATGCAACATACACAATAAATACCACTCAGTCCCACATGATTACACACCACATGATTACACTACCTCAATGCAACATACACTCCAAATACTACTCAATACCACATAATTACACGCCCTATAATTACACTACACTCAATGCAACATACACTCCAAAGACCACTCATTGCCACATAATTACAAGCCACATAATTACACTGCACTCAATGCAACATACACTCCAAATACCACTCAGTGCCACATAGTTATATGCAACATAATTACACTGCACTCAATGCTACATACACTCCAAATATCACTCAGTGTATCATAATTACACGCCACATAATTACACTGCACTTAATGCAGCATACACTCCAAATACCACTCAGTGCCGCATAATTACATGCCACATGAGTACACTGCACACAATGCAACATACACTCCAAATACCACTCAGTGTCACATAATTACACACCACATAATTAGACTGCACTCAATTCAACATACACTCCATTGTTTTTTAAAGTTATTTTTATTAGATTTTTTGTCCCATTTTATGCACGAAGAGCATAGCAGAAAACAACAGATGTTACATAAAAACATAATAAAATGCCACAACATGAAAATACGTATATGAGAGATACACAAAAAGTAGAAAAAAGGAAAGATCAAGCAGTTTCCCCTTGAATCCAATCCATAACCGGTGCCCAGATCTTCATTCCCGTGGTCCTTTTTGTTTCTGCCCTTAGTCCTATATATAGCCGCTTCCAAATTATACATAGCTAACAGGCAAGACCCGAAAAAGATAGAGTCATAAGATTTTTGTATAGTATCGGGGTACAGTATCAACAAAGACAAAACGGACATAATGAGCTGGAACAATCCTGCCCCGATCCTAGAAGCAAAATCCAAAATTAGATACTTGGGGATCCATTTTACCCATAATTTGGAAGAAATTCCTAAGACCAGTTGGTCAATAGTTGTAAAGGAAGTCAGAAAGCTTTTGACTAGATGGAACACCCTACCTTTAAACATCTATGGTAGGGTGAACCTGGTCAAAATGATAATCCTGCCAAAGGTCACCTTTCTATTTAATTCTATTCCTTTGACCTTCAACAAAAAGGACATTTCTAATCTGCAAGGGAGGATTGGCTCTTTTATTTGGGCTACTAAGTCTCCCAGAATAGCCTGGAAGAAATTGAGAAGGTGATTAAAACGTGGTGGGTTGGCACTCCCAGATTTACTTCTTTATTGCTACGCCTTTCAGTTTAAAAACTTTAGACTTTTAGCTAATAAGTTGGACTCTACCTCACATGGCAGACTCTTTCAGGCTATGTTACTAGACCTTCCATATAGTTTAGACTTCTTTCTTTTTAAGTTTGGAGATCAGAAGTTTAAAAAAAAATTCGTTTAAAGCTCTTACGGACAGCCCTAGATAATTGGCAATCGATACGAAAAATCTTAGATATCCCTTATTATCATTCTCAAGCTCCAATTTGGGATTCCCCCGGAACTCCGGAATGCTTAATGGATCAACTTGCTCTCCCGTTGAGAAAAGCTGGCCTCATGAAATGGGGGGACCTGCGTAATGGCTCAACACTATTAAGTTGGGAAACCCTATCAAGCTTAACAGAAGGTACTATAACAAGATTCAAATTTTACCAGCTGTCCGCTTGGTGGGGAAGTCAGAACTGGAACACAGAAGAGGAGAGTCCTCTTTTTGAATTAATAAGTAAGGAGAAGGGATGGAAGGGTGAGGTAGCGGAGTGATATAGAATATTAGTGGAAACAAAGACAATGTAGAGGCTGAAATAATTAAGTTATGGGATAGTTCCACAGTACAGATTCCATGTGATATATTAAAAGTCTGGACACACTCCTTCCCACTTTCTCAAAAAATTATTAAACCATCAAACTTGAGAAGAAACCACCTGTTTACAGCATATAGGGCTTATTGGACTCCGGCGAAACTATCAAAAATCGCAACAGAAGAATACTCATGTCCAAGATGTAGGTTTCCAGCAGCAGATGACGGTCATATGTTCGTCGGATGCCTTGAAATAGCAAGCTACTGGAGACAGGTGTGTGGTTTTCTAGAAGAGGTACTGTTATCACCAATTACATGTACTCCTAGACTAGTTTTCTTTGGTTTTCCTTCTGATTACGATATAAACAGTTGTATATCTCAGTTTATCTTCTATGTGGTTGCTATCGCCAGGAGGGAGATTTGTAAAGAGTGGAAATCGGAACACCCTCCTAAATTCGTGGACTGTCTCAGAAATATCATGGCTGTGAGTAGACTGGATATGTTGTGTGGAGGGGTAAAGTCTGCCAAGCTTTGGTCTGCTTTAAAAACATGGTGTGAGAAATAACAACAAAAGTCCAATGATTATGCCAGAGGTTAAGTGGTCCCGTCCTCCCTAAGTGGCAAGTAACATCGTGAGAGGGAGTAGGACTGGAAACGACCTTACCTCTGGGCAATCTCCATTGGCTATCCACAAACTCAAGGGCAGGAAAGGTTTGTTTGTGTCAGTGGCCTGGAGTACGCCCATTTAGAGCTAATATCTACTGGTGGCATATATGAGGACAAAAAAAACACAAAAAAACAGGCAAGCACGCCATTTGTCTAAAAGGACGGGGGAGTAGGACTAATCCAGTCATGTGTAATACAAGCACGTATTAGCGCCATACAAATGAACAAAAAGCTTTTCCTAGCTTCAGAAAGTATAACTGACGTTACACCTATCAATACCAGTTCCCCCGTTATAATGACTGTTGTGAGCCCAACAGTACACCCAGAAATTGCTCGATAGAAGAAAATAAATTAGTCAATTTTGGACACAAGAAAAACATATGTGGTGCATCAGCTGTGACTTCCCCACATCTGCTGCACGTGGTGCCCACCGTCGTCCCCATTTCGATATCTTACAAGGCGTATAATAAAGATCATATAAAGCCATATAATGTTGTGAGCGTGATCTTCCTGTGATTAAAATTCTGTTTGCTAAACTAATTGATTCCTCTATATTGATTACATTCAAACCTGACTTTGTTGACCATTTACTTTGATATACCCCTATATCATCCGGGCATGAAAGAATAAGAATTTTATAATATTGTCCTATCAATGTTTTCCTAAACATGCTGTCAATAAAGGGAATTCTCATCAATTGAGGTTCCGCCTGGGAGCCTAAAGTGTTGATATAACTATGAATCTGTAAATACTTAAAGAGATCAGTTTCTGGTAGATTAAATTTATCTTGCAGTTCAACAAAAGAGACAAGACGTCCATCATGCATTACATCACCCAAATACTGAATTCCATTCAGACGCCATCTATTCATTACAGAATCATAAAATATTGGGGTAAGGGTACCTGGTGCTGCAAATGGTGTATAAGGAGTAATTTTTGGAATACCTAGCTGTCACTTAATTAATCTCCATTCCATATAAGCTGACTTCAATATCTTGAATTTGTTTTGTTTAAAGTAGCTAGGTTCTATCACTTTGATCAAGCATCCACGACATTCCTCCCCCAGTGCAAATTCATAAATGGACGGGGAGTGGCTCGGTAGAATCCGTGCCCTTTCACCAATCACAAAGGGATTAATAAACTGCAAAACAGACGCCAAATAATAAAACAAGAAATGCGGTATACCCCAACCGCCCCATTCCTTAGGCAATATCATCTTTTTATATGCCCGTCTCTGACGCCTATAGCCCCATAGGAATCTTGCTGACATCCTTTCTAGCTGTTTAAAGCAGCTAGAAGGGAATTCAAGTGGTATAGCACGGAACATATATAAAAACTTGGGGAGTATCGACATTTTTAAAACATTGGCACGTCCAAATAAAGATAAATGGAAATGGTGTATTCTCTCCAGCATTGAGTTTACTTTTTTCAAGACCGTATTCAGGTTTTTTTACGGAATAATAGATAGTGGTAATGTGATTTTAATGCCTAAATATGTGGCTTCTGTCACAGTTCTAATTTGAGCCGGGGGGTCCTGGCCAATATAGAGTATTTGAGTTTTAGAAATGTTCAACTTGTACCCTGAGAAAGATCCAAACTGAGTTGCTAGATCCTCTATTATAGGAATTGCCCTCTGAATATCTGAATACTAATACTATATCATCCGCATAAGCGAAAGCCCTGTAATTCATACGAGGAACTTGAACTGGTTTAATATTCTCAGCATGAGTTAGTTTATTTACAAATATATCAATATAAATGGTGAACAATAACGGGGAACACGGACACCCTTGCCGTGTTCCACAAAGAATAGAAAAAGGAACAGATTCCTGGCCGGCTAACTTAACAGAGGCTGTTGGGGAAACATAAGGAGCCTTTAATGCAGAAATCATCTTTGGACCAAAACCCTTCTGATAAAGCAAATATCATAGATATGGCCAGGCTACCCTGTCGAATGCCTTTTTGGCATCCAACAGGGTAATTCCTAAGCATGGGCGAATTTTGCGAATCTGGCGTTGCCGAATTTGCGTATTTGCGAACTCGCAATCCGCAAAATCCGCGAATTCTCGCGATTTTTTTTTTTTTTGTGTTCGCAAGGGTTTCTGCCAGTTCGCGAGGGTTTGGTACCAGTTCGCAATTGCGAACTTACTTGTCGGCTCGCAACGGTCGCGACTATGTTGTTTCTACGTCTGGTTCATCATCACACGTTCCCAGCACCCTCTGTTTCACCACTGCCACCCTCTGTTTCACCCATGCCACCCTCTGGTACATCAATGCCAACCTCTGGTTCATCATCACTGTAGATTATGGGGGGAAAAGCAAGCCCACCTGCCCTGCTTCAACTGACATGAATTAATTTGGGGTTGGTTTATTAATGTGTCACTGTTTTAAAATTCCAGTCTGGCACCTGCTTCCTTATCAGTAATTTGCTTTCTGTTGCAGTGCATTTTTTTTTCCAGGACCTTTGTGGCCTACTTGTAGCTATTCTATGAGCCTGCTGTGAGGGTCAGAGCAGGGTCATACAATTGTTGCAACTAGCAACTGAACTCTGGAGGGGCCCCAGTCAGGAAGCACTACAGGGAATGGTTACTAATGATGAGTTTGAACTTTTGCACCTGCTGAGTGCTTTCACTTTTGCAAAACTCGTTTTTCTGCAATTTCGCAGGATTCGCGGGGCGCGAACATGCGCGAGATCGAATTCGGAAGCCACGAATTCGTGCGAATATGCGATTTGTTTTTTTGCAGCGTGTTAGTTCGCAAGGTTTTGTGCATTTTAGCGAGCCGCTTGTAGCGCAACGGCGCGAAATTACCCTCGAGGTCGTTCACGGGCGCGGCCATCTTGTTTGCATGACGTATTTCCGTTTCCGGGCACGATGTGTAATCTCGCAAAGTGTGCTGCTCGCTAGTACAATTTTGCGTGTGTTCGCGAGGAAAATGTCGAGCGAACTTACCCACGCGGTCGTGAACGGGCGCGGCCATCTTGTTTCTCATTCATTCCTATGGTTCTGGGCATGCTTTTTCTATCCTCTCTGAATCTCTGCCATCCTTTGCTTGTTTGAAGTTTTTTTGGATCTATTTTACTTATTATCCATCCCTCTATTTTTCTAGCTCTATATTTTTGTGTTTTCTGCTACTTTTGGTTAATTTTAAACTACTTTTTTAAACTCTTTTCTTTTCTTCTCTTCCCTATTCTATTTTCTTTATTATTTAGCTTCCTTTCTGCCCAGACCATGGTAAAGGGAGCCGGGAAGCATCCCGAGAAGGGGAAGGGTCACGCACCCCGTGCCCGGCTCCCGTGCGGGCGTTTGAGGGGGGAGCAGGTCGCACCCCGGGAGATCTTCAGCCCGGAGGAGGTGGCCGCACTAATTTTTTATGTTCAGCGCCGCCTCCCCAGGACCAAAATGGCAGGCGGCAAGATCGCTAGCGGGTACGGGATCCAGGAGCGCCGGAAGCGGTGGGAGAAGGTGTGCCGGGCCATGTACCACCATACTCGGGTCCGGCGCAGCTACAACCAGGCCACCCACCGCTGGACAGATGTCCTGGACCGGGAACGCGATCTGCTCGACCTGCTCGGCCTTGAGATCCCCGGGCTTGGTGAGTAGTAGTAGCTATTTCTTTACTATGTTTTCTCCTGCTCTGTGTGTTATTATCTTGCAAATTTTTGTTTTTTACCAAGAGCAATAATGCTGCTGATTACATTGTAGGTAAATTATATTTCAAAATCTTCTGTGCATTTCAGGTGCACTGCTCTCCTTCTCAGTAGCGCTGCTACTATGCTTATTTGTTTTCGATTTTGTGCTCATTTCATTGGCCTGTGAAATTATGCATGAGTGTAGTTTAAAGAACTGCCTAATGCTAGACACTAAGGGTCAGATTTTTAATTACCGGCGCATCCCTGCAAAGTAGCAGGGATGCGCCAGTAATTGTGCGCCACGCCACCACCACCCATGGTGCGCCGTATTTACAATGCGGCCCACCATGGGCCCAAAACGTCACCAAAGCGTTATGCATCTGTGCCGTAAAGGCGGCGCATTGCTGGAGTTGCGTCGCAATGATGGCGCAGCTCCAGCAATGCTCTGGGGTGCCCTATCTCCCCAATGCTGTGTCAAGCCGTACGTCTGCTTCAAGCAGGTGCAGGGTTTAAGTCATGCATCATTGTCCTCAAAGTGACTGATTGAAATCTTGTAGATTTCCCTCAGCCACTTTTTATAATGCGTTCCTGCGCAGGAACGCCCTCCTTTGCGCCGGAACGCCCCCTGATGGCGCAGGGCTTTACAACGTGATGCATCTCCCATATGCGTCACGTTGTTAATATACGCCGCACCATGGCGCCTCTTTTGTTATGCCGCTGCGTCACAAAAGTCACGCAACAATGGAGCAAAAGAGCCGCAAGGGGCTTCTAAATCAGCCCCTACAGACTCAAGTCCAGTCCTTCCTTTGTTCACATGGCGATAAGAAGAAATAGTGGTGGTGGATTGATAGTTTGAGTATTTTAATGACTGGTTAATGTAGTAGGAAACTTTAGCGTTGTCGCTGATCTGCAATCAAGATGGACTTTGTCTGTCACTTCGCGTGCTGCGGACTGCTGCCTGCCAGTCCTAGGCAAACCTTTTTAGTACTTTGTTTAGTGAGTTACATAAGAACTTTCCAAGTCGACGGTCCGCAAATCAAGCAATACTAATAACGTAGTAGACCACATGAGATCGGTCAATATATCCCGTGGAATAGTTGTCTATTTGCTATTTCGCCAAAATATTTTGTTATTGTTCTTTTGAAATGTTTGATTTGGTTGACAAATCTCATCCATGTTTTCTGGTCTTTCTTTCTTTCATGTTGTACATCAGCTCCCCCCAGGGGCAAGAGGGCATTGGAGGAGGCTGCTGCTGCTGCTGAACAGGATCGGTCAGGCGAGGGCTCCTTTGCTGGCCCCGGTAAGTTTTAATTTTAATATAGAGTACCTATTTTTTCCTAGCGTTCCTCATTAGATTTTTTCTAAATTGTCTTTGATCTTCTTGTAGACTGTATCTAAATTCTTATCCTGCCTCGACTATGACTCCCTGTGGTATTACTAGATTATTCTTATTAGTCTGTCTGTGTAGCTAAGTAAGATTGCACATTTGGCAATTCCATTGGACTCCCATTCTAGTCAGCAATAGCTCTATGCACTGAGTGCAGTCCTCTGGGATTGTCCATAATGTATTTTCAAGTCTTCTAAATGTTTATGCTTTGACAATTGCCAACAATAAAAAGGTGAATGACCACCAAGAATGAATAAGATACTACTTTACTTTTGGTTTGGATAGGAGGACAATCCATTCTACTACTGTTGCAGGGACAAATCTGCACAAACAGAACTATGGACACTAAATAGTGCATTGTTTATCAATTATAATAGGAGCAGGTAGACTTTCCACATACCCCAGTGATATCAGACTTTGAAGAACCCCCAATCTCCTTACTGACTAGATAGTGTGGCAGAGTCATTTAGCTCCCGAATTCATTGATGATTGATCCCCAATGATGATTATTATCCAATGCAGGACAAGAGTACGGAGTCAGAGTCCAGAAGTGTCAGAGGCACGGGCTCATGCTTGCAAATTGCAAAACCTTTTGCTCATTCACTCATGACCAAAAACCACAGAGTCTATTTAAGTTTTAAAGCTTTATTAAAAGTAAAAATATTTATTAAAATCAAGCTGTCATAAAACAGAAACGGTTGATTAAAAATGGAAAAGTGCTAATAGTGATTTATTTCACACGTTTATTGTGGGCGAGCCGAGCCCTCACCTGGTTTGAACTTTAATTTTTCTTTTTGGTGATGAATCGTTGGCCCCTCTGTCCTAGTGGTGATGATGATGATTTTTTCTTAGAAGTGAAGCTTCTGTCTGTTATGAGAAAAATGGTGCGTGTTAAAAAGCAAGCATTCATCAGTTGTGCCAAAAAGTGCAGCAAGACCAGACCCTTCACTGGAAAATTTTACTTTAGAGTAGACAGTCACAAATTATTAGATTGGTTTCTGTATTCACATTTCTTCATTCCTAGACAAAATGCTAGTGAGTGGTGTATGTCTATGACATCTAACATTCTTAAATGTACTTTGTAGGTGGATCATCTGGTGCTGGGCCCAGCGCGGAGGTGGAGGAGGAAAGCTCTGGGGAGGAGGCGGTGCAAGTGCCGGAGCCGGACCAAACTGCAGTGCGGGTTGCACGGTAGTGGCGGGCAGTGGTAAGCTCTTATATTCCTTACTTATTGAGATTGCAGACTGCATAGTGTGCTGCTCCCCGTGAGAAAACGTAAGGTTTGTCCAGATGAGAGACATGAAGAAGAATGATTGACATTTAGGGGCCTATTATGATGGCGGACGGACCTGAGTCCGTCCGCCACCATAGAGTAGGAGGGACCGTCCGCAGGTGCAGTGGCGGTCCCTCCGTGGTAATTAGGATGTGACCGCCACCCTGGCGGTCACACCCTGTATTTTTATCATTGCGGCGGGAGCTGCTTGAAGCAGCACCCGCCGCAATGATAAAAATGTAAGTTGTGCATTTGCATGCACAAAGCGGCAGGCACCACGTGGTGCCTGCCGCTTTGTGCAGGCAAATGCAGGGGGGTACCATAGGTACCCCCCATGTGCACCCCCCAACCCCCCTTTACCTCTGGGGGCCTGCAAAGGGCCCAAAACAAAAATCCGTATGCCTTTGCACGTCGGAAATGCCGCCGTGTAAAGGCATGTGTTCCTCCAGACATCCTAATATGGCTGGCGGTGTCTGATAGACACCGCCAGCCATGTTAGTGCTTTTCCGCCGCGGACGGGAGGCGACCGCGTCGGAAAAGCTGCGGACTGAAAAACGATCCCCCAGCCATCCTAATCTGGCGGGGGGTCTTTTTCAGTCTGCTGCGGATTTCGCGCATCCTCCGGGCCGGCGGTGGATTCCGCCGGCCCGGAGGATGCGGGAAATCCGCAATCCTAATCTGCCCCATAGTTTGAATGGATGGATGCCTGGATCATGGTACTATCTGACTCTTAGATAGCATATGTGTATCTAGAGAGTAGACGGTCACTGGATGAACTAAGTGTTACTTTGAAGAGCATGTAACACCGCACCCGTACGTCCGTCCCAGTGTAGGAAAGGCAAGGAAAAGAAGTTGTAATTTTGTCCGAATACTACCATGCATAGTAGCAGTAGTTTGTATTGCAAGCACAGCATATATCCGGCTATTACGATGGCCACTCACTACCTCTGTTAATAAGTTTAGTAGAACTCGGTCATTCATGTGTGGATGTATCACTGTTCACTCAATAAAAAGCAAAGCACCTAAAGTCATCCCATATGTAAGTAAATACATACCATGTGCAGTGATAGATAATCAGATTATTTATCTTCTTCATTTTCCTTTTCTAGTATTCATTGGCACTGTAGGGTGAAACTTAAATTAATTAAGCAGTAGCCCTTGTAACAGTGTATTCTCAGTGCCACCCGTAATAGAAAAGTAACAGCATCACCACCTGTATGTACTGGACTGGTACAGTAACGCAAGTCTGTCTCACTCATCATGGCGGGCGTCTGTTTTCCTCTGGTGCAAGTTGACTGCGCTGGCATGATGCCGGCTTGCAGAAGTTAACGTACCAATTTTGCTAAACAAGTGAGAAGAAGAAGAATAAGACGGGTGTACTGTCATAGTCGACTCTAATGGAGTGAGTCCATAGTGCTCGTAGAATTGATTCCTTAAACTCCCACTAATGTTAGAGCAAGGGTGAAGAAGTGGGAGGTTAGATAGATACTGGCCACAATAGTTATGTACTGCACTTGCAAGTTGCTAGCTCTACTGTGACACAACTTTCTGCTGAATCATTTTTTGTTAATCTTAAAGAGCATTGGTTACAGACTATGTCTTTCTTTCTTCATATAGATGCTCCTTCCAAACCAAGCCGGAAGGAGCTGGCTACACGGGCCCGGCAACGGAGGCTGGAGGCCACTGTCGCTGAATATCGGCGGCTGGTGGCCCAGGAGGAGAGGGACACGCAGTCTACCACTACATCTACAGGGACTGCTGCATCCTCCTCCGCACTCCCTGGGTCACCCAGACGGCGCAGGTCTCCAGCGGTACGGAGCCGGGGTACCGCAGCCACCCACCACCGCCGAGCGAAGAAATCAGCTGCCCCCCACAGCAGTTGGAAGAAACGTATGCACCTCCTTTCCCTGAGGGTTTCCTACCTCGAGCAGGACTGCTCAACACCAAAACCCTGCTAGAGACCCTCCGCAAGGAGAATTCCGACCTGGCCCATAAATTCAACAGCCTCAGCCAGCAGTAGGAGGAGACTGTACCTTGCCCCTTTTTTAAAGACTTCTGGGGGGTGGGAATTGGGAGTTGGGTTTTTTCACTTTTTTGGACTTTTCACGGACATTCATTGGGGTTAGGGAGTGGGGGTGGGTTGGGTCTTGTGGGAGATTATTTTTGTCAGGGATATAAATATACTTTAAACTCTATCTTAGCATACGTGTTTTTTTTACTGCTTTTGAGGCTGGTGGGTGGGGGTTTAACAGTAACTTTGTTTTGGTGACACTTAAGTTGCATCTTGATTCAAGTTGTGTAATTAATTGCCCAAATGTTTTCAAAACTAAGTGCCTCTCACAGAGTAAGTGAATTCAATAGTCCTAGGACTTTACAAGTACTAGTGTCAGTCTCTCGTCTCTCCTAATACTCCATTATACTTCCTCCCCCCAAACGCTTATCTTACCTGTAATTTGTGTTTGGAAATAGGGCTAGGCACAGGGCTGGCTGCACGTCAAATGGCGATATGGCAATCCTGGGCGGATGAAATGTCATCATTGCGTTGGTACTAGTGGTGTTACACAGTGGCAGCTGCAGCATCTGAAAAAAAAGAAAATGAAACCTTGTTGTCCTTACCGTAGCATTAGAACGGTACGATAGAGAATATAGCAGGTGACAGTACACTAGAACAGTGCCACAATGTAGCCTAACAAATGGTAAAGTATTGAAAGTATAACTAGTACTTGCGTTGAATTTTTTTGACATTGGCTACTACTACAAGAAATAGTACTGAAGCTGAGTAAGTCTAGAATATATCCTCGGATTCCTTCACCAGCCTGTTGCTATGACCTTATCCTCCCCAGCAAGTGTGCAGAATTATTGATGTCATTTAGTCACACATCAATCAAAACCACACAGCCAGGGGGAAGAGGGTTAGGGTTTGGAAAATGGATGGGAATGGGGGTTTCTTTTTGGGTAGGTTTTGTTGAGAGAAGAAAAAACAAAGTACAGCATGGACAAACAATAATTGAAGATAAAGAAATCTTTGGGTACAAAGCTAACCATAAATCTTTTAAGTGACAAAAATGGAAGTGCATGCACTACTGCATGCATTGTTACTGAAAAGTAAGTAGTACTTTCGACAACCGTGAATGACAGAATGCGACAGTACAGGGCTGCGGCGTTTTCACTTGCCTATCTCTGCACTCAGAGAAACACTTACATTAAATTAGGTTTAAAAAATAGCCGAAGTAAAACCTATAGAATGGCTGTAGGGATCAATTTAGAAGCAGAGAGAGATCCAAGAAATGCAGTCACACTCATAGAAGAAAACAATGGATACTGTATCTGTATGTTGTTGTAGTTGTCCTGTTGAATTTGTTAAGTAAGTTGCATGCAGCAAACAATTCCTCTTATTAGCGGCACTCCTCCATTCCAGCTGACGCTTCGTCCATCAATGTTGGTGACCAGAAGACACCCTGTCCACTGCCTGCCTGGCTGATGCTGAATTGCGGCTCGCTAATGTGAAGCCTGACTCCATCCTTTTTTCCCCATTGCACAGACTGAAACCTGGCCTGTAATTATTGAATGAAAAACAGGAAGTGATATTACAACACCACTGATAAATAAATATACGGTATGTACTCTGTGTAGTGCACAAAGTCACACTTTGAGTTTCCTAATAGACAGTAAAATATTTTTGAAAGTGCGTACTCTGTCTGAGTCTCCTTTTGAAGGATAAATAAGTATGGGCAAATTAATTTAGCAAATCTTTCCCCTCAAGCTAGGTGTACTGTAAACTGTGTTTTATAACAAAATTAGACCTTCCCAGCAGTACTCCCAGCCAGACCCTTACTAAAGCCAGTCGCAAAAATGTAGAAGACCCCCAATCAGATCTCAAAAAACGAGGCCTAGCAGAAAACTGGTGACAAAACGTACTTTGAAAGTAAAAGTAGGCCCAAATACCCCCTTACCCACCGTGGATTGTATTCAAACCACTTGCAAGCAAGCAAAAGTATCCATAGCCAGCATCGCTCCAAGACTCAAAAATCCCCCCACCCAAACACATGCAATAGAAATACTGCTAACCCTAACGAGCCCTAAGTTAAGAATAGTGGCAAAGGCTTTCTTTAACTATGCCAAATCCCCCCTTTCCCACCATGGATTTTCTTCAAATGACTTGCAACCAAAATTACACATTCCCACGAGTGCTCTAAGAACCCCAGAACTCAGTTGCAAAAATCTAGAACACCCCGAAACACATGCAATCCTGCTGCTAGGGCTAACCCTAACGAACCCTAAGTTACAAAAAGTGCCAAAAGGCTTTTCCTTATGGATTTTGTACAAACCACTTCTATCCGGTAATAGACCTTCCCAGCAATGCCCCAAGACCCGCCAACCCACCCGCAAAAAAGCACAACACCCCCAAACAGCCAAAAAGGAAAATCTCATACTTACAATATTTCTCGGCCTTCGGTCCAAACGCGCTGTGCAGCTAGGTCATAACTCCCGTTTTCCACCACGGATTTCCTGAAAAGCAAATGCAATCAAAATTAGACTGTCCCAGCAGTGCTCCCAGACCCCCAAACTCACCCACAAACACCCGGAACCCGTCCAAACAGCACCTGAAAGGCAAGCAAGTCAGCAAAAACGCAAAAAAAAATTCGCCTCCGATTTGGTCCAAACCACTTTTATCCGGTAATAGAGCTTCCCAGCAATGGCCCCATAGCCGTCAACCCAGGCGAAAACTAGTAGAAGACCCCCAAACAGCCAAAAAGCAAAAGTACAAATATGGGGACTCAGTCATTTTTTTGGCAATTTCCAAAATCACTCCGTGCGTGCTCTGCAGCTAGGTCCTAACTCCCCTCTGCCACCATGGATTTGCTTCAAACCTCTTGCAATCTAAAGTATCCATAGCCAGCAGTGCTCCCAGACCCCAACACCCACCCACAAACACCAGGAAGCCCCCAAACAGGCCCCCGAAAACGCTACATTGAGCAAAATGTCATAAATAGCAACAAAAAAAAATCTGCATGGATTTTGTACAAACCACTTCTATCCGGTAATAGACCTTCCCAGCAATGCCCCAAGACCCGCCAACCCACCCGCAAAAAAGCACAACACCCCCAAACAGCCAAAAAGGAAAATCTCATACTTACAATATTTCTCGGCCTTCGGTCTAAACGCGCTGTGCAGCTAGGTCATAACTCCCGTTTTCCACCACGGATTTCCTGAAAAGCAAATGCAATCAAAATTAGACTGTCCCAGCATTGCTCCCAGACCCCCAAAACTCACCCACAAACACCCGGACCCCCCCCCATTCAGCACCTGAAAGGCAAGCAAGTCAGCAAAAACGCAAAAAAATGTTCGCCTCCGATTTGGTCCAAACCACTTTTATCCGGTATTAGAGCTTCCCAGCAATGGCCCCAGAGCCGTCAACCCCGGCGAAAACTAGTAGAAGACCCCCAAACAGCCAAAAAGCAAAAGTACAAAAATGGGGACTTAGTCATTTTTTTGGCAATTTCCCAAATCACTCCGCGCGTGCTCTGCAGCTAGGCCCTAACTCCCCTCTGCCACCATGGATTTGCTTCAAACCTCTTGCAATCTAAAGTATCCATAGCCAGCAGTGCTCCCAGACCCCGAAACCCTCCCACAAACACCAGGAAGTCCCCCAAACAGGCCCCCGAAAACGCTACATTGAGCAAAATGTCAGAAATAGCAAAACAAAATTTCTGCATGGATTTTGTACAAACCACTTCTATCCGGTATTAGACCTTCCCAGCAATGCCCCAAGACCCGCCAACCCACCCGCAAAAAAACACAACACCCTCAAACAGCCAAAAAGGAAAATCTCATACTTACAATATTTCTCGGCCTTCGGTCCAAACGCGCTGTGCAGCTAGGTCATAACTCCCGTTTTCCACCACGGATTTCCTGAAAAGCAAATGCAATCAAAATTAGACTGTCCCAGCAGTGCTCCCAGACCCCAAAACTCACCCACAAACACCCGGAACCCCCCCAAACAGCACCTGAAAGGCAAGCAAGTCAGCAAAAACGCAAAAAATATTCGCCTCCGATTTGGTCCAAACCACTTTTATCCGGTATTAGAACTTCCCAGCAATGGCCCCAGAGCCGTCAACTCACCCGCAAAGAAGTAGAACACCTCCACAAGTGCAGAGTCTTTCTTCATTGGGCGTAATCCAGCCCTCTGCTTTGAGGGAAATAGGAGTCTGGAGGAGGAGGATAGAGGAGCATGTTCTTGTGAACTTGTGAACCTGAGGAATGCAGACTGCGGCACCTTCAAATCAATAAGCAAACAAGTGAAGACAGTTCTTCTGATGGGCTTGTTTTTGTGATTAGGTGATTAAAGTTTGAATTATATTAACTGTGCACAACAAAGAAAGACAGACACACAGGAATAAAAGGGAATAAGGACGAAAAAGAAAGTTATTGATTCATTGTCTCATTTTCAGGGCTCAGTGTCAGTGAATAAGAATAAGGCTTTGTCATCATACTCTGCGAATTCAGGCAGGGTGAGGTCAGTGTCACCTAACAGAGAATAAATTCCTTCATCTACGTTGCTCTCCACCTCGTCTTCATCCGGCGTGCTTTCTTGTACTTTGTAATCTGGTGGTATGAGGTGCTGATTCATCTTGATCATTGTTAACCTCTCCACATTTTTGGGCGAGAGGCAGCTCCGTTTGGAAGTTACAATGCCACCAGCAGCACTGAAAACACGTTCAGAAGACACGCTTGCGTGTGGGGAAGACAAGTAGTTTATAGCCAGGTTGGAGAGCTGTGCCCACAATTCTTTTTTCCCATGCCAATACGCCAATGGGTCAGCATTAACATAGACCTCTGTTGAGTCATGCAGATAGTCCTGCACCATCGACTCAAGGTCCTCCAAGGTTCCTCCACTTTGCTTACTTTTTGCTGTGACCTTTTGAGAACCAAACCCAAGCCGAGTTAGCCAATCCTCTTCTGCATCCAATGTTACTGTTGTGTCTGGTGCAGATGATCCGGTTGCCGGTGTCTTTAACGGCTGAGAGGTCACTTGTGCCACAGCCACAGGTGCAGAAGTGGATTCTTTTGACTTGGGATGGCCTGCTGATGCTGATAAACTGCCTTTTCCTTCAATTTGCTGCCGTTCTCTTTCAAACCTCTTGGCTGACAAGGCTAGCCAACGTTTGTACTTTGTAACATCTTGATCACCAAAAGGAAAGGATGCTTGGCCTGCCAGCGCCTTTTTGTAGCGTGGATCCAGAATAGTAGCACAAATGTAATGCTGTTCTGAGTGGATCATTTTAAGACGTTCATCACCAAGTAGGCGCTCTAATAATTTCTCCGCCAAAAGAAAAGCATCTTTCTTTTCTTCATCTTTTTCAAACATAGAAGACACCGCCTTCAGTTGGTGCTCCAGCATGTGCAACAATGGGATAGCTTTTCCCAAATTACAGTCCTCCTTGCTGACTGAACGCGTGAAGACCTCAAAAGGACGAAGCATGTCTGTCAGGCTTTTAACTAGGTTCCATTGCGCCGCATCTAGCCTCAGGTCCTTCTGAGCTGTACCCACTGTTAAGAAATAGTGATCGAGTACCGTATACTGCTCATACAGACGCTCAAGCATGTAGAAGGTTGAGTTCCAACGTGTTGTCACCTCCTGGATGAGTCCTTTCACTGGCATTCGACGTTCATGTAGCAGGCTCCTCAGATGCCTCCAGGCCTTAAAAGAATGGCTGAAATGGTTGCACATTCTTCGGCAGGTGGCCACTAACTCGCACGCTGGACTGTCTTCATCACTCTAGAATTTTTTAACAACCAGGTTTATACAGTGCGCCAAACACGGCACTCTGAAATACTCACCCAGCTCAATGGCCTTAACTACATTGGCGCCATTATCCGTGGAAACATAACCAATCTGGCGTTTTTTTGGGGACAGCCAGTGAAAGACCTTTGTGTTAAACTCATTCAAAATGTTTTCTGCTGTGTGACGTTTCTCCAAGCTAAACATGGCTAGTGTTGCATGTTTCCGAGCAGCTTTAAAAACTTGGTCCGGGTCAACACCTGCGTTTAGCTTTGCTTTAACCCCTGAAAAAGAGACCCAGTGTGCAGTGATGCACATGTAATCAGCGCCTGCGCCACTGGTCCACATGTCTGTTGTCAGATGTATAGTGTGAACAGCATTCTTCTGCAAAGCTGCCCCAATCACGTCCAGCACATCTTCATGTATTGCTGGAACCGCAACTCTGGCAAAATAGAACCGGCTAGGAACCTTCCATTTAGGGCAGAGCGCTGCCACTAATTCTAGAAAACCAACCCCTTCTACAAAAGAAAAAGGGAGAAGGTCCAGAGCTAGCATTTTATCCAGCTTAGTGTTATACAGACGCGTCAGTGGGTAGTTGCGTTCATATGGCACGTCTGAAAAAAGCATGTTTCTAATGTTTCCCTGGACCAAGCATTTACGGGATGATGATGATGATTTCTTTGACCCAGTTATGTTCGCTGATGAACTTTTTCGCATTGGTGTCTCACTCTCTCCCACACTCTTAGTGTGGCTCACATGGGGTGTGCTGCTGACAGGGGTACTGGGTGTAAGTGAAGTGTTTGACATGTCTTCTTCCTCCTCGTCATCATCAGATGAAACATCAACGTTTTCTTGACTTGCAATTCGGGCTTCCTTGATCTCCTTTAGGTGCGCAAACCATTGGACAGCGTGCTGTCTCCTAAGATGACCTCTCTGGCCTCCGGTACCATAGTTGGTACCAAACTTACCACGACTAACTGCATGCTTACAAATGCTACAAATGGCAAAGTTTTCCCTTTTTGGGCAAACACTAAAGAAGTCCCAAACTGGGGACTTGAATTGTCTGTGGGGGCCGGAGGAGGCGGCGATACTGGTGGTGGTCATGCTGCTAATGCCAGATGAAGTGGAGGATGTGGATTGCCGAACTTTACTACGTTGTGCACTTTCACCACCACTAATTGAGGTCGAGGTGGATGGAGGTCCCTTCTGGCGAGGAAGAAATATGGAAGCGGTAGGTGTTGGTGTACTAGTTAACTCCAATGATTGTGGTGTTTCCATTGCCTCCTCGTCGACAACATCATCATCACGCTCAGCAGCTTCTCTGGCTAGGGTCAAAATGTCTGTTTGCTGCATGCCCGCTGAGGCTGGAGTGAAGCCTATGATGACTGCGTCATCGTGAGAGTCTTCATCAGCAGCAGTATCCGCCACTTCTTGTTGAGTCTCACCACACTCCATAAGTATGAGACTTTGGACGAGCTTCCTTTTACGCTTAACTACCTTTGTCAGATCATGGTGTGCCTCACTCTCAGACGGCAGTGGTGCTGGTTCCCAATTTTGATCCATATCATCAGAAGGAGGTGTGCTTGAAGAAGATGTAGACACCACCCTTGATCTCTTCCTTGCTAGGGGTGTGGAAGACAATGAATGATCATCAGGAGGAGTGGCTTCCTCAAATGATACCTCGCCTTGATTGTCGATTTCCTGATGTGCCCCTACTTCAGGAGGAACAACTATTCTGGGCACTTGTGACCCTCCATGCACCTCTGCTTGCACATCTCCTTGCGCTGCCTCTCCTTCCACTTGTACTTGGGCTTGTACTTGCACATGTGGTTGTTGTTGCGGCTGTGGTTGTTCAACACTCGTCAGATGAGTTACAACAACCTGTGTTGATTGAGGGACATTGCTGCTACTTTCTTGCAATGAGCCAACATCACTGGTCAATGGTGATTGAACAACTAGACTAAGTGCCTCTGCAGCACTCAAGGGCTTGGATTTAAGTTGGCGTGGTGGTGGTGGTGGCACTGAGCCCAATGGAGCGGGGGTGCTGCTCCCAGCTTGGTCCCCAGCAGATCCCGCTGCTGCTGCAGGCGTACTTTTATTTTTACTCCCAGAAAATGTGGCGGGCGGCACACCAGTCTCCTTGGTAACTTGCTTCCTCTGCTCCTTACTGGCAACTTTCTTGCTAGAGGAGCTACGGGGAACTTTTTTTGGGGCCATCTTCTTCAGAGCAGGTCAGAACAGCAGGCCGCAGTTGCACGAGTTGCAGAGTTGTCTGTGGCCAGACGTGACGTCGCGTGACGTTATGCTGCACACACACACCGCTGCAGGACTTCTTCCTGGCACTGGTGGTTCTCTTGAGTCTTGTGCACCTAAAAGCAATGGAAGACAGAGGAACATAAGTTCAGTTATACACCCCAAAAAAACGAAAATCACAGAAAAATCAGCACAATCCCAAGCCATCCAGGCCCTCCATGATGTTTAAATTCAAAACACCCCACAGAAAGACTAGGCCCATGCACCACTCACTACCCCTGGGCATAAAGGTTGAAAGCTAGGCAAAATGGTTGCAGACCTAAGAACACTGCCTGCATTCAAAATGGCCCCCTGCCTCCCAGCACATGGCCAGGGCTTGCCTGTAGCAGCACTCAAAATGGCCCCCACCCACATGGCCTGTCCCCATGAACACCCCATAAAATCGAAAAACACAGAAAAATCAGCACAATCCCAAGCCATCCATGCCCTCCATGATGTTTAAATTCAAGACACCCCACAGAAAGACTCAGTCCATGCACCACTCACTACCCCTGGTGAAAAGGCCACAACAACAGCCCCAAAAAAAGGAAAATCACAGAAAAATCAGCACAATCCCAAGCCATCCAGGCCCTCCATGATGTTTAAATTCAAAACACCCCACAGAAAGACTAGGCCCATGCACCACTCACTACCCCTGGGCATAAAGGTTGAAAGCTAGGCAAAATGGTTGCAGACCTAAGAACACTGCCTGCATTCAAAATGGCCCCCTGCCTCCCAGCACATGGCCAGGGCTTGCCTGTAGCAGCACTCAAAATGGCCCCCAACCACATGGCCTGTCCCCATGAACACCCCATAAAATCGAAAAACACAGAAAAATCAGCACAATCCCAAGCCATCCATGCCCTCCATGATGTTTAAATTCAAGACACCCCACAGAAAGACTCAGTCCATGCACCACTCACTACCCCTGGTGAAAAGGCCACAACAACAGCCCAAAAAAAAGGAAAATCACAGAAAAATCAGCACAATCCCAAGCCATCCAGGCCCTCCATGATGTTTAAATTCAAGACAACCCACAGAAAGACTAGGCCCATGCACCACTCACTACCCCTGGTGAAAAGGCCACAACAACAGCCCAAAAAAACAAAAATCACAGAAAAATCAGCACAATCCCAAGCCATCCAGGCCCTCCATGATGTTTAAATTCAAGACACCCCACAGAAAGACTAGGCCCATGCACCACTCACTACCCCTGGGCATAAAGGTTGAAAGCTAGGCAAAATGGTTGCAGACCTAAGAACACTGCCTGCATTCAAAATGGCCCCCTGCCTCCCAGCACATGGCCAGGGCCTGCCTGAAGCAGCACTCAAAATGGCCCCCACCCACATGGCCTGTCCCCATGAACACCCCAAAGAATTGAAAAACACAGAAAAATCAGCACAATCCCATGCCATCCATGCCCTCCATGATGTTTTCATTCAAGACACCCCACAGAAAGACTAGGCCCATGCACCACTCACTGCCCCTGGTGAAAAGGCCACAACAACAGCCCAAAAAAACGAAAATCACAGAAAAATCAGCACAATCCCAAGCCATCCATGCCCTCCATGATGTTTAAATTCAAGACATCCCACAGAAAGACTAGGCCCATGCACCACTGACTACCCCTGGTGAAAAGGCCACACCAGCCCAAAAAAACGAAAATCACAGAAAAATCAGCACAATCCCAAGCCATCCAGGCCCTCCATGATGTTTAAATTCAAGACACCCCACAGAAAGACTAGGCCCATGCACCACTCACTACCCCTGGGCATAAAGGTTGAAAGCTAGGCAAAAGTGATTGCAGACCTAAGAACACTGCCTGCATTCAAAATGCCCCCATGCCTCCCAGCACATGGCCAGGGCCTGCCTGTAGCAGCACTCAAAATGGCCCCCACCCACATGGCCCGTCCCCATGAACACCCCAAAAAATCGAAAAACACAGAAAAATCAGCACAATCCCATGCCATCCATGCCCTCCATGATGTTTAAATTCAAGACACCCCACAGAAAGACTAGGCCCATGCACCACTCACTACCCCTGGTGAAAAGGCCACAACAACAGCCCAAAAAAACGAAAATCACAGAAACATCAGCACAATCCCAAGCCATCCATGCCCTCCATGATGTTTAAATTCAAGACACCCCACAGAAAGACTAGGCCCATGCACCACTGACTAACCCTGATGAAAAGGCCACAACAACAGCCCAAAAAAACGAAAATCACAGAAAAATCAGCACAATCCCTAGCCATCCAGGCCCTCCATGATGTTTAAATTCACGACACCCCACAGAAAGACTAGGCCCATGTACCACTCACTACCCCTGGGCATAAAGGTTGAAAGCTAGGCAAAATGGTTGCAGACCTAAGAACACTGCCTGCATTCAAAATGCCCCCCTGCCTCCCAGCACATGGCTAGGGCCTGCCTGTAGCAGCACTCAAAATGGCCCCCACCCACATGGCCTGTCCCCATGAACACCCCAAAAAATTGAAAAACACAGAAAAATCAGCACAATCCCATGCCATCCATGCCCTCCATGATGTTTAAATTCAAGACACCCCACAGAAAGACTAGGCCCATGCACCACTAACTACCCCTGGTGAAAAGGCCACAACAACAGCCCAAAAAAACGAAAATCACAGAACAATCAGCACAATCCCAAGCCATCCAGGCCCTCCATAATGTTTAAATTCAAGACACCCCACAGAAAGACTAGGCCCATGCACCACTCACTACCCCTGGGCATAAAGGTTGAAAGCTAGGCAAAATGGTTGCAGACCTAAGAACACTGCCTGCATTCAAAATGGCCCCCTGCCTCCCAGCACATGGCCATGGCCTGCCTGTAGCAGCACTCAAAATGGCCCCCACCCACATGGCCTGTCCCCATGAACACCCCAAAAAAATCGAAAAACACAGAAAAATCAGCACAGTCCCATGCCATCCATGCCCTCCATGATGTTTAAATTCAAGACACCCCACAGAAAGACTAGACCCATGCACCACTTACTACCCCTGGTGAAAAGGCCACAACAACCGCCCAAAAAAACGAAAATCACAGAACAATCAGCACAATCCCAAGCCATCCAGGCCCTCCATGATGCTTTTATTAAAGAGACCCCACAGAAAGACTCAGTGCACCCACCACTGAGTACCCCTGGGCAAAAGGCCCCAACAACAGCCCAAAAATCGAAAATTCCAAAATTGTAGTTGCAGCAACTGTAATGCCCCAAACAAACTTACTTGTGAAATTTCTAATCCAAAAGTGATCCAAAGAAAGTCAAAAAGGCCTCAAATCCAAATATCCAGCAGCATCCACAAAAAGTAATCCTTCCAGGTGAAGAATCCGAATGAAAGTGACCAGCACATGAAGAAAGCACTGGGAGGAGCCTGCTGGACAGGAACAGGAAGTTGGAGACTGTGGGGCACTTCCCCCCCCCCCCCAAAAATGGACTCCTTGCAAAAAAAAGTGCAGGCAAATGTCAACCTGAGAAGTTATTCTGATAAAAATCATCATTTCCAGAAGGTTTATGCTGCTTGCTGGTGAATTTCTTGTGCAGAATTGCAAATTTTGTATTTTCGCGAGTGGGAGATTGTTGCTGCCCGCCGCATCTACGTGTTCGCAATTGCGAACTCCCGCGATACGTGATCACGGCGTACTCGCGTTGACAAACTCTTGCTGTGCAAGGTGGCAAGCCGCGATGACGTAATCGCAGTCGCCAAACTCCTGCGGGATCCCGCAGCAAGATCCAAAATGGCGCAGCACTCGCAAAATATCGAGAAAAACAATTCGGCAAACGCTGAATGACGGTAAGTGAACGCCGCGCGCCGCAAAATTGTATCACCAAGAAAAAAAAATCTGCTGCGTGCGAATTTGCGGATTTTTGGTAAATTCGCGAGCGTTCGCGGATTGCGAATTTACCGAAAATCCGCAAAATCCGCGAGCGGAATGGATTTTCCGCCCATGCTTAGTAATTCCCATTGCCGTCTTGGTCACCTGAACCCAGTCCATAAGAGGAACTAAGTGTTGAATATGATCAGTGGTATCGCGGTTTGGAATAAATCCATGCTGAAAATGAGAGACAATAGATGGAATTATGCCTGAGATCCGGGAAGCTAAAATCTTTGAGTAAATCTTACTATCAGCGTTAATTAAAAATATAGGTCTATAAGAGGCCGACAGGGAAGGTAACTTATCTTTTTTCAAAAAGGCCATTATTGTTGAATGACGCCAGATTTCCGGTGCAGTCCCTTTCTGTGCTTCTTGGAAAGTTAACATCAAATCTTTCTTCAAAAGATGTCGAAACATCCTATAAAATACCAACGGAATACCATCAAGGCCCACGGCCTTTTCTAATGCAAGAGAAATAATAGCAGCTTCCGTTTCTTCCCATGTTATATCTTTCTCTAAAACGCAACCTGGTCTAAGGTTATTTTGGATATAGCCGAAATACCGCAAAAATTCAAAAAAACAATCTGATGAATAGGCTATTACTTCGTCCTTATCTAGTTTACTATAACATTGCTAAAAACCTCCAGGATCTCATCAGATTTTTCATGACTTTGTCCTGCCTCATCTTGGATACTATCAATACAATTAATAGCCTCTTTTTGTCGAATCTTTTTGGCTAAGCGGCCTGTATTTTCCCCCACCTCATAAACTTGCACCTGATGAACTGCTATCTCTGCCGCTAATTTAGTAGCAAAGTTTCCATAAAGTCTTGATTTGTGAATGGCTAGATCCGACATTATTTGTTCCGTATCTTGAGAAAGCCTAATAGCTGTTATAAGCTTAGATTCAAGTTCCTGTAATTTCTTAAACTGAGCTGCTAATAGATCACAGGATTTCCTTTGAATATTTATTGAATAAGACAACGTCGCCCCACGTACCCCCGACTTAAAAGCGTCCCAAACCATCTGTACTGATGTGGATCCATGATTAAGTTCCAGAAATTCAGTGATCCACCTTCCCATATGTTCGATATAAAGTGGATCAGCTAATAGTTTGCGCTCGAACGTCCATGAACTTCCTATAGGAGTACCATTTAGTTCCAATTCTAACTCTAGCATAATAGGATTATGGTCCGAGATTATTTTAGGAAAGATATCAAACCTAGAGTCCTTAAGCAATCTAAAGGTAATAAAAAAATAATCCAGACGAACAAATTTCTGGTGGGAGTTGAGAAGAACGTATAACCAGGAGCACCCATACCTTTAACATAGCCTACATCCGATAAACCAAATTTCTTAACTAACCCTCTCATAGCTTTGTACACCTTTTTTTTTTTACCTGAGTACACCAGATCACTGGTTAAATCAAAGTGCCCCTCAAGGTGAATGTTAAAATCCCCACATAATATTAAAGGATCAGATCATCCAGCAAGCTCAATGCTAAGGTGATTCAACATTTCTGGATCATCCAGATTAGGACCATAGATAGCACATGCCTCCAATATAAATTTCGCTTATCACCCATCGACCATAAGAATCAGTTTTTACCTGTTTGCAGCTCGCTTTCCCCCGTTTTTTCAAAATTGCTACACCTCTTGTAGTGGTACCTTGCCGGGTACAACCCACAATTTCCAAGCCTAGATCATTAAGCCAATGTCTATCGGTGCACGGTAAATATGTTTCTTGTAGACAGAGGATATCAATCCTCATAGCCTGGATAATGTGTGCCTCTATTCCTCTTTTCTTTTTGTCTGATTCATAACATACGACCTTTTCTTTTAAAACAAAAACACTAATCTCAGCAGTACAAAAATATTTACTTGTCAAATTACAATTTCTTACATTTAAAGAGCCAACTCTGCTCTTACTTGCCCCACTCGCTGCCCACCCAAGATCCCACCCTGTCCCCTCCCTCAACCCACCGTCACCCACCCTAGCTCCCACCCAAAAAAGGCAAAGGGACTGAAAAGTCCCTCTCAGTGATGGAAAGAGAAGCATGATGCGCCTCGCCGTTCGCACCCAGCCCCCTGACGGGGAAATAAAAACAATAGTCACAAGGTAAAAAACCTCACTAAACTAAATCAATCTATACCAAGAAAAATAAAAAGATCTATATAGTTATATTTGCATTAACATTTCACTAAATAGAAGCCAAAAACTCTTTGGCGCTACTCTCCGAGATCAAATAATGTGTTTTCTACTTGTGTATTATCTTAAGCTTAGAGGGATTAAGAAGGTATGCCTTTGCACCTTTAGCCTGAAAGAGGGGTATAAGCTAACGAAGTTGCCATCTCTGTTGCACCGTGGCCTGACAATAGTCAGGCCGGACAAAAAAATTCAAGGCCTTTCCCCTTTCTCTTGCGATCAGGCCTGGCTAAATCATATAATGATTCACGTGCAAGAAAATTATACAAACATATTAATATAGCTCTTGGCTTGAGATTTGTAGTCCCTCTAGTGGTCTTCTGTTGGAAAGGGAATCGGTGAGCCCTTTGCAGTTCTGTATCCCACTGCCACTGGGTTAACTCGGGGAAGGCTTCTGTGAACAATTCCGTAATATATTGACGAACATTACTTCCCTCACTTCCTTCCGGGATACCCAAGACTCGCAAATTATTCCTCCTAGATCTATTCTCTAGATCAACTAATTTCCAGTTAATATCTTCACGTAAGGTCACTAGGGAGGAGATCTGAGTTTTATGAACCATTTCATCTTCCATTGCAGAAATTCTCCCTTCTGCCTCCCCTACCCTAGACACCATCTCATTGCATGTCTTGACAACTCGTCGGACAGTATTTTGGAGCCTGCAACCGCTCCTTGCGTTCGCAGATTCTCCGCCTCCGTCTCTTCAGGATGCTGTAATATTACTTGATAAATGGTGTTTAGTGTAATTTCAGAATCATGGTGTCCCTCTGTCAGATCCTTAGCAGGTACGCCAGAGTGGCCCAATATTGGAGATCCTTGATTTTCACTTCCACCTCGGTCTCCAAGAGGAGGAATAGGCCTTCCATTATCCTCTCCAATTTTGCGCACAGTACTCTCCTCAGCGCCCCACTCTTCCCTCCTTGATGGTGTGGCGTCCTCATCCTCATCCTCTAACTGCAATGAGCTTGTTACTCTAGTCAGACTTCTGTCATCCCTCCATTCCCCCTCCAGACTCTCAGTCTCCAATGCATTGGATAAATCTGACATAGAGTAAAAGTTACCAGCAGAGTCAATATAATCTGTATCTCAAATTACTTCAAGCAGATCATTAGGTCCTGCCGCCGTGCCCCCTTTTTTGATTGTTGTTGAGCCTCCAGCTCCTCCCAAATATTCTTCTGGAGTGATCTGCCCTCCAGAAGCAGGGATCATGGCTGATGAGTTGTAGCCCCCTGTATTTTAACAGTTGTACTTGATAGTGTTAATACTGGGGGGGTCGGTAATACCTTTTCCAGGACCGAAATTAATGGCAGGCCTTCTCCAAACTGTGCAAGTGGTATTACATCTCCCATTTGGCTTTCCGGGGCCACAACAGTCACATCAGCAGCTATATCCCCATTAGAGCTCTGGAGGGTAGGTAAAAGATCTGAAGATTGCTGCCTACCTTTAGGTACATTTTTCTTCTTAAACATTCCTGGTATTTTGGGGGTACCTCCAGCACCTCCGATCTCACTTGATTTTCCTGAAGCCGAAACAGTAACAGCAGCATTAGCTGCAATCGCCCCACTCTGTACCCCTGAGGCGGAAAGTCGGGGGCTAGGAAGCACTGCTACGCTTTTTAATCGTTATTATTTCATTTTTTTTGAGTTGTGTTGTTTTATTAAACTGACCTATTCTGTTCCCCTGAGGCGAAAGCCGGGGGTTAGGAAGCACTGCTGCGCTGTACTGTAGCGCTTTTTAAAAAACCCTTTGTCTCACTCACTCTTCCTCGGCAAATCTTGCATTATTTTAAATCAGACCTGCACTGTGTAGTGCTGACCCGAGGCTCCGCCGATTAGGTACGGTGTCCAGTTCTTCCTCGCAACGCTGCGTTCTCCCTCCACGCCCACCTCGGAGGCGGGGCGGTGGGGGTGCGACTCAGGCAGCTGATGCGAGTGGCGACCCTTTAAAAGCAGCTAGTAAGTCGTGATTGGCCTTACTCTGTACCCCTGAGGCGGAAATCCGGGGTCTAGGAAGCACTGCTACGCTTTTTAATTGTTATTATTTCATTTATTTTGAGGTGTGTTGTTTTATTAAACTGACTTATTCTGTTCCCCTGAGGCGGAAGCCGGGGGTTAGGAAGCACTGCTGCGCTGTACTGTAGCGCTTTTAAAAAAACCCTTTGTCTCACTCACTCTTCCTCGGCAAACCTTGCATTATTTTAAATCAGACCTGCACTGTGTAGTGCTGACCCGGTGCTCCGCCGATTAGGTGCGGTGTCCAGTTCTTCCTCGCAACGCTGCGTTCTCCCTCCACGCCCAACTCGGAGGCAGGGCGGTGGGGGTGCGACTCAGGCAGTTGACCCGAGCGGCGTCCCTTTAATAGTGGGTGATGATGCCTCCGCGCAGCGGACGCGCACGGCGGGCGCACCGATGGTGCGCCAAAGGCACACCAAAGGTAAGCCCGTCTGTGCCCGTCCATGCCGCCGCCGGGCCCAGGGCTAGCCATGCTGGCCAATCCATACCCAATCCGATTCCAGCTAGAGAGGAGATTCTTTCGTTGAATATGCATGCCACTTATTGTCATGAGTCCATTAATGTGGAAAATTGGCTGGGGCCGATCTGCTGTCGTCATTGCATGAAGTATCTTATCCCAGAGCAATATACCCCGGTTATTGGATTCCCTACCTCCTTTCGAGGACTATTAACTCTAGATCTATGAGCAAGAATGGGGCACATATCTATGACCTGATCTCTGAGAACGAGCTAGACTGGCTCTTCGTCACAGAGACGTGGCTGAAAGCTTGGTGTAATCCTGTTATTACATTAGCTTTACCTCAAGGCTATCTTATTCAAAGATTAGACAGGCAGGAACAGCGTGGGGGAGGGCTTGCCATCATCCACCGAGACTCTGTGAAATGTACACTATTCGAACTCTCAGATATCAAGGGGGCAGAAAGCCTGGGTTTCTGTCTGCAGATACATGAGTCGGTTACTTTCACAGGAGCCCTAATCTATTGTCCACCTGGACAACAAAAGGACTTCCTTGAGAGTCTTGGGGAAGTATTTAGCAATCTCACCCTCAAATTTGCCAATTTCACACTATTAGGCGATTTAAACCTCCACCTAGATTCTGTTGCAGATTCAAGTGCGACATGTTTTAAAGATCTCATGAATGTCCTAGGGCTTACCCTATTGACATTGAATCCCACCCATAAAGCTGGACATATCCTAGATTGTATTTGCACGAATTTTAAATCTCTGAAAGTAAAACCACCCTGTATCCAGACCTGGTCCGATCATATGTTTGTGCCTTTTGATCTTTTAGTTGAAGGAAAGGTGATTAGGACGGGCCACACAAAATATGACTGGAAAAAATAAGGGACAATCCCAATCTCCAGCGGATTGCCCTGGAAAGTAAACCATTATTGACCGGCGACACGGAGACAGATAATAAAAGCTTCTGTAACTGGATTGCTGGAATTTGCGGGCCAGCAGAGACCAGCAAATCGGGCAAAAAGCGGAATAAAATGTCCGCGCCTTGGTTCTCTCTCTCCCTAAAGGAGAAACAAATGGAGGTCAGAATATTAGAAAGGAAATGCATCGTTTTTATGAAGCTGAGGAACTCACTAGCTATAAAGAAGCTAGGAGGCAGTATCACGCATTGATTAAAAATGCAAAAAAAGAGTACTTCCTAGAGCCTCTAGGAAGTACTCTTTTTTTGCATTTTAGCTCTTCTGACAATCAACAAAAGGAGATCTTCAGAATAGTTAACAGCTTCATGAATCCCAGAATTCTCTTACAAGAAATCTCTCCCTCTCTTACTCTCTGTAATTCGATTGCCAACTACTTTGAGTAGAAAATATCAGACCTCACTAAATATTTTCCACAACCATTGATCTCCCCTCTGGTAGAGGTGAGTGAAGCTGGCACTGATATGGTTCATCTAAACAAGTTCGCTCCTGTTAGCCTGGAAGAGTCCCGCCAGGCGATACTATCCAGCAATTCCGGCTCTCCTTTCGACCCCTGCCCCCCTATGATGCTGCATGCTCTAGTGGACACAGTGAATCCGATCATTAACACTATCATTAACTCCTCCCTGTCCTCTGCAGTGATCCCATTGTATTGGAAAATGGCTGCAGTAAAACCGCTGCAAAAAAAAGCTCTAGCAGACTCTACCACACTCTCAAACCTTCGTCCCATCTCGCTGCTCCCGGTAATTTTTAGACTTACGGAAGCAGCAGTGAATAAACAACTGACGAGGTTCCTAGAGGAAAATGATATTCTGCACCCAAATCAATCCGGGTTTAGGGCCAAGCACTCCATGGAGTTCGCTCTATTATACACTGTGGAGAGCTTGAGGACTGCCACGGATGAGGGGAAGAAGGCTGTACTGGTCCTACTTGATCTGTCGGCGGCCTTCGATACGGTGTCACACTGCGTATTGATTGGCCACCTAGTAGTATCAGGGATAGCAGGGGCTGTGCTCGAATGGCTAAAGAATTTCCTCAGCCACAGGAGGCAAGTTACGGTGCTCGGGGAGTACCATTCGGAAGAGAAAGCGCTGACAACAGGGGTGCCGGAAGGCTCAAGCTTAAGCCCCGTACTGTTCAATCTGTACATGACCCCCTGATTGAGCTTATTACATCCTTCCAAATCAGCACAATATCTTATGCTGATGATACTCAGCTCATCCTGGTACTAGATGGCGAAACGGTGAAGGCTGAGGAAAATCTTAGAGACTGCCTCGCCGCCACCTTTGACTGGATGAGAAACAATCATCTTAAGTGCAATTCGGGCAAAACCGAAATTCTACCGTTCGGACAGCAAAACTTCTTCTCCCCAAGACTATGGTGGCCACTAGATGCAGAGGCTCCCCCGAACACCATTTTTACAGCCCGTAACCTAGGGATTAGGTTTGACGAGGCACTATCATTTAAGCAACAAGCAGGGGCTGTGGCAGGGTCCTGTTTTAGTATAATCAAGGGGCTAACAATATTCTTTGACCTCCTTCCATTGGCAGCCAGGAAGACGGTGGCGGTGGCACTTATTACATCTCGCCTGGACTACTGCAATAGCCTATATGCAGGATCTAATAGATCAGTCCTGCATCGGCTGCAGATGATCCAGAATGCTACCGCCCGTCTTGTCCTGAGATGGCCAAGGAAGTCATCTGCCTCAGCAGCACTCAGGACCTTGCACTGGCTACCTATCCACAAACGGGTGCTGTTTAAAATCCTAGTCATCACCTTTAGGGCATACCACCAGCAAGGACCCAAATACTTTTTTAATCGGTTTCAGAGATATGTGCCGTCTCGGAACCTTAGGTCATCAAACCTGAACTTGCTGTTGATTCCTAAATTCAGGCTATCCACCAAGGGAGGAAAATCTCTTGGAGTACTGGGCTCTGGGGCCTGGAATAAGCTTCCGCTCCAATTGCGCCAAATCCCTCTGGAGAACCATTTCAGAAAGTCCCTGAAGACCTGGGTTTTTAATCTTTCAGACAAAGCATGTATAGTTCTGATATAAGTATAATGTTATAGGCAATAGCAGACTGATGCTTGACTAGTCTTCCGGCCTATTCCACTCTAGGTGACGGGTTTTCAGTGCCAAGATGCTCCTTGGAGTGAAAGCTGCGCTCTATAAGAATTAAATTACATTACATTACATTACATTACATTGTCGCTGGCCTCAAGAATCATACTGCTCTCCTGTAATGCCGGTGTTTCAGGTGCTCCCTCCGTAGCGGCAGCCACCGCTCGCGTCTTCGGTCTTGGCCCCTTAGGTAAATTATTTGAATTTTTGGGCGCCATCTCGTTTCGGCGCTTTCGGCCCCACCAGCCAGTCTGCTTCTTCGGGCTCGTCCTCAGGAGGCCAGGCGCTGCCTCCAAGCTGCGCGGGCTGGGAACAACCCACCGTAGTCCGTCGACTAAACATGCGGAGGTAGAGCCCCGAAAACGCCAAGCCTTGTGAGGGCCCCGACGATACAAACGGCACCAATCCAGGAGCATTCCCGGCTCCGCCGAGGGCACTGCAGATATCCGAATGTCAGAAATCCCTCAAAACAGATTAAAGAGAAGCCGTCAGGTAAGAAGAGAACGAATGACGGTGATAAGCATCCCGAGCCGCTCACTCAGATGCACGAGCATCCGCCAACTTGCTTTCAGTCGAAATACCACTCAGGGTACACATAGTAACACGCCACAGAATTACACTGCACTCAATGCAACATACACTCCTAATACCACTCAGTGCAACATAATTACACGCCACATAATTACACTCTACTGAATGCAACACACACTCCACTGTCTGTCTGTCTGTCTGTATGTCTGTCTGTCTGCCTGCCTGTCTGTCTGTCTATCTATCTATCGCCCTCACTCATCTATTTATTGCCCTCACTCTATCCATCTATTGCCCTCACTCTATCAATCTATCTATCGCCCTCGCTCTATCGCCTCAATCTATCTATCTAGCGCCCCTCACTCTATCTATCTATCTATCTATCTATCTATCTATCTATCTATCTATCTATCTATCTATCTATCTATCTATCTATCTATCTATCTATCTATCTATCTATCTATCTATCTATCTATCTATCTATCTATCTATCTATCTATCTATCTATCTATCTATCTATCTATCTATCTATCTATCCATCCATCTATCCATCTATCGCCTTCACTCTATCTATCTATCTATCTATCGCTCTGAGTGCATGGGAAGTGACAGGGGGATTGCTGGAGTGCATAGGTACTAGCTGAGTAATTGGAGGAGTGAATCAGTAGTGTGTAGGTGGTTAGAGGTCTGCATGAGTAGTGTATGGAGGATTTTAGCAGTGCATGTGTTAGTGTCTGGGTCATTGCATGAGTACATGGGTAGTGACTAGATGATTAAAGTACTGCAAGGAGAGTGTATGGTGAATTTATAAGTGCTTGGGTATTAACAGAGTGATTGGATTCGTACATGGTGCTACCTGGGCGACTGGATGTGTTAGTGTCTGAGTCATTGCATGAGTACATGGGTAGTGACTGGATGATTAGAGTACAGCAAGGAGGGTGTATGGTGAATTTATACGTTCTTGGGTATTAATGAAGTGATTGGATTAGTACATGGTACTAGCTCGGTGACTGGAGGAATTCATGGCGAGTGACAGTGCGATTGCTGGACTGTACGGGTACTACCTGGGAAAATGAAGGTGTGAATGAGCAGTGTATAAGTGGTTAAAGGTCTGCATGGATAGTGCACATGTTATTGTAGCACTGCATGCATTAGTGTCTGGGTCATTGCATGAGTACATGGGTACTGACTGGATGATTAGAGTACTGCAAGGAGAGTGTATGGTGAATTTATAAGTGCATGGGTATTAACGGAGTGACTGTATTAATACATGGTACTAACTGGGTGACTGGATAAATGCATGGGGAGTGACAGTGTGATTGCTGGACTGCATGGGTACTAGCTGGGAAAATGAAGGTGTGAATAAGCATTGTATAAGTAGTTTGAGGATTGCATCGATAGTGCACATGTGATTGTAGCTCTGCATGTGTTACCCTCTGGGTCATTGCATGAGTACATGGGTACTAACTGTTTGATTAGAGTACTGCAATGTGAGTGCATGGTGAAATTATAAGTGCTTCAGTATTGGTCCAGTGATTAGATAAAGACATGGTACTGGCTGGATGATTGGAGGAATGCACAGAAAGTGACAGTGTGATTGTTGGACTCCATGGGTACTACCTGGGTAATTGGAGAAGTGAATTAGTATTGGGGAGGCGGTTAGAGGACTGCATGGATAGTGCGCATCTGATTATAACACTACATGTGTTAGTGCCTGGGTCATTGCATGAGTACATGGATAGTGACTGGATACTTTAAGTGTTGCAAGGAGAGTGCATGGTGAATTTATAAGTGCTTGGGTTTTGGCAGAGTGGTTGGATAAGGACATGGGACTGGCTGATTAACTGGAGGAGTGCATTGGTAATAACAGGGAGATTACTAAACTGTATAGGTAGCAGTCAAAGGAATGTAGAAGTGAATGAATAATTGCCTGGATAATTACATGAGTACATGGGTACTGAATGGATGATTAGAGTACTGCAATGTGAGTGCATGGTTAATTTATAAGTGCTTGGGTATTGGTTCAGTAATTAGATAAGGACATGGTACTGGCTGGATGATTGGAGGAGTGGACGGAGAGTGACAGTGTGATTTCTGGACTGCATGGGTACTACCTGGGTAATTGGAAGAGTGAATAAGTAGTGTGGAGGTGATTAGGGGACTGCATGGATAGTGCACATTTTATGATAGCACTACATGTGCTAATGCCGGAATCATTGTACAGGTACATGGATAGTGACTGGATACTTAGAATGCTGCAAGTTGACAGCAAGGTGAATTTATAAGTGCTTGGGTTTTGGTGATGTAATTAGATAAGAATATGGTACTGGCTGGATGATTGGAGGAGTGCACGGAGAATGACAGTGTGATTGCTGGACTGCATGGGTACTACTTGGGTAACTGGAGGAGTCAATCAGTAGTGTGGAGGTGGTTGGAGGACTGCATGGATAGTTCACAATTGATTGTAGCACTGCATGTGTTAATGCCTGAGTCATTGTACAAGTACATGGATAGTGACCGGATTCTTAGAGTGCTGTAAGTTGACAGCATGGTGAATTTATAAGTGCTTGGGTTTTCGCACAGTGATTAGATAAGAACATGGTACTGGCTGGATGATTGGAGGAGTGCACGGAGAGTGACAGTGTGATTGCTGGACTGCATGGGTATTACCTGGGTAATTGGAGGAGTGAATCAGTAGTGTGGAGGTGGTTAGAGGACTGCATGGATAGTGCACATTTGTGAGAAGTTGGCTGGCATATGCTGTCCACTAGTTATAGTGGGCACCTTGCACCTGTCCAAACAACCCCTTAGAGGTGATAGGTTAAAGACAACCTTATTTGAAAGATATCATAGTGGTAGCTATGGAGAGCTGCCTTCAGGCTAAGTCTTGAAGGAATGTAGAGCAGCTTGTTTTACCAGTCTATAATCTCTTGAATGTCTAAATGAAAGGAAAACCACACCAGGTATATACATAAAATATATGTATTTATTCTAAACACACCCTACTAGTCTCTTTATGAGGCTAGAAGTCAAAGCACATACATTACACTTAATATATCACAGTAAATTCGCACAATATACGTTGAGCTCTAGAGGACTACCAAACCATATATTAAGAAAGTAGTATAAGAACCACGACTTGACTAGACACAAGGCCTAGAGCCTGTATAAGTGCTGGGGCCACAAGGAACCACCCAAGGTGGTGACACAGGGGACCCACAGGGGACGCGTTCAGTGTGAGAACACAGCTGTTAATCGCCGTTAACTTCAATGGGGAAAGTCGCGGTTGGAAATTTAAAGATTAAGGACACTTAGGAGAGGACTTTGAGCAAACCCCTTTAGACTTAAGGAGTTCTAGGACCAACACCCACGGAAGCACTGGAGTACTCGAGTTACCTCAGCCAGGGAAGCCGGGTGCATATGTGTCTTTTGGTGTCGGGAATCGTCATTAATTTCAAAGGTGATCTGCTGCAAAGTGCTGCTGCTGTCGAAGAGGAAAGTGTCTGGTGTGATCCAAGCCTGGATCGAAGATGTGGAGTACCTGAAAGCAGAGGGGACAGAGTCTAGGTCACTTGCCAGTGACCAGGGGCACGATAGACTAATGCCCACCAATGTTGGGTGTTTCAGGGGTGAAAAGGTGAAGCTTGACTCTGCAGCCACGCGGACCAGGAGGCATTGATGACAACCAGAAGCGGGATTCGAGCTGACCCACAAAGGATGTCGAGTACTGCGGTGTTGATGCCCAGATTAGGCTAAACAAGCCTTGGCAACAGCAACCCATGCAGGAAAAGAAAATATGCTTTGGTGTGGACCAGCACGGTCTGGGGGTCTCACCAAGTGGTGGAGAGTCAGGGCACATCTGGAGCTACCAGGAAAGTCCAAGGAAAGTCAAAGTTGCCTTCTCAGGGACCAACCAGTCAACAGACAAGGAATCGCGACTGTACCTCAAGCGAAAACACAAAGGGCTGACTCACGGAACACTCGTAGAGTGTAGGCCAGCAATCTTCAGTGGAAGAGGTGCTTGGGGTCTAGGCTACAAGTAACCCAATGCACAGTCTCAAGGAATGTCGAGAAGCTAATGCACCTGCAAATGTGCACAGTGTCCAGGGATCCTGGTTCCACGATACCCACGAGGGCTACTGTCCTCAGCTTTGCTGCAGACTCTGTTCAGCCTCTGGGAAGTCTAGAAACCTACCTCCTGTGTTGCAAATATTTTGAAGTCCTTTGGAAGCTTCGGAGATGCAACCCAGGCAGATGCATCTTTCGTGCCTGCCAAGCAGGGGAGTAACTTCTTTACTCCAAGGGGGTTTCTTCAGTCATCTAGTCGTGTATATCGTCAAAGTTTCTGTAGCAGAGTTTTGTCCAGGTATAATCTAAAGTCCTGCAGTCAAGGGTTTCTTTCTTATACCCAAGGAAGGGGTTGGACTTACTCTGGGGACCCACCTAGAGGAGGGTTAGGAAAAGAGGGGTGGCTACACCCATTTTCTTTGTCTAGTTTCGTGCCGGAGCAAGGGCTGTTAGCCCCTGAAACCGGTTTGAACTGGGCTATGCACAGCGACACCAAATGTTCCCCCAGTGCAGACTTCAAAGCACTCTTGGAGTGCACCCACCCAGCCCCAATACACTAAAGCCTGTCTGAGAGGTAGTTACACCTCTCTGTGACAGGAAACCTATTGTCCAGGCCTCATCTGCCAGAGTTTCATCCAGCAGCAGGAGGCCAGACTCGTGCCTGTGGCTGCAGCATCCATTTTGTGATGCCAGGGCTCTTTTAAACAGGTACCGGGTATGCCGGTGTGTACATGTCTCTCCCGCTAGAAAGGTGTGATCATACCCCCCGCCGCCAGGACTGGCAGGGGTATGATTCCAAAGTGTTTGACCCAAACACTACATGTTTCCGTGCAGCCATTCCAAAGTTAGCATGTACCGCGAGGTTATAATGCACTTAAGAGCATATGGTCTGGCTGAATCCAGAGAATAGATTCAGAAGGCTGCAGAGGGGCCCTGCTCATGCATGGGCATCCTCTCAGACAAAACCAAGCACCCTGCCTTCGGGACTGATAAGGCCTGCCATAGGGGTGACTGATAGGTTTATATGTGTAGTGATTTAAGGTAGAGATAGGTAACCTGTGCCTGAGTAAGGGGTGCATGTACCACCTTACCCAGGCTTCAGTAGCAGTCCTGTGGTGTCATTTTGGAAGGCTTTCCAGGGGTAGCATAATACATGCTGCAGCCCCTGGTCCGCCTCTGAGGTACCTATGCCTTTGGTATCTAAGGTACCATATACTAGGGACTCAGTTTCAGTTTCAGTTTCAAAAAACTTTTATTCGATTGACATTTAGTGAATCATAAAAAGTACATCATACAATTTAAATAAATTTTACATAGAAACACGTTATTGCAGTACAAAATGTCGTTTAAAAAACTTTGTATAAAGCCAGTTTACAAATTAATTCTAATAAACATGGAATCAAAGAGACTATAGCCCAATTTTAGTACGTGCCTTCAAACATGATTTTAAGAAAAGAGCTACATTTTTAGCTACATGTTGTGAATCTAATAACTGAAGTGTCAGAAAGGCTGGCCGACAGGTCCTCAGCCCCATTTGTCGGAGAAGAGGAATGATCCAACGCTTACGTGATTGCACATAATATCGGCAAAACAAAGTAAGGTGAATGGTCGATTGAGCGGAAACACCGTCGCAGGGACATTTAATCAAGTCGTGCGACCAGTTTAACTCAGTGGGAAAAGTAACAAGACGGAAAAATAAATTAAAACGAAACCTGGTTAGTACATATTTTTCATGATTGGAAAGATAAAAAGTTAGATAAGGCTGAATACCAGGGGATGCTTGGACCATTAGTATTTGCACATTAGTTTGCTTAGATACTTCACAGGAGAGGCGTAATTCCCTTAGATGACAGAGGTTTTTCAAAGCACCTCTACTTATATCTGCTAGTGAGGATGGCTCTGTGAAGTAGGATGTGCGGTTCAGATCCTTTAAAAAGTTGGAAACATACATTAGACATGGAATTTTTTTCCAACTCACCATGGATAGACAGTCAGATATCAGAGAGCGAGTTAAGTGGCATTATGGTTTATTCCAAATACGGTGCCATAAAAGAATTGGCTGACATCTGATGTTATCAGTTAAGTAATCGATGCCTAGTTCGAAATGGCAACCGCAAATTGGAGCACTTTGTGGAAGTGCCAGTAAATATTTTAGAAAACCATTTTGGACTTTTTGTAAATCGTCTGCGGGTGCATAGCCCCAGACGCCTGTGCCATAGGTTGCTATGCTATGACATTTAGCATGGTAAATTTTAAGCAACTCAGATGGGGCTGGTTTGCCCAGTTTCCTTGAAAAGGAACAGAAACAAGAGCCAAGGTTGCTCTCTGATAGAGCAACTTCTTGCTTGCCACTGCACGTTTCCAAGATAATTGATCGTCAATTAAAATACCTAAATATGGGTATTCCCTGGCTCGTTCCAATCTAACTTGCTCAATGTAGAGAGGTTTGGGATTCTTTACCTTAGGCCCAGTGTACATACCAAAGGTTTTGCTTTTGTTAACTTTTAGCCCCAAGGAGAGCATAAACTGGCAATATTTGTCCAGTTGTTTTTGCAGCTGGATTAGCGTTCTTGCTAATATGACGGAGTCGTCTGCATAAAGTAATGCCGGATTGGGGCGATGGTTAATAGTTGGTAGGTCCTGGTTCATTGCTAACATGGCTGTTTCCAGCCCGTTAGTATAAAGATTAAACAGGAAAGGAGCCAGGACACAGCCCTGCCTAACTCCTTTTGATACTGAGAAAGAGGGCGATAGTTCGCCGCCAATCCCATATCTTACACATGCTGTGGCATCGGAATAAAGCTCACGAAGAAACTTAATAAGAGAAGGATCGACCCCTAGTTCGCCAAGAATGGACCACAGCCTAGAGTGTATCACGCAGTCGAACGCTGCACTGAGGTCGACATATACAAGATACAGATTGCCTCCTCTTGCCCCAACATACTTGCCTATTAAAAGGGTTAAGTTCAATGCCTGCTCAACAGTACCAAGTCCCTCCTGGAATCCATACTGAAGGTCCGTTAAGACGTTGTTCTCCGACGCCCAATCCTGGAGGCGTTCCAGGATCAGTCGTCCCGCGACCTTCCCCAGGGAGTCCAGGAGGGAAATGGGCCTGTAACAGGCTGGGTTGTTTCGTTCACCCTTTTTAAAAATAGGGAGCAGGATGGAAGAGGACCAGGAGTCTATTAGGCCAACTTTAGAGACCGCCGCCATCACCTGGGTGACGATGGGAGACCACAGTTCCATGTTGGAAACAAAGATGTCGAGAGGGACTCTATCAGGGCCTGGGGCCTTTCCGGTTTTCGAGGTCGTTAGAACGTATATGACCTCGCTTAGGCTGAAATGGAGGTCAATTCGGTATACTTGCATTTTGGAGTGGTCAGCTGTCGGCGTGGCCCGTGTAGTGATGTCCACGGGGTACCACCTAAGATCTTAGAAAAATGGGTCACCCACTCATCCGCCGTCACAGCCACGTCTAGATGCTGGGGTGTATTTACATCGGCCAGAAAAGGTGATTTGACTATGCGCCAAAACTGAGAGCCGTCTTTACTTCGGCAGCTCGCATGTAATTGGGCCCATAGATTTTTCTTTAGATCCTTTTTACAGTTATGTTGGGCCTTTTTATACTCCGTTCTGAGTTTGGCTATCTCAACTTTGTCTCTGATTGGGTTATGTAATGCCTTTTTTAGGGCGGATAGCGCTTTGCGACAGGCCGAATTAAACCATCCTGGAGACATCTGATTACCAGGTTTATGGTGATTAATTCGGCCCTCATAACTTTTTAAATCTCCTGGAAACTGGATAAAATCAACTCAGGTGGGGATTCGTCTGCCAAACAAGTATTGATCCAGGAAGAGCCTTGGATATAATCTTCCCAGTGATTATTTTGGGATCAATTTTTGACCATTTCACAGAAAAGCCATTGGTTTTATCCATGGCCAAAGATTGCTGGGTCAATAAACTAATCCTATTAGGATGAGAATCATCCATGGCGATTGAGAGAGTAATACTATTTGGGAAATGGTCACTTGAAATATCTGTACCTGTGGTAAACTTTTGGAGTTTGCCCTTTAAAATTTGTGAACATAAAATATAATCAGTGGTGCTTGAGAAACCCCTACCATGGAATGTAGGTCTAAATTCAGCGGGGGGTCCACAAGATCATTTGCATACGTCAGTTCTAAAGAAAAAAGACTCTCGTTCAGGGTGTTACCTAGATGGGTGTGCGAAAAATGGGTCAAAGGACAATCATCTTCATCTAGAAGCCCACAAATGCCTTTCTTATGATTAATGCACAAGGGAACATTGAAATCCCCCCCCCAAATCACGTTACAAACAAATGATGGTTGCCTATTTCGCTGCTCGTTTATAAGAGAGGAAATTTCAGATACCGTTTTCACACAGTCTGCAGGGGATAGGTTATTGTAAAAATTAATAAAACAGTATGACATACATTTGTTAAAAGTAACCATTATAATTTGAAAATTCATAGTAGTATGAAGAACAATAATTTTCTTTACTAGCAAATTGTTAGAAATGTACACTGCTAAACCTCCCTTGGATCTGCCATGTGTGGTGATGCTGGCTGGAGTATGGTGTGTTTTATAGCCCTGTAAATGTAATGGATCTAATGCCCAGGTCTCCTGGAGACAGACTATCTGGTGGGTGTTTACTAGATCCAACCATGGTTTAAGATTGATCTTTGAACGGAGACCTGCAACGTTCCAATATAATGCGGAAAATGTCAGAGTAGGGGGAGTTGGATTTCCGACGTTCAGCAGGGTGTTAATAGCTGGGGTTCCTGTTCGGGGAGAGGTATAAGATGCGATATAGTCATCATTGTTAACGATGGCGGTTTGAGGTTCTGTGGGTGGAAGAGAGGCCGCTTCCGCTGAAACAGATATACCTTCCGTGATGGAAGAGGACAGGGAACGAAAAACTAAATTCGGTGGTATCGGTGATTTAGACCTGTCACCAGGTAGGTCACCCTCCTAGCCACCGCGCGGTCCTCCCGTGCCGTGTGCTGCGCTCTGCCCACTGGTTTCCTCCTGCATTTCTGTGCCTGTGAGCTCGCCGTTTTTTTCCCCGTTGTGAGTTCGCCGTTTTTACCCCTGTTTTGTTTCTTTAGTATCCCCTCGTTCCCCTCTTGTCTTCTGTTCCCATTTTTGTTTTGTTTTCTTTATATTTTATTCTGTTTTGTCAATTGGTCTTTCCCCTCGCTCCCCCTTGCCTTCTGTGCCCCCCGCCTCGCCCTTGTTTCCCGCCGCTGCTCCCTGCGGCCCGCCCCGACGCTCCCATTCACCACCCCGCTCCCGCCTCCCAGCTGCTCCTCCCTCCCTCAGCCCCTCATATGGAGGCCGCACGGCGTATGCGCAGCGGGCGCGCGCAGCGAGTGCACCGATTGTGCGAAGAAGGCGCGCCAAAGGCAAGCCCGTCTGCGCTCGCCCGCACCCGGACCACACCCAGCGACAGACCCCCTGGCCCCCGAGGATACCAGCCCACACGACGGACGTAAGACGCCGCCACCCTCCACGGACTCAACGCCGGCCGGATCCCCGCCTGCTACCGAGCCACCCCGAAACGCTCCCACGGACCCTTCACCTGCCAAGCCTGCTTCAAGTTCACCTGCCTCCGGACCTGCACCGCACCCGCCAAGCCGAGCACCAGCAGCAACCACCTCAAGTGCATCCTGCTCAACACACGCTCCGTCCACAGACACGCCGTGGAACTCTGGAGCCTGCTCGACACTACATCTCCAGACGTTGCCTTCCTCACAGAAACCTGGATGAACGCCTCCTCAGCACCCAACATCGCCATAGCCATCCCGGACGGATACAAGATCACCCGGAGGGACCGCATCAACCAGACTGGAGGAGGCATCGCCATCGTATACAAGAACACCATCCGCATCTCAACCAACTCCAACGACACCTTCACCGCCGCCAAACACCTCCACTTCCACATACTCACCGACCCCAAGACAACCCTCAGAGGAAGCCTCATCTACAGACCCCCGGGACCACGCACATAATTCAGCGAAGCCATCGCCGACTTCATCAGCCCGCACGCCCTCGCCTCCGCTGACTACATCTTCCTAGGGGACCTCAACTTCCACCTGGAGAACAACAAGGACAGCAACACCACCACCTTGCTGGACAACCTCTCCAACCTCGCACTCAAGCAACTGGTAAACACCCCAACCCATTACGCCGGCCACACGCTTGACCCTGTCTTCTCCTCCAGCAAGCACATCTCCTTCAGCCACTCCACCGGACTACACTGGACTGACCACTACTGCTTCCACTTCAGCTTCAGGAAAAACACGACCCACCACCACCCACAACAGATTCCTAGCCGGAGCTGGAGCATGATCACCGCCGAGCAGCTCAGCACCTCCCTCCGCCAGAACCCTCCCGCCAGCACTACGGACCCCAACGAAGCAGCCAGCAACCTCACACAGTGGCTGACCGCCTGCGCCGATGACCTCGCACCACTAAAGAACCCTCCCAGCAGACCCGGCAGCAAGAAAGCCCCCTGGTTCACCAACGAACTCAAGGACTCCAAGAAGAACTGCCGCACCCTCGAGAAAGCATGGCGCCACAACCAGACCCCAGACAACATGACCGCCCTCAAGCACGCCACCCGCAAGCACCACCAGCTGATCTGCACCACCAAGAAGACAGCATTTAAAGAACGACTGGACAACAACGCCCACGACAGCAAGGAACTCTTCAGCATCGTCAAAGAGCTCTCCAACCCCAGCGCCGGAAACAACAACATGAAATTTTGAAATTTAAACTTTATTGTTTAGTTAATTAAAACCATAACAATTTGATGAATGTCACACATAGTTATAAAATTTATAAATTTGTAGCAAAAAAAAAAATGTACCAATGTTAAAAACAAATTCAAAGCATTAATTGTTCATATTGTTTTTATACGTTTCTCAAATGCCTGCAAGAACTTCACCAGCTTGCAGTGTATTCTTGGAGCAGTAGTATCCAGGCTTCCAATAATGGCTGATCTACATGTTCGTAGTTTCATGGACCGATAACTTTCCTTTAGGTGTGACCGTTCCTTGTATAGCATCTTACAGTGACAAATTATGTGTATTAGATCCTCTTTAGGGCTACCACACAGTCAACAAGAAACGTCGTCAAGCAGTTTCCAGGCAGGTTCATTTGCTCGTGTGGGAAAGTCCCCAAGTCTCAACGCCATCAGCTTTTTCTTAATAAAAATAGAATAAGTTGTTTCCAGGTATTTTGCAGCTGTCAATGTCTTATAGCCATTTATCACAGCCCATGAATGCGAACGATGGGAGAACATTTCTTTGTCCAAGATTAACGAATGAAGTTTGGCCACTTTATTTAGGGTCTGTTTTAGGACAACAAATGACAGATTATTATCCCATAGGGTTTTTGAGCAAGTTGTCTCCAAAGCTTGCATGAGAAATTGATTTGCTTTGGAATTCTTTTGGGATTTAAACTCTTGCCATAGGTAGGTATTCAGATTGTTATTACTTGCTTTTTGCTTGATCTGATACCAGACCTTAATATACGAGTATTGTCTCCCCGGTATTTTGTTTTTTAGTCCAAATTCAAGTCGCAATTGCGCTGGTGATGTCGTGCGTGGGAGACGTAATACTTTTTTGTATATTTTAGTTGTCAGGATGTTTAGTAGGTCGGCATCCTTTCCGTGCATTGCCACACTTGCATAGGTCAGGGTTGGGAGGATTTTGTTTGCCATTACGGTTAGAAGGGGTTTGAGTGATGGCCCTTCCAATTTTTTTGCCAAAGTACTTAGTCCAAATATCAGAGCACCCGCTCTTTGTGTCAGATAGTTCTTCTGTTCTTTTAGGTTAAGTTTGTCATCTATATAGAATCCCAGATATTTGTAAACCGAGACTTTCTCTAGAGGTTTTCCTTTTAACCATATATCATGATGCAATCCACGGCGATTAGTAATCAACATGGTTTTAGTTTTTGAAATGTTTAATGACAACTTGTTTGCCATCAAGAAGTCCGACAGTTCCGTTACTAATCTGGTTAACCCCACCTTTGTTAGGCTCAGGAGGACAATGTCGTCTGCATAAGCCAAATGCGTGAGCTGTAAATCGCCAAGTTTTGCTGGGTGGGCATTGCAGTGGTTCAATTTCGCAGAGAGATCTGAGATAAAGAGGTTAAATAAGTGCGGCGCAAGAACACACCCCTGTTTGAGGCCGATGGTTGTTGGAACTTTTCTCGACAGTCGTGATCCATCTCCAATTTTTACTTGAGAGCAAGTTTCAGAATAAAATAGCAACAAACCTTTTAGGATACACTCAGGAATTGCCCATGATCTCAATTTCGCCCACAGCAGATTACGATCCACACTGTCGAAGGCCGCCTGAAGATCTATAAAACACATGTTCAGATCCTGTTTTCTACTCATGCACTTCTCCGCGATCATAGTTATGGATAGGATATTTGCTGTTGTTCCGATCCCTTTCCTGAACCCCGTTTGATTTAGGGGAATCAGTTCTTTCTCACTAGACCATGCGACCAAATCATCCAAGAGTAGAGAAGCAAAATATTTTGCCTCGATGTCCTGCAATGCTATCAACGACATCACCCCCTCGCAAGACCTCTGCGACTCTCTCGCCTCATTCTTCCATTGCAAGATCGCGACATACACAACAGCTTCGGCGCACCAACCACGCACCCAACCGCCGTATCAACGCCCCCCACCACCACCCTCTGCAACTGAACCCTGGTCAGCACCGAAGACACCACCCGCACGATGAACACCATCCACTCCGGATCACCAACCGACCCCTGCCCCCACCACATCATCAACAAGGCCGACTCCATCATCGCACCCCAACTACGGGACATAATCAACACATCCTTCCACACCGCCACCTTCCCGGAGAGCTGGAAGCACGCCGAGCTCAGCGCCCTCCTGAAGAAACCTACAGCGGACCCCAACGACCTTAAGAACTTCCGCCCAATCTCGCTCCTTCCTTTTCCTGCCAAAGTCATCGAGAAGACCGTCAACAGACAGCTCGCCGCCTTCCTCAAGACGAATGGATCCCTCGACCCCTCGCAGTCCGGTTTCCGAGCCAACTACAGCACCGAGACCACCCTGATCGCAGCCACCGATGACATCAGATCCCTGCTCAACAATGGGGAAACAGCAGCCCTCATCCTCCTGGACCTCTCCGCAGCGTTCGACACTGTCTGCCACTGCACCCTAGTACAGCGCCTCAACAACATTGGAATCCAAGAGAAGGCACTGGAGTGGATCATCTCGTTCCTCGCCGGAAGAACCCAGAGAGTCCGCCTCCCCCCGTTCAGATCCGAGGCCACCGAAGTCATTTGCGGCGTTCCACAAGGATCATCTCTCAGCCTAACCCTCTTCAACGTCTACATGAGCCCCCTCACAGCCATCGCACGCCAACACAACCTCAACATCATCTCCTACGCCGACGACACCCAGCTGATCCTCTCCCTCACCAACGACCCCGCCAGAACCAGCCTACACGAAGGGATGAAAGACATCGCCGAGTGGATGAAGAACAGCCACCTGAAACTGAACTCAGACAAGACGGAAGTCCTCATCCTGGGATCCTCGGATCCTCGCCCTCCGACTGGGACGACTCCTGGTGGCCCCCTGCCCCGGGCACCACTCCCAAGCCAACGGACCACGCACGCAACCTGGGCTTCATCCTGGACTCCTCCCTCTCGATGACCAGACAAGTCAACGCCGTCTTCTCATCGTGCTTCAACACCCTGCGTATGCTCCGTAAGATCTTCCGATGGATCCCCACCGAGACCAGGAAGATCGTCACCCAGGCACTCGTCACCAGCCGACTGGACTACGGGAACACCCTCTACGCCGGAACCACAGCCAAACTTCAGAAAAGACTCCATCCAGAACGCTTCCGCACGACTCATCCTGGACATCCCCCAACACAGCCACATCTCCGGCCACCTGAGAGACCTGCACTAGCTCCCGGTCAGCAAGAGGATCACGTTCAGGCTCCTCACCCACACACACAAGGCTCTCCACGACCTGGGCCCCAAGTACCTCAACGACCGCCTGACCTTCTACACACCCACCCGCCAGCTACGATGGACCAGCCTCGCCCTCGCCGCCGTACCACGCATCCGCAGAGCCACCGCCGGAGGAAGATCCTTCTCCTACCTGGCAGCCAAGACTTGGAACTCCCTCCCCATCCACCTTCGACTGACCCAGGATCATCTCTCCTTCAGGAAACAACTCAAGACCTGGCTGTTCGAGCAGTAACGCACCCCTCTCCCCAGCGCCTTGAGACACTTCCGGGTGAGTAGCGCGCTATACAAATGTCATGATTGATTGATTGATTGATCTCGGTAATGAGGACTGAAATATTCTGAGGGAAACCCTCTTCCAAGAGAGAGGTTTCCCCTAGTCTTGCTTTTAAATGTCATTAGTTTCTTTTGATTTTGCCGAAACTAAAAAGCAGACTTATTAGGAGACACAGTAAATCAATATATCAATTTTAAAATCGCATTGATTTTGGGTTTCTTTCATTATTTTTTTATATTTTGTGTTTTTTTCTGCATGATCTTAGCGCTGAAACCTGAGCATTTTCCTAAACTTCCAGTTTTTCGTTTTTTTTAACCCGAGATGTTACTGTGGCAGGCTAGAAGCGTTAAGTGTGAGGGGCGCATTGTTGACTGTTTTGGATAAAACAGAGGCCATATCAGTCCACTCAGATAACCCTGTAGCAATAAATGGACTCCAAGCAAGTTGTGACCTTAAGTCTTGAACTTTGCCATCACATGACCAGTTTGTAAACTGACCTGCAGGGGTGAGGGTGGCCGCCCAAGCAGGCCAGGCCGGAGAGGGAGGACTGGCAGTGAATACATGAGGCTGGGCACCAGACCGCTGCTGCTGGCCGGCCTGAAGCGCTCGCTGGCCCTCACTTGGCTTCGAAGCACACTCGGAGGGGCAACAAATGGACCCATGGGGAGGTGAGCAACAGATTCATTCATAAAACGGGAAAGTGGGGTTTGAGAGCACCGCCCAAAATACACGAACGTCTCCGATTAAATTTGCGAAGGTCGTGGCATGTGTTGGGCCCCCCTTTAACTTCATGCTGTCGCTCATTGTGACGACTTCAGATGTTGCTCGTTTTACGGTTGTAATGCTTTTGGGGGCAATTACAAGTTTAAAAAAAAAATTCTATATAAGAATTAGGGCTACAGCCCACTAATTCGCGAGCCTGATTGAATTGGCAGTTGCGGGCAGTTTCTAATTTTAGGCACACGCGCTGTGTGCTCTGCGACTCCTACAATCGAAATTCCATAATCCGCGCGGCCATCTGGAAAAGCTTTGTTTTGTAGTGTTAATTATTGACAGTATTGGTGGAGTGGGGGAAGCAGCCTCTGTTCTATAGGGGCTAAAGCCGGGTCACCGATCCCTCCCTGCATACTGACCGTATTTGTGATTTAAATTCCACTGGAGCGACTGCGGAGCAGGCCCTGCCAGTTTTCAGCGCTGTCCCTATGACCGATGGTGTGCAAAGGAGGGGCAGATCGGCCGTTATTTTTTTTGGGAGAGGCCGCTGCTCTGCCTGTGTTGAGGGCGCTGGCCCTGTGGCCAAGTTAAACCCACGACCCTGCCCCCACCCTGGCCGGGCAACATTTGTTGCAGCATTTTCCATCAATGTCACATCAGTTGCACAAGGGGCGGGCCAGCAGCAGAGTGAGAGTGACTGCAGAGTGAGAGTGACTGCAGAGTGAGAGTAACTGTAGAGTGAGTGACTGCAGAGTGAGAGTGACTGTAGAGTGAGAGTGACTGCAGAGCGAGAGTGACTGCAGAGCGAGAGTGACTACAGAGTGAGAGTGACTGCAGAGTGAGAGTGACAGCAGAGTGAGAGTGACTGCAGAGTGAGAGTGACTGCAGAGTGAGTGACTGCAGAGTGAGTGACTGCAGAGTGAGAGTGATTGCAGAGTGAGAGTGACTGCAGAGTGAGTGACTGCAGAGTGAGTGACTGCAGAGTGAGAGTGACTGCAGAGTGACAGTGACTGCAGAGTGAGAGTGACTGCAGAGTGAGAGTGACTGCAGATTGAGAGTGACAGCATGAGTGACAGCGGAGTGAGAGTGACAGCAGAGTGATAGTGACAGCATGAGTGACTTTAGAGTGAGTGACTGCAGAGTGAGAGTGACTGCAGAGTGAGAGTGACTGCATGAGTGACTATAGAGTGAGAGTGACTGCAGAGTGAGAGTGACTGCAGAGTGAGAGTGACTGCATGAGTGACTGCAGAGTGAGAGTGACTGCAGAGTGAGAGTGACAGCATGGGTGGCTGCAGAGTGAGAGTGACTGCAGAGTGAGTGACTGCAGAGTGAGTGACTGCAGAGCGAGTGTCTTCAGAGTGAGAGTGACTGCAGAGTGTGAATGACTGCAGAGTGAGAGTGACAGCAGAGTGAGAGTGACAGCAGAGTGAGAGTGACAGCAGAGTGAGAGTGACTGCAGAGTGAAAGTGACTGCAGAGTGAGAGTGACTGCATGAGTGACAGCATGAGTGACAGCAGAGTGAGAGTGACAGCATGAGTGACAGCAGACTGAGAGTGACAGCAGAGTGAGTGACTGCAGAGTGAGAGTGACTGCAGAGTGAGAGTCACGGCAGAGTGAGAGTGACTGCAGAGTGAGAGTGACTGCAGAGTGAGAGTGACAGCATGAGTGAGAGTGACAGCATGGTGACTGCAGAGTGAGAGTGACAGCATGAGTGACCGCAGAGTGAGAGTGACAGCATGAGTTACTGCAGAGTGAGAGTGACAGCATGAGTGAGAGTGACTGCATGAGTGACAGCAGAGTGAGAGTGACAGCATGAGTGACAGCAGAGTGAGAGTGACTGCAGAGTGAAAAAGACTCAGCAGTGTGAGTGTTCCAGAGAGAGCAGGGTATGCTTGTGCGCTTACACGGTGCAGTGACACACACAGGAGCTAAAACAAAGAACAGCTGAACACGAGTCTTGGGAGCTTCATGGAGGCAGCCGGCCCTCTGTGAGGGGAGCAGCAAGAAGGGGACGCCCCAACCAATCAAGCGCAACTACTCACAACCCACTGTACGATTACAACACAGGCCAAAGGGCACACACATAAGATCACACACATAAGACCACACACATAAGACTACACACCACACACACACACACTCTCACCACCACACTCACCGCCAGACACTCACCACCACATACTCACCACCACACATGCAACCACACACACAACCACACACACAACCACACACACACACCACCAGCCGTCAGTGCACGCTTTCACCGGGCACAAACACCGCCAGCCGTCAGTGCACGCTTTCACCGGGCGCAAACACCACCAGCCGTCAGTGCAGGCTTCCACCAGGCACACACCACCAGATGTCAGTGCACGCTTTCACCAAACACACATACACCACCAGCCATCAGTGCACACTTTCACCAGGCACACACAACACCAGCCGTCAGTGCATGCTTTCACCAGGCACACACACCACCAGCCGTCAGTGCACGTTTTCACCAGGCACACACACCACCAGCCGTCTGTGCACGCGTTTACCAGGCACACACACCACCAGCCGTCAGTGCACGCTTCCACCAGGCACACACACCTCCAGCCGGCAGTGCACGCTTCGACCAAGCACACACACCACCAGCCATCAGTGCACACGTCAATTGTTAATGCATCCACAATTAACTATTGTAGCAATCGCAGTATGGTGCACTTTACTTTTAAACATATTCATCTAAAGCGCAGCATGCCACCATTGCTACAATTCCAATCCAACCCACATAATTCCACTAGACACCACATGCATACACTCCATAACACATGGCTAAAAGACATTGCCATTTACAATGCCATTAGCTCTAACTCAAATAAATCCGAGACCTATTGCATTTCCAATGCTTGTTGTTAAATGGTGCAAATCCGCTCAGTACTTCCTGGGAAATTAAAAAAAGAAAAAGTTTCAATATCTGGGCGGAGCCTAACCACACAAGCACAAGCTTGCCTCTAATTGGCTGCCAACACTTCAAACCAGGAAGTGTTGGCAGACGTCTTGTGCCTCGGATGGAGTGAAAAATGAAAAGGTGAGTGAAAGATTAAAAACAAGAAAAGGGGCATGGTAAAAACACCCTGACCCCAGGCCTGCTCAGGTGGTCCCACAGGGACCCCCAGGCCCAAAAAAAGCATTTGTTTAAAAAAAATCCGGGTGGGTCGCGCCAGGTGCGGGAATGCGTCCAAAAAGTTTTTTTTAAAATCGCGTTTTTTTGCTGTCTGCATGGAATTTAAGGAAGTGTTTTCAAAAGTGGACTTGTTTGTATTTCTCCGTAGTGAACCTAGCTGGGCCACATTTCCAATTTGTGCATTCAGCATTTGTATTATGCACTTCCCCCATTTGCATAGCACTGTAGCGGTTGTAGCCCTTGCGGCAGACCAGCAAAGCCTGTAGGCATTACTGTGCGCTTTAAGGCACTGTACTAATCCTATGCTTAAAAACTTTGATAGAAAAGCAGACATTTGAGGTCAGAAAATTTAGAGTTTTGCTGGTGCTGAGAGTGACAGCAGACAGCAGAGTGAGAGTGACAGCATGAGTGACAGCAGAGTGAGAGTGACAGCATGAGTGACAGCAGAGTGAGAGTGACTGCAGAGTGAGAGTGATGGCAGAGTGAGAGTGACTGCAGAGTGAGAGTGACAGCAGAGTGAGAGTGACTGCAGAGTGAGAGTGACTGCAGAGTGAGAGTGACAGCATGAGTGACTGCAGAGTGAGAGTGATTGCAGAGTGAGAGTGACAGAATGAGTGACTGCAGAGTGAGAGTGACAGCATGAGTGACAGCAGAGTGAGAGTGACTGCAGAGTGAGAAAGACTCAGCAGTGTGAGTGTTCCAGAGAGAGCAGGGTATGCTTGTGCGCTTACACGGTGCACTGACACACACAGGAGCTAAAACAAAGAACAGCTGAACATGTGTCTTCGGAGCTTCATGGAGGCAGCCGTCCCTCTGTGAGGGGAGCAGCAAGAAGTGGACTACCCAACCAATAAAGCGCAACTACTCACAACCTACTGTACGATTACAACACAGGCCAAAGGGCACACACATAAGATCACACACATAAGATCACACACATAAGACTTCACACCATACACACACACTCTCACCACCACACTTACCACCGCACACTCACCACCACACACGCAACCACACACACAACCACACACACACTCCACCAGCCGTCAGTGCACGCTTTCACGGGGCACAAACACCACCAGCCATCAGTGCACGCTTTCACCGGGCACAAACACCACCAGCCATCAGTGCACGCTTTCACTGGGCACAAACACCACCAGCCGTCAGTGCAGGCTTCCACCAGGCACACACCACCAGACGTAAGTGCACGCTTTCACCAAACACACACACACCACCAGCCATCAGTGCACGCTTTCACCAGGCACACACCCCACCAGCCGTCTGTGCACACTTTTACCAGGCACACACGCCACCAGCCGTCAGTGCATGCTTCCACCAATCACACACACCTCCAGCCGGCAGTGCACCCTTCCACCAGGCACACACACCACCAGCCATCAATGCACAATTTCTACAGGCACACACACCACCAGCCATCAGTGCACACATCAATTGTTAATGCATCCACAATTAACTATTGTAGCAATCGCAGTATGGTGCACTTTACCTTTAAACATATTCATCTAAAGCGCAGCATGCCACCATTGCTACAATTCCAATCCAACCCACATAATTCCACTAGACACCACATGCATACACTCCATAACAGATGGCTAAAAGACATTGCCATTTACAATGCCATTAGCTCTAACTCAAATAAATCTGAGACCTAATGCATTTCCAATGCTTGTTGTTAAATGGTGCATATCCGCTCAGTACTTCCTGGGAAATTAAAAAAAGAAAATGTTTCAATATCTGGGCGGAGCCTAACCACACAAGCACAAGCTTACCTCTAATTGGCTGCCAAAACGTCAAACCACAAAGTGTTGGCAGCCGTCTTGTGCCTCGGATGGAGAGAAAAATGAAAAGGTGAGTGAAAGATTAAAAACAAGAAAAGGGGGCATGGTAAAAACACCCTGACCCCAGGCCTGCTCAGGTGGTCCCACAGGGACCCCCAGGCCCAAAAAAAGCATTTGTTTAAAACAAAATCCGGGTGCTCGCGCCGGGTGCGGGAATGCGTCCGAAAATGTTTTTTAAAATCGCGTTTTTTTGCTGTCGGCATGGAATCTGAGGAAGTGTTTTCAAAAGTGGACTTGTTTGTATTTCTCCGTAGTGAACCTAGCTGGGCCACATTTCCAATTTGTGCTGTCAGCATTTGTATTATGCACCTCCGCCATTTGCATAGCACTGTAACGGTTGTAGCCCTTGCGGCAGACCAGCCAAGCATGTAGGCATTACTGTGCGCTTTAAGGCACTGTACTAATCCTATGCTTCAAAACTTTGATAGAAAAGCAGACATTTGAGGTCAGCAAATTTAGAGTTTTGCTGGTGCTGAGAGTGCTCTATACTGGAGCAAACTTGCTTTCTGTGTCTGCCATAACGATTTCTCTGGCTCTTGCAGGTATGGAAAAAACTTACTTTTGAGTCTCTGATTTCCAATCCTGAAGCAGAACACTTGCAAGTCCTATGCACGCCGATAGACCAGTTACAGCCCGCAAAAAAAGTCATTAGTAGAAATACAATTTCCCAATTATGTTTTTTAAAACTCCCACTTTCCTCTTCCAAAGTGTTGCCATGTATGCTGGAAGCACAACACATCATTGAGGGCAAAAGTGAGACTATAATAGCATACACAAAGACAGGGCAGACAGGGGTAATATTCTTTCACTTCCTGGGTCCGTCTTTATGGAATAAACTCCCCTTGGAGTTAAGAAGCATCACAGCTGCCCCCCAGTTCCGTAAGAATCTGAAAACAATGCTCTTCTCTAGCAAATGAGCAGGTTCCATTGCCCCATGCGGTAGTTCCACTGTCTCTGCCGAGTGTCAGGACACTCTTCGGAGTAACAATTGGGCTTTAAAAATTACTTTACATTTAAATTTACATCTCTTTCCACAAAAAAGGCAGACAGTTTCAAAAAGTATGCTGGAATGCTTGCTTTTTATTACTAGTGGTGTAAAGCAGATGCTTTAGCCTTAGAACATTTGTGGAATTTCCTATCCATTCATCAGCATCTTTCTATGCACTTTTTAGGCATTATCGGATTGATTTTTCCAACTTAATCTATTTTATAATTATGATCAAATTCTAAATTTTGTAATAAACATTGCAAGTTAAAAATAAAGTTAATATACAAGAGCTATGCTTTAATTTACTACGAAACAGACAGCCTCAAGTGCGGTTACCTTGCAGACAACAGGGTCATGATTTGAATGGTGCAGCAGGTGCAGTGGCTCTGGGCCCTAAAGTTGTGAGAACTCCTCAAAACAGCTAATTTTGCTATGTTACTACTATACAGGCAGTCACAATTGCAGCTGGCTTGCAGTTAAAAGGGACTTGATTTAAATGTTGCAGCAGGTGCAGTGGCACCTGGGCCAAAAGCTCTAGGGGCCCCACTAAACAGCAAATATTGCTATATTTGACTACTATATAAGCAGTCACAAGTGAAGTTACCTTGCAGGCACTGGGGTCATGATTTCAAGGGTGCAGCAGGTGCATTGATACCGAGGACCAAAGCTCTAGGAACCCCTCTAAATACCTATAATTGCAATATATACCTACAAATCAGTCAGTCACACAGCAGTTACCTTGCTGAATGGTGCAGCAGGTGCAGTGTCACCAGGGTCAAAAGTTGTCATAACTCCTCTAAATACCAAATATTTCTATATTTTATTGCTAAACAAGCAGTTATCTTGCAGGCACTAGGGACATGATTTGAATGGTGCAGCCGGTGCTGTGTCAGAACGCCTCTAAGCACATACTATTGCTATAACATCAATTAATAGTATTATTTCACTCTTTCATTACATTTTTCAAAACGTTGCTATTACATACTAGCTCTATACCACTAATAAAAGCACAATATGTTGCCTTTTTGTACATATACAAGTCATAACTCTTTAACAGACTTTCTGTAACTTATATTGTACAACTACTCAGCAAAATACAACTTACAACAAAGAACTGCTTATTATTAATCACATAGGCGAAACCTAATGCATTTACCAATGCTTGTTTAAGTCGGAGCTGAGACTGTGTAACTGCATTGTTTTTACTTGCGAACTTTGAAACAGCTTTGAGAAGACGATCTTATCATTCCAACCACCCCTTTTCCTTTTTATTTGCTCTCACACCGGATGCCTTTTAATTTCTCTTCTCCCAGAGCGACTGAAGTACCCCCTTCGGCGCAAGAATGCTGCGCCACATTCCAGCATTGATTAAGTTAATAATGTCAGAATGCCAGCTTGCTATGTAATCTCTCCATCTGTAAAACAAACATTGCCAAAGCCAATAGGTCAATTTGAGGCATATTGGGTTTGCTAGTTTTTTTTAGCCATGCTGTAGAGCATCCCTGATGCTGACCAGCATGGCCAAAGGCATTCATTTTAAAACAAAAATACCGCTAATGTTGCGTAATTTTGTAGTGCACTGGACAATGTCTCTCGGGGGAAAACTGGTTTCTGCACATAAGGGGTGTACTCTGAGGTCGTTCACTCAGTGAAATTGCCTATTCAGTCTACCAACCTAGCATCCCTCCCCTTTATTTAAAGAAGTTGTAATTCCGAATAATTAGCAAACTCATGTATTTATTGCACGAGAATCATTTTATATAGTGATCACTGCCAGGATGTCTTGTTTGAGAACTTGTTAAAACATAACTTGGTGACAAATCTCGGAGATCAATGGATTGAAAACATTACTATGAAACACTCACTATTATGTATCATAAACAAATGCATTTGATGAGATAAGTTTTCACTTATATCCAATGTATAAAGTATAACAGTTTGAGGTCCAAAGCAATATTTCCATTCATTAGGTTTCATTTTGTTCCATTTCATTTTTATAAAGTACTGGGTTACTTCAAAAAAAAGAAACTTCTGTTGCGCCCAAAATAGGCACTACTTTGAAGTGACATTCAAGAAGAATTACATGTGTGACTTATGTCTGATCATGCATGTTATTTTTAGGTCACTGTTCATAATCCTTGTGGTGTAGCTCAGGGGGTTAATGAAGCGACTGAAGAAATACACATGTGCCCTGACGGTCATATTCTAACCCCAGTCAGAAAATGCAGTGGGTAAACGACTACCTGCTGGCTGATACAGAGATATCTGTACAACGTGTTCATAGTTTCGGACAGCAGTGAGACATATACATCAGCGGTCTAATATATCTACTGCAAAGATCTCTATTTAATCTCTAGCTCAAACATGACACATGTAGCTGAGCTGACACCAGCAACGCAACTGCAATGCTACATGTTCTGTGTAGGTTGTCCACTTCACTCCAGGATATTACGGACACGGTCTCCTGTCCTGAACTTTTCGCCTAAATCAGTGATGTCAGATGTGAGAGTCTAATTAGTTTGATGGAAGGAATGAAAGTCTAAAACATCCCGAATGCATTAGGTGATCGCAGGAAAGTTCCGAACAGGAACCAATTCCCTTAATCACATGAGCGGAGGAGGTCAACCTAATACTAGTTTTAAAATTGCAATATTCTTACATTTTAAGCTTTAGAAAAAAACACATTAGACTATCAGTAAAGTATACATGCGTCCTCTACTAGTTAAGCAGCTACTTGTATCGTTATAGATAATTTTCTCTTTTCAGCCACTCGTCTGCCCTCGCCTGTAGTGTCCTGCTGGACACATAGTAGGTTTCACCAGCCTCTCCCAGAGTGCTGGCTTTTACTCCTATCCCAAGCCCATGATGGGCGTCCGCAGGGGGGGGGGGGGGGCAAGGAGGGGCGCTTGCCCCTCCCCCCCCCCCCTGGAGCTCCCCTCCTTGCCCCCCTGCGGACGCCCATGGGTGCAGCCAGGCTAATGGCCTACGCTGGATAAAGGATCGCTCCCTGGAAGGGCACAGCTCACCACAATACCTCCTGTCCACTTACCAAAAGTCTTATTTTATGTCCAGACAGCATCGTAAAAAAAGTGAAATTTGGAGGTTTCCTCAGGGACTTTTGCAAGACTATGGCCTTTTTTTCCTCTCGTTTTCCTTCTGTTTGTGTACACTCTCTTACTTCATACCTAAAAAACACTTTTTGTCGCCGTCAGTCAGAGATTTCAGTTCCTTCCTCAAAAAATTTAGTTTATCTCAAACTGAAAGACGCGTAATAGTGTATTTTTCTCTAACAGATATCTGTGCGTTGGACGCACGTACTTTTGTTTAAAGTTGTATGTTTAAAACATTTGTCTCTTGCTTTGGAAGAAAAGTGGTGATAAGTCTACAGACCTATCGTATTCTGTGCTCAAAGGAAACGAGCTAGAGCTTTTCTCCGTAAGTCTGGGCCCTGCAGGGAGCAGAGGTGTTCCCTGTCAGAGGCCTCAACTCCCTGATGGGGCGCCTCACACTCCTCCTCGCTCCCGCTCCCGCCCATTGTCATTCTGTCTGTGGTTGATTATCACATACAGAATGACAATGGCCAGTTTGAGCACTTCCCACCCTGGAACCTCTAAAGCAAAGGAAAGGAGGACCTTTATCTCGCTATGAAACTGTTAAAGAAATGTAAATCAATCTGTTTTAATTATCTGTAATGAAAAAGAGAGATAGAGAAATGTTTGTGCATGTCTGTCTGTATACAATAATAAACACAAACAGCTCCTACAAAAAAAAATACAAGGGCCATTTCGAAAAATACCAGACTGACTGCAGGTAGCAGTAGAAAAGATTTGATTGTGCCAGTAAAGGTGAGCAGTAGGGGATGTGAAAGAACAGTAGTGTGTGCATGTGTGCGCTGTCCTGGGGGTTCCCACCCTTCACACCACCAATTATGAAAGATAGATCAGTAAAAGGATGGATTGGTGAGTGAAAGGGTGGATGATGGGCGAGAATGGGTGGATGGATGAGAGAAATGATTGATGAATTAGGTGAAAGGGTGAATGAATGGATGTATGGATGACTGAATGGATGGACGGGTGGAAGTGGTTGGATGGATGAGGGAATGGAATTCATGAGTGGAAGAGTGAGTGGATGAATGAGAGGATATATTAGGTAAAAGGGTGGATGGATGAGTGAAAGGATGGATTGGGTAGATGGTTGATGGATGGATAAGTCAAAGTGTGTCTGTATAGGTGAACGGGTAAGTGGTTGGATGGAAGAGTGGATGGATGGCTGGAAGAGTGGATGGATGAGTGAAAGGATGGGTTGGGGAAAGGGTAAATGGTTGGATTATTGAGTGAAAGGATGGATTCGGTGAAAGGGTGGATGGATGATGGATGGATATGCAATACCTCAAAAAGACCTGCACAATTGCTCAAAGCTGTGCGCATACTGAAAAACCGTGAAGTACACAAATGTCTCAACCTAATATAAACTTATTTTGACTTGTACTTAAGTGGTTGTCTATTTGCCTATTTTTATACTATCGCGCAACTTCCTCTGAAGTGTTTGTAAAACGTACTTTTTGTTCCGATTTGTCCTCAATTTTGACCTTCTGTCCTGAATTTTCATCCTGAATTTTGACCCTTTGTCCTGAATTTTTACACTTACCGTCCTGAATTTGCAGCCATGCCGGTTGGTCACCTTACATTAACTGGTGAGTTCACTTCGGGGTGCTGCGTTCACACATGAAGTCACCAAAAGTACAGAGTTCCCCGAATGTGTCTGCAAAGCATTCACCAACGCATCCATGGTACTTACAATGTGAAACGCTCAGATGTGCACATCTGGACAGGACTGAAGCCCAGAAGCATGACTGAAGCATGCACTTCCACTAGTAGGGAAAAGACACGCTGCAAGCCGCGCAGGAACCATGAGCCTCCTCCCCCATTCCACAACAGGGATTTCTCAAGAAATCTTCTGCGTGTAGGAGACGCTTTTGTTGACGATGGAGGCTCTATGGAGGCTCTAGACCATCACGTAATACAGAATATATACTGCTTGAACCTCCCACTTTCAAGAAGGAAAGATCGATGGCCCAATCCTTTTCAGGCAACGCAGTGAGAATCTGGAACTCACTTCCGCCTCAGCTCCAGACCACCACCTCCTCCCAGGCCTTCAAAACTGACCTCAAAGTTCTCCTCCTTCAAAGACACTTCCAAATTTAATTAATTGTAGAAAATTCTATTCTCCATGACTATGGAAGTTTCTTCCCAGTGTGTTCTTGTGTTGGAGTGTTTGCCATTTATTTCAATATTATCCTTCTACCTGTGTTTGGTACTCTTTTGTTACATGCATACTGGTGTGCAGTTTTCAATAAAGGGTGTTAGTAACCTAGCATTCCTTTATTTTGCCAGGATCAAATGTCTGGGTGTATGGTTGTCCATGCTATAGCTCAATGGTAAGTCTTGTGCCTCTGGTGGTGAAGTAGTGTGGCTCACTGGTTAGAGGCGGCAGACCCGAGAGCAGAGGACGGCCCGGGACCAGGGTTCGATTCCCGGCGCGGCAGGTTTCTGGACCAGGGTCAGCGGACTCGATAATTCTCTCGCCTCGGTGCCCACTCTGATCAGCGATCACACTCGGCAACTCTGGGCATTTAGCTTGCCTCATTTTCACTAACGGCCCCACCAGACCGCCGGGGATGCCTGGTCTCACCCTGGAGATACCCATTAAGGGACCATCTCTCAGGGAAGCCAGGAAGGGTTTCGCAGCGGTCGAAGCGCCTTGGGACCCTACGGGTAAGTAGTGCGCTATATAAATGCCTATACATACATACAAAGCCCTCACTGGACAGGGGTTCGAATCCTGCCAATGCTGTCATAGTATCCTAATGTGGTAAATTTTCAAAGCAGAGTAAGGGAGGGTGATCTTGCTGCACAAAGTAGATATTGCCAAGTATTGCCCAGGCACCTAGTCTCGACTTACCTGGCTCTGCGCCAAGTGACAGGAGGTTACCTGCTGGTGCATGCAGACAGTACGCCTCTTACTAAGTTTCAAGTGCCGCGCATAATGGAAGTTTGCTTGGAGTTGTCAGGCAATAAGGTTCAGGGCAAACGCTTCTGTAGCCATTCATTTCGGATAGGGGCAGCAACCACAGCCTTTAGGGCAGTCTTGCCGGCTGAGCACATCAAACAACTGGGGCCGTGGGAGTCCCGGTGCTACAACAGATGCATACCGTACTGAGGGCACAGAGTTAGACCAGGGGGTGGGACGAAGGTGGTGATGCACTGGCAGGATTAGGGGGGGCGCAAGGGGAAATATTGCGGCACCAGATGCCGGTGGCTTGCAGTGGAGTGTAATGAAGTACATTTTGTTTTAGATGTTATATTCATGTTCAGTCTTCAATAAAACGAGTTTGCAAATCTTCACCTCTTTATTTACCATTAACAAAGGTCTGGATGATTGGTCATTCAGGCGTCCTGAGGGTGTCACGGTGGGCGGAAAGCAGAAAATGGAGGCACGGCCTTACTGTCACAGAGATTATTTGGCTGGGATTCCCAGACATGCAATGGAATCTTTTGATGAAGAAGCTTCAACAGAGACTGGGCGGGAACTCTCCGCCCAATGTGTTGGTGATTCACCTGGGAGGAAATGATCTGGCTACTCTGGGTAGAAGGGTACTGTTGCAAGAAATGAGGGCTACAATGTGTGAGTTGAGCAACAAACTGGGGACCTGTTAATTATGGTGGTTTGAAATAACCCCCTGGCAGGTGTGGTAGGGGGCACCTTCAGGGGAAACAATGGAGACATTGTGCAGGAAGGTTAACAGCGCCATGCGTAAATTCACCGAAAAAAGTGGGTTTGGTTTCATCCGACATGGTTTACTGCACAGCAAGTTCATAGGGTGTTTTGATGAAGATGGGATACACCTGTCCAGAGTGGGAATGGACCTGTTCTTGCTTGATCTGATGGAGGCCTTGGAATCAGCAGGGTGTAGGTAACTAGGCCTATCATGGTGGGGGCCCCTGGGGTGACGGTGGCCATACCCAGTGCTGTGGCGAAGTTACAGGGCGATCCAAAGGCTGTAAGGTACAGAGGGGTACCCTCTGCATGAGCACCTCAAGAGTGCAAAGGACAAATATCCCAAGGGAGGTCCTAGCGTTGGACCCTGGAGGAGCGATGGGACACCGTTAGTCCTACGGGCGGTTGAGGACCTGAGCAACCGGGGGTTGCCTGCAACTCTCCGCCCCTTTCTGGGGGGCGTGAGTAAGGGGATGGACTGGCAGTCCACCGGAGGGAGGGGCTATCTCCTCCACAAATCTTACAAACACCGGTTGGCTAGGGCCACAGTGTAATTCGGCTCATCGGGTGGGCTGGTGGCGAGGGGCTGCCTATTCTTGGGTCGCCCGTAAGATAACCCATCATGTTGACATATTTGTTATGGAAATAAACATGCAGCAATTTTCTCCACAAAGAAGGTGTCTTGTCTGTTTATTTCTCCAGGATATTGCTGTGGGAGGGATCGGGAGTGTTGCCGATATTGGCCCTCACATGGCTTCGAAGCACACTCGGAGGGGCATGAAATGGACCCATGGGGAGGTGAGCAACAGATTCATTCATAAAACGGGAAAGTGGGGTTTGAGGGCAACCTCACAAAATACACAAACGGTCTCCGATTAAATTTGCGAAAGTTGTGGCATGTGGAGGGCCCCCCTTTAATTTTACGCTCTGGCTCATTTTGACGACTTCAGATGTTGCTCGTTTTGCGGTTGTAATGCTTTTGGGGCAATTACAAGTTTAAAAAAAAATTCTACATAAGAATTAGGGCTGCAGCCCACTAATTCGCGAGCCTGATTGAATTGGCAGTTGCGGTAAATTTCTGATTTCAGGCACACGCGCTGTGTGCTCTGTGACTCCTACAATCAAAATTCCGTAATCCTCGCAGCCATCTGGAAAAGCTTTGTTTTGTAGTGTTAATTATTGACAGTATTGGTGGGGGAAGCAGCCTCTGACCTCTAGGGGCTAAAGCCGGGTCACCGATCCCTCCCTGCATACTCACCGTATTTGTGATTTAAATGCCACTGGAGCGGCTGCGGAGCTGGCCCGGCCGGTTTTCAGCGCTGCCCAAGGAGGGGCAGATCGTCCGCTATTTTTTTGGGGAGAGGCCACTGCTCCGCCTGTGTTGTGGGCACAGGCCCTGTGGCCAAGTTAAACCCACGACCCCGCCCCCACCCTGGCCGGGCAACATTTGTTGCAGCATTTTCCATCAATGTCACATCAGTTGCACAAGGTGTGGGGCCAGCAGCAGAGTGAAAGTGACTGCAGAGTGAGTGACTGCAGAGTGAGAGTGACTGCAGAGTGAGAGTGACTGCAGAGTGAGAGTGACAGCATGAGTGACTGCAGAGTGAGAGTGACTGCAGAGTGAGTGACTGCAGAGAGAGTGACTGCAGAGTGAGAGTGACTACAGAGTGAGAGTGACTGCAGAGTGAGTGACTGCAGAGTGAGTGACTGCAGAGTGAGAGTGACTTTAGAGTGAGTGACTGCAGAGTGAGAATGACTGCAAGAGTGACTGCAGAGTGAGAGTGACTGCATGAGTGACTGCAGAGTGAGAGTGACTGCAGAGTGAGAGTGAGAGCATGAGTGACTGCAGAGTGAGAGTGACTGCAGAGTGAGTGACTGCAGAGTGAGTGACTGCAGAGTGAGTGACTGCAGAGTAAGAGTGACTGCAGAGTGTGAGTGACTGCAGAGTGAGAGTGACAGCATGAGTGACAGCAGAGTGAAAGTATTAGCAGAGTGACAGCAGAGTGAGAGTGACAGCAGAGTGAGAGTGACTGCAGAGTGAGAGTGACTGCAGAGGGAGAGTGACTGCAGAGTGAAAGTGACTGCAGAGTGAGAGTGACTACATGAGTGACAGCATGAGTGACAGCAGAGTGAGAGTGACAGCATGAGTGACAGCAGAGTGAGAGTGACAGCATGAGTGACAGCAGAGTGAGTGACTGCATGAGTGACAGCAGAGTGAGTGACTGCAGAGTGAGAGTGACTGCAGAGTGAGAGTGACAGCAGAGTGAGAGTGACTGCAGAGTGAGACTGGCTGCAGAGTATGAGTGACTGCAGAGTGAGAGTGACAGCATGAGTGACTGCAGAGTGAGAGTGACAGCATGAGTTACTGCAGAGTGAGAGTGACAGCATGAGTGAGAGTGACAGCATGAGTGACAGCAGAGTGAGAGTGACAGCATGAGTGACAGCAGAGTGAGAGTGACTGCAGAGTGAGAGAGACTCAGCGGTGTGAGTGTTCCAGAGAGAGCAGTGTATGCTTGTACGCTTACACGGTGCACTGACACACACAGGAGCTAAAACAAACAACAGCTGAACATGTGTCTTGGGAGCTTCATGGAGGCAGCCGGCCCTCTGTGAGGGGAGCAGCAAGGAGGGGACGCCCAAACCAATCAAGCGCAACTACTCACAACCTACTGTATGATTCAACACAGGCCAAAGGGCACACACATCAGATCACACACATAAGACCACACGCATAAGACCACACACCACACACACACACTCTCACCACCACACACTCACCACCACACACTCAACCACACACACAACCGCAAACACACACACACGCCACCAGCCGTCAGTGCATGCTTTCACCGGACACAAACACCACCAGCCATCAGTGCACGCTTTCACCGGGCGCAAACACCACCAGCCGTCAGTGCACGCTTTCACCGGGCACAAACACCACCAGCCGTCAGTGCAGGCTTCCACCAGGCACACACCACCAGACGTCAGTGCACGCTTTCACCAAACACACACACACCACCAGCCATCAGTGCACAATTTCACTAGGCACACACAACACCAGCCGTCAGTGCTTGCTTTCACCAGGCACACACACCACCAGCCGTCAGTGCACACTTTCACCAGGCACACACACCACCAGCCGTCTGTGCACGCTTTTACCGGGCACACACACCACCAGCCGTCAGTGCACGCTTCCACCAGGCACACACACCTCCAGCCGGCAGTGCACGCTTCCACCAGGCACACACACCACCAGCCATCAGTGCACAATTTCTACAGGCACACACACCACCAGCCATCAGTGCACACATCAATTGTTAATGCATTCACAATTAACTATTGTAGCAATCGCAGCATGGTGCACTTTACTTTTAAACATATTCATCTAAAGCGCAGCATTCCACCATTGCTACAATTCCAATCCAACCCACATAATTCCACTAGACACCACATGCATACACTCCATAACACATGGCTAAAAGACATTGCCATTTACAATGCCATTAGCTCTAACTCAAATAAATCCGAGACCTATTGCATTTCCAATGCTTGTTGTTAAATGGTGCAAATCCGCTCACTACTTGCTGGGAAATTAAAAAAAAGAAAAGGTTTCAATATCTGGGCGGAGCCTAACCACACAAGCACAAGCTTGCCTCTAATTGGCTGCCAACACTTCAAACCAGGAAGTGTTGGCAGCCGTCTTGTGCTTCGGATGGAGAGAAAAATGAAAAGGTGAGTGAAAGATTAAAAACAAGAAAAGGGGGCATGGTAAAAACACTCTGACCCCCAGGCCTGCTCAGGTGGTCCCACAGGGACCCCGAGGTCCAAAAAAAGCATTTATTTAAAAAACAAATCCGGGTGGGTCGCGCCGGGTGCGGGAATGCGTCCGAAAATGTAAAAAAAAATTGCGTTTTTTTGCTGTCTGCATGGAATCTAAGGAAGTGTTTTCAAAAGTGTACTTGTTTGTATTTCTCCGTAGTGAACCTAGCTGGGCCAGATTTCCAATTTGTGCTGTCAGCATTTGTATTATGCACTTCTGCCATTTGCATAGCACTGTAGCAGTTGTAGCCCTTGAGGCAGACCAGCAAAGTCTGTAGGCATTACTGTGCGCTTTAAGGCACTGTACTAATCCTATGTTTAAAAACTTTGATAGAAAAGCAGACCTTTGAGGTGAGCAAATTTAGAGTTTTGCTGGTGCTGAGAGTGCTCTATACTGGAGCAAACTTGCTTTCTGTGTCTGCCATAGCGATTTCTCTGTGCTCCCGCAGGTATGAAAAAAACTTACTTTTGAGTCTCTGATTTCCAATCCCAAAGCAGAACACTTGCAAGTCCTATGCACGCCGATAGACCAGTTACAGCCCGCAAAAGAAGTCATTAGTAGAAATTCATTTTCCCAATTATGTTTTCTAAAACTCCCACTTTTCTCTTCCAAAGTGTTGCCATGTATGCTGGAAGCACAACATATCATTGAGGGCAAAAGTGAGACTATAATAGCATACACAAAGACAGGGCGGACAGGGGGCATATTCTTTCACTTCCTGGGTCTGTCTTTATGGAATAAACTCCCCTTGGAGTTAAGAAGCATCACAGCTGCCCCCCAGTTCCGTAAGAATCTGAAAACAATGCTCTTCTCTAGCAAATGAGCAGGTTCCATTGCCCCATGCGGTAGTTCCACTGTCTCTGCCGAGTGTCAGGACACTCTTCGGAGTAACAATTGGGCTTTAAAAATTATTTTACATTTAAATTTACATCTCTTTCCACAAAAAAGGCAGACAGTTTCAAACAGTATGCTGAAATGCTTGCTTTTTATTACTAGTGGTGTAAAGCAGATGCTTTAGCCTTAGAACATTTGTGGAATTTCCTATCCATTCATCAGCATCTTTCTATGCACTTTTTAGGCATTATCGGATTGATTTTTTCAACTTAATCTATTTTATAATTATGAATAAATTCTAAATTTTGTAATAAACATTGTAAGTTAAAAATAAAGTTAATTATAAGAGCTATGCTTTAATTTACTACGAAACAGACAGCCTCAAGTGCGGTTACCTTGCAGACAACAGAGTCATGATTTGAATGGTGCAGCAGGTGCAGTGGCTCTGGGCCCTAAAGTTGTGAGAACTCCTCAAAACAGCTAATTTTGCTATTTTACTACTATACAGGCAGTCACAATTGCAGCTGGCTTGCAGTTAAAAGGGACTTGATTTAAATGTTGCAGCAGGTGCAGTGGCACCTGGGCCAAAACCTCTAGGGACCCCACTAAACAGCAAATATTGCCATATTTAACTACTATATAAGCAGTCACAAGTGAAGTTACCTTGCAGGCACGGGGGTCATGATTTCAAGGGTGCAGCAGGTGCAGTGACACCGGGGACCAAAGCTCTAGGAACCCCTCTAAATACCTATTACTGCAATATTTCACTATAAATCAGTCAGTCACACATGCAGTTACCTTACTGAATGGTGCAGCAGGTGCAGTGTCACCAGGGTCAAAAGTTGTCATAACTCCTCTAAATACCAAATATTTCTATATTTTACTGCTAAACAAGCAGTTATCTTGCAGGCACTAGGGACATGATTTGAATGGTGCAGCCGGTGCTGTGTCAGAACGCCTCTAAGCACATAATATTGCTATAACATCAATTAATAGTATTATTTCACTTCAATATTACATTTTTCAAAACGTTGCTATTACATACTAGCTCTATACCACTAATAAAAGCACAATATGTTGCCTTTTTGTACATATACTAGTCATAACTCTTTAACAGACTTTCTGTAACTTATATTGTACAACTACTCAGCAAAATACAACTTACAACAAAGAACAGCTTAATATTAATCTCATAGGTGAAACCTAATGCATTAACCAATACTTGTTTAAGTCGGAGCTGAGACTGTGCAACTGCATTGTTTTTACTTGCGAACTTTGAAACAGCTTTGAGAAGACTATCTTTATCATTCCAACCTCCCCTTTTCCTTTTTATTTATTCTTACCCCAGATGCCTTTTAATTTATCTTCTCCCAGAGCGCCTGAAATACTCCCTTCGGCGCAAGAATGCTGCGCCACATTCCAGCATTGATTAAGTTAATAATGTCAGAATGCCAGCTTGCTATGTAATCTCTCCATCTGTAAATTATTATTGGGTTTTGTGGAGCGCGTAGTAACCCGTGAGTATCCCAGCGCTGAGACCACGACACTCGAAAACAGAAGAGAGCCCGGGGGAAGGAGGGAGTATTACGGGAAAAGGTGAGATTTCAGCAATTTCCTAAAGCGGAGATGGTCTGGTTCCGTCCTTAGTTTGCGGGGGAGGGAGTTCCAAAGGCTGGCCGTGTGGACGGAGAATCGGCGGCCGCCTGTGCAGGCCTTTTTCAGTCTGTGGACTGTAATGAGGTGTTCATGATCTGAGCGGAGGGATCTTGTGGCTTTGTAGGGCGTGATGACGTTTTTGAGAATGGGGGGCCTTTGTCCTGTAGGAGTTTGTGGGCTAGGCAAAGAGCTTTGAACTTGACTCTTTCTCTTACTGGAAGCCAGTGAAGGAGTTTCAGCGCTGGTTTGGCTGAGGATCTGGCTGGGGTGTTGGTGAGAAGCCGGGCTGCTGAGTTCTGAATACTTTGCAGTTTGTTGAAGGTGAATTGGGGGGGCTCCAAGGTAGATGGCGTTGCTGTAATCCAGCCTGGATAGAATGAGTCCTTGGATGAGCAGTTTGCGCGAGAGGGTGGAGAGCAGAGGAAAGATTTTTCTCACTGATCTGAGTAGGCCGAAACAAGTGCCCGCGTTTTTTTTGCCTGGGTTTTAAAAGACAGGTCTCCCTCCAGCCAGATTCCCAGACTCTTGATTTCGGTCTTGGGGGCCGGGGGTTCACCCAGACAGGGGGGCCAGACATTGGGAGGAAGGGAGAGTCCTTTTTGACCAAGGAGCAGGATTTCGGTCTTAGACCCGTTAAGTTTTAGTGCTGAGTTGTTCATCCAGCCCTGAATTTTGGCGAGACAGGCGTGGAGGTTAGATGGTTCTCGATTAGGGTGTGATAGGGACACCACCAGCTGGGTGTCGTCAGCGTAGCTGATGATTTTCACTCCAAATGGGGTGACTACCTCCTCCAGTGGGGCCATGTAGACATTAAATAATGTCGGGCTGAGTGACGTGCCCTGCGGCACTCCGCACTGGAGGGGGACCACTGGGGAGGAAGTATCGTTTTCCCAGACTTCGAAGGAACAATGGTTTAGAAATGATGAAAACCAGGCTAAGGCCGTGCCCTCTACCCCAATGTCTCTGAGTCGCTGGATTAACACCCGGTGGTTGACAGTGTCGAACGCCGCGCTGAGGTCCAGAAGGATCACTGCCACTGATCCTCCTTCGTCCAGAATGCATCTGGTCTCTTCTACTACGGCCAGAAGGGCGGTGTCTGTGCCCTGACCCGGGCGAAACCCCGTCTGCGAACTCCTGAGCAAGTTGTTGGTCTCCAGATACTGGGAGAGCTTTTTATTCACCATCTTTTCAGTGATTTTACTGATGCAAGGCAGAAGGGATATAGGCCTGTAGTTGGCCAGATCCTGTGGGTCTAGTGAGGGTTTTTTGAGAAGTGCCTTTACAACGGCCATCTTCCAGCTGGGGGGGACTTTTCCCTGCAATAATGAGGAGTTAATGAGATCTGTGAGAGGGGGGGCAATGGTGGGAGCGATTTGTTTCAGGATGTGCATAGGCACCGGGTCACTAGGTGAGCCACTTTTAATTGTGGCGAGCGTGGTCAGGACTTCTTCCGTGGTGACCGGATCAAGAGTGTCAAGCTTGATGGGGAGGTGGGCTGAGGAAGGGTTGGGAGTGTGGTCGATGGGGGGCAGAGAGGCGAGCATTTTCTGTATTTTGTCGTTGAAATAGTTTGACAGTTTGTGGCATTTCTCCTCGGAGGATTTGCGATCAGAGGGACAGTTTTGCCGAGGGTCCGGGATTTTGAGGAGTTCTTTTAGAATGGCAAAAGTTTCTTTGGCTGAGCAGGAAGAGTTTTTTATTCTTTCGTCGAAGAATTGGGTTTTGGCGTTACGAATGGCAAATTTGTAGGTTTTTACGGAGGCACAAAAAGCGTCTTTTTGGGCTGTGGATTTGTTCTTTCTCCAAATACACTCTGTCCTTTTGCACTCTTTTCGTAACACATTGAGCTCAGCGGTGTACCAGGGGGCCGGGGTCACTCTTTTGGCTCATTTCACGGTGTTAGTTTTAGGGAGTGTGCAATCCAGTGAATGAGTGAGCCAGGCGTTAAACTGTGGATCGGCAGTGGCAGGGTCCAGGGCCGGGATGGGAGGGGTTTCCGCGAGCCTGGAAGCCCGTTCTTCGAGCGAGAGTTTGTGCCAGCGTCTCTCTGTGACTCTGGTGGAAGGCATATGAAGTGGCGGGGCCTGATGGTGCCAGTCGATACGAATCAGACAGTGAGCTGTCCTAAGCATGGGCGGAAAATCCGTTTCGCTCGCGGATTTTGCGGATTTTCGGTAAATTCGCAATCCGCGAGATTCGCGAATCTCCCGCAAAAACCAGCAAATCCGCGAGCAGCGGATTTTATGGCTTGCTCGCACTGTTCGCGTGAGTTCGCGGCTTCCCAGTACAACTTCGCGCCCCGCGAATAAGCGCTAAATTGCAGAAATACGATCTTAGCAAAACTGAAACTACTTACCAGGTTCAAAAGTTCAGGCTCATCATTAGTAGCCATTTCCTGTAGTGCTTCCTGAGGGGCCCCTCCAGAGTTCAGTTGCCAGTTGCAACTATTATGTGACCCTGCTCTGAACCTCAGAATAGTTACACATATGCCACAAAGGTCCTGAATTACAGCTAAGGGAGACAAGCAGGAGCCAGGCTGGAAGTTCAAATCCATTAATCAGCCCCTAATTCATTATTGTCAGTTGGGGCAGGGCAGGTGTTGTAACTAATTTTGCAACAATGAAAGCACTTAGCAAGTGCAAAAGATCACTAATCAGGAAGCACTAAGGAAGCAGGTGCCAGCTAAAAAAATATTCTGTGACACATTAATCAGCCCCAAATTAATTCAGGTCACTTGAGGCAGGGAAGGTGTGCTTTGCTTTGCCACAATAATGTACACTGACTGGACAACCAGAGGGTGCTGTGATGAAACAGAGGGTGGCATGGGTGGGCCAGAGGGTGGCATGAGTAGTCAGAGAGTGGCAGTGGTGACAGAGAGTGGCAGTGATGAAGAAGAGTGTCCCAAACAGGCTGGACACGTAGAAACAACAAGTTCGCAAAACTTGCGACCCGACAGGTAAGTTCGCGTTTGCGAAATTGTACAAAACCCTCGCGAACTGGCAGAAACCCGCGCGAACACAAAAAAAAAAATCCGCAAATTCGCGAGAATTCGCAGATTTTGCGGATTGCGAGTTCGCAAATCCGCAAAATTCGCGAACGCGAGATTCGCAAAATTCGCCCATGCTTAATCTGTCCATGGGAGCTGGTGGGGGGTGCGGGTCTTAAGATCAGGGACGTTGGTGAAGACGGGGTCCAGGAGGTGCCCTTTCACATGGGTCGCCTCTGTGTTAGCCAAACGGCGGTCGAAAGAGGAAAGATCGGTGAGGAGATCGGAGGCCGAACGATCATTGGGATCAAGAAAGTGGAGATTGAGGTCACCCAAGATAACAAAGTTGGGGCGGGTAGTGGCCAACAGGGTAACGGTCTCGACGAGCGAGCTAGGAAACTTGGCAGGGGCTCCTGGGGGTCGATAAATCAGTAGGCCTGAGAGGGAGGTGGCAGGTGAGATCTGTATGGCGAACTGGCAGCTTTCGCTGTCCTCGATGTTGCCGTTGTTAGTTCTGCAGGCGAGGTGCTCTCGATATATAATTGCCAGGCCCCCTCCTCTAAATACCAAATATTTCTATATTTTACTGCTAAACAAGCAGTTATCTTGCAGGCACTAGGGACATGATTTGAATGGTGCAGCCGGTGCTGTGTCAGAACGCCTCTAAGCACATAATATTGCTATAACATCAATTAATAGTATTATTTCACTTCAATATTACATTTTTCAAAACGTTGCTATTACATACTAGCTCTATACCACTAATAAAAGCACAATATGTTGCCTTTTTGTACATATACTAGTCATAACTCTTTAACAGACTTTCTGTAACTTATATTGTACAACTACTCAGCAAAATACAACTTACAACAAAGAACAGCTTAATATTAATCTCATAGGTGAAACCTAATGCATTAACCATTGCTTGTTTAAGTCGGAGCTGAGTCTGTGCAGCTGCATTGTTTTTACTTGCGAACTTTGAAACAGTTTTGAGAAGACTATCTTTATCATTCCAACCTCCCCTTTTCCTTTTTATTTATTCTTACCCCAGATGCCTTTTAATTTATCTTCTCCCAGAGCGCCTGAAATACTCCCTTCGGCGCAAGAATGCTGCGCCACATTCCAGCATTGATTAAGTTAATAATGTCAGAATGCCAGCTTGCTATGTAATCTCTCCATCTGTAAATTATTATTATTATTGGGTTTTGTGGAGCGCGTAGTAACCTGTGAGTATCCCAGCGCTGAGACCACGACACTCGAAAACAGAGGAGAGCCCGGGGGAAGAAGGGAGTATTACGGGAAAAGGTGAGATTTCAGCAATTTCCTAAAGCGGAGATGGTCTGGTTCCATCCTTAGTTTGCGGGGGAGGGAGTTCCAAAGGCTGGCCGTGTGGACGGAGAATCGGGGGCCGCCTGTGCAGGCCTTTTCCAGTCTGTGGACTGTAATGAGGTGTTCATGATCTGAGCGGAGGGATCTTGTGGCTTTGTAGGGCGTGATGACGTTTTTGAGAATGGGGGGCCTTTGTCCTGTAGGAGTTTGTGGGCTAGGCAAAGAGCTTTGAACTTGACTCTTTCTCTTACTGGAAGCCAGTGAAGGAGTTTCAGCGCTGGTTTGGCTGAGGATCTGGCCGGGGTGTTGGTGAGAAGCCGGGCTGCTGAGTTCTGAATACTTTGCAGTTTGTTGAAGGTGAATTGGGGGGGCTCCAAGGTAGATGGCGTTGCTGTAATCCAGCCTGGATAGAATGAGTCCTTGGATGAGCAGTTTGCGCGAGAGGGTGGAGAGCAGAGGAAAGATTTTTCTCACTGATCTGAGTAGGCCGAAACAAGTGCCCGCATTTTTTTTGCCTGGGTTTTAAAAGACAGGTCTCCCTCCAGCCAGATTCCCAGACTCTTGATTTCGGTCTTGGGGGCCGGGGGTTCACCCAGACAGGGGGGCCAGACATTGGGAGGAAGGGAGAGTCCTTTTTGACCAAGGAGCAGGATTTCGGTCTTAGACCCGTTATGTTTTAGTGCTGAGTTGTTCATCCAGCCCTGAATTTTGGCGAGACAGGCGTGGAGGTTAGATGGTTCTCGATTAGGGTGTGATAGGGACACCACCAGCTGGGTGTCGTCAGCGTAGCTGATGATTTTCACTCCAAATGGGGTGACTACCTCCTCCAGTGGGGCCATGTAGACATTAAATAATGTCGGGCTGAGTGACGAGCCCTGCGGCTCTCCGCACTGGAGGGGGACCACTGGGGAGGCGGTATCGTTTTCCCAGACTTGGAAGGAACGATGGTTTAGAAATGATGAAAACCAGGCTAAGGCCGTGCCCTCTACCCCAATGTCTATGAGTCGCTGGATTAACACCCGGTGGTTGACAGTGTCGAACGCCGCACTGAGGTCCAGAAGGATCACTGCCACTGATCCTCCTTCGTCCAGAATGCATCTGGTCTCTTCTACTGCGGCCAGAAGGGCGGTGTCTGTGCCCTGACCCGGGCGAAACCCCGTCTGCGAACTCCTGAGCAAGTTGTTGGTCTCCAGATACTGGGAGAGCTTTTTATTCACCATCTTTTCAGTGATTTTACTGATGCAAGGCAGAAGGGATATAGGCCTGTAATTGGCCAGATCCTGTGGGTCTAGTGAGGGTTTTTTGAGAAGTGCCTTTACAACGGCCATCTTCCAGCTGGGGGGGACTTTTCCCTGCAATAATGAGGAGTTAATGAGATCTGTGAGAGGGGGGGCAATGGTGGGAGCGATTTTTTTCAGGATGCGCATAGGCACCGGGTCACTAGGTGAGCCACTTTTAATTGTGGCGAGCGTGGTCAGGACTTCTTCCGTGGTGACCGGACCAAGAGTGTCAAGCTTGATGGGGAGGTGGGCTGGGGAAGGGTTGGGAGTGTGGTCGATGGGGGGCAGAGAGGTGAGATTTTCTGTATTTTGTCGTTGAAATAGTTCGACAGTTTATGGCAATTCTCCTCGGAGGATTTGCGATCAGAGGGACAGTTTTGCCGAGGGTCCGGGATTTTGAGGAGTTCTTTTAGAATGGCAAAAGTTTCTTTGGCTGAGCAGGAAGAGTTTTTTATTCTTTCGTCGAAGAATTGGGTTTTGGCGTTACGAATGGCAAGTTTGTAGGTTTTTACGGAGGCACAAAAAGCGTCTTTTTGGGCTGTGGATTTGTTCTTTCTCCAAATACGCTCTGTCCTTTTGCACTCTTTTCGTAACACATTGAGCTCGGCGGTGTACCAGGGGGCCGGGGTCACTCTTTTGGCTCGTTTCACGGTGTTAGTTTTAGGGAGTGTGCAATCCAGTGAATGAGTGAGCCAGGCGTTAAACTGTGTATCGGCAAAGGCAGGGTCCAGGGCCGGGACGGGAGGGGTTTCCGCGAGCCTGGAAGCCCATTCTTCGAGCGAGAGTTTGTGCCAGCGTCTCTCTGTGACTCTGGTGGAAGGCATATGAAGTGTCAGGGCCTGATGGTGCCAGTCGATACGAATCAGACAGTGATCTGTCCACGGGAGCTGGTGGGGGGTGCGGGTCTTAAGATCAGGGACGTTGGTGAAGACGGGGTCCAGAAGGTGCCCTTTCACATGGGTCACCTCTGTGTTAGCCAAACGGAGGTCGAAAGAGGAAAGATCGGTGAGGAGATCGGAGGCCGAACGATCATTGGGATCAAGAAAGTGGAGATTGAGGTCACCCAAGATAACAAAGTTGGGGCGGGTAGTGGCCAACAGGGTAACAGTCTCGACGAGCGAGCTAGGAAACTTGGCAGGGGCTCCTGGGGGTCGATAAATCAGTAGGCCTGAGAGGGAGGTGGCAGGTGAGATCTGTATGGCGAACTGGCAGCTTTCGCTGTCCTCGATGTTGCCGTTGTTAGTTCTGCAGGCGAGGTGCTCTCGATATATAATTGCCAGGCCCCCTCCTCTACCGAGGGGTCTGTTTTGGGAATGGATATGGTAGCCGGGGGGGAGGGCCTTAATGATATCGGAGTCAGAGCAGGGGGTGAGCCACGTTTCCGTGAGACAAACATTGCCAAACCCAATAGGTCAATTTGAGGCATATTGGGTTTGCTAGTATTTTTAGCAATGCTGTAGAGCATCCCCGATGCTGACCAGCATGGCCAAAGGCATTCAATTTAAAACAAAACAAGCATTGGAAATGCAATAGGTCTCGGATTTTTTTGAGTTAGAGGTAATGGCATTGTAAATGGCAATGTGTTTTATCCATGTGTTCACCCTGCACACTGATACACTGCAGTCACTGTCACTCCGCAGTCACTATCACTCTGCAGTCACTCTGCAGTGACTCTGCACTCACAGTCACTCTGAATCTGCACTCTGAATCTGCACCCTGCACTCTGAACTCTGCACTCACAATATGCACTCACAATCTGCACTCTGCACTCACAAATGCACTCTTCACTCACACTCTGCACTCTGAATCTGCACTCTGCACTCACACTGCACTCTGAATCTGCACTCTACACTCACAATCTGCACTCTGAATCTGCACTCACAAACTGCACTCACAATCTGCACTCACAATCTGCACTCTGCACTCCCAATCTGCACTCTGCACTCACAATCTGCACTCTGCACTCACAATCTGAACTCTGCACTCACAATCTGCACTCTTTCCTCTGAATCTGCACTCCGAACTCTGCACTCTGAACTCTGCACTCTGCACTCACATTCTGCACTCTGCACTCACAATCTGCCCTCTGCACTCTGCACTCACACTCTGCACTCTGAATCTGCACTCTGCACTCACACTCTGCACTCAGAATCTGCACTCTGAACTCACACTCTGCACTCTGTACTCACACTCCACACTCTGAATCTGCACTCTGCACTCACAATCTGCACTCTGCACTCTGCACTCACAATCTGCACTCTGCACTCACACTCTACACTCTGAATCTGCACTCTGAATCTGAATCTGCACTCACACTCTTTCCTCTGAATCTGCACTCCGCACTCTGAACTCTGCACTCACATTCTGCACTCACAATCTGCACTCTGCACTCACACTCTGCACTCACACTCTGCACTCTGAATCTGCACTCTGCACTCACACTCTGCACTCAGAATCTGCACTCTGTACTCACACTCTGCACTCTGAATCTGCACTCTGCACTCACAATCTGCACTCACAATCTGCACTCACAATCTGCACTCTGCACTCACAATCTGCACTCTGCACTCACACTCTACACTCTTTATCTGCACTCTGAATCTGCACTCTGAATCTGCACTATGCACTCATACTCTGCACTCTGAATCTGCACTCTGAATCTGCACTCTGTACTCACACTCTGCACTCTGAATCTGCACTCTGAATCTGCACTCTGCACTCTGAATCTGCACTCTGAACTCTGCACTCATATTCTGCACTCTGCACTCTGCACTCTCACACTGCACCAACAATCTGCACTCACAATCTGCACTCTGCACTCTGAATCTGCACTCTGCACTCACAAACTGCACTCACAATCTGCACTCTGCACTCACAATCTGCACTCTGCACTCACAATCTGCATTCTGCACTCTGAATCTGCACTCTGCACTCTGAATCTGCACTCTGCACTCTGAATCTGCACTCTGCACTCACAAACTGCACCCTGCAGTCACAAACTGCGCTCTGCACTCACAATCTGCACTCTTCCCTCTGAATCTGCACTCTGAACTCTGCACTCTGCACTCTGAACTCTGCACTCACATTTTCCGGATGATGCCATCATTGATATCATCAAGGATGTCACTTGAGATGTCATTAGTGATGTCATTAAGGATGTCATTGACCGGGGGGGGCATCTTGTCACTAGGTGCAAGATGGCCACTACTAGTGAGGCTCTGCTGGCTGGACGGATCATCCACCATTTATCCTGCAGATCGGGCCACTGACAGCACCTGAAAAAGACAGGAAATGTATTTGATCTGTCAGTGAAGCTGCTGATAGCAGTTTTGTCAATGGTGGCGGACTGAGGAGGGCGAAATTCACAGGAGAGCTGAACAGCGGGGGTGGCCTCTGGCACCAAGATGGTGGGCTGGAGTGCCTAAGCTGAATGGGGGATACTGCACTGTCTGCGGATCGGGGAAGTGTGCAGTGAGCCTGCTGGATGGCGGTTCAGAGAGGAGCGGAAAGGACATGTATGGCGGCCAGGGATCCGACCCACCTGGCCCGTGGGGAGTAGCCGCGGCCATGTTCTGCGCTGGGCCCCCGGTGCCACGGAGGAACTGTGAGCCGCAGTGAGCCCTGAGAAGTGGGAGGATTGAGGCAGAGAGTCACGCCAGATGATGTGGTGTGGCGTGCCTCCCTGCGAGACAGGGGCGAATGTGAGTGAGTGTCTGCCTGGCTGAGGGGATTTCGTCCGGGAGGCCGTCCAGCAGGAAAGAGTTGTGGTCCGGCTTCGAATTCCAGTGGTGGGGGCTGAAAGGACGAGCAGGTGGGGAGAGGCGATGTCAGAGGATTCAGTGAGATCCCAGCCTGTCGTTTCCAGTGGTGGGGGCTGCAGTGAGGAGCAGGCTGGGAGAGGCCATGTCAGAGGCCTCTGCGCGCCAGGCATCTGGCTTCAATTACCACGGGCCCACAAGCTTTGGTAGGGAGCCAGCATTCGCGCACACAAAGCTGAAAAAAAAATTCACTGGAAAGAGGTGAATGCGCGGCGGCCCCTGACAGCTGGTAATTGATGAATTATAGCCTCCTGCTGCGCGTGCCCGCACGGAATATGCAGGAAGTGGAGCACCTCTACAGACTATGGCCTATTGCGTGCTGCCATGTAAAAACACAGCGATGCGAAGGCCAATTGCCATGCAGCTGCCATAAATAACGAACTCAATTCACGCGCTTCTCTGGAATTCGTAGGTTAGATTTTTGAAGTTCTCTCAAAAGGACTCTGAATCCACACCCACTTCGTGGGATGTAGGCCGAGCCCTAAAAACCGCTAATGTTGCATCATTTTGTAGTGCACTGGATAATGTCTCTCAGGGGAACACTGGTTTCTGCACATAAGGGGTGTACTCTGAGGTCGTTTACTCAGTGAAATGGCATATTCAGTCTACCAACCAAGCATCCCTCCCCTTTATTTAAAGAAGTTGTAATTCCGAATAATTAGTAAACTCATTTATTTATTGCACGAGAATCATTTTATATAGTGATCACTGCCAGGATGTCTTGTTTGAGAACTTGTTAAAACATAACTTGGTGACAAATCTCAGAGATCAATGGATTGAAAACATTACTTTGAAACACTCACTATTATGTATCATAAACAAAAGCATTTGATGAGATAAGTTTTCACTTATATCCAATGTATAAAGTATAACAGTTTGAGGTCCAAAGCAATATTTCCATTCATTAGGTTTCATTTTGTTCCATTTCATTTTTATAAAGTACTGGGTTACTTCAAAAAAAAGAAACTTCTGTTGCGCCCAAAATAGGCACTACTTTGAAGTGACATTCAAGAAGAAATACATGTGTGACTTATGTCTGAACATACATGTTATTTTTAGGTCACTGTTCATAATCCTTGTGGTGTAGCTCAGGGGGTTAATGAAGCGACTGAAGAAATACACATGTGCCCTGACGGTCATATTCTAATCCCAGTCAGAAAATGCAGTGGGTAAACGACTACCTGCTGGCTGATACAGAGATATCTGTACAACGTGTTCATAGTTTCGGACAGCAGTGAGACACATACATCAGCGGTCTAATATATCTACTGCAAAGATCTCTATTTAATCTCTAGCTCAAACATGACACATTTAGCTGAGCTGACACCAGCAACGCAACTGCAATGTTAAATGTTCTGTGTAGGTTGTCCACTTCACTCCAGGATATTACGGATACGGTCTCCTGTCCTGAACTTTTCGCCTAAATCAGTGATGTCAGATGTGCGAGTCTAATTAGTTTGATGGAAGGAATGAAAGTCTAAAACATCCCGAATGCATTAGGTGATCGCAGGAAAGTTCCGAACAGGAACCAATTCCCTTAATCACATGAGCGGAGGAGGTCGACCTAATTAATACTAGTTTTAAAATTGCAATATTCTTACATTTTAAGCTTTAGAAAAAAACACATTAGACTATCAGTAAAGTATACATGCGTCCTCTACTAGTTAAGCAGCTACTTGTATCGTTATAGATAATTTTCTCTTTTCAGCCACTCGTCTGCCCTCGCCTGTAGTGTCCTGCTGGACACATAGTAGGTTTCACCAGCCTCTCCCAGAGTGCTGGCTTTTACTCCTATCCCAAGCCCATCCAACACAGATTCTACGAGTGACGTGGGCCGGGCAATAACAGGGCTCGAGCTCACATGCTTGCGGCCAGTTGTATGTGCAGTAAGCATGTGTCCGTGTTGTTCATTTATTTCGCTTGTGGGAGTAGGGCCCACAACTGTACAATGGTGAAGAGGTGGTCTGAGCCCACATGTGTGCTGGCAGCAGCTCTGTTATTACTCATTGGGGAAGTATAGCCCAATTCTTAGCCAGCACCTCATCTGATGCTAGCAGGACCATGGCTGAGGCGCCGGGGACGTGTCATGCCTGTACACAGGGCAGAGAAAAGGCCTCTCTGCGAGAAAGCACAATGGCGCCTGATTGCTAGCTCCCCTGCAGGGCTGCCCCGGGACCACAAAGGGGGCCCTCCTAAGAGGGCGGCCCCCCTTAGTGCCACACGATGGCACACGAGTCAGCCACCCAGTGTTTTGGAGCCCTCAAGGGTCCACATGCCCTCGTCACTTCCGGGCATGTTATCACGTTGAGTTTTGTGCTTGATGGTTGTGTTTCTGCAACTCCGAGGCAAGTTGTCAGACCTCCCGTCTGGTGTCCACTGGGAGCAATGGAGCGGGGTATGGAAGGTGACTCGCAGCCCCGTCGGGTACACAGGCTCCCACGGTTGGTGGGCACGATGCTGTCACAGGCTGGCTCGCAGTGCAGGCTTTGGCAAGAAGGGTGTGAGTGGCATTGAGCAAACAAAGGGCATTCTCTCGGAGGAGGGTAAGAATACCCTTAATTCAAGCACAATCGGAGTCGCCCTCCCTGTGGTTGGAGTGTCGGGCCCCTGCTTCCCGTGGTGGGGAACAGCCCCATATGGCGGGTGTGCGGTCTACGGAGGAACCGCATTCTCGTGGTCTCGTCTGGGGGAGGGTTTAGGATGGAGTGTCAGCTTATCCTCCCCCATACGCCCCTGTTTGCACAAGGGGGATGTGCATGGTTCGCATTGGTGGGCCTGGCAGGGAGGAGGGAGGGCCATGGAAGATGGTAGTCTGCTCGATACCAACTGCTCCTTCTTTGGGCAATTCATCGCTTCTTCCCAGAGCAAGATCTTAAAACCCTGTTCCAATCGCTTTTCCTCTCCAGACTGAACTACTGCAATTCTCTTCTTACTGGCCTCCCCAAATCCCACCAGTCCCCCCTCAAATCTGGTCTCCATTCATCAGCTCGTTTCATTTATGGGGCCAAAAGAAGCGACCACATCACCAAAAGAGACCATAATATCCATCCTCCGCTGGCTTCCCATCGAGGCTAGAGCTATCTACAAGACTGCCTGTATCACTCACAAAGCCTTGCACTCCTCCTTTCCTCACTACCTGGCGAATAAACTGAAACTCTATGGAGGCTCTAGACCATCACGTAATACAGAATATATACTGCTTGAACCTCCCACTTTCAAGAAGGAAAGATCGATGGCCCAATCCTTTTCAGGCAACGCAATGAGAATCTGGAACTCACTTCCGCCTCAGCTCCAGACCACCACCTCCTCCCAGGCCTTCAAAACTGACCTCAAAGTTCTCCTCCTTCAAAGACACTTCCAAATTTAATTCATGCCCTCTCTTTTATCTGAAGTAAGACCTTCCATTGTAGAAAATTCTATTCTCCATGACTATGGAAGTGTCTTCCCAGTGTGTTCTTGTGTTGGAGCGTTTGCCATTTATTTCAATATTATCCTTCTACCTGTGTTTGGTACTCTTTTGTTACATGCATACTGGTGTGCAGTTTTCAATAAAGGGTGTTAGTAACCTAGCATTCCTTTATTTTGCCAGGATCAAATGTCTGGGTGTATGGTTGTCCATGCTATAGCTCAAAGGTAAGTCTTGTGCCTCTGGTGGTGAAAGCCCTCACAGGACAGGGGTTCGAATCCTGCCAATGCTGTCATAGTATCCTAATGTGGTACATTTTCCAAGCCGGGCAAGGGAGGGTGATCTCGCTGCGCAAACTAGATATTGCCAAGTATTGCCCGGGCACCTAGTCTCGACTTACCTGGCTCTGCGCCCAGTGACAGGAGGTTACCTGCTGGTGCATGCAGACAGTACGCCCCTTACTAAGTTTCAAGTGCCGCGCATAATGGAAGTTTACTTGGAGTTGTCAGGCAACAAGGTTCAGGGCAAACGCTTCTGTAGCCATTCATTCCGGATAGGGGCAGCAACCACAGCCTTTAGGGCAGTCTTGCCGGCTGAGCGCATCAAACAACTGGGGCGGTGGGAGTCCCAGTGCTACAAGAGATGCATACCGTACTGAGGGCACAGAGTTAGGCCAGGGGGTCCGGCGAAGGTGGTGATGCGCTGGCAGGATTAGGGGGGCACAAGGAGAAATATTGCGGCACCAGATGCCGGTGGCTTGCAGTGGAGTGTAATGAAGTACATTTTGTTTTAGATGTTATAATCATGCTCAGTCTTCAATAAAACGAGTTTGCAAACCTTCACCTCTTTATTTACCAGGAACGAAGGTCTGGATGATTGGTCATTCAGGCGTCCTGAGGGTGTCACGGTGGGCGGAAAGCAGAAAATTGGAGGCACGGCCTCACTGTCACAGAGATTATTTGGCTGGGATTCCCAGACATGCAATGGAATCTTTTGATGAAGAAGCTTCAACAGAGACTGGGGGGGAACTCTCCGCCCAATGTGTTGGTGATTCACCTGGGAGGAAATGATCTGGCTACTCTGGGTAGAAGGGCACTGCTGCAAGAAATGAGGGCTACAATGTGTGAGTTGAGCAACAAACTGGGGACCTGTGTATTATGGTGGTTTGAAATAACCCCCCAGCATTTGTGGTAGGGGGCGCCTTCAGGGGAAACAATAGAGACCTTGTGCAGGAAGGTTAACAGCACCATGCGTAAATTCACCGAACAAAGGGGGTTTGGTTTCATCCGGCATGGTTTACTGCACGGCAAGTCCATAGGGTGTTTTGATGAAGATGGGATACACCTGTCCAGAGTGGGAATGGACCTGTTCTTGCTTGATCTGATGGAGGCCTTGGAAGCAGCAGGGTGTAGGTAACTAGGCCTATCATGGTGGGGGGCCCTGGGGTGACGGTGGCCATACCCAGTGCTGTGGCAGAGTTACAGGGCGATCCAAAGGCTGTAAGGTACAGAGGGGTAACCTCTGCACGAGCACCTCAAGAGTGCAAAGGCCAAATATCCCCAGGGAGGTCCTAGCGTTGGACCCTGGAGGAGCGACGGCACCCCGTTAGTCCTACGGGCAGTTGTGGGCCTGAGCAACTGGGGGTTGCCTGCAACTCTCCGCCCCCTTTCTGGGGGGCGTGAGTAAGGGGATGGACTGGCAGTCCACCGGAGGGAGGGGCTATCTCCTCCCCCAAATCTGGCAAACACTGGTTGGCTAGGGCCACAGTGTAATTCGGCTCATCAGGTGGGCAGGTGGCGAGGGGCTGCCTGCCCTGGGATTGCCCGTAAGATAACCCACCATGTTGGCATAATTGTTGTGGATGTAAACATGCAGCAATTTTCTCCACAAAGAAGGTGTCTTGTCTGTTTATTTCTCCAGGATATTGATGTGGGAGGGATGGGGAGTGTTGCCGATATTGGCACTATGCTGCCACCCACCATACAGACCGGATCTGGCATGAGAAATCTGGGAAAGGGGGTGGAGTGCCACAGCCAGCACCTCTCTCGAGGCGCCTACATGCTGCTGACCTGTACCGCAAGAGGCAGACCCCCACCTGCAGCACCCGCTTGGGAGACGGAATGGTGCCTAAAAAAGACCGGGGGCTGACATTGGTGAAAGAAGACTTGGCGGCCTCTCCTGCTACTTCCACAAGGCCTGCAGTGCCCAGACCATGTGATAGAGAAATAGGAGAGCCAGGCCAGCTGCGGTGGAGAAGCATGGCAAGAAGCGTGCTGACGGGTGTGCCGACTAACAGATGACGCCCTGGCCGCAGGCAAGAGTAGTGTTCGGCTGCATCCATGGTGAGTGTCATCCCCCTGCAGCTATTCATACATAGCCCGCAAGGAAAAGCACAGCCCACAGCACTAGGAAGGCTGCCTTGGCCCATCTTTAAAGTGGCAGCACCGAGTGACTTGTAGAAGCAGCCTCGACCAGAGCTAACGTTGTGAGAAGATGAGCTGCCCTGCTGCACCTGCATTGCATCTCCATCCCCAGAATGGCCCACAGTTACAGAGAGACTTCCACCGCTGGGATGGATTAGCCGCAGCGCCACCTAGCAGTCGTTTTGCTGCACGCACCTGGCAACAGTAATATGTACAGGAAGCAGCTTCTAGGGGTCTAAGCTTTTGAAAGGGACATGCTTCTCTGCCACCCGGCATATCCTGCATTGGCCCTAAGAAGCCACAAAAGACTGCAGCGCCACAATGAAGCCGCTCTCAGAGTGGGGCTGGAGTGCTGGTATTAACAATGTCCCCTACCCTGTTCGTCCTCACTCAGCAGAGCAGGGGCATAAGTGTGTTGGGCCCCAAGTGAAGTAAATGAGCATGTCCCAGACAGAGTCGGTGGGGAGAAAAAGCTGAGGTAGGCGCAGTGTGCATTTCATGCCCCCTGGTAGCTGTATGGCACCACTATAGGGCAGAATGAGAATAATGGTCATCTACTGCAATGACCCTGCTATCCACGAGTTAACACCTGTCTGCAGGTGAATTAGCTCACACTGTAGGAGAAAGACGAGTCTGGCGAAGAGAGTGCTCCATGCCCCTGGTGGTAAATGGCACGATTACAAGCTGCCTTGGCAGACAAGAGAAACGGATGGACTTTCTCAACAAAAAGAGGGAGGAGAACAGTTATGCCCTAGGTGGCAAGTGGACACCACAGCAAGTCAAGTAAGGAGCTGTCTGCCATCTATCTCAAACATACGACCAGCGCCTCCTGTGCTCCCCAGAGAAAAGAGAGGAGAAAAGGCTTAGCATGGCCTGAATGGAGGAGGGAAAGCATCTACACCTCAACTGCAGTAGCACTGCCCCGCAGTGGGCCATAGACTGTTCAGGGAGTGTTCTCCCCAACACTGCCTTAAAGACTGAGTCGCTCACTGACCCACTACAGGTATGAGGAGAGTTGCACATTCCCTAGTGGCCACCACCACCAATGGAAGGAGATCTCACCTCCCATGGTAATCTCAAGTTGCACCCTGAATACCTTTTCCAGGAGAAGAAAGGTATGGAAGAGATGGCAGACTGGATCCATGAAGGCAAACCTACCTCCAACACTGTTCATAACCTGGCTGATGCACCTGTGAGAAGATGGCCAGTCAAACAGACAGGGCAGGACCTGCAAGTGGTCTAAGATGGGAGAAGATGCACAGTATTACGGACAGGACGGGGCTGGAAGGAGCTCCCTGTGAGGAGAACTGATGATACGTTGCTGAAGCCACCTCGCCCAAACTGAAGAGCAGAACGCATGCAACGCATAGCAGGATGCCACATGGTATGCAAGAGTTATAAAGAGAGAAGAGCGTGCGACCAGACCTGCCACACTGAAATACCTGATGCCCACTGCTGTGTAAGAGCAAAAGATCACAGGGTAAAAAGACCAATAACTCATGCCACTAATGGAGACACCTACAGGCACAAGCCAGCCATCGAGGTGGTGCGACGTCTCTGTTGACAGCTCAGTGGGGGAACCAAATGTAAGCTGCCAGCAAGCATGAACCTCGTTTCTGCTGCATGCTTCCTGGTGCAACCATCCTTTCCCATGGCATCTCTGCTAATGACTGCACATGCCAGAAGGGGAAAAACAGCACCAATGAATACACCAAGCTACGTAGATGCAAGGTCCCAACAGTCACCCTCACTCCCTACCAGTCTATGTCACCTGTCATCCCGGTCATCTAATGGCAACTACTCCATCATTGCCATGTTCATCACCCGAACCAACGAGGGAGCATCTAATCACCAGGGTGGAGCCTTACACCCACAGAATATCATGGGACCAACAAGGAACTACTCACAATGTGAGAGATCATAGTCCAGAGACAATCTGATAGCCCACACGCAGCTGGGTCCTGTTGGCAAGGACACCGACCATGCGTCATCCAACCTTGCGGTTGCACAAATGAATTGGCCGTAGTTTCTGTTAGCAATCCTGCAGTTGTCCTCAGGCAGTGCACACGCAGCCCTACGCAGACCATGCTGTTCTGTAGCAACCCATCAGAATGGACCTAAAGAGAATCCCTGAACGAGAGATGGTCTGGAAGTTGCTACACCAACAAGCTACAAAGAGGTGCCGGGGCCTCAGAGGAAGATGTCCCAAACATTGTCGATGCCATCCCAGTACTGAAAAGGTTGTCCTTCACAGAGTCAGGATGCTCCAAGAGTAAGCTCTGCAATGGCTCCACTGATGCTCCTGATACCCTTAGTTATGAACTGTTTACGCCAATCACATCACTGTGAGAGCACGCAGGACCAGCCAACAGTGTGTGAGTGGGCATTAGCCCACTGGCATGCTGTCAGAGGATCCAGACACCACTGTGTTTGTGTGCATTGGCAGCTAGTTAAACCATAGATACATGCAGAGAGGGCCGGGTGCTCCAAGCTGCACCTGTCCGCTGCTGTTTTTGGGATTATCTCTCAAGGCAGAGACTACGTGGTGTTTAGTGTGTTTTATTTTATTCCCACAGGTTGGCCTTTTTTTGTTTTGAATAAAGTTAGGAAGGAACATAGTGTCCTGCTGTCACACTCACCCACTCAGAGACTCATTCACAATGTCATGTACCCACTGACAGACCCACTCAGAAACTCACACAATCACTCACAGAACCACTCAGAGACTTAAGCACCCAGTCACTGGCCCACTCAGAGAATCGCATTCATACTCATAGTCTCACTCAGCGACTCACACTTGCACTCATAGATCAACTCTAACACCCATGCACCCACTTACAGATCCACTTACAGACTTATACACCTACTCAGACCAAGACAAAGACTTATGCACCCACTCAGACACTCACACACCCAGTTACTCACCCACTCAGAGATGTATGCACCTGTTCAAAGACTCATTGAGAAACTCCCACTCGTAGACCCAGTCAGTAACTCATGCACCCACTCACACACTAATACACCCACTCACAGACACTCTGAGAGATGCACAGAACCAATGAGAGACTCATACACCCACTTGCATACCACGCAGATACTTATGCACCCACTCATAGATCCAATCAGATACTCATGTATTTACTGTCAGACCCAGTGAGACACCCATATACCTACTCACAGACCCACTCAGAGACTTACGCACCCATTCAGAGACTCATTGAGAGACTCTCACTCGTAGACCCAGTCAGAGACTCATGCACCCACTCACAAATCCACTCAGATACTAACACACCCACTCACAGATGCACAGAGCCACTGAAAAACGAATGCACCTACTTGCATACCACTCAGATACGTATGCACCAACTCACAGACCCACTCACAGACTCATACATCGGCTCACAGAACCACTCAGAGAAATAAGTATGAGCCCCAATCTGAAAGAAAAATCGACAATAAAAAATTGGCTGATAAAAACCTCGGCACAAATTCATGCACCCTTCAATCAAACAAAGTTAACACCAAATAAAACATCAGATGAGGTTAACGAAAACAGCCCAGTACTCATAAATCAAAGCAATTTAGGATCCCAAACAAATCTGCAGAAAAGCGCACAAAAGATTGAGTGGTCCAAATCATTCTCGATCTTCGAAGAAACAGAACTTCGGAGAATGCTCGAAGAAAACACACACAAGGAAGCTGATCCAATGCAACTGAGTCTTGAAAATTTGATAAAATTGGAACATTCCGAAAGCATTGGAAAAGGAAATGTAAATGGACACAAAAGGAAGCCAACATCCTCTCCAATAATCCTTACATCAAGCCCAATTAGACAACCTACAAGTAAGAGCCAGGTTTCTAACACAGCAAAAAATACGACAAAAGAAGAACATCCTATAACTATCTCTTCCTCAGAAAGTTTAAACAGGTCAACAGGGGTACAGTTGCAACAAACCGAAGGAAAATCTGCACTCTGGGGGGATGTTCTCCTAAAAAGCTTACAACAAGCAATCAATGCGCTGAACTTTCAATCAAACAAACTTGACGTGCAGGTAGATCTGATGAACCTAATTGCATCTCATATATCGGGAATAAATTCGAAATTGGACAAAATTTCGTTATACCTCACAAAAGAAAAGGAGGAAGAAAAACAATGGAAAGAGAAATTAACAGAACAAAATTGCGTCTGCAAGGACATAATAGATAAACTAGCAACCCTACCAGACATCTTGAAAGAAATACTAGCAGTAACGTACTTAAAAACCGACAAAGGTGATAATCCCAACGTCGAGGCCAAAAAAATCGGAAAACAAAATAGAACAACCCACACCATCGAAGAAGAAAAAACTTTAAACGACACAGATGAAAATGAGCCAATAAAGAGAGGTCCGGAAGAAAACAAAACAATGGGTTCATCGGGTACGGCAGAACCCCTAACCAAAAGACAGCGGAAACGGGCAAGGAAGGCAAGAAAAAATGCTACTAAAAGTAAGCAGGTAAAACAACTCTTTGCCATTTTCGAACAAAAGACGAAAGAGGCTCCAATTAATCAGATCACATATACCTCTACCAAAGAAGATGGAAATAAAGAAAAAACACAGAAGAAGCCGAAGAACAAACAAAATTTCCAGAGCAAAATAAAACAACAGCAAGTACTCAAGGAATTTCAAAAAACGAGGAAAAATCAAATACAAACAAAGTCAATGATGAAAGTGAGATATTAAAAACAAATCATAGAGAGGCCACAGAACAACAAAAAATACAGGAAAATAAGCCAAAAAGGGAATATGAAACATTGGCTCATAAAGGATCAAATTGGCCCATAGGAGGAAATTCACCATATAACCAGAAAAAAATGGAAAAAGAGCAAATCCAAAAAATACAGGCAGACCAAGGGAGGGAACCAAATACTGGTCTGATCATCACGGTAGGAAATAAAGGAAGAACTTGCAGAGACCATCACGAAATTGAGTCAAATGACAAAACAGGACAAAACACAAGCATTACACAAATAGGTCGAGAAGTAACGTACCCCTCAAAAGAAGCATCCGCAGTAGATTATACCCGACCCGAATTAACAGCCACGGTCCGCCAGAACGATAAAATACCTTACATTCGATTTGATCCAACGGAGGGAAAAAGGAGAGTTTATCAAACCCGATATCTCGAAACAGCAAACACGGAAACAGAATGTAAATTACTGTTCAAGCCGGAATATCAAACAAAAGGTAAATCGGACATGCTGAACATGGGAAATATTCTGCGACTAATCGAAGAGATACCGAAACTAAGGGGAATAACAACAAGCGACCTGAAATCAGTAGAATTCATTCAAGGAAATAAAGATAAGGATACGGAAATAAGCAGTACCACCTGGGAATCTAAAGAAATAGCAGAGCTTATCTTCTCGACTAGGACACATTTTACAGAATGGGGAATAACTTTAGAGCGTCAAACTCCAATAAAATATCCATTCCCCTTGTTGAACAATAAGATTCCTCAACCTAACAACGTAAATGAAAAAACTCAAACAATCTTGAAGGGAGCAAGAAATAAATCAATTTCCGAACAAGACCTGAGTAGTACAAAAACAAAGCAGCAGTACCAGGGTTTGGAGGAACACAAAGATTGGTCTTGGTTAGCACAGGCACTAAACTCTCAACGATCCTGATGTAGGTAAATTAGTACAAAAAAACCAAAGACAAAACACCAATTTAACACCAAAACCAGAGAGAAAAATAAGGATTTGCTCATGGAACGTACACGGTTTTAAAGAAATGTCCCAAGACCAAGAGACAATAGACTACCTGAGTACATTTGAAATAATACTACTCCAGGAAACATGGAACGTAACCCCGAGGCAAATCATGGGATATGAGGAACATCATATAATGGCAGAAAAATTTGCAAAGTACGGACACCCAAGGGGAGGTCTGTCCATTTTTATTACAAATGATTTAGACTGGAAAAATGAACTGCTCGACTCAGGGGAGAACTGGATACAAGTGATCAAAGTAGAGACAAAAGCAAGCAAAAAGAGTCCAGGATGGAAATTATTAATGATACATTTACATATTCATCCAGACAAGGTCACAAAAATGAAAAAAGCTCTAACACTAATACATTTGATAAAAACCTTACACAAAACTCATCAATCCCACGAGATATTTATCTTCGGTGATTTCAACTGCAACCTAATAAAAGTCAACCAGAACAAGTATAAAATCCATAAGACATGGAGCGAACTGGAATCCCTAGGTTTAACAATCCTAAATGGAAATATGGAGGGAGATATACCCGCCAAAACCACTTTCTCTAGTGGTAAAAAGAACTCCACAATTGATTTTACCCTAACAAGTAACGAATTAAAAAAGAACGTAGCCCATTTTGGAATACGAACTCGACCAGAGAGTGATCATTTCCCACAAGAGACCACAATGAGGAAAAACATTGAAGAGAAAACACAAATAGAATTTCTCATCCCATCCCGGAAATATACAAACTGAAGAAAATCAAATGCAAGGGTCCTGTAAAAAAGGAGATAATGGACTCAGTATTGGAACATAAAATTTATATGAAGTCCATCGAAAATCAATCACCCATAACAAAATGGGAGAACTTACATAAATTTGTGTTAGGAAAATTCTTGGTAAACACACCAGCAATTTATGGACACAGAGCAAACAAAGAGCCGTGGTACAACACTAAACTAAGAGATAAGAAAAGGGAAATTGCGAAAAAATTAAGAATAAAGGCTGCAGAAAAAAAGTTAGGAAAAGAAGTAGATAACAACGAGATACAAAAAATGAGAAAAGAATATAAAGAGGATTGCAGAAAAGCGAAAAAATCGTACACAGAGGAAATCTGGGAAGATCATTTAAGAACAAGTAAGCTACCAAATAGTGGAGAATTTTGGAACATAATTAATAAATTATCGAAAGGAGCTGGCGGTCATTACAACATAGGAATAAGCGAAACAACACGGGCCGCTTATATTGACAGTCTATACAACATCCATAGTTACCCAAATAATAAAGAAATAAATAAAAACCCTAAAAAAAGTCAAGACCAAATAGAAACAGTTTTTGGACAAAGGAAAAATGACCAGCAAGAAAGTACTGACCAAGAGGAACAAGCACCTCTGACAACTATCAAACAATTAACCGCCCTAATAAGAAAAATGAAAGCGGAAGGAGCAGCAGGCCCAAATTAGAGGCCCTGTCCACTTTCCTTGAATTAAAGTCCCTGGGAAACAGAGTGGTAGTGGCTGGTGATCTTAATAGGACCTTCGAACCGTTGGAAAACACTGAAAATCCACTAGGGCAAGAGGAAAATATCCAATGGGGTGTCCCGACTCTAAACTTGGCTCCGGTCAAACGGTGAACGAAGGATATATTGCTACTAAATGCAATATGCCTGGAACACGGGTTGAGGGCCCTCAATGGAAGGACTAAGAGTGACCAGGAAGGTGCTTGTACATTCGACAATGGCCATAACAAAAGTAGAATAGACTATGTCATTTGTAGCCTTAACTTATGGCAAGGGGTATGCGATATGGAAATTAAGGGAAGATTGGAAAGTGATCACAATCCCCTTTGTGTCACCCATTCTTGGTGGACGGCCATGTTAGGTGGTTCGCAACCTCGTGGTGGAGTATTACCTGTTATGGCCAATGACATGCGTAGAGTCAAATGGCCAAATGTGCTGGCGAATGCAGTATCTATGGACTATATAAGTTCAGAGGTGGATACGGCAATCGCCGCCATGGAGATTGCAAGCCCCGTAACTCCTGGGTCCAGTGTAACAACAGCCATACATAATAAGTTTTTCTCCCTTATAAAACCACATTTTATGAGATCATTTAAGGCAAATAGGAAAGCCCCACCTAAACCGGCTAGATGGTTTAATAAACAGTGCAGGGCAGCTAGATTACAACTAGGTAGAGCAATTAGAAGTAGGGATAGAGCTATGATTGGTGTAGCCAGGAAACACTACAATGTTAGTATCCGCCTGGCTAAGAAAAAATGGGACGAAGAGTATTGGGATGAATTGCTAGAGGCTTCATGGGAAAGGGATTCCAGGCTTTTCTGGAAAATTGTGCAGTGGGGTAGAGGTGGTACCCCAAATAAACCAAACAATAATGTTGATGAGGCTTCCTGGGTGGAGTATTTCAAACCCCAGTATGCAGAGATTAGGGAGGTTGTGGATCCAGAAGCAATCCCAGTTGTATTCTGTACGGAAAGTCTGTTTTCCACCAAAGAAGCAGAATTGGTAATTTCCTCCCTACAAGGTGGAAAGGCACCGGGTTTAGATGGGATACCCTCTGATATATTCAAAAATGATAAAGTACGGTGGGCTAGGTATGTGACCCTATTGGGAAATGCCATAGCAAAAGGGGCCGTAATACCAGAGATATGGAAGGGAGCAATAATTATACCCATCTATAAGAAAGGTGACCGCTCACTCCCGGCCAATTACAGGCCAATAAGTTTGATTGCCACGGTCCAAAAAGTGGTAGGGAAGATGGTGGTAACCAAACTGATGGACTGGGTAGAGGAAAACAACGCTCTGTTCCCTTACCAGGCAGGTTTCAGGCGGGCAACCAGCACGGTAGATCAAATATTCCGATTTACCATGTTGCGGTGGGGGACGGTGCTCCTTGGTGATGGCAGCCTGTACGTCGCTTTTGTCGACTTGCGGGCTGCATTCGACCTGGTCCCAAGGAGCAAGCTCTGGACAATTTTGAATGGAATGGGGGTCCCATCTGAGTTGCTCACTTTGATTATGAGGCTCCACGAGTGCAACTTTGCCAAAGTTCAATGGGGGTTGAATGGGGAATCCACTGTCGACTTCCCAGTTGAACGGGGGGTACGACAGGGATGCGCAATGGCACCTCTGCTCTTTTCCCTATTTATCAATGGAATTGTGGGTAGGATGTTGGACGCAAGTGTGGATGCACCTTCGCTAGCGGGCATCAGGGTCCCGATCCTGATGTTCGCAGACGATACCCTAATTGTGTCCAAAACCCCGGCTGGGCTTCAGCGTGCTTTAAATATATTTGAAGCTTTTTGTGGAGAGCGTGGTCTTGAAGTAAATGTCGGCAAGACCAAGTTGATGGCTTTTTCTCAAAGGCGTAGACCCCGACCACGGATATTTCTGAATAACATGGAGCTCGAGGTAGTTAGTGCCTTCACCTATCTTGGGGTTGAGATATCTAACAAACCAGGTTGGTCCAAACATATAGAAAAGGCAGTGCTGAGGCACCAGCAGATTGCAGGGGCGCTTCGGGTGGAGCAAGCAAAATCAAAAACAAAGCCTATAAAACCGGTTCTTCTCGTCTATGACGCCAAAGCCATAGGGTCAGCATTATATGGGGCAGAAGTGTGGGGCTTTGAGAGGCTCTCAACTTTACAAACATCAGAGAATAGGTTTTTAAGGGGAATCACGGGTCTTCCCCAGAGTGTGCCACTCATCCCACTCGGACTTGATCTAGGAAGGAGATCTGTTAGTGACCGAGCCCGACTACGGCCTATTCTCTATTGGAGACGGTTATGGACTACCCCAGAGATTCGACATTATGCAGATGGGTTTCTAGCCCTAATCAAAGCAGACACCTTCCATAAAATACCATGGTTGAAGAAACTCAGGGTCGCAGTGGTTGAGCTCGGCCTCCATAACCTATGGGACAATCCTTCTGGGGAAGTATTTCCAAGTAAAAACATCATTAAGACTCTATACTGGGAGTACATAGAAGAAAGACTCTGGAGAAGCACAAATTCTGAAACAATGGGGGGAAGATTTTTGGAAATTAAAATGAGACCTGTTCTAGAACAATATTGGGACAGTATTACTGTTCCAATGGACAGGAAGCTATTTTTCCAGTTAAGGTCTGGCTCCCTCCCCCTGAGATATTTGACGGGTAGATGGCGGAGTTCAAATACCTCATGCTGTCCTTTGTGTGGTGCAGCGAATGAAAGCATAGGTCACTTTCTATTTTTGTGCGAGGCCTATGCTATTCCAAGGAGAGCATGGCTGTCTCCAGTTTGTAGAAACCTTGGGGCGTCCAGTGGTGTTGAGGGGCTAAGAATCATTTGTACCTCCACTGATATGCCCATTGTGCTGGGAACTGCAAAGTATTTGGGGTGGGCATGGTCCATTAGGCGGAGGGTTATTTCTGTTAAAGCTTGCACAACTGTTTTAAATGTATTTATATGTATGTAACACGGATTTTAATTAACAAGAATTTTAAAATGTATGTTTGTGCTTTTATGAGAATGTATCTCGAATAAAGCTTTACTACTACTACAGGAATGCCAAAAGCCTTATTCAAATACGACCCCGATTTCTGGGCAAAATACCTGACACCACTATTCAATCACGCCCATAAAGAAAAAAAGATCCCACAGTCCTGGCAAGGAAACATCTTCCACCCAATACACAAAAATGGATGCAGAATGGAACCCGGGAATTATAGATTAATAGCTTTAATTGACGTGGAGGCAAAGCTTTTTTCATCTTGTATATTGACTCTCCTACGACAATGGATATACGATAATAAAATAGTACCCAAATTCCAAACTGGTTTTAGGGAAGGCATGGGCTGCTTAACCAATTTTTCAGCTTTGTCATTATTAATCGAAGGAGCAGGTAAAAGGAAGACCGGATTAATAGCCTGCTACATAGACCTGAAATCCGCCTTCGACCGAGTTCCAAGAAAACGCCTATGGAAAAAACTTGACCTTTGGGGTCTTCCGCCGGCATGATTTGAAACAATAATGGCACTATATAGCGGAACATGGGCAAAAGTAAAGCTGGGAGATGGAAGAAGAATATCCGAAGAATTAAAAATAAGAAACGGCCTCAAACAGGGCTGCGTGCTCTCTTCAAGCCTTTTTAATATATATCTGGCAGATTTGAAAGACCAACTTCAGAACGTGAACGGACACCCGCCAAAATTGGCTAATGAAAGCATCCATTTCCTCCAATATGCGGACGATATTGTAGTCTTAAGCCAAACACCGATAGGCCTACAAAGAACAATATCCGAATTAACAGACTACTTTGATAGAGAAGGCCTGGAATTAAACACCAAAAAAACCAAAAGTGGTGAGATTGGCGGGCACTAGCAGACGATCTTTCAAGTGGTACACAAAAGGCAAACACATCGAGGAAACAACTGCTTACAAATATCTGGGGGTCACAATAAGTAAAAACATGTCCCTTTTAGACCAAAAAAGAATCATCGTTGCAAAAGCACAATCACTGAGCTTTGCGTACAGAGTCCTCCAAAAGAAATTGCAATGCCCATCATACGACCACCTGCTAAAAGTAATGGCAGCCCAAGTTTTACCATCTCTCTCATATGGACTGGAAATATGGCATGGGAAAGAAGCAGCCATTTTAAACACCCTCCAGACAAAAATATACAAATCCGTGTTTCACCTATACAAAGGATCAGCCCAGGCACAAATAAGGCTGGAATTTGGATTGCAAAATCAAATATATCAAAGGAAAGCAGCCTTAGTGAAATGGTGCTGGAAATTGAGATCGGCGGAAATAGGATCTTTAAATAACTTATGTTGGCAAGAAATTAAAAAACAATACGACCAACAGGAACCCAACTCATGGGGTGATGATCTGCGAGCGTCACTAGAAACCCTCAAAATAGAGGAGATCTGGAGTAGTCAACCAGAAGAATCATCCTTTAAAATGATATGCAAGCTAAATGCAAAAGCACTATCATTGACAGAAGATAAAAAGACATTGGCCAAACGGCGACATGCATGGACCATTTTAAACTCGTACAAACGATTAAAACCACAACCCTACCTCGCGGCGCACTTCCGGTTATCTTTAAAAACAAAATTTATGGCCCTCAGAATGGGTGACCATTTCTCAAAAGACTTGATCCCGTCATGGAAGGACTCACACCAGGGACCAAGATGTAGACTTTGTGATTACCACAGGGAAACCTTGTGCCACCTCCTGTGTACATGTGAGTCCACCAAAGACAAGAGGAAAACTTTACTGAAACCAATTTTTAATATGTTACAGATCCGTACCTGCAGGCAAGCTGTTACCAGCTGGATGGGAGCAGGTTCAAACATCCTTATATGCAGCGGGGTAAAATTTATGAACTTCGTAGAGACTCAGTTTCAAAAAGTAGAAACAGATTACAGACAGGGTCTGGAATAAAGTGTTAAATTAAGGAACGAGAAAACATATTTTAACTAAATGAATTTTTATCTTTTTGCCATTTTTATTGAAATTTTGTATATGTATGCTTTATGGTTGTGACAAACCAAATAAAGTAAATTTTGACTGACTGACTGACACTCAGAGACTCAGACATCCATTCACAGAACTACTCACAGACACACTCAGACAGTCATGCACCTTATCACTCACTCACTCAGACCCTCATGCAACCACTCAGGCCTCCTGAGACACTCACATACCCAGTCACTCACCTGCTTACATATGTATGCTCCCACTGACAGACTCACTAAGAGACTCACACACCCACTAACAGATCCACTCAGAGACTCATACAACAACTCACAGACCAAATCAGACACTCATACATCCACTCACAGATCCACTCAGAGAGTCACAATCCATGTTCAGGTTGAAGCACCCACAACAAATGCACACAGAGAGGAAAGCAATCTGCATATGGCAATCAACAGCTACACTTAACAGTAATCAGGAAGATAGACAAGAGGCTGGCCTTACCTAATAGACCTTTCACACTCTGAAAACATGAGACAGCATACCCACCCATCATCCCCATCATCTACCAAATGTCAGTGTTCAGAAACACTCATCAGCAGGTCTTTCAACAAAAGGACCTAATGGACTGTCTACAGGAAAGCTTGTCTTCTCTTTACCCACTTCACTGTCTATGGGCCTTATTTAGGGTTTGCAGATGGGATATTCTGTCAAAATGTGAGGCTAAACTGCTGGTGTATTACAAATGCCATAGGCACTAGTGTCAAGAATCCTGTTGGATATTCACACAACCGCTCTCCGTACCGTCTGAAGCATCTATGTTGTTACTCTAAATACTATCACTTGTTTAGTGCTCCCTCTGCAGAGAAATGTGGTTAACATAGAAGACCATCATGCCTGCATTAAACTTTCATCCATCTGATAGTGATCAATTGTGTGCCATTAAGGTGGATAATAGTAACGGTAAGAGAAAAGCAGCTCAGTGATGGGAGGGGGAGAAGAACAAGAGGGAGAGAGCACCATAAAAGCACATGGGTGAGAGGAAGAAATGAGGAGTTCAGGAAAGCGGAAGAGAATAATATGAATGAATGAGAGCAGCAAAGAGGGGGAGTAGCACACAAATGATAGGCCGCAATACAGAGTGGCAGAGGGAAATAAGCCCAAAAAAGAGATAGTGGGAAAATGAAGGCACTTATGAAGTGCTTAAGCGAGAAAAAAAACACCGAAAAGCCATGCGCCTGGGGGAGAAAAGCAGAAGGATGAGAGAGAGCAACACGCAGTGGAAGGGGTGATAAGCACACACAGTACACAACTGGAAAACGCATGCATCTCGTGAATTGCTTAAGCAAAAAGAAAAAAGTAGTTACCTAAAAGTGAGCCGTGAAAGTACGTAAGTAAAGGGGCCTATCATTGACAAGAATATCATTTTTTGAGGTAATACCGTTTAAAATAATATCAATGTTTTTCATTTTTTTCAGTAGTATAGTGGTTAAAAGTATAGTTTTTTAATTCTTTCAATATGTTTTAGTTAATATATTAATTTTATGTGTTACTATAGTTTATATGAATGCTATCAATAGTTTTAAAATATAGCTTATAATTTTGTGTTATATAGGATTTTTTAATTTAATTTCTAATAATATTGTATCATATTCTAGCACGTTGTTGGGTTTATAGGGGGTTAGGGTGGGAAGTAATAGGTAATCATTTATTAGGAAATATTTATTAAATTGCATTTAATTATGTGATTGATATTTATTATGTAAATTATGTAATAATGATGTATTTTCATTAAATATTATTTGCCAGCAGTTAGGTTTGTAGGGGAATAGGATGGAAATGTAATATTGTAATGATTATTTAACTAGTAATGATTATTTGTAAATTAATAATCTAATTGAATTTCAAATAAGTAAATTGTTGAATACATATTTATTTGTATTTATTTTTGTTGTGGGATGCAAGGTTTGGAAGGATTTAGGGTAGGAAGTTAATAAAGCAATAGTTAAATGATAACAATTTAAGAATTGCTAATTAAATATTTAATATAGTTTTATATATGTAAGATATTAAATACATTTTTTTAACGTTATATATTAGGTGTGGGCTGCTAAGTTTGTAAAGGGACAAGAAGGGAAGTAAATTAATGAATCATTGAATAACAATTATTTAATAATTGTGACTAATTGTTTTTATTTTTTGTAATGCACATATATTTTCATGTTAACTAATATTTTTTATATTATGAGTTTACTAATGTTTCTACATTCATGGGGGTACTCAAATACCTAATGTGTTTGAAGTGAAGTACTTTCCCTACTCTTGCTTAGACTGCAGTAGGAATAGTAGAATTAACATTTCCTTAATTCCACTTTCCCCACTATTGAACTGTTTGGAGTGGTAATAGTAAATTTCACCCCTTCAAAATCCAGAGCTTTCCCTCTGTTGCACATGATAGTGGAAATAGTACATTTTACCCACCCGAATTCAAACACTTTCCCTACTGTTGTGCTATTTGGAGTGGGACTAGTGTGAGAAGTTTGCCTGGCATATGCTGTCCACGAGTTATAGTGGGCACCTTGCACCAGTCCAAACAACCCCTTAGAGGTGATAGGTTGAAGGAAACCTTTATTGAAAGCTATCCTAGAGGTAGCAGTGGAGAGCAGCCTTCAGGCTAAGTCTTGAAGGAATGTAAAGCAGCTTGTTTTACGAGTCTATAATCTCATGAATGACCAAATGAAAGGAGAACCACACCAGGTATATATATAAAATATATGTATTTATTCTAAACACAACAACCTTCTAGTCTTTTTATGAGGCTAGAGTTAAAAGCACATACGTTACACTTAATATCACACAGTAAATTAGCACAATATACGATTAGCCTTAGGAGCTTACCAAACCATATATTAAGAAAGTGGTATGAGAACCACGACTTGACTAGACACAAGGTCTAGAGCCTGTAGAATCGCTGGAACCACAAGGAACTACCCAAGGTAGTGACACAGGGGACCCACCTGGGACACGTGCAGTGTGAGAACACAGCCTCAAATCACCGTTAGCTTCTATGGGGAAAGTCTTGGTTGGAAATTTAAAGATTAGGGACTCGTAGGAGAGGACTTTAAGCAAATCCCTTTAGATGTAAGGGGTTCTAGGGCAACACCCACAGGCGCACTGGAGTACTCGAGTTACCTCACCCAGGGAAGCCGGGTGCATAGGTGTCTTTTGGTGTTGGGAATCGTCGTTGATTTCAATGGCGACCTGCTGCAAAGTGCTGCTGCCGTCGAAGAGGAAAGTGTCCGGTGTGATCCAAGCCTGGATTGAAGATGAGAAGAACCTGAAAGCAGAGGGGACAGAGTCTGGATCACTTGCTAGTGACCAGGGGCACAATAGTTGAATGCCCACCAATGTCGGGTGATTTCAGGTTGAAGAGGTGAAGCTTGGCTCTGCAGCCACGATAACCAGGAGGTGTTGATTACAACCAGGAGCTGGATTCAAGCTATCCAACAAAGGATGTTGAGTGCTGCGGTGTCGGTGACCGGATTGGACCCAACAAGCCTTGACAACAGCAAACCATGCAGAAAGTGTAGAAATGCTTCGGTGTAGACCAGCAAGGTCCGAAGGACTCACCACACAGTGGGGAGTCACGGCACATCTGGAGCAACCAGGGAAGCCCAAGGAAAATCAGAGCTGCCTGCACAGAGACTCACCAGTCAATAGACCAGGAATCGCGGAAATGCAAAGAGCAGGCTCACGGAACACTCATGGAGTGTGGGCCCACAATCTTTGGTATAAAAGGTGCTCGGGGTCTGGGCTACAAGTAACCCAATGCACAACCTCGAGAGTCATCAGGAAGTTGATGCACTTGCAAATGTGCGCGGTGTCCAGGGGTTCCGGTTCCACGATACCCACGAGGGCTACGGGTCTCAGCTTTGCTGGGGACTCGGTTCGGCATTGAGGAAATCTGGAAATCCACCTCTGGTATTGCAAAGTCTTCAACGTCCGGTGGGAGCTTCGGAGATGCAGATTGGTCAGATGCGTCTTTTGTGGCTGCCAAACAGGGGAGTAACTCCTTTACTCCAAGGGAGATTCTTCAGTCATCTAGTCGTGTAGATCATCGAAGTTCCAGGATATCTGTAGCAGAGTTTCGTCCAGGTGTAATCTGAAGTCTTGTAGCCAGGGGTTCCTTTCTTCTACCCAAGGAAGGGGTTGGACATACTCTGGGGACCCACCTACGGGAGGGTCAGGAAAGAGAGGTGGCTCCAGTTTTGCGTCAGAACAGGGGACCGGTTTGAACTGGGCTATACACAGGGACACCAAATGAGCCCCCAGTTCAGACTTCAAAGCACTCTCAGAGTGCACCCACTCAGCCCCAATCCACTAAGGCCTGTCTGGGAGGTGGTCACACCTCCCTGTGACAGGCCTCCCCTGCCGGAGTTTCGGTCAGCAGCAGGAGGCCAGACTTGTGTCTGTCGCTGCAGCATCCATTTTGTGATGCCAGGGCTCTTTAAACTTGGTACCGGGTATACCGGTGTGTACTTGTCTCTCCCTCTAGAAGGGTGGAATTTTACCCCCGCCGCCAGGACTGGCGGGGGGTAGGATTCCAAAGTGTTTGACACCAAACACAAATTGTTCCCATGCAGCCATTCCAAAGTTAGCATTTACCGCAAGGTTATAATGCACTTATGAGTATATGGTCTGGCTGCATCACAGAACAGCCCCAGAGAATATGTTCCAAAGGCTGCAGAGGGGCCTTGCTCTTGCTCATGCATGGGCACCCTCTCACACAAAACCAAGGTCCCTGCCTTCAGGACTGATAAGGCCTGCCATAGGGGTGACTGATAGGTTTATATGTGTAGTGATTTAAGGTAGATATAGGTAACCTATATCTAAGTATGGGGTGCAAGCACCACCTTACCAAGGCTGCAATAGCAGTCCTGTGGTGTCATTTTGGAAGGCTTCTGAGGGGTGGCATAATACATGCTTCAGCCCCTGGTAGGCCTCTGGGGTACCTATGCCCTTGGTACCAAAGGTACTCATAAGGTGACCACAGTAACCAAACTGGAGTGTACCTAAAGTACTAGGAATCAATTTAGACTGGAAACAGCTAGGCTGGGGTCCTGGATAGCAGGGCCCCAGTCAGACTAAAGTCGAAAAAACAGTGAAACATCAGCAAAAAGTGGGGTAACCATAAGAGCAGATCCTATTCTCCTACAAATAGTAAATATTATCTCTCTGAAATCCAATGCTTTCCCTACTGTTGCCCTGTTTGGAGTGAGAATAGTAAGTTTAACTTCCCTGAAATCCAATGTTTCCCTACTGTTGCAGAGTGGAGTGGGAATAGTAAATTTTAACCATCCTAAATCCAACACTTTCCCTGCTGTTGTGCTGTTTAACGTGGGAATAGTCAATTTTACGCCTCTGCAATCCAACGCTATCTCTACTTTTGCCCTGTTTGGAGTGAGAATAGTAAATACCTTTTTTTTACAACTTTTTTTTATTAAACACGCTCAATAGACAGCACAATAACATTTCCCAAAGCATGCACATTGGAGATCCTCTTGCATGGAGTAGGATGACAAGTGGCAGGGTGGGACAGAACCCAGCTTGTCAATAAGGAAGAAATATCATTAAAGGAGTACCATTCTCTAGTCGTCTAGGGCCTCTCCAGTGTCCACCCGGCTCTCCAGTAATCTCTGTAAGCACGCCACAGGGCCCCCAATTTGTCCCATTTCCTGACACACCCTTTGCTCTTGTACACTGTTTCTTCTTCTCTCTGACGCCAGTCGATGTCTTTCTCCCAGTCTGTCACTGAAGGGGGAAGTGGCGCCCCCACCCCCTAGCAATATAATGTTTCAGGATTCCTGCTGCCAACGTCTCCCATTTGGTGATATATTTGGGCCAGACCACCTCCCCCTTAATTAATACAGATGCCATTTTGCATCCAGCGGCACGTCAGTACCCACCACCCTGGCTGTGATTGCCGTGACCCTGCGCTAAAATTGCACTATCTTAGGACATTCCCACAGGATATGAAGGAACGTGCCCTCATTCTGGTAACCTCAGATGCACTGCGGTGATGGTGCCCTATCAATCTTGTGTAGCAGCGCCGAGGGGTAATAGGAGTGATGCAAAATCCGGAGATGGATCAGTTGGAAACGCACTCGTTTTGCTATCTCTCGGGGGCCTTGAAGCACCTCCTGCCACTCCTCATCATCTATGTTGCCCAGGTCATCCATCCAGGCAGCCCCTAAGGCTCTCAACTGGTCAGGCAGATTATTCATAAGCTTTCTGTATATTGTTGAAATTGCTTTCTCAGGGATAGGGTCAATTAGAAGTCTGTCTTCAAGGGGAGAATAGTCAGGAAGGGTGGTGTCACCCCTCAGCTGTGTCAACAGTGCATGTCTGAGTCTCAGGTAATGGAACCTCTGGGTCTCTGCCAGTCCAAACTCCTGTTGGAGTTCCTCAAATGAAAGTGGCGCCCCTTACCTCCACATGACCCCCAATATCTCTATGCCTATGAGCCTCCAACCTGAGAACCCTTGAAGCGAGGACACCTCTCATAACCCAGCACTATGCCAAAGCGGCGTTCTACTGGTCAATTTGTTCTGCCACCCCAGAGCCTGATTTGCCTCCCTCAGCATGCCACAACAGTGGCTGTGTGTGGGAGCCAACTAGGGTCATTCCGTAGTTTAAACAGCAGCGGCTCACAGTTCCCTGCCAGCAATGCATCTCGGTCTAGCCTGTACGCAGCTTTATCTCTATCCGTGTACACCCAGTCGTTAACTACCAGCAGTTGCGATGCCCAGTAATAGAGTCTTACATCTGGTTTTGCCAGACCTCCATCGTATACGCCTCTTTGCAACTTATGCAGCCCTATCCTGGGCATGTTCGCCTGCCATAGCAATTCCCAAACATCCTGAGCGACCTTTTGAAAAACCATTGGTGGTATAGGATACAGGGTGCTTTACAGAATGTACAGTAAGTGCGGTAGTGCCATCATCTTAAAGAGGGTCGCCCTGCCCGCCAGGGACAATGGTAGGGTTCGACAATGTTGCATGTCACTGTGGAGTCTCTCTAATTGGGGGTAGAGATTCTTTTTAAAAAAACAGCAGCTGATCTCGTACCACCTGATGTCCCAAGTATTTAAAGCCCTCCATAACTATAGGCGCCGTACACTGCACTGGTAGTCTCGGAGGGTGGCAGCCAGTGGAAACACCTTTGACTTGGCCGAGTTTATCGTGTATCCCGAGTAGCTCCCAAATAAGTCTAAGAGGTGGAGCACCCTAGCGATAGAGTGGTTTGGCCTCATGAGATACAGTAAGATATCGTCAGGGCACAACGATATACGATCCTCCCAGCCCTCAGGTGTCACAATGCCCCATATCATAGGGTCCCTACTGATCCAGTTCACCAATGGCTTCAGTGCCAAGGTGAATAACCTTGTCTTGTGCCCCTCCGCAAGTGGAACTGTCATGATAACACACCATTGACCATTGTAACTGTGCCATTGGATCTTGATAGAGGAGTTTCACCCACTTGCAAAAGTTAGGGCCAAGTCCCAGCTTCATTAACATGGCAAACATGTATGGCCATTCAATACTATTAAAGGCCATAGACGCATCGAGCACCATCAACGCGGTTTGTGGGCCCGCGGGATCCCTTGTCATGTGCAACACTCGATATATAGCTTGCGCAGATTGCTTCGGGTACTTCTATTGGGCATAAAACCTGATTGATCCCTATGGACCAAGTTGGTAATAATCGGTATCAGCCTATTCGCTAGGGCCTTGGTCAAGACTTTGACCTCAACATTAAGGAGGGAAATTGGACTGTAGGAGCCTCAGTGATCAGGGGGCCTCCCCTGCTTATGTATTACCACAATACATCCGCTGATCGACTATCCGCTTTCGGCTATCCGCTGATCGACTGGTTGCTCCTCCCATCCTTCCTGCAACATATTGCGCAATGACTACACAATTCTAGAGGCTACACCCTTGAATAACTTGACAGGAAGACCATTAGGACCTACCGCTTTACCCACCTTTAGGGATTCTAATGCCTTTGATAATTCATCTTCTGTGATTTCAGACTCTAAGACCTCCCTGTCTTCTGCCGACACCAGAATAGTGAATTTCAACCTTCCAAAATCCAATGCCTTCCCTACTGTTGTGTTGTTTAGAGTGGGAATGGTAAATATCACCCCTCCAAAGCCTCTGCAATCCAAAACTATCACTACTTTTGCCCTGTTTGGAGTGAGAATAGTAACTTCAAAATCCATCACTTTCCAACTGTTGAACAGACTGGAGTGGGAACAGTAAATTTTACTGCTCCAAATTCTAACACTTTCCAACCTATTGCACTGCCTGAAGTGCCAATAGTAACTCCTTTTTTGAGTGAGAATAGTGAAATTAACATCTCCGAATTTCAATACTTTTCCAAATTATTGTGTTGTTTGGAGTGGGAATTGTAAATTTCACTCCTTCGAAGTCCATCGTTTTCCCTACTGTTGCACAGATTGGAGTGGAAAAAGTAAATTTTACCTTTTTGAAGTCCATCACTTACCCTACTGTTGTACAGTTTGGAGTGGGAATAGTAAATATCACCCATCTGCAATCCAACGTTATCCTTACTCTTGGGCTGTTTGAAATGGGAATAGTAAAATTAACCCCTCCGAAATCCAATGCGTTCCCTGCTGTTGCTTAGACTAGAGTAGGAATAGTTAATCTAACTCCTCTGAAGTCCAACACTTTCCAAGCTGTTGCATAAACTAGAGTGAGAATACTATGTTTAATATTCTTAGACTACAATAGTTTTCATAATATTGGTTGAATAGATTTGATAGCATTACTTGTTCATTTTTTTAAATGGTATAATATTTTTTATTTTAAAATGTGTTTTACGGTTTTTAGTATTTTTAGTAAATGTGCTTCTTGGATTTGTCAATGTTTACTATTTTATTTATTGTCTAAATATATAAAGTGTAATAAAATTAATAAAGCAAACACAAGGAGATGATGGACGGAGTGCTGAAATTTTTCAAACACTCATCCCCAGTCACAGATCTGGGTTGAATCCATCATCATTCTTTAGCTCACTTTGCCACCCTAGTTCAGACACAGCTATCCAAATCAGTCTTGACCCTGTGCCGCATGGGAACAGTCCAGCCTGAACTGCCAAGCCATGTCTTCCCTGGACCTGGAAACAAGCATCCTGGGGCCGGTTTCGGGCTAACAGCCATCATCAGCCAGGCTATCTTGAATCCAGTGGCAAAGTGAGCAAGGGACCCACGTCTGGGCATACCCTGCCAACTTAGGGCGAACAAAGCAAACACAAGAAGATGATGGACGAAGTGCTGAAACTTTTCAAACACTCACCCCCAGTGACAGATCTGGGTTGAATCCATCATCATTCTTTAGCTCGCTTGGCCACCACAGTTCAGACACAGCTATATACAAATCCGTCTTGACCCTGTGCCGCATGGGAACAGCTAGCCCGAACAGCCAAGCCATGTCTTCCCTGGACTGGAAACAAGCATCCTGGGACCGGTTTAGGGCTAATAGCCCTCATCAGTCAGGCTATCTTGAATCCAGTGGCAAAGTGGGCAGGGGACCCACATCTGGGCATACCCTGCCAACTTAGGGGGAACAAAGCAAACACAAGTAGTGCGACATATAGGATACCCCCACTTACTTCGTCAAAAGGTATCTCCTGGCCATTTCACCTATGTCTCTCCCGCTCTGCACAATTATACACGTTTGCAGTGTGTCGGGCCTGGCTCTAAATAGCTACTTCTGACCATGTTCAACTGTAGTGATTCGGAAGTTGTCAGTACATCGGAACCCCCTGGATAACTCGCGGGTTTCCGGGAAACGCAGTTAAGTTTGGCGGAACCTCCATTTATTGAATGTTAAAATGCGTGGGAGTATTAAACTATTTACAACACTTGTCCTAGCTGCAAATATGTTTTTTGGGTGTCAGAAACTAGGACCGGATTCACAAACTTTATTTGTAATGCAATACCTGGCAGTGGTGTCAGCGCTGTCAAGTGAGTGTTACCTACTTTTTGGTAGTCAAATTTAGGTTCCCACGGCTGACTTTCTACTCACAAAACCTATTTTGGTTACCATGCCTCATATGCAGGAGAGTTATACATTTTGGGCCTTGTTATTCAGATCCCTGATTGTACACGGCTCTCTATGACGAAGTCTGCTACCAGGACTCTAACTATGATGCCTCGAGTCAATCCTGGGTGTCTCAATAACAGGACATCAAACTCTCTGTTATTCGGACTATAATATTAGTCACTACCTCATTGTACCCTTCTCTACTCAGTTTGTCTAATATTTCCATTCAAGGTGGACACTGTTACACCAATGGTACTAAATGAGTCAGTGTACGGGACTGGGTATCATGTACACGTTAAATAAAATGTACATTCATCAGTTCATAGTCAAACCTCCCCATCAAATTTCGTCATTTAGACCATGTCTGTCTGTACATAATCTATACACCCATCTTTGCTTGAATACGAACAAGGGTCTGCTCATGTTCGGGCGCGTCTGCGTCAGTTTCTCTAGTATGTACCACTCCATGTCACAATCGCTATGAACTATTTCTAGGTAAGTTTGAGTTAGTCTGGTAGCCTCTCTTTTGCACGGGATAGTGCTACGGTGCTCAGAAATTCTTGTTCCTATCTTTCTCGATGTCATGCCCATATACAACAATTTACATAGACATTGAATAATGTCTGTAGGAGAGTAGGGTCTGCTTCCTATGGTCACTCCCACTTTTAGCTGTGATACTCTGGTTTTTCGACTTTAGTGTGGCTGTGGGCCTGCTAATCAGACCCACAGCCCAGCTGTTCTCTCTCTAAATTCATACCATGTACTTTAGGTACATACCTAATTGGGAATTGGGTCACCTTTGTGAGCACCTGTATAGTGTACAATAGGTACCCAGGGCATAGGTGCATCCAAGGCCTAACAGGGGCTGCAGCATGTATTATGCCACCCCTGGCTGGCCATCAAAACTGACACCACAGGCTGAACACTCAGCTTGGGCAAGGTGGTGTAATCACCCCTTGCTTAGATATAGTATTCCTATATCTACCCTTATATATAGACACATATATACCTATAAGTCAGTCCTATGGCAGGCCTTGACAACCCTGAAGGCAGAGTGCTTGGTTTTATGTGAGATGGTTCTCTAGCATGAGCTGAGCCTGTCTGCAGCTTTCGGAACCATGTCCTTATAGCTGTTCTATGATATAGCCATACCATATGCTCTTAAGTGCATTATAATCCTTGCGGTTAATTCTAACTTTGGTTTGGCTGTATCAAAACATGTCATTTAAGGTGTCAAACACTTTGGAATACTACCCCCCCCCCCACCAGTCCTGGCAGCAGGGGTAGCAGTCCACCCTTCTAGAGGGAGAAGCCATGTAGTTACTGCTTTACCCGGTGAAAGTTAAACAGAGCCTCAGCATCACAAAATGGATGCTGCTGCAACAGACACGAGTCTGAACTCCTGCTGCTGGACTAAACTCCGGCAGGGGAGGCCTGGACAATAGGTTTCCTGTCAAGGGAGGCGTTGGCACCTCCCCAGACAGCCTGTAGTGGATTGGGGCAGGGTGGGATTAATGGAAACTGCTGTTTCCAGACACTGCCTGGGGCACATAAGGTGCTCCATGCATAGCCCGGTTCAAACCAGTTGCTGGGGCACTCCAGCCCCAGCTCTGGCGTGAAACTGGACAAAGAGAAAGGGGTGTAACCACCCCTTTCTCAGGTTCCACCCATAGGAGAGACCTAGCAGGTAATCCAGCCCCTTAGTTTGGTATAAAGGTAGGAGCTGTGTCTAGAGACATTAGATTATCCTGAAAGAAACTCTGAGATGAACTCTTGGACCTTCAACATTCCATTTCGACTGGAAGACTGAAGACATCTCCCTTGTGGTCAAGGAGTGACCACCCTGCGCAAATAGGCACCAACAGTAACTTGCCAGTTTGTTTTCGTCGATGCTCCCGCCGGAACCCGAAGATTTAGCGATGTAGCCTCTGGACTTCCAGACTTCTCTGACTCCGACCCAAATCCACAGCAAAGCAGAGACCCGTGGCAGACACGAAAGACGTGGGACCAGACACCCTGCAGTACCTGCTTTTTGCTACCTGTGCAGCTTCTGAGACACCCTCGAAGTTGTGCATTAGGGTTTGAGAAGCCCCAGCCCTGAGCAGCATTTGCATCGAAGCACAGCCCTCCACACTCCACGAGTGCCACGTGGGGACTGCACCTGCATTTCAGCTCAATGCGTCTTTGCAGTTGCTAGCCCGTTGGCTAGTGGCCTATCTGAAGACATCCTTTTGAAACAACACTGCTTGACTGATTGCCCCGGGCTTGCTCCTGCTTCCCTGCAAAAGAGAAGCACCCCAGACCATGCTGGTCTGAACAGGAGCCAATCTTTTAATCCTGTGTGGGTTGCATTTGCCAAGGTTTGTTGGGTTTAATCTGGATACCGACACCGCCAACAGCTAGACCTGTTGTGAGACAGCTCGACTCCAGCTCTTGGTTGTCATTGACACCTCCTGGACCTCGTGGCTGCAGAGACAAGCTTCACCTCTTCACCTGATTGCAACTCGACATCGCCTGGTTCCTTCCTTGTTCCTTCCTGGCCACGACTGTCGCTGGAGGACACCATCGGAACAGTTGTGTTCTTTGGGACTCCACCCCCCATGCGCCAGGTCAAGGGATCTATCTCAATAAACTCGTTGCGTCACCGTGTTGGCGGAACTCCCTCCACATAGCTTCTTATTGATGGGCAAAAGTGACCTTCACCCCTGTTAACAACCTAACTAAGGTAAGGGGTATACTATATTAGACTGGGACAAGACGACGTCCTGAAGAAGACCCAGGTGACCCAGTAATTAAGGGCGATAAGGGGTCGAAACATGTTGACTGCAGCAGTAAAGGAGGGGCACTAGGGGATCCTAATATCCTCTCCTAGTACCACCATCCAGTCCTTTTTAATCCTGACCTTGGAACCTACTAATAAAATTTATATCTGGTATCCAGGAGCCAGTTTTAATCACTCTCTACTGGACACGGGTTGCTTTTCTTTTTTAATTTTCTTTAGTTGTTCACTCTCATCCAAATGTATCCTCCTAGTTTATTGCATTAACTCTCTCTGATAACGTTTTTCTGGAGTCAGTCTTCCTTTTTCTTTTTTTCCTTTTTTTGTTTACACAGTACTTCTTCGAACCTGCTCATAGGTCATTATTTCTTTTAGCTGTCTTCCTTTGCAAAATCCTGTGGCAGCGAATACATCCACTCCGTCAAAAAGTTGGAAGAGAGTGAACAACTAAAGAAAATTAAAAAAGAAAAGCTACCCGTGTCCACCCCTTGATCAAACCATGAGATGTCTGAAAAAGTTAAAAAGCACACAATTGTGAAGAAACTATGAGCGAATGGAAAAATTCTGTACAGATCTTCTGATTATGAGAATACAGAGGCTAAAGTAGAATAATACCCCTGGGTGTAGAGTTTTCTATGCAATACTCTGACGGGTCCTGAAGAAGGTGGTTTCAATCATCGCTTACCCCACCGAAACGCGTTGACCAAGTGTATTATTTTCCTACTGAATGTAGTGAAACCAACTGTGATATTAGACAACCAACTGTAACGTGTTAACTTTTGCAGTTGGAGTGTGTTGTGTGAATAGTATGTATATGTAGTGTGTATGTATGATGTTGGTTGCATGTTTTCTCTACCCAGGCGTGTAGAAAATCTAGTAGGAATGAACATTACATTGTAAAAATATTTTCTGCAATATTGTGTAAAATCTTTTTATAACATTTTATCTGTTTTAAAATCCTTAAAAAAAGAGAAGTAAATGAAAAAAGAAAGAAAAAATTATCAGTCAGTCAGTCAGTCAAATTAACTTTATTCGATTAGATAAAATCATACAAAGTACATAAAAACAGTATTATTTACAATTAAAAAGGAATTAAACAATTTCATTTGTAAACAAGTTAATTTGGCAAAATGGATGCATTAAAATATTTAAAAAACGCGTTATGTACATCAGTTTTCCAAATTCATGCTCCTTCTGGCTCTGGTTTGCTGCCACAAGGAAATTGGCCATGGCGAAAGTGATACAAATGTTGCCCAATGATTTTAAATATAGCATGGCTGGTCTCACCTGGGAGAAGCCCGCTTCTCTTAGGACAGGTAGCAGGTATTTTTTCCTTTGGGCGGAGAAGAAATCACAAAACATAACAAAATGTAAACTGTCTTGAACAGAAAAATTGTCACAGGTGCAAGGGGGTGCTAACTCAGGTTTAGTCCAGGTATTAAAATTGCCCAAATAAAAATGAATAATGTTAAATCTGAACCTTGTTAACAAAAATCTGTGGAAGGGATTTGTGACAAAACATAAATAAGGCTCAATTGCAAGTGACTGGAGTGACAAGTAATGCATTCGGACAGATGGTTTTGATAATTCAACTTCTTCTCGCAACATGTAAGCCCTAGACATAAACTGTTTTTTTATGAAACTCACATCCTGCTTTGTGATACACGAGGGAGAGGTGAATAAATCTGGGCGTCCTAGTTCATTAAAAGATTTGTGCAAATACGCCAGCCATGGTATCGTGTGACTGTATTCCAAACTCATCACATCCCTCATGATCATGTGGTTTAACGATAATTCAGGGTTTAACCAGGTCTTAAGCCAATATGTTAATGGAGCCAGTCTAAGTTTGTCCTGAATATGATCCAAGCCAAGTTCTGTATGAATGGAAAAAACCGGGGCGGATTGGGGGAGGGACAGGACTGAACGTAAAAAACTGTTCTCGGCTACCTGGATTTTGTCTAGGCGTACATAACCCCATAGGGAGGCACCATACAAAGCCACGGGAAGGGATTTGCTATTATAAACCTGGATGATGGCCTTCATAGGTCTATGGCCCAGCCTTTTAGCGAAACCTAAGATGGCCATAGATGTTCTTGTGACCGCTAGGCTTTTTGCGCGTATCTGTGGGCCCCAGGAGCCCCTGCTGTCAAAAAGGACTCCCAGGTAGGGGAACACGGGAACTCCCGAAACTATCTCCCCTTTACAAAAAAAGCCTTTTATTCCTCTCTTGACCCTTTTCCCTTGTGTACCTACGACCATAGTGTGCGATTTAGAGGCATTAACCCTCAGGTCCAGCCGGTCCATAAAGGTCCCAAAAGCATCTAGCAGTTTTTGGAGGCATACCCCTTTGCGTGCGATGAGTACAGCATCGTCCGCGTATAGGAGAGCAGGGATCTTAACTTCTCCTACACGCGGTACGTCACTTGCTGCCCCAAGTAAATGCTTGCCTAGGTCATTTATATAAATGGTAAACAACAAGGGGGCCAGTATGCATCCTTGCCTAACGCCACGTAGGGATCTAAAACGTAACGTGCATCTTCCCTCTTTGGTTACTCTTACAGCAGCAAATAAGTCCTGATGCATAGATGCTATGAACACCACCAGGTCTGCGTCAATTCCCATGTTGATTAGGATTTCCCAAAGCTTCGATCTGTTGACCAGGTCGAAGGCCGAGGAGAGGTCCATAAATGCTAAATACAAGGACCCCTCCTTGGCCACCGTGTACTTGGCAATCAGAAGGTGTAGGTTTGAGCACTGTTCTATTGTGCCTCTTTTTTCCCTAAAGCCATACTGTATGTCAGCCAAGCCCCCACACTCCTCCAAGCTATCTCTTAACCTGGCTAAAAGGACTCTGCCCAGGATCTTAATAGCAGAGTCCAGGAGGGAGATAGGCCGGTAGCACCCTGGGTCGTCCCTTCGGCCCTTTTTAAATATGGGCACTATGGTGGAAGTAGCCCATGTGTTTGGAGGGGGCGAGGTATTTGCGGCTGTGAACACGTTGGCCAGGATACCAGCCCAGAGTTTGGGGGAATGTAAATAAAAGTCAGCTGGAACCCCGTCTGGGCCGGGGCGCTTTATTCTTTGTTGTGGCGCAGATTGCTTTTTCCACTTCCCCGCTGTTAAACTGTAGAGGTGTAGCCACCAAACTTGCACAGTTTTGTAAATGCGGACGGTCTCCCGACTCACCATAAACAGAACTGAAATGGGCCAGCCACTTCTCATCGGGTATTACGCAGTCAGTGTCTGCATTGGGAGAGTCTGAGAAATAAGGGTGGTTTACTACAGCCCAGAATTGCCTGCTGTCCCGCAAGATGTTAGTATCGGTTATATGATCCCATGCCTCCTGCTTGATGCTATCCCTTCTAGACTTAGTGGCAATCCTGTACTCTTTTCGCAACACTGAGACCAGAGCCCTGTCCCTAGGTTGTGCTTTAAGGGCAGTTTTTAGAGCTCTAAGAGCCCTGGTACATGCAGAATCAAACCATTTATGCGGCTTTTGTTCTCCCCTACCCCTTGGTGCCGTAAGATTCTCAGCCACTATGCGGCATATTGATTGAAATGCGGCCATGGTGTCATTGCCTGGCAAGGTCGGATCTTGGCAGATCTTAATCTGCTCTTCAATCTCTTGGCCGATGTTGCTGTAAAAATCGTCTGCCACCACATTCCCCCACTTCAAACGCCTGCCTTGATCTGTTGAGCGAAGGATAAGTCCCTGTTTGAACTGCCCTGGCATGGGACCCAAAGCGCCTCCCCAGCGGGTGAACAGAAGGACAGGGTTATGGTCGCTAAAAGGGGAAAACACAGTGCGATAAGAAATAATACAATCAAGAATGGCAGAGGTAACGAAAATATAGTCAATAACAGATCCCATGGGAGAGCCCTTGAACGTCGGTGCTCTAAGTGCCCCCTCTCCTGCTGTAAATTCAAGGAGGTTAAAGTTGGCCAGGAAGTCCTCCAGTTCCTCTCCAAGCCTGGTGTGTTCGAAGTGTGGCCCTCCTGTTCCCAAGACTCCACAACTCCCAGGCTGGTGCAACCCAAGTTACAGGGGTGGATGTTAAAATCTCCCATTAGCACTAATTCATAACTGATAGGGGTATTTTGGGTGAAAACGTTTAGGAACGCGTCCAGTTGGGTGATGTTATTGCCCCCAAATTCCTTGTTGACAGAGTTGTAGAAATTAATAAACAAAATACTTTTTGAAGAGCAGATTTGCCTTTCTACAATTAGACAATTTGGGGAGTCATAATCAATTTGCTTTAGCGGTCCAGTAAGGTCAAGGGAAAAAAGGGTCAAGAGACCTCCCCTCGCTCTGCCTGCAGTGCTGGGACAAGCCGCGACTGAGAAGGCTACACAACCGTCCAACCACAGACTAGATGACAGGTCCCATGTTTCTTGCAAAGCGATGACGTCGTGTTCTGAGACAAAGGCGACCCATTCGTTGTCAAAATAATTATCAAAATGATCATATAAAGACAATGAAATAAAGTGAAATAAAGTAAATGGAACAAATGTTTTTTTGTATTTGTTAGTGCCCTTAACCTCTTGGCTGCTAGGCGTTTTCCCGCTGTGTGCTGAATAATGGAATATCTCATTGTTCATGACGAGCTCAGCTCGTCATCAGCACACGACACCCATGGGTGATGACGAGCTGAGCTCGTCATCAGCATCGAAAGGGTTAAAGGGGTGGAATTCGAGATATGGATCCTTAAAATAAATGGGTAGTGAGGGAGAGTTCTTATAGTATTGACTGGAGCACTTTGTTTACCAGGCTGCATCCTTCCTTTCAGAAAGAGGGGGCCTGCCATCAGACGCACAGTAGGAGATGGAGCCAGCATTCACCTTGCCAGGCGCAGCCCTATTTAGGTCAAGGAGCTACCCCTCCCCAGTACTCAATGCAGATCTCTCTATTCAACCCAGGTCTGACTCAACCTGCCTTGCCCCTCTAAACCCAGACAGTCAATACACATAACTGCAGAGCACACTGGAAGGCTTAGGCAAGAAAATACCTACTTTCTAAAAGTGGTATTTTCAAACACAGAATAATAAAACCAACTTTGCTAAAATATGTATTTTATCTATAATATAATTATCTCTAATTTGCAAGTCAATCCGCTAGCGCGCACCTCCAGGCACTATATCTGGCTGTTCATTACTGAGTAGAACTTTTAAAAGCGCTTTGACCGTACTTAACTGTGCATTACTGAATATTACCTGTAATAGCGCTTTGACTGCATTTAACTGGGCATTACTGAAGTATAACATTTAATAGCGCTCTGACTGTATTTATCTGTGCATTTCCGAGTATAACTTTTTAATAGCGCTTTGACTGTATTTAACTGACTGTGCCCCAATCTCGCCCTGCCTGCAGCGTTTGTTGTTGTTGTTGCCATCTTGTTTGTTGAGCCGACCCCTCCCTCCACCTCGCTCCCGCCTCCCAGCTGCCCCTCCTACCCACGAGAGCTACAGGCCGTCCTCTCCCTCCCGAAGAGGTGTGACCATCTTGCCTTTCACTCGAGAGGTCGCTCCCCTCGCATCCTCCTCTCCTGACACTCCCGGTATCACAGCAATTATCTCTAATTTGCAAGTCGATCCGCTAGCGCGCGCCTCCAGGCACTATATCTGGCTGTGCATTACTGAGTAGAACTTTTAAAAGCACTTTGACCGTACTTAACTGTGCATTACTGAATATTACCTGTAATAGCGCTTTGACTGCATTTAACTGGGCATTACTGAAGTATAACATTTAATAGCGCTCTGACTGTATTTATCTGTGCATTTCCGAGTATAACTTTTTAATAGCGCTTTGACTGTATTTAACTGACTGTGCCCCAATCTCGCCCTGCCTGCAGCGTTTGTTGTTGTTGTTGCCATCTTGTTTGTTGAGCCGAGCCCTCCCTCCACCTCGCTCCCGCCTCCCAGCTGCCCCTCCTACCCACGAGAGCTACAGGCCGTCCTCTCCCTCCCGAAGAGCTGTGACCATCTTGCCTTTCACTCGAGAGGTCGCTCCCCTCGCATCCTCCTCTCCTGACACTCCCGGTATCACAGCAATTATCTCTAATTTGCAAGTCGATCCGCTAGCGCGCGCCTCCATGCACTGTATCCGGCTGTGCATTACTGAGTAGAACTTTTAAAAGCGCTTTGACCGTACTTAACTGTGCATTACTGAATATTACCTGTAATAGCGCTTTGACTGCATTTAACTGGGCATTACTGAAGTATAACATTTAATAGCGCTCTGACTGTATTTATCTGTGCATTTCCGAGTATAACTTTTTAATTGCGCTTTGACTGTATTTAACTGACTGTGCCCCAATCTCGCCCTGCCTGCAGCGTTTGTTGTTGTTGTTGCCATCTTGTTTGTTGAGCCGAGCCCTCCCTCCAACTCGCTCCCGCATCCCAGCTGCCCCTCCTACGCTCCGCCCCCCCTCTCCATTTAGGTCAGATGGCTGCACGCGCAGCGTCCACGCGCTACAGCCGCGCCGAAGGTGCGCCAAAGGTAAGCCCGTCTATGCCCCGTCCGCGCCAAGCCCGCGCCCAGCGCCAGACCCCCTGGCCCCCGGACTACCCACCCCACCCGCATTACATACGCTGCCTCCACCCTCTTAGCCCTTAACCCCGGTCGACTCCCCAACTGCACCCAAGCCGCCCCTGGACACACCCATGGACCCTTCACATGCAACTCCTGCAAGTTTGACGGCACCAAGACCAACTCCTCATCCACTAACACCAAACAGAGACCTGACACCAACCACCTTAAATGCATCCTGCTCAACACCCGCTCAGTCCACAGACACGCCATCGACCTTTGGAATCTACTAGACACCATCTCTCCGGACGTCGCCTTCCTAACAGAAACATGGATGAATGCCTCCTCAGCCCCAGACATCACCATTGCCATCCCGGAAGGATACAAGATCATCCGGAAAGACCGCACCAAGCAAACAGGAGGAGGCATCGCCATCGTCCATAAGAACTCCATCCGCATCTCAACCAGCTCAGACGTCAACCTCGCCAGCGCCGAGCACCTTCACTTCCAAATCCACACCGACCCCAAGACTAAACTCAGAGGCACCCTCCTCTACAGGCCACCAGGACCCCGTGCACAATTCAGTGAAGACATCACTGACTTTATCACCCCACACGCCCTCCCCTCTGAGGACTACATTCTATTGGGAGACCTCAATTTTCACCTGGAAAAAAGCAACGACAGCAACACCACCGCCCTTCTGGACAATCTCGCCAACCTCGGACTCAAACAACTTGTTAACTCCCCCACTCACTACGCAGGCCACACACTCGACCCTATCTTCACCTCCAGCAAACATATCTCCTTCAGTCACACCACAGCTCTCCATTGGACGGACCACAGCTGCGTTCACTTTATCTACAAAAAGACCATAGTCCACAACCATCCTCAACCTACTCTGCGAAGATACTGGAACAAAATCACCTTCGACCAGATCTCCTCATCGCTTCTTCAAAACCCCCCTGCCCATTCTTCGAACCCCAACCAAGCAGCCATTAACCTCACTCAATGGCTAACCAACAGTGCCGACAACCTAGCTCCCCTGAAAAAACGTCAAATCAAAATAGGCAGCAAAAACGCCCCCTGGTTCAACGATGATCTCAAGAAATCCAAGAAACTCTGTCGCTCCCTTGAGAAGGCATGGAAAAAAGACCCAAACACCAGCACCAGGGACGCCTTCAAAAACGCCACCCGCATACACCACCAACTGATCCGGACTGCCAAGAAAGCCGCTTTCAAAGACCGACTTGACAACAACGCCCACAACAGCAAGGAATTATTCAACATCATCAAAGAGTTTACAAACCCCACTGCCAACTCCAACGACATCACTCCCTCTCAAGCCCTTTGCGACTCCCTAGCTTCGTTCTTCCACGACAAAATCGCAGACATCCACAACAGCTTTGACAACGAACCCGGAGGCCAACCCACCCAACCTTCTGCCGTACCGTCACCCCCCTTGAGCATCCTTAATGACTGGAACCCAATCTCCACTGAGGACACCATCCGCCTGATAAACTCCATCCACTCAGGATCCCCCACAGACCCCTGCCCTCACCACATCTTCAACAAAGCAGATTCCATCATAGCACCACACCTCCGAGACGTCATCAACTGCTCCCTCAACTCCGCCACCTTCCCGGAAAGCTGGAAACACGCCGAACTCAGCGCCCTTCTGAAAAAACCCACAGCCGACCCCACCGAACTCAAAAACTACCGCCCCATCTCGCTCCTTCTATTCCCGGCCAAAGTCATCAAGAAAGCTGTCAACAACCAGCTCGCCGCCTTCCTCGAAACCAACAAATCCCTCGACTCCTCTCAGTCCGGCTTCCGAGCCAAACACAGCACTGAGACCGCACTCATCGCAGCAACAGACGACATTCGAACTCTACTGGACAATGGAGACACAGTCGCCCTCATCCTCCTCGACCTTTCCGCAGCCTTCGACACAGTCTGTCATAGCACCCTGTTACAACGCCTCAGAAACATCGGAATCCAAGGAAAAGCACTGGAATGGATCACCTCGTTCCTTTCCGGAAGAACCCAGAGAGTCCGCCTCCCACCATTCAAATCTGAGGCCACTGAAGTCATTTGCGGCGTGCCACAAGGATCCTCACTCAGTCCCACCCTCTTCAACGTATACATGAGCCCCCTCGCGGCCATCGCATGCCAACATGACATCAACATCATCTCCTACGCTGATGACACTCAACTGATCCTCTCACTCACCAAAGACCCTAACACCGCCAAAACCAACTTCCATAAAGGAATGAGAGAAGTAGCCGAGTGGATGAAGCAGAGCCGTCTGAAACTGAATTCCGACAAAACAGAAGTCCTTATCTTAGGCACCTCCCCCTCCGCCTGGGACGACTCGTGGTGGCCAGAGTCACTTGGAAAAGCACCCATCCCGACAGACCACGCACGGAACCTGGGCGTCATTCTGGACTCCTCACTCTCGATGACCAGACAAGTCAACACCGTTTCATCATCCTGCTTCAACATTCTTCGCATGCTCAAAAAAACATTTCGCTGGATCCCCACCGAAACTAGAAAAACGGTCACCCACGCACTGGTTACAAGCCGCCTGGACTACGGCAACACCCTATATGCCGGTACCACCGCAAAACTTCAGAAAAAACTCCAACGCATCCAGAACGCATCAGCCAGACTCATACTAGACATCCCGCGTAAAGACCACATTTCTGGTCACCTGAAAAACCTCCACTGGCTCCCCGTCAATAAGAGGATAACATTCCGCCTTCTAACCCACGCACACAAAGCACTTTACGAACTTGGACCCGAATGCCTCAACACACGACTTTCCTTCTACACCCCCTCCCGCCAGCTACGCTCCTCCCACCAAGCCCTTGCTGCTGTACCTCGCATCAACAAAACCACCATGGGAGGAAGATCCTTCTCCTACCTGGCGGCAAAAACCTGGAACTCACTTCCCATTCACCTTCGCCTCACTCAGAACCACCTAGCATTCAGAAAGCAACTTAAAACCTGGATATTCGACAAGTAATTCCCCACCCTTCTCCAAGCGCCTTGAGACCCTCTGGGTATGTAGCGCGCTATATAAATTATTTGAATTGAATTGAATTGAATTGAATTATTTTGAGCTCTGGTATACTAAACTCGAATTTCTACCATGTTCCTTGGGACAGTTAGGACTATAAGATGTAATAACCACTCTGCACATTCTGGCCTATGGAGAACAGGTAGCCTTGCAGCAGTGAAAAACAAAATGGAGGGTGATTCACTACCAAGACATGCTACACATAGCAAGCCATGTCCTACCTTACACACACAATGCACCTACCATAGGGGTGACTGACATGATGCTAAGGGAAGGTTCAGGGGCTGGGAAGTGTGGGCACTTCACAGCCAAGATGGAAGTTCTGGACTGCACGCAGACACTGCAGTGACAGGTCTGAGGAACACTTTACAAGCTGCTTCTGTGGGTGGGGCAAGCCAGCGCTACAGGCCCACCACCAGCATTTGCTTTACCCACGCCCACCCCCTTCAGAGTCTGAAGGGGTGGGCGGTCCAGCGTCATGTTGACTGACATGCATTGTCAGAGTGAAGATCAGGGGCAGGCAGCAGCACAAGTGCGCATGACTGATGAAGGTCAGAGAATTTTTCCGCCAGCCCAGTAAGCACACTAGTGTCTGCTCTGGCTGGCGGCTGCACATTAGGAGATCGAGAGTTGATCAAAGGCGCACCTCAGTCTCCTAATGGGCAGGTGGGCGGCAAGTAGTCCTGCTAAGCCAATCCTGGCGCTGCTCCAGCAGCGCCAGTATTGGCTGAGAGGGGTTGCCACTCCAGTGCTGTTCGTGAAGGTGCAAGGGCTCAGGAGCAAAGGCGGCGCGGACCGGCGGTCAGGTAAGTTTTCTTTTATTAATTTTTATTTAATTCCCAGGCCCCCCCGCGAGTATTGCGATACGAGCTGCAACTGGCAAGGTGGGATAACAGTAATGACTGGAATAAGGAAAATTCATATATAGGTAATGCCGCTTGTCATAGCAACTACAGTAAGACTTCCACTGGTACTTGTTGGTGCAGGAATGGTGTTCCTGTGGGTGGCAGAAGTAGGAGTCACATTTACTTCCAACACTGGATGAGTAAGTTGCTTTACTTCATTGAACTGAGATCTCAGGCCTTGGCTTGTCAGGGTAATAAAAAAAGCTCTGCTGTTTGGGGGCCAAGAAAGTACTAAAATACTCATGTGCAAATAGTGAATTATGCACCTTAAAAGTTCAATGTTTAATCCTAAATGTAATATTTTGTACATTGCATGATGTATGACGATCTCAAATTGTCAAAGGCTCAAAGAGAAGCAAAGATATAGATTGCTTTGGACAACTATCATTGATAAACTTTAAAATATGCAATAGATTGAGGTTGAACCTCCTAAGTGAAACTTCCAGGCGGTGCATGTCCTGTCGCTTTTATGTTGGCAAATGTGCTTGTAAAGCAGGACCTCGCCTTGCTGCGCTCTATAGGTATGTGGGAGGTGATTGGTAGAGAGAGAGAAGGAACCAGAAAGAGAGAAACTCTAGGTAAATGGGGCGGGGGGCTCGAGGATTGTTGGGGGCAAAAAGAGTACCTTGAATGAGGAGATAATGGTAAATGGGCACCGAGAAGGGACAAACAGGGCGAGATGGAAGGAGGGAAGGGGCTAGAGCACGGTGGAGGGGTGGGGGAAGAGAGTCAAATGTCATCATATCAGCAGCGAGGAGTTAAGGAGAGGAGCCGGCTTCAAGCTGGAATGGATGCAACAAGCTCTGAAGACTGTAGGGGAGAGAGGGGAGAAGAGCGGAGTAGAAGAGATGGCAGGAGAGACAACATGAGCCGAGAGTGCAGATATGAACGGCTGATGTCAGCAGCGAGGAGTTAAGGAGATAAGCCAGCTTCAAGAGGGAATGAACGCAACAATCTCTGAATATTGGAGGGGAGAGAGGGAAGAAGGGCAGAGGAGAAGAGACTGCTGGAGAGACAGCATGAGCCAAGAGTAGAGGTATGAACGGCTGATGTCAGCAGGGAGGGGTTAAGGAGAGAAGCCAGCTTCAAGAGGGAATGGATACAACAATCTCTGAAGACTGGAGGGAAGAGAGGTAAGAAGGGTGGATGAGAAGAGACTGCAGGAGAGACAGCATGAGCCGAGAGTGCAGGTATGAACGGCTGATGTCAGCAGCGAGGATTTAAGGAGAAAAGCCGGCTTTAAGAGGGAATGGATGAAACAAGCTCTGAAGACTGGAGGGGAGAGAGGGAAGAAGGATGGAGGAGCAGAGACTGCAGGAGAGACAGCATGAGCCGAGAGTGGAGGTGTGAACGGCTCATGTCAGCAGCGAGGAGTTAAGGAGAGAAGCCAGATTTGAGATGGAATGGATGCAACACTCTCTGAAGACTGGAGGGGAGAGAGGGAAGAAGGGCGGAGGAGAAGAGACTGCAGGAGAGACAGCATGAGCTGAGAGTGCAGGTATGAGCAGCTGATGTCAGCAGCGAGAAGTTAAGTAGAGAAGCCCGCTTCAAGAGGGAATGGATGCAACAATGGATAGATGTCTCCAGTAAGTGTTTTACTTTGAAGCAAAGTCCTTGCTATAAAGAGATGTGCGCTGCTGGGCATGCTTTCCGCGAGCACTGTTTTCTGCCTGATTCTCTGTGGACGGCTGTGCTTGGCTTTGACGGTCAGTGAATTAGTTGTCCTTTAAACCTGTCTGGGTTTATGTTACCTTTTCTGTTAGTGTCTTCAGCTGTGTGTTCAGTTTCCCACAGTGCACGACCTCTGAGGAACAATGTTGGTATTGCTGCTTCATTAGACTCTGTGCTTCCAGATTCACTGCACTGATACACCCATGAGCACTAGCAATGCTCCAGTCTCCCCTTGCTGATGGCGGATGTGCGTTTGGATGCATATGGAGGACGTATGGATCAATGATTGTGAGCCGCTGTCCGTCATTTAATGCGACAACATGCAGATGCATTTTCATGTAAACTGCAGGCACACTTCAACCAGTTGTGAAGGAGGAATAGATAGTAATATGGGCACTGGCACCAACGTGACTGTAATTTAACCATACTCCGGGCTACTGGAATGATGCAAAACTGGCCCTTTTCTGCATGATTATGGATTAATTACGTAATACAGCATCTTCTGCACAACTAGCAGACTTCTCCAATAAAAATAGTTTTTTTTAGCTCAAACTGATTAAAGGTTATTAAAGAGGGCAATGGCAGACTCTTTACAAGTGCTAACTGATGTCCTTTCAGCTGGTGGCCGATTGCAGTGTTCAGGTGTTAAACTGGTACTAGTGAGGTTCAATTTTGTCCTGCCCGTATTTCTAGGTGCAGAAATGACAATCCTAATACAAACTGCTGGTCTCCCCCGAATGTACAAGAAGGAGAGCATATTTTTCCAAAGTTAATGCTGCATGCAGTGCAAGACACTGGGCAGGTATACATTTTAAAGGGCTAAAGTTGTTATGCAGAGCAATTTATATATTACAGTAACTGTTGAACAAATTAATGCACGAAGATAGAGAGCAGTTTTTAATGTGTTTAATATTTTAAGACTATACGTTCCCACTTCTTAACCCCTTCGCTGCTGATGACGAGCTCAGCTCGTCATCAGCCACGGTGGACGTGTGCGGATAACGAGCTGAGCTCGTCATGTAACGCGGCTTTTTAAAAATTGCCGCACACAGCGGGAAAAGCCGCCGCAGCGATGCGGTTAATAAGCCTTGCTTTATCGCTGCATTCATTTGCTTTAAAATGCACCATTTGCCAATATTTTTTTAATTTATTTCTCATGAAAGGGACTCTCCCTAGACCCCAGGTTTGTCCACTGAACTTAATCACATTGCTAACTAGTGTTTTCTATTGGAAAGGGTAGAGCCAAAGCAGTCTTGCTTAGTAACATAGCCCTCTTCGGAAGTCAGACTTGCTTGGCAACCCAGAAATTCTCTGAAATAATGTATGAGTTTTCTTTTATGAATTCCTAGAAGAACTGAATTTTTAATCCATTTCTCACAGAAATAGTGCTGAAAATCGGACCAAAAATATGCCAATTTTTAAAAAATCTCTTCACGGGGGCAGAACCCCCGTGAACCCCCCTTATTGCTGTCGGGCTCGCTCGCTGCTCTTGCATACATTCATTCATTCTGCATACGCCTCACCAGTTTCAAATTCCACCAGCTGCCACTGTCTAAATCATATATAACAACTTGTGGTCCCTTTGGCTCAAAGGCAAAATGCTTCAACATGTGTAGCCATTATCAGAGCAAGGTCAGGGATTTCAGATGCTTAGGAGTAGCCTTTAGTTCATCCTGTTCATGTAAATCCCTGTTTCAACTGGAATCCCAACAGATGAAGGAACATTGAAGGCATTTTTTGGTTCGCTCTATAATTAAAACAAAAACCTGCAGCAGAACTTATAACATTGTGCAAATCTAAATGCAGTTCAAGCGCTTTATATGGCACAGGTATGTGGGGGATCACTAAAGTTTAGAAGTTACAATCGTGTTGAAAATGGTTTCACCGGTAGGATGTAGGCCGTTACAAAAAACACTGCTAATTTTATTTCCAAAAAAAAGAACTAGGACTTCTGTATTTAGATGATCTAATTGGACTGGCCCCTCTTTTGTTGTGGAATAACTGTTGGATGATCCCAGAAGCAGGCTTGACAAGAATATGCATTCAAGATTGCCTTAATTTAGGTAATTAGGAAGTGTAGCATGGTTAGCCTATGTTAAAAAGATGTTTTATACTTTAGGCCTAGAAGAAATGTTTTATAGCCACAAAAAATTGGCATAGATGCAAAAGAAAGAGTGAAAAAATGCTTCTGTGATATCAAGATGACTGAGAGATTAGCAAGGACCCACAAAATGCAGTCCATAGAAGCCTATATCCAAGTTGTAACTGTTACCCTCACTGAACCCTACCTAACTTGTTTGAAAACCCAACCTCTCCTCTTGCACTCACCTATTTTAGATTGAACACAATCCATTTTATGGTAGCTTTTCCTGGTCTCGTGATTTACCGCCTTGCTGATGTAATTATATATGGTCTCACTTTATAAGTTCTGCACTTTATATGTGCATCCGATGTCAGCTTACGTCGTACAGGTGTTACGCAAGAAAAAAACGTAAACAACATCGAGCAGCTCTAGAGTTTTTCCAAAAACTTTCCACGAACACGATTGGCGATGCAGTTTTACATTTTATAAAGAAAGCTATTGGCACTAGGAAAATATATGAATTATTATTTTAACAGATGTGACTGGTAATCCTGATTTGATACATATGTTTTAAGAAACGTATAATATTTTGTATAATTAACTGTTTTATTCTTTTGTGGCGCTCTGCCGAATAAAGTTGTCTTGACTGACTGACAGAGAAGGTAATTTACTATTCACTTCTCTTTATGGAGCACCTTAAATATATGTGTGCAGACTGTATTATAAAGGTTTCAATAATGTAATTTCTTGGGACTAACAGTGTGGTGTTTACATTGTATGTTAATGAGGGAGAGCACTTTTGTTGCCTTCCTTGAAGAGCATAATTACTCATGAACTGATCAACGGAAACCATTGTTCATTATACCATATAAACGTAGCCCATGTCTGAGGAATAAGAGGTTAAACCTTTGAGTTAACACGTTTTCTCCATCAAACACCTTTCTCCTCCAATCAAGTAAGTAGGTTATCACTCACAGTAAGGTGTGTCACAGCAGCCTAACTCGTCTAATTAAAATAAAACAATACTATCCGGCAACAACAGTGTACACCTGTGCTAAAAACATCAAACCTTGGCCAAGTGTAATTGTAGGTTGCACAAGATACACTTACTTTGAAGAACACTGAGGCCAAAGAAATGAGGGTCTTTGATCTTCACAGCGTGGCACGCCTTATCGAAGAGCTCCTGCCCGGAGGCTTTCACCTACAAGGAACAAACAAATGCATAAGTGCGGACATATAGGGGAATCCTTGATAATAGACTCCTGCGGCTAATGCTGCATCTAATTTAGCTCCCATCCCATCGGGTTAGGTTTGCCTCGTTGCTGTGGCACCTACGCGCTTTACAAATCCAAAAATCCAAAAATAATTATAATCACTGAATCTTAGTTGTTTCTAGTCCAACTACTTTTTGTAGTCAACAGAAGCCTGAAAAGTGGAGAGCCACAATATAGCTGACACCAAGCTAGTCCATGGTGAGCTCTCCTTGAAGTGGATTGATCTAGGGGAATATTCTGGAAGCTCACATGCAGAACTGGCCATTTGTTCACTATAAATGCCAATATGAGCCCTCGAACGGAGGATAACATGATTTATAAACCATTCTGGAGATGTTAGTCTCTGCTCCTTGGTTGCTCAATGAAGCTCCAAGTAGGGGAAGAAACATACTCACTACCAGTCAGTCAACACAAGCACATTCACTGCTCGATCAGAACAGGAGAGACCAGTTCAGCTAATAGACCTTTCCACGGGACTGCTGCTCCGCGCCTGTGTGCAGAATACCAGCCCTCACTGTCAGGGCCGGTCCTAGCCATGGGCGGTATGGGCAGCTGCCCAGGGCCTCGCGCTCAGGTGTGCCCCGCCGCCGGCCCCGCAGTTGCGGGAATAATGGAATAAATAATCATGGCATGGGGAAAAGCGATGAGCAGTGCGCACAGCACTCTCGTCGCGCTCGCGCAGGGGACTGGCCGCAGCAGGCAGTAACTAAGGCAGGGAAGGAGCAGAGGGAACTGAACACTGTCTGCGCAGTGCGCACGCACGCAAACCTGACCGTGACGCCTGCACACACCCCACCACCTAGCTTGGTGGTGCCTTAGTGGTGGTGTGGTTCTGAAAATTCTGGACCCTGCCATAATACGGTACCGAGGCCCAACATCCGTGTCACAAAATATCATCGTACCATGACGAATTTGGTGTCTACAGACCGGTAATGATTAGGACATTATCCCTATACATTTGCGTCCTGATTGAGTGATGCTATCACCCTTAAATCATGGTTTCCGTCTCCAACCGTCGGACTCCATTTCGTGAACGGCATCCATCTTGTGGCTTGCCCTCATATAGTCAATTGATTAAGGCCGAGGTTGATCTGAAAGGACACGTCCACCTTAGCTGACTCCCCCATGACCTGGCCGAGCTGACTCCACTGCCTCCAGCCAAACCTGTTCGGGCAGTCCCTCGCCCAGTGGCCGAGTAAGATAGCATCAAGGCACAACATGCCATAAACCATTCACTACATACAAACCATGTTATCCACACACATACACCTGTCCATGTTTCTTGTTTATGGCCGGTTTTACGATGAGGAGGTGCCCGATTTTATTGGGGTTTCGTCCATATCTGATGGTATTTCTGGACCGAGCTGGGTCATCCATCACGAACTGGACATCTAAAATGTGGGTTGGCCGTCATGACTTTGCCTTTTGCTTTATTGTGAAAATATGTATATGACCGTATTGTAAACTCAAGAATTCTTGCCTGCAGCTGTTATTTTTGTATAAAAGGAGAAGGCTGGCTCTGTAAAAACGAACAGTCTCCTGAGAACTTACATCCCGTGCTGTTGTACTTCTAGGACGCTTGTTACTTGGTTGCAGCCAATAAAACTCGATCCTTGACTTCACCTAGAAGACTCTGTGTTTCTGTGGTCCGGAACAGGGAGAACTCAGAGGTCTTCAGGTGTTATCCCCTGGCACCACCGGGTTCCTAAAAACCCGGCACCTCAGTTGGCGCCCAACTCGGGGCGGTATCAAGCAGTGACGGTCCAAGCCAGATGTTCGTGAGGAGCTTCGTGTGAAAATTCCAGAGGACGGCCAGCCACTTCAGCGACCCCTGTATGTCGACGTGGTTCCGAAGGTCTTTGCTGCGAGGTTCCCCGCGTCCCGACGGCTACGAAGGACTGCTGCCCTGACTATCGCCCTGTTTTGGACCCAGTGATCCTTGGTAGAGCGAAACGATAGACGAGTCTTCTAGTGACGTCATCGATCTTCAATACTTCAGTTAAGTATAAGTGGAGCGTCTCCCAGTCCTTAGTTTGATTCTTAGTTTTGGTATCCTTGAGATACACCTTGTTTGGAACTTGCAAGCGCCAAAACCAAGGGATTCGTGTATTCACGAAAATATCGTATTCGATAATCCTTTGAAGTTTGAAGCTAGACTAGTGAGCGAAGATGCCTGGTCTTAGCAGACTTGGAAACTTGTTTTGTCTTGGTTGTAGTAAGGACTCCCGATTAGAGGACTCGTGTCCGGTTCCTCCGATCGGAACTCCAACATATGAGCTCTATATAAAGCATGGAGTAGGTCCTATCGCATATAATGAAGTATGGATAAAATACACCAGAAAGGATGGTGTTTTAAAATGGCCCCAATATGGTAGCTTTGACGCAGAAATTTTAGATAATCTCGAGGTCAAACTGTTCAAGAAGAAAGCCTGGCCGGCGATGTTTGACTCTTTTCGCTTATGGCGCAAAGAAGCCAAACAGAAAGAAATGAAATTAGCTATGAAAAATAAAAGAGGTATGTCAATGGTGCAAGCCGCCATTGCATACAGGGATAATGAGGAAGAGCAAGAGAGTGAACAAATGCTCAGAAGCAAGAAGTTAGCAGTAGATAAATGCTATCCAATGTTACCACATGAAGGACAAAGTTCAAAAAGGACATCAGGGAAGGATCCATTAATGTCCCATTTACTGAGTTCACCACCCCCATATGCACTAGATGCTACTGCACCCCGAAGCGCTTTGTTATACCGCGCCCCGGTGCACGAAATGCAGTTCTCGCACAAGCACCAGCTCCTCTTCAGCTGGTTCCTACTTCTCCGGCACAGCCCTCTCAAGGGCCGCCGCCTTTGCTACATACTCCATCTACTTTTTCTGCGACTTTGCCTACTGCTCCAACTGTTTATCATGATACTACTTCTGCCACTGCCTCGACTTCCTCTGCCATTGCCTCGACTTCCTCTTTACATCAGCCTGTCTTTTCTGGCACATCTGCCTCTCCGCAAGCTTCTCCTTCCGTTCGACAGAGAGTGGCAAGTACTGTCACTGGTCTGTTCTCACCTTTCTTTGGGTCACCTAAGACGACCCCTAAAACAGGACGTAGACAGTTGCGTAGTCAACTGCCTGATTACGAGGAAAGAGAAGTGCTGAATGAGTTAGCACGTAAATGGGTTACTGATACTGTAAAATATGATGTTCAGTCTGTTATGGAAGTTTTCCGTCAGTGGGACGCACCCACTCAGAGATATGTATTCGAAGAGATGTGTGTATATCTTTGCGAAGATTTGGAGACAAATGATCCAAAACGCAAAATGAAGGAATTATTCCGTATGCGTTTCAAGTTCTATGAAGGCATGATTGTAGGTGCCGATGTTGAACGAGCAATAGATTTATTGTTATCTTATAGGAGTAAGGGAAATGTATCTAGATCACTATATGAGGATGACATATTAGGTAGGAAAAAGCCGCGACAGTACCCCATGAGAGAGGTTCCTCCAGTTTGGAGGGAAGGTGACGCAAATGCGAATCCAGTAATTCTGCCACAATTCCAGCGTGTATGGGTACATGTCCCCTGGAAAAGATCTGAAGTCTTAGCGCTCAAGCAGACATTGCCTGATCCCCGTAAAAATCCAGCAGGGTATTATAAGGAGTTATCGCAGACTGCCAGCTCATGTATAATGAATTTAGCAGACATGTTGTTTGGGAATATTGTTCCACAGCCTTTATGGAGTAAGATTCGTCATACAGATCATGATCAAGAACTAGGTGACACATGGGCTAATATTACTGTTGCTGATGCTAGACAAGTTGGTGGTTCTAAACCCGAGCCTTTGGTAGCTGAACTTCCTAGTAGGATCATTACATATATGAAGACTTTAATGCCTGAATTGCGTGTGAATTGGGACAAGTTATCTGCGTGCAAACAGAAGAAAGATGAGAATGTGTCGGACTTTTTCACGAGGTTTGAAGAGACTTTCGTCGATCATAGTGGTCAGGATATGGCTACCGTGGGTGGCCAAAGATTGTTTGTAGACAAGTTCATACATAATCTGCTTCCTGAACTATGTAATAAATTGAAAGAATCAGAGAGTGCTTGGGCTGTTTCCACGGCAGCACAGATTTTGGCCACAGCCCAGTACTACGAAAATAGGCACAAAGACGAGCTAGATAAAGCAGACAAAAAGACTAAAGATTTGAAAACTAAAATCCTTCTCCAGCAAGCCTATCCGCCTCGCACTCCTAGTCAGCTCGATTATCAGCAACCTCAGCAGTATTCGAGAAACTCACAAAGAAATGAGTCTTCTCAACAGCGTTTACCGTATGGTCCGAATCAGTGTGCGTATTGCAAGGAAGAGGGTCATTTCAAGAATAGCTGTCCAGCCTTATTGCGACGTCTAAATGGTGTTTCTGGTGCAAGAGGTAGAGGTGTTCAACAGGCTCCTAGGGGTAGGGGCCGTGGAAATTTCCCCCAGAATACTACTTCTTTTCCGCCTCAGAACTCTATGAATAGCTTTGATCAACAGAATAATGCGTCTTCTAGGACAGCTCAGTACTATGCTGATGACTATTAGGCAGAAAACGAGAATGAGGGTAATGATTGCTAGGACAGCCATGGACAAAGAGAGGGAGTTGTTTCAGTTCCAGTAGATCAGAATGGACCTTATGTTGAGGTGATTACATCAGGAGTGTCAGAACCTTTTCTGCTGGATACTGGTGCTACGAAAAGTTCTATTATGCACTCAAAACTTCCTGAATGTTTCCGTAGGTTTTTCTGGCGCCCCGGTTAGAAGCCTGATTTCTAGTCCTATGCCCCTTTCTATTGGCCCATATGAATTAGAAGCACCCCTCATTCTTACAACAGGTTGTGGTGAAAATTTGTTAGGATTGGATCTGTTAAAAAGATTATATGCGACTTTGTACTGTTCTCCTTCGGGAGTACAACTTACCGTAGGTAAGAAAGTGATTTCCCCAATGTATTTGTCAAAGGAAAATATTCCAAGAGAATTGTTATCACTTCCGGACATACTTTGGGCTACTGGTTCTAACGATGTGGGTCTTTTGGAGATAGCGCCATATGTCATAACTTTGCGAGCCAATGTTAGGTTGCCACGTATTCCCCAATACAAGATCTCTAGCGAATGTGAAAAGGCTTTGTTAGCGATCATTTACGATCTGATTGAGAAAGATGTCATTGAAGAGACAACAGGCAACATTTGTAACAGTCCTATTTTGCCTGTTTTAAAGCGTACTGATCCTTCACAGCCACCTGTGTACAGATTTGTAATTGATCTTAGAGAAGTGAACATGATTGTTGTGCCACAATTTCCAGTTGTTCCCGACATTACTGCCCTATTGACAATGGTTCCAGCTACAGCCACTTGGTTCTCGGTGATTGATTTGAAGAACGCTTTCTTCAGTATCCCGATTGCTGAGGAGAGCAGAGATATTTTTGGCTTCAATTTAGGAGGACGAAGCTTACGCTTCAAATGCGCTCCTCAGGGCTACTGTGAAAGTCCATCTATATTCAGTCAAGCTCTGAAATCACAACTTGACACAATTGTTCTACCTGATGGTGCGACTCTTATTCAGTATGTAGACGATTTTCTAGTCGCTGCAGATACTGAAGAGATTTGCAAGGAAGCCACGTTGTCGTTGTTGCGTCATTTATGTGACATGAAGCACAAAGTCTCTCTTTCAAAACTGCAATTTTGTCGACAAGAAGTGACCTACTTAGGTCACATCTTATCGAAGGAGGGAAGGAGACTGACCCCAGAGAGAATACAGGCAATTGCAAGATTGAGTGTCCCAAGGACACAGAGAGAAGTGCGTGCTTTCTTGGGCATTACATCATATTGCAGACAATGGATACCGAACTTCTCATTGTTGGCTAAACCTTTGCTGGCCCTAATCTGTAAGGATACACCCAATCCTGTGCCTTGGTCTGAAGATTGTCAGAAGAGTTTTCACGAGTTGCGTGATGCGTTGTGTTCGGCTCCAGTGTTGGGTAACCCCGACTACAGTAAACCTTTCACATTATATGTCCATGAGAAGGAAGGTTGCGCATTATCAGTCCTGACACAATCCTTTGGGGACAAACAGCGTCCATGCGCGTATTTCTCAGCGACTCTAGATCCTGTAGCTAAGGCATTACCAAGTTGCTTAAGGGCCACTGCTGCAGCAGCTGTCTGTATTCGACAGTCTGCTGGGTTAGTAATGAATAATACACTAATCGTTATGGTCCCACATGCAGTAGACATTTTACTAAACAGAACGAAGACACAGCACTTAACTAGTGCTCGACTGTCAAGCTATGAGCTGACACTGTTAGCGAGTCACATTCACATAAAGAGGTGCGATACACTCAACCCAGCCACGTTATTGCCCATTCCAACAGAGACAGATGAGGTCGAAATGCATGATTGCTGTTTTAGGACATAAGAAGAGACAAAAGGGAGAGTAGACTTATTGGACACTCCCCTTCCTGAATGTAAGATGCTTTATGGGTTGATGGTTCATGCTTCAAGTTGCCAAATGGTGATACGACTGCAGCATACGCTGTGACAACATTGCACACGATTGTAGAAACTGCACGTATCCCCTACCATTCTGCTCAAGCAGCAGAGTTGATTGCACTTACAAGAGCGTGTGTGTTGGCAAAAGGTAAACGAGTGAATGTGTATACAGATAGCCAATACGCCTTTGGCGTGGCTCATAGTTTTGGACGATTGTGGCGTGAACGTGGGTTCCTGACATCGCATGGTGCAAAGATACAGCATGGTCAGTTAGTTAACGAGCTTCTCGAGTCACTGACCTTGCCACTACAAGTTGCGATCGTGAAATGCAGTGCACACAGAAAGATTCAAGATGATGTTGGTCGTGGGAATGCATTTGCGGATGAAGTTGCGAAAGAGACTGCAAGGAACACAATGAGTCGAATGTATGTTGCAGGTCCTGCGAGATGGATTGCTGATGTGGGTATGTGTGAGGACACTATTGAAAGTGTGAAATCTATACAATCCGAGGCCACTGAGAAAGAGGTGAACGACTGGAGAGAAAGCAAGGGAAGATTGGATGCGAATGGTTGTTGGGTCGAATTATCAGAGCATCAGAGATGGCTGTTACCCGACGCGTATGTACTTGCAGTGGTGACGATGGCTCATGGGATGGCTCACATCAGTGCGAAAGGAATCTGTAAGTTGTTGGCCCCAGTATGGCAGAATAGTGGCATCCCAAAATGTGCAGAGAACTTGGTCAAGAACTGTATGGTGTGTCTGAAGTACAATCCTGGTAGGGGAACTCCAACTCCAGCTGGTCATTTTGCTCCTCCAACGTATCCGTTCGAGGTTTTGCAGCTCGATTTCATCCACATGGAGAGGTGCAACAATTTGAAATACGTGCTTGTTGTTGTTTGCGCCTTCTCCAGATGGGTGGAAGCGTATCCCCTTAAGGACAATACTGCTTTGTCCACAGCCAAAGCCCTTGTCAAGGAATTTTTCCCCAGATTCGGTATGCCTAGAATCGTCTGGAGTGATAATGGAAGTGAATTTGTGGGACGAGTGATGAAGAGAGTGTGTGAATGTCTAGGAATACACCAGAAGATCCACGCTGCAAATCACCCCCAATCAGCTGGATTAGTAGAATGCTACAACGGCACGTTGAAGCTGAAATTGGCCAAGATCCAAGCCAGCACAGGTCTTAAATGGCCTGACGCCCTGCCTTTAGCACTCCTGTCTACCAGAATGACTGTCCATTCTAGATTAGGACTTAGCCCTCACGAGATTGTGTTTGGCCGCACGGCCAACATCTGGGGCGTGCCAAGGCCCAAGAAACTGAGTGAGATAGAGCACCCTGTACTACTTGACTATTTGCACGAATTGACAACTAAATTGCGTGTTTTACACCAACAGGTTCACAGTTCCTCTCCGCCAGCGTCTGATGATCCAGGCCACACCATTGAACCTGGCACCTGGGTACTGGTGCGGAATTTCCAGCGCACGAACAACGAACAGCCCAGGTGGACCGGCCCACACCTCGCCCTTCTTTCCATGAGATCAGCCGTTCGGGTGGAAGGAAAGAAGAATTGGGTGCACGGCGCCCACTGCAAACGGGTCCCGCTGCCCCTTCCCTATGACCGGTGGGTCCAGGACGGCGTCGCCGACTCGGAGTCAGAGTCCATACCACGCTTTGCACCCTTCAGCGATGCACGACTGAAAGGAACTGGTACCGATAAGGAGAGTGATCATATTCTGCAAGGATTTGTGCCACCGTCAATGCTGTTGGACACTACAGAACCTGAAGCTTTGTTTCAAGACCACACCATACCTGGGAAACAACGGTATAATCTGAGGCCAAGAAAAACGAACTAATAAAAATAAACTGATGAGATTTTCTTTTCCCCCAAGAACTATTTTTGATTGTACAGCTCTCTCGCCCAGGGAACTTGCTCATTTTTAATTTTCGAACCGCCATCCGGTTCTGCTGCTAGGGTCGCGGTTGACAGTCTTGGGACGTGCAGCTGGAGACGTTTAGGTCAACGGTTCTGGTTGGTCTAAGGGAATTACCCTGGACTGAACAGAAGCACCCCTGAGCAGAATCAATCTCCCACCGCGGGCAGCAACTAGAGGATGGAGTTTCCAAGGGTAGAGAGACCTGTTAGATCTACGAACTTTGAAAAGAAAGTATGCACTGTAATGGCAAGAAAACGATTTTTAGTAATATGCATTTTAATGTTGCGTAGCATAATAATGTTTTTAATTGGCTATGCTCTGTTCATCTTTCGAGTTACCTCTGTACATAACACTCAGCCCACACCTCCGCCTACTGTCTCCCCGCATTCTTTTCACCCTCTGCCGGAACACGAGTCTGCCAGAAGATTAGAATTTGTGAATAACTCATTCGTCCAACTCCTACACCAGCACCAGTCTGTAGTGAACACCACGAACTGTTGGGTATGTGGACTTATGCCACACACAACAGATAAGGGTATTCCGTATTTTGTCCTGCCATTTGGCTATCATGGTTCTCTGTGGGCATTTCGAGCAATGTTCCTGTTTGCCCTCGAACCATAAGTCCCAGGGAAAAACTCAAGCAACAAGGCACTAGTGGCGGGAATTAGGAATATGAGTAGGGATGTCGACACATACAAAACGATTCCCAGAGATGAATTGATGCCTTACAGCAGATGGAATATAACACAATATAGAATTTCCTTGGCTGAGAGTCTGAAAGCAAAGAAATCCTCCCCAGTCTGGATAGTACCCCACCAAGGTCACCTGTGCCTGCAGGGAAATGGCAACAACCCTAGAGTCCAGTTCGGGAAGAGTGTCTGTACCGAGACCTACGTTTTGCAGTCTCAGACCTCCCCCTCATTCTTAGCGGCTAAGAGTACCTACTTCGTCTGCCACGATATAGCGTATACATGGTTGCCCCATGACTTCTCGGGCACATGTTTTATCTCGTTTCTGCTGCCACCCACCTACACGGCCGAGGCAGATTACCATCGGACAAGGACAGTTAGGGGTGTCGTGAGTCAAGACGACACTGCGGGTCAAGAGTTTGGAGACTTCGCAAAGGGTTTTCTGCCGTTTTGGGGGCCTATGGTGAACAGCAGGAACATTCGCCAATTGACGAGGGTAGTTGAATCCGCCGTGATTGAAACGGCTGGTGCCCTTAGTAACTTGACTGCTGAGCTCCAGTCGGACCGACTTATGACTCTTCAAAATAGGGTTGCCCTAGATGTCATACTTGCAGACCGTGGAGGGGTATGTAGAGTGATCCAATCCAGTTGCTGCATTTTCATCCCTGATAATGCTCCGACAGTGTACCAGGCCATCTCCAAACTGCACAAGATCCCTGATTCCATTCATGTGGAAAAAGGGGACTGGTCCTTGCTAGGGTGGTTCTGGGAACTGATATCTGCCTGGGGATGGAAAACACTGATATTCGTCGGGATGATCCTAGCCATTCTGTTCCTGTTCTGCCTGTTTGTACAGTGCGCTCCTGCAATATGTGGCCTCTGTGCTACATCATGTGTAAGGAAGCCTGTGTCGAGGGACGAATTGAGCAAAAGGATGATGCTACAACAGCATCTCCATGATTTCATGAATACAGATTTGGACTCAGATTAGCATGAGTTATTGCCTAATATGAGGGCAAAAGGAGGGTCTGTGGTTCTGAAAATTCTGGACCCTGCCATAATACGGTACCGAGGCCCAACATCCGTGTCACAAAATATCATCGTACCATGACGAATTTGGTGTCTACAGACCGGTAGTGGTGACATGACGCCGGCCTTGCTGACATGATGATGCGGGTGACAGTGGCTCCCAGGGCCGTCAATCTGGTAGCGCGCGAAAGCGCTACCAATGACGGCCCTGGACATGATTTTATGGCCAGCCCCCGCTCAGTGTGATGCACTCAGCATGTGCACACGCCATGAGCAGTCAGTCACTACTCAGATGAACGGATCGGGCCGCGTGGGCAGGGCTGCAGGTAGGAGTCGGTCGAAGGGGCCCCGTCCTCCTCCTCGTTGAGACTGAGTTCTGTACGTTAAGGTAAGAGACCTGCTTCAATTATCGTATATATTTATTATACTTAAAATGTTTCAGACACCTATGGCCGGCGGCCAAACCCCACCCAGGGTGTCACATTCTTCTGAGTCACGCTGGACCCTCTTATCTCCCCCCGGTGGGCTCTCTAGCCCCCATCGTTCTGCCTGTTCTGACGTCTTCTTGCAAAAAAAATTATGTTTTTGTGACGTCCGCACGCCTGGCGTGCAATATACAACCTTTTAAAGAGACAAGTCTGCGGGTCTGGGGTTAATAAAATCAATTTAGCTCTTACAATAGGAATATGGACACCAGATGAGCCGATGTCCTGAGACACCATGTACCAGTCCAAGGCCTTCCTTTTACCAATCATTGTTTTAAGTGCGTCACCCCAATTGGTTCAATTGTGCTCCTTTCATAAAAGACGAACATCACATAGATACACAGTCAAAAGATGCAGTCATGCAGAGAACAATGTGCAATCTCCTCCGGCGTCTAGCAGCTCTAACGGGCTGTGGATTTATGGGGCACCGGGCCTCACTGGTTCCTCCGTGTGGGGGTGACGATTATCGCCCTGCACAGAAGATTCGGGCGGGTGGAGGAGACAGCAGCCACAGTGTCTACTGCTCATGAGGGTGCCTCATTTGTTGCCTTGGTCACAATTGCTGTAAGGCCCAAGAGAGAGCCCCCTACCATGGGCATTGCAGGGGTATACCATGGCTCTGTTACAAGGAGAGGGGCACTTCAGCCCTAGGCCTCGCAGTTATGGTATTGTGCTGCGAAGCCCAGGAGAGATGTGAATTCCGCTGGTCCTCTTACCACTAGACCAGGCTGCCACAGGCAGAGAGTGAGGGCCTCCACTTTCGGTCTGGCATGGCTACAGAATGTGTGAGAGGCCAGGGAAAGATTTTTAGTCTGCCTATGTGTGCCACTTCCAGGTTTTCGGTGCTCTCATGTGACATTTTAATTAGTGAAAAACCATTTGCATTCTGGGATATGTAGTTTTGTTTGCCAATTAAAGAAGGGCTTCCCAGCCTTGGGATGTAAGTGACATTGGATAAGAGGGCAGATTTGCCAGTGAGCATGTATATATGATCTTATAGTTTAATGATTTAACAATTAGATTAAATAATATAATGTATTTCCACTTAATATACTTTTAAAATATTCCAATTTATTTTATCAGTGCAATTATTTATATTTCTGTTAATATTGCATCAGTAAAGTTAATTCATGCAAAATCACTTCAACAACGCCACAGGATTAATAGTCAATGAATAGTATTAATGTGATGTCATGCCATAGGCAAATTAGGGGGGGCTCTCGCATTCCCCTTCTGCCCAGGGCCCCAGAAAGCCTAGGACCGGCCCTGCTCACTGTTCACCCAGAAAGGCGCGCTTATGCACACTTATACAAAGGGTACTGAACAGGGTCGGACTGCCCTAGGGCAACCAAGCAGTGTCCGATGGTCTGGCATAACAGATTAGTGTGTGGGCCTGATTGTTTAACAGTGTGTGGGCTGGTTATGATTTGTGGTTTGCTGGGTCGATTTTTACATTTGGTATCTCTGATATTATCAGCAACAACAGATGAATGGAATCCCCCATACCGCGCAAAAGACCCATCAGTGCGTCTTTACAAATTCCAAACAGGCCTCATTTGCAAATGTGGGTCACTTTTTTTTAGCTATCTGATTAGCAAATGTTGGCCAGTTTTATTTTGTGGTTCGGGCCTATTTTTGTGATCTTATCCCAGTCCGACGCTGCTGCTGAAGCAATTACTCCAATTCCACTCGCTAGACTACACACACTTTACTAACAAGTTTGTGTACTTCTGTCCACCACAGCCGACTTCCAAACAATGCCTGTTTTGAGCTGCTTGTCTGGCGCAAGTACATATTTTAAATTCCTGACGAGGGTAGCTTTCCCTGGGGAACATTTTCACAGACAAAAAAAAAACACTATGGCGACGATAAATTGTCCCCGTGGCTGTAAGTAGGATGAAAAAAAATGTGTGTGTGTGTGTGTGGGGGGGGGGGGGGGCGGTGTCTTTCGTAGGGGCTTGGCCCATGTAATTACGGGCGTGGCCTAAAACACATGCTAAAAATCTGTGCTTAGCATACTGTGCCACCCTATTGTTGTGTTTCTTCTATCATTGCATAAAGATATATAAATATATAATACAAATGACATGACACCTGCAACAAGCTAGTACTATTGCCTTTATCAATTGTTGTAAGTTGTATAAGGTAAATATGAACTATGTTTTCGTTGTATATAATACTAAAAATGCTGCAGTTTTTGTGAGCGAGAATGTGGCATAAGGCTAGAGCTTTCGAGATGAGACAGCAGGTTCGAGCCTAACGTTGGCTGCACATCTGGTGATTGAAAAATGAATGTGTGCTTGTGAAATGTAACTGGTGCTAATGTAAAGCCCTCCAAGTTTGCGCTATATAAAACGAAAGAACGAGTCTCTTAGATGTTACATCAAAAGCAGTGACCGGCGCTACTATGGCAGAGTTACGTGTCCCCCCTCCCCCCCCCCCCCCCCCCCCCCACCTCCGAGGGTAAAAATAGTGAGCGCGATAGGGACCTGTTTCGGCGCCTCCTTTTAAGAACTGCCGCTGCTGAGCACCGGCGAGACCCAGCCCACTTAAAGCCCTGGTCGTCCCACACTCTAATCTTAGCACCGATGTACTGCAGTGCAAAGTTATGTTGTCACATTTTCGTTTCAGCAGGAATCTTTGTTTCAAAACATTATGCACAGCGAGACTGGGAAACTGCTCAGAGACCACGCAAGCCGAATGAGTGCGCATGAAACCGTTCTCGAGTGCCAGCTATTAATGCTTGCTCACCCGGAAATAATGATGTACCAGAGATAACATACGGTGTGGCAGGAGAGGAGCTCATATAACGCAAGGCGTTTGGGCACGCACAGAAGCGTCAGGGGCAGGGCAACAACCTGCGGTGCCTTCACTGGCCGCGTAATTTGCACGTAACTGAAATATTTGGCTAGTATGCAGCCGCAGCAGAATCGCGCGGGACTTCTAAGCCTATTTCGGAGACCATGGCAGAAATACAATTTGATTAGAAGAGTCAGAAATGCGAGATATCCAAGAGGGGAACTTCCTGGCAGAAAGAATGAACATTGCAATTGCTCCTTCCTTGGGCTAGAACTTAAGGGTGGGCTTTAAACAAAGTTCTCAAATGCTAAATAATCAGTCATTTTAGCCCCAGGCCCTTCCTAGCCCCCCTCCCACCTTCGCCACACAAGCTGCATTAACACGTACCCCGACTGCCAAGCAGACTCCTGCCCGTCGGGCATTAGGACTCGGACCGAGCGCTGCGCCTGCTCTGGTGTTGTGTCGGGTGATGAGGGAACAGGATAGCCCTAGGGAGATGTCTCTGGGACCTACACTCAAAGGGGCATCTAACCCTGACTAGGCCTAACACGTGGCCCTAGAATAAACTCATCCAGACACTGGGAATAAAGTTGCTTGCTCGGTCGGCGCGTCTCTCTCTGAACGCCCTCGCACGTGCTCGACCTCTTTTTATTATAGGGCGGTCACATGACCAACTTGTCCGTCCCTCAGGACATCGGGGGCGGACCTTCAGGAACATAACATTCCTCCTAAAACAAGGAAACAAAAAAACCAAGAACAAACTGCAAACATTAAACATAGTCTAACTATACTCTTTGTCTTAGTAACATCAAGACTGAGGCCTTCAGCGTCTTTCAAATGCCAGTGCATTCAGTTCAAACATCACGTGCATATATGTAAATGAGAACAGTCTTACGTAAAGTAATCTCTCAGCCAGCCGGAGGGGGTGGGATTGTCACGTAGCTGGCGTTGGGACCCCCGATGAGTCATCAGCTCTGTTCCAACTTCCACCTCGTGTCTTGGCGCCTCGCTGTCGGCCCCCTCCGGATCTGGGGCCTCATCCAGGGCCTCCGTGTCACCGCCCATTTCCTCACTAGAAACCTGATGCTCGTCACGTGGCCTGACCTCGGGCTGAGATGTTGATTCACCAGACGGCAACGTAGTTGCAGTTTCGGTTTGTCCGTCGCCTCGCTGGCGCCTTGGCTCGCTGCTCGAAGGGTGATAGAGTTTAAAGTGAGACACGTTGCGAGTCACCCTGTCTCGTCCTCGAGTGGCTGTGATGCGGGTGCCCTTCACACCACTGACTCGCCATGGTCGTTTTTCGTAACTGAGTTTGAATTTGCCACCAGTTGCCCGATTCTTGATGAGCACTAGGTCACCTCTTTTGAAGTGGGGGGCCACAGCCCGACGTTTCTTACTGATCTTGTCACATGCGGAACGTCTCCTCTTCTCCACTGTATGTTCATCTATCATTTCAGGTGCCCACTGGGGGTGATGGGGAATGGAGTCAGTTATTACCCGCCCTAGGAGGAGGTGTGCGGGAGCTACCCCAGTTGTGAAGTGCGGGGTCTGTCGGTAACTTCGGAGGAACGTGAAAATGGCCATTTCCACTGACTGTCCCTTATCATGCGCAATGCGGATGACCTTGTTTAAAGTCCTCATGAACCTCTCGGCCTCCCCGTTGGCTTGAGGCCACCTCGGTGTGATGCGCCTGTGACGCGTTCCTAGGGACGAGAGATATTCCGCAAAGTCTTGACCCTGGAAGGGCGGTCCATTGTCCGTTCTGAGTTCTCTCATGGCTCCATGGGTGGCAATAATTTTTTCTATCTTGGGGATCACACAGTCTGCACTGGTGCCGGTGACAATTTCGACCTCAGGATATTTAGAGTGGTCGTCAATCATCACTAGCGTGTGTCTTCCATCCGGAAGGCTACCAAAATCCATGCTGACCCTTTCCCAGGGACCTCGGGGCCTGGGTTCCACAATGATGTGGGCTTCGCGGGGGCTGTCGCCCGTGGTTTGGCAGGCCGTGCATGTTCGCACCACATTCTCCACCATATCGTCCATGAGCGGGAACCACACCTTTGTCCGCAGCCGGGCCTTTGTCTTGACCATCCCCTGGTGCCCCACGTGCGCCAGTTGAACTACTCGTCCTGTCAAAGCCGTCGGGATCACCAGGCGATGCCCACGCAGGAGGCACCCCGCCGCGTCTTCATTCAGTTCAGCCCTCACGTGGTACAGACTGTCCATGATTTTCTGGGCCTCTGGTGTGAGTACTTTCCAGCTCTCCTTGGCTTTCTGCCAGTTAGCCGTTCGGAGCAGATCTTTGGCCCGCTGTATGCAGGCATCCTGAGCCGTGGCGCTCACAACCTCTTCCAGGGATATGGGGCGCGGGCATGATCTGGCCACGACCCATTGCACATAGGCCTCCGTCTCTTCTGCTTCCTCCATCTCCTCTGGGGTGGCCGCCCTGGGGTGTCGTGACAGGTAGTCCGCAGGATTCTTTGCCCCTGGCTGGTACTCGATTGCACAGTTGTATTCTTGCAATTGCAATATCCACTTTTCAATTCTAGGGGGTGGCTTGGAGGAGGTACCTGAAAACAGCGACAGCAGCGGCTTGTGGTCCGTCACTACTGTGAAGGGCTTGCCATATACGTACAAGTGGAAGTGCCGGCATCCCCAATGGATCGCAATGGCCTCCTTTTCGATTTGGGAATACCTTTGTTCTGTGTCCGTGAGGGACCGGCTGGCAAAAGCAACAGGGGCCCAGTCTATCTCGTCTCGGCCTCTCTGCATTAGAACAGCCCCCAATCCCGCCGGTCCGGCATCTACCGCAATGAGAGTGGAATGTCTTGGGTCAAAAAATGCCAATGTGGTGTTGCTGGACAGCGCACTCTTGATGTTTTGAAATGCCCTTTCCTGCTCAGGTCCCCAGTTCCATGGTGTGGAGTCTTTGGTTAGGTCACGCAGAGGGAGGGTCAGGTTGGCTAAGTCTCTTATGAAGCGACCACAGTAATTTACCATCCCGAGAAAACTTCGGACTTCCGTGACAGTGGTAGGCGGAGGTGCATCCTTGATGTCCTTGACCTTGTCGGGATCAGGGTTGACGCCATCGGCTGAGAACACGTAGCCGAAGAACCCTAGTTTGGTCTGAAGAAATTCGCATTTGTCTCAGTGCAGAGTGAGTCCAGCGCTGCGGAGCCTGCGGAACACCTGTGCCAAGCGTTGGTTGTGTTCGGGAATTGTTCTTGCATGCACCATGATGTCATCACTGACATTGATTACCCCCGGTATGCCAGTAATGAGCTCTTGGATAACATTCTGGAACACCTCGGCAGCGCTAGATATCCCAAAGCTCAACCTGGTGTACCTGCGCAGTCCGATGTGGGTGGAGAACGTCGTAATGTTCCGGGATTCTTTATCCAGCACGAGCTGATGGTACCCCGCCCGGAGATCCAACTTGGAGAACCACCGGGCCCCGGCCATCTCTCCGATCAGGTCGTCGATCGTAGGGGTGATATGTCGTTCCCTTTTGATGGCCGCATTGGGGAGGCGCATGTCCACGCATATCCGGACCGCCCCCGGCTGTTTTGGTTTCCTTGTGACCACGATGGGTGATACCCAGGGGGTGGGTCCGGACACCTTCTCAATGATACCCGCTGCTTCCAGCTTCTGTAGTTCTTCCTCGACCAGTGGCCTCAAATGAAACGCAACCCGCCGGTGTCGCAGGGCCACCGGTTGAACAGTGGGGTCCACATGCAGGTGTATTTCCCGACCCTTGAAACAGCCAATCCCTTCAAACAGGTCAGAAAAGTCTGCAATCAGTTGTTGCACCGATTCCTCGTGCACCCCAAACGCAAAAGAGACCACTCCCAAGTCTTCTGCCGTCCGACAACTCAGGAGCATGCCTTGACCTTCCTCCGACACGAAGATGTTGGCACGCGTGATCTTGTCTCCGTGCCGGACTGCTGCTTTAAACTTTCCTCGAATGCGGAGGGGAACGTCCTGGCCGTAGGCAAAAACAGTGATCGGAGTGGAGCGGAGGCTGGGAGGGGTAGCCATGTCTCCGTAGAGGGACGCACTCATGAGATTTATCGAGGCGCCCGTGTCCACAGTTGCCATGATGTCCTGATCAGCCACTTGTATTGCACACTGTGGTAGTGTCCTGGTGCGTCGGGTGGCCGTGCCGATCATGTGCACCTTGTGTACGGACCGCTCCTCCTCGTCGTCGTCCATATCACTGTTGCTGGGTCCTCCTTCCGCGCCTTCGGGCTCCGCCACCGTATGTATTGTCTGGCGGGGCTTGTTAAACTTTTTGGACCGGCACACCTTTTCAAAGTGATTCATTTTTCCGCACCCGGAGCATATCTTGCCCCGTGCTGGACATTCTGGCGCCGGGTGTCTCGGGCCTCCACAGTACCCACATGATCGCGCCGAAGCTCCGCCCTGCGGAGTTGTTGTTCGCTTCACCCATTTGGGCTGTGGGCGGACTTGTAGTTTGTTCACCGGTTCCACTTTCATGTTGGCCTGTAGAGCTGCTTCCATGTGGGCTGCCCTGGCCTTGGACAGCTCCTTTGTGCGGCCCAGCGTGAGAATGTCTGGGAGGGGTTTCCCCGACTCCTCCAGAATTCTCTCGCGTAGTTTAGCAGAGGCGCAACCCTGAATTATCTGGCCTCTGATTTCCTCCGTGACATCCTGAAACCCACACGTTAGTGCCAGTTTCTTTAGCCGGGAGTGGTAAGCGTCCAGTGATTCATCTGGCAGTTGCCGCGCTTGTCTGAAAATGAATCGTTCATAGTCTTGGTTGGCCATTGGTTCGAAGTGCGCATTGAGTGCGTTTATTAGTGTGTGGTGGGTTTTGGGAGTTGCCTCCGTAAGGGTGCGGGCAATGGAATGAATGTCCTTGCCACCAAGATGGAGAATCATGGCACGCTTCTGCTCCTTATGGACCTTGGTGGCCTCGAAGAATATGAAGAGCCTGTCCACCCATTCTTTCCACTTCGGTGCGAGAGTGGAGGGCGCACCCTCCACCACAAACGGCTCAATGGGCGGAATGTTAGCCATCGCTTTAGACGCCCGGGAGGGTGTCCGTGGGCAGCCGGGAGATGATCCGGCGGCAACCGGAGCGCCAGGCCAGGCGTATCTTGGTGCGGTTTACACCCGTGCAGCCCAGCGCGGCGTGGCACTTAGGCGTAGAGGGTCCACGGAGGGAGCACCTCGCGCGACCAATCAGACTCCTGTGCGCCGCAGGAAGATGCAAGCCAGCGCCGCTCACCTGATGAGAGCCAGGGATCAGAGGCTTTCCACCAGGCAGGCAGAGTGGGGGGCTGTGGTGGCAAGGCACGAGCACCGCGGACACGTGGGAGTCCGCAGCCGCCTCACCCCAAGAGGGACACACACGCGCACCCCGAGCGGGGGATCGACAACCACCCTCGTCGCCAATTGTTGTGTCGGGTGATGAGGGAACAGGATAGCCCTAGGGAGATGTCTCTGGGACCTACACTCAAAGGGGCATCTAACCCTGACTAGGCCTAACACGTGGCCCTAGAATAAACTCATCCAGACACTGGGAATAAAGTTGCTTGCTCGGTCGGCGCGTCTCTCTCTGAACGCCCTCGCACGTGCTCGACCTCTTTTTATTATAGGGCGGTCACATGACCAACTTGTCCGTCCCTCAGGACATCGGGGGCGGACCTTCAGGAACATAACACTCTGGCATCCTGCCCCGCTGGCCAGTCACGCGCGCACCCTGCATGGATCCGGCTCCAGCTGTTCTGTCCTTGGCTGGTGGGGGCACGCTCCGGCTGCTCCGTCCAGCAGCCCGTCTTCACCCACCTCCTCTCTGTAGTTTCTTCTTCGGGGTGGAGGCACCAACACAGGGTTTACATCTTAGCTGAGCGTGGGAGGGCTCGGCCGCCGGAGACGCACATGCAGAGCCTCATTCCACAGTGAGAGCTAATCACATGCTCTCGACATACCGATCATGGCTGCCGACCCGTAGGTCAATGCCTTCTGAGTCACGGCGATTTCACCTGCAGAGATAGTGTCACTCCAAAAAGTTATTATTCAGCACAGGGAAGCGGAACTACCGTTTGTGTGGACAGGGCCGGCGCTAGGCATGGGCAGCGTGGGCAGCGGCCCAGGGCCTCGCAGCCAGGGTGCCTCGGGCTTTCAAATGCTTCAGAGTTTGGAGGCCCAGGGGGCCCAGGAGGCCCAAGGGATTTAATCAATATCTGCCTGCCTTGGCCTAATCGCTGCATCTGCATGAGGATAGCAGCGATTAGACAGGTCATTCAAGAGCCATCACCTGTGAAGTGCGCCCTGCCCCTGACGGCGCCTCACACTGAAAACAGCTCAGCTCATCCTGGACTAGGGAAAGGGAGCACAAAGTAAATGAAAGGGGTGCGAAATACGGAATCAAGTGAGAGGGGGCAGGGGGAGCAGATAGGTGTGATAGCAGCCAGACAAGAGGTGCAGGAAGAGTAGCACAATCAGAATGTAAAATTGGCTGGACTAGGGCTTTCAGTGTGCTAGGTCCCTCGAGTCTTTACCTGGTGGTAAATTAAAATATTCAAACAGGCCCTACCGGACCCTATATTCATGTCCTTTACTTTACCTACAAAAACAATGATCCTGTATCAGCACAATAATTGTTTAACACAGTGGCCGGGTCGGACATTAGGGCAATCAGGCAGTGTGTAATGGTCCAATCTGCCAGGTTAGTATTTGACCTGTTTTTGGGCTGTTTGCCTGCTTTATGGTCAGATGAACATGTTTTTAATGTTGATTTTCATGATATTAAAACAAACATTGCCTGCAGCAAAATCAAATTATGCAATCTCTCATACCATACAAAAAACGTAAACAGCTTGGGCCTCATTTATGAGGCCTTGCGTCAGTTTTGCGCTGCTGATGCGTCACTTTTTGTGACGCATCGGCGGCGTAAAACATGCGCCTTGTTGCGCCATATTTAAAAAGTGACGCATCTAGGTAGATGCGTCACTTTTTAAACCCCTGCGCCACATTATACCTGCGTCAGGTATAATGTATGCAGAGGGGGCGTCCCCCCGCAAAAAGCCTCGTAATAGTGACGCAGTGAAATCTATGAGATTTCACTGCGTCACTTTTAGGACGCTGTTGCGTCAAAATCTTGTGCCTGCCTCACAGTAGGCGTAAGACTGACGCAAGCCCTTTCACATGGGGCTTTCCACATGTGAAAGGACGCATTGCTGGAATTGCGTCACTTTTGTGACACACTCCAGCAATGCGTCACTTTTGCGCTTACAGATACGTCAGAAATACTGACGTATCTGTAACTCCTTGCGACATGATGCATCATACATTAAATATGACGCATCATTGGTGTCGCAAGGAGTGCGCAGTGAAAAGTGACGCATCGCTGTTTTCACGCAGTGATGCGTCACTTTTCATAAATAAGGCCCCATGTCTTTACAAGTTAAAAACTGCCCTAATTTTGACACTTTTCTAGCTAACTAATTCACTAATGGGGGCCACTTTTATTTTTGTGCTGGGCCTATTTCTTGACCCTATGAGGTAACTTCCTGTCAGGTTAAATCTTATGCAAATTATAGGGGCCTCGCATGTTCCTATTCTGCCCGGGGCCCCACAAATCCTAGGACCGGCCCTGTGAATGGAATCCCCCATACCGCGCAAAAGACCCATCAGTGCGTCTTTACAAATTCCAAACAGGCCTCATTTGTAAATGTGGGTCACTTTTTTTTAGCTATCTGATTAGCAAATGTTGGCCAGTTTTATTTTGTGGTTCGGGCCTATTTTTGTGATCTTATCCCAGTCCGACGCTGCTGCTGAAGCAATTACTCCAATTCCACTCGCTAGACTACACACACTTTACTAACAAGTTTGTGTACTTCTGTCCACCACAGCCGACTTCCAAACAATGCCTGTTTTGAGCTGCTTGTCTGGCGCAAGTACATATTTTAAATTCCTGATGAGGGTAGCTTTCCCTGGGGAACATTTTCACAGACAAAAAAAAAACACTATGGCGACGATAAATTGTCCCCGTGGCTGTAAGTAGGATGAAAAAAAATGTGTGTGTGTGTGTGTGTGGGGGGGGGGGGGCGGTGTCTTTCGTAGGGGCTTGGCCCATGTAATTACGGGCGTGGCCTAAAACACATGCTAAAAATCTGTGCTTAGCATACTGTGCCACCCTATTGTTGTGTTTCTTCTATCATTGCATAAAGATATATAAATATATAATACAAATGACATGACACCTGCAACAAGCTAGTACTATTGCCTTTATCAATTGTTGTAAGTTGTATAAGGTAAATATGAACTATGTTTTCGTTGTATATAATACTGAAAATGCTGCAGTTTTTGTGAGCGAGAATGTGGCATAAGGCTAGAGCTTTCGAGCTGAGACAGCAGGTTCGAGCCTAACGTTGGCTGCACATCTGGTGATTGAAAAATGAATGTGTGCTTGTGAAATGTAACTGGTGCTAATGTAAAGCCCTCCAAGTTTGCGCTATATAAAACGAAAGAACGAGTCTCTTAGATGTTACATCAAAAGCAGTGACCGGCGCTACTATGGCAGAGTTACGTCCCCCCCCCCCAGGGTAAAAATAGTGAGCGCGATAGGGACCTGTTTCGGCGCCTCCTTTTAAGAACTGCCGCTGCTGAGCACCGGCGAGACCCAGCCCACTTAAAGCCCTGGCCGTCCCACACTCTAATCTTAGCACCGATGTACTGCAGTGCAAAGTTATGTTGTCACATTTTCGTTTCAGCAGGAATCTTTGTTTCAAAACATTATGCACAGCGAGACTGGGAAACTGCTCAGAGACCACGCAAGCCGAATGAGTGCGCATGAAACCGTTCTCGAGTGCCAGCTATTAATGCTTGCTCACCCGGAAATAATGATGTACCAGAGATAACATACGGTGTGGCAGGAGAGGAGCTCATTTAACGCAAGGCGTTTGGGCACGCACAGAAGCGTCAGGGGCAGGGCAACAACCCGCGGTGCCTTCACTGGCCGCGTAATTTGCACGTAACTGAAATATTTGGCTAGTATGCAGCCCCAGCAGAATCGCGCGGGACTTCTAAGCCTATTTCGGAGACCATGGCAGAAATACAATTTGATTAGAAGAGTCAGAAATGCGAGATATCCAAGAGGGGAACTTCCTGGCAGAAAGAATGAACATTGCAATTGCTCCTTCCTTGGGCTAGAACTTAAGGGTGGGCTTTAAACAAAGTTCTGAAATGCTAAAGAATCAGTCATTTTAGCCCCAGGCCCTTCCTAGCCCCCCTCCCACCTTCGCCACACAAGCTGCATTAACACGTACGTACCCCGACTGCCAAGCAGACCTCCTGCCCGTCGGGCATTAGGACTCGGACCGAGCGCTGCGCCTGCTCTGGCATCCTGCCCCGCTGGCCAGTCACGCGCGCACCCTGCATGGATCCGGCTCCAGCTGTTCTGTCCTTGGCTGGTGGGGGCACGCTCCGGCTGCTCCGTCCAGCAGCCCGTCTTCACCCACCTCCTCTCTGTAGTTTCTTCTTCGGGGTGGATGCACCAACACAGGGTTTACATCTTAGCTGAGCGTGGGAGGGCTCGGCCGCCGGAGACGCACATGCAGAGCCTCATTCCACAGTGAGAGCTAATCACATGCTCTCGACATACCGATCATGGCTGCCGACCCGTAGGTCAATGCCTTCTGAGTCACGGCGATTTCACCTGCAGAGATAGTTGTGGGGCCCCCCTGTGTGTTCTGGCGCAGCGCGGTGACGCTGCGCTGGACAGAGGGACTCCGGACACCTTGCTGCTTCTCCGCGTGGTCCGGACTAACTCCGAGACCACGCCTCCTTTATTTTATAGTACGCGCGGACGCCACGTACCACGTCCGCGCTGGCGCACGACTACGTGCGTGAACACTAGACTGCGCAGGGCAGTCTTGGACATTACACTCCTTTCCACCTTTATTGAAAAAAAAACAACATTCAAACTGAGAGTCAATGGTGAACATGTGGAAAACAAGCAAAGTGGCCGGCAGGCCTGTTACCAGTCTGACGCTCATGGTGCACAGTCTCAGTCCACAGCAAAGTCCGCCAGCTGTGATGAGGGGGCTGGATTTCTTCTTAGCCCATAGCCAGCGGCCTCTCCTCGAAACAGTGTTCTCCTCGGGGTGACCTGCCGGGCTGGGGTTGGAGATAGCTCGTCTCCGGAGGGACACCGACTGGCTATGCCGGGCCTCTCAGACTCTGGCGAGCTCGCCTCTGGCTGGTCTGCTGCGTCGTTGTACCCGCTCACCGGGGATCTGGTGCTTGGAGTCGTCGGGCTTGGTGTTGCTCTGTCCGGGTCTCTGCTGGGCATGCCGTTGGGCGGGACTGCAGCCCGCTTGAAGAAGGACACGTTGCGGGTGACGGTTTCTCCGTCGCGTTGAGCCGTTACCATCGTGCCTGTCCGGCGGGTGACAGTCCAGGGCCTGGGTTCGAACGGGAGCCTGAATTTGCTTCCGGGATATCGGTCTCGCACGTATACTCGATCTCTTTCTCCAATGTATGATTCCTTGGCTCGGCGTCGGAAACTCGCGTACTCGTTTGATCGCTTTCTGTTGAGCAAAGTCTGCTGAGGGTTTGCTTCCGTCGGGGTCCAGGTGTGGTGGTGGGGGATCGTGTCTCGGACAATTCGCCCCATGGCGGCTGGCCCTGGGGCCGCTGTAGTGGTACGGTGGGGTGTCAGCCTGTACTCCCTCAGGAACGTGTAGATGGCTTTCTCCAGGGGTGTCTCTTCTGCATGAGCAATCCGAATCACTTTATTGAGGGTCCTCATGAAACGTTCTACCTCCCCGTTGGCCTGTGGCCACCTGGGGGTGACCTTCCTGTGCTGGATGCCCCACTCCTGGAGATAGTCCGCAAATTCTTGGCTTTGGAACGGCGGCCCGTTGTCGGTCTTGACCAGGTCGAAGATGCCATGGGTGGCGATGAGTTTCTCGAACTTCGTCGTTACTTCCTTGGCTGTGAGTGTAGGTATTATCTCCACCTCGGGGTATTTGGTCAGGTCATCAATTACAACGAGCATGTACCGCCCGTCCGGGAGGTGTCCAAAATCGGCGCTCACTCGTTCCCAGGGTCTCTCGGGGTTCTCCTCGGTGATTACCGGCGGTGGCGGTTCGGGTGGACCTGCGGCCTGGCACCAGTGGCACTCCTTGACCATTTGTTCGACCTTCATGTCCAGGTCCGGGAACCACACCTTGGCCCTGAGTCTACTTTTTGTCTTCACCACTCCCTGGTGGCCGCGGTGTGCCAATTCGATTACTTGTTGAGTCAGGCTCGCCGGCATCACAATCCGTGGTCCTCTAAGTACGCATCCCTGACTGTCTACTGACAGTTCGTCCTTTACCCTGCAGAGGGTCTCTAGGGCTCGCTTGGCTTCCGGTGTCCTCTGACTCAGCGAGGCCTGGAGTGTTCTCCAGTCGTTGTCTCTCAGGGCAGTGTTCACTAGCTGCAGGACTTCATCCTTGCGGGTTGCGTCCACAATCATGTCAAGGTTCATGGGCAGCGGGCGTGATCTTTCGAGGATGACTTGTACATACTCCTCTGTCTCTTCGGCATCTTCTCTCTCTCGGGTGGTTGCCGCTCGGGGGTGCCGTGAGAGGTAGTCGGCCGGATTGGACGCACCGGGCTTAAATTCCAGTTTGTAGTCATACTCTTGGAGTTGCAGAATCCACTTCTCGATTCTCGGGGGAGGCTTCGAGACTGACCCTCGGAACAGGGGGAGTAGGGGCTTGTGATCCGTGGAAACAGTGAACGGATGTCCATAGACGTAAACGTGGAAGTGCCTGCAGGCCCAGTGGATCGCAATGGCCTCCCTCTCAATCTGAGAGTAGCGTTGTTCAGTTTCTGTCAGGGACCTGCTGGCGTAGGCTATGGGTGCCCAGTCTTCCCCGTTTTGGCTTTGTGTCAGCACTGCTCCGAGTCCATAGGGACTGGCGTCCACTGCTACGTTCGTCGCCTTGGAAGGGTCAAAGTACGCCAGGGTCGTGTTGGCTGACAGGGCTGCCTTGGTGTTCTGAAACGCCCGCTCCTGTTCTTCCCCCCACTGCCATGGGGTGGTGGACTTGGTGAGCTCCCTTAGTGGCCTGGTGAGATTGGATAGGTCGGGGATGAATCGCCCGCAGAAGTTTACCATCCCGAGGAAACTTCGAACTTCTGATGTGTTGTTCGGCGCTGGGGCTGTTTGTACGTCCTTCACTTTTTCAGGGTCAGGGGCTACTCCCTTGTCGGAGAACGTGTACCCAAAGAAGCTGATGGTGTTCTGCAGGAACTGACATTTCTCTCTGTGTAGGGTAAGGCCTGAGTCTTTGATCCTTTGTAGCACGCTTCTGAGTCTTCTGTGGTGCTCTTCTACTGTATCGGCGTATATCAGCAAGTCATCGCTGACATTTAGGACGCCTGTGATCCCACTCAATACTTCTCGAATCGTGTTTTGGAAGACCTCTGCAGCGCTTGATATTCCAAAATTGAGTCGCCGATAGCGCCGGAGGCCAACGTGAGTGGAGAAAGTGGTGATGTACCTGGAGTCCGGGTGCAGAGGTAGCTGGTGGTATCCTGATCTCAGGTCCATCTTGGAGAACCACTTCGCTCCGTTTAACTCTCCTAGAATGTCGTCTATGGTAGGCGTCAGGTGTCTTTCTCTCTTCACCGCTGCGTTGGGGAGGCGCATGTCGACGCAGATGCGGACCTGTCCTGGTTGTTTGGGCTTCCGCGCTACCACAATCGGCGACACCCAGGGGGTGGGCCCGCTGACCTTCTCGATTATCCCCTGTTTTTCAAGGGTCTCCAACTCCTGTTCCACTTTCTTTCTTAGGTGAAATGCTATCCGTCGATGACGGAGGGCTACTGGCTGTATGGATTTGTCAATGTGTAGAGAGACTTCTTTGCCTCGGAGGCATCCAATACCTTTGAATGTGTCTTCGAATTCTTCCAGGATTGTGTCTAGCTCTTCTTCCAAGACGGCCATGGCAAACGAGATGAGGTGTAGGTCTTCAGCTGCTTGGCCACTCAGGAGCATTCCGCTACCTTCTTTGGTCACGTAGATGGTGGCTGGCGTCCTCAGTTCTTGGTGCTGTATGTCTGTCTGGAAGCACCCTATTAACGGTATTGGTGTCTTTTGTCCATAGGCGAAGACTCTGATCTTGGCTGGTTTCAGGAGTGGTTTGTCTCGCAGTTGGTTGTAGACGTTTGCCGCCATCAGCTCTATCGAGGCCCCTGTGTCAATGGTCGCTCTCACTTCTTGGTTTAGTACCTTTATCCTGCACTTTGGGAGTCGCCGTTTTTTCCTCAAAGGCTGATCTATGGCGAACACATAGTGCACCGGATAGTTGTGAGCGTCATCGTCCATATCTTCGCTCTCAGGGTCTTCCCTTATGGCATGGGCGGCTTCAGGTTTGGGTTTAGATGATCTGCACACCGATGCGAAATGGTTCATGCGCCCGCGTGACCCGCACTTCCTTCCCCGTGCCGGGCAGTCTTGTGCTCTATGTGGTGCGCCCCCGCAATATCCACACTCTTTCCGGCGTTCTGGCGTTCTTCCTCTCCCCGCCGGGCGTTGCTTCGGTCTCACCACGTTGACGTGCTCTGCCACGTGGACTTGCTCTGCCTTTACTGGTCTGTGAAGCGCTGCCTCCATATGCGACGCCCTTGCGTGGGATAATTCCTTTGAACGGCCTAGCTTTAGAATGTCGGCCAGGGGCTTGCCGTCCTCCTGGAGGATCTTTACCCTCAGGTCAGAGGAGTAGCAGTTCTGGATAATCTGGCCGCGGATTTCTTCTTGTTCATCCTGGAATCCGCACGTGCTCGCGAGTTCCTTCAGGCGACCATGGAAGGCATCGAGGGATTCATCTGCTTCCTGACGCGCTTGCCTGAAGATGAAGCGCTCGTAGTCTTTACTCTGCATCGGCTCAAAATGGGCATTGAGCGCGTTGAGGAGCGTGACATATGTGCGAGGGGTGGCCTCTACCAGGGTTTTGTATATCCTGTAGATATCTTTTCCTCCCAGGTGCAAGAGGAGCGCCCTGCGTCGGTCGCGCGCCGTCCCTGCTCCTTCAAAGTAGAACTGGAGCCTTTCAACCCAGTCTTTCCAGCGAGGGGCCAGGGATGCTGAGGCCCCGTCAACGACAAAGGGCTCGATTGGGGGGATGGACGCCATGATGACGCAGTGCGACTAGCCTCCGCGTCACTGGCACGTGGGGCGAGGGTTGTGTGAATCCTCTGCCTCCTAGGCGCAGATCTCGAGCCAGGTGAGTAATGCCAGGTGAGAAGTCAATCCAGTGGCCAGAAGAGGGCAGTATGCTGGAGCCCTGGCTGCACTGCTTGGGATTGCGCGGGGGAGGGGCTCATAGGAGGAGCTGTGGCCCTGAGCAGATGCACGGCGCTGGTACCTCGGGTTGATCAAGTCCTGCTCCCATCATGTGCCAGAGCTGAAAGCACTCGAAGTATCCCCTGGGAGGCAGAAAGCACTGAGGCCAGCCTGCGCCGTCGAGGAGATGCAGGGCCGGCAGCTCCGCACTCGGCAGACACACGTGTTGTCCCAGGAGGTCGGGGACGCCTGGGTGCACCGGCGGTGCAGGCGAGATAGCCTTTCCTCACGCAGCGTGGGCACTCTTCGCCCTCGTCGCCATTGTGGGGCCCCCCTGTGTGTTCTGGCGCAGCGCGGTGACGCTGCGCTGGACAGAGGGACTCCGGACACCTTGCTGCTTCTCCGCGTGGTCCGGACTAACTCCGAGACCACGCCTCCTTTATTTTATAGTACGCGCGGACGCCACGTACCACGTCCGCGCTGGCGCACGACTACGTGCGTGAACACTAGACTGCGCAGGGCAGTCTTGGACATTACAATAGTGTCACTCCAAAAAGTTATTATTCAGCACAGGGAAGCGGAACTACCGTTTGTGTGGATACCGAGTTAAAACAACGCGTTCTAATTCGCCGAATGTTTTGATTGCAGTGATCCTACTCAAGCTAATTCAGAGCAACATATTAAGAACATAATTAGGGGAGGGATATGCTATGTCAAAACAAACATTGATAAAGACAGGAGTTCTGTTTTTATATTGAAAGGTGTTGGTGTGCTGAACACAAAGCTGTAGTTTATGGATACCAAGGAGGGAAAAAAGGGGTTGATAGGTGCATCCTAATCACGCATAGAGCACACCCCCATATAATCGTGCCTTGTGTAAAGTGAGTGTTAGAATTGTGAACCATGTTAATGTACCCATGTAACATATTTTAGTGTACTGATAAGTAGTATGAAGTTAACAAAGGAAATAAATGTAACTAGCATAAAACGTTAACCTGAAGAAACCGTGTTAAGTTTGACACTGCTCATGTACTAAATGTGTTTAATAATAATACTTTCTATAATTTGGTAAATGTGTTAGTCGAAATGAAATATTGTTATGCAACTAGCAATGTTTAAATGATACATTATTATCTTAGCCAAAGCTGTAGGCTTGAAATGCAAACCCCTGGCAAACTCTTGCTTTTGGATGCATGTTCTGACTTCCATGTGCACTGTGGAAGCTGTTCTTCCTCACATTTTGCATTGCAGTCATTGAAGCATTCCTTTAGACAAAGTAATGTCTTTTTTAGCATCCAGGCAAGGAGAAAATAAGGTACAAATATATGGCTTGGAGGTGATAAAGGAAAGAAGTTGGTTTCACATGGTAGAAGGCACGGGGACCAAGGACAAATTGTTGCAAGGGATCCACAAGGAGAACACCATGAAAAAGCACGCTCATGGCTTCACCCATTGTGGAGTATGTGCGAGAAGCGCATTATGGCAGTTCTACCTGTGGCTAACTGGCTGTTGGAATTTGGATAGTGCCCACACCTTCCTTGCCTTTGGAGAGGGAACATCTCTGAACAATCTCTCCCTCTTGTGAAAGTGGCTTTATGCTGCTTGATTCTTCTCAATGGTGGAGAGACTTCTTAGGAAGACTCCACAACTGACACCTTTCCTCCTGATTCAATATGCTTACTCATTAACGTAGAGATGTCACTATAGTGATAGAGTAGGTAAAGATTTAAATGCTGTTTGTTCATCAGCCCTTGATGCATGGTAATTTGGACTCTTGCTTCTTGATTGTCTGTATCCTGCTTCTCAAGTTAATAGTTCTACTTATGTTGCACAGTCTAAATTGGGTGCATAGATTTGACTTTATGCAGTTTCCTTTGTATTTCTATACCCTTGTGTTGAGGTGTGTTTATTTTCAGTTATTTTTGGCTTTCTAATAATCTTCCTCAAGTGTCCTTTGGTTATCATGTATCAGGAAGAGGTGCCTCGAAAATTGACTGTGTATTAGTGATTTTCTCCCCTTTAGTCTTCCACGTTGCTTAAAATACCCATCAGAATGTGTCTCTAGAAACTTCCAGAACTACTAGAAACAGCCCTTCCAGGATGATGGAGCATTACAAGGGTTGTGTGGGGCTCCTGTGAGTTTACATGTGGCAGTGGTAGTTGGTCTTGGGAGTTACAAGACTGTGTTGGGGAGGGTGTGTGATATATTTGGAGCTATGCGATAGCACGAATGCCAACGCAGTGCCATTGTGTAGTGTTTTGTAGAACAGAGAGGTGCTTTTGTGTCACGTTTTTACCGGAGGGTGATAATGTAGTTTGGAAGCTTGTGCAGCAGTTTAGGGACAATAGAAGGACAATAGTAGGGTGCTGTGTAGTGGTAATACAGTAGTGCTGTGGGTGTATTGTTGTGGTCTGAGGTGGTAGTGTAGTGTTGTCAGTCAGTGGTAGACTTTACCAGTGTGGTGACTATAAGGGGGTTATGGTGATACTTAGGTGTGAGGCGTGTAGTGTAATGATGTGGCAGCTTAGTTGTTCTTTGGTACCACATTCTAAAGATAATAGTGTGGTGGTGAATGGTTGAGTAGCAGTGGATTTGGTTGATCTTTCTGGTGAGATGGTATTGGAACAACTGTCTGCTGCACAGTGTGGTCAAGCAGTGCAGCCCTGCTCTATTTACATTTTTTGATCTGGTCTATGTTTTCCTTCTCTGAGATCAACAACATGTGAGGACAGCGGAAAGGCTTCACATTTCAGTGGAGTCAGTCTTTAACAGAGCTAGCCTCTGTTGTAATGAATGTGGTACACTCAAAGTGCATCTCTAATCTCAGTGAAATTTGCTAATGCTCTATCATGGTGGGATTTGAGCTGTCAGTGATGGCAGCAGAATTATAATCCATGGTTTCATGCCTTTTTACCTGCCCACTTCTTGCGCTTCGTAAATAGACATCTCCTCTGCACGAGATGGGAAATTAATCCTTTATCATACATAACCTCACCCACTCTAGTAGTGACATGAATTATCATGGGGTGGCACCACAAGGGTGGTAGGTGGGGTCTATTAAAGAAGCACATACTGCAAGTTTGATGGTGAGTAATTGGACTGTGGTGCTCCAAGGCGTTTCGCATATTAATCTAGTTATAATTACAATTCAGCACAGTGCAAAGAGGTAGGGACAACCACCATATTCCCTAATGTGTTGTTGAAAGGCCACAGATACAGTAAAGACTAGTCCTCTTCACACATATACAATACAAGCATGATCGGTAAAAGTGTAAATCACAGTCATATTTCTTTTCAATCCACAATTGTTTTTTCTTTATTCTTCTGTGGGTGGTGTCTGTATACACCCCAATCAGTTCCTTATGTTCCTAGCCCATGATATTTACTATTCAAGAAGTGCACCCAAGCTTTTTGCCGAAAGGATATTCTCCTACTGATTTTGTAACTTGAGTTCTGGGAGAATGTACCTTTTTCTTCCTTTGCTTAACCTAAACACCTACATACCCTCCCAGTAGGCGGGTCACTGGACCTCCCTTACTACTGTTTTGAAGTGGTATAGATGTCATCACACATCCACATAAAGCAAAATAATTGAATCTAATGTTGATAGAAAGAAGTGGTACTGTACTATTTGGCACCATGATACCAGAGGTGTTGATTGTGGTTGTTGAGTGTGATTTCAACTAAAGATAATAATGAAAGCGCCTTTCTTGCAGGGGGTCAACCGGGGGGCACTATCTACTGGACACTGTTCCGATTAGATAATGCAAGGGTTCTTCACGGGGGGAGGGGCTCTCACCCTGAGCGGGTGAGCGCGAAGGGGTGGCAAAAATATAAAAAAGTCCTCAATAACCTAAATAGTATTTTTTGGAATGGTAACTCACATATTATACACATTAATTGTAAGCAAGTTATCAATGGGATTATAAATATCCTCTTTGGTATAGTATTTTTACATCGTGGTCTACTGGATGAGAGATGAGTAGTGTAGGTTTTCTTTCCTGGAACGTCAACGGCCTCCGCACCAAGCCCCGAGCTAATAGAATTCTACAATATCTGAAAGACTCGGATGCGCAGGTCATGGTGTTGCAGGAAACTCATTTAACTCATTCAGAACTGTCTGTACTTACCAAGAAGAATAGATGGATTGATTGTACGGTCTCTACCACTCAAACTTCTCACACAAGAGGGGTTGCGATTATTTTCAAAAAAGGAGTTAAAGCTAAGTAAATCTCACAGGCTGTAGATTCTTCCGGTAGATGGGTCATAGCCTCAGTCCTTATGGCTGGGCTTTCAGTTACAATAGTCGGCTATTATGGTCTGAATCAGGATGACCCCTCTTGTTTGGAAACAATTTTCTTGCAGTTACTTTCCGTTTCAGGACCTATAATTCTAGCCGGCGATTTTAACATCGTGTTGGACCCCGTCTTGGACAAGTCCCCTAATAATCGATCTTTGGTTTTGTCTAAGACTAGAACCTTCCTATTAGACGCTATGAGGCAGTACGGGTTTGTGGATGTCTGGCGACAAAGGTCAGGAAAACAACAAGGGGTTTCTTTTTGGAATCTTAAATATCATCACAAGTCAAGGATTGACTTAATTTTGATTACTCAAAGACTGGTTGATTCCGTTAAAACAATAGAATACTTTCCTTCGCATCTTTCAGACCATTCTGCGGTTAAATTGGTGTTAGGTCTTCGTAGTAAAAAACCCCGACTACGTGGTCCTTTGATCGCTCTCTCCTTACTAATGAGGAGGATATCTCATATCTAAAGTCGGAGACTCGGAACTTCTTCTTATTAAATAATGGTTCTGCCTCAAATAGAATTATTGGGGACTCGTTTAAGGCAACGTTGAGAGGGCTGATTGCTGCTAAAGTTGCCTTTCGGAGGAAGAATTATAATGAAAAGATTTCTTCCATTGAATCAGATATGGCTTGTGTTCAACTTGAGATCGACACTAACAGCACAGCTTTAGGGTCTATTTTAGATCCTCTGTATAATCAACTGCTGATTTTGAAAGGAAGCCTGGCTTCGATTCTAAATCTGAGGGTTCAACAGAGATGGGAAGCCAGTAAGTTGGCGCACTTCGAATATAGTGAAGGCGCTGGTAAATTACTGGCTTGGAAGACCAAAGTAGATCAGGTCCGGAACAACATCGCATCTATAAAAATAGGAAACATCAATCTTTCTTCAGACGATGAAATTAGGAGGGCATTTAGAGAATTCTTCCAAGAAATATATCAAGAAGACAAGGTAATCTCGGCTGAGTCTGTTAAGAGTTGGTTGAACAATATCACTCTACCCTCTTTTTCTCTTGAACAATCTCAACACTTGATAATCCCATCACAGATGACGAGGTGAGATCTGCCATTAGGAGGGGTAAGAAGGGGAAGGCGTCCGGACCTGATGGGTTGCCAGCTGAGTTATATAAAATCTTGGACTCAGAGATCGCTCCCTTCCTCACCAATTTGTTCAATCAAATACTTTTAGAAGGAATGTCCCCTCCAACATATTGGGATAACGCCTCTATCACCCTTATTTTAAAACCGGGTAAACCCAAGGAGGCTTGTGGGTCATATAGGCCAATTTCCATTCTGAACGTGGATTATAAAATCTTTACCACAGTTCTATCTTCAAGATTGGCCGATATCGCACCTTCTGTCCTTCATTTTGATTAAAAGGGGTTCCTGAAGGGCAGACAATTATATGAATTAACCTATGATTTAATTGGTGCCATAGATATCACAACAACCAACAATCTCCCATTGGCTGCCCTTACGCTCGACGCAACCAAAGCTTTCGACAGGGTTAACTGGGTGTACCTGTCGGAAGCCTTGGCCAAATTTGGTGTCGGGGAAAGGTTCCGTAGAGTGATAGGCCTGTTGTACTGCAACCCCTCTGCATCCCTTCTCGTCAATGGTGACCTATCGAGCCCTTTTTCCATCCCTAGGGGAACCCGACAGGGATGCCCGCTCTCTCCCTTGCTTTTTGATTTTTACATTGAGCCTTTTGCGCAATATCTAAGAGAGGAGGTCTCCATCAAACCTTTTTATGATCAAGGTTGGAGGAGGAAGGTGGCGTTATATGCCGACAACGTGCTTATCTTAACATCAGAAGTCACTACAGCTCTTCCAGCTATCTTGAAATTGGCTCATGCTTTTGGACAAGTGTCGGGATATGAAATTAACGCAGCCAAAACTGAAATGCTTGTTTGGAATGATGAGAACTCTGTAACGGAACTCCAACAGGCATTTCAATGCGATACCTAGGCTTGACAATAGTAAAAGACATTAATAAACTAGTCCAAGTTAATTTGTCTACAGTTCTTAAAGATTGCCGTAAGCTTCTCCAATCATGGTCACACTTGCCTCTTTCATTAATAGGTAGAGCCAATCTTATCAAAATGTCTATCCTTCCAAAAATCTCCTGTTTATTTACCACCATTCCTTTATACTTTGATCAAACTACTTTAGCCAAGTTTCAATCTAATATCTCATCCTTTATTTGGAATAATCATCTTCCACGGATCGCCTGGAAAAAACTAAGACGGCGACGTGATAAGGGTGGCTTGGCGGCTCCAGACCTAAAAATCTATGCTTGGACCTTTCAATTATCCCACTCACGAATGCTGTTGAAGGGTCCCGTAGTCTCGTTGGTGGGGTTTATGTATGCAGCTATGTTGGATGGGGAAATAATTAATCATTCTGGTTTTCTTTTTAAGTTTGGTAATCCTAAGATTTAAAAAAAAATTAAACTGAAGACCCTACAAGGTCTTGCCAGAACATGGGCTGAAGTCATCAAATCCATAAAATTAAATTACTTTTGTGAAAAAACTCAGTTGTGGGGCTTGCCTGAAAATCCTGCCTGGCTTGATGACACTCTAGCAATTCCTTTGAGAGAGGCAGGCCTGGAAGTGTGGGGTGACCTCTTTTATGAGGGGGATTTACTTTCGTGGGAACATCTGCAAGTCAAGGTTGGCCCCAATTTTTCACGTTTCAAATATATACAGATTCATAGCTGGACTGGAGCCTATAAAACATCTCCCGCCAATAAGAATAAATTTAAACTCGGAGGGCATAGCCCATTTATCTCTGATTTACTAAGCAGCGGTCCAGCTAAAAAAGAAATATCTAAATGGTATAACTTTATTCTGGAGGAGTCAGATGGGGACTTTGTTCTGCCGGAGTCATTATGGGGCTCTGTTTTGATGGACCAGAATTTACAAAATCTTTGGATGACTTCTTTCGAGCTTTTGTGGAACATTGTCAAGCCGTCCTGGCTTCGCAGAAACCATCTTTTTACCCTGCATAGGGCATACTATTCCCCTCTTAGACTATCTAAATTTGCAGGAGGCCAGTCAGTGTCTTGTTCTAAATGCGGTTTGATCGCTGCTTCAGATACACATATGTTTTTTGAATGCCCATTATTAACCACGTTTTGGAAAGATATCAGTAATTCCCTCACAGAATCATTGGGAAGACTTGTCACCATAGATTTGCCCCTAATAGTATTTGGTGTCCTCGAAGGCGTATAACATCCAGCCAGATGTCTAGTCTTTTATGCTATTCTGCTTGCAAGAAGGGAGATCTGCAGGAAGTGGAAAGACCCTTTACCTCCTACTTTTAGAGATTGGCAAAACTCAGTTTTGCAGACCTCATGTACAGATCTGGCCAGATCTGTTAATCACAGAAAAAGGGCCTTCTGGTATCTACTTTCGTGGCTTCATTGATCCATCCGGGGGTTTTTTTTTTTTTTTTCCCCGGGTCCAATGATTGATCTCCTATGGTGCTTCTATACTTTGTGCCAAGGGAACAGCCGTTATCCGGTTCATGCCCGGCCCCCACTTGGCTGCTAAAACTACCCCAAGGTTTGCCGCAGATTGGTAAATTATAGACTCTGTGCCTCCCTGGAATACGGTTGAAAGCTGAGGGATAGTTGGCCTCCATAAGACTCGTGTCCCTTACAGTTTTTCAGATAAACTGAGACAGCTATTCTCCGCTAATTCCTTTTGGTACTTTGTTTATATGGTGGTTATGAGGACAAAAAAAAATAAAAAAAATAATGGAAGAGCCTTCCAAGTTATTACGCTTTGAATTAGTACATAACTGAAAAGAAGATTTATATTTTCATTTATTTGTAACTTGATAATATATCAGCAAGCCAGATAGTAGTATCAAATGGACACATTCTTTAAGTTGTTCATATGGATATCACATACAGCCAAGACCTGTTCATCCCTCAATGGACTTCTTCAGTGCGCCAGTGGTTGATGAGTTTGTCTAAGGTCAAAGTGTGGATGTTGAAGGGTATTTCAGGGCAAGTATATATGTTAACATTGATTGTCTCATGTGCGACTAGTGAAGTTGCTGTAAACTTGAGCTCTTTAGAGAATGGTGTAATGAGTTTTGGTTGTGTTCAGCGAGGCGGACACAGAGGAGGAGATTCCCGGGGGGGAGGGGGCGGAAGAGGCGAGTTGAGGCCCTAGGAGCAGCAGGAATGTGGGGAGACTGAAGGCAGCAATCCAGTGATGATAGCAGCGTGGCCTTAGGCGAGTGGTGGTGTGAGGGGTGGGATAGGGGGGGTGGTTTTGGTTTAGCGCAGGGAAGGGGAGTTGGGGCTTAGCGCGTAGTTCAGTAGGGCTATAAAAGTAGTCATACACATAATCCGGACACTAACCACTTCTCTGTACTGAACGTCAGGCATGGAAGAGCAGAGACTTCTTCGCCGCCCAACCCCCGGGTTGTGGGCCGGACGGCTGTGTACTGATTGACGAAGTATATTGTGTATCTGCTACCTTTTTTTTTTTGATGCTACTTCTAGATGTAATGGCCTGTACAGGTATGACTACAATAAAAATTATTTAAAAAAAAAAAAAAAAATGAGTTTTGGTTGTGTTAAAACTAACCGTGCAGATAGTAACCAAGACTCAACGGAATTGTGGTCTGGGACCATAGGTGCTGAGGTCTATGCTCCCCTCCAAAAGTGCTGAATGATGTATAATGCAAACAGACCACTACTTATGTTCCCAGACTGCAGTTGTTCCATAAAAGCCTGGTTAGTACATGTACAGGTTGTGTTCCTCTTAATTGCAAGTGGGCTCATTGACCATGTTACTGTGCTTGCCTACTACTTTAAGTGCCTTTTGGAGTCAGAAACACTCTGGTCCAGGAAGTTGCTCGGGTAGCAATCCGAGGTGCTGGTAACTGGAGGTGAAGAGTAACTTCTATCACTCATCTGACGACTGCTTGACTTGGGTGAGATTGCAATTATGAGCACAAGAGAAGAATCTGACTACTCAGATGAGGAACTTGAGTCATGCTGGGCTTGTTTGAAGTGTTAGACGAATGTTCATCAGGCTTTCTTCTTCAGTACTGGCAGAGTGGGTAGGTGATCCTGGGCTTCCCCAATTCATGGTTAGACAGATAAAATAAGTACATGTTCCAAATGCCTACACTTGACTCATCACGTGTGTGCACACAACGTTGGTTTCTGTGTCCCAGATGTCAAGGAAGAGTCCTGATTCAATTCTGCTGGGCCCTTCCTCAACAACTCCAATGGAAACCAATATTGCGGTGTCATCTCCCGTCCTTATTGTGTCCTCTCAAATGGCCACTACATTTTCTGAGTTTATGGTCAACTACCATTCCAGTGAGCCCCATCTAAAAGAGATAGATCCCAATTTACCTTAGAAGTTGGCCGTTTGCATTTCCACAGGTACAACAATTTTTACATCCTGGTAGTCAGGATTCTTGTACGGGTACCAAAGGGGAGCTTGTAATATGGGGCTCTCGTAGATTGAAAAAGTTCCTGCCTACATGCCACCGGGAAGGTTGAAATATGGGTCATCCTTAGATTGAATATATAAAAAAATTCAACCTACTTCAGGAAGTCGCAACATAATCTCTCTTCACTTGTTGGGAACCTCAGAATTTACTTATCTTCAAAGTTTGCAGTAGAGATTTTTTGAATGATGGGACCCCAATGCAGGTACTCTAGCTGATGAAGAGTCACTACTGGTAGAGGATCTGTCTCAAGGAATTCGAGAAAGGTTGGTTTTGGATTCTCTGCAAAGTCTTGCAGGACAATGTTACAGAGACTTCTGAGTTAAGGATAATTTTAACATGTGTAAGCGTGATAGGTACACCTGTATTTTGCATTCCTAGAGTTTCCACTACATTTTTGTCAGTATTGAGGTTTAGTCCAGCATTAAAAATGTCAACTGAAAATATGCTACTACTCACCACTATAAGTGTCATCGAAGACTTCGTCCCCATAGCAGAGAATGTCCTATTTCTTCGGGTAATCTTCATTACTCCGGGTCCCGTAGTCCTCGACACCTTCAAAAGTAATGAGATAGTATAATCTCATTAGTTTTGAAGGTGTCGAGGACGTAGGGACCTGGGGGTAATTGTTCTGGCTCACCAGCATAGAAACGGTGAGAAAAAAATGTGGGTGTATTTCGAAAGATGCAAAATACGCCCGTGTTTTTTCACCTGAGATGCAGAATCAGAGTTGCGCCACTGCTCGGCAGAAGGAAAACAAAAAGCTCAGCACAGTCGCTCTTAGGAGAATTGTGACAGGCAGGGCAATGTATTTACCTTAATGATAATTGCATTAAGGTAAACTCAGAGGTAGGAACCTGACAGTGGTCTTAAAAGCAAAGTTTCAAGCCTGGAAGTGTCCGGACAGTGGAAGTAACTTAATGCAATTGCTATTAAAACAAATCTATTGCCTGACCCTTGAATGTGATGGACGGCACAACCATTTCTTATTCTGTGCATTCCTCACTGTGTACAATGAGGAATTATTGTGCTTCAGGGCATTCTGCTTGCATGCTGGCTTTTTTCAGTTCTGGGCAGCTGAATATGAAAAAATAAGAAACTGAATTGCCTAAGTTCTGCATCCACTCATCACAAACTTTTTAAAAATGCGCCCAATCATATAATCAAAAATGCACCAATAAACCAGGATCTTACCCACCCAATCCTCTGTCACGTTATTCCCCATCTCTGTTAAAAAAAAAATCTCAGAGGCTGATCCTGAAGGAATAATGATGCTTTACTAACTATTATATATACTATGAAAACGCTCTTTTTCACATCTAGAAAAAGCATCATTGAATAGCATCAACGAGCTGTTAATGTTAGTTTAATGAGTAGTGATTTATGGCAGAGATGGTTTAGCAGAAACTTATTATGCAAGAAATCCGGCTTCTAGTAATTTCCAGCACTCCCATGCCAGGTACGAAATACAGAAAAAGTATCGAAGTTGTTCTAAGCTGGAGCTCTTTAAAAAGTCTGAGTAATGTCTTGCTTGTGCCAAGCCCTTGTTTAAGTTATGAAAAAATGAGAGTGAATGGCAAAGTGGTAATGGCGTCTTTAAAGTCACCAGAATGTTAGAGGCAAGTTCAAAATAGCAGCCATACCAGACAATAAAGGAAACAGAAATAAGCCAAGCAGATCACTGACAGAATATCGACGATCAAAATATCGAGCTGACAGAATATCGCTGACAATATCGACTACCAGAATATCGAATTCCTATCTGCAAACAGGTAAGTACACAAATATCGAATCCTAAATATCGCTGTAAATAATATAGTTTGCTAAAATATCGACTTTTTAAAAATCTCCTAAAAGTAATGTAAAATTAATGGAATAATAACTATAATTAAGTAAAACATACTTAAAAATACTTAAATAACCTTCAAATTAATAAATATTAAATGTAAGTTAGAAAAAAAACATGTATTTTCATTTTTATTACATATATATTAACTTAATAATATTAAAAAGTAATTAATATTTTTTAATAATTAAATGTTAAAAACATAATTTTAAATATAATTAAATATATATATATATATATATATATAAATAAATAAACCTATAATATAAATATAAAAATACATTATATATAAGTTAAAACACTAAAATTAATTAAAAAATAAAATTATATTTTACACTACATTAAATATAACAATACAAAGAATGGCATAGCATTAAAGATAACATTTCTATTTCCACTCCAACAAGTGGTACAATAGAGAAAATGTTGGATAGCGGGTATATAAAAATTACTATTCCCACTTCAGCGAGTGGAACAGTAGGGAAAGCGTTGGATAGCGGGAGGGTAAAAATTACTATTCCCACTCCAGTAAGTGCAAAAGTAGGGAAAGTGTTGGATAGCGGGAGGGTAAACATTACTATTCCCACTCCAGTGAGTGCAACAGTAGGGAATGCATTGGATAGCGGGAGGGTAAAAATGACTATTCCCACTCCAGGGAGTGCAACAGTAGGGAAAGCGTTGGAATGCGGGAGGGTAAAAATGATTATTCCCACTCCAGTGAGTGCAACAGTAGGGAAAGCTTTGGATAGGGGGAGGGTAAAAATTACTATTCCCACTCCAGTAAGTGCAACAGTAGGGAAAGTGTTGGATAGCGGGAGGGTAAACATTACTATTCCCACTCCAGTGAGTGCAACAGTAGGGAATGCATTGGATAGCGGGAGGGTAAAAATGACTATTCCCACTCCAGGGAGTGCAACAGCAGGGAAAGCGTTGGAATGCGGGATCGTAAAAATTACTATTCCCACTCCAGTGAGTGCAACAGTAGGGAAAGCGTTGGATAGCGGAAGGGTAAACATATCTATTCCAACTCCAGTGAGTGCAACAGTAAGGAACGTGTTGGATGGTGTAGGGGAATAATTTAACATACCCACTCCTGAAATATAATTAATATTAATTAACAATTAATTCTTTTATAAAAATTAATTTACTTCCCACCATTTCCCCCTATAAACATCACCTACAATATTGTAACATATTAATACATTAACATAATTATTTGTTAATTAATAAATCAACAAATTACAATTAAAAATATAATTAATTAACATATTTACAAATTCATTGTTAATAATTAATAGCTACTTAATTACTAATTAATACAAAATGTTACACAATTAACATAATTACCAATTCATTATTATTGATCAATTTATATTTAATTATTAAAAGATTAATTAATTAAATTAAAAATATAAATTTTTAAATATTAGATTATTAAGTAATAAAATAATAAATTAATTTATTTCAATTAAATTACTTCCCACCCTATTCCTCTATAAACCCACAACCCGCTACAGAATTAAATTACGCATTTTTTTTAACATATAATTAAATAATTCTAAATAATGCTAAAAATATATATTGTAATTAAATTACTTCCCACCCTATTCCCCTATAAACCCACAACCCGCTACGGAATTAAATTACACAAAAATGAATTAACATCAAATTCAATACTTTTACAAAATTCAAACATGCATTTAAAAAAATGCATACTTTAAAAACATATACTAACACTTAAAACACAAATAAAAATCGATATTACTAACTTTGATATTGTGGAATTCGATATTTCTTACCTGCATTTAGATAATCTGCACCACTATATTTTTGGAATTCGGTATTCTGTCCATTCGATATCAAAAATTCGATATTCTGTCCATTCGATATTTTTCTTCTAGATATTGTGACTAGTTACCAAGCTAAGCAGTATCAATTATCTGAAAATATACAACTGGTATAAAGGATGTCAGCAAGGCGGGACATCGGGTATCATTGAATGAAAATGTAAAAAAAGGATTAAGGCCCCTCATTACAACCACCAAATATGTCCAACCAAAAAGATCAGATTTTTAGCTCCCTAAAGCTACCAATACGGGGTACTGGTAACTCTGGGGATGGGGGAAATCCAGCTACAACAAGTTGGACATTGAGGGTCCATTAAGAAATGAGGAATTACTGAGAAATCAATAAATTCCGGGTCCATGTCCGCAGGTATTTCTTGATTTGGGCCACACTTTCAATGAGAGATTTCCAAGAGAAAATGAAGAGACCTGTGTTTTTTTCGTGGATTGGATAATTCAAATTCGTCCAGTAAATGGATTTACCAATCAATCAATCAACCAGGGGTTGGTAAAGCGCCCTACTCACCCGTGAGGATCTCAAAGCGCTGGGGGGTGTGGGGGGTACCAAATACATCTGAATTAGGAGGCGTCTGGAAATGGGGGCATTAGAGAACAGACATCACAGTGGTGAGAACATAAAATGTTGACCAAACTTTAGGCCTGGCCAAACACTTTCTTTAGTGAATCTGGAGGAAAGTTTTCAATTGGTAAACTGGATACAAACTGCTTATAACTGCTTTATACAGAATGTCTTGTCAATTGCTACATCAATAAATACATGTATGCCTTGGTTGAAATGCAATTCTGATTTCCTGAGTAGGTATTAAATCCAAAAGCTAAACTCCAGAAATGAAAGTTTTTTCCATTACTACCCAACTCTAAATCAAAAACGAAATCTCCTCTTTGACACATCTTCTTAGCACAGTACCGGAAACAAGTTTGTGAAGAGTAGGGTGTCAAGAATTACTTCAGGTGCACATAATGAGTTTTGCATGGGTATGAAGGCACAGGATTTAAAAACTTTGAACGTAAGAACTTCTGACACACCTGGCAATGGGGAAACATACGAGACATGTAAGCAATGTGATTCTATTTTGATGTTTTTTAAAAAGTTAAACATTTGTTAATTATCACATTTCTCTCTATATATCTTTGTTCAATAGTTAGACAACCAGCTAGATCCAACATGCGCTTTTTAAAATGCTGATTGATAATAATGATTATGAGCTATACATTTGTCACAGCGACTAGGACTGTACATCAGGAGGATCAAATTATGTGGCAAGGTGATCTAAATTATGCTGGGTCAAAACTCTTTTTAGAGAGTCTGTAGGAAAGCAGGAGCTACAATGTGATGGCTATAGAGTATAGTCGATCCTACGCGCGTTTCGGCTTACAGCCTTCATTAGGAAGCCATGATTAAAGTTTCCAAAAGAAACCTATGTCTGAAGAGAAAATGTTTCCTTGGTGTTATCGCCCAAGACACAGATTCAATTAAAATAAGACTATGCTTCAGTCTGGTAGTATCTTTGTAAGATTTGTAGTTTTCTTATCAATGGGATTCAAACAAGTAGATGGAACGCAAGAGCTTCCAGACAATCTACTCAAAACGTGAAGATATAGTTCTGAAATATGCCAATAGTTGTTCCTATGTTGGTTGCTTCCCAATTAAGAAGAAAGGACAATGGGCGATGAAAAACACTCCTGAGGTGCTGCCGCCGCACGTGCGCATTCCCTTATTTTGCTGGGAATGCACACATCAAGAGCTCACATACAACATGCACACCCAGCAGACACAACAGCACAACTCACTGTGGGAACCTGGCCCAGCCATGTACATTAGCCAGTAACGGCATGGCACCTTAGCCGTACAATAGCAGAATGTAAAGGCACGTAACTCTGGGCATGGTCCTCTTCCGGAATGCCCAACAACTCTGCCAGGGCGGCACCTCTCACCCTGCCATGAGATCGACGCCGAGAGTGGAGTCGTCAGAGATCCTGTGCGCCTGCTGCACCCCGGGAAGCTGGTCCCAGGACCAGTCCTTCCAGCCCATGCGCACCCAGGCCTCAATGACCACCTTCCAACCCGGGTGTGGGTCAAAGAGGGACCACCACGTGCCGGTGCAATCTCCAAGGCCGAAGCCCGTGACTGTGGCAGCCACCTCAGACCACCACGCACTCCTTACTCATTGACGTAAACTACCGGCATGCACATCGGAAAAGTAGGTCACACAGTTGAAACTGAGTCTTGATTACACCATGCTAGTGAACATTATTTAAGGCAGAGTTTATGTCACTATACTCCCATTGATGTGGTGCCACCAAGTCTGTGCATAACATTATAACCCCACGTGTCTGTGGGCCCACGCAGAGTACTGTCCTCGGCCTACACTGCACATGAGTACGTCACAGATTTGGAACTGAACATCAATTATTCAGAGGCAGAATACATATCATTGCACTCAAGGAGAGGCATAAGAGGATGACGCATTGCAGTCTGGAGGGAATTTGATCATCATTACGCAGGTGATCGAGCACTATCGACAACTGCCCTGGTGTCACCAACTCTGTGCATCGCGAGCCAACGACACGTGGCTGTGGGCCATTGCTGACCACTACCTCTGGCTTACACTGTGGTCCAGTAAGTCACAGAGTCTTGATTTAGCAATGGTGGAGTCCATATCAGTATACCGGCATCATCGCAGACTGCATCCCGTCTCAGCCCCCGTGCCACTAAGTCTGTTCCTCGACATTCAGGGACACTCACTGGTTGTACATTGGTGGCGTCTGAGTCTATGGACTAAAGGGTAGTTTTCCATCCTCATGTAGCTGATACCGAATTAGTTCTGGCAACGAGGCTGTCGCTAACCACCCCACCATTTGCTGCTTCTGGATAACATCAGACCTTCCACATCATGCCCTGGAGGACACCTTCTACTGTCCCCCACAAGCCTCCGCCACATTCACATTTAACAACGATGAGGACACACCCAGTCCGCATGTCCCTACCTCAGTGCACCGCAAGTCACTGTCCCGTGGCGTTGTGCCTGTGTCGACCGCTGTGCATCCGGGTCCACTAACTCTGTGCAGCTCATGTCAGGGACCCTGTCTGAATGAATATTGGATGACCTCTGTGACGGTAGTCTTGGGGTCATCGACGCCATGTGCATGTGGCCCTGCGCTGTCCGCTGTCTCTGGCCTCAACTGTGGACCACCAGGGTTCAAACATCAACTTGAGTCCTGACCGGACGGTGCATCACAGCAGGAGGCACACGCCAACATCGCAAGGGCCAACTCCATCTGCCAGAGTCAAAACAGTGGTACTGGCAGACTAACGGAGTTGCTCAGGCCTATCGTGATGCCATCTTCTGCCTGATCCCCTGCCCAGCACTCCAGGTGCCACTAACTCAGTGCACCACAACTCCTCGTCCATTACTGTTTTTGTTATGTGCTGTGGAGAACTCATGCAGCAATGTCACCTCGGGCAGTACGGGAGACAGGGGATGATGATGAGGAAGATGATGCATGTGTGACACCCCCCCCCCCATTGCAGCTGCATCAGGAATGACCCGAAGAGACTTAATCCTGGACATTTTCTTCACATGAGCGCCTTCATCTTCATTGCCTCAACCTTAGTGCACTGCAACTCACGGGCACTTCTGTTTGTATGTTGGGTGACCTCTGTACTTGCTCTTGCTCCCTCCAAGTTGCTCAGCAGTTGCACTGGTGTCCACTGTTCAAGTTGTTGCCAGCACCAAGCACTTGGTGTGGGCTGGCTTATACTCACCCACACACATCCAGCACAGGCGTAACTGTACATGTGGCCTTGCCAATAAAGGGGCCAGGCAAACGTGCCCGTAGCCAGTTCAACATGATATATGCATGTGTCCCTGTGGCCTTGTTGTATGCATGAGGGCCCTGGGCCCTGCAACATTACATTGTGCTTTGTACAGCAGACCAGACATGTCACCGCAGGCAGCGGGTGAGACCTTGGACATGTAGCTTTGTCATCTCCACTCAATGTGTATGAGGAGCGGACTGGGCCGTCGTTCGGAGGTCCAGCAGCAGGGTGTGCATGATGATTCCGTGGTTTTGGGCGTGGTTCATTGCAGAACATGTGCACATGCATGTGTATCTGTCGCAGTGTGCGTCTCCTTTGTGGGGTGTGGGTGGTACCTGATGGGACTTGAACACCCACATATGTGATGTAGTTAGGCTTCCATGAGCTCTGAGTCCACCTGCACCTGTTCGTCCACCTCCTTTGGGTATTCTGACACCTGGCATTGGAATGTGATGTGTGCCTCGGTGAAGTGTTGGGAGCCAGCTGTGGTGGTGGCTGTGTGCTGCTGTGTAGTCTGTGCAGGGCCTAGGGTCTTCTCTGTGTAGCTTGGCTGCCCTGCTCCTGGGGGTGGGTTGCCTGAGAAGTCCATGAGCTGTTTTAGGGTGTCGGTGTCGGAGGATTGGTGGTCATCTCCGGCATCACTGATGGGTTGTCTGGTCTGACCTGCTGGAGATGTTTTTTGTCGCTCTGCAATGTGAAGGGGAGATGCATGTTGACATTATGTTATCATTTATGTTTGCCCCAAAACTGACCGGCAGCAGGGTGCCCGCCATTATGTTTGCGAACGACACCCTACTGCTATCTAAAACTCCGATGGGCATACAGAGGGTGCTCGATGGCCTCCAGGACTTCTGCACAGAAAGGGGCCTCGAAATTAACCCCCAAAAAACTAAATTTATGATCTTAAATCCCAAGTCCCCAAAGCGCCCAAATCCCTTACTTGGTTCAGTGCGTCTGGAAAGGGTATACACCATAGAGTATTTGGGGTTAACGCTAAATCAAAACTTGACGTGGGGGGGCCCACCAGACAAAAGCCAACATGAGGCTAGCTCAGAAGGCGGGGGGCATCATGAGAATTGCGTCAAAGTCAATTTTCCGCCCTCTGTCCCCCGCTATCCAAATTTATAAAATGCAGGCTCGGGGCGGTGTTGTCTACGGGGGGGAGATGTGGGGCCACACGTCATCTTCCAACCTACAGGTGACGGAAAATACATTTTTAAGACAGCTGACTGCCCTACCACCAAGTACTCCACTCCTGCCCCTGAGACTGACCTTGGCTCAGAGGCCCATCGCAGAAGAGCTAGGGCTAAAGCCCCTAACATTCTGGCGCTGCATTTGGAGCAGCCAGCACCTCACTTCCTATCGATCTGAGCTGCAGGAATTTTTAACTCTACCTAACGCTGCCAAGATACCTTGGCTAAACTACATTAAGACAACATGTGAGACCCTCGGAATACCAGAACTGTGGTCAGACCCAGAAAGCACAAGTACCAGGATTCCAAGGAAAGCACTCTCCAGAGTATACTATGAAAAAATGCTTACCCGAGTCCTGGCCAGTGCCCGAGAGGGTTCTCTGACATATGCCTTTATTGTAATTAAAGACTTATACAATTTTGAAAGCGTTTTGGATGTAATGGCTCCTGCTTTAACAAGGAAACTTTTCTTGCAATGGAGGTATGGGACTCTACCCCTAAAGACCTTCACTAAAGCGTGGGCGGGACAGCCCTGCTTGTGATCATACTAAAGAGAGTGAAGTCCATGTCATCTTTTTCTGCCCAGCCTACCTCAAAAGCAGACGATACTGGTTGGTCCCACTACTGAGAAACTTGGGATTCAGAACTTTCCTTCCTGCATTTAGAGTTTTAAAAACAGACTTATCCCCGTCAACGGTGTTTGTCCTGGCCACATTTTTAACAGCAATGTGGTATGCCAGAACCCGACATGTAAAGATGGCAGGGGACCATTGAAAATCCCTCGTTTTGATACAATGTCACTCTTGTTTTAACATTTCTTTTAAACATTTTAATGATGATTAATTGTTGTATATCTTTTATGATCAATTGATCGAAATAAAGATTTGAAATTTGAATTTGTTTGTGCATTGTTCTTGTTTACATGCTGACTGTGTGACAATGGACATTGTGGCTGTTTGGGGGGTGCTGGCTATTGGGGGGAGAATGGACATTGGGACTACATGACGGATGTGAGGTTGTACTCGTGAATATGCATCTCACAGTTCCCTGCTCTGCCCAATGCGATTGGTTTGTTTCTGTGCATGAGCGGACCCAGTTGTGTCCCCTGTTCTGCAGTGTCGGTGTTGCACTTGCTGCCACATTGTCATTGGATGCGCTGTGATTGCTATGTGTGTGTGCTGCATTGTGCCACGTGGATGGGGGACATGATCCTGGTTCATTGTGGGTGTGCAATGTGCTACACTTGATTGTGCATCTGTGCCATTGTGCCCATCTCCCCCTGTACCCCACATTCCCTGGTCGTTACTCACCCTGTTGTTGTTGTGTCAGGTCCTCTTGAGCTGTGTCCGTACTCCCACCACCTTGCACCCTCTCCACACTGATGACTAGCCTCCCTTTTCTCCTGCTCCTCCTGTGGCGCAGGACTCCCACCTCCTGTCACCGTTGCTGCCTTCCTGTTGGCGTCGTCTTTGTGCCTGGTTTCGGTTGTCAGGTCATGCCAGCGCCTCTTGGCCTCATCCATTGGCCTCCTCAACACTCCGGCTGCACTCAAGGTAGTCTGATTGTGGGACAGTTGCTGGTAGTGTTCTGTCACCTCCGTGACGATGATCGGGTTGTCATGCGGACTGCACCCCGTCTTCTTCTCCTTCTCCCTGTCCTTCCCGACTCATTTGTACCTTGCTGGTGGTCTGTGGGGCTTGTGGGGTTCGCATTGGCCTCTGCACTCGGTCAGTGTGCATCCATGGTGCTGCGGACTTTTGATTGTTTCAGGTGTTTTTCTTGTTCTGTTTTTATGGTGCATTTTCCCGCCAGACGTGTGAGATTTTAAGGACTGCAGCTGGTTTTCACAGCTTTTAGTATTGTGCTTGGCCTCAACGCAGCTTTTTTAGCGTTGTGTTTCGCATTATGTTGGCGTGGCGCTGGTTTTAACGCAGCCATTTGACATGTTATCTGGTGACTATCGCATGGTACCACCGTTTTGTGAATACTTGGTTAACAAGGTATAAATTTCCCCCAATGGACTGCAATGTTGAGGGGTGCGTAACTTTTGCGATGGTTATCACACGTTCTTGAGAATATACTCCTCAAATTCTTGTTGTAAATCACTGGTTTCTGCTATTTTTTAAAAATGTTTACCCATTGTATACAGCTTATAGCGCTTGTTGTTACAATGATAAAATATTTGATCCTCTAAACACATCAGTTTCATACTTTTGTGAACTTCATCTTGCTGTATTTCTGTAGAATCTCGAACTCTCTTCTGTCCAGCTGCAGTTGATATTAGCTTTTTTTTGGATTTGTTTGGCATATCACACATTTTTCTTTGTTAAAGGTTATGTAGTTAGTAACACTTTGCCAGGAGGTAAAGATCCTCTGTTACCAGCTGCTTTGCTCATGTTTACAAATTTGAATCAACGGAAAACCTGAAACAAAAACAATATTAAAGCAAATTACCAATATGTTGGGTAAAACACATCATTATAGAGCCATCATTTTGGAAACAGAGTTGCTCTGAGGAGTTATTTTCCATCTCTATAAGACTACTTAGCCCCCCAAACCAACGCTTTGACACCAAAATGAAGTATATAGGTCTCATGGTTCCTGAAATATTACATCATCACAGCAACATATCCTATTTAAAAATGTCATCCAGAAAAATCCGGCCCAGATTATCAATGCCTACCCAAGCTAACTTACTTCTCTAATGATACAAAAATACGAATCAAAAATGAAAATGCCCGGACAACATATTTTTTATGGAGGTATATCAAGGAGCCAGTACTATCAGCACTTGACTCTCAGTAATAGCGTGGATTGAGCACTCCACGGCTTCTTGGAGGGAGAGGGTGGATTGAGGGAGTGAACAAGGCTTGCAACTGAAAATACATGAAGCAGCATCAATAAATTATTGTTCAGCCAAATACTCACCTTTATGAAAAAAATATATATTTTATTTTACTGCTACTAACTCAAAGGGAAATTTGACATTCACAGACAACTTCCACAGTCCCCTGATGTCCAGGCTCTAGTGTTTCTTTAGGTGGTTCACTGAATCCTCCTCACTCCTCACTCTAGTAATTGTGGTTATTCCCCATTCACTGGTGATGCCTCACTAGTAGTCTGAATCTCAGGAGTCCTACTCCGACTCTGTATTCAAAGTCAAAAGTGTTTTTTTTTTTTTTTGTTTGTTTTTTGGGTGCAAGACTTTTATTTCACATTGTCACAGAGTTAATGTACACTTTCCACGCCTACAACCTGGCGAGGCCGGCATTGCATTGGTTGATGTCATCAAACATTGCTCTGTACATACACAGCCCATCAACCGACAACCGAGGGTCCGGCGGCGTGTCGATATATGCACTATCAGGTGTGTAATTAGACAATGTGCGACGCTGGTACTATGGCATTGATGGTCTTACATTTTGTTCAGTTTTTTTTTTGTTAAACCTTTACAGTTACAACCTCCGTAACCTGGAGGAACATTTCAACTCAACCCCCCAGAAGAAAAAAACAAAAAAATAAAATGAAAATAATAAGAATAAGAACATATATATCACTGCATCACAGCATTCTCCTCCCTCCATCACTTTATCGATTAAACTCCCCTATCAACGGTCGGTCTATGTCAATTCAGCTCTGCCTGCGGTTCTTGGTCTGCCAAGGTTGACGCCAGGTATTGTCTAAAGGGCTTCCAATAGTCTCTGGGGCGCGAGCCCGCCGGCAACTCCTCCTCGTATGTGGCCAGTGTGTCACAGCAATACGCAAAGTCCTCCAACCAGTTTTGAACTTTAGGTCGTGGTTTGCTGCTCCAGTGCAATGACACTCTCCTTTTTGCCATGAGTAAGGCAATCACGCACAGTCTTTTCCTTTGTGCATTTAGCTGCGGCACCAACCCCAGCAGACATACCTTGGCTGTGCATGGCAGCTCCGCACCCAGCATGACATTGAGGGCTTGGATCACCTGTACCCAGTATCTTGCAATCAAGTTACAGTGCCACGCTAAGTGCATAAAATCAGCATTGTCCTGTCCACAGCGCACACAGTTGGAGTCGTCCCTCAGACCATACCGGTGCAACCTGTTGGGTGTGTGGTACACTTGATGCAAGTATTTATAGTGTATAAGCCTCAGATTGCCATTCGGTGTCAGCATTCCTGTCATTACACAGGATGTCTCCCATTCCTCATCTGTCAGCGTATCCTCTAGTGAATTGCACCACCTCTCCCGGGCCCGTGTAGCTGTATTCCCTATGTGTGCCTGCGCGCTGTTGTAGAGTCTAGAGACCAAGTGTGATGCGGAGGGAGAGGCAAGAACCATTTGCAGTGGGGCCAGTGTCTGTGGTTCATTCGGGAATGTCGGATAATACTCCTTCACCGCTCGTTGTAATCTATAATAGTTGAAGCTAAAGAGCAGTGTCGGGTTTTTAATGTACGTCAGCTCGTGTAGAGTCACAAACTTCCCGTCCTTATACAGGTCGCCCCATCTGTCTATGCCAGCTTGCTTTAGTAGGTCCATACCAACTTGCTCCTGAGTCACAGAAATGGCTGGATGGTGTGCTAGTGGGAGTGCGGGTGAGTAAAGGGGCGCGCTGTGCGCTGCTTTGCCAAGCAGTTTCCACGCTTCAATTGTGGCATTTACCGGATTGATATCCTGTGCATGCAATCGTGGTCTGCTGTGGGATAGAATGCTTGTCAGCGGGATCGGGTCTGCATCTCCCTTTTCCACCGCTACGTGCGTTAGGAAGGGTATCTCATGGAACCAGTAGTGCGCGAATTGCGCCTGGGCGCACAGATAGTAGAGGTACATATCTGGGACCTTAAACCCTCCCTGGGCGTATGGCAATGTCATTGTTTGTAGATCTATCCTGGCCTGTTTCCCAGCCCATATTAAGGATAGCATGAGCGATTTTATGTTACGAAACACCTCTGCGGGGGGTTTAATGGGTATGTTGTTGAATAGGTATAAAAATTTTGGCAACAGTACCATTTTCACTATAGCAAGCCTGTCGGCCAGGGACAGTGGCAGTCCAACCCATCTCTTAATTTTATCTTCCAGCGAGGATATGACTCTCCCGTAATTGGTGCGGATAACCAATTCTGGGTCCCTGTGGAACCACACTCCTAGATATTTAGTCGGCTCTTCTTGCCACTCCTGAGGATAATCCAGTGCGGTAGGCTTTGTACCGTCAGTTAGCGCAAGCACTAGGGATTTGGACCAGTTAATCTGCAGTCCTGAATGCTGACCATATTTAATGTACTCCCGCAGCAGCGGGTTGAGATGCTGGTCAGGGTTTTTAACATACAGGACCATGTCGTCAGCATACAGAGATATGTGTATAGGTCGTGCTGGAAGTTGAATGGCCGAGTGATGGTAATGCTGTCTTATCTTGCATGCCAGTGGCTCGAGCACTAGGGCAAATAACATTGGCGAGAGCGGGCACCCCTGTCTGGTGCCGCGTTCGATGGTAATTGGGCCAGAGAGGTGTTTATTAACCCTAATACGCGCAGTGAGATTCGTATATAGCATGGTGATCCAACCAGTAAACAGTTGCGGGAACCCCATTCGAATCAGTACCGCGTGGAGGAAGGGCCAGTCAATGGTGTCAAAGGCTTTGGCCGCGTCTAGGAGGACCGCCACCGCTTTGATGTCCGGGGCCAAGTAATGTGCCAGTGCAAATAGGGTGCGGGTATTGTGCGTGGTTGACCTGTCCGGCATGAAACCCGACTGGTCCGGCCTAATCAGTAGCGGCATGAGTGGTTTTAGTCTGTCTGCCAGTAGGCTAGCCAGTATTTTGGTGTCCACGTTAATGAGCGAGAGAGGACGATATGAGTCGCATTGGTCTTCGTCCTTTCCGGGCTTCAACATGGCAATCAGGAGTGCCTCTCTCATTGACGCTGGTAACGTCTGTGCCTCATGTGAGGCTTCATAGAGTTGCACTAGGTGGGGCGCTAGGATGTCTGCGTACGCTTTGTAGAACTCGACCACAAAGCCGTCCGGTCCCGGGGCCTTGTTATTTGGGAGACGTCTAATGGTGTCTACGACCTCCTGTGTTGTGATAGGACGTGCTAGGTAGTCCCTGTGTCCATCCGCCAACCATGCTATTTCCACGTCTGCCAGGTAAGTCAGCAGGTCCTCTTGCGGTGTGATCGGTCGCGCTCTATATAGTGCTCCATAGGTGCCCATGAATTCCCCCATGATAGTCTGCATGTTGTGCGTGTGTTCGCCTGTCGTGGTTTGAATCACCTCAATGTGCTGCGGTGCCCTGCCCTTACAGATTTTCTCAGCTAGCGCCCTGCCAGGTCTGCCCCCCTCGCCGTATCTCCTGGCCGTCGTTCGTTTGAATATGTATTTTAATTCATCTGCCGCAAAGGATTGGTGTTCTGATAAAAGGGTCCTGATATCCCCCAGTAATGCAGCATCCCCCGTGAGTGTGTATTGTCGCTCCAGTTCCTGTAGTTCCTCCTCCCGCCTCTGTAATTGATGTCGTATGTCCCTCAGTATGCCAGAAGTAGTGCTTATGCATACGCCCCGGATAGTTGCCTTAAAGGCTTCCCATAGTTGGCACGGGTCTTCCGTTGTTGGTGTGATTAGCTCAAAGTAATCTGTGATTGCCTTTAGAATGGTGTCCGTGTATAATGGATCCCTTAATGCTTGTGCGTTGAACCGCCATGTATACGGCGGCGGCACATAGTGAGGGATATGTAGCTTTATTAGCACAGGGCTATGGTCTGATATTGTCTTGGGGAGGTGCTTGATGTCTTTCACCCATGTCAGTGTGTCCTGAGTGCCTAGCCAGAAGTCTATCCTAGACCAGCTGTTGTTAGCCGCGTTTATGTGTGTCGCCTGATAGTCCCCGGGATGCTTTACCCTCCATATGTCAACCAGGTGTAAGTTAGTCATCGCCTCTTGTACCATCGCCCTCGCCTTGACATGTGGTTCCAGGGTATGTTGTGTTCTGTTCAGCCCATCTTTAAGTGTGACATTAAAATCACCCCCCCATAGTATGTTGTCGGCCGCAACATCTGCCAGCGTGTGCCATAAGGTTTTGTAGAAGTTGGAGTCGTCTATATTCGGGCCATACACATTTACTAGTGCAAGCTGTTGTTGTCTTACCTTGCCTACCACCACCACGTATTTACCCTCCGTGTCTTTGCATGTATCTGTGATTTTAAAGTGGGTTCCCTTTTTTATCAGTATACTAACGCCCCTCGAGAAAGTTGAATAGTTAGAGCTAGTGATCGATTCCGCCCATCTCCTCCCCAGTGTCGATGTGTTAGTGGGTGCCATGTGTGTTTCCTGTAGAAAGGCCACATCCACATTAAGTCTATCCAGATATGCAAACATGTGTCGTGTCTTCTTCGGATTCCCCAGGCCTCGTATGTTCCACGTGATAAAGTTTAGCGTGTTAGAGTGCGTCATTACTGAGTATCTGGATGTCGAGCCTGTGCGTTAGTGTTCGGTATATTGACCATCTTGCCATTTAGCAACTCTGTGTTGCGCGTGTGTCGTAGGAGTCCCAATGGGATCATAGTACAAACCATTGCATGCCTAGCAATGGACGAAGTCGCAATGCTTCTTAGATACAGTGTACATATTTGAACCTTCCCCAACCCCCTTGTCCACCCCCCTCCCACTTCAGCGCCCAAACTTTGCCAAAGCCATCCCCACAAGAACTTCAAAACAATGTCAAAACTTGAGTTGGGGTACACCTGCGTGGGGGTGTCGCCAAGAGCACATGTCTCCATCCACATAGTGGATGTGGACGGGTGAAAATTTCAGTCGCAGTTGTGACTGAGTTTGTCCCTCATCTCCCCCCCTTGCGACTCTTTATGGTGAGGCAGCAACTATCTCCATAGACAGTCTAATCGTGCTCTGTAGAGCGTGAGATAGTGCGCTCCAGTGCGCCTACGGCTTGCCTTCAGTAGAGGGTTCCATTCTGGACATGAGTGCCGCTACAGCAGTTCAAAAGTTATGCATCTCTATCAGTGCTAGTCATCAGTTGCAAACTTGTACCTTGCGTCGCAACATTTACTCACTGTTCAATCAGTCCTGTAGGCGTACGTCGTAGCCAAATGGGAAAAAGGAAAAGTCTCTCTCGTACTGCAGCTCAATGCAACCCGGCGTCCGCCCAGGTCGGCCAGTCCAAGTTCAATCGGCCCATGTACTTGCAGTATCCTTGCAGGTCGGCCTTCAATCGTTGTCGCTCAGCCTGTCACCCTTTTCCCGCTCTTTGCGGCGTCTGCCTAGCGCCTTGACATATTCGTGTGCTGCCTGCACCGTCTGGAGTATCACTGGTTTGCCCTCAGTAAGAATCCTGAGTTTCGCTGGGTAGAGCATTGCATATCCGACTCCCATGTCACGGAGTTTCTGTTTGACGGAGGCGAATTCCTTTCGCGCCATTTGCACCGCCATGGTGTGGTCGGTATAGAACTCCAGGGTGCTTCCCTGATACGTAACTTTGCCTTTTTCTCGTGCAAGCCGTAGTATAGTGTCTCTGTCCCGGTAATTTAGGACTCGGGCGATGATCATCCTAGGCGTGGCCCCTGGCTTAGGGGTGGGTGCCAGGGAGCGATGGGCACGCTCGATCAGGAAGACCTCTGAGAAGCTCTCCGTGCCAAATATGTCCTTCAACATGGCCTCCACGTACGCCTCCATCTTGCCGGTGTTGGTCGTCTCCGGCAATCCCGAAACGCGTACATTATTGCGCCGTGACCTCGCTTCCTGATCCTCCACCTTCGCTTTTAGGGTTTCCAGCGTTTTTGCCATGGTCCCACATGACTTTGACGTGTCCCTTGAGAGATCTTCAACCGTCGATATTCGTTGCTCTGCTTCCACCAGTCGTTCCTCGTGGTTCTCCATTTTCGCCGTCATGGCGTCCACCCTGAGGACGACCGCGTCCATCTTGTTGTTCATTTCCTGCAGACTTTGCTGGATGGCGCGCAGGACCCCTTCCATGTTGGTGTTGTCTTCCAGGTCGTGATCCCTCTCCGCTGCTGTGGCAGGTGCTGTTTTTGGCGTTTGCTTCTTCGTTTCGAAGGGTAATTTCGATTGACTCTTATCCGGCTTCCCCATTCCGCTGGAGGACACAATCGGACTGCTAGTGCGCTGCACCGGGCTGGTCGCAGCTGGGGATATTATCGCTGTTCTCTTCCGCCTCGGTGGATTGCCCTGAGCCCCTATCGACGCTGATCTACTCATTTGGCCCCACTTTGTTCATGCTGACTTCATGTCATGCGGACCGCTGCGCGCTGCTGCAGGGGTTGTAACACCTGTAATGCGCCGTCTTTGATATCCCCGCTGAAGTAAAAGGCGCCGGGAAGTCCAACAGAGTGCGATTATCTCGAATCAACAATGCCACTTCCCTGCATGATATGCCTGCTGGTCAATTAGCCTTTAACGTTGTAGAATGTCTCCGCGCCGAGCCTGCACCTCAATGCTGGTTTACCATTGGCGGATTTTTCTTGCCCCAGGAATTGCGCGTTTTGTGCCAGCAATCTGCCAGCCATCTCCTTCCAGTCAGCTGCCGCACTCCCGAGCCGCTGCCCGCCCTTCCAGTACTCACTCGGGGTCATTACGGGCTTGGGGCGCCATTTGCAGTCCCGTTTGCTGTGCGTTCCACTGCGGCCGCCATTTTGAAATCCGTGGAACGCACCTCCGTCGCCGGTCCGGCACCGTTTGCAGGGGCATCCAGGGCTCCGTCCCGGGCAGCGCCGCAGTACCGCTGTTGTAGCGTGAGGTTGGGGTCGCTTACTGGTCGCGCTCAGGGGCTATCAGCACTTATCCGATTCAGTGTCCCGGGTCGCGGTCGCCGCCATCTTGGGTCGCTGACCGGCGCTACCGCAACATTCCTCGCCTTCTCTTTACTGCTGCTCGCCACGTCGCTGCAATGTCAGCATCTTGCTACTTCCCTCATCCGATCATCATTTTTCTGTCCGTGGCGGGCAGGGAAGCATTTTTTGGGGGTATAAGGCCGCTTTTTCTTCACCCGTCCGGCGGAGCTGACTTACACGCCAGCCATTCCGCAGTGCGCCCTCTAGCGCCCCCCAAAGTCAAAAGTGTTGTAGCCCTGAAACACTATCTGGCAAGCAAGTTCTCAGGGGACCGTCTGGCCCAAAATCAATCTTATCCACACCCCCAGGATCGCAATGAACAGAGGGGATTATTTACAAGCCCCTTGCTCAAGTGGTAATCACTTTTTGCCATATTAAAAGTGGCACACCAACAGAGCAAAGGGCTTGTAAATAAGCCCCAGAGTCTCTGAGCACATCCTCTCCACAGGCGTAGGAGCTGCAGTAGCTCTCTTCTGTAAGTTCTCTCCATGCAACCTTGGCAGGCTGAGCTTGGTGGTCCTCAAATTCTTTACATGCGGTTGTGCAGCTCCCCTAAGCTGAGGGAGTTCTTATGTCCTTTCCAATATGAATGTGGGGGGGAGCAGTGCGAAGGTGCAAATGCTGGTCCTCAGTCTTGTTGCAGGTCCATAGGGGTCCCTACGGAGCCTCTCACCTCTGGTGATGATCCTGCCCAGGTGACACTTCTAGCTTTGTCCCGATGGCCCTCTCTGGCAGACAGTGTCACAGTCTCTCTACTGCACATGGGCACCAACCCGATTGACACTGCAGATTTCCTCACTGTGGCCCCTGCTGGTATACAGGCTCAATGGCTTTCCACTGCACATGGGTGACGAGCCACTCAGTACGAGAATCTCTTCATGTCAGTCCGTTCTAGGCAGACAGGGTTGCCAGTTCATCACTGCATGCAGGTGATGGCCCGTTTGGCACAACAATGATCCCGGATCGCTACACAGAGGTCCTCCACTAGCATACGAGGGTTGCCGACTTTCACTCCCCATGTGCAGGACAGCAGCCATTTTTCTGTATCAGAGAGCAACGTTTTCAATGGGAATTAAGATGGGAATTAAGGTTTTGGGACCCCACCCTTTTTTCTTGGACTGTGCTTCATATATCTCAAAAAGGATAAACAGGCTCCAGCAGAATGAATTACAAAATATCAACAGAGGCCCACTAATTAATATGTGGGCTGAAGCAGAGAAACTTGCTCATATAATCTGACCTTTTTAAAAATTATTATGTCAATCCTCTTGATTAAGAAGGATCAAAAATATTGCTGTGCAAAAGGAGAGAAAACAGAGACCAGATAAGAACTGAGGGCCAGATGTGTGAAGTACACGTTTTGTGAGTCCCTAATTGCAAATCCTTGAAATTCTCAATTAGGAAATCGCAAAACGGCATGTATGAAAGTGTTTTGAACACTCTCACGGATTCCTAATGGGTCATAAATGACCCACCTCATGATTATTAATGAGGTAGGTCGCAATTTGCAACACATTAGGATTCGCAAAAATCACAGGAACGGTGCCCTGCTGTGATTAGCAGACCACCATGTAAGTGATTGCTTTAAAAAAAAGCAATGTTTTTTTTTTTTTGTAAGGCAGCCCGTTTTTCTTTAAGGAAAACAAGATGCTTTACAAAACGTAAAATGCAAAGTTTTTTTTCCATTTTTAAGAGTAGGCCATGGTCCGTAGGACCACTGCCTGCTCTTAAAAAACGCTGTAACAAACATTCACAAAGGGGAATATGTGAATGTTTTGCGACTGCATTTCGGCCACAAAACATTGCTACTCACCAATGCGATTTGGTATTAGGAAGGGAAGCCCTAAACACGCCCCTTCCTAATGGGGAATTACAAACCCATTTTGTGATTCGGTAATAGGCTACCGAATCACAAAATAGGGTTTTCCGTATCTGAAAAGCATTTTTTTGTGTTAGCAGATGTGCCGATTCTGTAAATCGGCCCATTTGCAAAGGCAAAAATGTTTGATGCATGTGCCCCTATGTTATTCAAATTATTATTATTTTTTTTTGTCAGGTAGTATTTTATCCAAACTTGAATCATGTTGAATCTAAAAATTTAGGGGCGGATTACGATCTCATTAGGAAACTCTTCAAACTGAATCGGTTTCTGAATAGTTTCCGAACGAATTGGGTTCTGCGAGTCCGACCGACCGATTACGATACTTCCCAACATCGTTCGGTCAGATTCTGATAGACTTCAATGGGAGAGAACACAGGCAACCATTGACAAAAGGGGTTGTTGGGGAAAACCTTGCACCCTGTGGATGGCACCCCATGGTGCCTGCCACACTGTGTATGTATGGGAAGGGGGGGCCCATGGGTACCCCGACCGGCCTTATTTGGAGGGTCCTGGGTGAAGGGGGGCCAGCTACGGACCCCCAAAGCCAGATTCCGGCAGGCGATCCGTCTTGGAACAACCGATTCGCAAAGGTTGTCTGAATCTGATATCCTAATCGCTTGGCTGTAAACGCGGTCAGTAGACCGCTACGATTCGGCTCCGACCGACTTGGTTACAGAACCGAGTCGGATAGTCAGAATGCTTTCCAGCCATCATACACGCTCATTGGGAAAAGTGTTGGAGTCAGTCGGAAAGGCGTGTTTCGAATCGGATTCGGAAGAATTGAATGCCGTTCAGAGCTTTTCTGGATGACATCGTAATCGACCCCATAGTTGTTAAAACTTGAAATTTGCAACATTTAGGTGAGTAAGCTGTCCGTAAATGATGGATAGTGTACCCTCCTTTGGGCAAATAAGGAAGACCATCTTAGGGATCCAACACTAATACATTATAGAGCAACTATAGTCACATTAATTGAGTCTATTAAATAATAAATGGTCTATTCTCCATTGGGTTCTCTTCTTTTCTTTAGGATGCACAGTGTTGATCCTTAATAATGAAGAGTCGATGAGTTGTGGCCTACAGATTTGACCTCCTCAGGACAATGCAGGACCAGAATCACCCAATAAAAGCGCTACAGATGTCAGTTGCTTTCCCGATGAGCAATTTTGCTAGAACATATATTAATGTTGATACTGCGGGCCTGCAAAGGCATGTGTCCCTCAGGGGTACCGATGGACTGACTGAACAGTCCACACTGACTGTGTTTGTTCAAAAGTTGCTTCAGTTATTCTGGACTGGTTACGTCTGTGATCCAGGCTCGTTAGGCAGCATTCAGGAGATGTACAGATCCTTAAAGACCCTGATGCAATGCTGCTGCAGGTGAGGCTCTATCCAACATGATTCAACATTGGCATTCATATTTGCGTAATATACAAAGTTCATTCAGCAGCAGAGCAAATCCTTTACATGGGTTAAAAAAATGAATACTGATTCATTTGGGCAACTAATTGCTATATCCAGCCAAACACCAGGTCATTCTAAACTCCAACTTATATTTTTCTTTGATAACCCTGAGATGGCCTGGCACTGGGTGGTGGAGCAGAGAGAACTCCAAAGCCATAAGTGTGATGAGAGAGGCCCAGAAAAGGTGGGAAGGCTTAGGACCCTTCATAAAAGCAGAGAGGGCAGAGGAAGTTGAGGTGGGTACCAGAGCCAAATTATGTCAGATAGCGATGGGAACAGAAAACACCAGCATGGTGACTCAGATTTGGCCTTGAAAAGGGCCATACAAGGTGTTTTAAGTTGTATTATGTTAGAGCAATTAGTGTAGCTCATTTTCTTCATATTTTTGATTGACACACTTAATAATAGTTAACAAATGGCTTCATAATGCTAAACGGGACCCAGCCTTTGCCACAGTGAGGTGGGCGATGGAAGAGGGAAAATTATATCCCCCCTGCCCCAGCAATGCTTACAGTGATTCAACCCTTGGGTGAGATGCTCAACACTTTAGGGTGAGAAAGCAAAAGGCACACAATTGATGGACCGAATGCAGAACAAATCAAAACATTCACCCCCAGCTAAGAGATCTGGGTTAAATGCATCATTATTTTGCTCACCATGCCACCCCAGTTTAGACCTGGCCATATGCAAATCATTCTTGACCCTGTGCCTCATGGAAACAGTCCAGCCCGAACTGCCAAGACAGGTCCTCCCTGGACCAGAAACAAGCACCCTAGGACCGGTTACGGGGTTTCACCCCTCGTCAGCCAGGATAGCTTGATTTCAGTGGCACAGTGAGCCCGGGACCTACGTCTGGGTATACCCTGCACACTTAGGGCGAGAAAGCAAAAGACACACAATTCATGGACGGAATGCAGAAAAAAAAAAACATTCACCCCAAGTCAAGAGATCTGGGTTAAATCCATCATTATTTTGCTCACCATGCCACCCCAGTTTAGACCTGGTCATATGCAAATCAGCTTGACCCTGTGGATCATGGGAATAGTCCAGCCCGAACTGCCAAGCCAGGTCTTTCCTGGACCGGAAACAAGCATACTAGGGCCCGTTTCCGGGTTTTACCCCTCATCAGCCAGGATAGCCTGATTCCAGTGGCACAGTAAGCCCGGGACCCACATCTGGGTATACCCGGTGCACTTAGGGCGAGGAAGCAAAAGACACACAATTGATGGACAGAATGCAGAACAAATCTACCCTGGCTGAAGAGGGGTGGAAGCCTAGCTACCCTGGCTGAAGAAGGGCGAAACCCCGAAACTGGTCCTAGGATGCTTGTTTCCAGTCCAAGGAGGACCTGGCCTGACAGTTCGGGCTGGACTGTTCCCATTGGGCACAGGATCAAGACTGATTTGCATATGGCTGGGTTCAACTGAAATGGCATGGTGAGCAAAACACTGATGGATTAAGTCCAGATCTCTGTACTGGGGAGAATGTATGACATTGTTCTGAATTCTGTCCGTCAATTGTTGTTAATACTTTGGGGTGGCAGACCAGGCTTGCAAAAACGACATCTCTGTGGTAGAAACTTGGAAGGTGCTTTGGGTCACGTCCACTGGATGTCAAGTTTCCGAGGTTGGAAGGGGACTTGCATTTCCAAGGTGGGATATTTAGAGCCTGCAGTTGCCCAGAGCCATTTTTAAGATAAGAAAGACAAATATGATGTGCCAAATAGTCAGTTTTTTCATTACCTTCACCTCATTTATGCACTCACCTGTCTTCTTAAAGAAATAATGTGGATCCCGGATTTTAATCTGCTCGAGGCTCAGCTGCTGCAGGGAGAGATTCGTGAACGTAAAATCTCTCCACTTTACCGTTTACTGGTAATGAACACTATTAAATCTTTTAATGATCTCAGACTGGTGTTGAAAAAAGATGCGAGTACGGTCTCAGATGACGAGAGGCATAAAGCTAGGATGGCCATGTGAGAATCAGCTATTACCACCCTGTTTCAAATGATCCAACAGCTATATATGCATCAGACATATCAGACTCATCTGGAATTGTGGCAGTTTGGCCAGTCTGACTACCCTAAATGCCTAAGCTGTGCAGACCAAACAGGAGACGTTCTCCACAACGTGTGGCAGATCTGAAGAACTAGACCCTTTTGAGAGGAACTCCTCAAAATATTGGATGATGTTTTGGGCAAGAGACTTGAAGTGGGTCCTAAATGACCCTACTACATGTTACAATAGTCTAGGGACTGCCCCCCAAAACAGCACAACATTTTAGGAGACTGGAGCCAGCATCGAGGGATTGATATGGGACTGGGCAAGAAACTGCCCCCAGAATACGAAATGCAAATAGAAACGTGGACTCAAGAAATGAAGGGTATGTGCAAAAAGAATAACGAGATAATGTTTTCTCAGTAATACAAAATTCTATGTAATGTGAAATACTAATGTGTTTTGCAACCAGGTAATGGTATCAATCTGCTCTTGGCATGTGGCTTCCTGACCTGCTTATAATCAGATAGTAGATTCACTGCTAGACATTTAGATGCCGGTGTCTGACTCCTGCTTCATCCAAAGTTTTATAACCGAATGAACAACCAGCTTGGAGTATCTAGGGTCACTCTCACAGTATCCTCTGTGTTGTTAGTTTCATTATTGCCAAAACACACCACACCAATACAAGCATCTGGTTCAAATATAGACATTCCTCTTAATATGCTACCCTAAAATTTCAGGCCATACCAACCACTGCCCATTTTGTTAGGCCAGATTTATGTATTTATTTATTTACATATTTATTGCATTTGTTGAAGTGAGTGATTACCTAAAAGGTGCCTGACCCTGAAACTAGCGACAATTAGTCCGATCCACTTTAGCTAATCATAGCTTGAAAAACGATGTTATTGAGTTCTGAAAACTAGGTACAGATGTGGTGTGACTCCTTCTAGGGGGAAACAATTCAAGCCTTGCTTCCTGATAGGCGAAGGCTCTGACACTCTGACAAGACTTCTTTAACTCCAGTATCTATAAGAAGAATACCGAAGAAGAACATAGAGTCTGCCTAGGCAGATACCAAGCGAAAAAAACCGAGGAATAAACAGGGGACCTTCACAGTGGAAAACTTTAAAGAAAATACAGTGACTTTTGACTAAGATGCACTTATGTACGACAGTGTAAGCCATGCTGCACCAATTGTAATTGGTGAATAATATACAAAGGGAGTTCTATATATAATTAATTTGCTTGATCAAGCCAAGAGCATAGGACTTCTTGAATAATCTTGTGGTGTGTTTCCTCTAACAAAAACAAAGAATTTAAAGTAAAACTCTCAAATGGAAGAAGTAGGAAGCAATGCTTTGTGGCCTTTGCCTTTAGAGTAAGTTCATCATTTAACACTATGCCAAGGTTTTTCACAGTTCATGAGGGAGGAGGCCAATGACCCAGATTATCTGACCACCATCGAGATGATCAGACCTTAGGTGGGCTACCCAACACCATGATCTTGGCTTTGAGTTAAGTTTCCCACAATTTCTGAACATCTAATCTGCAATGGTCCTAAAGCCAGCATGGGAGTTGAGACAGGCCTCATCACTATTGGAATCCACCACAGGTAAGTATCATAAGCATAGCACATACATGTCAGAACAAATGCATTGATGATACCAGAAAGAGGAGCTACCTAAAGGTTAAAGAGCATTTGCTGCAGAACATGGCTGGCCCGCAACCTCAAAGAAGGCATAAAGATTGTTTGGATGCCACCCAAAATTAAAAAAAAAATAAACCAGTCTAACACCAACCGTCTAACTTCAACCTCTCCAAGCCTTTCCACCAATTTGCCATGGCACACACTGTCATAAGATGCAGAGAGATTCAGTAGAATCAGACCTGAAACACCCTGGTCTAGAATAACTCGTAGTTCATGCTAACAGCAGCAAATGCTTCTTTCATTTCATTATATGTACCAAGCCTCATATGCACTGGATTCGGCAAGGATGTGTCTGTGATTAACTCAGAGAGCTGGGTATTAACACCATCGCTGCTAGGGAGATTTTCCTCATGTGCTGATTGTACATTTTTCCCATTGTAAGATCGTCATGAGCACACAACCAGTGTACTGCATGACGAGCTGAGCTCGTCTTGAGCAGCGAAGGGGTCAACCAGTGACAGTTTTCGACACACGAAAATGGCTGGCACTACACAAGCAGTTTTTTTTATACAGCATGGTGTGCAAATTCGACCCGAAGGAACATGTTACATTACACTATAAAAACATTTTATGAACAGAATTACATGTTTAACTTACCTTAACAGCCTCCAGCACATCCTTGATGTTCCCCAGTCCGTGGCTCTGAGTGCGAGGTTCCACAGCGAACTCCCTTAACTAATGCAGAAGCTGCTCTCATGCTGTTAATAATGGAAAGCAGCATGAGAGAGGCACCAATTCCAATTCAAAAATCTTTATTTCGATCTATGCGATCATAAAAGATATACAAACAACAACATCACAGTATTTAAGAGATGGTTTAAAACCATAACATGTTAAAAAATACCTTTTTAAAACACATTCAATCCCAATATTACAGATTAGTTCATAAATGTATTAAGAAAAATTTTATCACGACACAGTGCAGTCTCTTAAAAGTCTTGCGCGTACTCTCCACATAGCTGCTAAAAATTTAGCCATTACAAATACTGTCAGAGGTGAAAGATCAGTTTTGAGGACTCTATAGGCTGGGACATAATTTCGAAAGCCCATGTTCCTTAGATGTGGTTTTAGCCAAAATTTCCTGATGTTGGAATAGGCTTTGCAGAATAGAACTACATGAACGTCGTTTTCCACTTTATAATTACAAGCTGGACATTTGGGTGAAGCATCCTTTTCGTCCCAATTTTTTGTGAGCGCCCTCAGGGGTAGAGAACCATATCTCCACTGCAAATAAATTTTCCTAACATGTACAGGGGACATTGCATCGAGGACATATTCAAAACTGTAGATGTCCTTTATTTTGATGAATGTATCAGTTAGCGAACCCTCTCGAGTTGAGGTGATAGTTCTCTGAAGCATAAAACCATAAAAAAGTTTGGAGAGTGCTTTCCTGGGAAGCCTTAGCGATGTTGCGTGTGGATCATTCCATAGCTCTGGGACTCCAAGAGTCAAACACATATCTCTAATGTACTTGAGCCATTGAATTTTGGATGCAGAAATTGATCTAAGAAGCTCTTGCAACTCAGATCTATAGTGGCTCAAATCTTGGCTGCTCCACAGACGTCTCCAGTAGGTCAATGGTTTGAGGCTCACTTCTTCGCTGATTGGGCGTATGGCCAGGTCCATTCTCAGGGGGAGTAGAGGTGTACTTAGTGGAAGAGCCGTCAGCTGCCTAATAAAGTTATTCTCCGCAACTTGAATGGAATGGAGGGGTGTGTGGCCCCAGAGTTCAGCCCCGTATATAATGCCACCCCGCGCTTGGGCCCTATAAATCTGTATTGCAGGGGCCAGTGGACGAAAGGGGGATTTGTTAGCGATTCTAGTGATAGCACCCGCCCTCTGGATTAGTTTAGTGGTTGCTTTTGTTTTATGCGGCGACCAAGTTAAATTGTGGTTAAGTGTTATGCCCAAATACTCAATCACATTAACTCGCTCCAGAGGTGTGTGCCCTAAACGTGGGTTTGGGCAGTTTTTATGTTTGCGGCTTAGAATCATGAATTTCGTTTTTGTTGGGTTTATTTCTAAGCCCCTTTTATTACAGAAATCCAAAAACCCATCCAAGATCCTTTGCAGGCCCATTCGCGTTTTGGACAACAGCAGGGTGTCATCTGCAAACATAATCGCAGGCACCCTGCTGTTGTTCAATAGTGGCGCGTCGATGTTGGCGATTTTGCAGAGATGCTCTATCACCCCATTTGTAAACAGGCAGAACAGGGTCGGCGCCAACACACACCCCTGTCTTACGCCACGTTGAACAGGAAACCTATCTGTAAGCCTCCCTCCCTTACCGTACCTTACCCGCGCATAGTTGTTGGAGTGGAGCCTAAGGAGAATCTGCAAGATATCCTCAGGGACGCCCATATCCTCCAACACCGCCCACAACCTGGTCCGAGGAACCAGGTCGAAGGCGGCGCGGAGATCCACGAAGACTGCATACAGTGACCCTCCTTCAATGTAAGCAGTCTTCCAGAATATAATGTTTAGTCTCAATATTTGGTCTACTGTAGAGACACCCTTCCTAAAGCCTGCCTGGAGAGGGCTCAAGATCTCATTCTGTTCCATCCAGCATTGGAGTCTGTCCAGAATCAGCCTTCCGAATAGTTTTTGACTGACATCAATGAGGCTGATTGGCCGATAGTTGGCGGGCAGCAGAGGCGAGCCCTTTTTATATATCGGTACCACCTCTGCTCCCAGCCAAGTATCCGGTAGCCTCATGCCATCCAAAACTGCATTAAACAAGACCATCAAATATGGGGCCCAGATCCCAGGTTCCTGCCTAAAGAGATCGCCAGGGATCCCATCTAATCCCGGGGCTTTTCCTGATGACAGACCCGCTATGGCCATCTCGACGTCTTTCAAGGTGAAGGGGAGTGAATTACATATATTGGAAGAGCTAGCTTCGGGTTGTTGTGGCTCCTCTGCCTCGGGGGCGTATAGCCCCTGATAGTGATCTTGCCAGACATTGGCTGCAATGTTTGGTTCTCTTGCCGACGGAAGGTCTGCGCAGCCATGATTAATGATTCTCCAGAATCTACGAGAATCCCTGCTAGCTAGAGACTCAGCCAAGTTCTCCCAGTGGTGTATGTCCCACTCCAATCTTGCGTTGACTAAGAGTAACTTGTAGGCACGTCTTTTAGATTGGATCTGCGCTAAACTACCACCCTCTTTTATGGTCTTAATGAGGTCTCGTTTTGCTAGACGGCATGAACGATTGTACCAGGAATTACTAAACTGCCTTTGTGTTTTCGGGCGTACCTTGGTAAAGAAAGCTGGTTCAAGCTTCTGAGTCAAACGGAGGTGATTCTGGACTAAGACCTCGTTTCTTTCCCTATTAGATGGTAGACCCCCTAGTTCAAAAGCCTCCTCAAGAAAAGGGATGATCCCAGCGTAAAGGGAGGTAAGCCTATCTTCGCTGGAGGCGATAGTGTCCCATTTTATCCGCCTCCTGTTATTCTCTAGAAGGAGTCCCCCTATCGATTTCTCCTCGCCAAGTGCTTTCTCGCAAGGGATCATATACTCTAACTCCAAGGTGTTATGGTCGCTATCCTGTCTTGTTGCTATTTTGAAATCAACCACCCATTTCCATGATTTTAGCTGTACAAGGAAGTAGTCGGTCCTAGATTCCCTCCCTTGTCTATTAAAAGTACATTGAGAGGGGATGTCGGACCGAGTGCGACCGTTGCAAGCCCTCAGCCCATATGTCAGATTGAGGGTGTTAATCTGCACAGCCAATGTTGTCCATGCTCTGGGTGGAGGTGCTTCAGTCCGAGGAACTTGCCAACTTGAATCCTCCTCAAGGGAGGGTCCATCGAGAAGACCAGGTAGAGGCTCGAAATGGGAATTGAAATCGCCCCCAATTAAATAGGACAGTTTCTCTGGGATACTTTCCAAAGTACCAGAAAGGAGCTCTATAGTTTTAGAGGTGGACCCATTTTTGACAGGCCTTGAATAGATATTGATGACCATCAGCTTCAATTTGCCTGGCCATTCAAGGACCACAGCCAGTATATCTGGGGAGTCTACTGGGTATCTTGAGGCTCGGCATCCTATATCCGAAGCCACCCAGGTTTCTAATCCTCCAGATGGTCTACCTTTTCCGCCCCATACTGCCGGAATTGAGAATATGTGGAAGCCCCGACAATGGGACTCCTCCCTTAGCCAAGTTTCTTGGAAGAGGCAGACACTTTTTGATTGGATTAATTCCACCCATTCATCTGTGTCAACTTTATTTGCCAAACCTGCAACATTCCATGAAAGAATGTTCATGGAATGCGACAGTTTTTGGGTAGGTAGATTCGTTGACATAGAGATTGTATTTCCAGGGGAGAGGGGTCTAGCTGTTTCCCTCTCATCTGCCCGCAGGGAATCTCTAGTGGTGTCCAATTGATGTTGGACTTCACAGTTTTCTATTGCTATTGCTCTTGAAGTGCCCATCTTCCGTTTACCACCTGAGCTGGGCTGCCTCTTAGGGTTGATTCCTTCATCATATTTTCGGGGTGTGTTGGCCAGCTGTCAATCAACAAAATCGAGGGAATCGTAATGATTGTACAGCGGCAAAGGTGGTGGGTGATAGACTCCTTGGGACCATGGGACATCTCTCGCAAATCCACCCCCTCCCATCCTCCTTCTTGGGACAGTTTCCCATCCATAGGAGTCACTAAATATGTTTGGGCGGAAAGGGGGTATCTGTGGTTGAATAAAGGGGGTCCTCCTTCTTTCTTGGTTACCCTGCCAATTCCCCCTAAAGTTCTGGTGGTTTCCTCTACTAGGCGGTTTGGCCATACGATCATTGGACGGATAGAAGAAGGATAGGGGAACAGGCTGGATGTTGCTGCCTTCGTCTTCCAATGATGGGTTACAGACAAAGGCGGCTGTTCCCGGGTCACCAAAGCTGACCAGTAGGCAATCTCCGCTGATTGTTTTTGGACTCTTGCCTACCCAAGAGACCCGTCTGACCATGCGAAGCACCAGGATTGGCTTGAGCGGAGTGGCCCCCTGATCCTACAGACCCTGGAGGCCTGTGCCTCCTCTCCACCCAGCTGTCTAAGTTGGAGAGGTTTGAAATGCGCAGGTCAGGCTGGCAGTGCAAGATAGCCGGACAAATCGATATGTGCACTTCCAACTGAAGTGACCACTCCTCCCTGCTGCCAATCAGCAGCAATGGCCCACTGGCCCCACCCGGCCCTCACACTCGGTTCGGCTGGCAGAGTAAAAAATAAAGTGGTAATAAAATAATTGTATTGCCATTTTATTTTTCATGCTGTTTGCAAGCAGGAGTGCGGGGGCGTCACACCTCCACCTTTATGGGGGAACTGCCACTGATATTAGCTTCTTTTTCTGTGGGATTGGTGTAATATGGCAGCAGTGATTAGATTAGAGCAATAGCTATTTAACCAACTGATCAAAAGCTAACCCAAAGAAATGACAACGAAAAGTGACTGACCATTTCCGGCGGAGTGAGAAGTCGCAGAGAGAGCCAGGTGCTGAGATGCAGAGTGCAGTCCAAGTGTCGCTCCACGTGATGAAGAGTCCCGCTGTGGAGCCTTTGCCACCACGTTTGCGATGCTGCAGAGGGTCAAGGCAGTTCCCAACACCCCATTCACCCGCAAGTTCGCGTCACACAAGCCGAGTCTAGCCTGTGGGCAGCAAGAAAGGAGGGTTTTGAGCAGCCAACAGGGTGGAATGGGGGCAGGGGCGGCTGGTGACATTTAAAAGTGGTGTGGCCTAAATACTGCACTGTGGCCAGCGCGCGCAGCGAGCGAGGCCCAACCACCTATGGGGGATTCAGGGGTTCTCCCACGAGAACATTTTGAAAAAAAAGTGGGCAAATGGTGCATTCTCAAGCACATTAGAGAAAGAGGTATCTTTGCCAATACGTCTCTGGGAGTAGCCAGACAAGTCTCTTTGCACTTGCACAGATACATCTCTCTCTCTGCATTCGCATAGGCACAGTCACCCTGCACTCATAGACCCATTACTCACCCTTCCCTGACACATCACTAAGCCAGCATTCACCCATCCACATCACTCACTCTGGACTCACACAGGCACACTGCAAAACCTGCACTCACACAGACATCACTCACCCTGGACTCACAAAGGCACACTGCTCACCCTGCGCTTACACAGACATCACCAACCCTGCACTGTCACAGACATCACTCACCCTGGACTCACACAGGCACACTGCTCACCCTGCGCTCACACAGACATCACCGACCCTGCACTGTGACAGACATCACTCACACAGGCACACTGCTGACCCTGCCCTCACACAGACATCACTCACCCAGGACTCACACAGGCACACTGCTCACCCTATACTCACACAGACATCACTCACCCTGGACTCACACAGGCACACTGCTCACCCTGCACTCACACAGACATCAATCACCCTTCAATGCACTGCACTCAATAGGTTTCATGTATTTCAGCCTGTCTAGGCCCGACATTGCCTGGTGACAGACTCCAGTACATAACACCACGTCAGCTGGGGCCTCTGAGCAGCTGGGGGTGCTCAGCACAGACCCAAGAATGCAAGCAGCCCCCCCACAGACACTGGTGTTATTGTAGGCTGTTCGTCACTGAAACAGCCTACACTACAAAGGAAAGCGGGTTTAGATGCAGCAGCCTGAATAGAACCGTAGGTCAATGCGCCTGTTGCAGTGTCTAGCATTCTTGGCTGTTGAATGGGGGATATCGAATTCCATCTAACTACGGCGGTATAGGGAAACAATACAGGTGGTGAACGTGTTGTGACAGCAGATGACCGTCAGTGCAGTGCTGCACAGGACTCGGAGCCATCCGGTTAACGCAGGCCCAAGGGCCTCCCAATAAACATAACCGAGAAGGGCGTGTGCCACTAACCAGTACCACATCTTGTATGCAGACAGAGGAACCTGTGTGCTCGGTCCTATCCACCGTTCATGGCACCTCGATCAACGCTGTGCTACACTTAAAACCGTCAAGTTTCTTCAGTGCCAAAAGATGCACAATAAACACACCCATACCAATCCATAGAGCCTTGAAGTAATCTCAGGCCCAAGAGTCGCACAATAAACATACCCAATGAAGGCCTGTTTAACTAAACTGTACCACAACATGTATGAAAACAGAGGAACCTGTGCGCTCGCTCTAGTCCTCTGCTCATTGTTGTGGAGTAGTTCTGCTGTGATCGTAACAAATACGCGTGTGACTGGGAGAAAACGGCAAACAGACTGGAGATATTGGAGGACTGTGTTATATTCTGGAACCTGATTGGGACTGAAGAATGTCTTCCTCTTTTTGCAAGCTCGAAAACGTTTTAGAAATCCGCCCGTATGTTCTGCAGAAAAGAACAGTGTCCAACTTGAGGTTATGCTCGGATAATAAATAACACTGTGAGCATGAGGTCATTCAAGAGGACTGGAAATGCCTCCACTTGCATCAAAATATGTGCTTTACCGTCTGAAGTTTGAGGACTGCAAAGCAAACTCCCTGAACTTCTGAGACTTCAGCTGAAAGTTGGGAGTCTAGCATTTTACGGCAATGACATACTCAGCGGAGTATTACGTACTTCAAATGATACTGCACGTTGTTTGCCAGTACATATTATCAGTCACGGCTCGCAGTACTCACGAGGGGGGGTGGCGAGGGGGTTGCGGGGGGAGGGGGTTGCGGTGGGGGGTGCGCCAAGGGAGAATAACATTGAGAAAACTTACCTGACCGCCTCTGCTCCTGGTCCGCGTTGGCGCCTCATCTTCAAACAGGAACCGGAACAGGAACAGCAGCACTGAGTGGCAACCCCTAAGCCAATCTGCAGCGCTAGGGCACAGTTACTTCTCGCCCGCAGCACGCCCATTAGGAGACCGAGGGGCTCCCAATGGGCATGCGCTAACAAGTAAAAACACAAGTGCGCATGAGTGGGCACGGTGCGAAAATTCGCCCTCCGTCCCCATTCATGCGCACTTGTGTTGTGCTGCTGCCTGCTGCCCCCATGTCTGAGAATGCATGTCAGTCAACATGACGCTAGACCGTCCATCCCCCTTCAGTCTCTGAAGGGGGTGGGCGGTCTGACGTCATGCTGGCTGGCATGCATTGCCAGTTCTCCTTCGGCGTCGGTCTTTGAACTTAAGTAAACTATTCAGTTTACTTAAGTTCAGAAACGTCGGAGCTGCGGTCGGCTGCGGGCGGGGGGGCTACGCCCCAATGGATGCACGTGCCTGAATGGGGGACAGCGACACCCGGTTTAACAAATATCACAAATTAAATTACTTTAAAAACAGCTGAACACCAATATATAATAATGAATATATATTTACATATATCTACTTAAAAACAATTATTAAACTAATCATTTTCATTTATATTATAATTTCAAATTTTTTAAACAATATAAAAATGTAACCCAAAAAATATATATATATATATATATATACCAATAAGATTAAGGGCCTAATTACAATGTTGGGTGGACTCATGTCAACCCGACACCTTTGTGGAATCGGAACGGACTGACCTCCAGTCGGCGATCTCGACCGCAGCATTACAATGCAACTGCACATGGTACGGTCATATGCTACCAATTGTCTATGGGAGCTTGTGCTGCGGCTGTAAACTGGCCGTGGCACACACTCCCATAGAGAAATGGGAGAATGTGTTCATCCCTGCACTGCGTGGCAGGCACCTTAGGGTGCCCAGAGATTAACAGGGGGAACCATAGGTGCCCTCTCGGCCCCCAACCGGAGGGCACAGGGTGAAGGTGGCTCTACTAGGGGCCCCCAATGTCTCTTTCTGAGAGGCTTTCCATGTCGGAAAGCCTGACATGGAAATCCTGTCAGAAACCGAATTCGTAATTCCTTTGGCGAACATGCCGTCTGTAGGGATTATGGGCATGCCTCCAACTGTCCGATGGGCGCCTTGAAACCATCGGAATCCAGCCGGTATGACCGGCTGGTTTTACTTTCGACCACCTGCATCTTGATATGGCGGTCGAAAGTAAAACCTGCGAAGAGATTCGGAAAGCCTCCGACCTGCGCTTGGACGTTTTCCGAGTCTCATCGTAATTAGGGCTTGAATCTTAAAAAAAAAAAAACATTCTAAGTGAATTAAAAAAATAAACCACTTATAAATCTTAAAATTTAGTAACAATTATTTTACACATTAAAAACATAATTTGTTAAATTCTATAATTTTAACATATACATTATTACAATTTAAAATAAATTATTAAATATCATATTTATACATATACTATTATGACTACAATTTAAACAAAACTACACAATTTATTATAGTAAATTTATATAAAATGTACTACTCCCACTTTAAACAATGCAAAAAAAATAAAACAAACTAAAACTTACAAACCTCCCTCCAGTAAATACAACAGTAATAAAAGTGTTGGATTATGGATAGATAGTATTTACCATAACCATTCCAGCCAGTACAACAGTAAATAAACTATTGGAGCGCAGTGGGAAAAATGTCCTTTACACACTCTATTCAGTACAACAGTAGGGAAAAAATGTTGGATAGCGGAGGGGTAAAATTTACTATTCCCACTGCAGTCAATATGACAGTAGGGAAAGTGTTGGATTGTGGAGGGGTAACCTTTACTATTCTCACTCCAATCAGTGCAACAGTAGGGAAAGTGCTGGATTGCGGTGGGGTAACATTTCTATTCGCACTCCATTCGCTTCAACAGTAGTGAAAATGTTGGATAGCAGAGGGGTAACATTTACTATTCCCTCTCCAAGTAGTGCAACCGTAGGGAAAGTGTTGGATTGCAGAGGAGTACAATTTAGTATTCCCACTCCAGTCAGTAAAACAGTAGTGAAAGTGTTGGATGGTGGAGGGGTAAAATTTACTATTCCCACTCCAATCACTGCAACAGAAGGGAAAGTGTTGGATTGCAGAGTGGTAAAACGTACTGTTCCGAATCCAGTCAATACAACAGTAGGGAAAGTGTTGGATTGCAAAGAAGTAAAATGTACTATTCCCACTCCAATCGGTGCAACATAAAAAAGAAACAAAATATCTTGAACAAAAAAAAAATGATTTATAAAACAAGGTAAATAATGAAAAATATAAATTTGTTGTGAAAAAATTCAAATACATTTAATATTAATTTTTTAAAAAAGAAAAACATATTACAATGTTAAATCTATAGCACAAATACCTTCAAATGTTTTGATGGAACAAATCTATTTTTATTTGACAATTTGAAAAGTGACTCGTAAGTTGTACACAGCCTTCTGCCTACAACCACGTGGGCCGGCGGCTACAAACAGTGCTTTCAAGGGTGTACAGGAGGCGCTGTGATAGGGCCAACAACCTGGAGGCAGGCGTCAAATAGAATCAAGGCTAATACAACCATTTGGGCCGTATCTTCAGGATCAGTGTGGCCCAGAGCAAGAGTAATCCAGAGGTGGAAACAACAATGGGAACCAAAAGGAAATACCCTCCCCCCTTAACAAGAAACCAAAAAAAAGGAGGAAAAGAGGGGACTCTGTATCTAAGAGTCAGGGGCTATAGAGGAATGGTGCTCCACTGACCCACCCTCTCCCTTTCTTGCTACTTTAGGGGTCTGCACATTGTTGGGGGAGGTATCAAATGTAGAACTTGCAGAAGTTTGGGGCAGGTGACCTCACAGAGATCCTTCGATAGCAATGCAATGATTGGAGCCCAGAGTTCAGTATATTTCTCGCATTTCTGAGTTTGGATTAGTGAGAGCTAGTCCATTGCCAAGGTCATCCACAGCCTATGTAGCCATGCTGAGTGATCTGGCACCGTTGTAGTGCCCCAGTGTATTAGGATCACCTGACGCACTGTAAGTAGAGCCAATGCCATTTGTCTGCGACCACAGAGGGAAGGTTATTGGGTTGGAGAGCCCTAAAAGTGTGTAGGCTGGGAAGAGGGGTATCACAGTGTCAAATGCTGCATCAATATCATTGAGAAACAATTCCCAGAATCACTCTAGCCTCGGACATTGCCATAAGAGGTGCGCAAGGGAGCCTGACATTCCACAACCACACCAGCATTCTTCGGGGTGATTTTTGTTCCATTGGTGGATCCTAGCAGGGATAAGATACCAATAGGACGCAACTTTAAATGCAGATTCCGTCCCAGCTGTATTATCTGCTGTGTGGTGTGCTCTATAATGTATGTTATCCCATCCCTTGTATGTGAGAGCCCTTCCCAATTCCGCCTCCCACCTAAGTTGCCCACGAGTGCGAATGGAATAAGGAGCATATATACTTCAGTTATGAGGTGTTTGTCATCTTCTTTCTTTGCTACCCATTGTTCGAAATGGGTAAGCATGCATGCCCTAGAGGTAGCCCAGTGTCGCAGTTGTAAATAATAGTATTCGTCAGAGCGGGGGGAGGTCAAGATCAGAGCACACTTGACTAAGCGGGATAATGCCCTGAAAATCGAAAAGGTGGCCCAGTCGATTGCAGCCCGCTTCTCTCCACCTCTGGGCAACCGTGGATTTCACACCCGGGGGAAGTCTGGGTTATCTACTAAGGGCGTCATCGGGGAGGGAAATGTAGTGAGGCCTTTTGCGAGTGCTACCTTATCCCAGACCTTCATGGTGGCCGCCATAAGTGGGAATGAATAAAGGCCCCAACAGCGGAGGCGGCGGGGAGGCCAGATTTCTCGCCAGACATTCGCGCCCGCTACCGCTTGGTCCGTGAAGGTCCAGTGCTTCTCCGACAATGGGTGATTCCATTCCAGCACATAACAAAGATGTGCAGCCTGCAAATATCTATGAATGAGAGGTAGCCGTACCCCTCCATCGTCCCTGGAGCGGGAAAGTTGTGCCACCAAAAGGCGCGCCTTCTTCTTGCCCCAGATGAAAATGATTTAAAGCCAACTTCAGTGTCCGCACCGTGCCAGGTGGCGGAGTTAACGGGAGGGTCTGGAATAAGTACAAAATACGAGGCAATAGCATCATCTTAACCACTGCAATGCGTCTGAACCACAATAGCGTGTGTTTAGCCCATCCGTCCGTCGAGGGAGTCAGGAGGATGCCCAGATAGGGAACAGGGTCATGTGACCAGTGCAAGGGGAGAGACCGTTGGAGTACCTGCATCTGTAATTGTGATAGGGACAAGTTAAGTACCTGGGATTTGTTAAGATTCTCTTTAAAGCCCGAAATCCGACCAAAGGCCTCGAGTTCGCCCACAGTACAGGAAGGGAGGTAAGTGGCTGCACAAGGGAGAGGATAATATCATCGGTATACAAGCTTACCTTGTGATAATCACCCCCGAATTTTAGGCCCTGAATGCCCGGATGGTCTCGGGTCTTCTGTGCGAGGAGTTCCATGTAAAGGGCAAATAAAAGGGGCGAAAGGGGGCACCCTTGTCTAGTGCCCGAGCAATTTTAAAAGGAACCGAGGAGACCCCATTAACTCAAACAAACGCCCAAGGGGCCTAGTATATGCACTGTATCCAAGTCAGAAAACGGGGACCAAACCCGAAACTTCAGAGGACGTCAAACATATATGGCCAGCACACTCTGCCGAACGCCTTCTCCGCGTCATCCGAAAAGAGCACTGCGCTGACCTGAGAGCGATGAAGACTGTCAATGAGGTGCAGGAGGCGCTTGGTGTTATCGCTTCCCTGCATAGTGGGGATGAATCCTGCTTGATCGGGATTGATAAAACCAGTCATGAGGGTGTTCAACCGCGCATAAAGTAGGCCTGTAAACAATTTTGCATTGATGTTAAGTAGCGAAATTGGGCGGTATGAACCGCAGTGGCTTGGGTCCTAATTAGACTTAAAGAGCACAGAGATTGCTGCCTCGTCCATCGAGTCCGTCATCGCCCCACTATCTTGAAAGGAATTGAATAGATGAGTGAGTAGGGGGGCCAGTTTGTGACAGAACGTTTTGTAAAAAGAGCTGGGTAACCATCAGGATCAGGCGATTTGTCTAACTTCAGTTTAGCAATAGCGGAGATAACCTCTTCTAATCGGATAGGATTCTCGAGAGGGTCCGCTTCCGCCTTTGGGAGACAGGTGAATTGGCTTGCCGTTAGGTAATCCCGGGCTTCAGGGACGTTCTAATTGTAGGGGCTAGAAAGGGTGTGATAAAAACATTGAGGTTTCTCTCCCGCAGAGCTTCTGAGGAACGGGATGGCCCCTGAAACCGCCCTGGCACGCAGCTTCTGTGCTAGCACCTTCCCGCATTTGTCACTTCCCAAGTAGAACTTGTGACGTAGGTGGATTAGGGCGTATTTGGCCCGTATCCAGGTCGAGACATTTAAGGAGGGTTTGTTTCTTTTCCATCGCGCGCCATACCCGAAGGGCCCTGGTGCGCTTGTGTATCGCCTCTAGTTCTGCCACTTCCTGCTCAAGAGCTAAGCGCACCTCTTTCCGTCTACGTGCCTCAGCCGATGAGATGGCCATGAACATCTCGCGCAGAACCGCTTTGAGTGCGTCCAATACCGTGGCCAAGGAGATCTCGCGTTGTCGTTAAGGGATAAGTAATCCTTGATCTTGGAGTGCACCTCCTCAACCACCGCAGGGGAGTGCAGAAGACCCACGCGTAGCCGCCATCGGGCAGGTGCATACCCAATTACTTCGGGGCGCAGGGAGGGGGATACATGTGCATGATCCGAAAGGGAGTGTACAGCTATTGATGCATCTTGTACCCTGGGGAGGAGTGCGTTAGAGACCAGTAGCATGTCTAGTCTCGCATATGTTTTGTGTGCTGCTGAGTAGTATGTGTAGTCACGCTTATCAGCATGTCGCAGGCGCCAGACATCTTGGAGGACGTTCTCTGCCAGACAATGTTTCCCCTCAGGAGAGAGGGCTCCTATCTGTGTGTAGCGTTGCCCTGACCTGTCCCATTCATTATCCCTCACCAGAATAAATTCCCCACCTACCGCTAACGCTGAGTCCAGCGAGGCCAACCCTTCCGTTAAATGCCTGCTGTGAATTGGGAGCGTATATGTTGAGTAGGGTGAAGACAGTGGAGCCCCATTGGATCCTAAGGGCTAAACCCTCCCCTTGGACTCATAGAAGGTAGATAAGACTTTGCCCTCAAATTTAGCCCCCAGCAAAATGGTCGACCCTTGTTCTTTTTTGCCACTCAAGAGGACCAAAATTGGCGCAGAAAGCGTCGGGAACGCATACGAGGAGTGTCAGTTGTTAGTAAGTGGGTCTCCTGGAGCATACAGATATCGCCCTCGGACTGCTCAAGGAGTGAAATAATCGCAGTGTGTTTCGCGGGGTGATTCAGGCCTCGGACGTTGAGGCTAACAATTTTCAGGGCTCTAGGCATAGACAGCGGCAGGGGACATGTTGGCTGAGCACAGAGGATATCGGGAGTGCTGCAAAGGAAGCGGGCTGGGGCCTGCAAGGGCACGCACGGGGGTGCTGTAGTGGCAATGCATGCTATGGAAAATCCCTAAAATAAAAGATAAAAAAAGGGAGAGAAGAAAACCCCCAAAATGAACACAACATAACTTTACAGCCCAAGAGGGCACAGTCCCAGAGGAAAATGGGAACCATGTGTTGGCCTATAAGAAGACCAAACATTACATGACCAAGGCTTGGGACAATGAGGAAAAGCAAGAGACTAAAGTTTGTCTGGTGGAAAAAATCTGGAGAAAACAGGACCTTGATAAAAAGTCTCCAAACTCGATACCTGGCAGCCTACGAGCCGCAACGGAGAGTCCAATGTAGTCTGAAAGGATGGACCACTCCGGGGCCCCTCCGGCTCCACAGCACAACCACCATTCCCTTGGTGTAAGTGGAGGTGACTCACAGGGTGCACGGGCAGTCTTGGGACTGCGTAAGTGTTGAGAGGACCGCGTCGTGCTCCGTCGCCATCTCTTCCCGGCCTGGTTTTGTGGAGGTCAATGATTTGCCAACCGTCTGCCATCAGGGGAGTTTTTTCCTGTCATTCTTTGAGGGACTGTCTTTTGCTGCCAGATTAGTTTTAGCAGCAATTCCTAGGAGATCCAAAGCTTCAGTGAGGGAACGTATCTGCCTCAACTTCCCGGAAGATGAGGCGAAAGGGATGGTTCACATAATCATCAATTAGTTAATTAATATTAATTAAAAATAAATGAATTCCCACCCTTTTCCTGAATAACCCCAGGACTCATACCTAATTTTTTTAACGTAATATTCATAAATAATTATTAATTCATTAATGTTAATTAGGTAATTATTAATTAATTAAAAATAAATTTCTTCCCATCCATTACCCCTATAAACCCCACAGCCCGCATTAAATTTTGAATAAAAAATTATTAGCAAAATTAACATAAATATATATCAATTGAATAAATAATATATAATAAAAAATATTAATTAGTTTATTATAATTAAATTGCTTACCATCCTATACCCCTATAAACCCACAACTCGCTATGGAACAAAAAATCACAAAATGTGTAATTAAATTAAATGTATTAACTACAGAAAAATTAACGAATATCTAAAATATTACAAACAATAATCATACACATTTTTAAAGAATATATATTTAAAAGAATATACTAAAATACATAGCAATAATTAAAAAACTATATTTGAAAAAGCTCTTTTTTTGAAGAACGATATTATTACCTTCGATATTTTAAAAATCAATATTATTTACCTTCAAATCAATATTCTTGACATCGATATTCTTGCTGACGATATTTCCATGTCACAATATTTTAAACTCGATATTTCTGTAGGACGATATTTTAAACTCGATATTTTGTCTGAATACTGTTTAAACTGCCACCCGCCCATCAGTACCCCACCGGAAGAGTAGCCTGCCCTCAATCATTGGAATTTGTCAGTAATAATAACCATCAGAAGGGTCTGATAAAATATCTAAACAACCCAGAAGAGTACCCCGCTGGCACCCAAACAGAAGCCCATGCATAAGACCATCAGGCTGAGCCCCAGCTTTGCAGCCGGCTGGAAGGTTGCCTTCAGGGTATTTGTCCAAAGGAGGCCAATGGCCATAGCAAGAGCGAGCAAGCGGAAACTCCAACCAAGAAATGACAAGATGAGGTGAGCCTCGAAGGCCGGGGAGATGAGAAGTCCATTTGACCTTAGACCTTTTGAACCTCTCAGAAGAGGTCTGTGAGCACCCTGGGGCAATGCCAAAAAACACAACAAATATAACAAACACAGAGGTGTGGGCACAGAATGAACTGTGCAAAGCACTGTGACTTACAGCTGATAGGCAAAGGGAGAAGCTGGGGGGGGCAAATAGGAAATGAAAGCCACAAACTTGACTTTGTACTTCCCCAGAGTATTAAAGGGAAACTCATCCATGACCATTGGGGATATACTCCAAGCCCGCCCACTATCCCACAAAAACAGGATTGGACACAATTGGGACACTAACTTCCAGTAAGACCCTCAGAGGGGGGGCAAGAGTGAACGGACCTCCTCAGCCCCGAAACTGGGGAGGACATCCATCATTATTGAATTGTCTTCTATCTCAATGGACTGTCTCAGCAGTACAAACCACCCCAAATATCTTCCTGAAGAACCGGAGCCAGTAGTAACCATTGACAACATCTCAACAGTCAAGAAAGAATTGGACAACCGCGCAAGTACATGTTGAATACACAAAGAAGGTATGGATTAAAATTTATCCTGTTGACTGACAGGTTTAAGAGGAAGATGGCTGCAGTAGAAGTCCACAGATATCATGGACAGAAGCACAACATCAACATCAAAGCCTGGCTAGCAAGATATATGTGGTAGATAAATCATATGACAACATATCTGATGGCAATTTTGGAATAAACCAGGGCTTAATAATGAACCAAGATAAGCTAATTACATGAACTCCTCCCTGATGGCAGCGATATACACACTCACATGACATGACTTCGATGACATGGCAGTCGGACAATTCAGAGATCCAAATGGATACAATGCGAATCATAGCTCTCACCATAGCAAACATGGCAAGCAAATTCGATTACATCAATAAAAAAGCTCACAACAAACCAATGCCACTGCTCAGAAATTGTGAAAAAACTGTCCACTTTACCAGAAGTACTAACAATAATGATAACGGAATTAAGAAGCACTAAGATGGCTGGCACAGTAAAAGTAGGGGCAGAAAAAGCCAGCCCCGCTGCACAAATGGAAGATGTTAAAACAATACCAGAACCTCAAACCTTGGTAGGTTCGGCTTAGAAAGACCTAGAAAAAATCAAATCCACACTAGAGGACAGCCAAGGAAACCCAACATAACCAGACTGCAATATCGACAACCAGACTAATACCCCTGATGAAGAAAGGACATCAAACAATGCCACCAAACCACTAATAAGGCGGGCCAAAAAAAGGCTAAAGAAAAGGCAAAAGAATCAGAAAACATCCTCAATACGAAGTAGCTAGGCGCAGCAGTCTCATGAGACATCATAACACACAGGTGCTCCAACTCCAAAGGAATAAGTCAATGCAAATAAAAAATTCTATCCAATATTTGGGGAAAATGAAAATCAACAAAATTACCATGGAAGTAAAGAACCCCAGAAAACAACCACACTGGGCAACCCACTAGTTCAGATCAAAATACAAGGGCAACAACAAGTGGACCGAGACACCATCCAAATAAGCTCCAGTGTACCAGTGCCAGTTTGCCCTAAAGATCACCCAGAAACTCAGGAAGACTCTCATATCACAAAGAAAAGCACAACAGCGTGAAAGCAGGAATTTAGGACATGGGGAACCTCAACTTGTCAATTATGGAAACAGGGGCCAGCTACCCAGGTGTCACAGTCAACCAAATAGACAAAAAGAAGGAAAATCACCACATAGAGGAACAAACATCCCAGAAAGTAATATTCCTGCAGCAATAGAGGTCCAAGGGCAGGCAGGACACACATAATAGGGTGAATATTTTGAAGCTAATCTAATACATCCTCTCATTATCAGAACTAAATAACGGAAACCTCCTTAGCATCCAATTTGAAGCAAGCAGCAAGAACAATAGCCAAGCATATATGATAAACACATGGAAAAATGCAGCCCTCTTAAAAAGGGTTATGCTAGAAATGAAAGATTTGCAAACTGATGTATTGCAGTACAGTAATTAAAAGCAGAGAATACCCGCATGTGCTGGCCCAGCAAACAATATTACACCTGGCACACAGAAACGAAAGAGAGGCAAGAAAAGGCCTGTTATGAGGCGCTCCAATGGTACAACTAAACTCTAGCTTCAAAAACTTAAATATACAATACAGACCAAACAAGAGGCCAACTTAAAAAAATGATAGTCATATCAGAGGAACTGGATGATGTTTATTGGGAGAGTCAGCCTCTTCCAACCTCCACTATGGAGGAGGGGGAGCAGAGACCGAAGCTATACCAAGCGAAAAAGTGGCCCATCTGTGGCCTTGGAGCAAGACCCTAACTATTGCACTCCCCACTATAACAAAAGCGCAGCCAACACCAACATAAAATTAGTATCCTGGAACATTGGTGACCTTTCCAGGATACTAACCAGTGATTCAGTAATTCAAAACTGTAGGAGGCAGACATTCTCTACCTGCAAGAGACCTGAGCCGTGACACAGACACATCTGGAAGGGTTTGTGGGAGTGCACAAACCAGCTAGCAAATTCCACCTCTTTGGAAAGCCATCAGTAGGTATTTCAATCTATACATTCTACTCAACAGACCAAGGGGCTGATTATGATGGTGGACAGACTTCAGTCCTTTTGCCATCGTTTCATATTTGGGACCGCCCGCCTGCAAAGCGGCAGTCCCACAGTATGCATTACGATGCAACCGTAAATGAGGCGGTCGCATTGTCTATGTTTTGTATTGCAGCGGGTGCTGTGGTCTGCAGCACCCACCACAGTACAAAACAAAGACAGGCTACATATCCCTGCACTACATGACAGGCACCATGTTGGGCCTGACACATGGTGCTGGGCTATGTAGGGAGGCACCATAGGTGTTCCCCAGGGTACATATCCCAGCCCCAGGGATAAAGGGGAGCCCACTACAGTCCCCCAAAATTCCGTTCCCACCTGCTGTTTCACGTTGGGTTGACCGCGGTGGAATTAAAAAGCTGCAGGAGGTGGACATTCTCTACCTGCAAGAGACCTGAGCCATGACACAGACACATCTGGAAGGGTTTGTGGGACTACACAACCCAGCTAGCAAATTCCACCTTTTTGGAAATCCATCAGTAAGTATTTCAATCTATACATTTTACTCAACAGACTAAGGGACTGATTATGATGGTGGACAGACTTCAGTCCGTCCGCCATCGTTTCATATTTGGGACCGCCCACCTGCAAAGCGGCAGTCCCACAGTATGCATTACGATGCAACCGCAAACGAGGCGGTCGCATTGTCTATGTTTCGTATTGCAGCGGGTGCCTTGGTCTGCAGCACCCACCACAGTGCAAAACAAAGACAGGTTACATATCCCTGCACTACATGGCAGGCATCATGTGGTGCCTGACACATGGTGCTCGGCTATGTAGGGACACATCATAGGTGCCCCCCAGGGTACATGTCCTAGCCCCAGGCATAAAGCAGAGCCCACTACAGGCCCCCAAATCCGTTTCCACCTGCTGTTTCATGGTGGGTTGACCGCCGCAGAATGACAAATAGAAAGGGGCTGGAATGCCTCAAAGACATTAGAAAATCCCCAATTTTCAGTTGTCTCAGAGCCGTGGATCAATGGATGATTTGGAGCCATTTTAAATTGAATGCTTCCAAAACTGAAATACTCATGTGTGGCAATTGGAAACATTATGACTCGCTTGCCGCCTGGTCTGATGAACTGGGATCACCGCCTAAAGTATTGAAGGAAGTAAGAAACCTCGGAATGACCATGGACTCCAAGCTAGCGATGAATGCCCAAGTAGACAAACTAGCAAGATCAAGCTTTGTAACTACAAACATGCTGCAACAAATGTTCCCTCATTCCGGATTTCCACACAAGGTCCAAGCTATCATCTCCCTTGTTCTGTCCAGACTCGATTACGCCAATAACCTATACCACGGATCACCTTTAACACCCATGAAAAGACTATAACAGATTCAGAACTCGGCTGCCAGACTACTCTTGCAAGACCACATCTCACCTGCCTTGAAAGCCCTGCATTGGTTACCGGTTGCCAGAAGATCCACGTTCAAGCTGCTTTGTATCACCCACAAAGCAATACATGGAATGGGGCCGCTCTTCATCAGGAATAACATCACCAAACACATTCAACAAAGGAACCTCCGCTCTAAAGGGACACCTCACCTAAAAATCCCAAGATACAAGAAAAAAATCATGGGTGGCACACCCTTCTCTGTTCAAGCAGCCAAACTGTGGAATTCTTTACCCCTAACATAAGATTCACCGACAGCCACCTTATCTGCAGAAAACTACTCAAGAATTGGCTCTTCCCCACGTAAGCACCATAGGCAAACAGAAATTTACAGCATATCCCTCTGTATATAAGCATTTGTTTTCACTATAGATATGTACCTATCTATGTGTTTTTGCTTTGTATAAACATGTAGAATAATTATGTTGTAAAAAAGAAATAAAATAAAAAAAATAAAGTACAATAAGACTTGAAAACCAGAGTTTATCTGGTGCATCTCTGGTCTACATGTGCTTGCTTCCATTGTGCATCTATGTACCTTCCATGTACTTGGATCTGTGTGTCTGTTATTTTTCTCCTGAAAAAGTATATCCAATGCACTACCCTATTTCTCATCCTGTACCTCTATCAATATCTTTAATCTACATATACTTACCTCCTATATGCATATATATACTTTCAATGTACTTATGGATCTATATATTTATCATGTTCTTCTTATTTAGCATTTGCAATGCTCTACCCTTTTTCTCAGCCTATACCTCTCTCACAATATCTTCTAGCCCAACTTTCTGACTCATCTGAAACTTCTTTCTACTACTCTTTACAATGCACTACCCTATTTCTCACCCTATACATATATCAATATATCCTCTACAGTCACTCTCTCATTTATCCGAAACCCCATACCACTACTATAATCTTCCAAAATAACCCTTTCTAGAATCTTCCCTACTCTACCCCTCCTTACATCATCTGACACCTCTTTAACTATACCGTTCCCCCAAAACAAACCTTTCTAGACTCTTCCCCATCAAAACCCCTTTTTACTCATCCAAAAGCCTCCTCCTACTGCTATAACCTCCAAATAAATAAATATCCAAATCCTTCACTCTTCTATCCCTCCACTATCCATTTCAATCGAAATAACAGACTAACATGTTCACTGCTCAAATTCCATATTCCACTATACTAATTCACCACTAATACTTTATGGGTTCCAGAGTAGCGTGCTAGTCGCCAATAAAGCGTTTCAACACCGCATCAGGGTTACAAGCACTATATGAATGCAAACCTTTTTTCCCTTTTCTGCCCCTCCCCAACCCTTCTCAATCCAAATAACTGACTAACATACCCACCACTCAAATTACTTTCATGTTTCACCATACTAATTCAACACTAATCCTTATGGGTTCCAGAGTGGCGTGCTACTCGCCAAAAAAGTGCTCCAAAACCCCATCAGGGGTAACAAGCGCTATATAAATACAAACTTCTTTCCCTATTCTAACCCACTGCCTACCCTTCTCTATACAAATAACTGAATAACATATCCACCACTCAAAGTACTTCATATTTCACTATACTAATTTTCAACACTAATCCTTTACGGGTTCCGGAGTAACGTGCTACTTGCCAGAAAAGCGCTTCAACACCCATCAGGGGTAACAGGTGCTATATGAATGCAAACCTTTCTTCCCCTTCTATCCCTCCGCTATCCTTCTCACTCCAAATAACTGACTAATATCCACTACTTAAAATTACTTTCATATTTCACTATACTAATTCAACACTAACCTTCTATAGGTCCCGGAGTAGCGTGCTACTCACCGAAAAAGCACTTCAACGCCTCGTCAGGGGTAGTAAGGCTATATAAATGCAATTACAATACAATACAATAATTCCTATGGCACCGCCGCAATGTAGGGACTGGACGTCGTTCCGATGGGCCATCAGATTGAATTCGCTTGTCTGTACTGTGGCAGTCGGTCTTTCCAACCGCCACACTTCCTCCTCCATCATAATATGGTGGGCGGAAAACCGCATTACTACAATGGCGGACGGACCGCCACCGACAGCCTGTTGGTAGCGGTCCCTCCACCATTGTAATGAGCCCCCTAGTCACTAAAAAGATTAATATGGGCATGGACATGCTGCAGGCCGCCACAGTGGAAAAATATCAAGACAAAGAAGGTAAAGTGGCACTCCTATTAATCAATGCATATCTCAATGCCTATGGTCCAATGACATTGGAGATAACTAGATCAGCATTAGCCCACCTAGAAGAGTTACTGTGCGCATTCCTATACTATGGAGAAGTGTGGCTCAATGGTTAGAGCGGCAGACCCTGATTTAGAGGTCTGGCCTGGGACCAGGGTTCAATTCCCTGCCTCGGCGGGTCTTGGACTCAAAATTCCACGGACCTGATAATTCTCACCTCGGTGCCTATTCAAATCATGGAGTCCTACTCTGCAACTCTGGGCAATAGCTTGCTTAATCTCCACAACGGCCCCCACAACGCTAAGGATGCCTGGCCTCCACCTTGGGGGTGCCCAGGAGTGGACGCCTCACAGGGAAAGCCAGGATGGGTTCCACAGCGGTATTCTTACAAGCGCCTTGAGACCCTTGCAGTGAGTAGTGCGCTATACAAGTATCAATTTACATTTTATCCTAGGACACAGAAATTACAGGGGGCTTTAACCTACATAACCTTGGGGCAGACAGCACAAATAAAGGGAGGAGCAACCTGACAGAAAGGACATTTAACGGATTCTTACAAGTTTACAATCTCACCTCCGCAGGGGCCCTAGCAAAAAATGCCCAGGCGAACGCATCCAGTATCTACCCTTTCAATAACCGCACAACAATTGACTACTTTTTTCTAAGTATTAATCTCAAACAAATGTTGTCTGGTTTCACAATGGCCCAAAATGAAATAAGTGACCACGCAATATTCAGAGCTGAGCTCAACCTAGAAGGATCCCTTTGAGAACACACAGCCATCATCAGCAACACAAAAGGAGCTGAGGAGCACACGTTGGTGAGAAGGATCAGATGGAACGCGTGCAATGCAGTCAACCAAATGGCTTGGAAGAATGATCAGGAAAGCGGAACAACTGGTACAAACTTTATAACCCCAATTAACAATCAGGCAAAATAGATCACAGACCCACAATCTGCCCTCCCTGATGGAAGTCTGGGGGAAGACAAACAAATTACAATGACAAGCAAGGCTCAATTTGAAACACAAAAAAAACCTCACGGATTGTAACCGCAAGCTAAGGCGGGTGAAATTAGTCCATCAGAGGGCAGGAACAACTGACTCTAGGAGGAAGCTGAAAGAACTAAACCAGAAATCTAGAATCCTCATGTGGAATCTAAAACAAAACTACTATGAAGAAGAATGGATTAAACCATACGTTACACATAGCGTGAAGCCCAGATCTAATTCGGCAACTGCCCATCTCCTGTTACTATCTGCTTTCACTTTTTTTACTTTACCTAGGGAGCCACGAATTAATATAGCTACCCCCCGAATTGTGGACGTCTATGTAGAACATACAGCTAATTCAAAGCCACTCAGACAAAGTTGATTATGTTTAATCATGGGAGATGGGTCTCTTGTATACAGACGATATCTATTCTTTCATGCCTTACTAAGAATGCCAGCCTTTGCCTCTTCCTCCAATCGTTCAAGCCTCCCGCATTGATAGTACATATTCTAATGTTTGTCAATTATTTGTACTTGTATCTCGACACTTAAATCCTTTACCATGTTATTATCCTTCTCATCATATCTTTGTCCTGGGCTGTACCGCTTCCCTTTTTCCCCCTTTTTCCACCCAACCCCCCCCCAAACCCATCCCTCGTCCCACCCCTCTCCCCTTCTACCGTCTACCCCCTCCCACCCACCCCTCCAGCCCCCCTACTCACCCTTCTTCGTGAGGCACACAGACCTCGTCTTTGTAAGTGATGGAGCGCAGTGATTACAGTGAGGACACTTGTAAGCTAATATAATTATCTACCAAAATTGTGGAGCTCAAAACAAAACATATATTCAACTTCTTAACAATTAACAATTCAAAGATCTGAGAAAAGAAAATATGAAGCATTACTCGGACCCACGCCACTGCCGCTTAAATCAGCTGGCCCCTGCCACATATTCTAGGCGTCAACAATCAACGATCAATATTCACAGTGAGTCCAGATATTCTTGCACCTTAATCTCTGAGGAAAAAAATAGAGTCTTGCCCTTGTTAATAATCTTCAACTGCGCAGGGTGTAAATGAAAGGCCTGCAGGTTCTTGTCCTGACAGGGCTTGATCATTCCTCTCAGCCGCCACCGCCTCTCCACCGTAGTGTGGCAGAAGTCTGGCCCGAGATATTTGATTTTCTAGAAACTGAATTGGTGGGGTGGTCCACCCCGTTGATAATAGCAGGGGATCTCAATATCTTGGCTGACTGGGCTGGCTCTACACCATATGTGGTCCGCAAACTCAAGGTTTTCCAATCTATTCAATCATTATTAGGCTCCCATGGGATGCAGTATGTCTGGGGGACTAAATATCCTTTGGATTATGGATTTACGTATTTCTCTAACCCAGCGCAAAGATATACAAAGTTAGATTATTTTATCATCACTTCATCTGAAATACCCAAAGTTGATATCACTAAACTCCCCAGAGTGGTCTCCGACCATAATCCCCTAATTTTATCATATAACCTAGGTTATAGAGAAATAAAAATAAATTTCTGGTCCTTTGAGAAAAAGCTACTCAGCGATACCAGATTTACAGATCATCTGAAAAAATGGGTGACACAGTTTGTTGCGGCAAACAGGTATAGCACCTTTAGAAATATGGTCTGGGAAACTTTTAAGGCGGCGCTGAGGGGTGAAACCATCAGCTGTTCAGTCAGACTGAGAAGGGAAGATAGAAGTAAGATCGAGGCTTTAATGACAGAATTAGTTAAAGCAGAAGAGCAACATGTGAAGGATATAGCCTTAGGGGCAAATACTACTGTAAGCCAGGAAGCGCTTTTGGTAATTCAAGCCGCACTCCAGAAAGAGGTAGCTATAAAAGCCGTGGGTGAATATCAGTCGAGTAGGGTAAAAAGATATGAGACCGGGGAGCAAGCAGGGAGAGCGCTTGCCCTCCGGTTAAGGCAGGAAAAGGCAAGGAATACCATTGTTCGTATCGAAGAGGATGGGGTCGGGTTCACAGAAAGTAAAGATATCCTAAGGGTATTTGAAAAATTCTATCAGCGGCTTTATGAGCATGAAGAACCTAGTAAAAAACCAGGGGAAGGACCCCGAGATCTTGGCCCTCTATTAGAGGAATCAACCAAAAAAGAACTTGATGAGGATATTACATTAGTAGAGGTAACATCCCTCCTTGGCTGCTCTCCATTGGCTCCCCATAAAAAAGAGGATCCTTTTTAAAGCACTCCTTATATGCTATAGGATAAACTCTCAGAAAGCCCCAGAATACCTGAAGGATCTAGCCATCCCCTATGAACCCAATAGAGCACTTCGCTCTTTGGGAACTGGCCTTCTTAAAGTCCCCCGGATAAAAAAGGCCAGAATGGGAGGACGTTCCTTTCGAGTCATGGCAGCCAACAACTGGAACTCCCTCCCAATAAACATCAGACTAGCTGAGACGGAAACAATATTCAGAAAACTCTTAAAAACTTACCTGTATACCCTCTAGGTCCTCTGGGTTCGCCCCTCTTTCTTGCTGCTCTCTCCACAGCGCGGGGACACGCCGGGATGGCGTCACCAGGCGCTTTATAAAACCCTTTATTATTATTATTATTAACATCAGCATTGCGGGAATTAGCTTCTGGAAAGGCTTCAGGTCCCGATGGGATTCCCCTCGAATATACAAAGTAATTGAAGCAGAAATTGCCCCACTCCTATTAGATCTGTTTAACAGGGTTATGTGTTCTGGATCGATACCCGACTCATGGAAAGAGACGAATATCGTAATTTTTCATAAAAAGGGGAAACCAGTGGAAATGGCAGGATCTTATCGCCCCATATCATTGATAAATTCTGATACAAAACTCTATTCGAAAATTTGGGCAAAGAGGTTGAGCAGGGTCATTGGTAGTCTCGTATCCCCGTGGCAGCATGGGTTTGTCCCCGGTCGGGGTACAACTGACCACACATGTAGGGCAATATCATTGTTTGACGCCCAGGCTGCCACAGGGGGGGGGAGATGGCCATGATCCTGCTCGACGCAGAGAAGGCTTTTGATCGCGTGGATTGGAGCTTTCTCTGGAGCATTCTAGCGGCAAGGGGATTTGGCCCCAAAATAATAGGAGCCCTTAAAGCTATGTATGTAGAGCCGGTAGCTAGGGTGACTGCCATGGGCGAGAAATCAGGGGTGATTCACATTAAGAGGGGAACACGTCAGGGGTGCTCCCCTATCCTTTTTGCCTTGTACATTGACCCCCTCATCCAGGGTATTCTCGATTGCCCCGGAATAACTCCAGTAATTTGTAATGGTTATTCAAACAAAATTTTGGCGTATGCTGATGACCTTGCTGTTATAACAAATAATCCACAACAAACCCTCCCTATTTTGGTTCAGATGGCTAAAATGTTTGGTGATGAGTCAGGGTACCTACTGAATGAAACAAAAACGCAGGTCATCTGCTCCAAAAACATTATTAAAACTGATTATAGATTTGTCGATTCTGCCATGTATCTAGAGGTCAAAATGAATGCTAATGTGGAAAAGATTGTTACTGAGAACTACTTGCCGCTCATTAAGAACATCGAGACGGAGCTAAAAAGAATAGACGTATTACATCTCTCACTAGTAGGTAGGGTCAATGCAGTAAAAATGTCTATGTTTTCTAGAGTACTGTACCTGTTTCGCGCTATTCCCTTATTAATAGAGGATAAGATCAAGAAACATCTCGAATCTATGTTTATTAGATTTGTTTGGCAATACGGAAGGGTAAGGCACTCTACAAACTTAATGTCACTACCTAGAGAAAGGGGCGGGATGGCACTCCCGAATTTGAGATTATATCACTGGGCCTGTCTCTTGGCTCAAATGACCACCCTATTTCAATCTGAACCCCTAAATGATACAGGACTTGGGACTGTAGATGGGCAGCAGCCCCCCCCAGATTTACAGGATGCTATTGGGCGGTAAGGCTACAGACATACTGCAGTGCGAACTAGAACGACGTTTTTATAAAAAAACGAGACTGAAGACACTGTATGGGGGATGGCAGGTATGGAAAGCTATCATGAAATTTTTCAATATCCCAAAAGTAAATCCCTATGTATAATTCGTCTCTTTTTTCCCATCTGAAAACTGATAGAAATGTGCAGGTTTGGAAGAGAATGGGAATAAGATCTCTGGGAGATTTATTGGAAGGAGGTGAAATCTTGGGGTTTGAGATCTTGCAGGAAAGATTTGGTATCCCAGCCAATCATTGGCTGGTATACAGCCAAGTTACCCGCACGATTAGGTCAGTTAGGCCAAGGATTTCAGCAACAGCCGGCTTTCCTATGATTGAGATACTTCACAGAGGTTGTAGGAAGATCAATATTATTTATAATTGTTTATTGGAGCGAATACAGGACGATATTGAGAAGGTTGAGTCCAATTTGGCTTTAAAACTGGGGGATCCTGATGTTGATGTAGATCTTGCTCTTTTATTGAACAAAAAGATATTCCGGGCATCTAATCTTCGCGCGCAACATTATAAGACCATTTTTAATTTATATCACACACCAGTGAAGTTACATGCCTGGGGGATAAGTGAAAATGATAGCTGCCCCAGATATAATAAAAGCCATGCTGACATCATACATATGTTCTTTTCTTTTAATCGGTTGGACATTGTTAAAAACGAGATATTGAAATTTTGGGAGGGGCTGCTAGGTCATTCCATCGACCTATCCCCTACCTCAATGCTGCTTGGTATAGACTCCAAGTTGGGCCTGGGGGAAGATGAAAGAGACTTAGTGTTTTTATCTGTTGCAGTACTTCGAATTTTAATTTCCGCTGCATGGAAGGACGTGAATCCTCCTTCCTTCCAGATGTGGCTGTCCAGATTGTTGGGAATCCACAATATAGAATCATGCCTATATGAATTTAAAGGTAATAGGGAGCGCAAGAAGGGTGTGCGCCTATGGGCTCCTGTAACAAACTGGAGAGCTGTTAGAACAGGATAACAGGCACTCTCTTTTAAGTCCCCGAAATTGTCTTCCTCTCGTAACCTATTTCCACTTTTTAGTCATGCCTCATTGCAAATTGTCTGTAAATATATTAATTGTTTGACTTATGTTTTTTTATCATGTATGTATTAATTCATGAATTATATCCTTGTATGTACCATGTTTCCCCATAAAAAAAAAATAAGAAGAATGGATTAAAATGTATGAGCTAACCAAAAACAATAAACACCAGCAATTCTGGAAATAAAAAACCCAGCTGGGCAATGAAAAAACTGACATGCACAACTCTGTGACCGTGGAAGCATGGTTAACCCATGCATGCAGAATATATATATATATATATATATATATATATATATATATATCATATTTAACGGCTTGGTTCCGCCGTAGAGCAACGCGCCGCCAATCAAGTGCGCCAGCATTACCCGCCCTTGAACCCAACTGTGATGCTTCGGATACGACAAGGGTAATCGGCGCTGCCACGTACTGGGATGTGGCCTGGGTCCCTATCCAAGCTCGAAAATAGTATTGGAAGAGGGGTGACACTGCTCGGAAGCACGAAAATCTACAAAGCCGATGTGGAACCACATTGACCATCAAGCACCACAAACTTGGAAACAGAACTCACCACTAGGGGTATTTAAGTGCAGATAACTGAGTGGTTTCCACACGCAACTTTGATGGCTGGGTTACCTTTGAAAAAGTGCAATGGATGCACGAAACGCGTCAGGACTGCCCGCAGCTGCCAAATAAAGAATCTTAACTACAGTGAAACGAGCGCGGCTCATTTCTTTCTTTCAAGAAGAAGGTGCTGTTTTTCATATTTAACGGCTTGGTTCCGCCGTAGAGCAACGCGCCGCCAATCAAGTGCGCCAGCATTACCCGCCCTTGAACCCAACTGTGATGCTTCGGATACGACAAGGGTAATCGGCGCTGCCACGTACTGGGATGTGGCCTGGGTCCCTATCCAAGCTCGAAAATAGTATTGGAAGAGGGGTGACACTGCACGGAAGCACGAAAATCTACAAAGCCGATGTGGAACCACATTGACCATCAAGCACCACAAACTTGGAAACAGAACTCACCACTAGGGGTATTTAAGTGCAGATAACTGAGTGGTTTCCACACGCAACTTTGATGGCTGGGTTACCTTTGAAAAAGTGCAATGGATGCACGAAACGCGTCAGGACTGCCCGCAGCTGCCAAATAAAGAATCTTAACTACAGTGAAACGAGCGCGGCTCATTTCTTTCTTTCAAGAAGAAGGTGCTGTTTTTCATATTTAACGGCTTGGTTCCGCCGTAGAGCAACGCGCCGCCAATCAAGTGCGCCAGCATTACCCGCCCTTGAACCCAACTGTGATGCTTCGGATACGACAAGGGTAATCGGCGCTGCCACATACTGGGATGTGGCCTGGGTCCCTATCCAAGCTCGAAAATAGTATTGGAAGAGGGGTGACACTGCACGGAAGCACGAAAATCTTCAAAGCCGATGTGGAACCACATTGACCATCAAGCACCACAAACTTGGAAACAGAACTCACCACTAGGGGTATTTAAGTGCAGATAACTGAGTGGTTTCCACACGCAACTTTGATGGCTGGGTTACCTTTGAAAAAGTGCAATGGATGCACGAAACGCGTCAGGACTGCCCGCAGCTGCCAAATAAAGAATCTTAACTACAGTGAAACGAGCGCGGCTCATTTCTTTCTTTCAAGAAGAAGGTGCTGTTTTTCATATATATATATATATATATACAGAGAAACCAGGTGAGATGGCACCAGGAAACGTGAATGGACCACTCACTGAAAGGGTCAAGAATGGAAGAGAGCCTACCTTGGACACAGGAGCAAAAGACGGGACAAGCAGTCAGTATTAAAATTTAAAATAGAAAGAATGGGGCGTCAGGCCCCAATGGACTTCCAGGTGGAATGTTCAGGGAGAATCGGGCATGCTGGGCAGGGATCTTGTCCACTCTATTGACTGAATGCAGACTGCAAGCAAACGTCCCAGATTCAAGACGAGGTTCTCTGTTACAGCCAATATTTAAAAAAGGCAACATTACAAACCCTAAGAAGTATAGACTAATTGCCCTCCTGGACATTAAAGGAAAAGCATATGCAAGCACATGAACTAACGGAACTTACAAGATGGATTAATGAGGAAGAGATATTACCCTTTAACAATACCAGATTCCACAAGGACGCATCAGCAATTGATAACATCATTGCTCTATCGAACATGCACACCAAACCAGCAGAAAAAACAGCATGCCGTTGTTTGCTTGCTTTGCAGATTACTCCATCACGTTCTATGCGGTCACAAGTAGCACGTTTTTGAGGAAACTTAGAAATCAGAAGATCCCCAATAATTTACTGAATTCCATCATTTACAGCAGGACTTGGTGAGAGCAAAACTGGCTGGGGACACAGTATCCTCCAAACTCCACACAGATCGGGTGTTAAAACATGGTGGCATCCTCACCCCAATACTCTTCAACTTATACATGGCTGATCTGGGCAAGGAGGTGTACAGAGCAAATTCATCCAAGCAAAGATAGGTCAGTAAAAGGTAGTGTATTTATTGCAGTATACAGATGACCTGGTAATATTCGACCACATAAAAACAGGTCTCCAGAAGGAGCTAGACACCCTACATATCTGCAAAGACCCTAACAATTTGGTAGCTAACCCAAACAAGACCAAATTGGTGATTTCCGTCCGCTATGCGGAAAAGCCTTCACACAGATGGAGACTGGGTTCCCAGACCATAGCAATCCCAAGGACGTACAACCACATTGGGGCATGGATAAGCAACACTGGGAAGTCGACTATGCATCATACTCTATGGGAGGCTATGCAGCCCAACAACTGTATCGATAAGGAGAATCAGTAAAGCACAACTACTGGCTACAGCAGGGTGTGAACAACAAGCATTTCCAGGCCAAATCGATGCTTGCTGGAGAAAGCCCAGTTGCAGGGATACAACCGTATTTTCTTGCTACCAAAATAAATGCTTTACGCCCTGATTCACCCGGAGTTCGCTGTATGCAGCAAAAATATGAATTGTCTGTGCACACAGGTGAAATACTACTATCGGGTCCTGAATGCTCCAGTAAGATCCACGAAGGAAGTCATCAAACCAATATACATAGCAACAGATAACCCTTGGAACAGCTATCTGCAAAAAGCAGTCACATCTCTGAATTTGGCAATCGAAAACTCGAAAACAGATGGCATAATTTATATGGCCATAAAGAGTGCAATAAACAAACAAGCCACCAGTTAAAGAATAAATCCAAATCGACACCCACTCTACTGGGTGGCAATGCAATTGACATGTTCAACAAACTGATTTTGAAGGACATAGAAAGGTTTAGCAACAAGAGAACTAGTAAGAGAACAAGACACAATGACAACCTCCTATCTGGAGAACGTACAGCTCTCAAAACACTGGCAACTGACAATGAGATAATCATCAGGGAGGCTGACAAAGGAGGCAACGTCGTGGTGATGAATAAGGTGGACTACAAACACGAAAGTCAGACACAACTCAGCGACGAAAATTGCTATGAATGCCCCGGTTACTTACCGGTAATCTTCATTACTCCGAGTCCATGTCTTCCTCGCCACAGTAATAAACATATGAGCCTCCGGCTCCACACAGAACTCCAAGTAAAATAAAAGAGCAGCGCTCTAGTCTCCCCTCCCTCCTCCAATATGGCCCCGAGGCTTCCACCAATCCCATAAAGGGACACATAACCAGCAACTCAGCCTGAAAACCAAGCCGCAGACATGAAGCCACCACCAGGGCCGGGAGGGAAGGGAAACTATACTGTGGCGAGGAAGACATGGACTCGGAGTAATGAAGATTACCGGTAAGTAACCGGGGCATTACCTCCTCGTCCTGTCTTCCTCGCCACAGTAATAAACATATGAGCCGATACCAAAGCAATCAGCTTCATGTAAGGAAAACAGACCACCACATCAGTGCAGTGAAACATAATTTAATATACAGAGGCACAACAACCCAAAAAATGGACAACCTCTTAAGGTACCCCAGCAGTCAAAACAGAAGAGGCAAACGAAACAGAACCCCCACCCCCAATCTGGAGGCGGTAATGGGACATGAAGGTATGCGGAGAAGACCACGTAGCAGCCCTGCAAACATCCTCCATAGACACCCCATTGAAAGAAGCCCAGGATACAGCAACAGACCTGGTGGAACGACCCTGAACAGGAAGAGATGGAACCACAGACACCGAAGCATAGGCCAAAAGAATGGCTTCCTTAATCCACCGACTGATCGTGGACAGGGAGGGCTTCATACCCTGACGCGACAAACCATAATTTACAAACAAGCAGTCAACCTTACAAAAGGGAGAAGTGCGAGAAATGTAAATCAGTAAGGCACGCCGAACATCTAAGAGGTGCAAAAGGGACTCCTCAGCCGAGGAGGGATCAGGACACAGAACCGGAAGAACCACCTCGGCAGACCGGTGAAAAAAAGAATCCACTTTAGGAACAAAGCTGGGATGAGGGCGCAAGACCACACAGTCCGCCAAAACCAACAAAAACGGGGCAGAACGAAGGAAAGCACCCAACTCCCCCACACGCCTGGCAGAGGCAATCGCCACCAGAAACACCACCTTGAGAGTCAAAAACTTCAGGTCCACAGACTCCAAAGGCTCGAACGGAGCCAACTGCTAGGAACGCAAAACCAAAGGAAGGTCCCAAGGAGGAGGACACATGATAGGACGTGGCCGCTGGAAAGAAAGAGACTTAAAAAGTCGAGCAACCAACGGAGAAATGGAAACCAAAGGCAGGACATGAAATGCCCGAATGGCGGCCCACTGAGCCCGAAGGGTCGAGATGGCCAAACCCAACACAAACCCATCGTTCAGAAAGTCCAGAATGCGAGCTGGATCCAAAGAATCCAACGTCAGCCCACGATCAACACACCAAGAAGCAAAATGATCCCAATGCTTGGCGTAAGACTTAAGCGTAGAAGGCCTCCATGACTGCTGAATGACACCAGCCACAGCCACCGAACAACCGCCCCGTATCAGAGACTCCCTCTCAAGAGCCAGGCCCGCAGACGCAGGGAACGGAACACAGGCAGTGGAAGGAGAGGACCCATCAGAGGATACGGCACGAACGGCAAGGGCCACCCCGGAGACACAGCCAATTCCCTCAGAAGGGGAAACCAAGGGCGACGCTTCCAACAAGGCGCAATCAGAAGTACCAACGACCCCTCCCTCTTGATCTTCTGTAGCACAGCCGGAAGCAGGGGAACAGGGGGAAAAGCATACAGCAGACCCTCCGGCCAAGGGAACGAAAGGGCGTCCACCCTCCAGGCGTCCCGGCAAGGCATAATCGTGCAAAAACAACGGGTCTGGGCATTGTCCTGGGAGGCAAACAGGTCCACAATCGGACAACCAAACATCATCCGCAACCTCCTGAACATCCACCTCGTGAGAGACAAGGAACCCATGGAAGGAAACACCCGGCTCAGACAATCCGCCACTGTGTTCTCCGCACCCGGTAGGTAGATGGCAGACAGGGACATCAGATGCACCTCCGCCCAAGAACCAATCCGACGAGCCAGGCAACTGAGGGAGCGAACCCTGCACCCCCCTTGATGGTTCACATACGACATCACAACCTGATTGTCCGTCCGGATCTGCACGTGGTGACCCCGAACAAGAGCTGAGAATTCCAATAGACCCAGAAGGACGGCCTTCAGTTCCTTGAAGTTGGAGGAACATGACAAAACCGACTGAGGCCAAATCCCCTGAGCCGCCGAAACCCCCAGAGTAGCTCCCCATCCCAGCAGGCTGGCATCGGTAGTGACCACGCGGGTGGGAACAATCAGAAAAGGGCGGCCTTTGGACAGATGACCCTCGTCCAACCACCAACCCAGGACCACCCGAACCTCCTCCGACATAGGAACCAGCACATCCATATCGAGGGAACAGGGGTCCCAATGCGACAAAATGTGGGACACCACCGGGTACATATGAAGGCGAGCCCACGGCACCGTCAACAAGGAAGCCGACATCAGACCCTGAACTCGCAACCACAGGCTCACAGGATGAGAAACCCCCACCAACAGGGAGCGAACAGCAGACATCAGGGACAAAACACGGGGAGGGGGCAGGAACACCATCCCCAACTGAGTCTTGAACAGAGCCCCAATGAAAGTCAAGTCTTGAGCAGGAACCAGGGAGGACTTCGGCACATTCACGAGGAACCCATGATGCGTCAGGACATGGCACACCCTCTGGACCTGCAACTCCGCCTTAGGAAGAGAAGAAGCAGAAATTAGAATGTCGTCCAGATAAGGAAAAACACTAACTCCCTCTCCATGTAAATGGCCAATAAGAGGAGCCAGAATCTTAGTAAAGATCCGTGGAGCAGAGCAGAGTCCAAAAGGCAATACCTGGAATTGGTAATGACGACCCTGCACACAAAACCGGAAAAACTTCTGAAAATCCGGATGAAGAGGAACATGCAGGTAAGCATCCCTCAGGTCGATCGAAGCAAGGAAATCCCCCTGAGAGATCAGAGGAAGGATCAAAGGCAGGGAAACCATCTTGAACCGTTGGTGAGGGACGAAAGTATTCACCCACTTCAGGTCCATCACCGGTCGAAGATCCCCCGTGCGCTTGGACACCAGAAAAAGAATGGAATACACCCCCTTCCCCACTTGGTCGCAGGGCACAGGAATCACCGCCTTTTTGACCACCATGGAAGCGATGCCGTCCAAAAGCGCCAACCTTTTCACAGGATCTCCGGGACAAGGAGTGGCCTTGAAATAGTCTGGGGGCGTCTGGGCAAATCCAATGCGCAACCCCTCCGAAATCACGCGAAGCACCCATTGGTCTGACACAGTCTCGCGCCAAGAGTCCATGAAGCAAGAAAGTCGACCCCCAACCGGACCGACACCAGGAGCGATCCAGTCAGGATTTGGAAGCAGGAGCGGAGGAGGCAGAAGCGCCGGAGAACCGGGACTTATCAAAGGAGGGAGCACCCCGGCCACGCCCCCGTCCACGAAAGGGCTGACCAGCCCGACCCCTCTTCGAGGTACCAAAAGACCGCTGGGAACCAAAAGCACGGAATCTGCCAGGACGGTCAGGAGCAAGCAGCTTACGGTCCTCTGCCGTCTTCTTCACCATGTCGTCAAGAGACGAACCAAACAGTTTAACCCCCGAGAAAGGGATTTTCATAAGCAAGTTTTTCTGCGCAGCATCAGCTTTCCAGGAACGGAGCCACAACTGACGCCTCGCCGCCACCGAGGATCCGGCCGCAGAAGCAGCAGCCCCCAGTGAATCAAAGGAGACATCCGACAGCAGACGGACCTGCTGCTCCATCATCGCCAGGGTAGAAGAAACATCCTCCCCTTGGTCCAACAACTCCGACAGAGACTGAAAATCCTTGAGCAAGGACTGGATAGCGTAAGATGAATAGGCCGCCGCCCTGATAGAAAAATTTGCAGCCGCAAAAGTGCGTTTCACAGCACCATCCACCTTACGGTCAACCGGGTCCGCAGGAGAAGAGTCCTCCGAGACAATGGACCCATGTGAAGACATGCTCGCCAACAAAGAGTCAACCTTCACGGAGGCAGGGTATTTCACCGCAAAATCCTGAAGAGGGTACCTCCTACTCAAGAAACGAGGAAAAGAACCTTTGTCCACATCCTTCCATTCATTCTCCAGGACCTTCAAGACCGAGGAATGGAGAGGCAAAGAATCAGGCTCGGGACGACGATATTGCGAGAACAGATCGTCTTCCAGAGGCACCGCAGAAGCAGGGAACACCAAGTTTTCGCGAATGTGGCCCAGCACCTCCTTCAGGTCGGTACCTTGCACAAAGCGACCCCTGACATCAACCTCCTCCTCATTCGCGGAATCAGCATCAGCAGCAACGTCCTCAACCCTCGCCTTCTTAGGAGGAGGGACAGGAACATGACCCCGCAAAGCAGCAGAAACAGCAGTATTTATCATCTGCTGTAAAACTTCCATAGAGGGAACATGCACCCCTGAACCGGAAGCCACGGCCAAAGTATCAGGATCATCCACGTTAGAAGAATCCATGACCGACAGCCAAGTGAAAGTAAACAAACACAGGCATAACGAAGAACAGCCCGGTAAAATAGGACCCCAGGTTGCTAGGCAACCCAACAAACTCCACCCGGACCGAAGCCGAAGGAAATAAAACATCCGGAAGAGCCGCGCGCCGCAGCAGGAAGACGCCCAGACCGCAGCGCGCCAAGCCCAAACAGCCCCAAATGCGCCTCCCGCTCTGCAGGAAACGAGGAGGCATGAAACGCCGCCGGCGCGAAAACCGGCAGCAGGTAAGGCCGTAGACCGGCAAAATCACCCATGGAAGCCCCCGGCTCCCAGAGACCCCGCACCCGGCCGTGTAACGTCCGCTCAGCAGGACGCGCGGCCGGGAAAGGAAAGCAAATTTGCAAATCAGCCTACCAACCAAACCCCGGAAGTCCGCTGAAGCAGGACACGAATATTTACAACAAGGGGTGGTGAGGGACAGAGTCTCTGAATTAAGCAGAAAGCTCTCACCCAGTCAAGAGATCAGGGCTAGATCCAACACCGTTTTTTAGCTCACTGCACCATCCCAGTTTCAGAACCTGGCTGTATGCAAATTAGTCTGTTCCTGTCCCAGTGCATGATGGGAACAGGGCAAACCAAACTACAAAAGCCAATTCTTACACTGGGAAGGAAACAAGCTCCCGGGGACCGGTTTCTGGCATTACAGCCGTCTTCGGCCCGGTTTGCTTGAATCCTGATGGTGCAATGAGCAAGGGTCTCACATCTGAGAATACCCTTCCACGCTTAGGGTGGACAAAAATATTTACAACAAGGGGTGGTGAGGGACAGAGTCTCTGAATTAAGCAGAAAGCTCTCACCCAGTCAAGAGATCAGGGCTAGATCCAACACCGTTTTTTAGCTCACTGCACCATCCCAGTTTCAGAACCTGGCTGTATGCAAATTAGTCTGTTCCTGTCCCAGTGCATGATGGGAACAGGGCAAACCAAACTACAAAAGCCAATTCTTACACTGGGAAGGAAACAAGCTCCCGGGGACCGGTTTCTGGCATTACAGCCGTCTTCGGCCCGGTTTGCTTGAATCCTGATGGTGCAATGAGCAAGGGTCTCACATCTGAGAATACCCTTCCACGCTTAGGGTGGACAAAAATATTTACAACAAGGGGTGGTGAGGGACAGAGTCTCTGAATTAAGCAGAAAGCTCTCACCCAGTCAAGAGATCAGGGCTAGATCCAACACCGTTTTTTAGCTCACTGCACCATCCCAGTTTCAGAACCTGGCTGTATGCAAATTAGTCTGTTCCTGTCCCAGTGCATGATGGGAACAGGGCAAACCAAACTACAAAAGCCAATTCTTACACTGGGAAGGAAACAAGCTCCCGGGGACCGGTTTCTGGCATTACAGCCGTCTTCGGCCCGGTTTGCTTGAATCCTGATGGTGCAATGAGCAAGGGTCTCACATCTGAGAATACCCTTCCACGCTTAGGGTGGACAAAAATATTTACAACAAGGGGTGGTGAGGGACAGAGTCTCTGAATTAAGCAGAAAGCTCTCACCCAGTCAAGAGATCAGGGCTAGATCCAACCCCGTTTTTTAGCTCACTGCACCATCCCAGTTTCAGAACCTGGCTGTATGCAAATTAGTCTGTTCCTGTCCCAGTGCATGATGGGAACAGGGCAAACCAAACTACAAAAGCCAATTCTTACACTGGGAAGGAAACAAGCTCCCGGGGACCGGTTTCTGGCAAGAACAGATCGTCTTCCAGAGGCACCGCAGAAGCAGGGAACACCAAGTTTTCGCGAATGTGGCCCAGCACCTCCTTCAGGTCGGTACCTTGCACAAAGCGACCCCTGACATCAACCTCCTCCTCATTCGCGGAATCAGCATCAGCAGCAACGTCCTCAACCCTCGCCTTCTTAGGAGGAGGGACAGGAACATGACCCCGCAAAGCAGCAGAAACAGCAGTATTTATCATCTGCTGTAAAACTTCCATAGAGGGAACATGCACCCCTGAACCGGAAGCCACGGCCAAAGTATCAGGATCATCCACGTTAGAAGAATCCATGACCGACAGCCAAGTGAAAGTAAACAAACACAGGCATAACGAAGAACAGCCCGGTAAAATAGGACCCCAGGTTGCTAGGCAACCCAACAAACTCCACCCGGACCGAAGCCGAAGGAAATAAAACATCCGGAAGAGCCGCGCGCCACAGCAGGAAGACGCCCAGACCGCAGCGCGCCAAGCCCAAACAGCCCCAAATGCGCCTCCCGCTCTGCAGGAAACGAGGAGGCATGAAACGCCGCCGGCGCGAAAACCGGCAGCAGGTAAGGCCGTAGACCGGCAAAATCACCCATGGAAGCCCCCGGCTCCCAGAGACCCCGCACCCGGCCGTGTAACGTCCGCTCAGCAGGACGCGCGGCCGGGAAAGGAAAGCAAATTTGCAAATCAGCCTACCAACCAAACCCCAGAAGTCCGCTGAAGCAGGACACGAGGCATCCAGGCAATAGAAGGGGGAAACAAAGCATTAAAGCAAACGCAGGACAAAAAATGCAAAACCCAGCATAAGGCAACATGCAGCAAACTAACTTCCCCCAACCATATACCACAGGACAAGGGGAACCACTAAGGCAGGAACCCCGTCCCACTCACCTGACCAGCAGGGAAACCACAGCACTCGGAGAAGTGCAGAAAAAAAGAACAGGCTGAGTTGCTGGTTATGTGTCCCTTTATGGGATTGGTGGAAGCCTCGGGGGCCATATTGGAGGAGGGAGGGGAGACTAGAGCGCTGCTCTTTTATTTTACTTGGAGTTCTGTGTGGAGCCGGAGGCTCATATGTTTATTACTGTGGCGAGGAAGACAGGACGAGGAGGTAATGCCTCACACACAATCCCATAGGACCTTTAACAATGAAGATCAATAAATGTTGAACTGAGTGGGATACTGTGGGTCTTATTAATCATGATGAACAAAAGGACATAAAGTGTCCAAGACAAATTTTCCGTGTTCGTGTACTTTACCAAAAGTACACAAACACTCACCTTTCCCGCCCGGAAGACCTATTGTCTCAGGGATAGGGGCCCTACAGAACGACTGACCGAATATGTAGATCTTTTTCTTGGACCTTTGGTCCAGAATCTTCCTTCATATATTAGGACATGAAGCACATACTTAGTATACTGACAGATTTTACTTGGGAACAAGGCATGGACCTTGCTACTTTGGACGTTGTGTCGCTTTACACAAGCATCAAACCTGATCTGGGTATGAGGGGAATACAACACTGTAGGAGAGTAGGGTCTGCTTTCCTATGGTCACCCCATGTTTTGCTTTTTGCTTCACTAGTTTTCGACTTAATGTGGCTGTGGGCCTGCTAATCAGACCCACACCCTGCTGTTCTCTCTCTAAATTCACAACCATGTACTTTAGGTACATTACCAATTGGGTATTGGGTCACCTTATCAGCCCCTGTACAGTGTACTATAGGTACCCAGGGCATAGGTGCATCCAAGGCCTACCAGGGGCTGCAGCATATCTTTTGCCACCCCTGGCTGGCCATCCAATCTGACACAACTGGCTGATCACTCAGCTGGGGCAAGGTGGTGTAATCACCCCTTGCTTAGATATAGTATACCTATATCTAAACCTATATCTGGACACATATACACCTATAAGTCACTCCTATGGCAGGCCTTATCAATCCTGGAGGCAGAGTGCTTGGCTTTATGTAAGATGGTGCTCTAGCATGAGCTGAGCCTGTCTGCAGCTTTTGGAACCATGTCACTTAGCTGTTCTGGGATATTGCCATACCATATACTCTTAAGTGCATTATGAACCTCGCGGTCAAATGCTATCTTTGGTTTGGCTTTATCGAAACATGTCGTGTAAGGTCTCATACGCTTTGGAATACTACCCCCTTGCCAGTTCTGGTGACGGGGGTAGCATTCCACCCTTCTAGATGGAGGAGACATGTCACTTTCCTTAAACACGGTTATATCTAACCAGAGCCTCAGCATCACAAAATGGATGCTGCTGCCACAGACACAAGTCTGGCCTCCTGCTGCTGACCGAAACTCTGTCAGGGGAGGCCTGGACAATAGGTTTCCTGTTACAGGGAGGTGTTACACCACCCCAGACAGGAGATAGTGGATTGGGGCAGGGAGGGCTGAAAGAAACTAGACACGGCCTGGGGCACACAAGGTGTCCCATGCAAAGTCCAGTTCAAACCGGTGCTGGGGCACTCCAGCCCCAGCTCTGGCGCGAAACTGGACAAAGGGAAAGGGATGTAACCACCCCCTTCCTGGGTCCCACCCATAGGAGGGACCTAGCAGGTGATCCAGCCCCTTGATTTGGAATAAAGGTAGGAGCTGTGCCAATGCACATCAGAATTAAACAACAGGGGGTGGTGATGGACAGAGTTTCTGAAGTAAGCAGAATACTCTCACCCAGTCATGAGATCAGGGCTTAATCCAACATCGTTTTTTAGCTCACTGCACCATCCCAGCTCAGAACCTGGCTATATGCAAATTAGTCTGTCCCTGGCCCAGTGTGTCATGGGAACAGGGCAAACCAAACTACCAAGCCAATTCTTTCACTGGGAAGGAAACAAGCTACCGGGGACCGGTTTCTGGCATTTCAGCCGTCTTCGGCCCAGCTTGCTTGAATCCTGATGGTGCAATGAGCTAGGGACTCACGTCTGAGTATACCCTTCCACGCTTATGGTGGACAAAATAATTAAACAACAGGGGGTGGTGATGGACAGAGTTTCTGAAGTAAGCAGAATACTCTCACCCAGTCAAGAGATCAGGGCTTAATCCAACACCGTTTTTTAGCTCACTGCACCATCCCAGCTCAGAACCTGGCTATATGCAAATTAGTCTGTCCCTGGCCCAGTGTATCATGGGAACAGGGCAAACCAAACTACCAAGCCAATTCTTTCACTGGGAAGGAAACAAGCTACCGGGGACCGGTTTCTGGCATTTCAGCCGTCTTCGGCCCGGCTTGCTTGAATCCTGATGGTGCAATGAGCTAGGGACTCACGTCTGAGTATACCCTTCCACGCTTATGGTGGACAAAATAATTAAACAACAGGGGGTGGTGATGGACAGAGTTTCTGAAGTAAGCAGAATACTCTCACCCAGTCAAGAGATCAGGGCTTAATCCAACACCGTTTTTTAGCTCACTGCACCATCCCAGCTCAGAACCTGGCTATATGCAAATTAGTCTGTCCCTGGCCCAGTGTATCATGGGAACAGGGCAAACCAAACTACCAAGCCAATTCTTTCACTGGGAAGGAAACAAGCTACCGGGGACCGGTTTCTGGCATTTCAGCCGTCTTCGGCCCGGCTTGCTTGAATCCTGATGGTGCAATGAGCTAGGGACTCACGTCTGAGTATACCCTTCCACGCTTATGGTGGACAAAATAATTAAACAACAGGGGGTGGTGATGGACAGAGTTTCTGAAGTAAGCAGATTACTCTCACCCAGTCAAGAGATCAGGGCTTAATCCAACACCGTTTTTTAGCTCACTGCACCATCCCAGCTCAGAACCTGGCTATATGCAAATTAGTCTGTCCCTGGCCCAGTGTATCATGGGAACAGGGCAAACCAAACTACCAAGCCAATTCTTTCACTGGGAAGGAAACAAGCTACCGGGGACCGGTTTCTGGCATTTCAGCCGTCTTCGGCCCGGCTTGCTTGAATCCTGATGGTGCAATGAGCTAGGGACTCACGTCTGAGTATACCCTTCCACGCTTATGGTGGACAAAATAATTAAACAACAGGGGGTGGTGATGGACAGAGTTTCTGAAGTAAGCAGAATACTCTCACCCAGTCAAGAGATCAGGGCTTAAACCAACACCGTTTTTTAGCTCACTGCACCATCCCAGCTCAGAACCTGGCTATATGCAAATTAGTCTGTCCCTGGCCCAGTGTATCATGGGAACAGGGCAAACCAAACTACCAAGCCAATTCTTTCACTGGGAAGGAAACAAGCTACCGGGGACCCGTTTCTGGCATTTCAGCCGTCTTCGGCCCGGCTTGCTTGAATCCTGATGGTGCAATGAGCTAGGGACTCACGTCTGAGTATACCCTTCCACGCTTATGGTGGACAAAATATTTAAACAACAGGGGGTGGTGATGGACAGAGTTTCTGAAGTAAGCAGAATACTCTCACCCAGTCAAGAGATCAGGGCTTAATCCAACACCGTGTTTTAGCTCACTGCACATCAGATCATCCTGACTGAAACTTTGAAACAAAACTCTGGACCCTTCAACATCCTACTCAGCGTAGAAGATTGAAGAATCTCCCTTGTGGTCAAGGAGTGGCCACCCGGTGCAAGCAGGCACCATCAGCGCATCGAGACTTTGTTTGTCGTTGCTCCCGCCAGAGCTCGAGCGACAGAGACCGACAAGACTCAGACTCCCAGACATCCGAAAGCCCGATCCACAGTCTCAGCAAAGCTGAGACCCGTGGAGGCAACATGAGACGTGGGGCCGGCCATCTTGAAAAGTCAACAAAGTGCTTTCCGTGCAGCTCCCGAGGCACCCTCGATTCTGTACTTTGGGGTTTGAGAATCACTAGCCGCGAGCAGTCTGTGCACCGAAGATCACCTCTCCACACTCACCGAGTGCTGTGTGGGGCCCTTTTGCACTTTTCTTGCTTGACGCGTTGTCCGGTCATTTGCCCGTTGGCTAGTGGCCTCTGAGACAACAAACCTACAATTTTGAACTGCTGATCTGGTTGCTCCAGACTGGCCCTAGCTCACCTGAAAAGGAGCCACCGATCTGACCTTCCCGGTCCGATCCAGACGACATTTTCGAGTCCTGCATGGGTTGACTTTGCCAAGGCTTGGTGACTTTGATTTGAGAACCGACACCGCCGACAGCAAGAGCCTTTGTGGGACAGCTCGTGTTCACCAGTTGGTCATCCTCAATCCTTCCTGGTCCACGTGGCAATGGAGACAAACTACTCCACAGCACCTGATCACAACCCGACATTGCCTGGTTCCGTCCTGGTTCCATCCTGGTCACTGGCTAGTGACCTAGACTCTGTCCCCTTTGCTTTCAGGTACTCTACATCTTCGATCCACCCTTGGATCCAACCGGACTCTTCCCTCCTGGCCACCTTCAGCATCTTTTCCTCCAGGCTCCATAGAACTTCACGAAGAAACCCGACGCACTTAGGCACCTATGCACCCGCTTCCTGTGGGTGAGGTAACGAGGGTACTCCGGTGCCCCTGTAGTGATTTACATCCCTAGTGTCCTAGTTTCAAGTGACTAAGTTCTAGTCCATCGGTGATGGATCAAGCCCTGATCTTTGGACTGGGTAAGAGTGGTCTGCTTAATTCAGACACTCTGTTCATCACCACCTCCTTTTCTGAATCGTTTTTGGCCACTATAGGTGTGCCAGGGTATACTCAGACATGAGTCCCTTGCTCACTGCACCATCAGGATTCAAGCAAGCCGGGCTGACGACGGCTGAAATGCCAGAAACCGGTCCCCGGAAGCTTGTCTCCTTTCCGGTGAAGAATTGGCTTGGTAGTTTGGTCTGCCCTGTTCCCATGATGCACTGGGCCAGGGACAGACTAATTTGCATATAGCCAGGTTCTGAGCTGGGATGGTGCAGTGACCTAAATAACGGTGATGGATCAAGCCCTGATCTTTGGACTGGGTAAGAGTGGTCTGCTTAATTCAGACACTCTGTTCATCACCACCCCCTTTTCTGAATCGTTTTTGGCCACTATAGGTGTGGCAGGGTATACTCAGACATGAGTCCCTTGCTCACTGCACCATCAGGATTAAAGCAAGCCGGGCCGACGATGGCTGAAATGCCAGAAACCGGTCCCCGGAAGCTTGTCTCCTTTCCGGTGAAGAATTGGCTTGGTAGTTTGGTCTGCCCTGTTCCCATGATGCACTGGGCCAGGGACAGACTAATTTGCATATAGCCAGGTTCTGAGCTGGGATGGTGCAGTGAGCTAAATAACGGTGATGGATCAAGCCCTGATCTTTGGACTGGGTAAGAGTGGTCTGCTTAATTCAGACACTCTGTTCATCACCACCTCCTTTTCTGAATCGTTTTTGGCAACTATAGGTGTGGCAGGGTATACTCAGACATGAGTCCCTTGCTCACTGCACCATCAGGATTCAAGCAAGCCGGGCCGACGACGGCTGAAATGCCAGAAACCGGTCCCCGGAATCTTGTCTCCTTTCCGGTGAAGAATTGGCTTGGTAGTTTGGTCTGCCCTGTTCCCATGATGCACTGGGCCAGGGACAGACTAATTTGCATATAGCCAGGTTCTGAGCTGGGATGGTGCAGTGAGCTAAATAACGGTGATGGATCAAGCCCTGATCATTGGACTGGGTAAGAGTGGTCTGCTTAATTAAGACACTCTGTTCATCACCACCCCCTTTTCTGAATCGTTTTTGGCCACTATAGGTGTGGCAGGGCATACTCAGACATGAGTCCCTTGCTCACTGCACCATCAGGATTCAAGCAAGCCGGGCCGACGACGGCTGAAATGCCAGAAACCGGTCCCCGGAAGCTTGTCTCCTTTCCGGTGAAGAATTGACTTGGTAGTTTGGTCTGCCCTGTTCCCATGATGCACTGGGCCAGGGACAGACTAATTTGCATATAGCCAGGTTCTGAGCTGGGATGGTGCAGTGAGCTAAATAACGGTGATGGATCAAGCCCTGATCTTTGGACTGGGTAAGAGTGGTCTGTTTAATTCAGACACTCTGTTCATCACCACCCCCTTTTCTGAATCGTTTTTGGCCACTATAGGTGTGGCAGGGTATACTCAGACATGAGTCCCTTGCTCACTGCACCATCAGGATTCAAGCAAGCCGGGCCGACGACGGCTGAAATGCCAGAAACCGGTCCCCGGAAGCTTGTCTCCTTTCCGGTGAAGAATTGGCTTGGTAGTTTGGTCTGCCCTGTTCCCATGATGCACTGGGCCAGGGACAGACTAATTTGCATATAGCCAGGTTCTGAGCTGGGATGGTGCAGTGAGCTAAATAATGGTGATGGATCAAGCCCTGATCTTTAATAAATACATATATTTTGTAATATATAACTTGTGTGGTGTCCTTTCTTTCATTTGGTATTTTAAAGGATTGCATATGGAAACAACTGGCATCACATGCCCTCTTGAGTTTAGCCTAAGACTGCTTTTGTCCATGCTACCACTAGGATAGCTGGTTTATAAGGTTGACTTACAACCAATCCACATAAGGATCATTTGGACTGGTGCAAGGTGCTCACTAGAATAGTGATCATCATATTCCAGGCCAACTTCTCACATTGGTGTTCACCGGTTGGGATTTGAGCTTGCTGTTTGTTTTACCAAGTGTAATCTTTGACAATATCATTTGAAAGATCACATCAAGTACCTTAGGTACATATAAACAAAGCTTAACATACTTAAGTTCTACTGAACTTATTGGTTGTAGACCAAAGGGCTTAGCACACCCTGACTACAGCCTCTAGAGAGGTTCCAGTAGGTAAACAAATAGTGTAGGTAAGTGCACCACTTACACCTCACTAGTCATGCCTGGCACAGGTGAACCATCCAGTTCTCTACCTGTGGGTGACCCTCACAGGGCACCATCTGGTTATGAAAACCTCAGCTTCAAAGACTTGAGTGCCCTATGCACTGCAAGGGGGTTGAAAAGGGGTCCCAACCCCACCATCCCTATCCTCATAGCTATCTTAGAGAAAGCTGATCTTGAGAAGGAGCCTGAGACAGGTCCTTCATGTAAGATAGGAGAAGGGACCCCCAGAGAAGATGACACCATTGTTCCAGAAGATGAGGAAGAAGATGAGGATGGAGATGAGTCAGATGATCAGGGGAATGGTCAAGTTTAGGTCAGAAGACTTAGCAGGGCCAATGTAAGCCTACATGGGGATGGAGAGGTGGCACACCTTTCCAGACCTAATAGTAGACTTCTCCCTGGCACTAAAAGGGTCAGATCTCCTTTCAGGGAAGCTAACCAGTCTAATGCCTCCAGGGGATCTCAAAGGGGAATGACTTCCCCCCAGAGAAGAGAACATGAGGCTAGGATGAAAGCTGTCCAACTTCAGATTGAGAAAGAATAGATAGCCTTAGCCCAAGCTAAATTTGCCTTAGCAAGGGAGCAAAGATTAAGTGGATTAGATTCCACTGGTGGCAGCAGTATCCCTAAGGATAATGACAGGTCCTATGATCATAGAAACCTGAGTAAGATTGTGCCCCCCTACAGAGATGGGGATGACATCCACAAATGGATAACTGCTCTTGAGAGAGCCTGCATGGTACAGCAGGTTCCTCAGGATCAGTGGGCAGCAATCTTGTGGCTCTCCTTTTCAGAAAAAGGGAGAGATAAGTGCTCTTATTGAGGGGTTTAGCCTAACCACTGAGCAATACAGGTTGTTGTTCAGAGATACCCAAAAAGCTCAGACTCAGGACTGGACTGATTTTATTGATTGTCCTCTGGAAGGTTGGTTGCTTGGTAGTAAAGTTAAGGACTATACAGGATTGTATAATTTGATCACGAGAGAACAAATCCCTAATAACTGTCAGAACCAGGTGTTGCACCAACACCTGATTGACTCAGATTTGACCTCTCCCCAAGAATTGGGAAAGAGGGCAGATACGTGGGTCAGAACCAGGGTTAAGCAGAAACTCCAGAACCAAGGAGGTGATCAAAATAAGGCAGACCAGAAGGGTGGAGATCAGAAACAAAAAGACCAGAAGTCTTCTTCAGGCCCCCAAAATAATACTAATGAGGGGGGTCCCAAACTGGAAAGAAACAGAAGAAGAATGATGGCCCAAAGAAACCTTGGTGTAATTACTGTAAGTCAGTTTCTCACTGGTTTAGTGAGTGCACTAAGAAAGGTGGAGCCCCTGCCACTGCAGCCCCTAAGGCAACTGCACCCCCTAGTACAGTCAGCAGTGGCAGCCCCCAAACTAAAGCTATAGTGGGGTTAACCATGGGTACTAAGATGGAGTCTGTCCTAGTCAGAGTTCCTACTCAGGCAGTCTTGATCTGTGATGGGGACATGGATATGTCCCCTTCTAGGAGTCCCAGTACTCTGGGCAAGTACAGGCAGACACTTTTGATTAATGGTAAAGTGGCTCAAGCCTACAGGGACACATGTGCCAGTGTCACAATGGTGACACCTAACTTTGTGGACCCTGGAAAACTTGTACTGGGTGATAATTACCTGGTGACCAATGCTAGCAATGTCACTACTCCCCATAGTGTGGCAATTGTTAACTTCTCCTTGGGAGGGGTAACTGGCCTCAAGAGAGTTGTGGTAAGTGCAGACCTTCCAGTTGACTGTCTTTTGGGCAATGATCTAGAGGACTCTATTTGGTCAGAAGTGGAGTACAGGACTCATGCAGAGATGCTAGGTATTTCAGCACATGTCCTTGCTGTGACCAGGTCACAGGCCAAAAAGTACTTACCTGAACCTGTGCTGGATCTTGAAACTATAGACCAAGCACAACCCAAGAGAAAGAGCAAGAGGGTTAAGGCAGTGCCTTCCCACTTGCCCCAGGTTTTTTTTTTGTTTTCATTTGGCTTGCCCTCCTCTTAATAAGCCGCCAACCACCAAGCGTGTCGTACTCCGAGATACGAGATGTTTACTGTTGCCCACTCGGTGACACGATTTCTGAGGATTGGCAATAGATGGACTTTAAGAGGTAGAGGGAATAAACAGGAGCGGGCCTGCACTTAATCCATCTTGGTATTTATAACCTGTAGGACCAACCATGATACAAAGGAAAGGGGCCCTGGTCCTTGGAGTAGAATGGCATAATCATAGGACCGGGGGAAAAAAAAACCCCGGCATCTATTTCCACTGAACCAACAGGTCCCAGAAAGCCAAGTTGCGTTTACTGCAAGTTCTGGCAATATCCACCTTAGATGTTTCATACATAGATGACAGCCAATTTGCGTGTGATGGTGCCGTATTTTCTGCCCAGACTTTACATATCTGTCTCCTGGCCAGCAAAACTGCATAGAACAAAAAAGACCTTGCATGGCCAGTTATACTAGCATCACAGCCAAAGATAATAAGTGGCAGTGTGATGGACAAGGATATATTTAAAATAGAATCTAGAGTTACTTTCACTTCCTCACAGAACTGGGCAATATAAGGGCAGTCCTTGAACATATGGACATCTGAGGCCTCGATGTAGTTACACTTATTGCATTTCTTGCCTGGGAGGAATTTAGACAGTTTCAGGGGTGAGAGGTAGGCTCGATGTATCGTAAAAAAGTTATTACGTCTCAGCCATGCTGGTTTAACAGTTTTGTATGGGAGGGTACACAATCTTTTCCAAGTTTCTGCACATTGGGCACCTAACTCTTCCCCCCACAATTCCTCCGGAAGAGTGAACTCTCCATCAGCCTCCTCTAGCAAACTCCAGTACCACTGAGTCACCTCTTTCCCCCCCCCTTGTTGTTCCACCAACTGTTGTTCCATGGTACTAATCTTCCCAAATAGTACCCCTGTCCTACACAGAGCCTTGACCCAACTGTCTAATTGTAGGAACTTAAATCTAGAGAACCCAGGGCCCAACTGTTCCCGTAGCTCCTCCCAAGACCTCAAGGACCTTCCTGCCATCAATTTTCCCCATCTTGTTATTCCTCCATCCCTCACCGGGATTGCTAGCCTGTCTTTCAGACATAGTGGCAGGCCCGGGGAGTCCCAGATAGGTGCATAGTTTGAAAAATATGGCAGACCTAGTCTTTTCCTTATCTGTACCCAGGCTTCTGCCTGAGACATAAGAATTTTTAACTTAACTTTTTAAAAGTATTTTTGGTCCCCAAATTTGAACAGATATCCGTCGGTTGGTAATGCAGCACCTACTAGCATGGCTTTAAACATTGTCCCAGCAGATGTGTTTGATGGTGATATTAAAAGCATTCTAGAGTGGGACAGCTGAAAAGCCCATGCATAGTATTGCAAATCCGGCAAGGCTAGCCCCCCCCTTTTCCCTCCTCCTCCTCAACTTCTTTCATGCCACCCTCGCCGATATATATTTTCAAATGAAGGAATTTATCTCTCTCTGGCACTTGTCCAAGATTTTACCATCAAAGGCCAGGGGATGGTGTTAAAAATTAATGTAAATTTGTGAAGGATAGACATCTTTATCAGACTCACTCTGCCTAGTATGGTAAGTGGAAGATTGGACTAAGTTTTTAGCAATTTTCTACACTCATTGTACATTCTCTCTAAATTGGCTTGAGCGATGCCTCCAACTTCTTGAATCACCCGGATTCCCAGATATCGCATAGAGTTGGTCACATCCAGTTGTAAATTAGGGATGTTCCATGCCATGATGTCAGTTTTACTGGCATTTATCTCATACCCCGAGATGCGACCAAACTCTTCAGCCCTCTTAATAACCACAGGGAATGATGTCTCCGGATCGGATGTTAGAATAAGGATGTCATCTGCATAGAGTGCGACCCGCCTCTCCCACTCCCCAAATCTGAATGATGGAATATTTTAGTCTCCCCGTAAGATTTGCGCAAACGGTTCGATGTACAGATTGAAGAGGAGCGGAAAGAGCGGGCAGCCCTGCTTGTGCCCCTCATTATTTTAAAAGAATCTGTCAAAGCACCATTAATTAGCAGCCTTGCCGATGGGGCATTATACATGAGGGTTACGGTCCGGCAAAAATTCTCACCGAAGTTAAACTTCTTCAACACTGCAGCCAGATAGGGCCAGTTGACCCTATCGAATGCTTTGGTCGCGTCTAGGGTGAGTATAGCCAATGGAAGAAAAAAGGTCGAAGCAATATCTATTGCCCCCACCAAATCGTACGTCAGGTCAGATAACTGACGCCCGTTGATAAACCCCCTCTGATCCTGATGGACAATTTCCCCTATTACTGACCCCAATCTAGCTGACATAATGGAAGCAAAGATCTTATAATCGCTATTCAATAACAATATCGGGCGATAGGACCCACATAAGGTTGGGTCCTTTCCTGGTTTGGGGATCAGAACTATGGTCGTCTCACCCCAAGATTTTGGGGGATCTTGCCCCTACCCTAGGATACCATTGAAGAGGGCAGTCAGTGTAGGGGCGATGACATTCCCCAAGGCGCGGTATAGTTCCCCTGGTAGCCCGTCAGGGCCTGCCGCCTTCCCATGTTTGAGTTGCCTAATAGCTTTCCTAACTTCGGCCTCAGATATTTCCATCTCCATGCCTTCGCTCTGTATTAATGAGAGAGAAGGTAGGGAAATCTGGTCCAACCATGTATCCCTTACCAGCTGATCGTCCGGGGTATCTTCCCTATAAATCCCCTCGAAAAACTCCCTAAAAGCAGTACCTATCTCCTGATTAGAAATCCTGGCTACGCTCTCACCCTCAACCATGATTTCTCTGATGTAATTTTGGGGTTGGTCTGCCTTAACCTTCCATGCCAATATCCTGCCCGCTGCCTCCCCGAACTCAAAATGGGAGATCTTACTCGCCTCCCATCTCTTCGTGACTCTTTCTTGTAAGATGCTCTCTAATGGATTTTTCAGTGCACCCAGATTTTTTTGGTCGTCGGGTGATCCAACTGAGGCCCCAAACCTCTGCTCAATCGACTCCATTTCCTGCTCAAGATTCTTGATCTTCTTTCGATACATACTATGCCGGTAGGAGGCTCTGTTTGTTATACATCGTCGCAGAAAAGCTTTCAGGGTGTCCCAAACCGTATCTAGTGCTGCAGAATCTAGATTTACCTCCAAGAATGAGGTAGTCTTGCTTACCAAAAAACTGACTTCCTCTTCTTCTAATAAGATAGTACGATCGAATGACCAAGATGGATGTTTAGTCTGGGCTTCAAGTTTAAGAACGAACGAAATAGCTGAATGATCCGATAGATGGGAGGGAAGATAGTTTATCCCAGAGAGGGAATTTTTAATACAATAGCTGAATAGCACGTAGTCAATTCTTGATTTGTGTTTGTATTTGAGGTTCCTGTAAGAAACCCCTAATTTTTTACCCGCCTTTTCTCTCCATAGGTCTGTCAAACCCAGCTGTGTCATTATTCCTATAAGGGACTGTCTGGATTTGGAGGGCGTGCAGGCTCTAGAGTTGGTAGATTTATCTAGATTTGGGTTAAGTACGATGTTAAAATCCCCTGCCCAGATGATGGGAACTTGGGAGGTCATCAAATGGTTCCTTATTATCTCCAAGTAAGACGGGGCATCAATATTAGGCCCGTAATACCCGACTAAATTATACACCCAACCGTCAATAGACATTTTCACCAAGAGCCTTCTTCCGCTCTGATCTTCCTTATAGTCTAGAATCTGAGCCTTCGCTGATTTTTTACATATTAGGAGTATTCCTCTTATATTGGCATTGTGGTCAGTGCAAATAAATTTACCTATCCATCTCTGATTTTTTAAAAGAATATTAGCCTCTGCTTTTAGAAGATGTGACTCCTGGATGACGATGATCTGTGCGGGGGAATCTCTTAGATATTGTAAAATGCGCTCTCTTCTGCCCCTCACGCGCAGACCATTGACATTCCATGACAAGAATTGAACAGAGATCATCGTCTGATGTCTATCCTCTTTCCCATTTCCTTCCTCCTAACGAATTTTTTTTCCCCAAGGTTGGCAGTGAGTATACCCAACTAGGGCACAGAACAAAAATATGAAGACCTGACTCCTGAGGATTTTTTACTTTTTTATTCTTCCCCCCCCTCCCGCCTCCCCTCCCTTGAAGAACCCTCCCATACTTACTCCGACCAGATGTGAGGCCGGATTTGCGTCCTATGACACCATTCCTCTTTGCACCGCTAAGTGCCCCTTGGACCCCTCTGGAGCAAACAAACGCGGTTGGATTATTATTATTTTTTTTTCTTTTTCCTTTTCACTTTTCATCTCTTTTTCTTCTCCCTTTCTGTTCTTTTTTTTTTAATTTTTTTTTATTTTTCCGGAGGACTCAAACTGAAACCCAAATCTTCCCCTTTTTATTATTTATATGTTTGTTATCTATTTATATACTTTTTCTTTTTTTTTTCCGCCCTATTTAGTGTGAGCAAAAGAAAAAAGGGAGGATTTATATTTCATACCTTTAAACTCCCCCCTAATACTCCCTTTCTGCCACCTCAACCTTTATACTCTACCCTATTTTCGAGCGGGCTCAGGGTAAATTACAGATCGGGACGTTAAATGGCATGGGAAGTGGTAACTTGTACAAAATCAACTAGTATATCCTATCTGTGAGTGGAAAAGGAGGGCATCAAGGCCCAGCCCGCTCTAATTATTACACCACTAACCTCCACCCTGAGAGTGACTACTGATGGACTCCAACAATTCTTCGGCCTCCAAAGGGGATCTGACATTGTGCATCTTGTTATTGTACATGACCCGCAAAAATGCGGGGAACCTCATCTTGACAGTTGCACCGGCAGACCTAAACTTGTCCATCCTCTGGCCCAGTTCCCACTGTCTATCCAGAGTGGGTTTGGAGAGGTCAGATCGTACTTCGAAAGAGAAGTCAGGGCCCTTTAACGATTTTGCTTTTAATGAAAGGTTTAAAATGTTCTCCTTCAGAGTGAACGTAAGAAAATTGATCAAGATCTTCCTAGGCTTTGTTCTGCCAGGATTTAAGCGAAACGGGTCGCGATGTATGCGTTGGATGTCTTTATCAAGCTCCTCGACAGATTCCTCGAGATTAAGAAAGCCCTTCAATATTTTAATTGCGAAGGCCTTGAGGTCCCCCCCCCCTTCCTTTCCCTCTGGTATCTTCAGGAGTCGCAGGTTGTTTTGCCGCGAATAGTTTTCCAATGATTCGACTTTCTCTTTCATAGCATCTCCTTCCCTCCGTAAATTTTGGATCTGTAGTTCAGCTACTTCCAGGTGTGCCTTCAATATCCCCACGGAGCCCTCGAGTACTCAGCTCATCTACTTTCTTCTCCAATACCTCACATGATGCTCGTATATCGTTCTGATTTGCCTTAGATATTAGGAAATCATTCCTAATTTCTTCTCTCATAGACGCTATTGAGGCTGCAAGGACTTCCAATGCGCTCTCGGTATTAATTGCCTTCTCACTCTTAGCCCCTGCATCAGCCCCCTCCTCTAGATCACTTGACTTCTCTTGACCTGTTGGAACTTGCTCGCAGCCAACATTGCCTTCAACGCCTATTACTGGGAGAGGCGGTAATTCAGCCATATCTGAAGCTAGTGTGGGGGTTTTAATATTGATACTGTCAGTGAGAGTGCCCGAAGCGGTAGGTGAATTCGGGAGAGATGTAGGCGATTGAGCGGATCTATCTAGGACTTTAGCAGGTAGCAAGTCCAACACCTGGGGCAAAACTTTGAAATATGAGCGCAATGAGGGGGTAATCTTTCCAGTGGCACTATTTGAACTTAAAGTATTAGACCCCTTTTGAGGACCACCCTTGTTTTTTTTGCCCTTGACCACCTCCTTAGCCTTACTGCTATTTGCCCTTTGGTTGAGCTTGCTACTTTCGATACCAGTGGTAGAAGATTCCGTAGTAGGTCCTTCCCCAAACTTAGCGCCCTCTGTAATTGGGGATTCTGGGACTTGTAGTTTCTTTTCTAATTTCTGATTCTTCCCCCGCTTCCTGCTCGTGCTCTTAGAATTTGCTTTCCGATTAGGGGCTCTCCCGTTGCTGGATTTGTCTGCCTCCGTATCTTCAACCAACCCCCCTACCTCCTTTGTGGGGTCCACTGTCACAGTGGGAGTGCATCTAGTCTTTTCCTCCATGCAGACTTTCCCCTGATTCCTCTCTCCTCCACTGGGGTTACTGGCTGATTCTGAGGGGGTCTGCTGCAGCTGTTGACCCACGTTCCCACCGCAGCCCAGCTTACCTCGAAGGAGCCCCCGAGCCGTACAACCACGGCGTGGCTCCACGGCTGCTTTCCGCCACCGGCTCCACAGAGGCAGAGAGGTAGGGGGGGAGGGGTCGGGAAGCAGCGCCTCCAACCCTGCACATCCATGAGCTTGCGGCGGGCGGCAGAGAAAAAGCTCTGAAGAAACAAAGCAAGCAAAATCAGCTGCCACCAGCTGCACAGAACGAGGTAAAACGGGAGACAAATTCACTACTCCTCAAGGCTCCATCAGCGCTCCAGAAGGGCAGCAGCACTGCGGTGCATCAGAGAAACGGCGTCGGACGCGCGCGCCGCACTAGCCTGCATCCGCCATGTTCCTCACTGCCCGAGCCCTGATCATTCCCACTTGCCCCAGGTTGAGGATCAGTCCTCACAGGAGGCTGATTCTGTGATCCAAGAGGAGACTGTCCTGGAAGAGCTCGAACCTGATCAGGTTGAGTTTCTGGGGACAGGGGACCCTCAAGGGCAGATCTGGGGCAGTCTTAATTAACTTGTCCTTCTCTTGAACCCCTCAGACAGCAGGCTGCTGCTGCAATTTAGGGGCTTCCTTCTAACCTTGGCCCATGATATTCCTCTAGCAGGACACTTAGGCCAGAACAAGACTTGGGACAGGCTTGTCCCTCACTTTCACTGGCCTCACATGTCAGAAGATACCAAGGAGTTTTGGAGCTCCTGTGCTACTTGCCAAGCCAGTGGTAAGTCAGGTGGCACCACAAAGGCCCCCCTCATACCACTACCTGTGGTGGGGGTACCCTTTGAAAGAGTGGGGATAGACATTGTTGGACCAATGGACCCCCCCAGCAGCATCTGGGCACAGATTTATGCTGGTGGTAGTGGATCATGCCACCAGGTATCCAGATGCAATCCCCCTGATGACCACAACAGCTCCTGTTGTGGCAAGGGCCCTACTTGGAGTCTTCTCCAGAGTGGGCTTTCCAAAGGAGGTACTTTCAGACAGAGGTACCAACTTCATGTCTGGATATCTAAAAGCAATGTGGAAAGAGTGTGGTGTTAACTATAAGTTCACTATTTGCCTGAAACTTGTTCTTTTAAAAATTGTGTTTTTACCTGTATCACGCAATCCCTGATCTCTACCTCCCCGTTCCCTCACTTCCGGTCTCCGGGTCTTCCCCGGTCTAGTTGCTCTTTCAGGACAGCCGCTGCACAGCAGGGCTGAGTGGTGGGTGGGAGGAGCTATGGGGTTAAACGGCGGGTTGGAGCGGCGCTCTGTGACAGAGGGTCACAAAAGACTTGGTGGTGTGCCATACGGTAGCCTTGCTGCCTACTCGATTTTCGCTACTTGAAATAGGAAAATTGCCTGAAACTTGTTCTTTTAAAAATTGTGTTTTTACCTGTATCACGTAATCCCTGATCGTTACCTCCCCGTTCCCTCACTTCCGGTCTCCGGGTCTTCCCCGGTCTAGTTGCTCTTTCAGGACAGCCGCTGTACAGCAGGGCTGAGTGGTGGGTGGGGGGAGCTACGGGGTCAAAAGCCAGGCTGGAGCAAGCGCGCAGCGGGCGAGCCGCGGGCGCGCCAAAGGCGCGCCTAAGGCAAGCCCGTCTGCGCCCGTCCGCGCCTGGCCGGGACGAGGGGCCAAAATCCCTGCCCCGGTGCCATGGTATTTCAGGGAAGCCTTGCTTGCTCTAAATAACAATACCCTGCAGTTAAACCCCCTGACGGTGGAGGGACTCCGGCGGGAGGGGCTGCTAAAACATTCAGCTACGTCATCCATTAGCAAGGAGAGGTCAAGAAGGGGAAAAAAGGTAACATCACAGAGCGTTGCCCTGTTGAACACACGCTCCCTCCAAAAACACAATTTGGAGGTTTTTTCGCTCTTCCAAGAAGGCAATCTGGATGTGTTGGGGGTCACGGAAACTTGGCTAGAAGATTCCTCTACCCCGGACCTGGTGGCAGCACTCCCACCTAATTCCGGCGGCATTATTCAGAACAGGAAAGGCGGTAGGAAGGAGGGGGAGTGGCCTTCCTCTACAACAGCTCCTTCAAAACCGAAACTATCTGTGCAGAAAGTCTGGAGGGTGCAGATATTGTGGGAGTTAAGTTCTGCTCTACCACTAACTGATTAGTGATACTCCAAGTCTACCGCCCCCCAAGGACTCTTCCGGGTTTTATCAAGCCTTCCCTGGGACTGGTCCATGACTTGCGGTCAAGGTACGAGGGTCTTGTGGTCATGGGAGATTTTAATCTCCATTGGGAGGAATCCCCCAAAGACCCAATGTCAAAACAGCTAGAAGAGGCCATGACCTCGTTAGATTTGCTTCAGAGGGTGACTGCCCCGACACATAAAAAAGGCCACACCCTGGATCTGATCTGGACATCGGTCCCGATGCTGAGCCCAATTACCATCTCGCCCTGTATATGATCAGACCACCACCTGCTGCAGGGGAGAATGGCATTTCCAGGGCAAAGTATATCCTCTTCGGCGGAGTGGCAGGCTGTGAGAAGTTGGAATAAAATTAGCACAGACACGCTGGTCTCCATTCTAGGGAAACAACCCTCCCACCTCAATAGGCTGCCGGAGGATGATATTGAGGCAGCTAGCCTCAAGCTGACTTTAAAACTTAAAAACGCCATTGAAGTAGTGGCTCCAGCCCGGAGGGTAAAAATCGTAGATAAGGGTAAAGGTGCCCCGTGGTTTAATGATGCACTGAGGCTTCTGAAACGCTCCCTACGCCAGAGTGAGAGAGCCTGGCATAAGGGGTATGATCCCAGTACTCGGGCCGTATATGTGAAGGAGTTTGCCACCTATAAACAAGCCATCAGGGCCAGGAAAGCAGAGTTTTATGAGGAAAGAATCTCGACAGCAATCAACCCTCAGAAAGAAATTTTGAAGGTCCTGTCAGAGTTAAGGAAGAAGAAAGAACAGCCCCCCTCCTTCTCACAAGAAGACTGTCAAAAATTTCAGTCGTTCTTTACCACCAAGATAGCTGACCTCCTGACGGAAATTGAGCGCACCCCTAGACTAGACTGTCTGGAAGACATCACAGGGACCATCCCAGCAGTCACTCAGCCCCTAACTACACTGCCCCTACTCACCAAGGACACGTTGGGAGTAGTGATGGGTCGAGTCAAATCGGGCTCACCGGCCGATCCGTGCCTACCTAGGATCTTCAAACAAGCCTGGCCAGGGCTGGAGGTTGACATACTATCGCTCTTCAATAGCTCTCTGACAACTGGACAGGTCCCTATTAACCTCAAGGAAGCCCGACTGATCCCTCTTCTAAAGAAGCCAGGGGCAGATACTAAGGTCCTGAAAATTTTTAGGCCCATCTCACAACTGCCATTCTTGGCAAAAATAATGGAGCAACACGTATTGCCCACGCTCTCACATTACCTCGAAAACAACTTTTTGTTGGAACCCAACCAGGGTGGTTTTAGGGCCCACCACAGCACGGAATTGGTCATGCTTTCCGATCTGGACGACCTAAGACTCAGAGCGGATAAGAAAACCCTGTGTGCCCTGGTGCTGTTGGACCTCTCCGCAGCATTTGATACGGTCAATCATGACCTACTGCTGTAGGGGTTGTGAGACCTCGGCATCCGGGGCACTGCCCATGCCTGGCTGACACCCTTTCTTGACGACCGGGTACAGAGAGTGCAACTAACTGACCTGGTTTCGGAGGCAGAGGGCCTTACATGTGGAGTCCCACAGGGCTCAGCCTTGTCACCCCTATTGTTTAACGCCTACCTACAGCCCCTGATCTCGGCATTAAATCAGATGGACTGCAGAATCTACAACTATGCCGATGACACTCAGATCATCATCCAAATAGATAACTCTCTAACTGCACACCAGAGAATGCAAAACATCTTGAAATGTATTGTCAATTGGATGATGGCCAATTCGCTTAAGATAAATCCAGACAAGACTGAGGTGCTTGCAATTACGACGGCATCCAGTCCTTGGAACTATCTCCTGTGGCCCATCGAACTAGGGCCCTCTCCAGTACCTGCAGAGGCCGTGAAAAGTCTAGGCCTGTATATAGATGCCAACCTCACTATGTCCACCCAGGTCTCAGCTGTAGTGGGCACTTGCGTGGGTTTACTGAGACAGCTGTGCAAACTTTCTCCCCTCCTGACTGTTGATAGGCTCAGACGGGCGGTGTCAGCTCCGATACTGGCACGGTTGGACTACGGCAACGTCCTATATGCCAGTATCTCTCAACAACTGCTGGCCAGATTACAAATAGTCATGAACGACGCCCACAGACTAATTTTTAACAAACCCAGAAAGACCCACGCTACTCCACTCCTCCGTAAGCTTCATTGGCTGCCGGTAAGGCAGCGGGCCAAGTTCAAGGGCCTATGCATTACGCATAAAGCCTTGTACGGGCAAGCCCCACAATACATCAGAGAGCGTCTAGTCCCGTACGTTCCCAGCAGAAATCTACGATCAGCAGATGCCGCACTTCTGGCCTGCCCACGGTTCAAACTATCCTCCCTTGGAGGGCGCGTGTTCTCCCACACATTCCATGAAGTCTGGAATATTCTACCTGAGAGCTTGCGTAAGGAATCGAGTTTACTACCTTTTAGAAAAAAGCTGAAAACTGTGTTGTTTCAGCAGGCTTGGGGCATGGCCTAACTGGCCCACCTTTCCGTATTGTGTGCACCCTCTGCCAAGCGCTTAGAGACCTCTGGGTGATAAGGCGCTCTACAAATCCAAAATACAAAATACAAATGCAAATACACCCTACCATCCACAGTGCAATGGGCTTGTTGAAAGATTTAACAAGACCCTAAAAGGGATGATAAAAGGATTACCTGAAAAGCTTAGGCGAAGATGGGACATCCTTTTACCCTGCATTCTCTTTGCTTACAGAGAGGTCCCTCAAAGGGGGGTTGGCTACAGCCCTTTTGAGCTTTTGTTTGGGCATCCTGTAAGGGGTCCCTTGTGTCTTGTGAAGGAAGGATGAGAGTTACCTCTCAAAAAGCCTAAACTTGACATAGTGGACTATGTACTTGGTCTCCGCTCCAGGATGGCTGAATACATGGAGAAAGCTTCCAAAAACCTTGAGGCCAGCCATGAACTCCAAAAAGCTTGGCATGACCAAAAGGCTGTGCTGACTGAGTTCCAGCCAGGACAGAAGGTGTGGGTGTTGGAGCCAGTGGCCCCAGCAGCTCTCCAAGATAAATGGTCTGGACCCCACACCATAATTGAGAAAAAGGGAGAGGTCACCTACTTGGTGGACTTTGGCACCCCTAGGAGCCCCCACAGGGTGCTCCATGTAAACAGACTGAAAGCATATGTGGACAGGGCAGACATGGGCTTGCTCATGGCTACAGATGGGGAGCAGGAGGAAGAAAGTGACCCTCTCCCAGACCTGTTATCCCATAACCCTGATGATGGCTCAGTTGATGGTGTGGCCTTAGCTGGCAGCCCCACTGACCAGCAGCAGCAGGACTGCAGACAGGTTCTACAGTCTTACAGACATATGTTTTCATTGACACCTAGTCAGACTAACTGGTGCACCCATGAGGTGGACACTGGTGACAGTCTGCCTGTGAAGAGTAAGATCTACAGGTAACCTGACCATGTCAGGGATTGTATAAAGACTGAGGTGCAGACAATGCTTGAGCTTGGAGTGATTGAGCCATCAGAGAGCCCCTGGGCCAGGCCAGTAGTCCTTGTGCCAAAACCTCACACCAAAGATGGGAAGAGAGAAATTAGGTTTTTTATGTGGACTATAGAGGTCTCAATGCTGTCACTAGGACAGATGCTCACGCCATTCCAAGAGCAGATGAGCTCATTGATAGATTGGCTTCTGCCAAGTTTCTGAGCACATTTGATTTGACAGCTGGTTATTGGCAAATCAGGTTAACTGAGGAGTCCAAGGCCAAAACAGCATTCTCAACCCCTGGTCAATTTGTGGTAATGCCCTTTGGATTGAAGAATGCACCTGCCACTTTCCAAAGGTTGGTGAACCAAGTCCTTTCTGGGTTGGATGACTTTTGTGCAGCTTATCTAGATGATATTGCTGTCTTTAGCTCCACCTGGGAGGATCACCTGATCCACCTGAGGAAAGTTTTGGAGGCCCTGCAAAAGGCAGGCCTAACTATCAAGGCAACCACGTGCCAGATAGGGCAGAGTCAGGTTGTGTACCTGGGCCACCTTGTAGGTGGGGGGCAGGTTCAACCACTGGAGAGTAAGATCCAGACCATACAGGACTGGGCTCCTCCAACCACCCGGACACAGGTCAGAGCTTTCCTGGGCCTGACTGGGTACTGCAGAAAATTTGTAAAGAATTATGGGTCCATTGTGACACCATTAAATGATCTGACATCCAAGAAGATGCCAAAAAAGGTTCAGTGGACAGTTAGCTGTCAAAAGGCATTTGATGACCTGAAGAAGGCCATGTGCTCTGCACAACTTAATGTAGATGGTCAAGACCAGCCCATTGCTTTAATTAGCAGAAGGCTGACCCCTAGAGAGAAACGTTGGTGAGCCATTGAGAGGGAGGCCTTTGCTGTGGTTTGGGCCCTGAAGAAGTTGAGACGATACTTGTTTGGCACTCACTTCAGAATTCAGACAGACCATAAGCCCCTCTTGTGGCTAAATCAGATGAAGGGTGAAAATCCCAAACTGCTCATGTGGTCCATTTCCCCACAGGGGATGGACTTTACAGTCGAGCACAGACCAGGGACTGACCATGGCAATGCAGATGGTCTCCCCAGGTATTTCCACTTAGAACATGAAGACTTATCTGGTCAAGGTTAAGTTTAATGTCCTTGCGTTTGAGGGGGGGGGGGGTTATGTAGGAGAGTAGGGTCTGCTTTCCTATGGTCACCCCATTTTTTGCTTTTGTTTCACTGGTTTTCGACTTAATGTGGCTGTGGGCCTGCTACTCAGACTCACAGCCTGCTGTTTTCTCTCTAAATTCACAACCATGTACTTTAGGTACATTACCAATTGGGCATTGGGTCACCTTATCAGCCCCCGTACAGTGCACTATAGGTACCCAGGGCATAGGTGCATCCAAGGCCTACCAGGGGCTGCAGCATATCTTTTTCCACCCCTGGTTGGTCATCCAATCTGACACAACTGGCTGATCACTGAGCTGGGGCAAGGTGGTGTAATCACCTCTTGCTTAAATATAGTATACCTATATCTAAACCTATATCTGGACACATATACACCTATAAGTCACTCCTATGGCAGGCCTTAACAATCCTGGAGGCAGAGTGCTTGGTTTTATGTGAGATGGTGCTCTAGCATGAGCTGAGCCTGTCTGCAGCTTTCGGAACCATGTCCCTTAGCTGTTCTGGGATATTGCCATACCATATACTCTTAAGTGCATTATGAACCTCGCGGTTAAATGCTATCTTTGGTTTGGCTTTATTGAAACATGTCGTGTAAGGTGTCATACGTTTTGGAATACTACCCCCTCGCCCGTTCTGGTGACGGGGGTAGCATTCCACCCTTTTAGAGGGAGAAGACATGCTACTTTCCTTAAACACGGTTAAATCTAACCAGAGCCTCAGCATCACAAAATGGATGCTGCTGCCACAGACACGAGTCTGGCCTCCTGCTGCTGACCGAAACTCCGGCAGGGGAGGCCTGGAAAATAGGTTTCCTGTAACAGGGAGGTGTTACACCACCCCAGACAGGAGATAGTGGATTGGGGCAGGGAGGGCTGAAAGAAACTAGACACTGCCTGGGGCGCACAAGGTGTCCCATGCAAAGTCCAGTTCAAACCGGTGCTGGGGCACTCCAGCCCCAGCTCTGGTGCGAAACTGGACAAAGGGAAAGGGGCATAACCACCCCCTTCCTGGGTCCCACCCATAGGAGGGACCTAGCAGGTGATCCAGCCCCTTGATTTGGAATAAAGGTAGGAACTGTGCCAATGCACATCAGGTCATCCTTACTGAAACTTTGAATCGAAACTCTGGACCCTTCAACATCCTACTCAACGTAGAAGACTGAAGAATCTCCCTTGTGGTCAAGGAGTGGCCACCCTGTGCAAGCAGGCACCATCAGCGCATCAAGACTTTTTTTGTCGTTGGTCCCGCCGGAGCTCGAGCGACAGAGACCAACAAGACCTAGACTCCCAGACATCAGACAGCCCGATCCACAGTCCCAGCAAAGCTGAGACCCGTTGAGGCAACACGAGACGTGGGACTGGCCATCTTGAAAAGCCAACAAAGTGCTTCCTGTGCAGCTCCCGAGGCACCCTCGACGCTGTACTTTAAGGTTTGAGAAGTCCCAGCCCGAGCAGTCTGTGCACCAAAAATCACCTCTCCACACTCACCGAGTGCTGCGTGGGGCCCTTTTGCAATTTTCCTGCTCGACGCGTTGTCCGGTCACTTGCCCATTGGCTAGTGACCTCTGAGACAACGAACCTACAATTTTGAACTGCTGTTCTGGTTGCTCTACACTGGCCCTAGCTCCTCTGAAAAGGAGCCACCGATCTGACCTTCCCGGTCCGATCCAGAAGACACCTTCAAGTCCTGCATGGGTTGCCTTTGCCAAGGCTTGGTGACTCCGATTCGAGAACCGACACCGCCGACAGCAAGAGCCTTTCTGTGACAGCTCGTGTTCACCAGCTGGTCATCCTCGATCCTTCCTGGTCCACGTGGCAACGGAGACAAACTACTTGACAGCACCTGATTGCAACCCGACATTGCCTGGTTCCGTCCTGGTTCCATCCTGGTCACTGGCTAGTGACCTAGACTCTGTCCCCTCTGCTTTCAGGTACTCTACATCTTCGATCCACCCTTGGATCCAACCAGACTCTTCCCTCCTGGGCGCCTGCAGCATCTTTTCCTCCAGGCTCCATAGAACTTCACGAAGAAACCCGACGCACTTTGGCACCTATGCACCCGCTTCCTGTGGGTGAGGTAACGAGGGTACTCCGGTGCCCCTGTAGTGATTTACATCTCTAGTGTCCTAGTTTCAAGTGGATAAGTTCTAGTCCAGTCGGAAGTCTACTAAACCTATCACTTTCTGATTTTTACGCACTATTGACTTGTATGGTAAACGCGGTTGCCTATAGACACTGCACCCGCATCCTGTGGGCCTCCTATGTCCTAACCTTCGTTAGTCCAGTGTAGGCCCAGCAATTCCCAAGGCCCTAGGCCTTACCATTGTTCGTGACGTGGCACTTATACCACTTTTTTAACATATGGTTTGAGTGGCCAGCTGGCCTATCCATAATTGTGCAGCTTATTGTATATTATACTGAGTTCTTTGTTTAACGCTTGTGCTTCTGTGCTCATAAAGAGTATAGGGGATTATTCTAGAAATAAATACATATATTTTGTAATATATAACTTGTGTGGTGTCCTTTCATTTGGTATTTAAAAGAATTGCATATGGTAAAATAGATGCCTTCACATGCCCTCTTGAGTTTAGCCTAAAACTGATTTTGTCCATGCTACCACTAGGATAGCTGGTCTATAAGGTTGACTTACAACCAATCACCATAAGGGTCGTTTGGACTGGTGCAAGGTGCTCACTAAAATAGTGATCATCATATACCAGGCCAATTTCTCACAAACACTTTTTACACAAAAGATCAGCAACACAGTGGCTGCACACCAACATGCTACTGGCTATGATGGACTTATTCTGGACAACAATGTGTTTCTTTTTGAAAGACATTGGTATAGACAGTAGAGAGGGGCAATTGGTTCAAAATTCTCACCTAGTTTTGCGAACCTCTTCATGGGCCGCCTAGAGGAAGAATGAATCTGGGGCCATTAAGGCAGCCTTTTAATGATGCAGTCATTTTTTGGGGTCGCTACATCAACGGCTACCTTCTATTTTGGTCAGGCACACAAGACAAACTGGAAAGTTTTTTGCACATCTCTAAACACCAACACATATGACATGAAATTCACCCATCTGATCAGTGAGACTAATATCACCTTCTTTTACATACCTGTATATATTACAGAAAATACCTTACACAGCCACCTTTTCTGTAAAGACATTGCCAGCAATGCAATTCTGCATGCCAATAATACTGTAGCAGGGTTTCCGTTCTCCCACAGAACTGTGCATAGAGATCTAGAACCTCAGTGAGTTAGGATGATCCAAAAACTCATCTCAGTGTCAGAAATCTCGTTACCTAGCTAGCTACAGTGTCTCATGGATCATTATGGAATGATCCATGTATTAGACAAACCAGAACATGATCTTTAGAATACCTCAGGAGTCGTGGAACACATGAACACTCTTTCGTTATATAATCATTTCAAACCAAAACTGAGAGTCAAAGAACACAAGTGCAAGTTTGAAATATTTATTATTCAATGCAAAGTTCTCAAACGCAGTATCTTGTATAATACCAAAATGCAGATTATAAAAATCAGAGTCAGCAGCATAGTCACTAATCCATAGTAAGCAAAAGGTGCTAGCATGTTATAATGCAATTTCTATAGAAATCTATATCACCTATATTTCGCGCACCCTATCTAGCATATTATATTAGATCTAAGAAGGTCTCATTCGGGCTTTAGCAGGGCGGCCCCATACCTCTCAATGTCAGTAGGAGCAGTTCACATCAACCGCTACCAGCTCTCTTCATGCGCAGCACCAAGTGTCTACGTTCATTCCGTGTAACTCTATCTTAAACCCGCTTAGAGCCCAAAATGTTGGCATCAACATTATTTGTGTTATGTCTAATGTGGTGCGAGGATCAAGCCTCCCAGCAACCTTGTGTTAGGTTAATTTTAGAGTGTGCAGCTCTCAGTGTGCAGACAGTTGTACCAAGTGTACCAGGCAAAGCTGATAGCATAGAAATAACATATTATTCTCAAATAAACCACCTCACCGCTTCTAGGGTGAAGGCGACAACAACAAGTATGTGTCGTGTGCAAAACTGAAGCCGAAGGAAAAAAGGCTGTTTAAACATGTAATGCACTCATGCTAACTTAACGCAATATATGTAACGAAGTATCCATATGACACCCCCCCATTGGTCCGAGCACCGTCAAACATAAGGGAAAAGGCAATACTAAATCAGATACAAAAATTGAAAGCAAAGTTCAATAATCTTAAGCTAAAATAAGCTAAAAATATGTATGAATGAATATGTTTGAATGCCTACAGTGGCTTTAAGTCTAAAAATAAAAACAAAACTTTCGAACCAAAAGTCATTCGCCAGGTCTCAAAAATATGAAAGTAAGACCAGGTCGCATCAATCCAAATGTCTGTAAGAGAAAAAACAAGGCACTTATCCGATATCCAAAGTCATGTGCCACAATGACGTTATCCTCAGCGACATCACGTGATTGAATTCTCCATCAGCTGAACACACTCCATCTCTCCAATTCAGCGAGGAGAAAGTCATATTTCACAACAAAGCACTCCTCCCAGGTATGTCATGAATGGAAAGTATATGCAAAGAAAGTTGCAACAGCCTCCAGTATGAAATCACTGCCATCATCCGAAAATAGTTCAGCCATCCAATTCAGCAATGGGAAAGAACATACGTGCTCCTCCAGCATCGGATCCTCCTGTAACGCCAGAGGACAACTCGGTGGGTTCACCAGATCGCTGTGTGTCAGAAAGGCATCCGCCGCTGCAGAGATCTCCCATTGGCCCAGAACTCCATTTATTGCTGCCAAGGCCATAACCCTCTCGCCAGAACAGATCAACTCATGAGCCACCACGGGACGCATTAGCTGATCAAAATCGACGTCAGGAGCAGTCCTCAAGCATAGGCACAAATCAATGGCCCAATCGAACTCGCAGTTCAGGCAGTGAAACACAGGTTGGACACACGTGAAGTCGGTGAACCGAAATGACAATCTATAGGCCGTGCTTAATGCTGCAAGCGGCAATGTTCCATAGTAATTGAGCATCCGATTACGGCACAGTGTCAGGAGGCGTTGAACGGCTTCTTGTGCAGGATGGGCATCCATGTTTTATGAAGAAAAATACCAACAGAATGCCTGCGGCTACAGCCAATAACACAGGTAGTCCACCAAACAAACTCGAAAAAATAGTGTGAAAAAACGTGGGAATGATACCAAAAACCTTCTCAAACGTAGTCACGAGGCCACTGCTCACTAACTTGAAAAAATGTGCCAGCCCAGTCGTTGAAGAAGCATTAAAAATCTGGTGTACCAGCTCGCAGAAATGAAACGGCAAATCAGTATTTAAAAGCGCCTGCACCTCTGTGCGGGTGTTGGCTATGTGAAGGACATAAGTTTCCCGGGCCGAACTCAGGGTCACTTGTTTTTGAGACAAAAGGGCCCTTATTCTGCTTAAACCATTGAATTTTGCTTCCAAGGTTAGAATCCGTGGCCAGATGGAGACATCTAAAGAACCATGCGTGGGTGGGTATAGAACATTCTTGCAGCACACTACACGCTCTGATACAGTTACCACATATGCCACACCAATTAATAAACCACAACATAATTCGTTGTTTAAAAGTAAATAACTACCATTAGCTAACAATGTGAATGTGGGAACCACTGCTGGAACTGGCGTGCCTTTTAAAACACATGCTAAATTTGGGCGGTCCTGATTACAAGAACCGTGTAACTGAATGTGTCTGCATATTAATGAATGGTCAGGTGACTGTGTGCATTCCTCCCCATTAAGATTCACTTATTTCCCATCCTTCAGACATCTGTATGTGTATGGTAATGACCATGTCTCATGTAGGAATGCATTGCCTAGTGGTTCATATCGTCCTATAGCAATATAACGCATACAGTTAGTAAATTTATATAAAGGAAATGGTAATGTAATTAAACCATGAATAAGCCACGTGGCAGTAGTGGTTTCAGCAACAGAAAAAGGCAAGGATTCTAGCTTCTCAATATGTAACATAGAAAATGATGCATCACGCATTGAAAGCATGCGCTGTTTTTCAGTAAGATTAAAAGGGGCAAAAAGTGATGAAACGTTCAATGAGGTCCAGGGAACTCGACCAGCCTTAATTGTCTGTAGAGTCCAGGCAAACTGCATTACAGAACGCAATTGATTTTGACCATGGTATAGCGTGGACACTTCATCATGTACAATATCAACAACAGAAGAAACAATATTATCCAATGTGTAAATTCTGGAAGAAAGCGTGTTAATACTGTTATCGACCACTGCAAGCACTTTTTCCAAATTGGCTTGATCAATAGCCCTCAGGCGTTTAGCTGCTTCGACTTGTGAAAATTTCCAAATTTCATTGTAAATAGCATAAATAAAGCGTTTAGACCTACCCATAGTCGGGCCTTTTATAAAATCATTTAACTCTATGTTCTCATTCAACTGGGACAGATGCAGTTTAACTGCAGCTAAAGTGGAATGTTGTAACCAGTTCTGACACAATTTGCCTACTGAATAAGTTGTAACAGTGTGATCTGAGTCAAACCTGGGATCTGGCCTGATGCGTGTAAAACCTTCAGACAAACCCAAAAAACGACGTTGGCAAGAATCAGAGCTTCTTTGCCATAAAAGCCACCCATCTGGATCAAAACTGGAAATATTAAAGGAGGAATTCTGCAAAAGTGCTTGTATCTCACTTATGGACAATGTAGTGAAATTACTCCAACCTGAATATTCTTCCAAATCAGGGATAGTAGGGGTATTTAATTTTTTAGATGTAGCCAATCCAAAACATGTTGTTTGGGAAATAGTCGAATTTAAAAACAACATGTGATTCGGGATGAGACATGCACGATGCAAAGCCTCAGTGCCTTGTACCTGCCAATCTTTGGTACCCCAAACCGATTTAAGGCCAATAGCATCCTTCCATAACTCATAGCCATCCACAGATAACCTTTCTAGAAAGGACTTTGAATACAACAATTTTGTGTCAGTCAGTCTAACTTTTGGCATGGATTTCTGTTTCACTTTAAAATAAAACGACTCAGGATTTGATTGATTAAAATCTGTAAAGTAAGAGTATTTTCCCAGAAACGTACTTGAGCTCCCCTGTAAAGGAGTAGGGCAATGTTCCCACTGAGTGTAATTCACAGGAACCCGCCTGGAACTTGTCTTGTGCAAGAAATGATTTCCATAATGTTGGTAACAAAACAAATCACCATAATTGACAGAATCTAAATACAAATCCTCATCATCAAAGGCCGCATAATATTTCAAATCAGAGAACAATGCTTCTACGGCCTGAAGATCCCAATCATCAGAACGAATATTTTGCTTAATCACATCTCCCATGTTTACTCTAAGCACATTAGGAACATTAATAACTTCTGTGGGGCCATGTATCTGAAACCTAACCGCATCCCACACAATCCCATCAAGGACAGGCCAAGCAGTAATTTGTACTGAATGTAAGTCTCTCTTTAGTCTGTGTGCTGAATGTGAGGAGGAAAGAGGGGCCAATGTTCCATTAAGGTACCGAATTCCTGTTCTTTCTTTCACATAATGGCCATCAATCAGGCGGAAAAAATAAAACACAAAACCAATTGACATAAAAAGATAAAATGAAAATAGTATCAGCCAAATGTATGTCCAAGGTGGAACTAAAAAATGTTTTTTAAACAACGTGGCATATTTTGCAATAGTCGATGGTTTCTTTGAAAGTTCCGAATCAGAGTCAAAAGAGAATCTGGACTGGTTAGCCAAACGAGCATGTAAATCGGACATAGATAAATCAGCAGGATCTGCATAGGTCACCTCATCAATGTTATTAACAGGAATAGTATTTAATAAAGGACTTGATATGGCAGGCATCTCGAGGGACACCTCCTGATCTGCACCAGATGTAATAGCCAGCACAGAGTGCCTCACCATGGAAGGACAGGATACAGCCGGTGTCATGCTATGAAGAATCGGCCACCCTGTGTGTCTTGACATTGTCAATAGAAATAAATCTGTTTTCTTTACGACCTGGAAGTGGTGGTAAAATGACTGTTCTTGTGCCCTTCACTCCAAGGACCCGAACCGGCGCTCGATATGAGGGACCAAACTCCTTTTTGTTATCGATCTTCTCTCGAACCAGTTCTCCAACTTGGGGTAGCCAGCCAACTACCGGGATCTGCAACGCATCATCCGATGTGGAGGGCAAGTGTTCCTTTGCAAGACTGTCTCTGGTCTTTTGTAGATCCTGTAAAACATTGCAATGTTCATCTACGTCAAAGGCCGCGGCCTGGGCCTCGCAGTCTGCACCATCAAGGTCAGGGACGTACATCTTGATACCAAAGAGCATTTCGTATGGGGTCCGCCCACCCAGAGACCTTCTAGGGAGATTATTAAGCGCACGCTGCACGCCATAGAGGTGGGTCAGCCAGTTTCTACCAGTGCCTATAACTCGGGCTGTCAAAGATTGCTTTAAGTCGCGGTTCATTCTTTCTACCACAGAATTGCCCTCAGGCCTGTAGGGGCTTGAAAACTTCACCTGTACTCCCAACGAAACCATAGCATCCTTATACGCCTTAGAGGCGAAAGCCGGACCCTGGTCCGAATGGAAAGCACCACAAGCAAAGATTCCCACAAAGACACGCAAATCCTTAATGACAGTCCGTGAATCAGCGCTGCGATGCGGCCATAACCACACAAAGCGTGTGCATGAGTCAACTGCTACTAAGATGTATTTATACGCAGTATCAGAAGAAAAAGGACCGCAGTGATCCAAATAAACACATCCAAGTGGTTTATCAGAGATGTACAACTTTGTCTGAGGCGGACGCGCAGCAGTAGAAGGCTTAATCTGCTGACAAATGTCACACATAAGGACATAATCGCGCGTCTGTTTGTACAGTCCCCGCCACCAGAACCTCTGTTGTAGCTGAGATACAGTGGCTGAGACGCCCGCATGCGCAGACGCCACACCTTCATGAGCCGCTGTAATCAGAGAAGCTCTGCGATCCGAGTTGGGAACTAGACGCTCTCCAACTTCAGGAATTTTCACATAAGGAACCTTATCGGGACTTAAGTGGTATGTGTACTTCGAAGGGAACCCCGCAGGATATTTACCTCCCTTCGCCGCGGCAGCAACAGCCGCCAAGATGTCATCATCTATTTTGCTTTTGGACCTTGTGACTGCTGCAACTAAGTATTTTGATACCGCTGACTTCGCTGCTTCATCAGCAAGCGAGTTGCCAACAGCGTGGACTCCCACGCGCTGGTGGCCGAGAGTATGAATCACAAACACGAGCGGCAGCTTTTCTTTAAGTTCCGCCACTCGGACCCAGATCATTTTATGTTTTATTGTGCTACCTTTGGAATCACGAAAATCATTCTGAATCCAAAAGAACAAGTTCTCATTGTAAGACTGGACACAGTAGTAAGAATCACTTACGATTAAAGTCGTCACACTAGGATCTGCGTACTCCAATGCGAGCATAAGAGCACGGAGCTCTGCTAATTGTGCGGTGCAGTCTCCAAGCGTCTGCGTGTGCACGACACTGGACTTGAACTCATCGTTCACCATGGCACCGACCACAATGGCGCAAGCGGAAACGTAGGCATGTTTAGAGCCATGCGCAACCTGCGCCGAACCATCCGTGTAAATGATACAATGGAAATCCTCCAACGGCCGCATTGCTAGAGGAGCAGGATGAACAAACTCATACTGCAAATACTCCTGCGACCGTAAAGCGGCGTCAAAAATAAACGTGACATCCTGAGATGTCAAGGATGTAGCCCACTGAATCCACCGAGGGTGCAAAGCTTTAGAATTAGGTACACTGGCTTTCGTGACCGCCTCCAAGGCAGGACACGGGGTAACAACCAACATGCGCTTTCCCTGCGACAGGGCATGTTCTTTAAGAATTGCCATCTGCACAGCCGTTAACACTTTCTCCACAGTGGAAAAACGCAGTTCAGCCGAAGTGTACAAGTGTGACTTGTAAGCAATAGGTACAGTATCCCCCTCATTAAAAGTCAGGTACGTGAAACCCACCGTCCCAGGGATAATTCTTATCACCAGGTTGGTCTGGTTATCACGGGTCTGTAAGTAGTCAGAAGTGAGCAAATCAGCCTGCAAAGACTGCAGAATGGCTGAATGCTCTGGCAGCCAGCATGATTTGGAAAAAGATGGTTGTACCAAGGCATATAAAGGCTTGATACGCTGGGCATATTCCGGAATGTATGTCCTCCCGAAATTTAAAAAACCCAGTAAAGACTGTAATTTTTTCAGAGTTGTCGGAGAGCGCAACTGCGCGCACTTCTCCAGGAAGTGAGGAGCCAATCCCTTTCCTTCATGGTTAAGTTCATAACCTAGAAACAACACTGTGTACTCCGCAATGTGTGACTTCGCAAAGTTAAACTTGTAACCCATGTCTGCAAAGTTACAAATTATGCTGTTTACTCGACACAGATGCACCCAAAGCTCGTCGTCTGTGAGATAAATGTCATCCACATACGAACATGCAACGGGATCGAAACTCTCCAAAAGAGAGACTATGCGGGCGGAAAACACTCCAGGACTATTTTTATATCCCATTGGGAGTCGTTTAAACATTTTTTGTACGCCGCCGCACGTAAAACTGGTCCATTGGGAACTTAGACCATCTAATCTATGTGCATAAAAACCATTGGAAATGTCAAGCGTGGTTTTGAACCGTTTACGCTCAAGACTATTCACTAGGGCAGAGCCGTGAGTATTCTGTACTGCACAGTTACGGCAATGCGAGTTCAAATGCCGGTAATCCAAAACCAGACGATACGAGCCGTCTGGCTTGTTAACAGTAAAAAGGGGATTATTCATTGGTGACACACACGTTTCAATTACACCTTGATATTCCAATTGTTCAAGGATAGCCGCGACCGAAGCTTTAGCTTCACGCCGTATGGGATACTGGGGTTGTGGCTGCGGCTGTGACCGTAAAGGAATCTCATGGCTAGGGGACAATTTATCCCAGCCACACTGATTCCGGTACACAGCCGGCGCAAGCGCCAGAGCCCACTCTTCTGCAAAATGCAGCGCTTCCACTCTCGGCACAGTGTGCGCGAAACTGGGGAGGATTACCTCCTCCCCTCGCGGAGCTGCGAGAACAAAAGGTGGGGGCCAGTCAGCCTCCGAAAGCAAAATGTCATATGTATCCGAAAGATTCTCCCAAAATACCCCTTTTACAGTTCGCTGCATGTCACCTTCAATTAACAGGACAATTTCAAAAAGTCTTTCAGGGGGAGCAACATGTGTATCAGCTGTTTCGATTACAACATAAGTGTCAGTCGCTGTCACCTTCAACAGTGGACGGAGGGCCTCCCTCACTATGGTAATCTCTGCCGCGCTGTCCAGCAAGGTCAGAGCCCACGTCAGATTCCGAAGCCGCGTTCTCACTATCTGGGGCATATCGATGCGCCGTTAAGGCTGCGACTTTCTTCTTGGCAAACTGCGGTCTCTTTGGCGTAGAGTCGTCCCGCTGGTCCCCTTCACTTCGCGTGCGGGGCTGGCCACGTCCTTGCTGACCACCCCTGCCCCTGCCGCCCCCTCCACCACCGGTTGACGGAGCCGATGAGTCCTGAAAGGAACGAGGAGAGCGTTGGTCAGATGCCTGATATCTGTCAGGCGATTTAATCGTAGCGCGATCGCGCAATTCATAAACTCGCTCTGACTGCGCAGGTTGTGAAGGCGCCGGACTCGAGACCTGTGTCTGTTGTTGTTGTTGCTTACCCTGATTCTGCTTTTTAGGCCAATTTTGTTTCTTGGACCTGGGCTGTCCACCTGTTTCCGAAGACTGCCCCTGGGGCTGCTTCTTTTCTTTTTCAAGAAAAACCTTCGCACCCTTAGAATTGCGGCCAACCATTTTATAAGCCGCCACAATTATTCTTGCCAGCTGACGGGGTTTCTCGGCATCGGGAATTAACGCCAGACCATTGGCCACCTGAAAGTTCACTGCATCCCCTTTTACATTGGCAAGGATAATACCGCAAACTGTCTCAAATGAACCGTTCAGGCGCATACCCAACTCAACCGCCGACTCAGGTCCGTGATCATCTTGAACACGTTTGAGGATCGCAGACAGGTTCGACACTGACGGTGTGCCAAAGCACCGCGAGTAAACCGCTGCAAAAGTCTTACCCCATGTCTCACAGTCAACAAGTTCCGGGGCTAAATCTTTCGGTAAACTAAGCGTAAGAATCCGGTGTTTCTCACCCGGAGTCGTATTAGGAAACACAGCCTCCAGCTGGTCGAATTTCTCGGCAAGCCAGTAAGGAAAATCATCCTTATTTTCTGGCTTTCTGCCCATAACGGAATTCACCAAGACAGGACTGATTTTCAAACCAGCCTGTTCTGCTCGAAGCTGCGCACCTGCGGGGGCTGCGCCATGAATATTACGACCAATGTAATGAACAAGCGCTCTAATCACTCCAACCGCGACCTCATGAAGACGCCGCAGGTCAGCCACATTACAAGTGGTGCGATTAGGATGAGGAGTAAATCCACCCAAAGCGGGCCAATTTGTGCCCGGAATGGATAAGGGACCTAACCTCGGAGCCGTTAAAGAATGGGGTAGGGCGCCACCAAACCAAACTCCGTGCTGCCAAGCGTCAATAGGTACTTCCAGTGCCCTGTACGGAGCATAAGCTGCCGGTACATCCGTGGCAGTGTATGAATGGTAGACACCTGAATTAGCGTCCAAAGCCGGAAATGTTACCCAGGAATAAAACAATTCGTACGGGTACGCATGTTCCGCACTCACCACTAGAACCACAGCCAAGCCTTCCGCGGGTACATTATAACCCCGCAAGTGGTCGCGAACCGCGACGCGGCTATGCTGCGCTATGTCCACGGCCATGTTAGCACAGGAAGTGAAAAAAGACAAAGAACACTATGTAGCACAACTGGGTAGTAATTCAAAGAAACCGTTTTTAGAAAAATTCAAGCTTGAAAAGACCTATCTCAAAAATAGGTAGGTTTTCCGACACCACCGTTTACCGGAAACGGGAATGAAGGTGTTAAGGTCTGAATGATATACTACTCGAGTGTCATGAAATACGGCCAACCAATCCGTTGGGCGCCATGTAGCAGGGTTTCCGTTCTCCCACAGAACTGTGCATAGAGATCTAGAACCTCAGTGAGTTAGGATGATCCAAAAACTCATCTCAGTGTCAGAAATCTCGTTACCTAGCTAGCTACAGTGTCTCATGGATCATTATGGAATGATCCATGTATTAGACAAACCAGAACATGATCTTTAGAATACCTCAGGAGTCGTGGAACACATGAACACTCTTTCGTTATATAATCATTTCAAACCAAAACTGAGAGTCAAAGAACACAAGTGCAAGTTTGAAATATTTATTATTCAATGCAAAGTTCTCAAACGCAGTATCTTGTATAATACCAAAATGCAGATTATAAAAATCAGAGTCAGCAGCATAGTCACTAATCCATAGTAAGCAAAAGGTGCTAGCATGTTATAATGCAATTTCTATAGAAATCTATATCACCTATATTTCGCGCACCCTATCTAGCATATTATATTATATCTAAGAAGGTCTCATTCGGGCTTTAGCAGGGCGGCCCCATACCTCTCAATGTCAGTAGGAGCAGTTCACATCAACCGCTACCAGCTCTCTTCATGCGCAGCACCAAGTGTCTACGTTCATTCCGTGTAACTCTATCTTAAACCCGCTTAGAGCCCAAAATGTTGGCATCAACATTATTTGTGTTATGTCTAATGTGGTGCGAGGATCAAGCCTCCCAGCAACCTTGTGTTAGGTTAATTTTAGAGTGTGCAGCTCTCAGTGTGCAGACAGTTGTACCAAGTGTACCAGGCAAAGCTGATAGCATAGAAATAACATATTATTCTCAAATAAACCACCTCACCGCTTCTAGGGTGAAGGCGACAACAACAAGTATGTGTCGTGTGCAAAACTGAAGCCGAAGGAAAAAAGGCTGTTTAAACATGTAATGCACTCATGCTAACTTAACGCAATATATGTAACGAAGTATCCATATGACAATACTCACTCCCCCCGCCCCCCCAGCAGATCAATCACTCCATCCCCATTGGTGAATTCACAAGAGCCAGAAGAAACTGAGCAGTGAGGAAGATTCTGAGAGATGTCTTTCAGCAATGAAATCCAGATTTGAATTTAGGGGTTACACACAATCTAATCTAGCAAAAGCTGAAACTAAGAATTAGGACAATAGATCATGAGGAAACTCTGTGCGACAAGATACACAACACAGAGTGTAGGAAAACATTGAGACTGGTCACAGACTTCAACGATCTGAGTGGTGTATTCTCCAAAAGTCTCAACAAACACTGGAAGCTTTTAATAGCGGCTGTCACCCTTACTGCTCACATTAATAAGCAACCACAAATCACGTACAGGAGGGGTAGAACTCTGAATACTAGGCTTAGTCCAAGCTATCCAAAAATTCAAAATAGGGACACCTGGTGGTTGCCACTGTGTTCATTGGGGTTTCACAAATGCGACTCTAGCGGTTTCTGCAGATGGGCATCCGACCATAAGAAAGAATTTTCTGGTCCTAACAAAATATTTCACATAAGATCCAACATCACTTGCAACACAAAATGTATGGTCTATGTGCTGGAATGTGTTTGTGGACATACATATGTGGTCAGTGCCATTAGGACCCTAAGAGTGAAAATTGGGGAGTACACCCGGGCCCTCAAACAGCAGGAACCAAGATACGTTTCATAAACTTTTATTCGATTGCCATTTGTTTTTGCAACCATAAAAAGTACAAGAACAGTTAAAAAATGTATACATTAAAAGAAAAAACGTTTTCAGAGTAAATCAATCATAGTATATAAAGGGTATGAAAAACCAGGAAAAAGACAAAATATTAACACTATCTAAAAATGTTGATTACTCATGGTTACGTCGATATTTAATACAAGTTTTTAAGAAGTTAGCTATGAACTTTGCGATAAAGCTTGACTCCAAGGATTGCAAGCACAAGTATGCAGGGTGACATGATCTGAGGCCTATTAGTCTGAGAAGAGGCAAAATCCAAACCTTTCTGGGAAAAGAATAACATTTGCAGAAAAATAAGATATGTATTGTTGATTGGGATGAAGAGTCATCACAGGGACAGGGAATAAGTGTAGAAGACCAGTCTTGAATATTTGGAAAAGTGACTAGCCTGAAAAAGAAATTGAAGCGAAACCTCGTAAGGAGGTACTTTTCATAATTGTTTAAGTAGAAAGTCAGATATGGTTGTATACCCAAATGGGTCTGAATAGCAATGATTTGTGAGTTTGTAGGTTTTGCCAGTTCTGTTGCGCTTCGAAGAGCTCTGAGATGGCTCAGACACAGCTTTTTAAGTTATTTCCTTGAAATGTCTCCCATGCAGGGGGGGTCCAGAAAAAAGTTGCTGCGATCCATATCCCGGCTAAAGTTCCTTATGTATACTAGCCAGGGTATTTTTTCCCAGTTATCGAGGGCAGTGCAATCCAGAATTAAAGAGCGTGTTAGGTGGCACTCCTCTTTGGACCATATACGGTGCCACAGAAGCATTGGATGGCAGCGAATGGGTCCGTAATAAAATCCATACCTAGTTCTGCTAGTGAAGCATAGGTTGGGGCACTAGTTGCTAGGGACAACAGATATTTGGCAAACCCATTTTCTACTGTTTGTAATGGGTTAATTGGGCCGTAGCCCCAAACACCTGCACCGTACGTGGCCACACTGTGGCACTTAGCATAGTATATTTTAAGTAGTTCCGGAGGAGCTGGTTTTCCCAGTTTCCTTGAGAAAGAAACTAGGGCTGATATAGTTCTCTGGAAAAGCAGTTTTTTGCTTGCCACTATCTGCCGCCAACTCAAAGAATCGTCCACCAGGATTCCAAGATAGGGATAAGCACCAGTTCGTTCCAGCTTAGTTTTATTGACAAAGATGGGTTTAGGGTTCTTTAATCTTGGGCCAAGATGCATTACAAATGTCTTTTTAATATTGACTTTGAGCTCCAAAGAATCCATATAGGAACAGTACTTATTGAGTTGCACTTGGAGTTGGGTCAATGTCCTGGCGAAGATGACAGAATCGTCCGCATATAAAAGTGTTGGTATGGGACGATGGTTGACTTGTGGAAGATCCTGGCTCCCTTCTAGCAACGCTGCCTCCAACCCGTTGGTATACAAATTAAACAGGAAGGGAGCCAGTACGCAACCCTGCCTGACCCCCTGTCTAATTTGGAAGTGGGAGGTGAGTTCTCCGTTGGTCCTGTACCTTACTCTCGCCGTTGCGTTCGAGTACAGTGCGGGATCGACTCCCATTTCCTCAAGCAAGGCCCAGAGTTTAGAATGCTGTACACAGTCAAACGCTGCACTGAGGTCAACGTAAATGACAAATAGATGGCCCTTTTTGGCATTCACATACTTTGCGGTCAGGAGAACAAGGTTTAGGGTCTGCTCCACAGTCCCAAGACCCGCCTGGAACCCGAATTGAAGGTCCGTCATGATTTTCTTGGATGTTGCCCACTCTTGAAGACGTACCAATAGTATTCGACCTGCTACCTTTCCAATGGAGTCCAGGAGGGAGATGGGTCTGTAGCAGACCGGGTCATTCCGGTCACCCTTTTTGAAGATAGGGAGGAGAATAGATGAAGACCATGATTCAATAAGGCCTACTGAAGTTACTGCGGCCAGGACCTGGGTGATAAGTGGGGACCAGAGCTCGATGTTGTGAGTAAAAATGTCCACCGGCACCCCGTCCGGGCCAGGGGCCTTTCCTGATTTGGACGCCTTTAGGGCTCTGACTACTTCACCATGCTCAAAACAGATGTTTATTGGATAGGTCTTTGAAACCAATGTGGGGGGTGGAGTGGAATCCCCCTCTGTTTGATTTGTTTGGGTTGTTTGGGAACCGCCAAAATTTCTCGAAAAGTGAGCAACCCATTCTTCTGCTGTCACTGCGATGTCAAGATGTTGAACAGACGGCGAGTCTGACAGAAAGGGGGATTTTACAACTCGCCAAAAGTGACCACTATCCCTTGCTCGACAGCTGTCATGGAGTTGTAGCCACAGGTTCGCCTTGATTTCTTTGGTGCGTTTTGCCCTCTCCTCCTTATAAAGTTTTCTTAACTTGGCTATCTCAGGGAGGTTCCTTGGGGTTATCCGCAGAGCTGCCTTGAGATTGGAAAGTGCTTTGCGGCACCCAGGGTTAAACCAACCCTCAGCCGATGGTTTACGTCGATTTGTTCGCGTTAGTTCCTCTTTTATTCTTCTCAGGATCCTGCCAAAGCTATTCAGCACTGATTGGGGCGAAGAGCTTGGATTTAGACAATCAATTACAGAGAGGTTGGCTTTTTTAAGAACCTGTTCTGTCACTGCGTCAGGATCTATTTTAGCCCACTTTACTGAGAACCCGTTCACTTTGTCCATTTTTAAGGATTCTTGTGTTAAAAGGCTTCTAGCGTTTGTATATAATGAAACAACTTTTGGCTGTATTAGAATTCTATTTGGGAAGTGGTCACTACTAATGTCCGTGCCTGTGGAAAAATTTTGCAGTTGGCCCCTTAAACTCTGTGAGCAGAGAATGAAATCAATTGTGCTTGATAGACCCCTGCCATGAAATGTTGGGGAAAAGTCAAGTTGTGGATGTACTAACTGGTTTGCATAATCCAGCTCTAAGGAAAAAAAGCTTTAATTAAAAAGTTTCACATTTGTAGAGTGTGCGAAATGAGCCAGAGGGCTATCAGTCTCATCAATCAATCCACAGTTCCCATTTGTGTAATTAGGACATATTGGGATATTAAAATCACCTCCCCAAATGATGTACACAATGTGAGATGTTGGTTTGTTCAGCTGTAACTTTAAAAAAGTGGTAATTTCATGTACCATCCGCGAGCAGTCTGATGGCAAGAGATTGTTATACAAATTAACCAAAAGGTAAACAAAACTGTTATTGAAGTGGATGCTTAGGATTTGGTAGCAGGCTTCTTCTTTTAAGCTTGTAATTGTTGTAGAAAGAAGAGTATTTGTTACGTAGACCGCTAGCCCTCCCTTGGGTCTCCCGAACATGCCCTGTGTGGCTAAGATGGTAAAGGCTTTATAGCCCGCCAAGTGGACAGGAACGGTTGACCAGGTCTCCTGAAAACATACTATATGGTTCTCAGTTATTGTATCCACCCATGTTTGCGAATTAATTTTGGAACGAAGACCCGCAATTTTCCAAAATAGGACAGATAGTGTCTTCTCTTTAGATGTGGTGAGGTGACATATTTGATTGTGTGATGTAACTTTGATAGTATCACCTGTATCAATTGTTTGCAAGGTGCTAGTCTGTCCTAGGATTTGAAAAGGGAAATTTAGACCCACTGTCAGGGAGGCTGGCAAGTCGGGAGAAGTTATGGGTTCCTCTGCTGCAATTCCTATAGAAATATGAGGGGAGGGAGGGGATGGAAGGGTTTGGGCACAGGTGAAAAGAGTAGGTATGGGATTAGAATTTACAGGAGAAATCTCCAAGGTTCTCTTTAAGGTTTTCTTTAAAGCCTCAGATAATCTGGGGGTCCTCTGGGCCTGGTTGTTACTATGTGGACTGGCTAACGGTCAGTCGACCATTTCCAAGCAGTCGTACCTGTTTCTAGTTGGGATTCCTCGCCATCCTGCCATGGGGGCCTGTTCTCTAATTGGAAGCCAGGACCGAGGTTCCCACTCCCTACTGATGTTTCTATGGGTATGCCAAGGTTCCTCGTAATTCCAGGTCCTCTCTGGAGGTTGTTCCCAATTTTGGGCCATCAAATACTGATTGTTGAATGTCGGGGGGTAAAAAAAGGAAAGACGGTAAGCGTCTATCCCCCCACTATTAGCTAGGGCTGGCCATGAGCAGATATAGTCGACTGTGGCTGGATCTTCGCAGTTGACTATAATACAGTCACCCTGGATGGTTTTAAGTTCTGACCCTACCCACGGGACTCTGCGTACAGTGGAAATTCTGCTGGTGTATGCAGATTGAGTTGGTCTATTGATGTTAAGCCACTGTAAAACCTTATTTTGAAGGGACCAAGATGGTTCCTTGGCAGATTCCGGTAGCTCAGGGACTCCTGTGAGAATAACGGTGTAGGGGGATGCTTCTCGCGGAAGGTGGATCGGACGTCTTGTCCTACGCCCCTTTTCCCCGTCACCTAATGCATTTGACAAGGGGTGCTGAGGTACTAAGGATGGGGTTGGTCTCTGGGTTAGCAGGTGAGGAGGACCCTTTTCAGGGGGGGCTGGGTTGGACAGGATTGTGGGGGTGCAGGCTGAGTAAGAGTAGTGCACTTAGTCTTATCCTTATCCTCAATCCCACTTCCAGAGATTGGGGGAGCGGGGTTTGTGGTTTCTTATGGTTGGGTTGAGTGATTTGGGATTTTGTTACTTTTAACGAATTGGTTTCACAAGTTTTATGGGCCCCTTGGGTACCAGCAGTTAAGGAGGTGTCCTTGGTAAACCCTATAATTGGTTGGCCCCCACTAGGGAGACTGAGTGGTTTTTGGGTCAGTTTTGCTAGCTGTTTTTCGATGGTCATTATGCTGCGTTCAAGGGGTTGAAGATGATGCTTAAGAATTTCCCTAAAACTTGCCAGGAGCTGAGTATTTTCACTACATAGAGTGCAGGCCTTCCCGGCTGTGAGCGGGATAGGTAAATCAGCAGATGAGTCTGTTAGATTGATAGGTTGGATGTTTGAGTCATTAGGAGGTTCACATAATTTTCGGTGATTTGATCTGTCTTTATGGGTTGTGGCAGCTTTAGGATATTTTGAATTTGCTAAGTTCTTGTCTTTTCCTTGCTTAGGGACGGCACCCTCTTTTTCCCCTATTTGCTGTATTTGAGTGCCCGGATCCTGGGAATGCAGTAGCTGAAGGTCTGGAGTGTTTTCCAGATCGCCTGTGGTTTCCGCGTCGGAAGTAAGATTCGAGACAGAGAGGTCAATTGATTTCGGTATTGAGTGAATATCTGCCAAAACATTTAACTGGGGTTTTAGTGATGATATTAACGTTGGAATGTCTGAAGATGGTTTTGACGGGGTTTGGGCGGATGCAAGAGGACCCATGGATGACCTTCTAGCTATTGCGAGTTCTTGCGATACCCTTCGCTCAAGTAAGGATATACTCAGGTTAATGGTTTCATTTGTTCTAGAAATGAATTGGTCGATTGGGCCAGTAACCAGAGCATTAGCCATGGCCGTCTTGCTTCTGCTCTCCCGGGTCATAGTACGTGGACCTGGGGATCGACTTTGTAGAATAGTAAGTCTTCTGGCTCAAACAACAAAAAGTGAGGCTAGTAAAATTGCCTGGTAGTCGAGGATCACCTTACCAGATGCAGATGCAGGAGCCAAGGGGGATGGCCCAGCCCAGCCTTGAACAGTCTAGAACGGGCTAAAACAGGCCCGCCCTTGGCTCGGGCTTCGCCCGGCGTCCCGCGAGACGGGGCCGATGCTGGTTTTAAGCGCCACCTGGCGCTCCCCGGTGACGCCGGACCCCGCAAGGGCTTGTGGGTGTTGTAGTTTTGCCCCTCACCGGTCTCCTCTTGGCGGCCCCGCTCTTGATGGAATAACAAGCGGCCGGGCAGCGGGAGACTGGCGGGCGGGTCCGGCCAGAAACGAGGGTTCTGCAACAGAGTTTTGGCCACAGATTTCCGAGGCTGCAGCTAGGGCGAGTAGCAGTTCAAAGGAGGTTCGCCCGCTCGGTGGCGCCGATGCTGGTTTTAAGCGCCACCTGGCGCTCCCCGGTGACGCCGGACCCCGCAAGGGCTTGTGGGTGTTGTAGTTTTGCCCCTCGCCGGTCTCCTCTTGGCGGCCCCGCTCTTGATGGAATAACGAGCGGCCGGGCAGCGGGAGACTGGCGGGTGGGTCCGGCCAGAAACGAGGGTTCTGCAACAGAGTTTTGGCCACAGATTTCCGAGGCTGCAGCCAGGGCAGGAAGCAGTTCAAAGGAGGTTCGCCCGCTCGGTGGCGCCGATGCTGGTTTTAAGCGCCACCTGGCGCTTCCCGGTGACGCCGGACCCCGCAAGGGCTTGTGGGTGTTGTAGTTTTGCCCCTCGCCGGTCTCCTCTTGGCGGCCCCGCTCTTGATGGAATAACGAGCGGCCGGGCAGCGGGAGACTGGCGGGCCGGTCCGGCCAGAAACGAGGGTTCTGCAACAGAGTTTTGGCCACAGATTTCCGAGGCTGCAGCTAGGGCAGGAAGCAGTTCAAAGGTGGTTCGCCAACTCATACTCAATGTCACTGTACGTGTGAGAATATCCCTCTCAAGGCCAACACAAATGTTTTCTTTTCTATGGCAATGACCTGATTGAACCCAGCCTCAGGGGAGGGAATAGGGAACTATGACTAAGACGTTCAAAGGCGACTTGGATAATGCGTCTGAGAACGTTTGAACAGAGTCTAAACTGCGATCAGGAAATGCATTATTTCCTGGGCGACTGAAAGCAGCACTATCTATATTACGGATACTTCCTGTAACAGATCTTTCATGTCTAGAATACTGTCAGCAAATTCTGCCTTGCCACATCATTCGCACTTAAGATTGCGAATACCAGTATTGAATGCGCCGAACTACATGTTAGGGTCAGACTGTGTATGTGTTGTTCTACTTATTTCACCTATTTTTGAATGGATCTACTCCATCATGTACTGTATTCCATGTTATATGATGCACATTTGAGAATCTACCTATCCCACACCTTTGATACACATTTTTAACAACTCTCTTGGGACTGTCTCATGACGAAGCCCATCTAATGTATTCACTGCCTTCCCGTATAGCATATCACAATATCTAACGTTACAGTACTATCCGTTATAAACTGTTATTCATGTCATGTGTCAGTTTGAATAACTAATTCTGATTAACCTTGCATATATTTACCACGCTCAAATTGATGGCATGTATACAATATTTGCCCTTATACTTCTGTCCCTGATGACACCTGCCTAACCTGGCATTACAATGATATACTATTGGTGTATGGACAGACGCACCTCTTTGCGTGTAAGACAATAACTATGACATATTGGAGACTTTTTAAGAGTGGAGTTTCCGAACATGTATTAATTTCTTTTTTACTATTTTGAGTCAAATGTCCAACGTTACTGAAATCTTCCTATATTTTGTTAATGATGTTTGGTCAACACACTATGGGTCGACCACACTCCATACAATATGTCTCTAAAATGACTTTATTGAGCTTTCTTCACTCCTCGTCCTTTTCCTTTTTGATTGGAATTTACATACACTCAAATTTTCCAATTTAAAATTTTCTATTTTCAAACAAGCACTTAAAATTACTTTTGGTCTCACAGAAGACCTTGAACGCACGCTTTGCATGCTACAGTTGGGCGCACGCAGTAAATCCCACATGAGGTTCCAGTCTGCCTCACATTTACACTGGGATGCACGGTCAAGTAATTTTGTACAAAGCAGGTACTTATATGCTTCCGGGTCGTGTCATCTGATTTGAGACGCTCTATCATTAAAAATTTATGATAGAGTCGGCTTAATATAGCACGACTAATCTAGAGGTTCTTTTATTTTGTTTTTGACTCATTCACAGCTTTCTCTCGCCTTATTTTAATTGAGATTGGCACACATGGGTTATCGGACACTGGATCAATACAGCGTATGCCGTACTCTGCTTGGATTTTAAAATTTGAAAGCATTGACCCCGTGAATGGGTCATTGGCCATTTTCTGACACCCTGAGTAAAGGTAAGATTATGACACGGATAGTGAATGGAATAGATAGCGTATTGCCACTTGGTGCACTGTAAGATTGTAAACACTAGTAAAACTAATGTGAGCTATTATTTTCCAAACTCACACTGCAGAGAGCTTAGGATTCAAATTCTGATTATTCGTGTTGGATTACTCATGACCTACCGGGTCGGAATTATCACCGGTTTTTAGGTGAGAGTCTTGTATTAGTGCCTCCATCATTCTATCTTTAGACATAATATGATAATATCTGTGTTCTTGGCATATACACAGGGGTGCTTATAATAACTGGATCACATACCTTTCATTTCAGGTCTAAGAAACCCTTTCCCTTATTACTGGTAGGCTGCTCCACGATTCGTGACAGTTGGTTGTAAGTCCTTATTTCGTTCCACTTGCACAATTTCTGTCATGTTACACTTAGACTTGCAAGGTCTGTAGCAAATTATAGAATTCCCACAATCCCATACTCTCTTTTCAGACCTATTCACCTTGCAATAGGCTTTCCCATTGGTGTTATTTACCACCACCACTTGACTCAGCACTGCACACATTTTTTTAATTGGTTTGGATCAAAGTCCACCTGCACTATTGAGACCGTTTGTCTGCTAAACCAACAGAGTTCCCATTGGTGACTTTTTCTCTACTCCTTCCTTTTGAACTTTTCTAGAACTCTGGCGCTTCTCCCCACAATCAGGATCACTCCTGGTACACCTTTGAATGTAATAAGTTTGAGGGTATGTTTTAAATTGCTTGCATATCTATTTTGACACGTTATTTCTATGTTGTTTCCAGTCCTGAAGAAGTCATGGGTTTAACACCGTATTGGCGAAACACGTGTTGGCTGGCTTGTTGTACAAAACACTATTAAAGGCAAACACTTCAAAAAGACACCATCTGTCTCCATCCTTGACCAACAGAATTGTGTTGTACTGTACTTCACTCACATGTGAGTGCATAGGACCTGTTGTTATGCATAGCTGGACCCTAGGGTCTATATTTTGAGGGTTTAGTTTTTTTTACCCTCACCTGTGGCACAGCATTTATTTGTTTCTTGTTGTTATAATTCACGCTATTTGGCAAGTGCCGGGTCAGATATCCTGTGAGAATCAATACTCACATTTTGTCTGCACATCTCTAAATTTGGCAATTGAAAACTCAACAACAGATGGCATAATTTATATGGCCATAAAGAGTGCAATAAACAAACGAGCCACCAGTTATCATGGGAAGCGGACATTGACGGATATAAGGGAAAAAAGGGCAGTCAGCCCTAATTGCATCGTATGAGGCCCATAAAATATAGCCCTACCTGAGTCAGACCTTGGGTTAGAAATGCCTGAAAGAGATCAAGAGGGCCAGGTTGGTGCTCCTGCGGATAAAAGAGTTAAATCAGGAGTGGAAATCACTGTCACACATTGTCCGTTGTAGACTTTGCAATTATAGAGAGGAGCCCCTGTTGCATCTCATAAGCTGCTGCCCAATCTTGCCACAACAACAATGCAAATTACTGAGATCAATTTTCCTGTCTACAGGGACTCAGACATGTGTTATGGCAGTATCAACTCTCTTGTCTAGCTCTGCCTTCATGGATCTTGCCAAATTTGAAACATTTATGTCCGAGACAAGAACCCTGCTGTGTGAAGCCAAGTGACTAGGTGCCAACAAAAATAAAAGGGTCGCATCTGTTCTACTCAGTTGGAAGGCACAAGAAGATAAAAAAAACTAGATGATGCATGAAGAAATGTAGTAGCTTCATGAACCCACAAAGGTATACGTTTATTAAAGTCAGTCCGAAAATCCGAGGTGCCATTTGAAGGGTGATAACCAAAATACCGGAAAAAGCAAAGGAGACATTGAGTTGAATAGTAAGGCCAGACATTCTGCTCATTCTGGCTAACCCATGCAGAGAACCCCGTCGCAATCTTAGTTGCAGTAACACTAACAACCTCACCAGTGTAAAGATCTCCCAGTTGTCTGCCTCCCCAAATCCACCCCGTCTTAAATGTGTACTACTTAACTGCAGGTCCGCCAGTAAATATGCCACCGATATCTTCGACCTCATCCAACACAACGATTTAGACATTATCATCCTTACTGAAACTTGGTTAAATTCAGCTTCCACTCCCATCCTAGACCTCCTAGTACACCCCACTCATGATATAATTAGGCTTGACAGAGATCTGAAACTGGGTGGGGGACTAGCATGTATTCACTGAAACACACTCTCGATTTCTCAATCAGATTCCTTGAAGCCTACCTCCTGTGAATACCTCTGTCTCACTATATCAAATATGAACCTACCTGTCTGCAAACTTCACACCTTTTATCACCCCCCCCGGGCGACAATCTCCCTTTCACTGAGCAACTAATGGAAATCATCTCTAGTAATGTTGACTCAGCTATATCACAAATCTTCCTTGGTGATTTCAACCTTCACTGGTCTAACACCAATGACCCGCTGTATCCTGCATTAAATCTTTCTCAACCGATCAAGATCTTACTCAGCACTGTATCCAACCTACTCGTAACAAAGGAGAAACGTAAGACTTCATTATCTCTAAAGAGCAGTCTATCTCCTTTGAGTACATCACCCCCTGTGACTGGTCCGACCATCACTACATCCTCTTTTATATCAACAGGGAAGTATTGATGAGAAAGTTTCAACCTCTAAAAGCTAAGATCTGGAAAAGGGACTTAAAAGCTATAAACTCTGACAATCTATCTGTCCACTGTAAATTTGCCCTCTCCTCTCAAGCGGACATATTTGAGGTACATTCGCTCACCGACGGTTACAACTCAAACATCTCCAACATCATGGAGAATATTGCTCCACTCCAACTAAAAAATGCCTCAACAAAAATATCCAAACCTTGGTATAATGAAAACCTAAACTCAGAACGCCGCAACCTTAGGGTATTTGAACGGTCATGGTGAGTCAATCCCTCCTCGGACCAACTAAAACTCCTTAGAGATGCCAGGAGCCCATACAACAAGCAAATCAAGAGTGCTAAGGCGACCTACTTCAGACATCAATTGGATCAAGCTGCAAACCATCCCAAGAAACTCTTCGAACTGGTCAAACAACAATTTGTCGTTGGGTCTAACCAACCTGATCCTGGTGGCAACCCACCTTCCTGCGATGATCTTGCCGCTTTCTTCACGGAGAAATCTCGAACCATCTCCATTGACCTAGCCGCTAAGAAGGCTTTACTTCCGTCTCCCACTACTACCTCACCCACTGACTCCTCTGTGAGGTTTAAATCGTCCTCCACAAATCCTAAGAACAATGCATCATGGTGTACCTTTACCACCTTTATCGAATATGATATCTTCAAGATTCTTCAGAATATCAAACATTCAAACCACTTCAGCGACCCATTGCCCCCTTTTATTTTAAAAGAAATCAAGAATGCTGTGATCCCCACATGGACTAGGATTGTTAATGCTTCCCCAGCACAAGGCATGATTCCTGAATGCCTCAAAGCAGCTCAGGTTACACCCATACTAAAAAAAACTAACGCTGACAAATCAGATCTCAATAACTTCCACCCCATTTCCAACATCCCCACCTTAGCAAAACTACTAGAAAAATGTGTGCAATCTCAACTCTGTGCCCACATTGAGAACTTCCAACTCCTAGACCAGCACCAATCAGGTTTTAGGAAGTGGCACAGCACCGAATCAGCTCTCACTCACGTATTTTATAACATGCTAATTTGCTCGGCCAAAATGAATCCTGCCTCCTGATCCTCCTCGACATGTTTCTCATCCTTCCTTCAGCACATAACTCAAAGAGTCAGGCAAACCACTCTCTCCCCCAGCCCTCTCCCGTACTCATGGGGGTCCCCCAAGGATCCGCTCTATCTCATATCCTCTTCAATCTTTTCTTGGAACTTCTTGCTCACTCCCTAAATTCCATGAACATTCTCTTCCACATGTATGCGGATGGCACACAATTATATTTGAAAATCTCTTCCTTGGAAAACATCATCTCACTTAACACTATCTTAATTTTTACTCAAAACTGGTTAACGGAGAAGCATCTACTACTCAACACCTCTAAAACGGCATTCCTGCTCATCTCCCACCCGAATCACATCCCCAAGTTAGACCTCTGTCTGTGCCACCTCATTGCTTACAACTGTGCGCCTCTTATCGTAGACGCAGCCAAGTCTCTCGGTATTACTATGGACAAGCACCTGAGCATGAAAAGTCACATCAGCAATGTATGCAAAGGAGCCAACCACTTGATGAGAACTCTAAGAAATATCCAACCTTTCCTTCCCCCAAATGATTTCAAGCATGTGGTTCAAGCGCTTGTCTTGCCGAGGTTAGACTACGGCAGTGCTACCCTCTGTGGCCTTCCTAAATACGTTATGGCTCCACGAAGGGCTGCACTCAACTCAGCTGCTAGACTGGTTACGAATTCTAAGCAAAAGACCATATATCACCAGTCCATAAATCCCTCAATTGGCTTCCCTTTGAAGCACAAATTCAATTAAAGTTTGTGGTTCTCACACACTAAGCCCTTCACCTAAATACTCCTACGTACCTTGCAGAAAAACTGACCTTATCCTGTGGAGTAAGAGCCTCAAGAAGTGCCTCATCCCTCTTCCTGAAACCTCGTATCTTTAAGAAAAAGAGAAGTTGCCACCGAGCTTTCTCCGGAGCTGCCCCTAAGATTTGGAACTCTCTCCCACCGGAAATTCGCAGAATCTCCTCATTGACGGCGTTCAAAGGGGAAGCCAAAAGATTCCTTATGAACAAATTCATACTCTGCGATAGACCTTACTTTTCTCCCCACCCACCTAACTGCCCAGCCACACCTCCAAGGCTACCAGCAAGTCTGAGTGGCTGGCCTCCTTTCCTTAGAGCCCATATCATTTCCTTACCTCTGTCTAACACCTAAGACTTTTGAAAATCAGTTCATCTGCTGGGTCTGATGGCTTAGTGGACTATTGCATCCAGGGGCTCATTACAACGTCGGGTGGTAAGCCTCCTCCCAACAGTCAGAATTTCCAGGACCGTATCGGAGCACTCGGTTGTTGTACATTCCGACAGCCTGATTACAATGTTCGCGTCGGAATGTAAACCGAGCGGTCATTCTGAATTGGTTCCGAGTGACTTCCGGAGTATTCGTGTCGGTCGAAACTGTATTGTACACCCCTATGGACAGAGTTTCTGCCCTCTGGATTATGATGTCGATTTCCAACAGCCTTTCCATGTCGGCCTCTCCAACATGGAAAGGCTGTTGGAAAGTGACTTTGGGGGCCCCCTGGCAGGGTCCCCTAGGCCCCCGTGGCCTACGGTTGATGGCCGGGAGGGCCCTGTAAAACCCTGCACTTTGAGGTGCCTGCAACAAGGTGCAGGGTTTTCCCCAAACACCACATTTCCCCATAGGAGCCTGTGTTACGGCCGGTTGTTGGGCAGAACACGAGCTCCCATAGGGAACAATGGGACTCCAACCGAACAGTATCGCTTCGTAAGTTGCTCGGGCCCAATTCCAATTTGGTATTGGGCAAAGGCTTCCACCATCATCATAATGAGTGTAGGGGCCTGTGTTCAACCTCAAGGTCGGGACCATTCATCCTTCTGTGGCCAATACAATGAGTACCATTAATCTGGGTAACAATAAAATCTGTTATTCAGCGCTAATATACCCTTCTGGGTGAACGTGCGCTTCACAAATACACATTGGGGCAGATTTACAAGCCCCTTGCACCAACTTTATGATGCTGTTGTGTCATTTCTTGGAAACAGCGGCGTCATAAACAATGCACCACGATGCAACATATTTACACCTTGACAAATCTAGGGAGATGCGTCTCATTGTAAAGCCCTGCACTACATTATACCTGTACCAACTTTACGCTGCCGATGCGTCACTTCTGGGACGCAGCAGCTTCGTAAACAATGTACCATGATGCAACATATTTACAACTTGACGCATCTTATGTTTATGCTTTATCCGTTTTTAGCGCAAGGTCATTTCCTCACTATCTTCAGAAATCAGCAAGGAAGAATGTCAGCACATGATCAGGTCAACCTTACCTTTTCCCCTTCTCTGTGATGCAGCTCTCAGTGGCACCTAGCGCCTTAAAAACACAGACATAAAAAACTTCTTCTGGGTGACTAATAATATTGACTAAAAGCATTTAATTTGGTTCAGCTCCGGAACTACACCAGTCGCTCAATTGCGCGTGAGCACTCCCACACCTGTGAAAAAACAGGCTTTTTGCAGACCAGGAAATTCAGCTTATATTTTGCACTGGAGCTTTTAGCAGCTACTACAAAGCAATGTGATGATTGTCGTGCTGACGATTAGTGCTTTACTAGATAAGGGATAGATATGAGTTGTGATCAGTACTATTGAACTTTGGATTCGATTGGAGTTAAAAAAAAATGCTGTTGTTAGGGAAATCTCACCAGCAACATGCCACTGCCCACTCTTTATGATCACCACTTCCACGTCCACTAGATATAGATAAATGTGCAGATCCAAAGTCACAAGCATATTTTGTGTTTGCACATTAGAGCATGCATACTTCAATTTATTGCTTACCGCTGTATGCCAGAATATCATGTACAAATGTACAGTGCCCTAGAAATTATTTGCAAAATGATCGTCCCTTGGACGTAGATTTTTTTAAATCAACTACAATGGTGAGCTTTTTTGTAAATGATTTTTAGGACACAATATTTATGTTACATGATAATCTGACCATAATATACCGATCCCGTGCCCCACGCACACAAATTGACATGACCCTGTGGGGAACACCTGTGTGCACCACTTTCTATTCATAAATAATCTAAACTTGCTGCTGGAACCAGGAACGAAACAAACTTAGACTGATGTCTGAAGTGAGACGTTTGATGCACTTGTGCTTTTACTGTCTTTGCAAAATTAAATGTAAATAGCACACCAATATTTTCAGCCAGATGATTAGCATACAGGATTAATTTTTTGAAACTTTTCTCATATTCCTACAAATTTTAAATGGCTTAGAGCCCGCTTATTACTGTTTTTCCCACTCAAATTCAACTTACGTGAGCAGAATTGTAATTTTATGCACCAAATTCCCAGTTCTGGTTTATTGAATCTAGAGTGGTGGAATTTTCCATGCAGACAATGCAGATGCAGATTTAGGACCAGATGTATGACCCACCAATTTGCGACTGGCAAAGCAAATTGGGATGTATAACAGTGTCTGTTTGTGATTCCTAATGGGGTCGCAAATTGCATGCCTCACGAATATTAATGAGGCAGGCGGATTTTGCAACTCCATTAGGATTGGCTAGCACTCCCAGGGATGGAGGCCTACTGGGGGCAGTAGACCACCATGTCTGTAACTGCTTGAAAATAATGCAGTCCTGTTTTTTTATGTTTTGCACCTGCGGTTGCAGTGCACAGCACTGCACGCGCAGGTTGAGACCTCTTGAAAGGGCTTTAGAAAGCTAACCACGCGCTTGTGGGTGTGGTATAGCTTTGGCCTGCTGTTATTGGCTTTCGCGTGCTTTTTTTATAAATACAGCACGCGATTGGGCAAAGGCAGACGCATGTCCTGCCTTTGCTCCTCCCATTCCCACTGGTGGCCAGCATGCGCAGCAGCGCGCGTTTGCTTCGCTGCCCCTGCCGTGCTCCCTACCCCCGCTCCTCTGTGGTGCGCGAGCACCACAAGCTCTCTTCTTGCTCCTTCAGATCTTGACGCGAGGCCCTAACTCCCCCACCCCCCGTTTCCGGGAGCTCGGCACGTGCTTCCTCTAGTGTCTCTAAAAATCTAAGGTTATGTGTTCATGAATATTATTTCCATCTCCCTGGACCTCGCACACCCTCCTCTACAAACAAAGGGGGCGCTTCCACACATTTTTTGCAAGGGTTGTCGCTCCTCCCAGCAGCCATCCTGCTGTTGGTGAGAGGGAGTTTTCTTGACAGGGTGGGGGTGGCAGCACGCGATGTAGGGGCCGGGATTCCCTTCAGGGATGTCAGATTTCAGCTGGAGACGCGCATTAGCTCTGAATGCTTTTCACCTGTGCTGCCATCGGCTGTCAGCCACTTAACTAGCCTTTGTGTTTGTCACCCCATAAATGTGGGTGTGCGTGGCTCCGTGCAGAAGGGTGCATGTGTTTCTGAGAGTCATCGAGTGTGTGTGGGCTCTCTTCGAGCATGTGTCTGAGTGGGTGTTTCTGTGCGAGGGTTGTGTTTGGCCGATGAAGTATGCGTGAATGTTTTAGAGTCTCGTGGGAGCCTGCATTTTGATTGTCGCTGCTTTGTGATTGTGTATATGCATCGTTTAGCATGTGTGATTGTCAGTGAGCCAGGGCCGGTCCTAGGATTTGTGGGGCCCCGGGCAGGATAGGAACATGCGAGGCCCCTCTAATTTGCATAAAATGTAATGTCGCAGGAAGTGACGTCATAGGAAATGTCAACTGACCATTCATCTTCTGGCACTGTTAAAGCAGCTTCGCAAGAAGCTACTTCTCTTATGTGGATATCACTGAGATGGCTACAAATATTTGCCCTAATAGATATTCAGTGGGTCTTCAGCTGACTCCCCGGTACTCCAGTTGCACCAGTGAGGTTCATGGTTAAGGCATTTGGTTTTACCAGGCAGGGGCATCAACATAAAGGTTTACATGCTACCTTCACTGCTCATCTCTCCCCAGCATCATAACGTTTTTCACTGGTTCTGCCCCATTTACATCCTCTTTCCCTTTTCATCATTCTGAACACTCTTTTCGCACTGGTTTTGCGCCTCTTACATCCCCTTTTTCCATTCATGCTCTACTCGTATTCTCATTGCTTCTTCAAGCCAAATTTTATGGATTTTGCCACTCTTAAATTAATAGCTCTGCTATCCCCAGCTTTGTCGCTCCTCTTTCTCGTTAAGTCCCTCATATATCCACCTTATTCCTCCATGCTGTATGCCTCATCTCTCTCCCTGCCTCCTACTTTTCTCATTGATTCTGGCATTCTACACCCATCTCTCACCCTTCCCTCTCTCTTCACTGTATAAGGTGTCTTGATTGTTCCGTCTTTCTTACATCTATCTCCCCCATCCATGTACTGCCCTTCACCTCTCAATTCTTCCTCCACCCTCCTAATGCTTTTTTGCTGGTCTGACCCCTTAATACCCACCTCTCCTCTTTGATCCCACTGCCTCTTACATTGTCTTATTGTTTCTTCCTCTCTTACATCCGCATCTCCCTTCCACACTTTACACTTCACTTTATCTCTGGTACAGTCTCACTAGTCTTGCTCACTAATTCTGTCTCTATTACACCCACCTCTTATCTACCTGCAGAACCCTTCATCTATTCACAGCCTCTAACCTTCTCTCACTGGTTCTACCTCTCTATAATATACCTCTCCCTGGCTCTCTCCCACAGCCTCTTACTTGCTCCTTGTTTTCCTACCCTCTTACATTCATCACTCACCATTCCCTTTCCATGACACTTAAGTTCTCCTGATGGTTTGCTTCCTTATATCTACTTCTCCTATCCAAGCACTGCCTTTTCACCTTTCATCTTTCTCTCCAGCCTCAACTGTGTTCACTGGTTCTGTCCCATTTATGTCCACCTCTCCCCTCCATGCTCTACTCTTTAAGTTTTATCTCTCTCTCACCTCTACCTTCCATTCTCTGTTTCTGCTCCTGTAGGTTCAGCTTCCCCCCCTACATGCACTGTTATTCACCTGATTGCTACCTTGCTACACCTCTTGTGCCAGGGCACAGTACAAGGCCCCTGCAGCACAGGTGGGCCCACAACATTTCAGGGGACCCCCAACCCATGAGGGGGCTCCCATTCAGCTCAGGGCCAAATGAATATCTGTGAGATGTGGGTGTCTCAGGGCCCCATTATCACATTCTGCAGAGCAGGACCCCATTGTTTTGTGTTACACCTCTGCTAGTGTTACTTTACATCATTCTCTACCCTCCCACTCTCCCAAAGTATCTTACCTTTCATTTTTGCATGCTTTTCCTTGTACCTAACCAAGACTCTTCCCTTCTCCCATTGATTCTGCCATTCATACACATCACTCCTTTTCCATCTCCCTTAAGTGTCTTGTGCTTTATTGCTGTTTTGCCCCTCATGTTCAGATCTCCCCTCTTTGCTGTATTCTATCATCTCCCCGCCTCTTCCCTTCTTTTATTTATCTTCTTTTAGATGTGCCTCTCCTTTTATACTACTATTAAAAGTAAAAGAGAACACCAGACGTACAGATGCACCCAGGAACATGAGAATTAGGGATTTCAGATGCGAACAAACATGTATATAACTTGGGTGTATCTTGGAGGGTTCATTCACTCCCAGGGGCGGCGCTAGGCTCATGGAGGCCCTGGGCAGGGAGCGAAGGTAGGGGGCCCCGGAAGAGGGGGTCTGGGCGGGGCGGAGCGCGGAGGCCAGTGAAGAGGGGTGGGTGGGGGGTCAGGGTGTTTGGAGGTGGAACAGAGCCGGAGGCCGTCAAATCCCTGCCAGGGGCCACCACGCAAATATGTATCCATCCTCAAAGGATTATTACATTAAGGATATATATTGGTGTGGTGGCCCCTGGGGTTTGGTGGCCCTGTGCAGGTGCACAGCTTGCACATGCCTAAAGCCGGCCCTGTTCACTCCACCCCAGGTGGTAGCGATGGATGTGGGGTCACCCCTCTGTCCCTCCCCCTATCATAATGTTATCATCTCTATTCGTTCACACACCCAATTGTTCATTCTTCCTCCGTTTCATGTAAATTACATGAAAGTAAAAATCACCAAGCGCTTATACTCAACTGGAGTTACTACTTATGTTTAACTGTTTTTATGTTCCTTTTGAATGCACATGCTTGTTTGGAGAAAAAAAATACAATAAAACGGAACTGTTAAAAAAAAGAAAAATAACCTTTTTCTCCGTTTTCTTCTCTTCTCCCCTTCCCTTCATTGAAAGTGAGCGGCACCCATCTTGACATGAGGTCACTTGTTTTTGTGTTGTGAGCCCTGCAGGATGCTCTGCTTTACATTGATGCAGGGGCAGGGCTCACTTCACACCTAATGCCAGTTCAAGCATCTGCCTAGCCGCTGTTATCATGCAGATGCGGCGATTAAGAAAAGAGAAAAAGGTGCTGGCAAAGGGCGGCCAGAAACCCAGCCCTGCCCTGTCTGCTGCAGCTGAAATGGATGCAGGAGTCACATTACCCTTTCAGCCCATGGCAGCAGGGCACAGGTGAGGGGGCCCCGCCTTGGGCCTTGCACGCTGTACGATGGCTGCAAAGGCCAAGGGAGAGGGCTATCCATCTGAAATTCGTACAATGGCGCATTTTTAAAAGGATGATGGACTCGTGGGGGGGCCCGTGGCAGTTAGAAGGTCGTGGGGCCCTGGGAAGCTGCCCATACTGCTCATGCCTAGCGCCGGCTCTGCAGTGAGCGACACTCTATCAGCTTGTAGGCCCCTGTGTATGTATGTGTCAGTGCATCAGTACTTTCAATAAATTGTGTCTGTGTGTTGTGATTCCTCTAAGGACAAGAATGACTGTGAGAAAGGCCACGTTTACTCCATTGCTTAGTGTATTCGCTTGTCTGTGGTTTGTACTGTCTGTTGCTTGTAAGAGTGTGGTCGAGAATGATGTGTAAAAACATCCTGTAAAGACACACCTACAAACCAAACATAATTAATGGAAAATTCAGAATGCAAATGCAGCATATGGATAACGTGTCAGGGAAGTGTGTGTATAAGGACACAAGCATGCACTATATCAAGATAGTGGCCCCTACCCCATCCACCACAACCTCACCCTACAGGCCCTTGCATCCTGCACCACTGAGGTGTATTTTTTGTCTTAAATTAAAACAGGATTTGTTGAGCTGCCAGGCAGAGCCGTAATCTCATTTTTACAAGCGAGTGGCAAGCAGCTAAATCTGCAGTTCTGAGGTGGGAGTAATATTATACAGCGCGCAGAAGGCTGCCCACGTCCCACCATCTGCTCGTGGGCAAGAGTGAGCCTCTGCCTGTATCAAATGCACAAATAATACCATTTACACAGTGCGGTGTGACTGAGGTGCACTGACAGCTGTGCTTGGGTGCTAGCACCTTGATAATATGAAGCATTACACGCACGACTGATGGGGCTGAGCTGTGTGGGTCCGATCACTTTAGTAATGCGGAGCTGTACAGATTAGAGTGGGGTGCATTAACAGAGCTGTTTTCGGGCCTTGACACTTAAGGAAGGGCTGCTACAGGTCATGTTTATTTAGGGAGCATTGGCAAAGCAACGAGTGGATCCGAGTACTGGAATAGCAAAGGCATTGCAGGTCAGGATTGGGTGCCTCAGCAGAGCTGTGCGTGGGTCCCACTACAGGAGAAGCATAGGTGCTTGGGCTGGGCTGAGATGCACTAATAGAGCAGTTTGGGAACATTTCCTCAATAGCAAAGGGTGGTGCAGGCAGAAAGAGGCACAAAGAACAGCAGTGTGCGGGTCCTACCCCTTTGACAATCCAGGGGGCCAGATGTCAGGACTGAGGTGCACTGGCAGAGCTGCATGTGAGCCCCAGTACTGGAACATCAGGGAGCTCAGGGCCCGGATTCTAGTGTTTTGTCAGAGCCCCGGGCTCGCACAGTACAGGAGTGAGTGCTGTGCTGGCCAGCACGGTAGGCGAAGCGGGGGAGCTGCATTTGAGTGCCGGTACTGGGACAGCATCCACTGCCACAGTGAACATTGAGGGGCATCAGAAGCGCTGTATGCAGGGCCCACTGCCGCGGTAGCAGAGGGCGCTGCTGATGCCCCGGTTACTTACCGGTAATCTTCATTACTCCGAGTATAGTCCCTCGCCACATGACTTACATAGTGAGCTTCAGCTCCACACCAGAACCCTCCAAAGCAAAAAGTTAGCCTCCCATGCCTCCTATCCCTTCCCAAGATGGCCGACCCATTACCACCTGACCTCTATAAGAGGCGGGCCGGCCCAACCCATCAGCCTGAAACCACCAAGCACAAACATGAAGCCGATAGCCAGACAGGGAGGGAGGGATGGGAACTCATGTGGCGAGGAAGACTATACTCGGAGTAATGAAGATTACCGGTAAGTAACCGGGGCATTACCTCCTCGTTAGTCTTCCTCGCCACATGACTTACATAGTGAGCCCATACCAAAGCCAAGCGGCTTCATGGAAACACACAAGAAACCAACAGACCAGGGGATGACCACGAAGGAGGCCAAACCCAACAGACCAGTACGAGTGGAAGGACCACCCAGGAGAGAGGCAACCACGAGGAGAAGAACCAACCCGGGACCGAAGACACCGGGAAGGCCGAAAACCAAACCGGACCCCAGAGACACCAAGAGTCACCAGGAAAACCGCCCCAACCGAAGGAAGGCAGAGAAAGGCACGGGACCGTACCGCACGGAGCCAAAAAAGGCAGCAGCAACCAGGGCCAGAACAGAAATGAGCAGGCCCGAACAACACACCAGGGCAGCCCAATAGGCAGCAAAAAGTGAGAGGGGAGCAAAAGTCCAAAGAGAGGAACCGAACGAACAGAGGACTTCCCTACCACAGCGATCTAACAAAAAAAATCAATAGTGGAAAGAGATAACCAGACCGACCAATACAGCAATACCACAAGGGCGACCACAACCCGCGAGAGAGCCGAACCAGAAAAACTGGGAAGCGGCACCAGAGCCAACCAACAGACAGGTAAAAGCCGGAAGAATAGAAAAAGGGAGACGAAAAGAAAGGGGAACACCCCCCGTCACACAAAGGACCCCCGGAAGGGACCGCGACTCCAAGGAGAGAACCCAGGCAGGCACCAGGGAAAACGAAAGCACAAGAAGGGTGCGAGCCGCCGAGGAGAGCACCCAGGCGATCAAACAGACAGCCAGCCCACAACCAGGCCCAGCCCAGCGTGACAAAGAAGAACCAACTGACACAGGAGCGCGGCAGCAACACACCAAAGGCGTGAAGAACCGAAGGGCAGGGCGAAGACGAGTCCGAGACAAGAAACCCAGGGAGCCACCAGAGCCAACAGGACCCGGAACCCCAAAACCAGGGGAAACACCCACACCGGAAGCGCAGGGCCCCGCCAGGATACCCCACAGCACCTCCAGAAACAAACAAGCATTAGAAATGCAATAGGTCTCGCAGCATTAGAGTTAGTGCTTTTAGAATTGTTTATGGGTTTTTTTGTAAATCTTTAGCATGAGGTTGAGGGTGAGTGAGGGTGAGTGAGGGTGAGGGGTTGAGGGTGAGTGAGGGTGAGGCTGAGGGGTTGAGGGTGAGGGTGAGTGAGGGGTTGAGGGTGAGGGGTTGAGGGTGAGTGAGGGTGAGGGGTTGAGGGTGGGTGAGGGGTTGAGGGTGAGTGAGGGCGAGGGGTTGAGGGTGAGTGAGGGTGAGGGTGAGTGAGGGTGAGTGAGGGTGAGGGTGAGTGAGGGTGGGTGAGTGTGAGTGTGAGTGAGGGTGAGTGGACTTCCATCCTTCCAAGGTCGGGAAATTAATATTTAAATGTATAATAATAAAACATGTCATTTACCTTCCTTAGAATCTGCAGAACTATAGTATGAAGCGCTGCATATACAACCTGTTATTCCAATTACCCACATCAATGGCAGTCATTTTATCAAGCATGAAACGCTGAGTTGGCCCTGTAGGAATACAAACTAGTAGTCTGCATTTAATGTACCCCTAGATTAAGTTTGTAACTTGCGTACAAACAACAAGCTTTCCAAATAGTTCCAACTCTGCAATCTTGTCGTTGCAGCAAACTGTTAACCTTCATCTTAAATGCAAAGCAATTAATTATGTTGCTGGTGCAGAAAGTACATCCGAATTGTGTCATGGTATAGTGGGATAAACATATAACAGACTACTAGCGATTTACAGACTTTCCAAAAACACTTTGAGACTATGCTACCCTAGCTCTCCTCAGGGTCCAGAAATACATGTATCAAATTATCTCAGTATAATGGGTCTACTATTTGGGGGGTGAGCCTCACCCCACGGGTTTCAGTGCGCTGTACAATCCGGGTGGAGATTTACAGTGGCAACAAGGGGAATAAACATGCTTTTTTGTAGCAGAAAACTGTTTTTGAAGGAATGGTCAGACCTGTGGGACAAGACAACTTATATACTGTGATCACGCTCTACTTATGTCATACTTATGTCACAACCCCAGGGTGTCGGACACACATCTGCCCTATTGGACTGCAAAGTCTGCTGAGCGTCATAAATCAGTCACACGTGGAGAAAAAAAAAGACTACTCGTGTCCGCAACTGCACAGAAAGTTAAATATTAGCAGATTAGTAACGTATATACACATTAAAAAGGCAAAACTTAAAATACATTTTGTTTATGCTGTGTAAACGTGAAGGAGTTCAAAATTAGAGGCTATAATCTAAGTTGGGGCCCATAGTTTGATTTGCGGAAGTAGCATAATTTCAGCAAACAGTAGTGCTGATGACTGGCGGCCGCAGTTGGAAAAAATAGACACTGCTTTAGGCAAACAAAAAAAAAGTGATAGATCAAACTCTAGAATATCGCTTTATCTTTTAGGAATAAATGTAAAAGCTTCAACTTCCTCATTAAAATTAAAATAGGATTTTTTTTAGGTTTTGTTGTGAATTTAAGAAATCTCGTAATTAGTGTATTTCTTTAATTTATCAGTCTTTAATTTTGTATATATTTTTTTGGGGTGCACATAAGACAAAAGGCCAAGAAACCCTGCTCTATAGTATTAGTGACAGGCAGGCATGGTGTGCTGAAGGACTGACACTTTGTTAATGTTTACTTAAATTGATGTGTGTAGCTCTGGGGGCGACAGCAGGGGTCTAAGAGTCATGGACACTGGTGACTTTCTAGGACAGGGTGCGCACTGGATTTTACAAACCCCATTTCTCCTCTTTCTGCCTCGTTTGCAATGACTTGCAGGTTTTATGAAAACAACTGTCCTGTAGGGCGCTTAATTCAGCACCGTTGTCTCATCAAGCAAGGGAATGGGGGCGTGGGAGCCATGTGCATGGAAGGTTCACCCCAAACAGTTCCCACCACACTAGGTGGCCCGGAAGTGGTGCTTAATGGTAGTCAGCCTTTGGCTGGACAGGAAGGTGAGAGCAGAAGGGCGGGGGGCTGGAGCCACCTCGAAAGGGCTGGGAATGGTACAGACTGTCCCCATCATTCGGAATGACCCAATTCTTCACGGATTAAAGGGACAGCAGGGGGAGTGGCGTGGCGGGGGTTTCCAACCTATTTTTAATTGCACAATTCGATGCAATGCAGCAGCACGTAAAGGATGCATTTCCAGCCCAGCCCAGGGGTTTAAGCTGTCCGGAGGGCGCGACTCGTTTCCTGTGGCAGGTGCTTCAGGGCGCTGCGACATTAACATTTCATCATCCCCCCACGGCCCCCCCGAGTCCCCGACAATGGCTCACAGCTCGGATGACGAGTCTGCTCTGCACCAAGCAGGCAGCGGTAAATTTCCATCGTCGGAGGCATCGGCTAAGTCCGGGGGGGTTGCTGTCTTGAGAACACGCTGTACATTTCCACAGGCAAACCTGGCCAGTCGCAGCGCTTCGAATGCAGCTGGCAGTCTGACGGTGTCACGAGAGGCACAAAAAAAAGAAGCAGGAAACAAGCGGATATTTTAACGGAGCAGTCGGTGCCGCCGCAGCTTCCTGCGAAGCTCTGGGCTCGGATTGTGGCGGGAGAGCTGGCGGCGGAGACACCAGGCCGCTGCCGAGGGGCACACGGTGCGACAGAGGAGGGCTAGAGGGACACGGGGACAATCTAGATCAGGGGCATGGCAGGGGAGGAGAGGAGGAGAGTAGGGGAGGCACGGCCTAGCGGCCGTGCAATCAAGTAGTGAGGGGGCGGAGAGGGACACGGGGACAATCTAGATCAGGGGCATGGCAGGGGAGGAGAGGAGGAGGGGGGAGGAGAGTAGGGGAGGCACGGCCTAGCGGCCGTGCAATCAAGTAGTGAGGGGGCGGAGAGGGACACGGGGACAATCTAGATCAGGGGCATGGCAGGGGAGGAGAGGAGGAGGGGGGAGGAGAGTAGGGGAGGCACGGCCTAGCGGCCGTGCAATCAAGTAGTGAGGGGGCGGAGCTGGGGGAGGCTGTGAGAGAGAGTAGGCAAGGCAGGCGGCTGGGGGCATGTGGCACGCGCATTTAAGCTCAATGCGCATGCGCATTGAGCTTAAATTTCTCGTGCACTGCAAGGAATCGCCACGATTCCTTGCAGTGTGGATAAAGAGCGGATAAGTGCCAATACTCTCGCCTTGCTCGATGCGCATGCGCATCGACAGGCGAGACCTAAACCAGCAAGGGAAAGAGAAAGCAGGGGCAGGACACAAAACCCGCGCCCCAAGAGGCAAAGCAAAGGACCAAGAGCAGTAGGGTCCAAGCCCACAACCATCAACAGCAGACGGAGACGCACCCAGGGGAACAAAAAGGGACCCCAGGAAGCGCAAAGCCGGGAGCCCGGACGAGAAGGCCGAAGAGCCAAAACCGGAGACTCCAGAACCAGGCACCAAAACGGCCCGACCCGATGAGAACAAGAGCACACAGGGCCAGAAAGGCCGGAGCCAAAAAATGACCCAGGCAAGGACAGCACCAAAGTGACAAAAGGCAACAGGGGTGAACCCTGCACACACCCCGGAGCACGAGGTAGGGGATAAACCCACCAGAAACGCAACCAACAAGCCCCAGCAAGGCAGGGGAAAACCCCAGAGAAGCCAAGGAACGCAAAATAGAAGCCAGATGGGAAATAAAACGCCCACACGGAAAACCACCGACCCAGCACAGACCGGGAACCCAAGCACGCACCCAGGAAGGCAACACCAACACACGGGAAGGAGGAACCCAGCCGGACCGGGAGACAGAGCGGGAAGGGCTGGGGGCCAAAAGAACTAAGGAAGGGCCAGATCAAAACATGACCCGAGGAAGGCCCCAGTAAGGCAGCTCGACACAGAAGGACCAGCGAGACCGCCAAAAAGCCACCCCGCAACAAAACAGGGAAGAACACACACCCCACCAGAGAGGGGCGCCGAACCCCCGGACCAAGCAGTGCAACTGAAGAGCCACACCCCCCTGGAAATGAAGCCAAAAGCAACAAGACCAGAAAACCATGACAGCACTGAAAGGATACCAGAGACACAGAACCAACCAAGAGACACAGCCCCACGGCAGGAAGAAAGCACACCCCAATAAGGAGGGCAGCCGAAACCCCGGTATGCCAAGAAAGCACCACCCAAAGCAGAGCACCACAGCCCCACGGGCAGGAGCAGGGTAGCCCAAGACCCGACAACTGGAGTGGGTAGGCAGAGAGGAAAAAAAAGGGGGGCGCAGGAGTCGCCCGCCAAGACAGAGCGGACCCCAGAGACGGACAGACCGGTGCCAACCGCAGGCCGTCCATAGCAGACACATAGTGGAAAACCCCCGAGGATTGCCACGAAGGAACAGGCCGCAACACAACGGCAGGAACAGGAGACCGGAGGAATAAGGGAACGCAGGCCAGCAAGGCAGGAAGGAGACAGGGACACACAGCAAACAACGAAGCTGAGGCCCTGCAAACCAACCCACAAGTGCCGACCATGCAAACGTGTCAACGAAACCCAAGCCAAACAGAGACCCAAAGGGACATGCCGAGGTCAACTGAAACACAACGTGCATGAGGAAAGCGCACGCAAACCGACGAACAACAGACGGATAATGTCACCCAACGCAATGGAACTCAAACCATCAACCACAGAAGGATGAAAGGCAGAGCGGACCTACCGGAAGCCGAAGCTACAGCCAAGAGGCCGAACACAGGCCACTCGAACTGGAAGCAGGAGTACACCCGAACAAACCGAGAATGTACCATCGAAGGACACACAGATGGCGCCGGGCAAACCTCCGAGACCAGAGGCACAAAAAAAAACCCAAAAAAGGAAAACGTCGGACCAAGTCCCACTGAGGAAGGGCACAGGATCCAAAGCCTCAGCGTGCAGCCCCCGTACAAGCGGGCCAAAACAAAACAAAGCCCCGCACAGTGTCCAAAACCACCCCGTATGAGACAGAAGCAGCGACCCGCATGGAGAAAAAGCTACACCATGTAGCGTGGAAGGATGAGGGGCCGAGGCCATAACCAACGCAGGAAGAACATGCCGACTGTGAAGGCAGCCACAGCGCACAGAAAAAGAAGGGCCCAATCAGCACGGCACAACACGAAGACAGGCGCTGAAAAATACGGCACATAAGAAGAAGCCATAAAATATCAGGACCGAGGAATTTTTAGCCCAAGACCCGCCGAGTCGGGGAATTGAACCCTGGTCCCGGGCTCGACCTCTGCATCAGGGTCCTCCTCCCTAACCATTGAGCCACACTTCTCCTCTTGTAAGAGGGACACGACCCGAAGAAAAGAAACCGAATCCGAACCACAGCCATGCATAGGGCCAGACTGGCATACAAGGGCAAAAGGCAGCGCCCAAAGGGCAAGACCGACAAGCCAAAAAAAAGGGACGCACACTGTCCGAATGCGGGCCAACTGCACGGGCCAATTAGCAACTACTGCAGAACACCCCGAAACACAGAATGAGCGTGACTCCGCAAGTCCACACCAACCACAGCTTACAAACAAGAGCAGCGCAAGAGGGAAAAGCAAATGCAGTAGAAGCGAGAGGCCCCAACAGAACCCAAACACAGGCACTGAGTAAGCCAAAAGCCAGGGAAACCGACCCGCTGCGTAGAGCGCAAGCGTGAGAGCAAGACACCCACGAACGGCCCCAGGAATAGAAGAGACCGCGGCCCCCAACGGGACAGGGAGTGAAAAGGCTGCGCCGAAGCCGAACGTACATCGGACCAGAAAAAGCGGCCCCTAAGGCACCTCGCCCCCAAGAGAGACTCCGGGAGAATGGGAACGGCATCCGCCCATCGACGTCAGACAGGGAAGCCCACAGAGAGCATAGGAGCCCGGAATACAGCCCCCGTACAAGTACCAACGCGGAACAGCGCAGCAGTGAGCAGGAGAACTGTAGAAAAAAACGGGGGCGAAACCGGGGACTACAGGACGGCCAAAAAACAGTGACAAGGAGGAGTGAACAGAGCCCATGAAGGGAACCTCACACGCCAAAGGGGCGCCAGTAAAATTACTGTTTGAAAATTTCCCTCCTTGGGATACTACTACAGCACTGGCGGGATCCGAACCCTGGTCTGCGAGGGCTGTCCACACCAAAGGTACAAGAGTTACCTCTGAGCTAAAGCTCCTTGGTTCGTAGCGATCAAGGGACAGGCGGTGCCAGCGGAAAATGTACGTTCCAATCGTAGGATATGAGCTGCTGAAGTGAGCACACCAAAACAACAGACCCCTGAGCCTCCGGAGGGCGGGCGAGCACAGACCAATCCCAACGTGTCACAGAGCCATCGAAGGGAAAGAGCGGAAACCGCCCAGCGCCGCGACCAGGAAACAACAAGACATGGAGGATTCGGAGAGCCGGCATGACCAAAGGTAAGGGCAATAAAGACCCACACAAGTGAAGCAGCACCAGCGGCCGACCGCAGAAACGGCGGCCGCACGGCATAGGCACTCACAAGGGCGAGCATGTAATACATGAGTGGGCGCCAAAATGCACCCCAGCCAGCACGCCCGCAGCCGACGGCAGGATGGGGAAAGAGGGTGAGCCCCACCCGACGTAGCGTCACGAGGGCGCAAAGCCGCCACCCGCCGCAGCGCCATGAAAGGCAGGCGGGTAGAGACGTCCTGGCACGGGGTAAAGGGACATAAAAAGAAGAAGCACGGCAGCGCCGGCCCCCATCCCAAACAGTACCTCGACAGAGCCCAACCGGCACAAAACAGATACCTGGGTTAAAAAAGGGGGGGGGGAATCCCAGGTCCCAGAGTCCGCTACAGCAGGACCTCCAACCCGAGACCCAGGCACCAGCTAGCGCAGGCACCACTTACCTGAAGACGCATCTGGAGAGTAATGACGCGCAGAACTAAAATAACAGGCTGATGGGTTGGGCCGGCCCGCCTCTTATAGAGGTCAGGTGGTAATGGGTCGGCCATCTTGGGAAGGGATGGGAGGCATGGGAGGCTAACTTTTTGCTTTGGAGGGTTCTGGTGTGGAGCTGAAGCTCACTATGTAAGTCATGTGGCGAGGAAGACTAACGAGGAGGTAATCAGGGATGCGGTGTTTTGGCAGGGCAGTGTGTGGGTGTCAGTACTGGACAAGCGGGTGCTGGACAACATTATAATCCTGCGACACTACCCAACATTTCTGAAAATCCACAAAACTGTCTTCCCACCACCCTCAGACACAAAGCACCTTTTTCTTTAAAGAGAGGTCATGCCGGTCACTGCTTCTGCCCTCCAACAGAAATGCTGCGAGTGCAAACATTAAGGTACAGCCAGTCTAAAGCATAATTCACATTGCGTCGCTTTAAGCAATTGCTTTTTCCTTGTATGCGTTCTCCATCGTATTTTTGACAATTTTTCTTGTAATTGTTTGTGTGTGTGGTGGAGCTCCTGTTCTGCTATTATGTTGAGCACCGTGGAAGAGGAATCTTTAAAGCAGACACGACACTGATCTTGGTGAAGTATTATACATTTATCAAAAAAACAGCAGATTCAGAACAGTAACACAACAGTAATACAAATATATATAAATCTTCAGCTACTAAATAAACTATAAGGTTTGCTCATTTATGTCACCAGTTATTCAACAGCCTTCATTAGTATGATACAGCGAGAATAAACCTGCGATCTCAGACACGGAACCAGCTGCACATCAGATTGTCGAAGCCTGGGTTGACGTCATGTCCTCTGGAGTATGGCCATATTCTCTCCCGCTTAACTACATGGACCCTCATGTACATCTCCCGCCTTTAGCCTGAAAAAAGTATAACATTCCTCGAGCTGCCCAGTCCCTGCCTGAAATCGTAATAAATTACGAGCAATGTCCAGCGAAGAAAGCTACCGCGCTATCCTGTGTTACTTGACGGACCACAAGCAGCCGCATGCGCCTGGTACCACGGGTAATGCCAAACGTAAAATACGCAAGGCAGCTGCTTGCCACGTTGCTCGTTTTCGGTAGGCAGGGAAAAGGAGATTAAGATATGCTCTCCCTTGTGTGCTTCCTCCCCACTTCCCCGTCATGTGCTCTCCCTGTGTGCTTCTTCCCACTTTCCTCCATGAAACAGACCTCCTCCCCCACATATGGAGGAAACCAGCTCACCCTCCATTTATGGAGGATGAAGTACTAAAAATATATACCATAGAGCTATACTTACCAATAGCCAATATACCTTATTTACCAAGAATAAATCAGTCTGCAATGGATAAGGTTCAATTGTTTATTTTGCAAAAGCACCCTACATAGGGGAGCCTCTCTCTCTTCCTCACCCTCAAAGGTGCGCAGAGGAGACTGCTGTATTACATTCAAAACAGTGCATATATATACTTTTAGCATACCTCATGAAGGCCCCGTACATGGAAAAGTACCACTTCTCCTGAAGCCAACAGGAAAGCCCATATAAGGCACAATTGATTGATTCGAAACTCAGCTCAAACTATTCCGGGGGTAGTTCAGTGACGGTGCCTCCCTATCATTCTGGGGCACAGGAGTACAGGCACGGCGCCTGCAAGAATGTGCTCATCCTACAAGAAAGACAGATGCGACCTTGAGTTTCCTAAGTTAGAATCAATGGTCCGTTCATAGCCCAGGCCGACCTCTCAGGCTCTCTACACAGTAGCAGGTCACGTGTTTCCCTAACTAAAGGAAGGGATACAAAAAAGGCGTTTGTTCAGTTGAGGCCTGATTCTTAATGTATGCATGGTTTGAGTGTATTTACAAGGGGTTTTCCTAAGGTGGCATGTTAATATATTGGATACATCAGGTCAACATTATACAATATCGATTTATATTCCTTCAGACCGCCCATTTGGCCTGATGTAGCCGAGATATACAAAAAGAAAACAGCAGATTTAATCCAAAAACACACCTTCATCTATTTGCATTAGATCTGTAACTTTCTTTTGCACTAACTGCTTCTCCATTTTCGCCTGGCGCGAAACTGTCAATGAGGAAGTAAGCTTGGCAGCGCAATAAGAGCAACATGCTGGCCCACAATGCAGGCATAGGCAACAAGTAAATACCACCCCAATTACTCCAGCAAGGATCATGAAGATCTTCCAACCCCAGGTGGACAAGAGGTTCCAGAACCACCCTGTTAAGGACCAAGTACCAGTGTCAGCATGAACTTCCTCCGCCAAGCGGTGCAATTTCTGAATGGCCAAATGTATAGTTGGAGCAGAATCAGGTATAAAAACACAGCAGGAGCTGCCAATCACGCGGCATGCTCCTCCTCGATCAGCTAGGATGACGTCAAGCACCATCTGATTTTGAAGCGAAACGAGCCTCGTAGCTCGAAGCTCTACCGTCAAGTTAGTCAAAATTCGAGCAGTGGTTTGAACTACATTTTCCACTACTCTGGACAGGCGTCTAACATCTCTGCTGGTAAAAATAGGACCCCATACAGGAAAGAGACCCTTTGCTATATCCACAAACTGCTGTAAGGCGGTGTCAGTCTGACCTGTACTGTCAGTATCGATACTTCTCCTAGCTCGTATGAAATCTGTATTTCGTTTAGTCAACTGGTGATTCTTATGATAGTTAGAAGGGGATATATATACTGGAGGATAAAGGAAAGACAGGTAACACTGCCCTCCTCATCCTCGGGGAAGCCAAGTGTAAGCGTTTTCACCGCATACAAAATACACGTTAGGCAGAGTTATCAAGGGCCGGGTGCTATTGGTATGCAAAATGTAGGTGTTATTACATCTGCTGTCTCCTACCTTAACATGACCTTTACCTCTAATACAAAATGAAGCAGTACTATTTAAAATGGGAACAGGCATTGCCTTATCATCTGTGACATTACGATCTTGGAAATACTGGAAATATTGCGTGGAGTTAAAGTGTTCAAAATCTAACATTTCTTCCATCAACCAAGTAGCATTTTCATAAGTGGTATACATATTTATACAGGCATCTGGGTCTAAAGATCCCTCTCCTTGGTTTCCCAAAGCGTAGACCCCTGATGTTGTTCTATATATCTTAAAACAGCTTCATAATCCTTTTCAGTATATCTTTTGGGGTCGGCTACATAATGTAAATACATAAGAGATAGCAACTGAAACCAGGCCTCACAACTCGCTAAGTGTGATAAGGGTAAAGAAATGAATAAATCATGATGATGCATTACAGATGGCAAAAGGCCACATACCCAACAGTTTGTCCGATTTGTGGTGCTATGAGCTTGATGTAGCATTTCAATGAACACATTTTTAACATACGTTTCTCGATGTCTTTCCTTATGGGGAGGCAAAGTATAAAAGAAATGTTCAGGCGGAGCTGTTGTAGCACCTAACACCTTATGCATAGGATATTGAAATTCTAAATACACAAACACACTCATTAATATTATCATGATTACTGCAATAAGTATTACAAAGGCTATCTTCACTCTGATAGCCCAACCAGAAAACATGGGGATATTTTCAGAGAAAGGTCGGGGAGCAAGGGGTCGTTCATCTTCAAGGGCAAACCGGGCAAAGGGATACATCCTAACTAAAAGTCCAACCTAAACTCGGGAAAAGGTGCAAGCCAACTGCCAGAGGGTTTCTTCTTCCTGTGTCCGTCTAGAGCCTCACAGGCAGGCTCCTATCGTTCATCAAAAAGGAACAACTCCACACTTTGATTCCACCATTGCAATTTAGGACCTTAGTGTAACACAGTCTTTTTTTCTGAACAGAGCAACGTAACAGTTCCAAGCTCTCAACGGGTTCAGTCCAGTGTCTTGCTCAGTACCCCAGTGAAGAGCTAACTTCAACCCTACAGCTCAAGTCTTTCCCTATCTCCTAGAATCCAAAACTGGGGTACCGCGTTGCTTTCTCGGGCCGTAAATTGTATTGAAGATGGCGAGGTTGTTCCAGGTCAGAAATGTGAACCCAAAGCAAGGGAAAGTGACTGCTGCTGGCAATAGAGCTCCTCATGCACCATTATAACAGCAACTACCTCTTCAGATTTAGTACTGCGGGCAGTGGCGAAGGAGGTGGATACTCTTGTGGGGGAGGTAGCAGTAACCACCGCTGAAGATATGGCTGCGCCTTAAGTGGTTGATGTAGATTCTGCGGACTATTACTCCCTCTCTGAGCAGTCAATGTCCTCTTGCGAAGACTTAGTGCATCAGTATACGGCCCAAATGAGTATGCATGAGGGAAGTGACTATAGTAGTCTTCTATTGGATGATTTAACTGATCATAGTAATCAGCCTGACACGGTGCGCAGGAAGCTTGATTTGACTTCAATGGAAAAAGGTCTAGATGTAGATGGTGTGGGCCAGACTGCAATTCCTACAGCGGCTGAGGAAGATATTTCTCTCTCCCTAATTTATCAGTCTATTCTATCTCTTCACATAGAAACAAGGGAGGAGAACCTGAAAACACAGAACATATGTAGGAAACTTCAGATCACCGTACTTAGAATGTCAAAAACTCAAGCTGAGTTTGTGGGCCGGGTTAATGAGGTGGAGACTAGGATCGCCACATTAGAGGACGACCTCATTCAACAAAAAACTGTAACAGCTTCGCTTCAGGCAGTAAGGGATGATTCAGATTGGAAATTAGCTGATATAGAAAACCGGGCAAGACGGAACAATTTGCGTATTTTTCAGATTCTGGAAGGAAAAGAAGGCCAAGACCCCCGTCGCTTTGTGGTGGAACTGTTTAAGAAAGCTTTTCCGGAACTTTCAAAATGGGATTGGGAGCGGGAGGTGGAAAGGGCACATCATTTTCCTTTCTTTTAACGTACTCTGCCTAATATAGATCCTGCTATGGAAAAACAGAGGGCTTTTTTAATCTCTCTTAATAGTTTCTTGGCAAGAGAAGATGTATTTCAGTTGGCTAGACCATATAAGAAAAGGGCCGGGGGGGACTTTGAATTTTTTGTGCACCCGACTTTTGTAGGTACACTGTTGAATTAAGATGGCAATTACGGGAATTGATCCCTCAATCTCAAGGCAAGGGTGCACAGTGCTTTCTGTTGAATCCTGCAAAACTTAAAGTTCTATATAAGGAACGCTCACATTTTTTCTCAACTGAAGCTTCTGCCAAAAAGTTCTTACAATCTCTTAACAAGGAATAATTGGCTTTCTGATTTTTTTTTTAGTATCTGCAACAAAGTATCATTTGAAAATTATATAGGTACTAGCAGCCCGTCCCGACGTTGTCCGGGTATGAATTGCTGCCGGCCAGTAGTATATTGTTTTGTAGGATTTCGTTTTGATAGCATTTCTTATCTGTGACAGGCCTGTGAATTGCTCTGATTCACAGTGCACTGCTGATGCACTTAAGAGTGCGCGTTCAGTAGTGTGTGAACTCGAGTTTCCCTACTTTAATTTTCCTTGCAATATTATATAGCGCGAACTCGACAACATGGCATGAGCACAATTTACATTACAGAAGAACACATTCATTTGTGGTAGGCATGCGGAGACAAAGCGATTTGCCTGGAATCACAGGATGTTGAGCTGATGCCGGGATTCGAACGTAGCTCCCCAGCTCTAAAGTTCGCAATTCTAGAACTTGTGGCGGGAGGTGTGTCTTAAAGTGTATGTCGGTGCTGGCCATCAATGAGAGAGACCTGTGCATTTTTCAAATGGGTGGTGAAAAAATATGAGTATGTTGCTGGAGATGTGGGCCGCCGTGCCACCAATGTACTTACCGGGGGAGGGTAAACACCCATTATTCCGCAACTTTCTTTCGGCATACCATCACTCCGCATACTTTCATTACGAAAGTACCATGACTCCGCAGTGCCATTATAACGCATGGCATTACATTTTATATGCTTTTACCACGCATACATTTACAACGAAATTCGTTGTAAATGCATGAATGGTAAAAGCATGTTTTTTTAAATGTTTGGATAAGGTAGTATGGGTATAGGGGTATATGTTTTGGGGTACTGAGGTATATGTTTTGGGGTGTTTGGGTATTTTAAGGGTTCAGATATAGTTTTGGGTTATGGGGTACAGGGGTAGTTTTAGGGTTGAGGGATAGGTATGGGTTTTGGGGTACAGGGGTATTTTTAGGGTTCAGGGCTAGGTTTGGGTTTTGGGGTACAGGGGTACAGGGGTATTTTAAGGGTTCAGGGCTAGGTTTGGGGTTTTGGGTACAGGGGTATTTTTAGGGTTCAGGGCTAGGTTTGGGTTTTGGGGTACAGGGGTATTTTAGGGTTCAGGGGTAGGTTCAGGTTTTGGGAACAGGGTTATTTTTATGGTTCAGGGCTAGGTTTGGGTTTTGGGGTACAGGGGTATTTTTAGGGTTCAGGGGTAGGTTTGGGTTTTGGGGTACAGGGGTATTTTAAGGTTTCAGGGCTAGGTTTGGGTTTTGGGGTACAGGGGTATTTTAGGGTTCAGGGGTAGGTTTGGGTTTTGGGGTACAGGTGTATTTTTAGGGTTCAGGGCTAGGTTTGGGTTTTGGGGTACAGGGGTATTTTTAGGGTTCAGGGGTAGGTTTGGGTTTTGAGGTACAGGGGTATTTATAGGGTTCAGGGCTAGGTTTGGGGTACAGGGGTATTTTTAGGGTTTAGGGCTAGGTTTCGGTTTTGGGGTATAGGGGTATTTTTAGGGTTCAGGGCTAGGTTTGGGTTTTGGGGTACAGGGGTATTTTAGGGTTCAGGGGTTGGTTCGGGTTTTGGGGTACAGGGTAATTTTTATGGTTCAGGGCTAGGTTTGGGTTTTGGGGTAAGGGGTATTTTTAGGGTTCAGGGGTAGGTTTGGGTTTTGGGGTACAGGGGTATTTCAAGGGTTTAGGGCTAGGTTTGGGTTTTGGGGTACAGGGGTATTTTAGGGTTCAGGGGTAGGTTTGGGTTTTGGGGTACAGGGGTATTTTTAGGGTTCAGGGGTAGGTTTGGGTTTTGAGGTACAGGGGTATTTATAGGGTACAGGGGTATTTTTAGGGTTTAGGGATAGGTTTGGGTTTTGGGGTACAGGGTATATTTATAGGGTTAAGATGGGTTAGTGTTTAAGGGTGTTGGGCTATTTTAAGGAGTAAGGGTGGGTTATGATTATGGGATGCAGGGGTATTTAAAGGGAGCAGGGTGGACACCCGGAGCTGGAATGTACAGAACCTGGGAAGAAAAAACAATGAAATATTGGGCACAATGCTCAGCTTTTTTTTCCGTAATCCCCCGCCCCGCCCACGCCCCCAGCACACGCCCACAGCACACGATATGAGAAATGGCATGAAGGGCGGAACGTACCACACGCCCCCAGCGTTTGTCACGCCCCCCAGCACACGCCCACAGCACAACGCAGACACGCCCACAAGGGACTACTTTGGTGGCACGCTTCTTTTACCTTTTAAATGTATATGGTGGACGTCTGAATAACCTATGTCCTTCTGCTGCAACTGCCCTTTCCAACGCTGTATTGGGTTTTGTGATTGGTGCTGTGGTTCCTGAGATTACCCGCCTCAAAGGTTTGGGCTCTCTCTTTATTATATTAGTATAGATTGTGGTATAGGATTGCTTTGGCATATCTTCTTTTTCTTGTTCTATATTATCTGATACCATGTTATGTTTGCTATGCCTTTGCACTCCGGTTTGTAGTCAGAACCGTGGGAGCTATCAAGGGGTATACGCTAGTCTCCATCCACAAGACTATTAGTCCTAAAGCCTCATTTGAGGGGGGGGGAAGGCTGGGTGTAGTGTGGCAGTTGGGGTGGGGGCGTTCAGGGGTCACCAGAGTGGCGAAAAAAGGGGGTAAAAGTACTGCAGCTTTTTAAAAATTTGTGTAAATGGATCAAAATTAATTTGTGGCAAAATGTATTTTTTTTTTAGTTCTTTGGGGCATTCAGTACTATGAGATGGCTATAAAATATACATTTTCCTTTTATTTAATATGGCAGAAACTAGTCTTAAAATTTGTACCTGGAATGTTTCTGGCCTAAATAGCTGGAGTAAAATGAATCGTGTGTCAGCTGAGCTCCGTAACACCAAGCCCAATGTAGTTTGTCTCCGGGAGACACATGTACCGTGGTCACAAAGGGCCCTGTTATAGAATTTTGGTTATTCTTTAATAGTTGCTTCTCATCAATCCTCAATGATTAGAGGCGTGGCAATCTTAGTCAAAGATAACAGGGTTATGACGACACGATGTCTAGCAGATAAATGTGGGAGGTGGGCTATTGCACAACGTCTCTTCGGGCAGGTTAAGTTTACGGTTTGTGCTGTATATGGGTCCAATTTGGACGAATCCTCTGTCTTGATGGAACTAAATGTGGAATTAGCATCATGGGATCTACCACTTATATTTTGTGGTGATATGAATATTAATTTAACGAACACTGAGTTGTGCGATGGTCCTCAAAAGTATAAAGGACGGAAACCCCGTGTATTTAAAGCCTTGTATAATTTCACTAATGACCACGCGCTAATAGATTTATGGAGTTATTTGAATCCAGCAAGTCCGGGGTTTACTTACTACTCTTATCCCCACAAGAAATTTGCCCTTTAGACTATTTTTTTATTCTATCATCTTGGAAAAATCAGGCTTTAATTCAAGTGTATCCAAGGATAACATCCGACCACTCACCGATTTTAATGACACTTAAAGTTCATAATCGAACCCCACCCTTAAGGACGTTTTCGTTTGATCGTAAACTTTGTGCAAACGAGAGATTCAAAGAACAGTTGGCCCAATGGGCTAGTGAATTTTTTAAGTTTAATAGGAATTCAACTCACTGTGCCATTGTTTGGGATTCATTTAAAGCGTGTTTGAGGGGAGAAGTCACAAGTTTTGTTTTTGGACAGAACCGATTGAAAAAGCTAGAGCTACGTGAATTATATGAACAATTAAAAGAGGCAGAAGCAAAGTTAATGGATAGTGTTCGATTAAGGGCGAATAATATTTTAGAGTCTGAAGAAACGGTTGAATGAATAAGAGTGAGAATTCAAGGGATTTGGCATATAGATAATGCACGAAAATATTTAGTTAATAAAAAACAATTGCATGAATACGGTGAATCAGTGGGACGATGTATAACTTGGAAGTTACGTAGGAAAGAAGCTATGGGTGGGATTAAAGCTTTGAAGGTTGGTGATGGGACAACTTGTCGAGATCCTGAAGGGATTCTTTCATTATTCCATAGATTCTACTCTGATTTATATACTGCCCAACCGCTAGACCACAGTGAGTTCTTTAAATTAATTGAGGGAACTTTAAAATATCTGGATCCTATTGATATAGTGGCTCTAGAAGAACCTATCTCCATGGAAGAGCTGAAGACTGCAGTTAAGGGGTTAGCTCTGGGAAAAGCTGCAGGGCCAGATAGACTACCTGGGGAAATTTATAAGCTCTTTTTTGGCGTTATTAAATCTGATATGCTTACAACTTTTAGGGCTGCACAAGCTGGACGGGCTCCGCACTCATGGGCAGAAGCTACAATAGTAATATTTAATAAAAAAGGTAAGGATCCTGAGTTAGTAGGCTCATATAGACCAATGTCACTTTTAAATTGTGATAGCAAGATCTATTCGAAAATATTGGGTACTTGTCTCTCCAGGGTTATTCCCTCATTAGTATCACAAATGCAACAAGGGTTTATATCAGGCCGTAGTACTACTTCTCATATTAACAAGGTGGAGACATTATTTGACATTGCACAGGTGGAGAGAAGAGATCTCGGCTTGATCCTACTTGACGCAGAGAAAGCGTTTGACCGTGTTGAGTGGTCATATTTGTGGGAACTAATGCGACTCTCAGGTTTCGGTCAACGCTTTCTGACAGCTATCCAGGTTCTTTATAGTTCACCAGTAGCAAAAATATTCTACGATGGGGCTAATGTCTAATACAGTTAACATTACTAAGGGCACCAGGCAAGGGTGTCCTAGTTCACCATTATTATTTGCCCTTTATATTAACCCTTTCATTGAGTTGTTGGCAGATAATGTTCGGATCACACCATTTGTAGTACACAATATTCCATATACTATATTCTCCTATGCAGACGATGTTGCGATAGCTTCTTTAGATCCTGTTCTAGCACTACAAGAGATCGAACGATTAGCGGTAATATTCGGTCAAGCTTCTGGTTATAAATTAAATGCAACAAAAACACAAATATTGACTTCAGATTCTATTACAATGAATGATTCACGTGTGGAACAGGAAGTGTTATATTTGGGTATAAAAGTGCGCTCGTCAATGTTAGAAATTTTTAGATGTTAATTGGGGGATTTAATCGCTAATATTAAGAAATCTTTTGATAAATGGTCACGATTACATCTCACACTCATTGGCAGGGTAAATGTGGTTAAAATTAATGTATTAGCAAAGCTATTGTATTTATTTAGAGCAGTACCTTTAGAGTTTACTCTACCCCAAATCCAACAACTACAAGCCATTTGTTCTAGATTTATTTGGGCCCCGGGGAGACCAAGAAGAGCTATGCGATTTCTAACTCTTCCGGTTGATCGTGGAGGATTAGCTATGCCAGATTTTATGTTGTATTTTTATACATGTTTTCTTTTAAGGTTGAGGATAATGTTGACTGGAGAAGATATATCTAATGTTGCAGAAGCGCCCTCAATACATCAAATGCAGTTAGGCTCAGAAACTAAACTATTCTTATTTGAAGGAATAGATGGGAGTTATTTTAAATGTACTTATCATCAGCTTTAAATGTTTGGAAAAAAGTTCGAAAATTACAACAAGTGGGGAATCTGTCTTGGTATTCTCCTACCAATGCTACTAAAGTGTTACCTCCAATTTTGTTTGATGTGTTAGAAAAAAGGTGGCGGCACAAGGGATTGTCCAATTGGGGGATTTCATAGGTGCTGATGGGGCTGTAATGTCTTATATAGAGTTATCTCGTTTGTTTAATCTACTGAAACAACAATTCTTCAAATATCTACAATTCCGTGATTTTACTATACGGCGAAGGATTGTATGTACTCCCAATTTAGTTATAAATGCTATACAACGTCAGGCAAAAATTGGGGCGGTATATCAGCAATTATTAGCGTATAGGAAAGATGATTTGCAGAAGAAAACGGATAAATGGTCCTAAGTTTTATTGAGGGAGGCCCCATCGCTAGAATATGTTATTGCCTTAGCTAAAGAATCTTTATTGTCAGCCAATTTGCGTGTACAATGCTATAAAACTATTTTTTATTTATATTACACTCCGGCTTTTATGGCCAAGTGGAAAATTGGACATGATGGGAAATGCTTCCGTTGTAATGAGGATAATGCGGATTTGTTACATATTTTTTTTAGTTGTCGAAAGTTGAAGCATTTCTGTACTGATACTGAAAAAATTTTAAGTGATCTAATTGGCAAAACAATTATTATAACTCCTATTATTATGCTTTTGGGGACTGATATTCAATTCAGAAGGGGTGGGGAATTCTTTAAACATCGTCATCTTATATTTTTTGCTATGACTGTAGCAAGATTATGTATTGCCTCTGCTTGGCTCCAAATGGACCCTCCTTCTTTTTTTCAATGGAAAAGTAGAATGTTTAATCTTTTCAATTTAGAATTTAGCCTTTATGCTGTAAAAGGGGTGAATAAACGGAAAATTGGTAAGGACCTGTGGGGGCCCTTCTCGGATTATATGAATGTGCCGATATGAAGAACTAACGCAATTGATTTATGTATTGTATTTGTTTCTTTATTTTTCTGAAATTGCTGTGGTAACAATAAAATAAATTTAAAAAAAAATTAAAAAAAAGAGATAGCAACTGAAACCAGGCCTCACAACTCGCTAAGTGTGATAATGGCAAAGAAATGAATAAAGCATGACGATGCATTACAGATGGCAAGAGGCACATAGCCAACAGTTTGTCCTATTTGTGGTGCTATGAGCTTGATGTAGCATTTCAATGAACACATTTTTAACATACGTTTCTCGATGTCTTTCCTTATGGGGAGGCAAAGTATAAAAGAAATGTTCAGGCGGAGCTGCTGTAGTACCTAACACCTTATGCATAGGATATTGAAATTCTAAATACACAAACACACTCATTAATATTATCATGATTACTGCAATAAGTATTACAAAGGCTATCTTCACTCTGATAGCCCAACCGGAAAACATGGGGATATTTTCAGAGAAAGGTCGGGGAGCAAGGGGTCGTTCATCTTCAAGGGCAAACCGGGTAAAGGGATACCTCCTAACTCAATTCAATTCAATTTCAACTTTATTCGGTTTCCATAATTTGTTTCATTTTCAAAAAGCTTTATTCGATCATTTAAAAAACAATCATAAAAGCACACAAGAAAATACATCCATATTACATAACAACTATAAAATTTTAAAGGTAAAAAATTAATTACAATCCCAAGGAAAGGAGAGGTAACAAGTGGACAATAGCAGCTAATTTTACGAAAAACGGTACATTCACAGTTGGGTTGTAAAGTCCATACTTTTCCTGGCGGACACGGATTTCAGAACAAAAGTCGCTGTAAAAAAACACACATCCGGCACATCAAGTGCAAATAAAAACCTCATGGCAGTTTTAACAGTTGACACAGAGTATTTTTAAAAAGCGGTTTAAGGTAGGCAGTGCGGAGATACAGGTACAAAGGACAAATAAGCAAAAACTGCACAGTGCTCTGCTTCGAAGTCCCGTCACATGGACAGGGGATTGTCGTTTGCTTTTTTGTCCGGGGGAAAGCCACCAGATTATGAACAATGCCTAATCTTAGTCTGGTAAGGACAAACTGGTGAGATTGCTTAGTGACCACTTTTAAATACTTCGAAAAGCCATAGCATGCCAAGTTATTAGAATGATAAAATTGATGTGTTACAAACAGGCAGCTGGCTTCACTATGCAATTTTGCTTTAACCCCCAGATAAACATGTTTAAGCTCCTGTTTTGAAATATCAGTTGCGCTAGCTGGGTCCGTAAAAACATCCATATCAAACAAGTCTTTATATGATGTTATAACGTATTTAAGCCATGGGATCAGACTATATTTATCCAAGCGGAGGCAGTCGTTAATGATTCTCCTAGTGAAACCAGTTTCATCTTTGGCCCAGATAGATCTCCAGGCCAATAATGGTCTCAATCCTATTAGATCAGTCAAAAATTCCAACCCAACTTCATAATTAACCAGCTCATTAGAGGCTGAGGTTGGGAGACAAAGAAGCCTCTTTAAAAAGTCATTTTCCGCCACTTGCCAAGCCCCATGGTGACAGTGTCCCCAAACACCCGAACTATAGAGTGCCACTGGAGCACATCTATGTCGGTATACATACAACATGTCATATATACGCCGACTTCCTAATTTAGAGGCAAATTTAAAAACACCAGAAGCACCCTTGCCCATCTTAGCCTTATTATTAAGTATCTCCTGTGCCCACATGCCATTGCTACTAAAAGTAATGCCTAAGTAACAGAATTTGTCCACCACTTCAATTTTTTGGTCTTCAAACTGGAATGATCTTAACTTCGTTACCTTCTTCTCACAAGCCATGATAAAGGTTTTCGAGTTGTTAATTTTTAGTTTCCTCCTCTTGATAAAATAAAAAAAACTGTCCATTAATCTCTGCAGACCAACCGGTGTTCTAGATAATAGGACTATGTCGTCTACGTAAAGCAGTACGGGGATCGCTTGGCCCTCAACACGCGGTGCATCAGCATTAACCAATTTCAACTCGGAATCCATGGCATTAATAAAAAGGGAGAAAAGAAGTGGGGCAAGGACACAGCCTTGCCTAATACCTGATTTGACCTTGATGTTACTGGTACATTCCCCCGCTTGACCGAATCGAATCTGGGCCGACAACTTACTGTACAGTCTAGCCAAAAAATAAATAATTGCAGCAGGGGCGCCCAGATCTAATAGTGTGGTCCACAATAGAGCATGGTCCACCAGATCAAATGCGCTGGTAAGGTCCGCAAAACAGAGGAATAGCGAGCCCTGCTTGGCTCGAGTGTATTTACCAATAATTAGATCTAAGTTAATACACTGCTCAATGGTACCAAGGCCCTTGCGGAACCCGAATTGGGAATCCGCAAGGATACCATTAGCCTCTGCCCACTCCTCCAGTCGCAACAAGAGCACCCTGCTCATTATTTTCAGAGATGAGTCTAGAAGGGAGATAGGGCGATAGTTCTTAGCCTCGCCTCTGTCTCCCTTCTTGTAAATTGGTATAATTTGTTAAAAACCATAAAAGTACATATAAAACACATTTCAGTTCATTAAAATTATAAAACAATTTGGCATTTTCTTTAACGAATAGAATGCAAGGTATTTACAATTTCATCAAAGAGATATAGAATGCCAATGTGCAAATAGCTTTGTGCAAATATCTATCAAAGATTTAAACGGTGCTTTACACAAAATTTAAGAAAGCAAACTATAGTTTTTGCATGTAGTTCGTTTTCTAAATACTGAAGCACCAAAAACGCTGGGCGACACCCTCGTATACCCATTACTCTAATAAGAGGAACATAAGAGGAACAATCCATTGCCTATGGGGTGTAATATAAAATTTACAAAAAAATAAAATGTGAATAGTAGATTGTGCAGAAATGGTATCACAGGGACAGGCAGTTAGGGTCGTGGACCAGTCGTTCTGCGAAGGAAAAGATATCAATCAATGGAATATGTTAAATCTGAACCGAGTTAACAGAAATTTTTCATCCTAACTAAAAGTCCAACCTAAACTCGGGAAAAGGTGCAAGCCAACTGCCAGAGGGTTTCTTCTTCCTGTGTCCGTCTAGAGCCTCACAGACAGGCTCCTATTGTTCATCAAAAAGGAACAACTCCACACTTTGATTCCACCATTGCAGTTTAGGCCCTTAGTGTAACACCGTCTTTCTTTCTGAACAGAGCAATGTAACAGTTCCAAGTCTCAACGGGTTCAGTCCAGTGTCTTGCTCAGTACCTCAGTGAAGAGCTAACTTCAACCCTACAGCTCAAGTCTTTCCCTATCTCCTAGAATCCGAAACTGGGGTACCACGTCGCTTTCTCAGGCCGTAAATTGTATCGAAGATGGCCAGGTTGTTCCTGGTCATGAAACAACACAGCAGCAGAGACATTCGGTGCAACAAGGTTCTCAGAAGCCTCTGAGGAATCAGCCTTATCAAAGGATTCAGGGACTGGGGCTGATTCGTCTCCTTGCGGTATCAACAATCCTTCCTCTTGCCCGATTTCAAGGGCATCTGAGAAAGGCACAAAACTCAACCTCCGCTCTCCTTCTTGCGTTAGAATTCCGTCTCGGTTCTGCTGGTCAAGAGGGAGTGGAAGGGGCAATTTTTTCAAGTGGGAGACGTGAATCCAGTGTTTCTTCCCGTCCACTTTCACTGCTGTCCGAATTGCCAAAAGAATCTGGTAGGGACGGCTCCACCTTGGTTCCAAACTCGATTTCCCCTGATAATTTCGGACTAGGACCCACTGTCCTGGCTCCAAACGGTGTCCGGGACCCTCCGGCAGCGGCTGCAGTACAGCTGACACCTGCTGATGAATAGGAACACAAATCTTTAGTTAAAGTGTACAGGTAATCTGTCATCATAGGGTAATCAATATCACGGAAGGGCCTAGATCTCGGGACACCCCACACATTAGCTGGTCGACTAAAAACGACCTCATAAGATGACAGCCCGGCTCGTGAATGGGGGTTACTCTTAATGACATTAACGCTAGGGGCAAAGCATCAGGCCAGCTCAAGCGCGTGCTTTCTTGAATCTTTGCCATCTTTAACTTCAGTGTACCATTATATTTCTCAACCAGTCCTGCAGACTGCGGATGTCGTGGTGCATGAAATTTATGTTTTATCTGTAAACCATTACAAATATATTTGAAAAGGTCTGCATTAAAATGTACCCCCTTGTCCGTCCAAATGACTCGAGGCAAACCGAACCGGGGCAGGAACTCTTTGATTAGGGCTTTTGCAGTGGCCATAGTGGTGTTATCTTTGGTAGGATATGCTTCAACCCATTTACTAAAAGCACATATCACCACTAACACGTATTTGAGGTTATTCACCCTTTCGAGTTGAATATAATCCATTTGTATTACTTCAAACGGTAAAGAAGGAGGCGTAAAATTCCCGCTGAGGACTGTCTCCCTCCCTCCAGGATTATACTGCAAGCAGACCATGCAGTATTTAACCACATGGGCAGTAGTTTTCAAAATATTCGGGTTATTCCACACAGGGTCTAATAATGCACAAATGCCTTTTGCACCAATGTGAGCGGGACCATGAGCCATCACAACTACTGCATACACCAGTGCATTGGGCAAAAGCCATCGCTGTTTTTCAGTCAAGTCAATCCAACAATTGTTTTTATCCAACTTCCCTATTTCCTGTTCCCATTTTATTATTTCATCAGGGGTAGCTTCTTTCTGTAGTTCTCTAACACTTTCAATAGTATTGTCAAACACTGTTGTCTCCGCCACCCACATTGCTGATACACTGGGGAACATAGCAGGCATTTTAGTTTGCACTGTATCCTTCGCTACCTGATCGGCAAAGGCATTTCCCTCCCCTATGGTATCAGTAATTTTCTTGTGAGCGCTACACTTGATAATGGCCACCTTTTCTGGTAAGGTTAAGGCATTCAACAATCTTTCAATCAAAGGGCCATGTTGTATCCTCTGACCATGGGAGGTAAGAAATCCTCGTTCCCTCCACAGCCGCCCACAACTATGGGCTACACCAAAGGCGTACTGGCTGTCTGTAAAAATATTTACTCTTAAACCTTTACTCAGTTCACATCCTCTTAATAATGCTATAAGTTCAGCTGCTTGCGCTGAGTGATGGGAAACCCGAGCGGTCTCCACTACAGTTCTGAGGGTAGTTATAGCATAAGCAGCTGTTGTCGCGCATCTGGTAATTTAAAACATGAGCCATCCACATACAACTCTCCTTGGGATTCAGATAAAGAGGTGTGAGTGAGGTCTACTTGTCCCTTCGTTTCTTCTTCGGTCCGAAATATACAATCATGGACATCGTGCGCGATTGACTGGTTACAAATTAACTCTATTTGCACCCCACATTACTATTAAACGATGTGCCACTCTGATTCCAGCCACGTTACTACCCCTTCCTTCGAGTGATCAAAAGGACGATGTCCGTCAATCGCGCACTCGTAAGGTGCTGGGCTTGCGGTACCATCACTGTGAGGTCAGTATTCAACACAATCCCCTCCGACTGTCGAATGGCCACCGCCACAGCAGCAGTAGCCCTTAGACAGCTAGGAAGGGCTCTGGCAACATTATCCAATACTGCTGAAAAATATGCGCAAGGTTGTTGCTTTCCGCCAAAACCATGTGTTAGCACTGAAAGTGAACAACCGTCCACCTCATGTACGTAGAGTACAAAAGGCTTTTGGTAATCCGGAGTACCCAAGACGGGTGCAGAGCAAAGAGCAGATTTCAAAGAATCAAAAGTGTCCTGACATTCTTCCGTCCAGGACAAGGGTTCATGCACATCTTTGGTAGTCAAATGCAACAAGGGTTTAGCAAAAAGAGAAAAATTATTAATCCATTGGCGGCAGTAAGAGGTTATGCCAAGAAAAGCACGAACATCACGTTGAGTACGGGGCACAGACATGTTAGAAATAACAGTTATTCGTTCAGGAGTTAGTCTTCTCCCCGCTTTCGACAGTAAATGACCAAGGTAGGTCACTTCCTGTCGACAATACTGAAATTTGGATAAGGATACTTTATTACCATTAGCCGCTAAATGAGTCAATAGTTTGACAGTGGCCTCTTTGCAACCTTCTTCCGTGTCTGAAGCCACCAGTATGTCATCCACATGTTGGATAAGAACATTACCAGGGGGTAGGACTAATTCATCTAGTACTGCTTTTAGTGCTTGGCTATAAATACTCGGACTCTCTGTATAGCCTTGAGGAGCATGACAAAATCTAAAACTGCGGCCGGATAACGAGAATCCAAAAATATGACGGCTGTCAGGGTGGATTGGAATGCTAAAGAAAGCCTTCTTCAAATCTATCACTGAGAAATACTGGGCAGTAGGGGGAATCATAGTAAGAATTGCAGTGATACCTGGAACCACAGGATATTGGGAAATCACTATTTTATTAACCTCTCTTAAGTCAATCACAAAATGATACGTATTTTTATAATCAGTGTCACCATCCAGTGGGGCCTTTTTCAAAATCTGTAAAATGGGACTATTACAAACATTAGCAGCTGTTTCCTCTACCACTCCTTTCTTAATCAAGACACGAATGATCAGTAATGATGGCTGTTCGCCCTCTGGCGAAATTCGATATTGTGGGATACGTGGCAAATGTGCATTCGGTTTTAAGGTAATTAATACAGGGGGTATTTTTAACAATCCCACATCCGTGTCCCCCGTTGCCCAAAGGGTCTGGGGAATTTTAGAAAATTCAGGTGGAAGATGTTCATTTTTGACAAAACATTGAGATGTGCATTTAGTAGGAGGCTGCATGGTTAAATAACACCGTCAGGAGAACAGTAAATACGAGCATGCAATTTCTTCAATTTATCCAATCCCAACAGATTCTTGCAACAACTGGAAGTAAGCAAAAATGGAGAGTCCACAGTAATTGGGCCGATAGTAAATGGAAGTGGCTTAGAAATGGGGCTTACTACTGGGATTCCTGAGAAACCCACTGATACATTATTTTGCCCAGACAGAGCAGCCCCTGGGACCAGTGAATGAGCAACAGAGCTATTCATTGCTCCAGTATCCACCAAAAACTTCTCAGATGTCCCCATCAATTGCCCCTTTACATAAGGCCCCTGTTGGTCAACTGGTACTGATATGTGGCCCCTGCTCTGTCCGTGGCTGTCTCATGCGTAACCATTTCCATCATATCCATCCTCCCGATTATCCTCATTGAAGTATTGTCTCCCTTGAGGATCATCAAAATAGTTCCTTCCTGACTCATCACCGGACATGTCCCCGTGTCTCATATTATTCCGATCACTACCACCTCGTCCTCTTCCTCTTCCTCTGTTAAAAGTGCCTCGCCCTCGTCCATATAATAATGGACACTGAGCTCGCCAGTGTCCCTCTTGCCTACAACTGGAACACTAATTTATCCCTATATCAGGAGCCGGACCCGCTCCTCCTCCTCGTCCCATCATTGCCCTTCTTGGAAATGAACCTCTACTAACCTGTTGCAGCAGCACTCGGGTTTTTAACTCTTTAACCTTTTTATCGGACTTGTCCTTGCTCTCGTTTTCCCGGTGTTTATAATACTGGGCATGTACTTTCAGCAGTCTGTAATCATGTCATTATTTCAGGCAACAAATTAGTGTAAAATCTATTCACAAATAATCGTATGCCACCTTCCGTGGACAAGTCTTGTCCACTAAAATCAATAAATACCTTCTTGAACTGGGTGAAGAAATCAGACACACTTTCATCCTTTTTCTGTTTACAAGCCGTTAATTTTTCCCAATCCACTTTTCGTGGGGGAATAAGAGTTTGCATGTATGTTATAATATGGGTGGGTATAGCTAAAATCTCATCTTTAGGTTTATCACCCGGCTTCCGATCTTTATCCCAAACTTTAATCTGATCCCAGGTCCCTCCAAGTTCTGTAGCATGATCTGAGGCATGTACCTGTCTCTATATATCTACTGGGATCAAAAGGCCGAAAAATAGCTCAATATCAGCTAAAGTCATGACGGCCGAGTTTGCGGCTTCGGTTAATTCCTTATAATAGGCTGTAGGATTTTTACGTGGGTCGGGAAGTTGGGCTTTTAATGTAAGTACCTCACTTCGCTTCCAAGGGGTATAAACCCATTGTTCTTGGAATCGCGACTCTACACGATTTCTAATCACTGCTCCACCAACATCTTTTACCTCGGGAATCTCAGGATGGAAGAGGGGGTGCACTTCACTCATAGGATGTTGTGCCCCCCAGTCTGGACATTTCCTATGCATGCATGCGCTCCCGATAATGTACCAGTGTCACGATATTCTGAAATACTTCTTCGACTGTAAATTCGAACTTAAAAGCTCGACCCCTGGTATCACATAGTATCTGAGGAGCCAGCCCTTCTTCAAAACATTGTTCCCATAAGGAAATTAATCGGATTGCCATGTGTTCTAATGCCAATTGTTGCGCAACTGGTTCAAGATCTTTCATAGTTCTCCAAATATCTTCTAAAGTATAAATCGGATTCCGTATCCATTGGGATGCCTAAATCACAATAGCCCGTTTTTCTTCAGATCCTGTAGTGTAGTTCCTATATTCCCAATAGGCTCTGCACATTGGAATAACATAAACGATAGTTTAGACGTAGGACTGAGGTCGACTAGGTCTCTATTGAATATGTTAGACTTAATTGTGTGTGCCAGCTAGCTCAGAGGTCACTAGAAACTTTCTTGAGTAAACAAGAAGGTGTTTAGCTTTCCTGAATTAACAAGAAGGGATTAGTTTCCGACAACCGCATAAACATGACAACTTTGCTCCCTCCAGAATAAGGAGTATATCTCCAGAGTTGCGGAAACAATAGATAGATATTTTACTCAGTCAATCGTGCATGCTTCGTTTCCCCAGAAATGCAGAGAAATAGAGAGACGGGCGTTTTCAATAAAAGGGTTATTTCTTGAGGAGTCTTCTTTCTCATGCAAGAGAAATGAATTGCTACAATTGCAATACTTGTCATAAAGTAAAGTGCGCACAGTAAAAGGAGTATTATGAAATAATACTGTAAAAGCATTTATATGGTTTCTGAGCCATAAGATACTTAAAATTGATAAAATACATACAATGATAAAATAATGACTAAACGTACTCAACTGGTGTTTCTAAGATACGCCTACCCCGATGTACCTAACCTAAGCCTAGGACGTGGGAAGGAGTAGATGAGTTACAGTTTTTGCCAAGAATCTGAATCAAGAATTCTCTATGGGTCTAATCAGCTCCGTACCTTGGGTATAGAATGGAGGAGGTCTTATATCTCTCTCTCAGGACTCGATCTCCCAGCAACCCGCAAGGGTGTCAGGGAAACACTGGAGCTGGATTTCTCGGCAGGAGAAAAGACAGTGTCTCTATCCGTGCGTCAGCAGGGAGGGTCGGCTTCCTTCGGCACTTGCATCAGCTGGGCATCGGGCAAGTAGATAGCCGATCTGCTCCAAACCACCGTGTATTGCTTAAGGCAGATGTTGGCATATTTATACCTGGAAGGTGCCGAGTTTGACGTAAGGTTGGACATAAGACGTCACTAAGAACTGCCAGTTCTTTCAGGACTCCAGGAGTTCTAGGACAAATCAAAACAGAATCAGGGGGAATCCCCGGGCTGCTGGAGGCTTGGTTTGTTTAAGAACGCGTTGTGCTTTCTAGGAGTCTATGGGAGTAGCCTTGCCGTATTTGGATTGCATTGGCTATAATTTAGTACGGATATGATTCTTATGCCTTTATAAGGATATGATTTGTTAAACCACATAAGGGTATAAATCGGGAATGTCTTAATTAGGGTCCTAGATACATTCACAACACCCACTCCACGTATAATGTCCATCATTACTAAATACTAAGCAATACTAAACATATAACGATGCATGTGTTTTCCAGCCCACCCCAAAATACATAGTTAGCATTTGAAATGGTATATACACGAAAAATGAGTATAATACTGTACGCTTTTAGTAAGCAGTGGTGTCATTCCGATAATGCATATTTTTAACATTTAGAAGGTTGACTGAATGATTCATGAAATTTACATTTATGAAATGGCTTAATACAGAAGAGAAGGTCGAGACCATTTCATCACATGTTTATACAAGACTGTACATGTGCTAGAGTCAAAATATTGTCTCTAGAGATTTTTAAAATTAGTAATCTTGTTCTCTAAGAATAGTTCTACTTTAAGCAGAGTATCATGTGCCAAAAAAGGTAAATATTTTGGGAAGTTGAGAAAATAATTTTGTTTCTGGGAAGAAAAATAGTTCCAATGTTTTTTAGAAGTTCTGTTTATCAAAACTGAAGGCCGAATTCAGAATTCAGGGAACTCTGTGTGCTCGCTATTTCAAAAGTTATTCTCGTTTTTAGGAGAGAACATTAACTCAGACAGGCTGGTAAAAAAATTGTCTACAACAGTAGGTGAAAGTTGGGCCATTTCCGAAAAAGTGGAAAGGGTGCATATGTGCGAAGCATTGCCATCATCGGTGTTCAGATCAGCAAAGGTCACGGAAGGTTGTACCTGTGTGCTGCTTTCATCTCGTACCTCACCGCCACCCAATCGTAATGGTGAGGTCTCAATGAATGCCGTCATCAGAATGGGTAGCCGCTGGGGACTACACGTTGCATGAGCCGTTACCGAACCAAGCAAAGTATCGACATCCATAGGTACTGCTGATGGGAGTGTAAGACAGACGTCTAACACGCATTCTTCTCCGCAAAGCAGGCATCGTAGAACAGGTAAGATGCAATCTTGCCAGATTGGTCTGAATGAAAGAAACCAGGTAGTATTCAGATCTCTTAGCCGAGCCAAGCCGAGGACTTTAGTGATCCGTTCTCAGTATTGCTTTGCTAGGATCGTGCCTTCCGTCGTAGCCTGAGTTTTGTCTTTGACTTGACTTGCCATATCGGAGCAGAAGGAACAAAAATAAGATTCCTGCTACGAGTCCCAAGAGGAGAGGCAGGCCGCCGAACACAGAATGTACGAAATTCGGGAAGATGCCAAGAACTGCTTCAAAGAGTGCTAACAGTCCCGAAAAAATTGTCTTAAATACATGTGCGATGTCACTGGTATCTGACATGTTTAAGATTTGGCTTAACATTTCTACGAAATGTACGGGGCAATTTGTTGATAATAATGCACGTATCTCTGCTGCTGTCCTTGCAACTTGCAGATCATACGTTTCTCTAGACGAGGTTAAAGGCACAGTTGTTTGTAAAAGAATAGACTTCATTCTGCTTAAAGTATCAATTCGAATAGAAGAGATATTCAAAGAAGGCCATATTGCCGCCTCCATGTCTGGTTTGCTGTTTGGATACAATACTTGCATACAACAAGTGACCATGGAAGTAACGCTCTTGAGATAGGCTTTTCCTGGCACCATGCCACAACAGCTGTGGTCACTTGTTAGAACGTAGCTGCCATTGGAAAGCTGTCTGAAAAAAGGCTCTATCTGTGTAGCAGGGGTGCCGTGCAGGTGACATGAAAGGTTATTTGATGAACCTTCACAGGCTCCATGCAAGTTAATTCCTTGACACAGGAGCGTACAGCTTAGTGATTGTTTACAGTTGTTACCACTAAGAAATACCTCTTTCTTGCCCCCACTCCAACATCTATGTGTATAAGGCAAATTCCAGGTTGACTTGATGTATCCTTTACCCAACCTTTCATACAGGCCTGCTGGTATGTACTTTTCAAATAACAAATAGGGGTTTGTCTAAAGCACAGTAAGGCTGTGCCAATAACGTAATAAACAAAGAGAATTGCCAATACTGTGCAATGTTTTATTGTTTACCAAGGAAATGAACTACCTGTCGCTCATCCCAAAGACCACTCTTTCAGTCAAGATATTTATCAAAAATAAATGAGTTTATTTTATTTTAGTTATATTTTTTCTTTTTCTTTTAAAGTGGGAAAGTTTTTTGTGTCAATATAACACCAAATGTATGATTTAACTTAAATCTATTACATTTGTCATATACAATCTAGGAGGATGAAAAGGGACTAATAAACTAAGGATTTAAGAGAAAAGAGGAAGAGGGCAAGAATGCCTGAAATTATGAACAAAGTTGTACATTTAACACATAACACTCGCAGACAACAAATTGACGACAGACAAGAGATATATTAGACTTAGAAGAGAAGAGGGAACTTTTCCTCTATCAAGAGATGGTTTTATTTATTAAATTTAAGTTAAATCATACATTTGGTGTTATATTGACACAAAAAAACTTTCCCACTTTAAAAGAAAAAGAAAAAATATTACTAAAATAAAATAAACTCATTTATTTTTGATAAACATCTTGACTGAAAGAGTGGTCTTTGGGATGAGCGACAGGTATGTACTTTTGGCAGTATTTAAACTGAAAAGTTGTTATCTGGATTATAATGGTGACATGGATTATCCGCTCAATGACCGGTCGTTCTGACATTGTCAATGGTAATTTTTCGAGTTTTTCAATGCTCAGCACCGTATAGTCTGCCCCTCTTTGTGCCAAAGAGATTTGTATATCAGTAAGATTAAAGATAGAAAATAATGATGTTGTGTTGATTAGACGCCATGGCACGTTGCCTGAACACAAATGTTGTAACGTCCAGCCTAACTGTACAATAGAACATAATTGGGACTGGCCATTTTGTAACATTAGCATATCCTGTTCTATTATATCAATAGCAGATGATACAATGCTGTCCAGTGAATAAATAATTTGTTCTGGGATCATGCAGGCTCTGAGTAATGATTCTAGTCCTTGTACCTGCCATCCTTTTGTACCCCAGACAGTTTTTGTCTCAATGTTTTTTTCCAAAATTCAAAACCAAATGTAGACATTTTTTCATAAACATTTTCAGAATAAATCAGTTTAGTGTTTGTCAACATGTTTTTCATTCCTGTCTTATTCATAATTTTAAAATAAAACGTTTCTGGATCAGTGATATTAAACCCTGAGAAGTATGGTAATTTCTCATAAAATGTTTCCGAACTGCCTTTTGGCGGAGTTGGACAATGTTCCCATTGATTATAACTGAAAACATTTCTAGGATTAGCAGATTTATGCAAATAATGATGCCCAAAATGATTAAAGCAATACATTTCTTCATAATTTGATGAACCTTGTAAATAATCATGTTCTGTATATTCAGCTGACATTTCCAAATCTGACATCATATTGTTAATATTTTCAAAGTCCCAATCATCTGAGAAAGTACTAGGTGCTACCAAGTCACTTAAAGAAATCTTAAACTGATGTGGATATTTCAAGAGTTCAACCGGGCCATAGATTTCGTAATCAGTATTGTCCCATGCTACACCACCAGGTATAGGAATGGCTGTGATGTTCACTGATGATAGTTCTCTTTTTTCAATGTGAGAGGATCTGTGAGGTTTTAGAACCAAGTTGATGTTCTGACTTGGTGTGCCCATTGTACTGTATTTTCCATCAATCATTCTTCCCAAGCTTAAAACTAAGATGAGCCAGAGCAGGGGGAAAAGTACACCTAACACAATCCACAGTTTAATCCACGGTGAAATCAGATATGTTTCCTCAAGTTGATGAAAGAGTTCTGTAATTTTGTCTTTGAAAGTTTTGTTTGCTGGCTTGTCTCCATTTTCACTTGGATCATCAGAAAAGTCATCGAAGTTGATAAAGTAGCCAGATGCAGTTCTGTCAATTGTTTGAATGGCATCAGGATTGTTATTGATCTTTGTAGTTGCTTCTTCCTTTTTCATATTAGTATAGTCAGAGGCTACATAATTATAGACAGGTGTTTCTTGACGAACTGTTGCAATTTGGGTTTCTAGAGGCACAAGTTCCATGGCTTTGTTTCATAGTCCTTTTTATTCACTGCAGGTTTATCAAATGTGATTAGTCTCTGAGTTTGAACCTCTTGGATTGTAGCAAGGTTTGGTCTTCTGCTACTTCTTGGGAGTCCACTGGGCCTACTACTTATTATTGGCCACATGGTTGTGGTTTTACCAGGTCGATTGATACAACTCTGTTCTCCTTTTTACCAGCAAGGGGCGGTAGTACTACTGATCTTGTTCCGCTGATAGCTAAGACAGGTACTGCTTTTCTGTAAGAAGGCCCAAATTCCTTATTCACCGCAATCTTTTCTCTGAACAGATCCCCAATTTTTGGAATCCAGACAGGTCTTGCTGGGACAGGTGGTTTCTCTTCAGTGGCCGTTGGCTTTAGCTTTGTGTTACTGAGACTTCTTCTTGTTTCATTCAAGTCCTGTAAAACAGCCAAACGATCTTTGATATCAAAAGTTTTTTGTTCCACCACTGAAGTCTGACAATCGAGGTCTTCGATTATCATTTTTGCACCAAACAAAAGTTCATACGGAGTGATTCCACCCAGAGAATTTCTTGGCAGATTGTTAAGACTACGTTGGACACTTATTAGATGTTTGACCCACCCATCACCGAACCTAATACCCTCGCTGTTATAGATTGCTTTATGTCACGTTTTTTTCTCTCCACTACCGCATTTCCCTCAGGATGGAATGTACTAGAGTACCGCAATGCAATGCCCATGCTGGCCATGGCCTCCTTGTAAGCTCGAGAGCTAAACGCAGGACCCTGGTCAGAATGTAGCATGCCAATTGCGTTTGTGCCGATAAAGACTCTCAAATCTTTTATAACAGTTCTGGCGTCAGCCGAGCGCTGGGGCCACATCCAAATGAATCTCGTCTTAATATTTATGGGATCGCATTTGTCTGGTCGGGCGCCTGCGTGTAGATAGTCTAATGCTGTCTAATAGAGGTGTCTGGGCTGGTAGCACTGTGCTAGAGTCTGATGTCTGGTCCGGGTCATAACTGCGATCTCTATTGCAGTCTTGACAATCCATTGCAAAGTTATAAATTTGCACGCTCATTCCGGGCCACCAGTATTTTGAATGCAATTCTATTAGAGATTTCAGGATCTCTTGGTGCCTCAGACCCATTCCCATGTGTGCTTCTTGAATCAAGTAAGCCCTCCGGTGCATGCTTGGAATTACTCTATCCCCCACTCCAGGGATTTGAGCAAATGGAACGGAGTTCGTATCAATTATGTATGTATTTCCGAGTGGATAGTTTAGAGGTAACGCCGCATAATTGCCTTCCATTGAGGCTCTTACAGCTAGTAGCGTTTCTCCATCTATTTGTTTTTTAGAACGCTTTTTTGTTGCTACGGAAGCCGGTTGACCAGCTGCCGCCGTGGCTCTGTTAGCCAATGCATTCCCTGCAACGTGAATGCCATCACGTTGAAGACTCTGCGTATGTATCACATGAGTCTTTTGTAGTTCTTTCTGTAAAAGAACTACCTGTTCCCATAGTTTTCTATGTTTTATTGTGACACCTCTTTTATCTTTGTAACCATATTCAATCCAGGTCTGCATGGAATTATTGTAAGATTCGACGCAGTAATGCGAATCACACACTATTAGTGTGGGGAATTCGCGATCTGCATTTTCAAGCGCCAACTTCAAAGTTCGTAGTTCAGCTCGCTGAGCTGTACAGTTTCCGATTGATTCAGTTTTAGTGACCATTGGTCTGAATTTACCTAAGCGCCAGCGACCTTTAACAATCGCACACGCTGAATTATAAACTTTTGTATCCACAACGTAGTGTTGTGCAAATCTATCTGATTAGATTACACAGGTGTACTGTTGCAGAGGTAGAATTTCGATCGACAGAGGACATTCTTGTTCGTATTCTAGATGTGCTAGCTTTTTCATTCTGGGATCAAAAGCATGTATCACGTCAGTTGTATCAAGAGAATTAACCCATTGTATCCATTTTGAATCTAATGCCATAGCATTTGGAATGCTCGGTCTTGTTACTGCTTCAAGGGCTGATACTGCTGTTAAAACAGATATCCTCTTCCCATGAGCTAGGGCTTTTTCTTTTACTACAGTTAGATTTTTTTCAGTAGAACTGAATTTAATTTCAGCTTGTGTGTACAAGTGTGATTTGTAAGCTATTGGTACCGTTTCTCCCTCATTAGAGGTCAGGTATGTAAATCCGCCTCTTCCTGGGATGACTCGGATTACAAGGTTGCGTTCGTTTGCGCATGTTTGCAGTTTTGTTTTAGTTAACATGTCTGTTTGTAATGATCGTAAAATTTCTGTGTGTTTCTGAGTCCAATTAATTGGTTTGAAATCAGGTTTTAATAATACGTAGAGTGGTTTAACCCTCTCTGCATAATTTAGAATGTAAGTTCTTCAGAAATTCAGGAAACCTAGAATTGATTGTAAGTTTTTCAGCGTTTTTGGAGCTTGGAGTACTGCACACTTCTCTAAGAAGTTGTCAGCTAGGCTTTTGTCTTCCCTTGATAATTCATATCCTAAATATAGGACAGTCTGGTGGGCAGTTCATGACTTTTTAAAGTTAAATTCGTACCCTTCAGATGCGTACCCAAGTATGATGGTGTTCACTCTTTTTAAGTGTGTCTCCAGGTCATTGTCTGTAAGATAGATGTCATCGACATAAGATAATGCCTCATCATCATATATTTGTAGTAACTCTTTTACCCTGGCTGAAAATAATCCTGGGCTATTCTTGAATCCCTGTGGGAGACGACAAAATTGCTTTTGGGCCCCCATGCTGGAGAAAGCGGTCAAATACCTGCTTTCTGGTGCAATGTTTTGACAGAAAAAAACATTTGAAATATCTAATGTCGTTTTAAATTTTTTGCGCACAATATTATTCATTAGTGCTGTACTGTGTGAGTTTTGTACTGCAAATGTTTTGCAACAAGAGTTTAGGTGTCTATAGTCCAAAAGTAGACAATATGAATCGTCTGGCTTGGAGACAGGAAACAAAGGATTGTTCATTTGTGAGGTGCATGTTTCAATCACCCTCTGGTACTCAAGTTGATCTAATATCTCCCTGACTTGTTTTTTAGCTTCTTGCTTAACAGGATACTGCCTTTGTGCAGTAGGTTGATTTTTTAACTGGATTTTATGGTGAGGAGAATCCTCATCCCATCCTACTTGATTTTTATATAATGCGAAGACTTGGGCCACTGTCCATTTTCTTGCATACGTGTATTTTTTATGAATTGGAATGTGATTTGAGAAGGCAGGCCTAATCATTTCTTCGCCATGTGGGCACTCCCTAACAAACTCTGGTGGCCAGTCTTTCTCTGCTAGAAGGATATCATAGCCTTTAGATAGGTTCTCCCAGAAGAGACCTTTTATTTACCTAGTTTTGTCCCCCTCTATACGTAATGTTATTTCATATAATTTGTGGGGCATGCTAACTCTGGCGTCTGCAGTTTCCACTTGAATGTATTCATTCGTGTCCACTGTCTCCAGAAGATTCATCAGGATCTTGCGAGCTATGGTCACTTCAGCTGCGCTGTCTAGCATTGTTTGGGCCAACTCTCCGTTCTTGAGTTGTGTCCTCAGGATCCTCAGCATGTTTTACTTTAATACTGGCTACCTTCTTTTTGGGAAATTGTAATTTTTTACTTTGATGAGCAGGTTCTTTGTCTTTGGACTTGACGCGCTCTTCTTTATGTTCTGACCGTCCTCTTCTTTCCGATTTCTGTGAGGAAGTCTGAAAAGATCGAGAGGGACGTGTATCAATATCTTGATATCTGTCAGGTTTTCTCAAATTATCCCTATTTCTAAGGTTATATTTTTTTTCAGAGGGCTCCGGTTGTGGAGACTTGCCCCCCCTTTCTGGCGATCTATCTCTTCGTTGGGGAGACCTTCCTCTGGTCTGAAAATGTTTTTCTCTGGGAGTGGTTTGCTTATTACCCTCCCACTTCTTCTTTTGGGAATTGAGATTATTTTTAATGACAGTCTTTTCAAGATTTTCAGTTATTTGTGGTTTTAGTGGTTTCCCACCAAAACTATCTCTACCTAATTCTTCATAGGATTTTTCAATTATTCTAGCAAGTTCAAAAGGTTGTTCTGCTATATCTGTTTCTTTTAATTTCTGACAGATTGCCACGGATGCTGCTTCTCCTTTTATGTTTGCTAGTAGTATAGCCGAGACTTGCTTAAAGTCTTTCAGTAATTTCATACCTAGATTTAAAGCAGGCTCCGGACCGTATTCATTTTGAATGTCTTAGTACATCTGGTATAACCGCCATAGACGGAACACCATGTGTTTTTGTGTAGATTGAAGCAAAGACTGTTCCCCAAGTGTCACAGTCCTCCACACGTGGTGCAATCCCCATTGGTAGGCAGATGGTCAGAATTCTGTGTTTTTCGTGAGGGGTAGTATCAGGAAATACTGGCTCTATTTGAGTAATTTTTTTGAGCTAACCAGAACAGAATTTGTTCCCGTTTTGCGGGTAATTTACCAATGACTGATTGTATGGTCTGTGGTGTAATTTTATTAGTGTTCCCCTGGGGAGGGGTGTGCTGTGGAATTTTTATTGCTGGTTGGACTGTTAAAGTCCGCATGACATATTGTACCAATTGTCTATGTATTGTAAGTAATTGTTTTAGCTGAACTAAAAGTTCTCCGCTTGACATTTTCTCAATGTCAGGATGTGGTGTATTGCTGGCTAGAACCGGCCATGTGGCTCCTGGTCTACCTAGTGAACCGAGCCTGGTAACATGATTTTGATGTTTTAGGGCGCCATTGAACCAGAGCTCAGGCTCTTGGTAAGTTAGTGGAATTTCAATTTCCTCGAAAGGAGTGTATTTCTCTGAAGGTTCCCCTGCTTTGTAGTAGTGTAACTCGTGTGTTACAGCATTTGCTGCTGGAAAAGTTATCCATGAATAGAATACCTCTGTCTGCCGATATTCATGTGCCTCGACAACAAATATGACTGTACAACCTCTTTATGATACTCCATTTCCTATAAGTTTTATAGTTAAGGTTTTCCTTACATTTACCGGGATGAGTATTGCATCCGGTTGATTTTGTTGGAGACTTGTGTCTTCCGTCAACAGTTGAGCTGCTAGTCTAGCTTTCTCCCTTTCGTCGTCACTCTCTGACATTTTGCTGACAGAAAGTTTGCAGAGCAAGTTTCAAGGAAACAAAGATTAGGTGCACAATATTTTGAAACACTGTATCTTTCAACGTTGACTAAACCAAAAACTAATACATAGGAATCTCTTCCTACTAAGTTTTGGCGGGTATCAACCTTTTTACCCACTCCAGACGTCTATCGAAGTTTTTACGGGAAAAAGGGGTCTGTGTGAAAAGCACGATTGAGTTACTCTAGTATCTAGCATTAAATTATCGCCTTACCAAACGTTGGGCGCCATGTAGTGTAGTTCCTATATTCCCAATAGGCTCTGCGCATTGGAATAACATAAACGATAGTTTAGACGTAGGACTGAGGTCGACTAGGTCTCTATTGAATATGTTAGACTTAATTGTGTGTGCCAGCTAGCTCAGAGGTCACTAGAAACTTTCTCGAGTAAACAAGAAGGTGTTTAGCTTTCCTGAATAGACAACCGCATAAACATGACAACTTTGCTCCCTCCAGAATAAGGCGTATATCTCCAGAGTCGCAGAAACAATAAATAGCTATTTTACTCAGTCAATCGTGCATGCTTCGTTTCACCAGAAATGTAGAGAAATAGAGAGACGGGCGTTTTCTATAAAAGGGTTATTTATTGAGCAGTTTTCTTTCTCATGCAAGAGAAATGAATTGCTACAATTGCAATACCTGTCATAAAGTAAAGTGCTTACAGTAAAAGGAGTATTATCAAATAATACTGTAAAAGCATTTATATGGTTTCTAAGCCATAAGATACTTAAAAAGGATAAAATACATACAATGATAAAGTAATGACTAAACGTACTCAACTGGTGTTTCTAAGATACGCCTACCCCGGTGTACCTAACCTAAGCCTAGTACGTGGGAAGGAGTAGATGAGTTACAGTTTTTGCCAAGAATCTGAATCAAGAATTCTCTATGGGTCTAATCAGCTCCGTACCTTGGGTATAGAATGAAGGAGGTCTTGTATCTCTCTCTCAGGACTCGATCTCCCAGCAACCCGCAAGGGTGTCAGGGAAACACAGGAGCTGGATTTCTCGGCAGGAGAAAAGACAGCGTCTCTCCCAGTGTGTCAGCAGGGAGAGTCGGCTTCCTTCGGCACTCGCATCAGCTGGGCGTCAGGCAAGTAGATAGCCGATCTGCTCCAAACCACCGTGTGTTGCTTAAGGCAGATGTTGGTATATTTATACCTGGAAGGTGCCGAGTTTGACGTAAGGTTGGACATAAGACGTCACTAAGAACTGGCAGTTCTTTCAGGACTCCAGGAGTTCTAGGACAAATCAAAACAGAAGCAGGGGGAATTCCCGGGCTGCTGGAGGCTTGGTTTGTTTAAGAACGCGTTGTGCTTTCTAGGAGTCTATGGGAGTAGCCTTGCCGTATTTGGACTGCATTGGCAATGGCTTAATATGGATATGATTCTTATGCCTTTATAAGGATATGATTTGTTATAACCACATAAGGGCATAAATCGGGAATGTCTTAATTAGGGTCCTAGATACATTCACAACAATCCTAAGGATGAACAAGTAAAAACTTGTTGGCCTTCCAAACCCCCCATGGGGCGTCGTGGTGTAACATCTGAAGAGGCAGTGGTCATTCCCATAGGGGAAACCGCTGATCCTACGGCTGGGGGTGTTAAAACTACCTGGGGCAAGGGCGAAGCAGCAACCGGCCCAGGTACCAAAGTAATCAAATCTGAGGTAGTTGGACGAAGGGTAGGAGGAGGAAATAACTGAGCCGGAGGGTGCAACGGCTACTGGTGCGGTAGTGACTGAGGGCACCTTTGAGGGAGATGGGGCTCCACCCATCCCCGTTCTAGCTATTGGCACCGCAGGATATAAACCTTGAGGGGCATATGGAGGTGGCGGACGGGTTTCTAATAATTCCTCTATATCATCTTCTGCCTCCGTTTGTGTCATATAACTCTTATCTGTTTGTAATCGAAATTGTCTATCCATTTGTTCAATATTTGTTTCTACCTTTTCTTTTTCATACGCTACTGCTACAGTCTGTCCTGCTTTAATTTTTCCCAATTTTTCTTCTCTTATTCGGTGCCGTTTTGCCTCCTTTAACCATAGGTTCAAGGTTTGTCGGCTCTTCTTCATAAACAATTTCTTTTGTAAATAAGTAATTTTTCTTTCATCAAAAGACCCTGTTAAAGCCATTGTAGCTCCGAATTATCTTTGGTATACTTGTTCCAAAGTGTATTAAACAAAATGGGAGAGTACCATGTTTTACATACATATCAAAACTAGTGCTGCCTTCTAGAGGATCAGGCTGTCTTTCTTCCAGACATCCACTCCGGCGACAGCAACATCCAAAGCACAATTTACTAAAACCTGACATGTTTATAAATTCAATGACTCATATCGTTTCAATTGGACTTACTCACATGGACATTCTGTTTCTTTCATACTCATTCGCTCCTAAATCATACAGTCTCACTCACTACTTATACATAAACTTAATAATTTCGATCGATAAACACAATTCAGTCACGGTTCTTAATACAAGGCAAAGATTTCCAAAATACAAAATGACACGTCTTTCAAATCGAACATAGCCCGTCGACTCCTGTTCGGGGAATTGATTACGCCGGATTCCAGACCACACAGATTCACAAAAGAGACAGTCCAAAGACTGCCCTGGGATCATCAGACAGGCGAACCACGAACCCTCTTACAGACCATCCCATAGTCCTGTGCTGGTTGGGCCGGGACGACTGGGTACGTAGCTCCAGACCCCAAGCTTACCCAGTTGCTCCTAGGGCTTTACTGAAGAGGATCTGGCCGAGTGAGCACCCCAGTGCAACACTAAGGCGTCCGATGTTGTCCTAAACAATCACCAAACAAGTCTGTGAGGCATCTGCCCGTGCAGTTACTCCATTGCCACGTCAGACCCCCAAATTCCCTGTGGTTCACTAACCACCAAATTCCAAAAAAAGTTAACTGTTTCAATAAGCCACTTCTCCAAAGTGCTTGTTCCAAAGACGTCAAAAGACAAACAATACAATTCACTCACCTGGTGCACTCAGGTCTGATTGCATGTTCTCCACTGCCAACTCCTTTATAGACCAACACGGTCAGCTGGGTTAAGCCCGAAGGACTCCGGCGAAGGGGTTATTTAGCAGCTGGGAAGGTCACTGGGCTCGAGAGTGGAATTTCCTTTTTCTACCACAAACTGGTTTCTCAATTAGGATCCTTTTTCAATCCACCCACTCGACCAGAACCCCTCCCTGTCCCTCTTCTCCTATTTACAGGAGGGGCGACCCTATTGCGGAGTCCCGGCGGAGTCGCCAACTGAAGTACTAAAAATATATACCATAGTGCTATACTTACCAATAGCCCATCTACCTTATTTACCAAGAATAAATCAGTCGGCAATGGAGAAGGTTTAATCGTTTATTTTTTTGCAAAAGCACCCTATATAGGGGAGCCTCTCTCTCTTCCTCACTCTCAAAGGTGCACAGAATAGACTGCTGGATTACATTCAAAACATTGCATATATACTTTCAGCATACCTCATGAAGACCCCGTACATGGAAAAGTACCACTTCTCCTGAAGCTAACAGGAAAACCCATATAAGGCACAATTGTTTGATTCGAAACTCAGCTCAAACTATTCCGGGGGTAGGTCAGTGAAGGTGCCTCCCTTTCGTTCTGGGGCACGGGAGTACAGGCACGGCGCCTGCAAGAATGTGCTCATCCTACAAGAAAATGAATGAAGAAGGGTACTGCACTCAGCTTTAACTGTTTTGAAATGTTGGTTCGATATGTGTGCTGTACTAGATTAGTGCCTGCCCACTAGATAGAGGATATATATGGCCTGGTGCAACAAGTCACCAGGGCTCTAGTACGCACTACTAAAATACAAATTCTCCTGTATTTCATTTAATTTATTTTTATCAATATTTCAAATGATAAGAACATCACACTTAATTTTTTTGCTTATACATGTTTGCTTGCGACATCAGCAATTATTTCATCATTGTAACATTATGAATACAAACAAATTTACATTTCCCAACACAAAATAGAAATAAAAAACCAATGCATTTCGGGGCTGAGGCCCCTTCGTAGGGGGTCACGAGTGTAGGGAAATCATACAATTCCTTATTAGCTTGTTATAATCAATTGGCAGTGTTCTAACTGAATATTTTTGCGTACTGAAATATCTGTGATTTTCTAAGTCGCGCATACATGAAAAGACCTGCGAGCCTTGTAAACTTAACTTCGGTCTCGCTGTAATCTCAATTCACGGCACGTTTGACTCAACAATGCTGCCGTTCGGAAAAGCGTCCAGCACCTAGCCTGCCGACTGGAAACTGGAAAATATTCAGATAGAACACTGCCAATTGATGATGAAATAATTGCTGATGTCGCAAGCAAACATGTATAAGCGTGATGTTCTTATCATTTGAAATATTGATAAAAATAAATTAAATTAAATAAAGGAGAATTTGTATTTTAGTAGTGCGTACTAGAGCCCTGGTGACTTGTTGCACCAGGCCATATATATCCATCCTACAAGAAAGACAGATGCGATCTTGAGTTTTCTAAGTTAGAATCAATGGTCCATTCATAGCCCAGGCCGAAATCTCTCAGGCTCTATACACAGTAGCAGGTTGAGTGTTTTCCTAACTAATGGAAGAGATACAGGGAAAGTAGACAAAAATGGCGTTTGTTCAGTTGAGGCCTGATTCTTAATGTATGCATGGTTCGAGTGTATTTACAAGGTGTTTTCCTAAGGTGGCATGTTAATATATTGGATGCATCAGGTCAACATTATACAATATCGATGTATATTCCTTCAAGGACGCAGTCAATCTCTGTGCATGTGACCTGCTGGAATGCAAAGCTGGCTTCACTGCTGTCAAAATGTCAGCTTGGACGCGCGCTGGTTAAATATTGAAGTCGACGAAAGTATTGGGGTGCTTTACATGAGTACCAGTTACATCAGGCACATTCATTTTAGTAGGCACGGGAGAAGGAGATTAAGATATGCTTCCTCCTCACTTCGGTCCGTGATGTGCTCACCCTTGTTTGCTTCCTCCCCACTTCCCTCCGTGATGTGCTCACCCTTGTTTTACTTCCTCACCACTTCCCTCCGTGATGTTCTCACCCATGTGTACTCCTCCCACTTCCCTCCGTTATGTGCTCACCCATGTGTACTCCTCCCACTTCCCTCCATGATGTGCTCACCCATGTGTGCTTCCTTACCACTTCCCTCCGTGATGTGCTCACCCTGTGTGCTTCCTCCCACTTTCCTCCATGATGTCCTCACCCAAGTGTGCTTCCTCCCCACTCCCCTCCATCATGTGCTCACCCTGTGTGCTTCCTCCCACTTTCCTCCGTCATGTGCTCTCCCATGTGTACTTCCTCCCCACTTCCCCCCGTCATGTGCTCATCCTTGTTTGCTTCCTCACCACTTCCCTCTGTGATGTTTTTCAGTTTCATTTTTTTTAAGGGCAGACAGGAATTCCTGGGACCACTGCCTGCTCTTAAAAATATTTTCTCACATACTCAGAAAGGTGAATGGGCCCCCTGGGGACTCCTTCCGTTTGTGAGTGGTTTACCACCTACTTGAAGTAGGTGGCAAACTGTGAGTGTATTGCTGCCACAAATGCTGTTGCAAAACAATTGCACATGGCATGGTGACTCACTATTAGGAAGGGACGCACCTTCCTAATAGCGGGAGTTGAAAATGCTATTTTGCGAGTCAGTGACTCGCAAAATAGCATTTGTACATGCCCTTTTTTGAGGTTGCAAACAGGAGGACGCAAACACGGGTCATAGATCTGGCCCTTAGAGTTGGTGGGGTGGGTGGACAGTTCTAATGGGTTTACTTCAAAATGTTATCAACACCGTACAAACCCGCCTGTTTGTGGGTATTCAACAACTTGCTCGATCACATTTTTCTCTTGTCAATGGCAGAGGCAAGTAAGTCAGTTTCCTTAATTGGGACTAAGAAAGGAGGGCTGCTCAGAGACCTTAACAATTTAATTTGCAACAGTTTCTTTGTAACATTTCCAGCATCTGGTTTGTCTGTAACATTTGAAAGGTCAAGTCAACAATTTTGCATTTGTTAGGCAAGTTCTCTGAAGTCTCTGTGGCTCAAGTACAATGAGGCAGTCCTTGTGACAGGATCAATCAATCAGGGAATTGTGAAGCGCACTACTCACCTGTGAGGGTCTCAAGGCGGTGGGGGAAGGTACTGATTGCCTCAATACCTAGAAACTCAGAAACCAGATTATACTGCAAGTTCACCAACATGCCAAGTACCTCTGCTTTAGGGTGTCACCATCAGGGAGTAGCAAAGTCAAACAGTTAGGACTAGGTTAGGCAGCATATGAACCACTCACATTAAATATAATGTGCCCACAATGTGACTCTTGTCTAGAAAGATATATATTCATATTAAGGAAATACTCACTGTTACTTAAAACAGGTTTGATAGCATCAACATATGTGTTCTGAACAGGTAGTGTCCCTTGACTGTGTCTAATACTAATTTTAAGAAACAAACAAACAATAAATCAATGGTGATAATCTCCATTTTTAACCAAGTGTAGCAGCTTTAAAAATTCTGTGTTGTAGTCCTTCTGAAGGGGGGAGCAAGATGGCTGCCCCCTGAGGCCCTAGAAGTGCTTTACTGAACCGTGAATCTGGACTGTAAAGAAAAGGGGAAAGAATGGGACCGCAAATTACTTAGGGGCGGATGTATCAGGCTATTTTTTTGTCGCAAACGCTGTGAATCGCAAAAATACAGCGTTTGCGACAAAAAAGTAGAAATTTGTGATGTATGGAATTTTTTGCATCGCAAAATAAGTAATCGCTATTTTTGCGATTACTTACTTGCGATTTCTGTGTTTCTGCGAATATTTTTGCGATTTCTACTTTTGCAGTCTTCTTATTTTGCGATAATCATAAATGTAGAAATCGCAAATTAAGAAATCGCAAAGAGATGTATTAAAAAATCGCTAATTGCGAAAACATGAAAATCGCAATTTAAGAAATCGCAATTAACACTAAGAACAGTCAGGTGGTAATCAAGTTGAAGGTATATGAAGAACTCCACAATGCTGTTTCAACTGTCACAATGGGTGGACTGTACCTGATTGCCAGGAGGCTGCGCATTCAAGCCCTTGCACAGAGGAGACAGAGGCAGGAGAGAATCTTCAGACTGCGAATTACGCTGTTTCAGCAAACTGAAGAGGAAATTTATGAGAAATACAGACTGAATCCACACACCATTTTGGACCTAATTGATGAATTGAAGACATATTTGAAACATGCAACAGCCAGGACACAATCAATTTCAACACATGTACAGGTATTGTGCTCCCTGCACCTTTTGGCCTCTGGTTCTTTTCAAAGGGTCATTGCTGAGGTTGGAGGTGTCTCTCAGAGTGCCCTTTCACAGTTTTTAAGGGTTTTTTGGAAGCAATGATGAGTAGGCTTCAACATCATATCTACCTCTCAAACAATCAGCAAGACATTCAAGATACAAAATTGGAATTTTATCAAATTGCACATTTTCCACATGTTATTGGATGCACAGATGGTACCCATGTTTCCATCATTCCACCTGCTGCCACAGAATATGTGTATAGAAATAGAAAATGCTACCATTCCATCAACATACAAATGGTGTGCAGTGCTAAGTATATAATCACTGATATAGTGGCTCAGTACCCAGGGAGCACACATGACTCATATATATTCAGGCACAGTGGACTTCACAGACGCTTGAGTGCTGGCGAGTTTGGTGAGGGTTTCCTACTAGGTAAATATGTTTTAAATACAACAATTTTTTGCTGTTAATGCACTACTCCCATGTCCTAAGCAGGCCTTTATTATTTTGCATCAGACAAGTGATAGTGCCTATGCTGTTCGTGACTTCATCATGACCCCATACCTTAATCCAGCAAATGTACATGAAAGAAGATATAATAAGGCACACCGTTCAACACGTGGGGTAATAGAAAGGACTTTTGAAATTTTAAAAAGCCGGTTTCGTAGGATTCACAAGAGTGGAGGTGCATTACAATATAATCCTGCAATGTGCTGTAAAATTGTGACCTGCTGTGCCATGTTACATAACATGGCAATGAGAAAAGGAACTAATTTGGAAATTAGTGATTGAGATACATCAGATGAAGAAGAAATACCCCCCCCCCCTCCCCCCAGGAAGAGTTGCTGCTGGAGTTGGAGCAGCAGCAGGAAGGCAAAGACGTACTGACATCACATATAATTACTTTTAGGTAAGAATTGAAAACCAAAAACTTAAATGCTGTTTAAAGTAATATTTGTTTAATCATGGTAACAAAAGACAAACTGCAAATGTGAATCCAGACCTGTTACTGCACCGGTCATTGCACTTAATCAACATAAATTAAGCAACAGTGAAGTATAATTTTTCATTCATAGATGACACAAAGCATTACTTTCTGCTCTGCCTGCGGTTAGAGTGCTGTGCAGATTCCCTGCTCCTGCTAGCATTAGTATGGGCAGCATGTCTTTCACTTCTGCATTGACTACTGTCTGAAATAGGAGTTGGATTATTGCTACTCCTACTTGTTAAGTCATCTGTGTCAGTAAAAGTTTCCAAAAGAGGCCTTGCTCCTGAATTTGCTGTTTGCTGCAATTCAACTGCAATTGTGACTTTGTCCAGTACTTTTGCAACATTTGTTGTGCAGTTAGCGATCATGCGCTGCATTGTTACACTTCGCATTGTGAAATTTGTAGTGACAGCACAGAGCTTGTTAATGGCCTTAGAGTACACAAGCATCCTTGCACGCATACAGCGTCCAGCCCTGTTTCGTGCATCCTCAGAGCGCTCTATGGCCAAAGGAAGTCTATCAACAGATGCAGCTATGGCCCTCATTCCCACACCCATGCCTGCATTGTTTTTATTCATTTTCACCAGCTGGTTGTTAATGGGCCGTAGGTCCCTGTGCTGCTGGCGCGGCACGCTTAACATGTCTTGCTCTAACCCAGCAAACACAGTTGGATTTTCAAAAGCTCCATCCCTGCTGCCCCTTGAACTTTCCAATCTGTATGCTCTTCTTCTCTGTGCCTCTGTTTGCCCAGTATGTGATGGTCTAACGTGTTCCTACTGTGTACTATCTCTAGAACCTTCTGGCTCAACATCATCTTCCTCAAATGGAGGCAGAGGGGCCACACGTCTTCTTCTTCCATTGACAATGGATTCAACTTCCTCAGAGACACTGTCTTCTGCTGGTGAAGCAATTGGGATCTCTGCCTTCATTATCCTCCTGGGATTGATCTGCATGTGCTGTGGATGTAGATTGAAACATATGAGTTTGTGGTGTGTAGTACTTTTTGATTTCAATAAAGTTTACATTTTTCAAAAAATGAAAAGTTTCTTGGGTGTGCTTCTCAAATCAATAATATTGATTATTAATTTGTTTAACAGTTAAAGTAGGCATGTAAACCAAACTTAAGTGCAAAAAATACTGCTGAAATTTACCGCCAAAGACTGAGACTCAGGGTTCCTCTCTTGCTTTGAATTACACTGTGCATAAGCACTGCATCTTACAACATGCATGACCCACAACAGCACTAAAATAAATAGATTCTTCTTACCTTGTGCTTCTTGTCCAAGCTCAGAGCTGTTGATCTGCGCCACACCACTGACACTCTCTGGCAAGATAGTTGCCTCCACAAGTTCCTCATGAGGTGTGGGCTGCTCCACTGTGGATATTCCCCCCTGTCTTGTTTGAGTCCTTTAGCCTGGCAGCAAGCCTTTCCTTTGACCAGAGGCGCATATCATACCACCTTTTCTTTAATTCATCGATGGTACGTGGCACAACTCCCACAGAATTCACTTTCTCCTGGATTTCCAACCAGATTTTTCTTTTTCTAGCCTCTGGAACTTTAAGGGCTGCTTTTCCAAAAAGCAACTCATGGTTGCTAGCCATCAATTCAATAAGGGTTTCCTGTTTTTTGTCTGAGAATTTCTGCTTTCTTTTCCTTTCTTCTTGAGAGGAACCTCCTTGTGAATTTTCTGCCTCCATGCTGCAGCAAAACAGGTCTTCACAGCTGCCAAACAAGCTTCCAACTGCCACTGGGTGTGGCTCAGGCAAGCAGGTGCAGGTAATCAGCAAGAGTTCCTCACTGTGATTTCATTACTTGTTTCCAGCATTAGCAGATTCACGTTTTTTTGCGATTTCCTATTTTGCGAAATTCACAAAATAAGAAATGGCAAAAAATCGCAGAATATTCTGCGATTTTTAAGGAATCGCAGAATAATCGCAAAAAAGTACATACATCGGCTTTTGCGATTCCATATTTGTGAAACGCAAAAGATCGCAAATAAGAAATCGCAAACGGGAACATTGATACATCAGGGCCTTACTGTGTGGCATGTCATTGGATGCATTGTGGGGTGTCGGCAGGGGTCAGCTGGGGGTCGGAGACTGTCCTGGAGCAGCACTGATAATGGAGGGCAGGTTGAAACTGATCCAGCGTTGCTCTAAAACAAACCTCTAAACCATCACTATATCTCCCAGGAGCTATCACACTTTACTCGTCGGTGGGGCCCATAACACCGCAAGTCGCTCATTCACAGAAATCGCTCTGCTCCTAGTATCAGTGAAAACCAGAGGGTGAGTTGCTGGATATAGCGGAGTGTCCTACTTCATTTATTTAATCTAAATTCTACACATTTTTACATATGCATTTTATTTTGATTTTACGATGGTTTTAATTCTCGATAAAACATTGAGGACACCCCACTTTTAGTCAATGGATCAGCTAGTAAAAGTTAACTAATGGACAACAAGACCAGCTTAATTCGCAATTTATTTAATTTTATTCAATATTTTGAATCTCCTAGCATGACCTTTCTTTATTTAACTTTTAGTTCTAATTAAATTTAAACATTGTATTTATCATCTGAAGAAAGAAAACATGAATTCAAACGGTTAACATTTATTTAGCAGAATAGTTCAGAAAAATAAGTGAAAGACATATTACCAATCTTCTCGGCAATGGAAATAAGGATTAGAACAGCAAAGTTTCTAAAAACAGCCTCTCTATTCTTTCTGGATGTTCACCACCCATCAAGACTCCGACCCATCGAAAGTTAAAGTCAAGAAAAATGTCAAAGTCTTTGCATCAAGGAAAAAATCAGTCAGTTCGACAGCATGTCGTGGTGCAAAAAGTAATTCAAAAGCAAGCTTTTTTCTCTCTTCCAAACAACCTCTTTTATACCCTTTTTCCCTAACCATCTAACTAAAATTTGAAACTTTTAGGGTCCGCGCTTAATTCTCATTGGTTCATTCAAAGGGTAGATGAAGATAACCTCAACTCCTCACTGTCCATATTTCCGCCTAGTCATAGTTCTAATGCACAATAAAGTTCAGATTGTTTGTTATTACATTCTTTTACTCATGTCCTTTAACTTGTCACTTGGTTGAACTTTCCCGGGCTCACAACACGGACATCCTAATTTGGCACCATTCTGCTCTTCAGGCCACGCTGACCTTGACATCAGCTGCACAGGCTCAGTCTGCTTGGACATCTCTCGAGCACAGTCGCACATGCATAGAAAGACATTCTCTTGGAGTCTTGCAAACCCTCCATGTTTTACTAAGGTGCATGAGCCATAACGGGAACTATTATAGAAACAAACACAATTAAAGGCTAGATTTCGAAGTAAAACCCTTCTGTATACCCCCCATGCTAAGTTAACCCTGTTAGTGATTACCTAGCTTTAAACCCACAGATATGCATTGTTTTCTTACCATTCTCCATCATTTCTGCCACATTTATACCTTTAAGAAGCATACATGCATAGCCTTTCATTAGATTATAGCATTTGCGTACTATATCAGTAAGACAGTATCACACAATTAATGTATTATGGTTTACAACACAAGCAAATTAGTATCCCACGTATATTTATGTATGTGCTTTCTATTCTATGTTGGTTAATTTTAAAACCACACAATTAATACATATTACGGTTATGGGAATTTGACTTCATGAGGGTATAAAACATTTTTGTTTTCACTCTTGCTCCATCAATTCCCCCCTTTGGTGATTTATCACCAAATAACACCCAATTTTTTAAATAAAATGTTCAAAACATGTTTAAAGTTCTTTTCAATTAGTATGGTTTACACTTTGGTATCTTTCATTTTCTTTCTATCTTGATAACATTTTTCTTTAAACTCTTCCATTTCAATGTCTCCCATTTTACGTTGTCTTCCTTTGCTTTCTTCAATTCTCTTTTTCATAGACTTTTTTTAAGGTTTCTTCTTTTCCTAAGTTTACAACCTAATCTTATTACTAAGAGTACAACTATCATTAGTATTACTGGAAGTAATACTTTCCCTATTATTGACCTACCTATTTCATAAAACCATTTCTTAACTGCTGAAAAACTCTTACCAAGTTTCTCTAGAACACCATCAACCTAAAGTGGTGTCATTTCTTTATGCAATTCTGTAATGTTTGTAATATACCTTTCAATGTTTTGACTTTTGTCAGGAATATATGTACAACAGTGCTGTACCTTTAAAATTCCACAAACTCCTCCCTCTTTTGCCAAAAGTATATCAAGAGCAAGTCGATTTTGCATCACCATAGCCCTCATAGCAACCATTTCTGTATTTACCATATCAAGAGCAAGTTGATTTGTATCACCAGGGCTCTCATAGCAACCATTTCTGTATTTACCATTAAAAATCCCCCTGCGGTGTCTGTTGACAAACTATCTACTATCGTTGACAGTTTCCAAATTATGTTTGCATTAAAAGATATGCCCCCTGCAGGTATCAATGCTCCAAACACATCACCTATTATTTATAACACACTCTCCCTTCTTCTACGACTTAAAGGTTTACCTATCTCATGAATTCCGTTAGTTCCTCTATCTACATGGAAAATTTTAGGAAAGACCAGACCTACATAGCAGGACCCATACCAATGATCAGGCAATCTATAATAAGCTTTGTTCCCACAAAAAAATAGATACCAGGAAAAACTGGACCATTTCCTCCTTTAAATCCCCAACCCCTTTTTATAATATACTAGCAGCCAGTCCCGACGTTGTCCGGGTATGAATTGCTGCCGGCAAGTAGTATATTGTTTTGTAGGATTTCATTTTGATAGCATTTCTTATCTGTGACAGGCCTGTGAAACGCTCCGATTCACAGTGCACTGCTGATGCACTTAAAAATGTGCGTTCAGTAGTGTGTGAACTCGAGTTTCCCTACTTTATTTTTCCTCACAATATTATATAGGGCGAACTCGACAACATGGCATGAGCACAATTTACATTACAGAAGAACACATTCATTTGTGGTAGGCACGGGGAGACAAAGCGATTTGCCTGGAATCACATGATGTTGAGCTGATGCCGAGATTTGAACGTAGCTCCCCAGCTCTAAAGTTCGCAATTCTAGAACTTGTGGCAGGAGGTGTGTCTAAAAGTGTATGTTGGTGCTGGCCATCAATGAGAGAGACCTGGGCATTTTTCAAATGGGTGGTGAAAAAATATGAGTATGTTGCTGGAGATGTGGGCCGCCATGCCACCAATGTACTTATGTACTGGGGGAGGGTAAACACCCATTATTCCGCAACTTTCTTTCCGCATACCATCACTCCGCATACTTTCATTACGAAAGTACCATGACTCCGCAATGCCATTATAACGCATGGCATTACATTTTATATGCTTTTACCATGCATACATTTACAACGAAATTCGTTGTAAATGCATGAATGGTAAAAGCATGTTTTTTTAATGTTTGGATAAGGTAAGTATAGGGGTATATGTTTTGGGGTACAGAGGTATATGTTTTGGGGTGTTTTGGTATTTTAAGGGTTCAGATATAGTTTTGGGTTATGGGGTAAAGGGGTAGTTTTAGGGTTTTGGGATAGGTATGGATTTTGGGGTACAGGGGTATTTTTAGGGTTCAGGGCTAGGTTTGGGTTTTGGGGTATAGGAGTATTTTTAGGGTTCAGGGGTAGGTTTGGGTTTTGGGGTACAGGGGTATTTTAAGGGTTCAGGGCTAGGTTTGGGTTTTGGGGTACAGGGGTATTTTTAGGGTTCAGGGCTAGGTTTGGGTTTTGGGGTACAGGGGTATTTTAGAGTTCAGGGGTAGGTTTGGGTTTTTGGACACAGGGTTATTTTTAGGGTTCAGGGCTAGATTTGGGTTTTGGGGTACAGGGGTATTTTTAGGGTTCAGGGGTAGGTTTGGGTTTTGGGGTACAGGGGTACTTTAAGGGTTCAGGGCTAGGTTTGGGTTTTGGGGTACAGGGGTATTTTTAGGGTTTAGGGATAGGTTTGGGTTTTGGGGTACAGGGCATATTTATAGTTAAGATGGGTTAGTGTTTAAGTGTGTTGGGGTATTTTAAGGAGTAAGGGTGGGTTATGATTATGGGGTGCAGGGGTATTTAAAGGGAGCAGGGTGGGATTCGTTTTTAGGGTGTAAAGGGTAATAAAATAAAATAATAAATACAAATAATATAAATAATGCAATTTAAAAGAATAAATGTTTTAATAATGTACTTTTACAATGTATATGACTTTACCACACATGCATTTGCGTTATAATGGCATGCGTGATAAAGTCATATGCGTTGTAAAAGTTTTAGTCTTTACGGAGTAATAGTCCTGCGTTATAAAAATTGCGGAGTGATGGTATGCGGGATGTTGTTTGAGGAATATCATCACATATTCCCGGGGGAGGGATAATCCCTTTCTTGCTACTGCATGGAGGCGGGCCTTGTGACCGGATGTGCGTGGCGCGAGCCTGTGCGCAACAGAAGTGGAAAATCTCCAGTGTGCGCTTCAGGCATCACCGGAAGTTAAGGCGAGATTACATTTCCTACACAATGGCCCCTGTTTGCGCTCCTTCCGGCCCTTGGGAATAGCGCCATGCTTGACCTCCATACAGTAAAGCAGGTGCACGTCACTGGGAACACGGGGCAAGCACACCCGGAGCTGGAATGTACAGAACCTGGGAAGAAAAAACAATGAAATATTGGGCACAACGCTTTTTTTTCCGTAATCCCGCACCGCGCCCACGCCCCCAGCACACGCCCACAGCACACAATATGAGACATGGCATGAAGGGCGGAACGTACCACACGCTCCTAGCGTTTGTTACGCCCCCAGCACACGCCCACAGCACAATGCAGACACACCCACAAGGTGCTACTTTGCTGGCACGGTTCTTTTACCTTTAAAATGTAGATGGTGGGTGTCTGCATGGCCTATGTCCTTCTGCTGCAACTGCCCTTTCCAACGCTGTATTGGGTGTTGTGATTGGTGCTGTGATTCCTGAGATTACCCGCCTCAAATGTTTGGGCTCTCTCTTTATTATATTAGTATAGGTAGATGTATCTTCACATTGACTCGCTCCCACAAAATAATTATCATACACAGTGTTGTCTCGTCGAATACATAGCTTCCCTAACAGTGGAATATCTATACTTATGGCCACATTCACATTATGTCCTTCAATATTATCATCCTCAAATGTCCCCATTGTAGATTTAGATTTCTTTGCAATTTTAATTCTTTCCTATTGTATTCTCCTTTCCTCTACCATGTCCAAAAAGGCCTTCTCCTCATTTCTCATTATACAAGTCAAATTATGTTTGAACGCATAATCATAGGTCAGTTCTTGTGTTTCAAAAAATATTCTCCAAAAACTTTCACATGTTAGATTTTGTTCAATCCAGCCACTACTTTAAAATTTGCAAAAATTCTAATTTACCAGTTTTGTAAAACAGACTAGCCAACACACTAAATGTAACATCATATTTTAATGGAAGGTGGTGATATTTCACACCCTCTAATACAGATGTAGGTAATTTCACAGTAACATAACAATCACTGGCATCCATTGTTCTCACATATTCAGACAATAATTTCGTAAACGTATTTCTAGAATAGTCACTAATGGATGTATCTTGCTGCATTTCTCGTTTGTAAACATTCTTCATTTCACCCTTTGACTCATAGGCCTTTTCTTTCATACTCTCATTTGCCTTTGCTTTTTCAAAATCAGGCCTTAAAGGAATCACAATAGCTAATATCAACCAAAGCAACATTAAAAACCATGTGCATATTAACCACATTCTACACCATTTTCTAAAAATAGTACATTTTGATCTTTGTACATCATTAGTAGCCATTGTTTTTTTAACACTGCGTTTATTTAAATCTTTTCAAACCTTATAGTTTCCTTTTCAATTCCCTTCACACTTAAAAGTATCCTTTATCATCCAATATCATCAATCTTGTTCCTTTCACCTTTTTATATCAATCTTTGGTATCCCAATTTAGGTACTCCTTTGTCTATTTTAAGTTTCAATTCACTCATTTTCTTTTTCTTCACTTCGATGATCCAAATTCTCTTGATTACTATTGACTTCCTTTATTGGAGGCAAAGCAACATATGACCATTCAGGTGACTTTGTTTTTGAATTGGTCTCCTTACTCTTTTTTGCCTTTGCAAAATCTCTGTCTTTTCTCCCAGCAAATCCTTCTGACTGGTTATTTCATTTACTTGTTCTTCTTGCACTTTAGCTTTGTTAACCAGTTTGAAATTCAGTCCATCATTTATCTCCTTTATGTGGTCTTTTGTTTTCAGGTTCGACAGTACCACGTTCCACTCTCCAAGCTCTCTTTCTTGAGCTCCTTCTTAATTGAGTTTCATCTTCACTGTCATCAGACTCAGTTTCATATTTCTCATCAGTTTCCTTTAAGGTAAACTTTATAATGTCTGTTTCATTCACTGAATCTGTTTTCTCTTTTGTCAGTTCTTTCACTCTGTTAGGAACCTCTCCATGGCTGGTGCTTGGAAGCTCATCCTTATTGTGAATTGTTTCCTTTTCACCAGTTTCAAGATTTACATTCCTGCTTCCAGAGCTTTCAAAAGAGTCCTTTATCACTTGTCTGACTGCCAGGTTTATCTTTATTTTGATCAGTGTTCACACTGGTATCAGACCTTGCCAGATCTCGACTTTCAGGTCGATCTTTAAAATCTGGTACTTCAACAACTTCACTTTCTTCTTCAGATGCAGAGCTTGTATCTGATATTTCCAGGTGTCGACGAACAGGTCGTGCTTCAGTATCTGGATTTCTGTCTGGTTCAGCTTCAGATTCCGAATCAGTTGTACTTTCTGCTTCTTCTTGTGGATTCTCAGGCTCAGGCACAGGGATCGTATGGCTGGCATGTACCCATCTCTTTACTCCAGCACGCTTAATTGCAGTTGTGCTAACCAGAAGTACTTGTCTTGGTTTTTGCCAACGAGGAACTAGGCAGTTTCTTCTCCTGTGTACTTTTATTCGAACCCGATCTCCAGGGACTAGATCATGAGCTGGATGTTTCTCTTTTGAGTTTGCCTCAGTTCCCACCTGATGGAACACAGGAGTTACCACGTCAGACAAGTTATTGCAGTAATCCAATATGTTATGTTATGTTATTGGTCTCTTATATAGCGCATGACTCACCAAGAGGCATAAGAATGTGTTTCCAATGGGTCATTGGTTACATCCCCTTCAGGCACTCTTATGGTGGTTCCTATTCAATAAGGACTCCAATTACATTCATTCTCTGGTTTTATCCATTTTTTATTTTTTATTTTTGCTTTTATGCAATTACTTCATTGCTGTTTTTCTTCCTGTATTCATTTTTGTATCAATTAAACATAATCTTTTTGTATATGTTTTCTTTATGAGCTCCAATGCATTTCGGGCAATACGTGCCCTTCCTCAGGGAGCAAAAACTGTTGAGAATACAACTATAGGACGCCCCTTCGCTGGGGCAGCTGTGCGCCAAATAAAAGTTATTAACATAACATAACATAACATAGCTATTATCACAAACCAAAGAATTCACATATAAGCAATTTCATCAATGTTGGGGATTCAAACCATGCAAGAATTTCTGGTGAAGTGCTCGTGCTCGTGCGTGTGGATAGTAAACGCAGTCACAAATGTGAAGTATTATGCCCGTGATCCCTACCGATATGTGTCACGATATAAGTAACGAACGTCAAACCAAACTCACGTGTAAGTCGTAATGTTCACGAACTTCAAATGCTGCACGAAAAACAAGTATATAAACAAGTCATTCTAACATGGGGTTAATCATAAGTTGAAATGTCTGGCTTTAGTACTAACCGTGTCTGCCATAAAGTGTAGTCTCGTCTTTCCTGAGAACGGTCCTACCCGTCTTCTAACATTTGGAACACGAGTGTTGCCGGCACCCATAACACTGCTTCCGTGTTACGTGGACACCGGAATGGAAACTGAAGGCATACTACCTGCGCAGCTAAGGCCGAAAAAAACAGACTCAAGCGTCAAAGTTCAAGAGAGCGGTAGATTACAATAAATATAAACGTGAATGAATACTTCACATTCGCGACTGTGTTTACTATCCACATGCACGAGCACGATCACTTCACCAGAAATTCCCGCATGGTTTGAATCCCCAACATTGATGAAATTGCATATATGTGAATTCTTTGGTTTGTGATTATAGCTATATTTGAATTCTCAACAGTTTGCTCCCTGAGGAAGGGCACGTATTGCCCAAAATGCATTGGAGCTCATAAAGAAAACATGTACAAAAAGATTATGTTTAATTGATACAAAAATGAATACAGGAAGAAAAACAGCAATGAAGTAATTGCAAAAAATAAAAAATGGATAAAACCAGAGAATGAATGGAATTCGAGTCCTTATTGAATAGGAACCACCATAAGAGTGCTTCAAGGGGATGTAACCAATGACCCATTGGAAACACATTCTTATACTGATTTAGGACGCCACAGACGGAAAGCGTCACCCATCAGTAGCACCTTGAATTGAATTAACTATGAATAGAACAGGTCTGAGAATTTAAAGCTGTGCATCAACCCCACATCCAAAGAACTCACCCAGAGGCATCTCAGTGCTTACTTAGGCAGAAAGAAACCAGAGGAGAAAATGGGATATAATAGGTTAGAATAAGAAGGTCTTGAGTTGTTTCCTAAAGACCAGATAGGAGGAACATTGGCGTCAAAACTCAGGAAGAGAATTCCAATATGTAGGGGCAATATATGAGAAGGCTTTGCCCCCCAGACGAGTGCGTCAGATACGAGGGATCTTCAACAATGCCTTAGTATTTGATCTCAGATTGCGGCAGGAGGTCTGTTTACAAAGTTTCTTTTGTAGATAGCCAGGACCCGTACCATTGATGGCTTTAAAAGTGAAACAGCAGACCTTAAAAAATGATCTCTTTTTCATTGAGAGCCAGTGAAGCTCTCTAAGCAGGGGAAGTGATGGAGATCCTGGGGGATGATTTAAGACCATCCTTGCCGCAGTACTTTGGATGACTTGAAGTTTTGCTACCAGCGTTTCACCCACTTCGGCCAGAAGTGCATTTCCGTAATCCAGGCGGCTCACCACCATCGCCTGGACCAACGTTCTGCGATGCTTCACTGGTAAGTATGGAATAATTCTATGAAGTAGACAAAGACTATAGTAGCAAGAGCTTGTGATGTTTTTTACATTTTCCTTCATAGTCAGTTTATCATCCAAATATATACCCAGACTCTTCACTGATGGTGATGGGTTAGGAGCCTTCACCAGCTGGGCAGGCCAACAATCGGTCATATTGAGAATATTCGTCTTTCCCAAAATCATAAGTTCCGTTTTCACTGGATTAAGTTGGAGACAGCATTCTGTCATCCAATTTGAGATGGCCATCATTCCAGCCGAAAACCGCAGTCTCTCCTCGTTAGGATTGGATCCCATAGGGAAGATCAGCTGAGTGTCATCAGCATATGACACAATTTCGAACCCAAAGGGTCGAACAATCTTGGCCAAAGGAGCCATATATACATTAAAGAGCATAGGGCTCAGACATGAGCCCTGTGGTACTCCCTTATTTAGCCGGAATTTTTGAGACCTAAAAACCCCAACGTGAGCATTTGCCCTCTATCCGTCAAATAGCTTTTTAGCCAATTGAGGGCAGTGTCCTCACACCACACTCCCGTAGCCTCTCCAGCAGCAATCGATGGGAGACAGTATCGAAGGCTGCGGAAAGGTCCAAAAGAATGAGTATTGCGGAACCACCTTCGTCCAGGGATTGTCTTATTGAGTCAGTGACTGCCAATAAGGCGGTCTCGGTACTAAAGCCCGGCCTAAAGCCTGATTGTGAAGGATCCAGAAGGTTATTCATCTCCAAGTAATGGCTCAGTTGTTTATTTATATGTGTTTCCAATATCTTCCACAACAGGGGTAGCAAAGATATTGGTCTATAATTATTCAATACTTTGGGATCTGCCGTCTGTTTTTTAGGAATCGGTCGGACATATGCTTCTTTCCAGTCCGTTGGGATTGAGCCCGTTAAAATGGAGGAATAAAGAATTGATGGAGCACAAGTGGAAGAGAGAAGAGCCATTATATTAGGGGAGCAGATGTCGCTTGGCGATCCTGATTTTGCTGTCTGAAGTTGATGTTTTATATCCTCCAAAGAAATAGTTTCAAAGTGCTTGAGCTAACAGCCATGTGCTATAGTAGCGGCACCAGTGACCCCAGTAGATCTACTATCCTCAGAATTGCTGGTAAGAAAACTATCATAAATTAATGAGATTTGATCATGAAAATATGTCGCTAAGGCATCACAAAGCTCTTGCGTTTCTAGAAATGATTGTTTACAGGCCGGAGGGGAGGCAAAGTCTTTCTCGATATTAAACAATGTCTTAGAAGAATTTCCGGCTTTTTCTATTTGAAGCTGTATAAATGCGCATCTAGCCGTTTTGATTTTATGATGATAGCGAGATAAATCTGCTTTATAGCTTTGTTTATCCGCCTCATCTTTGGTTCTTCTCCATCGCCACTCTAAGTTTTTACATAAAGATTTGTCAGTTTTTAGGTCACCTGTGTACCAAGGGGGCGATTTTCCGTCGGGTCGAGTGTTTCTTGTTGCACTCTGGAATAATTAAATCCAGAGTCTGAGTCATCGCCAAATTGAAACTAGCCAACTTTAAGGAGGTGTCCTGATGATTTTGACCAGGGTCCTTGTGGAAGAGAGGGAAGGTCTCCTCGAATGCTTTCAGGGTAAGTTTCTGCCAAGATCTACCCCTTTGAGAATTTACCGGGTTACAGAGCCTTCGGTTAGAGCAATCCATGTGAGACGGGGTTGAGAATAGGATCAGATAATGATCCGTCCATGTCAGAGGACGAGAAAAGTGAAACTTTAATTGTTCCATATTCGTAAAAATCATATCCAACATGTGGCCTGCGCTATGGATGGAGCCCCTCACCTGTTGTGATAAGCCCATGTCCTGTAAACCTGAGATCAGCTGAATGACATTAGGATTGGACAGAACCTCTCCATGAAAATTTAAATCCCCCAATAGGATAAAATTATTTGATGCCAAAGCCTGCAAATGCCGTCAAATAATTGAAAAAAATCAACTTCTGTCCTGGTGGACGATACAGTAAGGCTCCATATCAGGTCTCCGTAGGGGACCTGGAGATCCTAAAGATACCCAATTCCACTGTATCGTTATAGGTTGTCAACAACCATTGGGGTTGTAGATGATCTTTAAAAGCTAGCCCGATTCCTCCTCCCATTTTTCCCTCTCTATCCAAGTGGGTGAACTTATAGTTATCAGGGATTGCCACAGTGTTTTACCAGGGATCTTACATTACATACAATATAACTTGGCTCAGAGTGAGATTGCAAGAACTCCTCAGAGCCTTCTCTCAGACCGCACCCCTCGATACTACACTGATATTTACAAGTATTACAAATTACAGGGCCTTCTAGTATTGCCGGAAATTTAGTACAAAAGATATTGGTCACTTCTTGATTATTAGAGGCAGAAATACTAATCTCCAATAATGCATTCCTTGTATAGGAGAGGAACCCAGCAGGCAGGGGCTTGGGAGCAAAATGGGCAGCATTTGCGGCCTCCCGGCTCGGGCTAGCGCAGACGGACGCAGACGGGCGCAACGGGCTTCCCTTTGGCGCGCCATTGGCGCGCCTGCTGCGTGCCTCCGCTGCGCGTACCAGCTGGTAGTTTCATTTTATACAGCACAACAGTAGGTGGACAGCTAGCTAGCCTGCTACCTCAGATTTCCCCCAAGATGGCGCATAGTGTACTGCGCCGGGAAATCCTGCCTGTGTACCCCAGCATCTCCTAATCGGCTGTGGTGCAACAGAAGAGTAGCGTTCGGCAAGCTGAGCAAATATTGTGGTTGGTGAGTTAAAAATATAACAAAGCAAGAGTTAAAAAGCCTCAACAAACTCTGATTCCTGGCTTCCGCCTCAGGAATCCTCTAAGTAACTGCGCGTGCAGCCAAGTCCGGTTTAAATGTGTTGGCGGCAATAGGTGGATAAATAAACTAGCCTGCTACCTCAGATTCCCCCCCAAGATGGCGCCTAGTGTACTGCGCCGGGAAATCCTGCCTGTGCCCTCCAGCAGCTCCTAATCGGCTGTGGTGCAACAGAAGAGTAGCGCGGCAAGCTGAGCACATATTGCGGTGAGTGAGTTAAAAATATAACAAAGCAAGAATTAAATAGCGTCAACAAACTCTGATTCCCGGCTTCTGCCTCAGGTATCCCCTAAGTCATTAATAGTCATCATCATTAATAGTCAACAGTTTATCAACTGGCACCAATGCTTGTCTCACCACTCTTCCCATCAGAATCTCATCAGGACTCAATCCTGTCTTTCTATCAGGTATACTCCTTAAGGTCATCAGAACAAGTGACAAAACATCGGCCATTTCAGTCCATTGGCCAAACACATTTTTGCAATTCTGTCCTTTATTGTTCCATTTACCTTCTCATCTACCCCGGAAGCCTCTGGTCTGTAAGAACAATGTAATTTCTGACGAATGTCCAGTGCCTCACAAATCATCTGTATTAATTCATTCTGGAAATGAGTTCCTCTGTAACTTTCAATCGTTATTGGGAAACAAATACGTGGAATGATCTTTCTTAACTATAGCTTTGCAACAGTCACTCCATCATTTCGTCCGGTAGGGAAGGCCTCCACCCACCGGGAAAACATGCAAATGATCACAAGTACATATCGAAGCCTTTTACAGGGTGGTAGTTCAATAAAGTCCAATTGCATTCTTTTAAATGGACCTCCCTCCCGTCCTATGGTTCCGAAACTCACAACTGTTTTCCTTCTTGGGTTTATCTGCTGACATACAAGACATCGCTGACAAAGGCTCTCAGCGGTCATCCTGAACTTGGGGTTGTACCAAGTTTGCCTAAACAACCTTATCATGACATCTCTCCCAACATGAGTTTGACCATGGTACATTTGGGCTATGTTAGAGATCATGCTATCAGGCATTACTGGTCTTTCATCTTTGTAAACCCAAATTTCATCCTCCTCTCTTTGTCTACATCCTGCTTTTAACCATATGTCTTTTTCTTCCTCACTTGCTTCTTCCTGCATTTGTCTTACCTCCTGCTAAGTCTCAACCACTGTTGTTAGCATTAAAGAACTTGGAACATGCTCCTCTTTTCTGTCCCGATTTTTTGACGCAAGATTTTTTGTACAGTATTTAGCAATAGAGTAAACAAAGCGGTTGCCTCTGGTGACATAGTCATTTCCTTTCTTGTGAGCTGCACATTTCACAACAGCAATTTTCTCTGGTAACTGAATTGCATCAATCAACATTTTCACAAACTCAGCATTTCTTAAGGGGCCGATCCTGCAGAAGTTAAATAACCTCTTTGGGACCACAGTTGACCATAATCATGGACAACCCAAAAGCCATACTGGCTGTCAGTCACTATGGTGACTCTGATCTCTTTTCCCAATTCACATGCTCTAAGCAAAGCAATCAGCTCTGCTACTTGAGCAGAACGAATTCCTTTCAGGTAAGATGCTTCCAGGACATCTGAAACTGTACACACAGCATATGCAGTACTCAGACCACCCTCATCTGTTCTCAAGCATGAGCCATCTACAAACACCACATAATCAGATTCAGGTATTGGCTTATCCTTAATGTCAGGTCTTGGTTTAGTACAATACTCAAGAACATCCAAACATTTATGATCAACTTCATTTTTCACCTCCACATCCATGACACCAGGCAACAATGTAGAAGGATTCACGTTAACACATCGTGCTATTGTCTCATTATCTGCACCCAGAATTACCTTTTCATACCTTGTCATTCTGTTATTTGTAAGGAACTGGGTTTTAGTCCTAGTGAGGAGAACTTCCACAGAATGAGGTACATATACCTTCACCGGGTATCCCATCACTATGCCTTCGCTCTGTTCCAAACTCACACTTGTAGCAGCTACTGCTTTCAGACATCCTGGCAGTGCCTTGGCAACTGGATCCAATACAGCTGAGAAATATGCAATTGGCTTTCTCAATTTCCCATGTCACTGAATTAGAACTGATAATGCACATCCCTCTCGTTCACTGCAATACAGTTCAAACTCTTTCTCATAATCAGGCATACCCAATGTTGGTGCTTCACACAGACTTGGTTTTGGTCGTTCAAAGGCCTCCATTTCTGGCTTATTTAGCACTGGTACTGGCACCTGTGACCACTAGGAAAGTTACATTTACACCACTCACCTTTCATTCACAAAAGGACCAGATTGACCTACCTCTAGAGTTGTGCCAAGTACACACTGTTCTCCCTCTCCTAGGCACCGTTAATAACTTTCATCTGACTCACTCTCATCTTCCTTCATCCAATACTGTGGACTCACATTCACTTGAATTGATCTTGTTACCTGATCTCCTCTGAAGAATCCTTTCTCTGCACTGTATTTCTGTAGATTTACACTGTGTGGAAGTGGTGGTTGTGGCACCTGACTCTGCTGGGTAACTACCTGTTGCTGTGGTGATAACTGCTGATTTACCTCATTCTGCACCTGTGGATTCAATGATGTATTTTCGGGATTACCTCTTGGTGGCAACTTACACTCTTTCTTCCAATGCCCTAACCTGCCGCAATTGAAACATGGAAACATTTTCTTCTCCTCTTCTAAATTACCCATTCCTTGTCCTCTGTTTAGATTCCCTTTCATGTTTGCTTGACCTCCATCAGGACTTTTGTTCTCTAATTGAGTTACTTGATGTTCAGCCACTTTCACTTGTGCCCATATAGCTTTCTCTTTAAGTTTTCTTTGCTTAACTTCAATCTCATCACTACAATATTTTGTATGCCTCAACACTTCATCAACAGAGCATTACTGCCAACCCATCAAATTATGCTTGATCATATCCCCTATCTCTGGTCTTAATCCAAAGACAAATCGATACACGAAGTGACTCATGTCCTTTTCACTTAATTCCTCATATCCACTGTACTGCTTAAACACTAACAGGAACCTTTTATAATATGAATGTACTGATTCTTTGGGTTCTTGCAATATCCTGTCATTCTATACGCAATCTGTTTCCTTTGAGGGAATTTTATTCTTCAAGAATGTTATTACCTGTTCATATTTCTGCATCACTTCAGGTCCCGGAGCACCAGTTTTTAGATCTCTTTTGTACTCTGTTTTTGGTCAATCCAGAGTTATCTTGAAATTCAGACCATAAATCTGCTGGTACTACTATGTCAAACAACCCATCCAAATCGTCCCATAACACTTTTGAGACCTTTACAAATTGATCCACTTGTCAGTACCATTCTACTGGTTTCTCTCGTAACCTAGGGAAATCATTTGTGAATGACAATATATCCTTTCTGGTCCAGGCTGAAAATCGGCATATCTGATCATACGCTGTTGCGCAAGCGCTCGGGGGTAGCTGTAGAATTGTGGACCTGATAAATTGCGCGCCTTACTCTAAGTCCTCATAATCACTGTTCTTGCATCTTTTAATGAGTTTATTTTAACAGTGTTTCATACCTGTTTGCCACCGATTCCGGTCCCTGGTCTGCTGCGGCGTGTGCTGATTGAGCGGAGGGACAAGGAATCTAGGAGAAGCCAATCTGTGTTTGAATTGGCCAGCGTCATCACCAGGACCCGCCCCCTTCACCATTTAAAGCCTATCTCAGCGCGGACGCGTGCAGCTGAAAATTGGCATATCTGATCACACGCTGTTGCGCTAGCGCTCGGGGTAGCTGTAGAATTGTGGACCTGATAAATTGCACGCCTTACTCTGAGTCCTCATAATCACTGTTCTTGCATTTTTTAATAAGTTTATCTTAACTGTGTTTCATACCTGTTTGCCACCAATTCCGGTCCCTGCTCCGCCGCGGCATGTGCCGATTGAGCGGAGGGACAAGGAATCTAGGAGAAGCCAATCTGTGTTTGAATTGGCCAGCGTCATCACCAGGACCTGCCCCCTTCACCATTTAAAGCCTATCTCAGAGCGGACGCGCGCAGCTGAAAATCGGCATATCTGATCACACGCTGTTGCGCTAGCGCTCGGGGGTAGCTGTAGAATTGTGGACCTGATAAATTGCGCGCCTTACTCTGAGTCCTCATAATCACTGTTCTTGCATCTTTTAATGAGTTTATTTTAACTGTGTTTCATACCTGTTTGCCACCTATTCCGGTCCCTGGTCCGCCGCGGCGTGTGCCGATTGAGCGGAGGGACAAGGAATCTAGGAGAAGCCAATCTGTGTTTGAATTGGCCAGCGTCATCACCAGGACCTGCCCCCTTCACCATTTAAAGCCTATCTCAGCGAGGACGCGAGCAGCGGCGCGCCGGTGGCGTGCCGAAGGCAAGCCCGTCTGCGCCCGTCCACGCCTGACCGTTGCCTGTTGCCCGGACCACTGCCCTTTTCTTTTTGTTCGCTACTTGGGTAAGCTGTTTAACTATGCTTTGCTATACCAGTGATGAACTGAAACTCCTGAACACTGGCAGAACTCTAAAACCAGGATTATTCACCCAGGCGATTCAGCCTCAAGTTTTCCCTTATCTATCCCCTCAGAATGGAACATCTAAATGTCCTTTTTCAGGCATTGCTAAGGGTAAATCTAACGTGGTCCCTTTACCTAGGACGAGAACCACACCGGCCAGGGAAAATCAAGAAAAAGATAACGTTACAACCACTCTCTACCTCAACGCGCGGTCAATACCCAAACATGCCATTGAGGTCTGGAGTTTACTTGAAGCAGAAAAACCTGATATCTGTTTCTTTACGGAAACATGGTTTCACAGTCAGGCGTCATCTGATATAGCATCCGCTTTTCCCCCGGGGTACCTCCTAACAAGGTTGGATAGAGAAATGCGGAGGGGCGGAGGCATAGCCATTGCGGCTAAAGCCCCAATCGAGATCAAGTTATTGGAATCCTTTTCCAGCCCCATAGCAGAAATCATGATAGTCAGTATTAAAATTTCAAGCTCTGAAAACTGGCGAGGAGCTCTAGTTTATAGATCGCGGGCCTTAAAACCGGATTTGTTAACTACTTATTAGAAACCATAGTCGCCCACGCACTGGCTACGGAAAATTTTATTCTGCTCGGGGATTTTAATTACCATGCCGAACTTTCCTCTGACCCTGAAGCCTGTCAGTTAATTAGTACAATGGAAAGTCTTGGTCTTGCCCAAAGAGTAACTGGCCCGACTCACCAAGCGGGCCACACCCTAGATTTAATCTTCACCAGTTCCCCTAATTTGAGCTATGAAGACCCTCTTCCCATGATTTGGACCGACCATTATCTTATAAAGTTTAACCTCCCAAGCCAGGCCTCAGCCAAATAAATAAGTGTAAAAAGAGTGCCTATACGCCCATGGCGTAAACTTACATCTGAAGCCTTCCAGTCCCATTTTAAACCTTCAAAAAATCTGGCACTTCCTTTAGAACAAATGGTCCCCAACTTGGAGTCTTCCATTATACAAACTCTAGATGTTATCATTCCTGAAACTAACGTTAAAACTAAATTGGTGGCCTGCCCATGGTTTACGACCGCCTTAAAAATAGACAAACAAGCCAGCAGAGTAGTCATAGTCATAGTCATAGTCAAGTTTATTTATTTGATTAATTAAAATCTTACAAAAATACATTTTAAAAATGTAATCGACAGTAAAACGCGTAAAACACCATAGACATAGTTATTCTAATATTATATAATTAAAAAAGTAAAAACCTAATTAATGTTTTCCTTAAGGTTTTTGTCAATCACAGATAGAAATTTTACAAAAGCAGAATTCATTAATACATCATTCGGGTTTAGTCATGCCATTAGTGCTTGTCTGCATGTTCTTACTCCTCGAGCATTAAATAATCTCTTAAGGGTAGTTTTCCTTTTCACCTCTATTACAGGGCACAGACATAGCAGATGCAAGATTTCTTCTTGACCACCTTTACATAATCTACATATCGTATTGTCCTCAATAGTTTTCCATAGTGGCCGATGGCACATACCTGGCCAAAGACCAAAACGTACTCTTATAAAAGTTTGTTTACTTTGCTGTGACCAAGGAGTTTCAAGGTATTTTTGAACTTTCTTTTTTTTTGTATCCATTTATAATTGGCCATGCGTGCCTTCTGTTTACCAATAGTTCCTTGTCTTTTATCAGAGACAGATGAATAGTCAACTTATTAATTGTTCTTTTGAAACTTTCCTGGGTAATTGTGTTCTCCCAAATTGGTGTTATTCCAAATTCTTCTTTTGCTTCATTTAAATATGCCCAAGCTTGCAGTTTCCGGTTGTCTTTTACTTCTTGCCATAATGTTCGAGATAATTGATTGTCAACGTCATTTTTTATACGATACCAGACTTTCAGAATTTGACCTTTCCGAGCATATTGCTGATTATTTATCCCAAACTCCAACCTCACCTGTGCTTGCGAGGCATTATCGAGAAAGCATTTACCAGTTCAATTTCTTGTTTATTATCGACCTTCATTGTCAGTTTGTCATCCTGATGTATGGGTTTCAATTCAGCGCCTAGGGTCTTTCTGAGGAATTCTGTCCAATCTTCTTCCGTTATTGGGGAAGCTACCACAAGTTTATTGGGTTTATTCAAGCCATTAATAATTTTCCAAAATTCCCTGGAATTTGATTGATTACTTGCGGAACGCAGAGTAGCGGAACGCAATTGGCAGAAAACTAAAACGAAAGAGGATAGAGTCAAGTATAAACTACTCCATTTGTGTTATATGAAAAACATTAAAATGGCCAAGAAGACATACTTAACTCAGCGCATAAACAATTTGGCTAGCTCCAGTAAAGAACTTTATAAAATATTAAAAGAATTCACTTCCCCTTGTGCTGAACAGGCTCTTTTTAGTCCCTCCCAAAATTGGGTTGAATCAATGTCTGAGTTCTTCGATAATAAAATTAAATCAATCTACTCCTCCTTTAACTCAGACCTAGGCCAGTCTCTTCAAGATTATAGCTTGATGCCCTCGCCCACTTCGATGGACTGGAAGGAATCCTCCTATTTGACTGAATTCGATCCAATCACAGTCACTGAAACTCTGGAGGGCGTAAGAAAAATAAAATCCGGATCCCCTTTGGACCCTTTCTCTCCGCGCCGCTGTGCTGTAACTATGCCACTGCTAGCTAACTCCCTTACTGCCATTTTCAACACCTCACTTGAACAAGTCATTGTACCATCAAAATGGAAACATGCACAAGTAAAACCGATTCTTAAGAAGCCTTCTGACGACCCAACTTTACCGTCTCATTATCGGCCTATATCTTTGCTACCCTTATTTGGGAAAGTGCTGGAATATCAAGTAAACAAACTGCTTACGGCCTTTATTGAGGCACGCGGAGTCCTTGATCCTTCCCAATCCGGTTTCTGTGCTGCCAATAGCACTGAGACAGCTGTCGTCGAGATTGTGGACAACATCAGGCTCGCGGTTGACAGAGTCGAATCCGCCATTCTCATCCTCCTGGACCTCTCCGCTGCATTTGACACCATCTCCCACAGTATTTTGAAACATCGTCTGTGGGAGATAGGTTTCAGAGGAGGGGCCCTAGGATGGATTGAAAACTATCTGACTGATCGCCTAACCACCGTTCGAGTCGACACCCTGGTCTCCAGTAGTCGCCCAGTAACAGTCGGGGTACCGCAAGGGTCGATCTTGAGCCTGTTACTTTTTAATCTGTACTTAACACCATTGGCTAAAATTATTAATTTCTATGGCTTTGGAACTGTGTCGTATGCCGACGATACCCAGCTGCTTATCACCTGCGGCGTGGATCTCGTCGGCACTCGTTCACGTTTCAAAAATTGTATGGTTGAGATAAGCAGTTGGATGAGGAACAACAAACTCCAACTGAATGCCAGCAAGACAGAGATTATTCTGTTCGGTAAAGAAGAAAAGTGCTGGACACAAGACTGGTGGCCTCCGGAATTGGGTGTATGTCCCTCTCCTAAATCAGCAGTCCGTAACTTGGGAATTATAATTGACTGCACCTTGTCTATGAAAAATCACATTGCCAAAGTAACAGGGACATGCTATGAAATTATGCGCAGTCTTAGTAAGATTTTCAGATGGCTTCCCATAGAAGCTAGAAAATCGTTGTTTCAGGGCTTGATCATCAGCCATCTTGATTATGGCAATGCCATGCATTTTGGACTGAACGAGGATCTGCTGGCAAAACCTGCAAACTCTCCAGAATGCGGCTGCCAGATTAATCCTGGACCTTCCTCCCAGAACTGCATCTGCGCCATGTCTGAGAAAGCTCCATTGGCTTCCCATCCGTCAGAGAAGCCACTTTAAGATCTTGAGTTTAACGCACAACTCTCTGTATAACAACGGGCCCAAATATCTCCAAAACAAACTCAATTGGTATGTCCCCAAGAGATCCTTAAGGTCTAGGAATAAATCATTTTTGACCCAACCACGCATCCGTACCTCTAGTTACGGTCAGCGTTCTTTTTCTTATCTTGCTCCCCTTCTATGGAACAAACTGCCTCTCCACCTTTGATCCATCACTGAACACAAGCAATATCGCAAAGCTTTAAAAACCTGCCACTTCCCCAAGTAGATCCCCTTTTTGTTCAGCTCCTAACAGTTCTCTCTATTCTGTTCTTGCCCCTCAGTTGATCAATTGGTTTCATGCTGCAAGCGCCTTAATACCTTACAGTGATAAGATGCGCTATATAAAAATCTTTGACAATGACAAGGGAACATGCACATACCCTGCTCCTGGTATTTCTCTCATAGGAAATTCATTCGCTACAGGCTCCTTTTCTCTAACTGGAAATGCTAACGATAGTTTGTCATTAATTTCTTCTCTTTTCTTTGTCCATTTACTCTTCTACCGTTCTACATCTCCCCACTTCCTCAACAATACAATCAATTTTTTATCTGTGTTAATCTTCCGGCAGTATTCATATTGTCAATGTCTTTTTCTGTGAAATCTACTATGCAAGATTTTTGTAATGTCTTAATCTTTGCAAAGTCTATAGCAAGTTCATTTGCTAATCCCTCTAATCGGTCATGTAGATTTCTAGCCCTCCATGTAATGCTTTTACACATGAAAATTAATTCATCATCTTGGTATGCTTTTAATCTATCTGTTCCAATTGTTGCAATTATTAGTTCTTCCATGTTGATTTTCAATCTGACCACTTCTAATGCTTTAGGTTCTTGATCTTTTACTTTCAACATTTGGAGCCAATCACTTAATTCCTTTTCTGTCGGTCCTACAGGAGTTTGCGTTAAATCAATTTTCTCTAAACTCCTTTCATGAGTTGCAGAATCTGATTTAGCACCCATCTAGAACTTATATGGAAGACTGATTAAAGGTCAAAACAGGCGGTGTCATATGACTAGTACAATGCCTAACTTCAGATAAATCTGGATAAACCTTTTCTCTTACTTTTTATAAACTTGGATTCAAAGGAATAGTTAACAAAGGTTCTTTTATTTTCTGATTTTTTGAACACTGGAATCACAAGACCTATTGTTACCGGGACATTCACAGCTTCTATACTTTTAGTGAGTTCCTGTATCTTTTCAGTCAATTCATTAGTACAGCGCACATATTCGGAGGCACTTGGATTTTCTTCAAATCTTCTTTCTGCTCTATCCACACTGCCTCTAGTTTCACAATGTGAGAAGTTGGCCTGGTATATAATGCTCACTAATTCTAGTGATCACTTTGTACCATGCCAAGCAACCCTTATGATGATGGTTGTAATTCAACCTTGTAGACCAGTTATCCTAGTGGTAACGTGGACAAAGCAGTCTTAGGCTAAACTCTGAAAGGCATGTGAAGCCAGCTGTTATACCATACACAACCCCCTTGAATACCAAATGAAAGGGACACCACACAGATATATATTGAAAATATATATTGATTTATTAACTATAAAATCCCCTGGACTCTTTATGAGCACAGAAGCACAAGCGTTAAATCACAAGACAGTTTAAAATACACAAAAGTTGCACAATATGGATGAGCCCTAGGGGCCACCTAAACCATATACTAAGAAAGTGGTATAAGAGATACCAGGAGGAAAGTGAAGAGGCCTAGGGCCTTGGGAATCGCTGGAGCTATTCGAGACTGGCAATGACTAAGTCGGGAAAGGCCCACGGGACTCGGGTGCAGTGTTCAAAGTGCACGCACTTCTCAATACAAAGTCAATGGTGCGTAAAAAGCACAAAGTTAGAAAGTTAGGAACCTTCCGAGTGACCTACGGAGCTGAAACTTAAAACACAGGCCCTTGGGATGTGTACCAGTGCAGGAGCACCGGCGGAGCTGAGTTACCTCACCCACAGGAAGCGGGTGCACAGGGTTGAAGTTGTGTCGGGTTTCGTCACGCTGGTCGATGGTGCTTGGAGCTGAAGATGCTGCAGGCGGCTCGATGAGAAGAGTTCCGGTGGATCCAAGGGTGGATCTGAAGATGTGAAGACCTGAAAGCAGAGGGGACAATGTTCAAAGTCACTAGCCAGTGACTACCGTGGAACCAGATTGGAACCAAGCGATGTCGGGTGCAAACAGGCGTTGTCGGGTAGCTTCTTTCTGCAGCCACGTGGATACCCGGGGTCGAGGACGTCCAGGAGTCGGTCACGAGCTGTCCCACGTAGGCTTCTCGCTGTTGGCGGTGTCGGCGACCTAATCGGAGCAAACAGGCCTTGGCAAATGCAAGCCACGCAGAAGTTGAAAGATGCTGTACACTCGGACCAGCAAGGTCAGAGCGGGTGCTCCTTTTCACAGGAGCTTGGGTAGGTCTGGAGCAACCAGACCTGCTGTGTAAATCTTCGGGTTCGTCGCCAAGATGGCCGCTGACCACGTGGCTAGTGGCCGGGATGGCGCGTCGAGTGGCACAATGCAAAAGGGCCCCACGCAGATCGTGGAGATTCTGGAGGGCTGATCTTCGGTGCAAGGGCTGCTCGGTGGTGGGGGTTCTCAATCCCCAAAGCACAACGTCGAGGATGCCTCAGAAGCTGCGCAGTCAGCTTTTCGAGTGTCTTTCAAGAGGTCCGGTCCCACGTCACTCGGTGCCTCCACGGGTCCCTTCTTCGCAGGGACTGTGGATCGGGCTCTGAGAGGTCTGGGAGTCTGGTTCTTGTCGGGCTCTGGGCTCGGTCTCCGGCGGGAGGCGGCGGCAAAGCAGATGTCGAGTTGCTGGTTGGTACCTGTGTTCACAGGGTGGCCACTCCTAGGCCACAAGGGAGATTCTCTTCAGTCTTCTGTGCAGCAGAATGTCGAAGTCCAGTCTTCTTCTTGTTCAAAGTTGATTTCAGGATGATCTGCTGTGCAATGGCACTGCTCCCCCTCTTATTCCCAAACTGGGGGTGGATCACCTACTAGGTCCCTCCTCTGGGAGGAACCAGGAAGGGGGGCGGTTACACCCCCTTTCCTTTGTCCAGCTCCGCGCCAGGACTGGGGCTGGAAGGCCCCAGAACCGGTTTGGACTGGCCTATGCACGGGGACACCTTGTGTGCCCCGGGCATGTCTGATTCTATTCAGCCCTGTCCTACCCAATACACAAAATCCTGTCTGGGGTGGTGCTCGCACCTCCCAAGGCAGGAAACCCTTTGTCCAGGCCACCATCTGCCGAGTTTCGGTCAGCAGCAGGAGGCCAGACTTGTGTCTGTGGTGGCAGCGTCCATTTTGTGGAGCTGAGGCTCTGTTTAACTTTAACCGGGGTTAAGGCTACACACATGTCGTGTCCCTCTAGAAGGGTGGAATGCTATCCCCGTCGCCAGAATTGGCGAGGGGATAGTATTCCAATTCGTATGACACCTTACTCGACATGTTTTGATAAAGCCAAACCAAAGATAGCATTTAACCGCGAGGATTATAATGCACTTAAGAGTATATGGTATGGCAATATCCCGGAACAGCTTAGGGAGTTGTTCCCGACAGCTGCAGACAGGCTCAGCTCATGCTAGAGCACCATCTCACATATTTCCAAGCACTCTGCCTCCAGGATTGATGAGGCCTTCCATAGGAGTGGCTGATAGGAACATATGTGTCCAGTTTAGGGTTAGGCACAGACATACTGTACCTAAGTAAGAGGTGGTTACACCGACTTACCCCAGCTGAGTGATCAGCCAGTTGTGTCAAATATGGAGGCCAGGCCAGGGGTGGCATAATACATGCTGCAGCCCCTGGTAGGCCTTGGATACACCTATGCCCTGGGCACCTAGGGTGCACTAATACAGGGGCTCATAAGGTGAACCAGTTCCAATTCGTAATGCACCTAAAGTGCATTGGCATCAATTTAGAGAGAGAACAGCAGGCTGTGGGTCTGATTAGCAGGCCCACAGCCACATTAAGTCAGAAACCAGTGAAGCAAAAAGCAAAAATTTGGGGTGACCATAGGATAGCAGACCCTACTCTCCTACATAACCCCCCCCAAACGCAGGGACATTAGACTAACCTTGACCAGTTGTGTCTTCATGTTCTAAGTGGAAGTACCTGGAGAGACCATCTGCGTTGCCATGGTCAGTCCCTGGGCGGTGCTCCACTGTAAAGTCCATCCCCTGTAGGGAAATGGACCACCTGAGTAGTTTGGGGTTTTCACCCTTCATCTGATTAAGCCATAGGAGGGGCTTATGGTCGGTCTGAATCTTGAAGTGAGTGCCAAATAAGTATGGTCTCAACTTCTTCAGGGCCCACACCACAGCAAAGGCCTCCCTCTCTATAGCTGACCAACGTTTCTCTCTGGGGGTCAGCCTTCTGCTAATGAAAGCAATGGGCTGGTCCTGGCCATCTACATTAAGCTGTGAAAGCACTGCTCCCACTCCCAACTCAGAAGCATCTGTTTGGACAATGAACTCTCTTGAGTAGTCAGGACTCTTCAGGATAGGTGCAGAGCACATGGCCTTCTTCAGGTCATCAAATGCCTTTTGACAGATTTCTGTCCACTGAACCTTTTTGGGCATCTTCTTGGATGTCAGATCATTAAGAGGAGTCACAATGGACCCATAGTTCTTAACAAACTTCCTGTAGTACCCAGTCAGGCCCAAGAAAGCTCTGACCTGAGTCTGGGTAGTTTGAGGGGACCAGTCCTTGATGGTCTGGATCTTACTCTCCAGTGGTTGAACTTGGCCTCCACCTACAAGGTGGCCCAGGTATACAACCTTGCTCTGCCCTATCTGGCACTTTGTTGCCTTGATAGTGAGGCCTGCCTTCTGCAGAGCCTCAAGCACTTCCTTCAGGTGGACCAGGTGATCCTCCCAGGTGGAGCTAAAGACAGCAATATCGTCCAGATAAGCTGCACAAAAGTCATCCAACCCAGTGAGGACTTGATTCACCAACCTTTGGAAGGTGGCAGGTGCATTTTTCAAACCAAAGGGCATCACCACAAACTGATAATGCCCACTAGGGGTAGAAAATGCTGTCTTGGCTTTAGACTCCTCAGCTAACCTGATTTGCCAGTAGCCAGCTGTCAAGTCAAATGTGCTCAAATATTTGGCAGAAGCCAACTTGTCAATGAGCTCATCTGCCCTTGGAATAGGGTGTGCATCTGTCCTGGTGACAGCATTGAGTCCTCTGTAATCCACACAGAACCTCATCTCTCTCTTGCCATCTTTGGTGTGAGGTTTGGGGACCAGAACCACTGGGCTAGCCCAGGGGCTCTCTGAAGGCTCAATGACACCTAATTCCAGCATCTTTTGCACCTCAGTCTTTATACAGTCCCTGACGTGGTCAGGTTGCCTGTAAATTTTGCTCTTTACAGGAAGACTGTCACCAGTGTCCACCACATGTGTACACCAGTTAGTCTGACTGGGTGTCAAGGAGAACATATGCCTGTATGCCTGTAGAACTTGTCTGCAGTCATGTTGCTGATGTTCAGTGAGGCTGCCACCTAAGGCCACACCATCAACTGAGCCATCCTCAGGGTTCTGAGTGAGCAGGTCTGGGAGAGGGTCACTCTCTTCCTCCTGTCCCTCATCTGTAGCCATGAGCAAGCCCATGTCTGCCCTGCTGACATATGCCTTCAATCTGTTCACATGGAGCACCCTGTGGGGGCTCCTGGGAGTTCCTAGGTCCACCAAGTAGGTAACCTCTCCCTTCTTTTCCAGAATTGTATGGGGTCCAGACCATTTGTCTTGGAGTGCTGCTGGGGCCACTGGCTCCAACACCCATACCTTCTGTCCAGGCTGAAATTCAACAAGGACAGCCTTTTGGTCATGCCAAACTTTTTGTAATTCTTGGCTAGCCTCAAGGTTTTTGGATGCCTTTTCCATGTACTCTGCCATCCTGGAGCGGAGACCAAGTACATAGTCCACTATGTCCTGCTTAGGCTTTTTGAGAGGTAACTCCCATCCTTCCTTCACAAGACACAGGGGTCCTCTTACAGGGTGCCCAAACAACAATTCAAAGGGGCTGAAGCCAACCCCCTTTTGAGGGACCTCTCTGTAAGCGAACAAAAGGCAGGGCAGAAGGATGTCCCATCTTCGCCTGAGCTTTTCAGGTAATCCTTTAATCATGCCCTTTAGGGTCTTGTTAAATCTCTCAACAAGCCCATTGCATTGTGGGTGATAAGGAGTGGTGAACTTGTAGTTTACACCACATTCCTTCCACATAGCTGTCAAATATCCAGACATGAAGTTGGCACCTCTATCTGATATTACCTCCTTAGGAAACCCCACTCTGGAGAAAACTCCAAGTAAGGCCCTGGCCACAACAGGAGCTGTTGTGGTCCTAAGGGGAATTGCCTCTGGGTACCTGGTGGCATGATCCACTACCACCAGTATGAATCTGTGCCCAGATGCTGTAGGGGGATCCATTGGACCAACAATATCAATCCCCACTCTCTCAAAGGGAACCCCCACCACAGGTAGTGGTATCAGGGGGGCCTTTGTTGTTCCACCTGCTTTACCACTGGCTTGGCAGGTTTCACAGGAGCGACAAAACTCCTTGGTGTCTTCAGACATGTGAGGCCAGTGAAAGTGAGGGACAAGCCTGTCCCAAGTCTTGTTCTGGCCTAGGTGTCCTGCTAAAGGAATATCATGGGCCAAGGTGAGTAGGAAGCCCCTAAATTGCAGAGGTATAACCAACCTCCTGGTAGCACCAGGCTTGGGGTCTCTAGCCTCTGAATAAAGGAGTCCATCGTCCCAATATACTTTATGGGCACCTTGAGCATTCCCAGCAGCCTCAGCAGCAGCCTGCTGTCTGAGGGGTTCAAGAGAAGGACAGGTTAACTGAGCCTGCCCCAAGTCTGCCCTAGAAGGTCCCCCTGTCCCCAGAAACTCAACCTGATCAGGTTCAAGTTCTTCAGGGACAGTTCCTTCAGGGGTCTCAAGATCAGTTTCCTGTGAAGCCTGATCCTCACTTGTAGGCAGTTGGGAAGGCGCAGCCTTAACCCTCCTGTTCTTCTTCTTGGGAGGTACTTGGTCCATTGTTCCAGGATCCAAGACCTGAGGTTCAGAGAGGCACTTTTTGGCCTGTGACCTGGTCACAGCAAGGACATGTGATGATATCCCTAACATCTCTGCATGAGTCCTGTACTCAACTTCTGACCATAGAGAGTTCTCCAGGTCATTGCCCAACAAACATTCTACTGGGAGATCAGCACTAACCACAACTTTCTTTAGGCCAGTTACCCCTCCCCAGGAAAAGTTAACAAGTGCCACACTATGTGTAGTAGTGACATTGCTGGCATTGGTCACCAGGTAATCATCGCCTGGCATGTATTGTCCAGGGTCCACAAAGTTAGGTGTCACCATAGTGACACTGGCACATGTGTCCCTGTAAGCTTGAGCCACTTTGTTGTTAATCAAAGGTGTCTGTCTGTATTTGCCCAGGTTACTGGGACTTATGTCAGGGGTCAAATCTATGTCCCCTTCACAAACCAGAACAGCCTGGGTAAGAGTTCTGACTAGGTCAGAATCTCCTTCAGTTCCCAAAGTGATTCCCACTAATCCCTTGGCTTGAGGACCAACACTGCTAACTGTACTAGTGGGTGCAGGTGCCTTAGGGGCTGCAGTGCTGGGGGCTCCACCCTTTTTACACTCACTTGTCCAGTGAGTGGTGTTCTTACAAGTTTTACACCAGGGTTTCTTCTGACCTTCTTTCTTCTTCTTCTTGGAAGTTTGGGACCCACCCTCTGTCTCAGTTTGGGGCCCTGTTGAAGACTTCTGGTCTTTAGCTTTCTGCTCCCCACCCTTCTGGTCTGTTTTCTTCTGGTCACCACCCTGGTTCTGGTTCTGGTTCTTTTGCTTAACTCTGGTTCTTACCCATTTATCTGCCCTCTTTCCCAATTCTTGGGGAGAGGTCAAATCTGAGTCAACCAAATGTTGATGCAACTGCTGGTTCTGACAATTATTTAAAATTTGTTCTCTCATCAGCAAATTATACAATCCTTCATAGTCTGTAACCTTGCTTCCCAGCAACCATCCCTCCAGAGCCTTAGTGGCACACTCAACAAATTCAGACCAGTCCTGAGTCTGTGTCTTCTGGGTATCTCTGAACATTAACCTGTACTGTTCAGTGGTTAAGCCTAACCCATCAATCAGAGCACTCTTCAGGACCAGGTAGTTTCTAGAATCCCCATCACTAACTGTGAGGAGTCTGTCTCGGCCTCTACCTTCAAAGGAGAGCCACAAGATTGCTGCCCACTGCTCCTGAGGGATCTGCTGTACTCTGCAGGCTCTCTCCATTGCAGTAATCCATTTATGGATATCATCCCCAGCTTTGTAGGGGGGCACAATCTTACTCAGGTTTCTATTATCAAAAGACCTGTCTTTATCCTTGTGGATATTGCTGCCACCAGTGGGTTCTATTACCCCACTCTCTCTAGGCTGTCTTGCTCTAGCAAGTTTCTCTTGGGCCAGGGCAATCTCTAACTCTTGTCTCTGGACTCTCAATTCAGCCTCTCTAATTTGAGATTCTCTCAATTTGGTCTCATGTTCCCTTCTCTGAGGGCTAGTCATCCTCCTTCTGGAGTGACCATGAGAACCTCTAGAAGCATAGGAGTTGTCAGAGTCACCTGAGTGAATCCTTCTCCTCCTAGGCTCCTGGTTAAGTCCACCTGGGGGTCTGAATGGGTTGTTACCTGATTCATTCCCAAGTTGACTTAAGTTAGCCTGGTTCAGTCTACTGACCAGCACCTGACTATCTCTGTCATCATCTGACTCACTGCTTTCCACCTCCTCCTCCTCTTCTTCTTCCTCTACCTCTACCTGAGGAGCTCCAGTGGTGGAGGCTTCCTCATCTACCAGGATGATAGGGGCAGGAGTGTCTACAGTGTCATCCTCTGAAGGATGGCCTCCTTCAGCATCCCCTGTGGGGTTTGCTTTAGAGGTCTTTAGAGCCTCAGACTGATCCAAGAGCTCTCTTAGGTGGTCTGTAGTAGGGGAAGGCCCTGTCTTCAGACCCCTTAAGACACAAAGCTGTCTTAATTCCTTAAAGGGAAAAATAGCAAACTGGGATGGTGCCCTTGGAGGGTCACTCTCAACAGGAGTAAGTCCACTGGACCCCTCTGTTCCAGACATTGCTCTAGTGTGGGTGGATGTGTTGCAATCTACCTACACTGGTGTTTACCTACTAAACCTATCTTGTAGTTGTAGCTAGGGTGTGCTACTCCCTTTACTCTACAACAACTAAGTTCAGTAGAACTTATGTATACTAGTCTTGTTTTATATGTACCTAGCAGGTACCTGTATGATCTTTCAAATGATAATCTCAAAGATTGTAATGGTAAAACAACAGCAAGCTCAGATCCCAATCCGCTGCTCACCAATGTGCGAAGTTGGCCTGGTATATAATGCTCACTAATTCTAGTGATCACTTTGTACCATGCCAAGCAACCCTTATGATGATGGTTGTAATTCAACCTTGTAGACCAGTTATCCTAGTGGTAACGTGGACAAAGCAGTCTTAGGCTAAACTCTGAAAGGCATGTGAAGCCAGCTGTTATACCATACACAACCCCCTTGAATACCAAATGAAAGGGACACCACACAGATATATATTGAAAATATATATTGATTTATTAACTATAAAATCCCCTGGACTCTTTATGAGCACAGAAGCACAAGCGTTAAATCACAAGACAGTTTAAAATACACAAAAGTTGCACAATATGGATGAGCCCTAGGGGCCACCTAAACCATATACTAAGAAAGTGGTATAAGAGATACCAGGAGGAAAGTGAAGAAGCCTAGGGCCTTGGGAATCGCTGGAGCTATTCGAGACTGGCAATGACTAAGTCGGGAAAGGCCCACGGGACTCGGGTGCAGTGTTCAAAGTGCACGCACTTCTCAATACAAAGTCTATGGTGCGTAAAAAGCACAAAGTTAGAAAGTTAGGAACCTTCCGAGTGACCTACGGAGCTGAAACTTAAAACACAGGCCCTTGGGATGTGTACCAGTGCAGGAGCACCGGCGGAGCTGAGTTACCTCACCCACAGGAAGCGGGTGCACAGGGTTGAAGTTGTGTCGGGTTTCGTCACGCTGGTCGATGGTGCTTGGAGCTGAAGATGCTGCAGGCGGCTCGATGAGAAGAGTTCCGGTGGATCCAAGGGTGGATCTGAAGATGTGAAGACCTAAAAGCAGAGGGGACAATGTTCAAAGTCACTAGCCAGTGACTACCGTGGAACCAGATTGGAACCAAGCGATGTCGGGTGCAAACAGGCGTTGTCGGGTTGCTTCTTTCTGCAGCCACGTGGATACCCGGGGTCGAGGACGTCCAGGAGTCGGTCACGAGCTGTCCCACGTAGGCTTCTCGCTGTTGGCGGTGTCGGCGACCTGATCGGAGCAAACAGGCCTTGGCAAATGCAAGCCACGCAGAAGTTGAAAGATGCTGTACACTCGGACCAGCAAGGTCAGAGCGGGTGCTCCTTTTCACAGGAGCTTGGGTAGGTCTGGAGCAACCAGACCTGCTGTGTAAATCTTCGGGTTCGTCGCCAAGATGGCCGCTGACCACGTGGCTAGTGGCCGGGATGGCGCGTCGAGTGGCACAATGCAAAAGGGCCCTACGCAGATCGTGGAGATGCTGGAGGGCTGATCTTCGGTGCAAGGGCTGCTCGGTGGTGGGGGTTCTCAATCCCCAAAGCACAACGTCGAGGATGCCTCAGAAGCTGCGCAGTCAGCTTTCCGAGTGTCTTTCAAGAGGTCCAGTCCCACGTCACTCGGTGCCTCCACGGGTCCCTTCTTCGCAGGGACTGTGGATCGGGCTCTGAGAGGTCTGGGAGTCTGGTTCTTGTCGGGCTCTGGGCTCGGTCTCCGGCGGGAGGCGGCGGCAAAGCAGACGTCGAGTTGCTGGTTGGTACCTGTGTTCACAGGGTGGCCACTCCTAGGCCACAAGGGAGATTCTCTTCAGTCTTCTGTGCAGCAGAATGTCGAAGTCCAGTCTTCTTCTTGTTCAAAGTTGATTTCAGGATGATCTGCTGTGCAATGGCACTGCTCCCCCTCTTATTCCCAAACTGGGGGTGGATCACCTACTAGGTCCCTCCTCTGGGAGGAACCAGGAAGGGGGGCGGTTACACCCCCTTTCCTTTGTCCAGCTCCGCGCCAGGACTGGGGCTGGAAGGCCCCAGAACCGGTTTGGACTGGCCTATGCACTGGGACACCTTGTGTGCCCCGGGCATGTCTGATTCTATTCAGCCCTGTCCTACCCAATACACAAAATCCTGTCTGGGGTGGTGCTCGCACCTCCCAAGGCAGGAAACCCTTTGTCCAGGCCACCATCTGCCGAGTTTCGGTCAGCAGCAGGAGGCCAGACTTGTGTCTGTGGTGGCAGCGTCCATTTTGTGGAGCTGAGGCTCTGTTTAACTTTAACCGGGGTTAAGGCTACACACATGTCGTGTCCCTCTAGAAGGGTGGAATGCTATCCCCGTCGCCAGAATTGGCGAGGGGATAGTATTCCAATTCGTATGACACCTTACTCGACATGTTTTGATAAAGCCAAACCAAAGATAGCATTTAACCGCGAGGATTATAATGCACTTAAGAGTATATGGTATGGCAATATCCCGGAACAGCTTAGGGAGTTGTTCCCGACAGCTGCAGACAGGCTCAGCTCATGCTAGAGCACCATCTCACATATTTCCAAGCACTCTGCCTCCAGGATTGATGAGGCCTTCCATAGGAGTGGCTGATAGGAACATATGTGTCCAGTTTAGGGTTAGGCACAGACATACTGTACCTAAGTAAGAGGTGGTTACACCGACTTACCCCAGCTGAGTGATCAGCCAGTTGTGTCAAATATGGAGGCCAGGCCAGGGGTGGCATAATACATGCTGCAGCCCCTGGTAGGCCTTGGATACACCTATGCCCTGGGCACCTAGGGTGCACTAATACAGGGGCTCATAAGGTGAACCAGTTCCAATTCGTAATGCACCTAAAGTGCATTGGCATCAATTTAGAGAGAGAACAGCAGGCTGTGGGTCTGATTAGCAGGCCCACAGCCACATTAAGTCAGAAACCAGTGAAGCAAAAAGCAAAAATTTGGGGTGACCATAGGATAGCAGACCCTACTCTCCTACACACAATATTGTCTTGGAGTACCAGTAAACCTAGTCTCCATTGACGGAACATTTGAATCATACCTTAATTCTTCTCTCTCAGCATTGTTTTTATTCTCTAGAATTTGCCTCGAAAATCCAGTAAATCTGGTTTCCATTAATGGGCATTAGAATCATATCTCAATTCCTCTCTCTCAGTACTATCTTTATTTTCTGAAAATCGTCTTGGAGTACCAGTAAATCTGGTCTCCATAGGTGGGGCATTTGGAATCACTGCTACTGGACTCGGTTGATATGGAGGGGGTCTTCTATTTAATATCTCCTCCAACACTTCATCCTCTGTCTCACCATCCCCATAACTCTTTTTCCCTGTTTCCACATTATTCCTCTTTTCCATACACTTCCGTCCCACAATTTCCTCAACTGTTCTTACCGGATACATTCCATCTAACATATCAGCATTTCTCCATTTCCACATTCTACTCTCATGAGTCGTTCCCAACAAACCTCTAAATCTACCTCTAGGTCCTCTGAACTCCTCAAATCTTTCTCACGCTAATTCATGCATTTCATCTTACCTCTCAGTAAATGCTTCAAATTGAGTTGGTCTAGGTCTCGGTTCAAGCTTAGTCATTTTCTCTCTCAAATTCGTAACATAGCAGTACTAAAAGAACCTATTTCTGGAAATGCCAACACTCCATTGTCTTAGTGTATCTAGCACAATTTTCTAACCATATGCAGGTATGGTAGCCATATTTTGTCATCATGTACGATGCAGGTGTTTTAGGTGGAGGAAGCAATTTTCCCTCTCTGGTAACTATTTCCTTGTCCTTTTTAAACATGTTCTTCAGTTTCTTAAACCATGTAGGTTTTTGTCTTTCTTCTCCATAATAAAACTCAATTTTCCCGATCAACTCCTAACTTTTAAACAATCACGCTACACCGACCTATCACAGTGCGGTTCACACTAACACACCAATCAGAACAGAATATATCACAATCACTTTCAACCAATGCTTTCACTAGTTTTTCTAACACACCAATCAGTACTCACTATGTTCTAGTCACTCGGACCAATCCCAGCGCGACACTTCTGACGTCAGCCCTGCTTCGACTTCTGCAGCTTCTGCTGACCCCTCCTTTACAAAATGTATCGCCACACTGTGTTTACACTTTATACATCTAAAACCAGTTAGTAACCACGTAAAACATTTCCATTTGTCTGTTTGGCTAAAATCAAACTGATAGTTTACTCAAACTCACAAGAATTCTGTATTTCCGGTAGACAGCGCTTACCTCTTCTCTACCACAGAATTTTAGTTTTGCAGATAAATTAGCACTTCCCTCTACCTTACCCTTCTCTCAAGCTTAGGTTAAACCCCTATTACTCTCTCAGGGATAAGTATTAGTCAGAATACACATTGATTCCTGTGCTTAAGCCCACGATTTTATAGGTTGCCTTTGCTATACATTCACCACTTTTACACGAAAATGTCCCTAATTTGTAACATACGACGATGTCACTACTTTGAAACAGACTATGTAACGTGTGGCTTACATGCCACACCTTCCTCTTCCTAGTCAGAGTAACCAGCTTCTTACTTCCCAGAAGCCTTACAACTTCGACTACACTTAACGTAATACAGACTCAACATATAATGTTAGTCATAATTTCTGTACATCAAACTCTATATATACATTACCCTAGCAAATCTATACATTGCCTGTCCGAGTTAACCTATAGCAACCAGACTCCTGCTACCAAGAAAAACGGATCCAGCGCTGCTCTAAAACAACCCTCTAAACCATCACTATATCTCCCAGGAGCTACCACACTTTACTTGTCGGTCGGGCCCATAACACCGCGAGTCACTCATCCACACAAATTGCTCTGCTCCCAGGATCAGTGAAAACCAGAGGGTGAGTTTCTGGATATAGCGGAGTGTCCTACTTCATCTATTTAATCAAAATTCTATACATTATATACATATGCATTTTATTGAGTCTACCATGGTTTTAATTCTAGAGAAAACATTTAAGACACCCCACTTTTAGTCAATGGATTAGCTAGTAAAAGTTAACTAATGGACAACAAGACCAGCTTAATTCTCCATTTATTTAATTTTATTCAAGATTTTGAATCTCCTAGCATGACCTTTCTTTATTTAACTTTTAGTTCTAATTCAATTTAAACATTTTATTTATCATCTGACGAAAGAAAACATTAATTCAAATGGTTAACATGTATTTAGCAGAATAGTTCAGAAAAATAAGTCAAAGACCAATCTTCTCGGTAATGGAAATCAAGATTAGAACAGCAAAGTTTCTAAAAACAGCCTCTCTATTCTTTCTCGATGCTCACCACCCATCAAGACTCCGACCCATCGAAAGTTAAAGTCAATAAAAATTTCAAAGTCTTTGCACCAAGGAAAAAATCAATCAGTCCGACAGCATGTCGTGGTGCGAAAAGTAATTCAAAAGCAAGCTTTTTTCTCTCTTCCAAACGACCTCTTTTATACCCTTTTACCCTACCTAAATAAAATTTGAAATTTTTAGGGTCCGCACTCAATTCTTATTGGTCCATTCAAGGGGTGGATGAAGATAACCCCATCTCCTCACTGTCCATATTTCTGCCTAGTCATAGTTCTAAAGAACAATAAAGTTCTGATTGTTTGTTATAAAAACAACAAGTGATGGACTGAATGTGGATCAATGTCACACACTCCCCCAGTCCATCAACTGTGTTTTTTGCAATTTTCACCCTGATTGTTTGTTATTACATTCTTTCACTTGTGTCCTTTAACTTGTCACTTCGTTGAACTTTCTCAGGCTCACAACACAGACATCCTAATTTGGCACCATTCTGCTCTTCAGGCCACGCTGACCTTGACATCAGCCGCACAGGCACAGACTGCTTGCACATCTCTCAAGCACAGCACATGCTTAGAAAGACATTCTCTTGGAGTCTCGCAAAACCCACCTCAAACCATTCACATCACACACCATGGCACAAAAGAAAATGCCCAAATTCACTGACAATAAGTTGTCAGTCATGGTAGATGAGATCATCAGAGTAGAACCACAACAGTTTCATAACCTGGTCTAACAGACACCATTAGTCACCAGAACACAAATGTGGGAAAGGATAGTCAACAAAGTCAATTCAGTAGGGACCACCCCACACACCAAGAAAGAGATCATGAAGCAGTGGCATGACCTCAAGAGGCAGGTGAAAGAGAGGAATAACAAGAACCGTCAGCTGGCTCAGATGACTGGCAGTGTCCCTCCCATTCCACCAAGAACATTCACTGCATGGGAGGAGAATGTGCTTGCCATACTGCATTCAGAGAGTCTCACAGGAATAGCTGGGGGAGTGGAGGCTGGTAAGTACAAACAAATATTTAGCATCATACTGCTATGTACTGTCTTGCACAACTACAAAGCTACACCTCCTAGGCCCAATTCCATTCATGTGCATCGCACACTCCCCAACATTCACTCCCTCTCCTTCACCCCAAAGGTAGCTAGCAACATCCACTTGATTGCATGTGTACAGGCAGCTAGCACTACAACTCACACCAGGCCCCCTGTCCCACAGCTGAGCAGGATGGAACACCCCCCCACCGAAGAGCCATGTGTAACCATTCCCTTCTTCTGCTCCACAGGGAGCCAGCGATCTTAACAGGGAGGGGTGTCTGTGTATAGGCAGCCAGCACTAAAACTCCCAGCAGGCCCCCTTGTCACAAAGCACACCAGGATGGAGCACCCACCCAACCCCACCAAGAAGCATGTGGCAGCCATTACATTGCCCTTCAACTAACAGTTAGGTAGCCATCTTAACAGGGAGGGTGGTTTATCGGTTAGAGGCCAGCACTACAACTTGCACCTGTCCCCCATGTCCCACAGCTCAGCAAGATGGAGCATTCCCCCCACCCAAGAGCCGCGTATAACCATTCCCTTCCTCAGCTCCATAGGGAGATAGCCATCTCAACAGGGAGGTCTGTCTGTGGATAGTCAGCCTGCACTACAACTCCCACCAAACAAAACAGGTGATGGACAGAATGTGGATCAATGTCACACATTCACCCCAGTCCAAAGATCTGGGCCCAAATCCATCGTTCTTTTGCACTCCACACCACCCTGGGTTAGACAATGGCGATATGCAAATCAGCTCTGACCCTGTGCCCCATGGGAACAGTCCAGTCCGAACTACAAAAGCCATGTCCTTCCCAGAACGGAATCAAGCATCCGAGGACCGGACCGGTTTCGAGGTAACACCTCTCATCAGCCCGGCTAGCTTGACTCCAGTGGTGTGGAGTGCCTGGGACCCACGTCTGAGCATCTCCAGCGCACTTATGGCGGTATTGCAAACAAAACATGTGATGGACAGAATGTGGATCAATGTCACACATTCACCCCAGTCCAAAGATCTGGGCCCAAATCCATCGTTTTTTTGCACTCCACACCACCCTGGGTTAGACAATGGCGATATGCAAATCAGCTCTGACCCTGTGCCCAATGGGAACAGTCCAGTCCGAACTACAAAAGCCATGTCCTTCCCAGAACGGAATCAAGCATCCGAGGACCGGACCGGTTTCGAGGTAACACCTCTCATCAGCCCGGCTAGCTTGACTCCAGTGGTGTGGAGTGCCTGGGACCCACGTCTGAGCATCCCCAGCGCACTTATGGCGGTATTGCAAACAAAACAGGTGATGGACAGAATGTGGATCAATGTCACACATTCACCCCAGTCCAAAGATCTGGGCCCAAATCCATCGTTTTTTTGCACTCCACACCACCCTGGGTTAGACAATGGCGATATGCAAATCAGCTCTGACCCTGTGCCCCATGGGAACAGTCCAGTCCGAACTACAAAAGCCATGTCCTTCCCAGAACGGAATCAAGCATCCGAGGACCGGACCGGTTTCGAGGTAACACCTCTCATCAGCCCGGCTAGCTTGACTCCAGTGGTGTGGAGTGCCTGGGACCCACGTCTGAGCATCCCCAGCGCACTTATGGCGGTATTGCAAACAAAACAGGTGATGGACAGAATGTGGATCAATGTCACACATTCACCCCAGTCCAAAGATCTGGGCCCAAATCCATCGTTTTTTTGCACTCCACACCACCCTGGGTTAGACAATGGTGATATGCAAATCAGCTCTGACCCTGTGCCCCATGGGAACAGTCCAGTCCGAACTACAAAAGCCATGTCCTTCCCAGAACGGAATCAAGCATCCGCGGACCGGACCGGTTTCGAGGTAACACCTCTCATCAGCCCGGCTAGCTTGACTCCAGTGGTGTGGAGTGCCTGGGACCCACGTCTGAGCATTCCCAGCGCACTTATGGCGGTATTGCAAACAAAACAGGTGATGGACAGAATGTGGATCAATGTCACACATTCACCCCAGTCCAAAGATCTGGGCCCAAATCCATCGTTTTTTTGCACTCCACACCACCCTGGGTTAGACAATGGCGATATGCAAATCAGCTCTGACCCTGTACCCCATGGGAACAGTCCAGTCTGAACTACAAAAGCCATGTCCTTCCCAGAACGGAATCAAGCATCCGAGGAACGGGCCGGTTTCGAGGTAACACCTCTCATCAGCCCGGCTAGCTTGACTCCAGTGGTGTGGAGTGCCTGGGACCCACGTCTGAGCATCCCCAGCGCACTTATGGCGGTATTGCAAACAAAACAGGTGATGGACAGAATGTGGATCAATGTCACACATTCACCCCAGTCCAAAGATCTGGGCCCAAATCCATCGTTTTTTTGCACTCCACACCACCCTGGGTTAGACAATGGCGATATGCAAATCAGCTCTGACCCTGTGCCCCATGGGAACAGTCCAGTCCGAACTACAAAAGCCATGTCCGTCCCAGAACGGAATCAAGCATCCGAGGACCGGACCGGTTTCGAGGTAACACCTCTCATCAGCCCGGCTAGCTTGACTCCAGTGGTGTGGAGTGCCTGGGACCCACGTCTGAGCATCCCCAGCGCACTTATGCGGTATTGCAAACAAAACAGGTGATGGACAGAATGTGGATCAATTTCACACATTCACCCCTGTCCAAAGATCTGGGCCCATATCCATCGTTTTTTTGCACTTCTGGGAAGGACATGGCTTTTGTAGTTCGGACTGGACTGTTCCCATGGGGCACAGGGTCAGAGCTGATTTGCATATCGCCATTGTCTAACCCAGGGTGGTGTGGAGTGCAAAAAAACTATGGATTTGGGCCCAGATCTTTGGACTGGGGTGAATGTGTGACATTGATCCACATTCTGTCCATCACCTGTTTTGTTTGCAATACCGCCATAAGTGCGCTGGGGATGCTCAGACGTGGGTCCCAGGCACTCCACACCACTGGAGTCAAGCTAGCCGGGCTGATGAGAGGTGTTACCTCGAAACCCGTCCGGTCCTCGGATGCTTGATTCCGTTCTGGGAAGGACATGGCTTTTGTAGTTCGGACTGGACTGTTCCCATGGGGCACAGGGTCAGAGCTGATTTGCATATCGCCATTGTCTAACCCAGGGTGGTGTGGAGTGCAAAAAAATGATGGATTTGGGCCCAGATCTTTGGACTGGGGTGAATGTGTGACATTGATCCACATTCTGTCCATCACCTGTTTTGTTTGCAATACCGCCATAAGTGCGCTGGGGATGCTCAGACGTGGGTCCCAGGCACTCCACACCACTGGAGTCAAGCTAGCCGGGCTGATGAGAGGTGTTACCTCGAAACCGGTCCGGTCCTCGGATGCTTGATTCCGTTCTGGGAAGGACATGGCTTTTGTAGTTCGGACAGGACTGTTCCCATGGGGCACAGGGTCAGAGCTGATTTGCATATCGCCATTGTCTAACCCAGGGTGGTGTGGAGTGCAAAAAAACGATGGATTTGGGCCCAGATCTTTGGACTGGGGTGAATGTGTGACATTGATCCACATTCTGTCCATCACCTGTTTTGTTTGCAATACCGCCATAAGTGCGCTGGGGATGCTCAGACGTGGGTCCCAGGCACTCCACACCACTGGAGTCAAGCTAGCCGGGCTGATGAGAGGTGTTACCTCGAAACCGGTCTGGTCCTCGGATGCTTGATTCCGTTCTGGGAAGGATATGGTTTTTGTAGTTCGGACTGGACTGTTCCCATGGGGCACAGGGTCAGAGCTGATTTGCATATCGCCATTGTCTAACCCAGGGTGGTGTGGAGTGCAAAAAAACGATGGATTTGGGCCCAGATCTTTGGACTGGGGTGAATGTGTGACATTGATCCACATTCTGTCCATCACCTGTTTTGTTTGCAATACCGCCATAAGTGTGCTGGGGATGCTCAGACGTGGGTCCCAGGCACTCCACACCACTGGAGTCAAGCTAGCCGGGCTGATGAGAGGTGTTACCTCGAAACCGGTCCGGTCCTCGGATGCTTGATTCCGTTCTGGGAAGGACATGGCTTTTGTAGTTCGGACTGGACTGTTCCCATGGGGCACAGGGTCAGAGCTGATTTGCATATCGCCATTGTCTAACCCAGGGTGGTGTGGAGTGCAAAAAAACGATGGATTTGGGCCCAGATCTTTGGACTGGGGTGAATGTGTGACATTGATCCACATTCTGTCCATCACCTGTTTTGTTTGCAATACCGCCATAAGTGCGCTGGGGATGCTCAGACGTGGGTCCCAGGCACTCCACACCACTGGAGTCAAGCTAGCCGGGCTGATGAGAGGTGTTACCTCGAAACCGGTCCGGTCCTCGGATGCTTGATTCCGTTCTCGGAAGGACATGGCTTTTGTAGTTCGGGCTGGACTGTTCCCATGGGGTACAGGGTCAGAGCTGATTTGCATATCGCCATTGTCTAACCCAGGGTGGTGTGGAGTGCAAAAAAACGATGGATTTGGGCCCAGATCTTTGGACTGGGGTGAATGTGTGACATTGATCCACATTCTGTCCATCACCTGTTTTGTTTGCAATACCGCCATAAGTGCGCTGGGGATGCTCAGACGTGGGTCCCAGGCACTCCACACCACTGGAGTCAAGCTAGCCGGGCTGATGAGAGGTGTTACCTCGAAACCGGTCCGGTCCTCGGATGCTTGATTCCGTTCTCGGAAGGACATGGCTTTTGTAGTTCGGACTGGACTGTTCCCATGGGGTACAGGGTCAGAGCTGATTTGCATATCGCCATTGTCTAACCCAGGGTGGTGTGGAGTGCAAAAAAACGATGGATTTGGGCCCAGATCTTTGGACTGGGGTGAATGTGTGACATTGATCCACATTCTGTCCATCACCTGTTTTGTTTGCAATACCGCCATAAGTGCGCTGGGGATGCTCAGACGTGGGTCCCAGGCACTCCACACCACTGGAGTCAAGCTAGCCGGGCTGATGAGAGGTGTTACCTCGAAACCGGTCCGGTCCTCGGATGCTTGATTCCGTTCTCGGAAGGACATGGCTTTTGTAGTTCGGACTGGACTGTTCCCATGGGGTACAGGGTCAGAGCTGATTTGCATATCGCCATTGTCTAACCCAGGTTGGTGTGGAGTGCAAACAAACGATGGATTTGGGCCCAGATCTTTGGACTTGGGTGAATGTGTGACATTGATCCACATTCTGTCCATCACCTGTTTTGTTTGCAATACCGCCATAAGTGCGCTGGGGATGCTCAGACGTGGGTCCCAGGCACTCCACACCACTGGAGTCAAGCTAGCCGGGCTGATGAGAGGTGTTACCTCGAAACCGGTCCGGTCCTCGGATGCTTGATTCGGTTCTGGGAAGGACATGCCTTTTGTAGTTCGGACTGGACTGTTCCCATGGGGCACAGGGTCAGAGCTAATTTGCATATCGCCATTGTCTAACCCAGGGTGGTGTGGAGTGCAAAAAAACGATGGATTTGGGCCCAGATCTTTGGACTGGGGTGAATGTGTGACATTGATCCACATTCTGTCCATCACCTGTTTTGTTTGCAATACCGCCATAAGTGCGCTGGGGATGCTTAGACGTGGGTCCCAGGCACTCCACACCACTGGAGTCAAGCTAGCCGGGCTGATGAGAGGTGTTACCTCGAAACCGGTCCGGTCCTCCGATGCTTGATTCCGTTCTGGGAAGGACATGGCTTTTGTAGTTCGGACTGGACTGTTCCCATGGGGCACACAGTCAGAGCTGATTTGCATATCGCCATTGTCTAACCCAGGGTGGTGTGGAGTGCAAAAAAATGATGGATTTGGGCCCAGATCTTTGGACTGGGGTGAATGTGTGACATTGATCCACATTCTGTCCATCACCTGTTTTGTTTGCAATACCGCCATAAGTGCGCTGGGGATGCTCAGACGTGGGTCCCAGGCACTCCACACCACTGGAGTCAAGCTAGCCGGGCTGATGAGAGGTGTTACCTCAAAACCGGTCCGGTTCTCGGATGCTTGATTCCGTTCTCGGAAGGACATGGCTTTTGTAGTTCGGACTGGACTGTTCCCATGGGGTACAGGGTCAGAGCTGATTTGCATATCGCCATTGTCTAACCCAGGGTGGTGTGGAGTGCAAAAAAACGATGGATTTGGGCCCAGATCTTTGGACTGGGGTGAATGTGTGACATTGATCCACATTCTGTCCATCACCTGTTTTGTTTGCAATACCGCCATAAGTGCGCTGGGGATGCTCAGACGTGGGTCCCAGGCACTCCACACCACTCGAGTCAAGCTAGCCGGGCTGATGAGAGGTGTTACCTCGAAACCGGTCTGGTCCTCGGATGCTTGATTCCGTTCTGGGAAGGACATGGCTTTTGTAGTTCGGACTGGACTGTTCCCATGGGGCACAGGGTCAGAGCTGATTTGCATATCGTCATTGTCTAATCCAGGTTGGTGTGGAGTGCAAAAAAATGATGGATTTGGGCCCAGATCTTTGGACTGGGGTGAATGTGTGACATTGATCCACATTCTGTCCATCACCTGTTTTGTTTGCACTACAACTCCCACCAGGCATGCTTGTCCCACAGCTGAGCAGGATGGAACACTCTCCCACCCACAACCATGTGGCAGACATTGTACCTCACCAACCAACCTTACCATCAACAAAGTAGCCATCTTCACATGGAGGGGTTTTTGTGGTTAGGAAGCCTGCACTACAACTCCCACCAGGCATCCATGTCACAAAGCACACCAGGCTGGAGCACTCACACCACCCCACCCCACCCAGAAGCACGTGGCAGCCATTACATTCCCTTCATCAAACTAACAGGTAGGTAGCCATGTTAATTTATGTTATGTTAACAATGGTTTGTATAGCGCACTGTCACCAGTTGGTTTCCTGGCGCTGTAGAAGACAGAGAGCAGTCAGGGTTGGAGGCCTGCGGAATTAGTGGTATGCTTGTTGGTAAAGCCAGGTCTTTAGGGATTTCCTGAATGACATGAGGTTAGGGCATAACCTGATCTCAAGGGGAAGGGCATTCCACAGACGAGGTGCCAAGGTGCCAAATCTGCAACCGCCCGAGCGTTTACGTTTAAAAGATGGTGTTTGTAGAAGGCATTGGTGAGCCGAGCTTAGGCTTCGGGACGGGGCATACTTTATAATGAGTTTTGAGATGAATTTAGGGCTTTTGCAGTGGAGCGCTTTAAAGATCATGCAGCTGACTTTAAAGGTACAGCGCTGGGCCACCGGGAGCCAGTGAAGTGTTTTCAGGAGGGGGGTGGCAGAATGCCATGTAGGCTGGCTAAGAATCAGTCTTGCTGCGTGATTCTGCACCATCTGGAGTCGTTTCAGGAGGAACTGGGGAAGGCCCAAGTATATCGAGTTGGCATAATCTTTGTGAGAAATCACAGTGGCGATCACCACCTGTGTCAGGGCTTCGCAGTTCAGAAGGCGGCGAACCTTCCGGATTTTCCTCAGTTGGAAAAGGCATTTGGAAACCACCTGACCCACTTGCGTTTTAAGTGAGAGGTCGCTGTCTAAGGTGATTCCAAGCATCTTTGCCGAAGATGAGGGGATCAGAGCTTGACCCATGTCTGTTGGCCAATAATGTGGGCCCCAGTATTTGATGCTGTCCCCAGTCAGGACCAGCTTGGTTTTTCCTGGGTTCAGTTTCAAATGATTTTGGTTCATCCAAGCTTGGATGAACCTCATTCTTGACTGAAAGAAGGAGATGGACGTATCTGAGTTGTCGATTGTGAAAAGGAGCCATCTTCACAGGGAGCGGGAGTAGTGGGTGGGAGGCCAACACTTAAACTCCCAACAAGCCCCCATGTCCCATAGCTCAGCAAGATGAAACACCCCCCCCCCGTTAGAAGCATGTGTCAGCCATTGTATTTCAACCATCAAACTTTCAGGTAGGTAGCCAACTTCACAGGGAGGGGTGTTTGTGGGTGGGAGGCTAGCACTTCAACTCCCAACAGGCCCCCTTGTCCCACCCCTGAGCAGGATGGAGCACTCACACCCGTCCAGAAGCATGTGGCAGCCATTGTACCTCTCCAACCAAACTTACAGGTAGGTGGCCATCTTCAAAGGGAGGGGGTTTGTGGTTAGGAAGCTTGTACCACAACTCCCACCAGGCACCCTTGTCACAAAGCACACCAGGATGGAGCACCCACCCCACCCCGAAGCCTGGGGCAGCAATTACATTGCCCTCATCAAACTAACAGGTAGGTAGCCATCTTAACAGGGAGGGGTGTTTGTGGGTGGGAAGCCAGAACTACAACTCTCACCAGGCCCCCTTGTCCCACAGCTCAGAAGTACGGAGCACTCCACCCCACACTCATAAAAATGTGTCAGAAATGTATCCAAATGTGCCACAGAACAGGTAAGTAGACAGTGCATGCACCCTGCCATTTCTCTCAAAAACATGGAGCCATATGACCACACCAGCCCTAACATGCCACCAAACTTGGCATAGATCCAATTGCCACTTACAGTGTGCAGACAGCTAAGCGTATGTAACTGTCAAGAAAATCAGGGCGCAATCATGCACAGCACTGAATGCTATCTGTAAGTGCCATGGGGGCAGAGCATCAAGGCCATATGAAAACAAAACAAGCATGGTCAGTAGTAAAAAGAAAGCAAAGCACATGACATGAAAAAGGTATGCATGAGATTATAATATCTAGTTCATGCTCAGATGTAACGTCTTCCATGCAGAGTAATCAACAAAGATGCTTTACATAAAGTTGCTGTGCTGCTAGTCGTTAGATGACTTCGGGCCCGATTCACACAACTAACTTAAGACAAAACCCTAAACGTTCTACTTTTGGTATTCAAAGAAGATAGGATTTTGTCTTAAGTTTGTCTTAAGACAGACTTAAGACAGACTTAAGTTAGGATTTTGTCTTAAGTCTGTCTTAAGACAAACTTAAGCCAAATTCTAACTTCTGTGAATACCAAAAGTAGTACGTTTAGGATTTTGTCTTAAGTTAGTTCTGTGAATCGGGCCCAACATGTCCTTGTAATCACGAAATCTGCATGTGGCGCATGGTATCTATTGACATGTCATACCATGGACAAGGGTGCAAGTGTTAGGGGATGTAAGTGGGGTGTGTGCTTTGTTGTGCTGGTGAGATGTGTGGTGGTTTGCCTCTCCTTTGTGCCTTTAGGGTTTGGTTACTTCTGGGCTGGAGAATTTCAAAGGATTCTGATCAGGGAAGGGGCTGGTTTTATACTCAGCTATGTGGGTGTGTCAAAATGGAGTATTGCTGTCAGGTGTGTTGTGTGGGTTATCCTGGGATTTGTATTTTTTTAGTTGCCATGGGGGTGTGTCCTTGGGGTGTGTTTGGTGTTCTGGGGGCAGCGCTAGTTTGATGTGTACTCTTGGTGGCCTTGTGTGTTTTTTTGTTGACCGTCATAGTGGTTCCGGAGCGGCCTCACAGGTGGGCATGCAACAGCCCTTCCACCTGCTCTCCCATTCATCACTGTTAACGATCGGGCGGTTGGAAACAGCGGATCATTCCGCTGTCACCTTAATGGTATCCTAATTGTGTGTGCGGTCAATCCGCTGGCCTTGCGGCGGGTTTGGGTTTTTCCGCCGCGAATCCGACCACCGCAGACGGATTTTCACCTGCTCCTCTCGCTACCGGCGGTCTTTTTTGGCATCGTTCCACCACTGTCATTTTTTTCTGGCGGTTGATCTTAATAGCCGATTTTCCTTCCGTGCCTACTGACGGTTCATTTCCATTACCATGGCGGTGCGAATAGTTGTCCGACCGCCATCCAAATCGACCCCTAAATGTAAATGGGATCCCTATCACTTGATGTGGGCTGGAAATTTACATCTCGCATGGTTTATTTACTGTAGTAGATGTTTCTACCATACCCCTTTACCCTCTCCTCCTCCAACATATAAAGTCCCTTTATACCTCTCTCCTCTCACCATGTAGCCATATTATTCTCTTCCATCAAACCTGTTGTGATATCATTTTTTCCTACATAACTATACAAAAATGTAAATAAATACATACATTATCTAAAAATTACAAAGCAAGGGAGATAGAGCATACCCCTGTGGCAACCCATACGTCAGAGTCTCAAACTTGGGCATTAAGGAATCGAGCATTACTTAGGTTACATAATCTGTCAAATAGCTCCAGGTCAAGTAATAACTGTGCCTTCGATACCATAACCATCCAAATGGTCTAGCAACAATTGGTAGAGATTGGTATCAAAGGCTACCAAGAGATGCAATTGAATCAATGCTGTGTGAATGTCCTTGTCAGCTTAGGGATGAAGATTATCCAATACCCCACTATCAGTACCACATCCACAAAGAACATACATTGCAGTGAATGGAGCAGATTTAGCGAATCTACCATTTGGATAAGATGGTTGAAAATTGCACGATCAAGTCATTTGACCATGATGGGGAGTGGGACCGGAATGGTCTCTAGTCTGTTCAGTGTGGTGGGAGACCAAATGACGTCCACCACACTGTCTCTGAAGTGTGGTGTACTACGGCGGATAGTGTATGCGACAATTCTTCTGGTGTTTACACCAGAAGGATTTTTTCCCCAAAAACATTTAGGGTGCAAGGGAAATGTTTCCTTTGAGTCCAGAGTTTGTGTTTTGTTGTTTGCTGTGAGGCGCAGCATGCAAAAATTTGCTAACATCATAGTGAACAAAGTAAAAGCAGACAGAGCCACTAGGAGTTATCGGACTTCAATCTTATTGGTGTTCGAGGGCATAGCTCTACCACTCAAGCATCAATGTGTGCTAGACAGGTACTGCTGGAGAGGGATAATGTTCCATTTCCATCAGTACCTCCCCAAGGCGGTCCCTGCTTGGTGACTGCCATGGGACCATGATCCTCAAGCAGAGGTTTGTCCAGTAAACACCAAAAAAATATTTTTGAGGCAGTTGGCCCCCCTGGGCATAGGCAAGTGCTTTCCCTAAACACAACAGTCTTTCTGTTACCGCTTGGAAAGGCATTTAGACAACAGAGATTTTTTTTTAGCTGAAAACAAAAAAGGGGTAGGTGTGGACCACAATAGCATCGGTCCTTGCTTCTACCCCAAAAGAGGCATTACAGTCTTACAGGTAGACCCCTGTTCTACCGCTTGGGAAAGCAGAAAGTCCAAATAACACTACTGAAAAATGATTACAAAAAGAAAAGGCTGGATCCCTGCTCAGGCATCAGACCATGCCCCCCCCCTAGTATGGGTCCAACAATCTTTCTGCCCCTCCAAATGTAAGATAGAGAGGTTTACCCCAATATGGGCTAATCTGTTGCCATCTGGGCAACAGAATGGTCACTAGACGCCAGGGAAATATGGTAAAAAAAGGAAAGGGGGGAGAGTGGTCCAACGAGTCATCGGGCCGTGTCCCCACCCCATAATGGCTCTTGCAGACTTTCTGCCCACTAGTAGGTAGATTGAGGAATTTCCTCTGAGTCTGTCCCCCAGGGGGGAGAAATCCCACTAAAGACCAGGGAAAAGCATTCAAAAAATCCTGAGGCCATGCGCCCACCCCAGAATTTTTTTAAATATTCTTTATGTATCCCAGATGACAGATTAGGAGCGTTTACCTCAAATCTACCCCCCAGGGGAGAATGGGGGCAGCAAGCCTATAAGACACTAGAAAAAGAATGTTTAAAAAAGAAGAGATAAGATATAGGCTTCAAGCAGTTCCCCAGCCCCAACTATAGAAGTGAAGAAAGCCTTTTAGACACCATGCAAAAGTGGTCCAAAAAAAGGAAGTGGATGCGGCCCACCCAGATATCGGGTCTTGCCCCCAACCGAGAACGAGCACTACATTCTTTCTTCCTGTGGTGAGCAGATTGGCGGGTTTACATCTGATCTGCTCCCTCAGGGGGCAGAAAGTCCTCTGGATACAGGGGACATATATTTTTAAAAATAATTAATTGGGATCCGGCCTATTATGACATCAGGCCACACTCTCACCTCTAAAGCCCCATTAGTCTTTCTGCCCTACTGGGGCCTAGAGCGTGCATATTGTCATAGCTAGCGAGAGGAAATACGGATTCTGTTGGGTATAGTTTCGACATGTGGGCAGATAGAGAGAGGATACATCCTAGTTTCCTCTCACTTGCCAGAGTAAATGCTTTCACTTTTCGGGTGCTGGATCCGCTGTGAATCGGGTAACCCTTCAAATCCTTGCCTTTTTTAAACATTGATACCCAGGCGAATCCAGGGTAGTGTGCCTTGTGTCAGAGGCGCACCTAGAGTCAAATTTCGGGAGGGGCTAAGAAAAAATTTCCTGGGGTGGGGGGCTGATTCTTCAAGCAAAAGGCAGAGTGGAGCTGCAGGGGCCCTAAGAAGGGGTGACAACCATCAAAGCCTCATTAACAAGCAAAAGGTCTTTAAAAGACCTGTGAAGTACTCGGTGCGGCTGTGTGTGCGCCCGGGAAGCTGTCTCATCCCGGGCTGACACACGACGGGAGGGGGGGGGGGGGGGCGGGCTGAAGCCCTTTGAGTCCAATGGGCGTTGTGCGCCGGCCTTGTGTTGATCCCATACGTTTTCTTATCAAGAAAGCCTACAAACCTCAAACTTTGACTAAAATCATGATCTAGAATTCTGGAACCGGTGGGGATCCATACATTTCCAACCACCCACTCAGCATTCTCACTCTTCTTCTGGTAAAAACGGTGTCCAATTTGCATGCCTGGTACTAGCTCCTATGACAGGAATGGATGTAAACTGTAACCGTATGAAATCGACATTGTCTTCACATGGTCCGTGGTTTCACCCCTTCTTTTTTATAATCGGGATTTCTATTAGCAATGCAATACCTGCTGCTGGGAATGCAGTTACATGAGTTGAACTGTGACATTAACCAAGTCAAGAGGTTTTACAGCGGGGCAGAATCCAGCCCTTTTGTGATCACTAAATACAGCCAGTTGCGCGCTTTACATAACTCCTGGCAGAAATTACGTTATATTTTGAATTCTAAAAAATATAACCTGTTGAAAACGGAATAAATTTACTTTTCATAAAAACAATCCTTCAGACCAGCATCTTTCAATGGCAAAATGTATATTGTTATGTGTTATCGTGGAACTGTTTTTAATAATCACGAAAAACGCAAACAGAAAAACTCCTGAATAAACAGCACACTTGCCATTTGCTTTTAATTACGCTTAAAGCTCAAATAGCTTTAAAATTAAAGTAAACAAAGAAGAGCTGTCTGGCTTACTTGAGTTATGTTGTTTGCACATCAATTATTAACTCCATAAACCTAATTAACCCTGTCAGATTAGCCAGACCCAGACAGATGATCTAATAACGCCGCTGCCAATCACCAGCTTACTCCCTGCAAATATTCCGGGCAGTTAAAGGGATACACAATCCCATATGGCGATTCTTGGCAGGAGGAGAGGTACCCACACTGACAAACAGGTTTAGACTAAAATCTTAAATAGCTGACGAATGCAAAACATATTTGCATCAAATGAACAGTGCAAAAAGAACAGGCTGCGCTGGTCGGTCGGCCCAAAAAAGGATGCATAAAGTGGTGCACTCTATGTAATCCTCAATAGTTACTGTGATCCAGGTAATCAGGCTCCAATTTCTCTTTGACTCAGTTCACCTCAAGCAAAAAATGAAGAGGCATATATACAAGCCCCTATCACCACGCGAAAGTCTCTTTTTCGGACCTTCCCGTGGTGATAGGGGCCTTCCCTTATTTACAAGGCATTGTTAAACCACTTAAAGTGGCTAATCGCTGCCATGTACATAAGGCACCCTTTCATGCTATGTTTAGTGTGAAAGGGGTGGGCAGTGGGTGTTGTGGTGGGTGTTCCACCTCAACACCAATTGTATTTGATGCTGTCCCCTATGTACAAGGGTGGCGTACATAGGAGGCAGCGCCAAAATTAAAACCAGGAAAATCCTGGTCTTAAATTGGCGAAACGAGAAGAAATGCATTATTTCTACTCGTTTTTGCTTGTTCCATGTGTGCTGCCTTGTGCAACACACATGGAAAAAGCAAAATACCATGGTTTGTTTATGTACAAGAAGGTGTCCCTTCCTGTACATAAACAAACCTATGAAAAAAATGCAATTTTGTAACTTTCATGTGTGCTGCATGAAGCAGCACACATAAAAGTTACAAAATGGTATTCTAGGATTGTTTATGTGCAAGAAGGGACACCGTCGTACACATAACCAATCCTCGCCTGCACACAGACACCCTTGCTCTCTGGTGCAAGTGAGCCTACGTTGCCGCTATGTTGTTAAACTTAGCGCCATCGCAGGACAAAACGCAAGGCTACAAAACATTCTTGTAAATATCGTGCAGCCTTGCATTTCCGAAGTGGCGGAGTGTGTCGTTAAGTAAATGAGGCTAACACTTCATTGTACATATCCCCCGAAATTTGTTAAAAACATTACCTTGCATCTCCAGTCCCCAACATAAAATCAATCTCAACTACGACTCTGGTCTTAATTTGTCCCATCCCAACGATGTCTCTCTCCCCCTTGTCTTCATCATCCCTCCCTTCCCCCCCTGCTTAACTGCCCCTGTGCTTCAACTGTTTATAATTGCAATGCTTCTTTTTCTTGAAGCTACGCTCTTCTAAACATTTATGCATTTACTACTTTATAACATGAAGTATGATTTCTGATGCCCTGTGTTATGTTTGTATTATTCCGTATATCCTTGTTTAAAAAAATCCAAATAAGTCATTGGAAAACGAAAACCAATAGGGAACAATAGACACATTTTACCCATCACAAGGCACTATGCAATCTTGTGTGCTATCGAGTGTTTCCAGGCCTTCTGTTCACAGGGTATCATGGCCTGTGTGCGCCATTGGCAGGGTGTGGTGCACCAGGACTGCTTAGCTCTTTATGCCCAGGCCACTTCCACTGCAGTCTGACTTGTCTTGGTCTGTCTTGAAAACCCGCTTGTACCTTCGGTACCGTAGCTGCGCCTGGCCTGGTTTTGTAGACCTTTTTGGCATTTATATAGTGAGATTACTGACAGGAGAGTAACCGGTAAAGCAAACCCTAATACCCAAGTCATCAATAAAGGAGGCCTTCAAGTGTTTTCCTTCTGGCAGCATGTATTGTGTTTTCCAGGACACAGATCAAACAAACTACTGGCAATTATTTTTTAACAAGAAGGTCATATTTTATATTTCTTTCTGTGACTACAAAGTGAGTGAATTTTCTAATTTGAACATAGTGTCGGAGTGTTTGGAAGAAGAAGGGTATCGCATGCCAAAAGCTTTCCAACACATCTAGCTAAAACAGTTGTTAGTTTACAAACAACTTTACAAGTATTTGCAAGTATCTCAGAGGTATGTGAAGTACATATGGGGCAACATTGACTCTTTAGGAGCCCATTCACCAATTTATTTTCAGGTTAGTTGAACGCTTATCAGTGCAAATTCACTTTCGAAATTTCACAAACACGAATTTGCAGTAATACGTGGATTTGTTCGTGCAAGACATCCACGTTATAGTGTCATTTTGCACAGGGTCTGAGGAATGGTCGCTGCAGGGCAGGGATGCATTGACAATTTGTGAGTAATCGCAAACTCACACATTTTTTTAATATTAATAAAGTTCATAATCCATTACCACATTGGAAACAATCAGAGATTAACCTCTAACGATCTCAGAGTAAACTTTTTTTCCTGGTTGGATTGGAAGGAAACAGTTCGCACCCACGAATTTGATGTGGGTATAAGGAGTGTCCTGATAAGGGGTAAACAAAACTGCAATCGCCTAATGTGAAGGCATGTTTGTATGCTCAGTTAATTACATACTTTGTACAAGTAATCCGTGTGAATTTGAAAAGTTTGTAAATTTGCACCCAGTCAAAAAATTAAACCCTCATACAGATCCAGCTGTTTGAATGTTTTAAGAATCAAAATCTTTATCCGGAGGGGAAACAGATTTGAATGTTTTTATTTAAACTTGATCTGGTGACATACCCACAATTCACACTATTTTTTGATGCATCGAACAATTTTCCTGGAATGTTGGCATGCAATACATAATGCAGCATCCCCAGATGTTACCATTTGAATGCATTGTGAATCTATCTGTAACACCACTTTTATGGTACATTTTTAACACACCCATGAAAAGGTTAAAACATCATCAGAGCACATATAAACAGTCCTTTGTTACTACCCGGGAACACTGGTGGAAAATGTGCAGGTACACATGTTTGTAAGCATGCCATGTGCTATTAGTACCAAACAAAGTGCTACTTGAGAGGTAAAGCCCATCAGAAATATCATTTTTTGTTATCGGGTTTCCCCTCCTGATTTAGCACTGCTATTTAAATTAGCTCCACTGTGTTTCATTCAACTCCTCGATCTTGTACGATTCACATTGTTCATGTGTTATTTGTGGCAATTAGACTTTTGCTAGCTTGTTTTGCTTAGCGCCAGGACACCCTTGTTAATTAACAGTGGAGCTCTAAAAATGCATCAGTGTGATCGTCATCATACTGTATTATAGATTGTTTGCATATATTATCGTGTCCCTCTTTTTGGAGTATTGTTCGATCTGCACAGGAAGGGATTTAATCTACTACTGAACTATTGTACCATTTTTGACACTTAAACTGCTGGTTAAAAATCGTCTATTGATCCTTTAGCCCTATGTTTAAATGGCCATAAATTGTAGATATAAGTAGGATGCCAGATGTATAATGCTTACCAGATTGCACACTATTAGGTTCTACAAAACATAGAATACAATAGTGCCCCATTCAAATGTTTGTTTACAGGAGTGTGACTGAGACCACCTGACGCCTTTTGCATCTGTTTATGGAACGATCACCATTGGAGGCTGGGGGGCAACCTGTTCGCTGTGTAGCACACTGCCATTCTTTTTGAGACACAACATTTACCCGGGCTTGTCATTATAACATGTCATTATAAAGGGAAACAGCCATGACAACACAGTTTTTACCACGCGTTACTATTACATCGCATGCGTTACAATGCGTGGTAAAAACCAAGCATACCATTACATCGCATGCGCTTTTACAATGCATGCGATGTAATGCGTAATGGCGGCAGCGGCGGCTATCCAAGTCATTGTGAGGAAACCTAGGCTGTTTCCTCACAACGACGTGCACCAAGCAGGAAGGAGGAAGCAGGAACTGGAAGCAGAGACGGCGACGCTGGAGAGGAGAGAGGTAAGGCGGTTTGAGCTTGGGGTAGGGTTTATTTTGTAGGGTTTTGGGTAGTGAAACGTTTGTGTGGGTTTTTATACGTTTTAGTTTTTTTTTGTAGTGTTTGTTTAGTGTAGTGCATTAGGGTTTAGGGTACTGTTGTAGTGATTTAGGTTTTAGGGTAGTGTAGTAGTGTTTGTGTAGTGTATTGATTTAGGTTTTAGGGTGGTGCAGTAGTGTTTGTGTAGTGTAGTGTTTTAGGGTTTAGGGTAGTGTTGTGTTTTAGGTTTTAGTGTAGTGTTTGTGTAGTGTAGTGGTTTAGGTTTTAGGATAGTGTAGTAGTGTTTGCGTAGTGTAGTGTTTTACGGTTTAGGGTAGTGTAGTGTTTTAGAGTTTATGGTAGTGTAGTAGTGTTTGTGTAGTGTACTGTTTTAGGGTTTAGTGTAGTGTTTTAGGGTTTAGGGTAGTGTAGTAGTGTTTGTGTAGTGTAGTGTTTTAGGGTTTAGGGTAGTGTTGTAGTGTTTGTGTAGGGTAGTGTTTTAGGGTTTAGGGTAGTGTAGTGCTTTAGGGTTTAGGGTAGTGTAGTAGTGTTTGTGTAGTGTAGTGTATTAGGGTTTAGGGGTGTATTGTTTTAGGGTTTAGGGTAGTGTAGTGATTTAGGTTTTAGGGTAGTGTAGTAGTGTTTGTGTAGTGTAGTGTTTTAGGGTTTAGGGTAGTGTAGTGTTTTAGGGTTTATGGTAGAGCAATAGTGTTTGTGTAGTGTAGTGTTTTAGGGTTTAGGGTAGTGTTGTGTTTTAGGTTTTAGTGTAGTGTTTGTGTAGTGTTGTGATTTAGGTTTTAGGGTAGTGTAGTAGTGTTTGTGTAGTGTAGTGATTTAGGTTTTAGGGTAGTGTAGTAGTGTTTGTGTAGTGTAGTGTTTTATGGTTTATGGCAGTGTAGTGTTTTAGGGTTTAGGGTAGTGTAGTGTAGTAGTGTTTGTTTAGTGTACTGTTTTAGGGTTTAGTGTATTCCAGCTTCCGGGCTAATTTGAACACCGCTGAGACACGGGGTCTCATCTTCTTCTCGAAACCTTGACTGTTATCCTGTATCTTGGCGGTCACATGACCACTTCTTTATAATACGATCATCACCTCAAGGACTCATCCGTCCTTCCTTGACCCCTTATCTGCCCGTAAAAATAAAAATACATTTTCTTCAGTATGCGATTAAGGCAGTGAAGTACTCTCCACGTTTGAATTCCTATTGACTGGATACTCTCAACCTATTGTTCTTCAATACACGGATTAAGCTAATATCAGTATCTATATCAGTGGAGAATCCTACATCTCATCTTGTGTATGGTCCTTTTCTCGTTTTCCCTTACCCCGACTGGTTTGGAATTATCACCGGCAAGGGGATTACTCATTCAGTCTATTATGACGTGGCCCGAAATGTCAGAGTTGACTGTGCTCTGACGAAACACGTGTCGGCTGGCTGCTCTTTATGCAAATAAGCATTAAAAGAAACAAGAAAACTTGTGGCGACCTTTTATGTTCAGTTGTACAGAATATCAACATACACTGTTTTTGATTTATGTGTGCACAGGTCTTTGGCTATTACAGCAGCAGAAAGACACAGTCCGCTCAAAGTACAACAACACAGCACATCCGACATGCAACAGCGAGAGGCTGACTCCATCCCAGACCCAGTGAACAGAGGGAAAGAAGGTAACACCACCTCACGGGAACAGTCGACAATCGAGGGGACCTTGAGCAGGAATTTAGCATCCAGGTGCAACACAATAGGGTCTGACAGGATCCACAAGAACGGAGGTGGAAGCAGACAGGAACCCAGCTTCCCGATCCGACCAGCAGAGACAATCGCCACCAAAAACACTGCCTTCATGGTGAGGAATTGACATCCACGGGCCACAGGGGCTCAAAATTACCCTCCTGAAGATCCCGTAACACCAATGGAAGATCCCAGGATGGTCCCAGGAATATAGCTCTAGGACATTGCAAAAAGAAACTCCGAAGCAGCCGGGCCACCTGAGGATCCAACCCATCCAACAGAGGACTGCAGAAAGCCCGCAAGGCCACTCACTGAGCCAGCAGAGTAGAAGGGCCCAGGTCCAAGGCAAAGCTGCAGAAAGGAAATTGAGCACCCTCAATGGAGCCACAGGGTCCAAACTCTTCAAACACACCACAGAGAAAAGGACCCCCAATAGCGAGAATAAGAAAGAAGAGCAGCCGGGCAGTAGGAGCCTTGAAGCAACTCCACCGCCTCCGGGGAATAACCCCGAGACAGCAGGCTCAACGTTTCAAGAGCCAGGCCTGAAGTTGAAGCCGACGCGACAACCCACAGGAAGAGGAGGGCCCTGCAATGGGTATGAAAGATCAGGAATGGCTCAGCACTTCCGGATGGCGATCACCCTCAGAAGAGGAAACAAAGGCGTCGTACCCAGTCAGCCACCACCAATAGGACAAACACCCTATCCTGGTGAAACTTACAAAGTGAATGCGCAATCAAAGGAATCGGGGTAAAGGCGTAAAGCAGGAAGTCCGGCCAACGGAATGACAATGCATCCAGCTGCCATGCCCTTGCGCATGGAGGGAGTGCGCAGAAGTGAGGCAGGTGAGCATTGAATTTGTCTGCAAACAAATGCACCATCGGGCACCCAAACCGGTCCTGCAGCTGATGGAACACAGCCACCATCAGAGAGATGGAAGCCATGTGAGTAAAGACTCTGCTCAGGTCATCCACCATGCAGTTCTCCTTCCCCGGGAGATATACTGCCCTGAGTGGCTAAATCGTTTTTTCTGCCCGGTACAGGATCTCCTGTGCACAGAGCCAAAGAGAGTGAACCCTGCAACCCCTCTGATAATTGAGGTAGCCCATCACCACCTGATTGTCTGTATGGACCAGAACATGATTCCCCGAAGGGCTGGGGCAAACTCCAGACAAGCCAGATGGATGTGCTTCATCTCCCAGAAGTTGGACGAACATCCCACCTGCAGGCGATCCCACCAACCCTGCACAGACCCAGAACCCAATGTCACCCCCCACCCCAGGAGGCTGACATCAGTCGTAACCACCCAGGAAGGGGATACCAGACATGGAATACCCTTGGAAAGATGGGACTCCACCAATCACCAACCCAGATCGGACCGAATCTGCAGAGAAACAACCACCTGCAGATCGTCCAACCGGGACAAGAGATTGTTCACCAATGGTTACAGATGTAGGTGCACAGGTAGGGAAGCACATTGATAGTCACCAACATCATCCCCTGCTCCCTCAGCCACTGATGGACAGGGACATAATCCAATATCATGGGACAACCCAGGTCCCCCCATAAATTAGCCGTCCATTCCGGAGACAGGATCACCATCCCCCTAACCATGTCCAGGTGACCCCGATGAACACCAAGGCCCAGATTCATCAAACAAAAATCCGCTCGCAAAGGGGCAGATTCTCAGAATTCTCAGAATCTGCCCCTTTGCGAGCGGTATTTCTGCATTTGGGATGCATCATCTAGAGGCCCATAGGAATGAATGGGGAGGTATTCCTTAATTGCGACTTGCAATTTGCAAGTCGCAATTAAGGAATTCTAAGAAATCGCTATTTTTTAAGTGATTTCTTGATGCATTCCATTTTGCAATTCCTTAACAGCGAAACGGTATTTTTCGCTATTAAGGAATCGCAAATTGGGTTGTTGATGCATCTGGGGGCAAGTCCTGGGTAGGCTCCAGATGGGATTTCTTTTTTTACAAGGTCAAAATGTACTACTCCATGGCCAAACCATCCCCACCCGGGCCGTGATAAACGAGAACGAGGAAAAACAAATATATACGTATGGCTTCAGGCTGTAAACCAGTTACATTTTCAAGATGCATGTTCGGGAAACATATTCTAGCTCAACAATAATTATTAAATAAAAAAAGAGAGAGCCTAAGAGCGAGTCACATCTAATAATTAGGAGCAGTGCTAGACAGCATTAGTGGAGGATAATTCACTGGGGAGAAGTTGGAATAAAAAGGGAAGAGGAAACAGGGGGAAAAGGAAGTAACCACAAAATAGGGGAGCACAGCCAATAAAATACATTTTCGGGCTTAAGTGTTCATAGTTTCGAGCCAATTGGCCATAGGACCCCAGACTGCCAAGCCCCTTTTTTTTGCCCTGCGGCCCTTTTTGGCGTAGATAGCCCATTCCATCCTAAACGTGGCGAGTAACCTTGCTTGCCATTGGCCAACAGATGGAGGATTCAGATCTTTCCAATAGGAAGCTATGCATATCCGTAAAATAGCCATTGCAGCGAAAATTAATGCTCCGCCAGCCTTCGGGTCTACTTGATCATATAGCCCTTACAAAATGGTACAAGGTGTAAATTGAATATCTGAAGAGAGAATCTTACATGTAGCAAACATATGTACTGCATCCGCGCTGTATGCAGTACAGCGCGGGCAGTTTGCCCCAGAGCCAGATGTCCAGTTAGCAACTCTGCTAGGTGTTATATACTAAAAAAAGCAGTTTTATTAAAATTGCGCTTGCAATTTAGAGGATAAGAGATATATTTGTGCTTGACCTAAAGCAGAACAGAAAGCATTCAGAGGAGCATTCAACTTAAGCTGCCATTTAACGTCAATTTTTGCTCAGATCGTCTGGCCGCTGTTTATTCCAAACTGAATAAATACTTACTATCCTTGGCAAATTTGGGTTTATTAATTTATGAATGATTCCCTCCACTGTGAAGCCAGCAGACCCCCCAGTTTTATGTATTAAATACCTCGCAATGGCCTGATATTGGAAGATCTGATTATTTCCCAATTTATAACAGGTTTGTAATTCTTTAAATTATCGAATATGATCGGAGCAGAAGAAGTCCCCTAGTATGCCAATTCCTGTTGAATACCATTGTCGTAAATATACATTTTGAAATATCAGTGGCAGGTTATCATTACATCTGATGGGGGTGTAATAGTTTAGTTTAGATATTCCAAAAACCTTGTGAATATTATTAAAGACCTGGTAAGCACTGAGCATGGTCTTAAATCGAACTCGCTTAAAGTAGCGGAGTTCCAGTTGGCGCCAAAGGCAGCCTTTTACCTTCTCTCCCAAGAGTGAGATATAAGAAGAGGGCAGTCCTGAGGGGCTTAAGGCACGATCTTCGTGTATCAACACACAGGAATGTTGTAGTGCCACGACCCAATAGTATAATTTTAGGTTAGGGAGAGCCCAACCTCCTCTCTACCTGGGAAGGGAGAGGGGATTAAATGCTCTCCTTGGTTGTGTGTATGCCTAGATGAACCGTGAAAAAATTGGGTCAAATATAGCTAGTGATTGACTACTGAAAACAAGCGGGATAGTCCGAAAGAAATAAAGTAGTTTGGGAAAATACGTCATCTTTAAGACGTTGCATCTTCCTACTATAGTTAGGTGCAAATTATCAATTTTCCAAAGTGATTTCTCCATTGCAGTAGCAAGAGGAGTCAAATTTTCTGTAGTGTTCGAGTCAGCGACTATATTGACTCCTAAATATTTCGCCTATTCAACTATCCTGTTATCTATCCAGCTTATATTCCGATTTACAACTATCTGCGTTTTTGATTGGTTGAGGGCGTAACCAGAAATTGATCCAAATTCCTGTGCTTCTAATTCTAGGGACCTAATAGCAGTTTCAGGCTCGGGGGTTATTATATCCAAATCATCAGCGTAGGCCATGATTTTTGTATCCATACCGAACCTACTAACTGGCAAGATGGAAGTGTTTAGCTTGATTCTTTTTATCAGGGGGTCGATATACAGAGCGAATAACAGGGGAGAGCAAGGACACCCCTGCCTCGTTCATCTTGTGATCTCAATTTGCTCTGTCATTTGGCCATTAGCGAGAATTTTAGCAGTGGGGTCTTGATAAAGTGCCTGAATGGCCTGAACTATTTTTAGACCATAACCAATCCGCCGCATAGTAGCCCATAGAAATTGCCAGGAGACCCGATGAAACGCCTTTCCTGCGGCTAAGAGAATTAACGAGATCGGGACTCCTGACACCTCTGCGGTGTCGAATAAGGTGATCGAGCGGTGGATGTGCTCAGTGGTCCCTTTTTAGGGCTCGGCCTCCTCACCACTTCATCAGAAGTGGGGTGGAGCTCCGAGCCGTATTGTTAAGGGGATTCTGAATCGTGCAGGAAAAATTCTTCAGTGCACGAGATTGTTGGTAGTTTTTTTTGTCAGCTGCATTGTAATTGGTGTTTGCGGTGCCGTCTTTCTAGTAGCCTTAACTCAATAGGCCATGTGTAATTCTCGTGTGGCAGTTCCTGCATTTTCTGTGCGGTTTCGCGCACGGCAGTCCATTAATTTTAATTAGGAGCTGTCAGGGTGCCCTTCTAATGCAATCCAGATGGTCGGAGCGCGTTCACCATTCAGCATTGCATGTATCGGGCGCGCGTTCGTCTGCAGCGTGTAATGTGTTTTTGTTAGGCGCGCCTTCCAGGGTGCCCTTGTAATGCAATCCAGATGGTCGGAGCGCGTTCACCATTCAGCATTGCGTTTCTCCGGCGCGCCTTCGTCTGCATTGTGTAATGTGTATTTGTTATTGCTCCCGTTACCCAACCCTGCCGAATACATACCTGGTCAAGGAAAGAGTTGTTCTTTGAGAGAAAAAAAACACGAGTTTCGTTTTAATGCCGGACTCTTGCATTGTCGTCATAGGTTTTGTTGACTGGCATCGCTCATACACACACCCTTAGCACGACGAGTAGGCGATTCAGGGACAATTAACACAATATAAAGAGCCGTGTGTGCAGAAGGTGAACTCTGTGAAATTCTTTAGCCCTCACACTGTTTATCAGATTTATTATAAGATCTCAATTTATGGGATATTGGTACCGGAAAAATATTTACTGGATGTAAACTAACAATTTCCTAAAACCATTTTAATATAAATGTGGAAATCACCCCTTGGTGTTTGGAAGTGGGCATTATGCCATCTCCTGCACTGTTTTAGCATCTGCACTTGGCTGGCACGACTTTTGGCCAGCCATGGGTATTAATTACAAGGTAGATTACAGCTCTAACTTCCTCTTCAGAAAAAAAACACAGACACTGCGTTTCACACACCACCCACTGCCACATCCCTGCTCTGAAGCACCAGGTACCCAGGACATAGTAAGAAAACCCCACAGTGCGTTCTTATTTAAAGCAGCACTCTGACCGGGCTGCCAAACAGTAAAACATTAATGAACCCTACCTTAACGCATGGTGTCACATGATGTGCAGTACTAATGATGGCGGAGGGTGCAACAAACCACTTCGTTTCGAAAAGACAAACTTTCTCAGTATTGAGTCTGCACCTATCGTACCCGCAGCTCCAATTGAAATGTTTGTATTATGTAAACGAGTGATGGAGTCCACAGGCCTATGGAGCGCACTATGTATTTGTAAATGTGAATGTATATATACACATTTGTTGAATGTGTTCAGTGGAATGAAGGGGTGCTACTTAAACATATTCGAGCCTAAGGCCTGTTCACATGCACATTTCAATAGAATACGGAGCAGATATACTATTGATACACTCTTGTTTCTACAAATGTACGTTCATTAGTCTGGACGTGTATCCTTTTCTGCAACTCTTCATTTGTGTGTCGAAACGGACTTTATTGCTTCAAACATACAATGACTAGTGCAATTCAGCCTTTGTTTATCAAAATGTGAACTCTTTGGGAAGTGTGGTTCAGGGAGTGAATGAAAAGGCCTCGGTGTCCCCTTTATTCTCCAATGCCCATTTCAATTAACCATAGAGTAATTCAACTAGCAGATCCCACACTGTGAATTGAAGTATTTCACAAGTAACCGTTTTAGGATACTTGCCGACTGTGTTCTTTCTGTGCACATGCAAACTATGGGTAACTCCTGAACAGTTTTAAAGGTTTCATTTCGTCATTTTCAAATGGCTGGGACAATTGTCATCATTTTACAACACACACACAAGCACATTTTAAATTGTGCGTCAAGGTGCTCCATGAAGGCCAAGTAGGACATTTGTACAAGTCAAGTTAGGTGGTATGTGATTTAAGGCATTTTAGAGAGTTGTGCTTTTAGGAGCTAGGTGAAGGGCCAAGTAGATTAAATATGCAAATCAAGTTTGGTGATGCTGGATGCCAACAACTTGCAGGAAGTTGTGCATTAAGATGGCATATGAAGAAGTACAAGTAGTGGTCCACAATCGCATGTGAGTGAGCAAGTGTGTGTGTGTGTGTGTGAGAATGTAAGTAAAACTGAGGGAGCATGTGTGTGTGAGAAATAGAGAACTGTGTATTATGGTCTTGTACTACATGGCAGCCTGCAATCCCTGTGTAAAAGCACATCTCTAATGTCCTTATTACAGATGACGTGTGATGCATTTAGTCTCCTGTAATAAAGAACTGACAGATGCTCAACTGAACCAGTTATTTCAAGACAGACTACCGCTACGTGATTTTTACACAGAGCATTTTTAATGTGATTTACATTAAACAGACCTAATATCTTTTTGCAAAAATTACTAAATGCCTTTTGGTATATTTTTAGTTTTTCAGGACAGATTATGCTTTTATTCTTAGAACCTGAAATAGGCATTAAACATCAAGGATTTAAGCGATTTTGTGGTATGGTGATCACGTGACTGTATGATAAGGTAAAACAGAACCTCTCTGCTGCACATTAACTTGCAAAATTGTAATAATGTACAGCAGGAATGCTTTATCCCATACATGACATTGTTAAGGAATGCAGATGCCATGAGACCGACGAGGAGTGGCTAGCATATGTTACCCTTACTCCCATAACTTTATTGATTCAATATATTTCACGTTACATGAAGCAGGAAAATGTGCACTGAAAGCAGTATTACATAATACTGTTGTGTACTGTTGTATTCAATACTACTTCGAAGCTTCAATTTGAAATACATAATTCAAAAGGATAATGTAATATCAGCAAATTTGGGAAACTAAGGAAAATATGGGCAGTGAGTGCAGAGTGACAGTGAGTGCAGACTGAGTGCAGAGCGACAGTGAGTGCAGAGTGACAGTGAGTGCAGAGTGACAGTGAGTGCAGAGTGAGTGCGAGAGTGACAGTGAGTGCAGAGTGAGTGTAGAGTGACAGTGAGTGCAGAGTGAGTATAGAGTGACAGTGAGTGCAGAGTGAGTGTAGAGTGACAGTGAGTGCAGAGTGAGTGTAGAGTGACAGTGAGTGCAGAGTGACTGCAGAGACAGTGTGTAAGGGTGCAGGGTGCACATTGTGTGAGTGTGCAGAATGAGTGTGCAGGATAAACAGTGTGTGACTATGCAGGGTGACATTGGGAGTGTGCGGGTGAGCAGTGTGTGAATGTGTTGGGGCAGTGTGTGAATGTGCAGAAAACACCACACACACATACACCACACACACATACCACACACACACACCATACACACATACACCACACACACACCACACACACATAACACACACACAAACCACACACCTCACTCTCTCAACACCACACACTTGTCACCACTCAACACAACACACTCACCACCACACTCACTCCCCAGGCTCACCCCCACAGACTCACCACCACACACTCACCAGTACACAGAAAACAACACACACAACAACACACCCCCAGCCGTCCAACCATCAATGTACGCTTTCACCAAAAACAAACACGACCATGCATCAGTGCCGCTAAACACCCATGCACACAACAAACAATGTCAGTGCAACTTTCACTAAACACACACAAACACCAACAGCTGACAGTACACCAGCCACTCTTTCAATTGGCACAATCATCAGCAGCTGTCAGTGCACATTACCATTTACAATGCCATTATCTTAAACTCAAACAAACCCGAGCCCTAATGCATTCCTAATGCTTGTTTAGGTATGAAACCGTGTTGCCAGTTGGAAACTAAAGATTCAATGTTGGCAGAGAGTCTAGTAGCAAAATATCCGATTTTTTTGAGTCGGTATTAATTAAGGTTATAGGTCGGTACGATGACATTTCTAACTGTGATTTATCCTTTTTAGGAAAAATACATTTTTTAGCAGATGACCAAGACTCTGGGGGTTTAGCCCCTTCAAAGATGGATCTCACCACCTCGGTAAATATCTCTTATTTGCAATGAGAAAACCTTGTAAAATTCTACGGGTATGTTATCAGTCTTGGCAGCTTTACCACCGGGAAGGCAAGTAAGTGCAGTTAAAATCTCGCTCCATGTCGGAGAGATTTCTATTGCCTCACGTTCATTCAGATTAAGTTTACTAATAGGGATACTAGCTAGATATTCCATAATTCTAATCTGCAAATCTGACTCAATTTCTTCTGATTAAAGTTCCTCATAATATTCCCTGAAAGCTTCCTCCATTTTCCTAGGGTCAGAAGTTCCTACATTTTCTATATTTATTGTGGTGATAGAGTTGGCAGTTATCTGCTGTCTAGTAGCAATGGCAAGTTGATGACCAATACGTTCTCCCAGCTCATAGCATTTTTCTTTAGAGGCTGCCCATTTCGTAACTATTTTCTCTACCAACACAGCACCCATCTCTGATTTGGCAACTGAGACCGCCAACTGTGCCTCATCAATTCCTGATCCGGTCTGGACCGCGTGTATTCATTTTTTCTCCGCTTACATCATCCGCCCCTGTGAAGTACCTAAAATTATTATTACAACCCAATTAGAGCCATACTTACAACTAGCCCAATACCCATTACCAATAATCAGTCGGTTGGCAGTGTAGAAGGTCCAATCGTTTATTATAACAAACAAACTCTGCCCCAGGAGCTCCTTGCGACCTAACCCCACAAGGTCCACCAAGAAGACTGCTGGCACATTGTCAGAACATCACATATATACTGTTACATTTCGAAACTGTTACCCAAGATGGAAAAATACAAGTTGGTACAGGTTGGTGCAGAGGAAAAAGGCCATATATGGGAGACAAAGCGCTCTTGGTTAGCTCATCTCATTATAGCAAGGTCGTGAGGGTGACTCCCTTTTGCTAACTCCGAGAGAGTCCGTACATCACCCCTCGGAATGTGCTTATCCAGCCTCCTCCTTCTACCTATAACCTTGACAGGCCTAACGAGCAGAGACAGCAGTTTGCAACAGTTGGGCTATTTCTCAGGGGAACGGCTTCGGTGAAATGCAAGGATAGGGCTTGCTAATGCAGGGATCGAGCGAGGTCACAAAATGGCGGCGGTCGAGTCAAGCAAGTACAAAAACGTGTAATGCAGTGTATGTTAATTCCTAAATTACTGTTTTTCGTGTGTATATTAGTATTTGTGTTTTCTTCGTTATTATTCTAGATGCATCACGCTAATTTACAAACAACGACTATATGGTTCATGGAAGCGAAAATCAATTCCGGTTCCTCACCTGTGCCAGACTAATTAGCATCTTCTCTTTTTTATTCTTCGTAATAGAAAAGCGGAGTGTCTCACCCCTTATGCCTGCCTTAAAAGTATCCCACAAAACCATATTAGAAGCAGACCCGTTATTTATGCTAAAAAATTCTTGTATCCATCTGACCATATGTTCACGATAGTTGTTGTTATATAGTAGTGCTTTTTCAAACGTCCAGTGCGAAATTTGTTCCTGGCTGCCCCAACCTTATAAGGTTAAAATAAGGGGGTTATGGTCAGACAGGAGTCGGGGGCGACATCAATGGAGCAGTCATGAATAAAGGCAGGAGATACAAAAAAAGAGTCTAGTCTGGCTAATGACAAGTGGGGAGCGGAGAAAAAAGTAAAGCCAAACTGGTCAGGTTTCCAATAGGCCCAGACATCTTTTAAACCATGAGTGCTAACTAAGACCAGCAACTCTCGAAACACTTTAGGTTTCCTACCCTGATAGGCCCATACCCCTGTTGTATCCCATGTACTAGGCAGATTTAAATTCAATTGGCCGCACAAGACTAATGGTAGCGGCCAATGGGCGAGCTCTTCATTTTCCTGGTGCATAACCCCTGGGTCGTCCAGGTTGCTAGCATAGACAGAACAAATCGTGAATACAGATTTAGAAAATAAGGTGTACCTCACAATAACCCATCTCCCTAATGCATCAACTTTAAGTTGATTAGCCACTAACGGTAAGGTTTTCCGGGCCAATATCCCAACACCCTTCACCTTTGCCCCTTGTGACGTTGCCCCAATGACTTTAAACCAGAGAGAATTCAGCAAAGATCTCTGGGCCCCTTCAATGTGCGTTTCTTGGAGACATATTATGTCTGCCCCCATTAACTGTAGTGTCTGTGCAGTTCTCTGTCTCTTTGACGGATCGTTCAGACCACAGATGTTTAGTGAAACAATCTTAAGTTTATTTGGTGGGCCCATTAGTTAATCCTGGTAATGGTCCATGTCTGAGTGGCGCCAGTTAGGGCCTTGGCCATACAACTCCTCCCCCCCCGCACACCCTCCAACCAACCCCCACTCAGTCTCCCCCCCCCAGTCATGTTCCCAGACCCTCCACCATCCAAGAACTTGCTCATAAGACTCTCCTGAGCTACAGTGGAAAATAAATGAGACTTAAATACAGTCGAGCTCAGGCTGTTGCCTTTTAAACCTATGTTAACCCGGGAACCAGTCAGCCCCCCCTCCCCCCAAAATAGACTGTCAGGATATACCTGCATGATGGTGAGCACAAGTGAGGTCCTGACCTCCACCCCAGTTGTAGCCTCGTCAATTAGTAAGCTGATCTGAGCTGCCTTAAAGAACAAAAAATAGGGAGGTTCAATCTATACAAGAGACAAGAAGAAGAAAGTGGGCTAAGCAAAGAGAAGAAAAAAAAGTGAGGCCGAGAGTGCCGGTCATGCTATAGCTCCAGCTTGGATTTCTTATATTACATATTACTTGATCTTAAATAGAGTCAAGAGTCTTTAAGACAGAGATTGTTTTTTCAGGATTTATTCCTTCTGGATAGTTCTTTCAGATATTCTCCAGCTTTAATCTCAGACAAAAATCCTTCGAAAATAATTTACAGTCTCGCCGGGTTCATCAAGTAAACTTGAGCCCCTAACTGTTGTAGTGGTGTTATCAATTGACGGAGCCGCCACCTCCGCTCAACCGTTACATGCCCAAAGTCTGGCTTAGAGAAGAACCATCTACTTCTTTAGGAGAATTTGGCCTGGCCTGGTCATATACTAACTGTCTTAGCAAACAATTTCCAAAAAAACCTAAAAAAAACTTTTGATTTGTCATTGCTAGAGTTAGTACCGTCCCGCCGTGATTTCAAATTAAAAGAGAACCGGTGAGCCCTTTGGATTTCTTGTTCCCAATTCCAGCTAGACTGCGAGGGGAAGGCAGCCCGAAGGAGTCTCACTATAAACGCTCAAGGGTCTTCCCCCTGGGCCCCCTCCGGAATTCCTAGTAATCTGAGGTTGTTCCTCCACATTCGATTTTCTTGTTCCTCTAGCTTGATCATCATATCCGTAAGCCAAGCCTCATGGGTTGCAGATTGCTCTTTTACTTGCGCCACTTCCGTCTCAAGAGTCTCTGTTCTTCCTTCTACCATGGCGACCCTATCTCCGATATCCGTACAAATTTTGTTTAGTTTTCAGATGCCGCCCTGGAGTTTTTTAGAGGCCCCTCTTGCTGCTGAGCTCTTCGTTTTAGCCTCATCTTGAAACTGTTTGATAGACTCCAAAATTGAGAGTAAAGACGGTTTGTTTGTGCTTGTGGAGTCCGACTGTGGGCTTGCCCTTTTCTGGAGGCTAATAGGCCCTGAGAACAGTGTCCCTTGTAAATCTGAATGATCCTGTTTCGGCTGGCTGCGTTTCATACTTCAAACTTTCTTCCTTTTTACTGTGCTTATTGCCGAATCATTTTGCCCCCCTTCAGACTTGCTACTGTCAAGTGAGCTTATCGCCTTATCATCCGTCCCTGACACAGAGCCATCTGAGATGGAAAAAAAGTTCTCGTTTGCTAGGTCTGCGGTCTGTGGGTTAAGAGAGCTCTGATTGACATTTTCAAGGCTGTCTTCAGCACCCCCTATATCTTTGCTAGAGACACTTTTTACAACTTCAAAGTCAGTTGTGGCTGGTGCGTCGGCAGTGACAGATAAAGTGCCATTGTTTGGGGCGGCAACGCTAAATATGATGGTCTGATCGCCATGGCGTTATTTCCGTGTTTACTGCGGGCTCTATTCTGGTTTCATCCATGGTTAATTGAACAAGCAATTGCAATGGTTGCACAGCATCTGAGGCTAAAGCTGAGGCAGGAACCATGTCAGCAGGGCTGCTTGACTCATTTAAAGCAGGAATAGAGGTAGGAACAGGGATAAGAGTAGGGGAAATGTCTAGCTATAGATGGATAATTTCCAATAGGTACAGTGCCTGCAGCAGAGTTTTCTTTTATATTACTCGCCCCTCCAGTTTTACTAGGATTTTTTGCCCCCCCATCTTCCCTTTTACCTTTTTAGGAAGTTCTGCCTTTTCAGTAGCCTTTTCCGGTTTTTCTCTGTCTCCATTTTCTTCATGGTTCAAGTTCTCTTTGGCTTTGGCTTTAAGCACTTTCTGTCCACGTGTGGTCATTTTGCTGCTGCCCACACAGCTCCGTTTAGCAGATGAAGATCCACCCCTCACGCTGTTCCACTTTACCGGTGATAATCCGCCACCGCCGTTGATAGTGTAATTGGCGTTCAGCAGCCCTAAACAGCCCTGGAGTGCATGCAGCATTTCACCGAAAATAGCAGAGGAGTGGTCGGCAGCTGTAAGCACACCAGCGCGGACCCGTACACGCCAAACCACTGTGATTCGGGCGGTATGTGCACCAACGCATTTATGGCCGCGCCAAGCATATACAGATGCTCGCGGGGCCCGCAATTCGGCAATGTCAGGCAGCTCGAGCCCACTCATCCGTTCTGATAAGAAGAAGCCGGAGCAAGACGATCCGCTCAGGTCAGAGTCAGAGTTGCGTTGTAAGTGACGTGGAGGCCGGGAGAGAAATCACTCACACTAGCGTCATCTACTGTCTGCCTCAACAACCCCCCTGATGGGATTTCTTGTGGTTGATCAGGAACCCATGATCAGTCAGGACCTCTCAGACCTTCTGGATGCGAAGAGTCCCCTTAGAAAAAAAAGAGGCAGAGATCAGCCAGTCATCAAGGTACGAGAACACTTGAATCCCTTCGCAGTGGAGGATTCCTACCAAGGTGGCTAAAGTCTTCGTGAAAACCCTTGGGGCGGAAGACAAACCAAAAGGGAGTACCTGGAACTTGAAGTGCTTGCTCCCCATGCGAAACCAGAAAAAACGCTGAGAAGACGGGTGGATAGGCGCATGGAGGGAGGCATCCGGGAGATCCAAGGAAGCCACCACTTACTCTGAACCATCAATGGAAAGATTTCCTTCAAAGAGAGCATCTTAAATTTAACACAAGGGATAAAAGAATTCACCCTCTTCAAATCCAGCACGGGACTTAAGTACCCAGAAATCGTTCTCACCAGAAACAGAATAGAATAAGCACCATGGCCCCTCTGATAAGCCGGAATTAGATGAATGGCCCCTTTCGAGAGAAGATCTTGAATGCCTGCAAACAGTGCCTCCCTTTTTTTGTGGCCAAAGGCAGGGGAGTAACAAGGAAAGTGCCTGGGGGGGAGGGAGTCGAAAACAATTGAGTAGCGTTCTCGCATAATCCGCAGAGTCCACTGATCTGACACTGAGCACTCCCAGGCCTTGGTGAAAGTCAACAGTCACCCCCCTACCGGAGTTCTGACAGCCGAGACCCGAGGATAGTCAGGATTTGGGTGTGGCGGTAGATGCAGCCTGCTGAGACAGGGATTTGTAGAAGAACGGGGTGGCCAGGCCACAACCCCAACATAGAAAGGGCATGCTCCCCCTAGGAGTAGAAGTAGAAGCAAAAGCCCTCTTCAGACCAAAGAAATGGCCACTAGAAGGACGGACCGGTGCCAACAGCTTCCTGTCCTCTATGGATTTTTTTTACCATATCCTCCAGGGAAGAACCAAACAGTTTTGGCCCTACATTCCAACAGATCAGCCACAGAATGAAAGTCCTTCAACAGAGACCAGACAGTATAAGATAAATAGGCAGAAGCCCTAATGGAGAGATTGGCTGACGCATAGGAGCACTTAACTGCCACCTCAACTCTCTTAACAACAGGATCCGAGGGAGAAGCATGCTCCGAAATGATAGACTATTGAGACACCAGTCCTGCCATCAGGGAATCAACCTTCACGGAAGATGGAAAGTCCTTGGCGAAATCCTGAATGGCGTAGCACTTAGAGAGGTAATGTGGGAAAGCCTGCTTGCCCACCCCCTGCCACTCATTGTCAGTCACCCTTTTGGCTAAAGGGTGCAGGGGAAAAGACTTAGGTTCTGACCGTCCTGATCTCGTCAGAAGCGGTCGCTCCCCACGCTGATGCCTGCGCCGCCTACCGCTGGATATCGTAGCGCCATACCGCAAGTGTGCTCTGTGAACCATCATTGCCTGTCTGCTGTGCTGAATTATATCGTAGCGCAATTGCCTGATTGCTCTGTTGTATTAGATCGTAGCGCCATATACCTGCTTGCTCACTCTGTCTGTATCGTAGCGCTGTATTGCCAAGGTGCGCATTCGCGAGTGTTTCAAGTGTTTCAATTGTGCTGTGCTGCCTGTGTGTCTCATTTGCGCCTAATTGTGCCGGTGCCTCTGCCATTTTGTTCGCTTTTATTCACTTTGTGCCCCAATCCTGTTTCGCTTTTGGCTTGCTGCCATTTTCTTGTTGTTGTTGTGCCTCCCTGCCCGGCTCTCCACCCCGCTCCCGCCTCCCAGCTGCTCCTCCCTCGCCCCTCCCCCTTCCAATATCCTCATATGACAGATGCCTACGCGCGCAGCGGTCACGCGCAGCGGTCGCGCCCCATGCGCGCCGAAGGTGCGCCAAAGGTAAGCCCGTCTACGCCCGTCCGCACCGGGACCGCGCCCAGCGCCAGACCCCCTGGTCCTCGCAAATCCCACTCCACCCGCATAACATATGATGCCGCATCCCTCGCAGCACTCAACCCCGGCCGACTCCAAGACTGCTACCAAGCCGCCCCAGGACACATCCATGGACCCTTCACCTGCCACTCTTGCAAGTTCGACTGCATCAAGACCCACACCAAATCCACAAACTCCAAACAGAGCTCCGACAATAACCACCTGAAGTGCATCCTGCTCAACACCCGCTCTGTCCACAGACACGCCATTAAACTATGGAACCTACTCGACACCACTTCGCCGGATGTCGCCTTCCTTACAGAAACCTGGATGAACGCCTCATCAGCTCCCGACATTGCCCTAGCCATCCCGGACGGCTACAAGATCATCCGAAAAGACCGCACCATCCAAACAGGAGGAGGCATCGCCATCGTACATAAGAACTCCATCCGCATCACGACCAGCTCAGACGACAACCTTGCAGCCGCCGAACACCTTCACTTCCAGATCCACACCGACCCCAAAACTACACTCAGAGGCACCCTCATCTACAGACCACCAGGACCCCTCACTCGATTCAGCGAAGACATCACTGACTTCATCAGCCCACACGCTCTCCCCTCCGAGGACTACATTCTACTGGGAGACCTCAACTTCCACCTGGAAAAGAAAAATGACAGCAACACCACCACCCTCCTGGACAACTTAGCCAATCTCGGACTAAAACAACTTGTTGATACCCCCACCCACTATGCCGGGCACACGCTCGACCCAATCTTCACCTCCAGCAAGCACATCTCCTTCAACCACACTACAGCACTCTACTGGACGGACCACAGCTGCGTTCACTTCAACTACAAATAAAACACGTCCCACAACCTCCCTCAACCAATCCCCCGAAGAAACTGGAACAAAATTACCACCGACCAGCTCTTTACTTCGCTTCACAAAAACCCTCCCGCCAAAACATCGGACCCAAACCAAGCTGCCACCAACCTCACACAATGGATCACCCACAGCGCCGACGAACTAGCACCCTTGAAAAATCAACAAATCAAGCAAAGTAGCAGAAAAGCCCCCTGGTTCAACGATGACCTTAAGACATCCAAAAAGCTCTGTCGTACCCTCGAGAAAGCCTGGAGAAAAAACCCAACCAATGACAACCTGACCACCTTCAAGAACGCCACCCGCAAACACCACCAACTAATCCGTTCCACCAAGAAATCAGCATTCAAGGATCGACTTGACAACAACGCCCACAACAGCAAGGAACTCTTCAACATCGTCAAAGAATTTACCAACCCCACCGCCGGGCCCAACGACATCACCCCATCCCAAGACCTCTGCGACTCCCTAGCCTCTTTCTTCCACAACAAAATCGCCGACATACATAACAGCTTTGAAAATCAGTCCAGAGACCAATCCACCCCACCCACCCCCAAACCAAATCCCCCCTCCAACAACCTTTGCGCCTGGGACCCAATCACCACTGAGGACACCATCCACCTGATGAACTCCATCCACTCAGGATCGCCTACCGACCCATGTCCCCACCACATTTTCAACAAAGCAGACTCCATCATCGCACCCCATCTCCGAGACGTCATCAACTGCTCCCTCAACTCCGCCACCTTCCCGGAAAGCTGTAAACATGCCGAACTCAGCGCCCTTCTGAAGAAACCCACAGCAGACCCCACTGAACGTACGAACTACCGCCCCATCTCGCTCCTCCCATTCCCTGCCAAAGTCATTGAGAAAGCCGTCAACAGTCAGCTCGCCACCTTCCTCGAATCCAACAAATCCCTCGACCCTTCACAGTCCGGCTTCCGAGCCAAACACAGCACCGAGACCGCCCTCATCGCAACAACAGACGACATTCGAACACTACTGGACAACGGAGAAACAGTCGCCCTCATCCTACTTGACCTCTCCGCAGCCTTCGACACGGTCTGTCACAGCACCCTCATACAACGCCTCAACAACGTCGGAATACAAGGAAAAGCATTGGACTGGATCATCTTGTTCCTCGCCGGAAGAACCCAGAGAGCCCGCCTCCCCCCTTTTAGATCAGAGGCCACCGAAGTCATCTGCGGCGTACCACAAGGATCATCACTCAGTCCTACCCTCTTCAACGTATACATGAGCCCCCTCGCATCCATCGCGCGCCAACACAACCTCAACATCATCTCCTACGCAGACGACACCCAGCTGATCCTCTCCCTCACCAAAGATCCAAACTCCGCCAAAACCAACCTACACGACGGGATGAAAGAAGTGGCCGAGTGGATGAAGAACAGCCGCTTAAAACTGAACTCGAACAAAACGGAAGTCCTCATTTTAGGATCATCCCCTTCTGCCTGGGACGACTCATGGTGGCCACCCGCCCTGGGAAACCCATCCAAACCCACGGATCACGCACGCAACCTGGGCTTTATCCTGGACTCCTCCCTCTCAATGACCAGACAAGTCAACGCTGTTTACTCATCATGCTTCAACGTCCTTCGCATGCTCAAAAAAATCTTCCGTTGGATCCCCACCGAAACAAGAAAAACGGTTACCCACGCACTGGTCACAAGCCGACTGGATTACGGAAACACCCTTTACGCCGGATCCACAGCCAAACTACAGAAAAAACTCCAACGCATCCAAAACGCCTCAGCCAGACTCATACTCAACATCCCCCGCCAAGCTCACATCTCCGGTCACCTGAAAGACCTCCACTGGCTCCCCGTCAACAAGAGGATAACGTTCCGACTCCTCACCCACGCTCACAAAGCCCTCTACGACCTAGGACCCGAATGCCTCAACACGCGCCTGTCCTTTTACACCCCCACCCGCCAACTTCGTTCGTCCAATCAAGCCCTAGCCGCTATTCCGCGCATCAACAGATCCACCATGGGGGGAAGATCCTTCTCCTACCTAGCGGCTAAAACCTGGAATTCTCTCCCCACCCACCTCCGCCTTACACAGAACCACCTCTCCTTCAGAAAACAACTTAAAACTTGGATATTTGATAAGTAAAGTGCCCCCCCTCCTCCCCAAGCGCCTTGAGACCCTCTGGGTGAGTAGTGCACCATACAAATTTATGAACTTGAACTTGAACTTGAACTTCCTTCCGCTGATACTGCATGAAGGAGTCTTCCACTAGCTCCTCGACTGGAGATACAGAAAAGGCCATGTTATCCTTGATGTGCTGAAGGACCTCCCTCAATTCTTGGCCCGGCACATATCTTCCCCTGAGATCCTCCTGCTCCCCCTCACCCTCAAAGTAGGGGGTAGGATCCAGACACTATCGTGTTGGGGCACAGTGGCCATTGTGCTCCTTAAAGGCTGCCGCCAACGCAGCCTGAATCGTGGACTGTATAGTCTGAAGAGACAGGGAATCAGCTGTAGGAAGAGAGATGGGCCCTGCCACCACCAGAGGATCCTCATCAGGCTCCATTGTCAGGACACGCGGCCAAAGAATGAAACACCAGCATGTAAACTGACCCATTCAAGCACTACCAGGCATCCTACAGGAGACTACACCGTCCACTAATAAACACTCCACTATGTCGTGAAGAAGAGTGGAGCAGCAAAAACCAATCGGCAGCACATGTTGCCAGGCAACCCAATCAAGCAGGAAGCTGGCCGTGTGAGGCGCCGCCCTCCTGGAGACAGGATAGGCCGGAAGACCGGAGGTCATAAAAACTTCCTGATGCCCTACAGCAGCGTTAGGATAAGAGACGCGAGATCGAGCTTCTTGCGTGCCAAGCAGGGAGAACAGCATCGGCCGCAACCACTGGTGCCGGTCTGTGAGGAGAAATGACCTACGCCTTTTTGTTACGCGGCTCAGTAGGACTGCTGCCAGCTCAAGTCTCAGCAGGAGCAAGACACAAGCACAACAAGGTAAGCCCGCTGTGCAGGGGCCGCCGAGGGCTTAACCAGCCATCGCAAGCCCACGTCTTAGCATGAGTCAGGAAGCGAGTACAACAAGGCCAACCCGCTGTGCAGGGGCCGCCGAGGGCAGACAGGGTGCCCAATGAGTTAGCAGGAGCTGAGACATGAGTATAACAAAGAGAAGCACGCCCGGGCTGACCGCTGAGCCTGCCAGTTGCCAGAGCCCACTCGTGCAGGGCAGCTACAGCTGCTGAGCCCCCACACCCCCAAGGTTTGCTAGTGCAGAGCCTAAACCACAAGGTGAGGGGGTACCCAAGGAGATGAGCCTGCTTGACAGGGCCTCCACCCCAGGGTTGTGGGACCTGCTAGAGCAGGACCACAGATTACCTAACAAGCGCACTTAGAGAGTCCAGCGAGGCACTAAAAAAACAGGTAGTGGGGTTGGCCGACCCTCCGCTTATACTGCGTCAAGGGGGACGGTGGTCGGCCATGTTGGGAGGGATTGGAGGCATGGGATGCTGACTTTGCTTTGCAGGGTTCTGGTGTGGAGCTGAAGCTCACCTTGTAACTCTGGTGGCGAGGAAGATTTACAAGGACGTAATGCACTTGTAACTAGGCAGAGCGGATATCACGTTTCAGAAGAGTAACCAATACGCCAAGCTCTAAGTCAGTTCCTCAGACATTAGGTTGTGAACATGTTTCAAAATGTACCACTACGCCATCTCCAGTACTCCCATTCTTTTGCTGATTTGTGTCCACTCCATTTTGATCACTCCTGCACCTTTAGTGATATGACATTATTGGTGAGCAACCCCACTCTAAAAGAATTATCCAGTGCCACTCTGTAAGTAAAGATTAAACTGATAAACGTGTGCATTTGAAACTTTAGGTTAGTTTAGTTTAGGTTATTGTTGATTAATTAAAATCTTACAATGGTAGGAATAATAAAAATATCATAAAAGAAATCAACTTTACTTTACCATTAATGTTAAAATCACTACTATTGTTCAAATAGTTTTTGCACATGTACATTTATAAGGAGGCGACAAGGAACAATTTCTTAAAATGTTTCCCTAATATAATAAATAGGAAAGCTTTTGTTACATAAGGCTAAAGGTATGGTCACATAATTTATTCATTTAACACTTATATAGCGCAACGCATCATCCCCAGGGGGATCTCTCAGCGCCTTGGCAAGACACTGGCAGGAACCACGACCAACACAAACCCCTAAAACAACCAGGTTTTTAGACTTTTCTTGAAGTGTGCCAGAGAGGTACAGCGGCGTATCTCTTCCGGTAATCTGTTCAAGTAAAAGGGGGCAAGATAGGAAAATGCACGCCCTCCCATTCTCGATTTATTGATCTTACACGGAACTAAAAGGTTTTGATTGCTTGACCTCAGATGGCGACCGGGGACGTAAGGCCTCATCTTCTTCCTTAAATATACTGGCCACAGGTCTCGTCTTGCCTTAAAAACCAGTGTGAGAAGTTTAAAGACTGCTCTTTTTCTGATGGGCAGCCAGTGTAAGGCTTGCAGCAAGGGTCAAGAAGGGGAACGTCTAGGCTTATTCAAGGACATTCTTGCAGCAGTGTTTTGAAGTACTTGGAGCCTAGAGAAAATCTCTTCTTTGGCTCCTACCAGTAGTGCATTGCCATAGTCCAGCCTGCTCAAAATAAGCGTCTGAATCAGGGTCTTTCTTGCATCCAAGGGGATCCAAGGAAATACCTTTCTAAGCATTTTCAGGATTTCGAAACAGGTGCCTGAAAGTACTTTTACATGATTTTCAGACAATAGTTTGCTGTCTAACAGAACTCCCAAATTCCTGACCTGCTTTGTGGGGGAAGGAGACTCCCCCAATCCAGTCTGCCACCAATCTGGCATCCACAGTTCCTCCGCCTTCCCGAACAGAAGAATCTCTGTTTTGTTGGAGTTAAGCTGGAGGAAATTATCCCCCATCCAGGCCGCTATGTTCAACATACAGATCTTAAACTTGGCCCTGGTGACAGCAGGATCTGATTCGAATGGTATAATCACCTGGGTGTCTTCCACATACGAAATCGTCTCAAAGCCGTTAGCTCTTATAATGGCGGACAGAGGGGCCACATATATGTTGAACAGAGTAGGGCTTAAGATGGGCCCCTGACCATGTCAGCAGGGCTGCTTGACTCATTTAAAGCAGGAATAGAGGTAGGAACAGGGATAAAAGTAGGGGAAATGTCTAGCTATAGATGGATAATTTCCAATAGGTACAGTGCCTGCATCAGAGTTTTCTTTTATATTACTCGCCCCTCCAGTTTTACTAGTTTTATTTGCCCCCCATCTTCCCCTTTACCTTTTTTAGGAAGTTCTGCCTTTTCAGTAGCCTTTTCCGGTTTTTCTCTGTCTCCATTTTCTTCATGGTTTGAGTTCTCTTTGGCTTTGGCTTTAAGCACTTTCTGTCCACGGGTGGTCATTTTGCTGCTGCCCACACAGCTCCGTTTAGCAGATGAAGATCCACCCCTCACGCTGTTCCATTTTACTGGTGATTATCCGCCACCGCCGTTGATAGTGTAATTGGCGTTCAGCAGCCCTAAACAGCCCTTGGAGTGCATGAAGCATTTCACTGATAAGCGTGGCTCAAATCCACCCGAGTGACTTACCACTCTCACCTATAGTTACTCAGTAAGAAGTCAGCCGGACAGTGGAGAAGAATAAACAAGATAACTTTATTAGGCCACAAACTCCCATATGAGAGGGCCCTGTCCGACCTCACCCCTAAGAGTGCGCCGAGAGGACTAACTCATATCATCACAGCAATACATTATAACATGGTACAGTGAAATAAAACACACCCCTTCTGGAAAATTACTGAACCCCAGAGAGAGGAACAATGGCATCATACAAGAGGCATCTGCACCTGCGAAGGCAACATCAACTATCTCTGCCCAAGGCCGCGGAGCCGGGCCTCAGCGTCTCTGGTGCATGAGAACACTACTGATAAGAAACTTGTTAGTTTCGGCCACAGTTAGCTGAGAAACGAAAACTGCTGCATTAGTGATTTTTCTTATTCCTACGGGAGGGGTGAATGAGCGAGTGCAACACGCAGACACAGAGGAATACTCAAAATGGAGGCACACAAGCTAAGCTAAGGAAACCAAATATCACCACACGTATAAATGAATAATCACATGAGCAGTAAAAATAACGTAAAAGCATAAGTATATACTTCATCAGTTAGACACATGATGCTAACTTGCATATGTAAATGTCAGTGGGCGGAGCATCGAAAATGAAACCTATCAGACCCTCCTTTTAGCATCATTTGGCTAACTGGAGCGTAGCCTTTATTAGCTAAAAAGGTAGCGCCTTTACATTCCATGCTAGGGGCCGAGCACACTTTAATCAAAAATATCCTGATCTATGAGCATCAACCAACGAACATCAGGAAGTTCAATATCAGTGGAGGCAGGATATTGACCAGTCGCTTTTCTTGAGGGCCACAAATTACTGGCACACATTGAGCAACATGGGGGAAGGCAGTAAACACAAAGGCAGCATGTCAAGAGAACACCCACTACACCAACTAATCCCATCAGTATCTTCCAACCCCACGAGGAGAAAACGCCCCAGAGCCACCCCTGTAGTGACCATGTCCCATTATCCTGATGAAGTTCAGTCGCTAATCTATGGAGTTTCTGTACTGCTAAGTTGACTGTCGGAGCTGAGTCAGGAATATACACGCAACAGGACGTCCCGATGACGCGACAGGCTCCGCCCCTATCGACAAGGATGACGTCTAACACCATCCTATTTTGGATCGTGAATAGTCTCATAGTGTGCATCTCAACAGACATATTAGTAGCAATGTCCGCTTCAGTAATAACCACTTTCTCCATCACCCTCGACAACCTACGGATGGCCCTGCTGTTAAATATCGGACCCCAGAAAGGCAAAAGGCCCTTAGAGAAATCTGTCCATTGTTGTAAAGAGGTGTCAGTCTGATCTACGTCGTCAACCTGAAGTGCCCTCCTTTTACACTGCTCTGGCGAGCTGGTGAACCTACGGTGAGTCTTATGATAGTCGGAAGGTGCCGCATACACAGGTGTGATCATATAAGCTAGATAACAGACTCCACCCCAACCCTCAGGTAGCCACAAATACCCATTGTCCCCGCACACGAAGTAAATGTTGGGAGGCGTGACTAGAGAAGGGCTAAGGGGCAGACGTATTGATGCTGTCACATTACAGGAACTGTTCCCGACCTTTATAGGGCCCCTTCCTGCAATACAAAAGAATGGTGATGGTCCTACAACTGCTAAGGGCACCAAAGACTTGTTGCTACCATTCCCCTTTGGCGGGTGTCTATAGGACAGGGAGGAATTTGACTGTAGGAAACTCTCTCTAACTCTGTCAGTGTCATTGGGAGTCAAAAATCGTCCTACTTTCTTTTCACATGTCTCCAAAAATGTTTGGTCAAAACGTCCATCAGTATACAACCGTCCAAGGGAAGAAGTCGGCATGGGGCGCACTAGCATTGTCATAGTAGATCCTCTGTCTTGTAGTCGGGGAGTTAGAGAGTCCGGCTGTTGAAAATATTTGACCATACCAATCAGAGTGTACCACCCCACACAACTATTCACTGGTGTCAAGGGAAGTGCTAAAAATCTGTCCTTTTTGTAAGCAGCAGAGGGTAACAATCCACAAACCCAGCAATCTGTTACATTATACACGGCATGAGCATGATGTAGAGTCTTAATAAAAACATTATCTTTGTAACCTTTACGCAAACTTTGTTCACCATAATCAACAGTAATCATGTTATGCTCGGGAATAGCAGAAGGTGTGGGAGCAAACACATGTACGGGATAAGCTTTGTCTAAAAAAAACAATATTCCAAGAGTCACAAGGAAAGCAATGAGCACTATTATGATGACCACTATTTTCCCTTTGCGTGATAAGGCCAACCATGGGGAATCAGGCTCGGGTCTACGAGGAGCCGCAAAAGGCTGCTCCTCGTCGGGGACGGGACGACCAAAGGGGTACATTTCTTTTATCAAAAATCAAAACCAAAAATAAGGAAGAAAAAACTAAACTAGGAAAAAATAGTCCCAGGCACTCCAAAACCGGCCAGAGGGGTTCTTCTGTGGTAAATAAAATATTACCCTGTCATAATTTCTATACTTAAACAAAGGGTCATGCATTAAATGAGAGGCAGAGTCTGTGGTGTCCGATTCAAAAGGGCTTTATTTCAATAACTGCAGTTAAGGGAGAATCGGGTTCCATCACCACTAAGGTTCAAGAAGGGTCGTCATCTGAAGTTTATTCACAGAGTACAATATTTATACATTCATTCTTGTACATAGAGAAAAGAGGAGGACTTCAGGTGGAGCAGGAGAAAGAGATAAGAGCATGTGGGCGTGCACTTTGAGGAGTCATAGGGGTGTCATAGGTGGGTGGATACATGGAGGGGGTTTGCGTGGCCAGCTGGAACCTTTGCCCTAATTGTGTGCGCAACTTGGTCATGACGTGTAATTGACGTGTAACTGGGGGAAGCTGACTTTCGTTCTAGTAGGGAGGCCTTCAGTGTCAGGGCGACCTGCACATCTAGTAATATCTGATATCTTAGGTCCGGGGATGTATTATCTGAAGCAAAAGGTCGCTCCCCACCAAGAGCCGGTGTGGGCATATATTTCTTCGTGCATTGCATGGGGGCTGTGAGCTTTCTATGGATGCGAGCTCTGTAAATCACTTAAACTGAGACAGAATGGCGAGGCCCTATCTTTGCAGAAGGGATCTGTTTACCTTCTTTGCCAGGCAGGAATGTGATTCTGTACAGCAGGCTGATAACTGTTTTGCAAAATACTGTCTTGGCACCCCGGGCTGGGGCCTCTCTCAGCTGAGCCAGAAATATGTGAAAGGTCAGGGCAGCTTTCAGAGTGTCTTGAGCCAAGAAAACCTTAATTCGGGTCCTGGCTCAACTGAGCCACAAAAGGGTTCTTCGTGATATTTATTAAACGTGCACAATGCAAAACACATTGACCATGGGCCTCATTGCAGAGTTAACATTTCTTTCATGGAAATCTTGATGACTGGCATCCTAATGCAGGACGCAAATACAGAGGCATCATTATTGTGGCCATAGAGGGAAACATGCATGAGTGTCATGCACATACACTAATCGTTGGGGTACACGTAGGGGGACATACTGGCCATATAAAATTTCATTTTCCTCATTCCCTCCTTGTCCCCTACGTTCCCTTCACGTCACATCTATTTGCATAAGACCTTGTATATGGTCATACAGCATCATTTGTTCTTCTTTTCTCTTTTGGACATGTGGATGGGGAATACAGACAGTGGCGCACAGGCCGCAAATCGCCGGGCCACACTGCAGACAGAGGCAGCAGCCGAATATCATAAGTAATATAATTCCTAGGAACGACAACACTTTCCATCCCCATGCTGATATCACACCCCAGAGCCAACCGGACCAAGTCCATGTGCCTGGGTCTTGATGTATATCATGAGCAATCTTGTGGAGCCTTGTTATTGCTGCATACACAGATGGCGCGTTATTTGGAATGAAAACGCAACAACTAGAGCCAATCAATCTACAAGCCCCGCCCCTATCCGCCAGGATGACGTCAAGAACAAGGCGGTTCTGAAGAACAACGAGTCTCATAGCAGACTGTTCCTGGGTCAAGTTAGCCAGGGCAGATGCAGTCTCATTCACTACTGCTTCGAGGGTTCTTGTTAACCTGCGTATGAGTTTACTGTTTTGGATGGGACCTATGAAGAAAAAGAATCCTCTATTGAAATCTGTATATTGTTCCCAAGCTGTCTCAGTCTGATCAATCACTGGAGAATCGGTCTCTCTCCTGTGTCTAGCATGTTCTAATTTTGAATCTCGATGATAATGGGATGGGGCCAGAAAGACAGGCGGCAACAGGAATGCTATATAACATGTTCCACCCCAGTCTGAGGGCAGATGTACATAAGCTGTCTGACCGCAAATGAAATAGGTATGGCGGGATGTTTTGAAAGAAGACTTTCCTTTATCAATAAACTCGACGACAGCATTACATTCGCTGTGTCCCATATGCACTGATCCTTTCTTTCTAACACACAAATCACCTTTTGCTGGTAGGACTGAAATAAATGGTGGACCTGTATTTTGCTTGGGCTGAACATTCAGAATCATAAAGCTAAGGGAAGCATTTCCTTGCTCGTACTCTTCATTCTCTAGATCGGTCCCCTTCCTTTGAGGGAGTCCGTTATCGTCTGGAAAACATGCCTCATTCATTACTTTATTCAAATTTCCATATATCCATTCATCCTGGTCACCTATGGACTTGTTGTCTAGTGATGTCATTAAAGCAAACCATGCTCCGCATGAACCATTGTGGGAGAACGGTAAGGGGCAGGAGGGCAGGACTCCCTTTGTCTTTTGATAAGGCGGGAGTTGGCCACATACCCAGCAATTAGTTGCATTGCTGGTCTGATGGGAACGGTGCAACATTCGAATGAATGTATTGTTGCGCAGGGCTAGTCGATATGACAGTTCATGGGGTGGCAGATCACTGAATGTATGCTCTATTGTAGTATTAAAGGAAAAGTGTACGTGTGAGGCAATAGGAGGAAAGAAAACATGTAATGTCAAGCTGATACATATTATAGTGATGCATAGAAGGGAAAGAAAAATCAGAGTTACTATACATCTACTGCGTAATATCTTGCAGTACTTCTTTTTCATCCTGCTCTTTCTACTAATCTGGTCCGTGATCTTATACATGTCAGAAAACCTGTCTAACCGATTCACCACCTAGTGGACTTAAACAATTAAACGCTGTCTGACTTACTAGATCTTAGCTTGGACCTATACTCTTGTTGTAGAGTCTTTTCTAGCAAAGGGGGCTTAAAGTCCGTACTATCTTTAGTACTATCGGCATTGTCCTTTGTCTTTATTAAAGTTCCTTGGGTTCCGTAAAATCGCTTGCAGTGTTGGGCATGGATCCAGCCCTTTCGTCCTTCCACTTTGATAGCCGTCCTCGTGGTCAGTAGCACAAGCTTCGGCGACTTCCAACGTGGCTCCAGGGGGCTTGACCGATCAAAATTTCTCACCAGGACTAGGTCTCCAGGGACGATGACATGATCCTTAACCTGGGTGTTGTCTGGGAAAGCGGCGGCAACCTGTGAACGACAAGAGAGTAGTGCAGACATCAAGGAAGCCAGGTAATCTGTCAGCATATTACTGTCAACATCAGTTATTTTCTTGGGCATAGGCGTACCCCACATATTCGGCGGTCTACCAAAAACCACTTCATATGGGGACAGACCTGTTCGGGAATGAGCTACCATTCGCATGTAAAAGAGGGCAACCGGCAAGGCTACCATCCAATCCACGCCTTTTTCTGCACAGACCTTTGCTAACTTTGTCTTGAGAGTCTGGTTGTGGCGCTCGACGAGGCCAGCTGCCTCAGGGTGTCGTACACAATGAAACTTCCAACTATATCCTAACAGTAGGGATACTTGTTTCATTAATTCAGAAGAGAAAGGCTGACCGTTATCTGAGTACACGACACGGGGCAATCCGTATCTGGGAAAAAACTCGCGCACCAATTGCCTGGCGGTTGTCACAGCAGTATAATCTGAGACTGGGTACGCTTCTGTCCATCTAGTTAGTGCACATACTACTACCAGGACATACTTGTAACCTCTACATCTGTCCATCTGGATACAATCCATCTGAAGGACTTCAAAAGGATGGTCAGGAGGATGAAATCCGCCTTGTTCTACCGGAATGCCTTTACCTGGATTGGACTGGCAACAGATCATGCAGGTACGCACTTTCTGTTTCGCTGCTGCACGCAGGTGCTTGTTAAACCAGATATTCTGTAAGCTGTCTAGCATTGCCTTTTCTCCCAAGTGTGCTGGACTATGTGCTGTGTTTATGATTACTTGTACCATGGAATCAGGGAGAAACCATGTAGCTTTGCCTTTAGTCATCCATCCTTTGTCAGTCTGGACCCCTCCTTGTTCAGTCTATTTCTTTATTTCATCTGAAGTGGCATGTGTCTGTATGTCGAGTGCATCTTGAGAAGGATCCCTGACTGTCAGGCTTTTTGTCAGTAATGGTACTTCTGTCTTTGTCATGTCTGTTGGTGTCTGTGCTGTAAGTTTAGCTGTGCGATCTGCCAGGTCATTACCCTGGGAAATGGTGTCTGTAGCTCTGGTGTGTGCTTTGCATTTTAGGATAGCTATGGCTGTAGGTAAATGTATTGCTTCTAACAGGGCCTGAATGAGCGGGCCGTGCTGAATTTTAGTCCCATGAGAGGTCAAGAAACCTCTCTCTCTCCAGAGAACTCCGAAGTCATGAACTACGCCAAAAGCGTACTGTGAGTCTGTATAAATGTTCACTTTCAAGTTCTTGGCTCTTATGCAGGCTTGTGTCAGAGCGATGAGCTCTGCTGCTTGTGCTGACAGTGTGTCTATTCTGTGGGTCTCTATGACTTTAGTAGCAGTGGTCACGGCATATGCGGCCACTAGCTCTCCTGTGCTTGTTCTCATGCATGAACCATCAGCATAAAGTGTCAGGTCAGGATCTGGAAGTGCCACATCTGTCAAGTCTTGCCTTGGTTTCGTCACTATATTCATTACCTCCACACAGTCATGTGGTGCAGTGTCTACTGTACTTGCAGGCAAAAGTGTAGCAGGGTTAAGAATGTTGCATCGTCTGATCTCTATGTGTGGTTGAAATAATGTCAGTTCATATCCTGTCAGTCTCGCTACAGTCAAGTGTTGTGTCTGTGTCCTGTTCAAGAGAACCTCCACTGCATGTGTTACCTGTACTGTCAGAGGGTGTCCCAACACAATCGAGTCACTTTGTCTTATGGCTAGAGCTGTTGCTGCAACTGATTTCAGGCACGCAGGCAGAGCCTGGGCCACTGGATCCAGTGTACTAGAAAAATAAGCACAAGGCTTGTGTTTTCCTGCTTGATCTTGTGTGAGGACAGATAGTGCTGTTCCCTCCCGCTCAGTCACAAAAAACATAAAAGGTTTGCTGTAACAAGGAGTTGCTAAAACTGGCGCTTGACATAAGGCTCTTTTTAATTCTTCAAATGCCAAGGTATGTTCTTGTGTCCAAGGGAGGACAGTCGAAGACGCTGCCTCCTGTGTTGTCAACTGTATGAGTGGTTTGGCTAGGTAGGCATACTGGGGAATCCATTGTCTGCAGTATGAAGTGAGGCCAATGAAGGCACATACTTCCTTTTGTGTCTTGGGCTGTGTAAGGTTAACAATTAACTGGATGCGTTCTTGTGTCAGCTGCCTACCCCTCTTGGACAGCAAGTGTCCAAGGTACACCACTTGCTGTGCACAGAATTGCAACTTGGAAGGGGACACTTTGTGCCCCTTGTCTGCCAGAAAGTGTAAAACTGTCAGTGATGTATTTTCGCAGTCTGGTTCTGAACGTGCAGTAATCAGGATATCGTCAACGTATTGGAGCAGCGCCGTGTTAGCAGGCATGTAAATACTGTCTAGCTGTCTCTTTAATGCTTGACTATAAATGCTAGGACTCTCTGTGAAACCTTGAGGAGCTCTCGTAAATTTAAAGCTTCGTCCATTTAAACTGAATCCAAATAAGTACTGGCTGTCTGGATGAATGGGACCACTAATGAAAGCATTCTTCAAATCAATTACAGTGAAGAATGTTGCCTCAGAATCAATAGCAGTCAATAATGAAGTAATGTCTGGGACCACTGGGTATTGTGGTACTATACATTTGTTCAATTCTCGAAGGTCAACAACTAGTCTGTAAACTGGTGGTGCATTTGGGTCTGTTCGTTTGAGAATAGGAATCACAGGTGAGTTACATACATTTGAGTCAGTCTCTACTACCACCCCGTGTGAAATGAGTTTGTCAACAATTTTTAATGAGGCAACTACGGCATCAGGTGGTAACTTGTATTGTCTGATACGTGGTAGTACTACTCCTGCTTTTACAGTGACACGGTATGGTGTTATGTCCATGTAACCTACGTCAGTCGGACCTTGTGCCCATAAGTGCTGTGGTACATTCTGGAGTCTGTGGTCAAAATCTCTCATCACATAATGTCCCTTAAAATCACGTAAAAACAATCGTACTCCTTCCGGAGAACAACATATAACTGCTCCTAGTTCTTTCAATGTCTTTATGCCAAGCAAGTTTTCTGGACATGATTTAGTAAGTAGCAAGTCTGTGGTACGTGACAATGGACCAACTCCAAGGGAGATTGGTTTCGATACTTCATTAACAATAGGCTTTCCTGAAAATCCCAGGGAAATATTCTGTGAGCCTGAGAGTGGTGCCCCTGGAACCTCATCATGGCTGATGGTAGTTCTGCTCGCCCCTGTGTCAATCAGAAATTTTCTGTCTTTTCCCAATACACGACTATGTACATAAGGACCTTCTTGATCTACAGGAACCTCAATAAGGGGCAAGCCAACTTCCCTCTCTAGGCTGTTTCATGAGAACTGTTGGTATTCTGGATAGTCTGACTGCGTGTACTGATACATTTGCTGTGTGGCTTGGACAGTCGGCGGTGGGGGTGGAAAATTTGCTACTGTCTGGTTTGTATTCTGTTGGGTGCTATTCTGCCTGGGAACATGTGGTCGCTCTTTTGTCTTGCCTGTAGCTATATTGTGTTTCAGAACAGCACATTCATTTACATAGTGACCTGGTTGCTTGCAATAATTACAGTTCCCTTTGACAGGTGCCGTGTTATTTCTGGCAAATTTGTTCGTGTTGGCTGGCACTGATTGGGCAACTAGCACTTTCATTTTTGTGTCTTTCATGCGTCTCTTTTCATGATCCTGTTCTTCTCTAATCCTGTTCTGGTGATATTGTAACATTTGCAACATTTGCGAAGGACTATTTGCTTGCCAAGTACTCTCAACCTTCAGTACTCTATTCTTGATCTGTAGTAAGGAATTCTCTACTAATTTGCTCACAAAAAGATGTGGATATGACTCGCTACTGGGCTTAAGGCCGCTATTAATAGAAAAGCATTTCTCGAATCGGGAATAGAAATCACTGGTGTCCTCGTCTTGTTTCTGTTTACAGGCTGAAATAGCATCCCAATCTTCCTTTTTAGTAGTCAATAGTCTCGGTAAAACCTGTATCAGGAGTTCAGGCAGTGCTTGAGCTTCTTTCCCAAGACCAACCCCAGGGAGCCTGGCTTTATCCACTGTTTCTAATGCTGTCCAGCTTAACTTTTTCTCTCCCACCTCCCAATCCTTTTCCTTAAGTTTTTCGTAAATACCAGCAGGCAACAGTACTTTCAATAGTTTCAGAATGTCAGCATATGTGTAATCTCCGATGCGGAGAATGTCTTTTAATTCACGGTGGAACCCCCCCCGGATCTTTGTCATGGCAAGGCAGCATCTTTTTCATTTCCAGTATTTCTAATTTTGTCAAGGGAGTGTAAACATACACTCTTTGAAGCGCACCATCCCCGTCTTTGACGGGGTGGACCTCTCGTAGGGGGTTCTGTCTGTCTATGTACATGTTCTTTCTGTCGTGGTGTGGGGCAGGGAGCATGCATGTGGTCAGAGAAGATAAGTACTTATGACGTTTGTCTAAAATGACATTTATTAATTCAGTACCTAGGCCTGTCCATCTTTCTAGAAGTATGTCGTCCAGTAACTTATGCAAGGGACCGGGATCAGAATATTGACTTTCATACAACGTTATCAAATGTTGGACCATGTAAATACCAGCCAAACGCTGTTCGTTCGGTGGAAGACTCAAGAAAGTCTGGGCCAATATATCATCGCTATATATATTAGAATTGGACACCCATTGAACGGCCGACCGGGCCAATTCCTTTTCGTGTGGGGTCTGGAATCGCTCACTATCTATCCGTCGTTCCAGGGCCTTTTCAGTAGCTTGGAATAGATTCTCAAGGGAATATCTTTCTTTTATGACCGGTCCCTGTTTGCGGTAGTCGAGGCCTTTGGGCCTGTCAAACTGTCGTGCTTTACCTACATAGCACACTTTGTCCTTTTCCTCGTCTTCTGGGCCTAACTCCTCCACTGAGTCATCATACTTCCCGTCAGACTCTTCACGGTGTATTTCTAAGATCTCCTTTCGTATTTTCTTGTACATACTTTCTATCTGTCCCTGTTTATCATGCCGACCGGCAGCTATGTTGTCACTCCAATCCCTTAGACCTTTCTTTACCTCGTTGTCTGGTTGGTCTTGTTCCCTGATCAGACAGTTAATCAAAAAACGTAGGATAACGCTCTTAACCTCTACCTTTCTGTGTTCCATAGCCTTTTCTATACACTCGGATCCCTCTCCCGTTCTAATGAAATGGTATATTTTATCTAGGTGTTCCTTCATGTCTGGTAATGGGAGCAAATAGTCGGTGGCATGTCTTAATCTTAGTGAATACATGAGCATTGGACCCTCCCCTGGTACCGGATCGTATATACAACGTTGGATCGTTACGGAATACTTTGATGGCGTCGATGTCAATTGTGGCGTTCGTGGTTGCCCTAGTGGTCCTAGTCCTAGCGCTGTTCGTGGCGTTGGTGGTGTTCGTGGAGTTTTTGGAGTTGGCGGTGGCCCCACACCCCCTACCGCCCCTTGTCCTACATCATCTTTCACGACCTGCTGGATCTGATGAAGCTGAGCCGCTGTTGGGGGCGGAGGGAATTCTGCGTTTACATAGTCTGGTGCGGGCTCCTCTAGATAGGAGGCAATAAAAGCATCAGGGGCTGTTAGCTTTATTTTACGTGCTCTATAGGGTACAGGTGGTGGTGGGTGCGACCTACGGGATGTTTCGGAGGGGGTCACTCTAGCTAGTTCTTCTGAGAGGACGGGATAAATACCAGCAACGATGGCGTTTCTTTCTCTTTCAGCTTGTTCTGCCTTGACCCGTTCACCCTCCTCCCGCAGTTCTTTTTCTTTGGCTTTTTCCCCTGCATGTCTAATTCTCTCTGCTTGGTGTATTTCTTTCTCTGTCCTCCTATGTGACTCCTTGCGCCATAACTCAATGGCGTCTTTCTGTGCGGGTCTTGATTTCTTTTTCCATAGTGCTTCCTCTACTCTCATAATGCAATCAGAATCCCATGTTCCCGAGATGGGCCATCTGTACTTCTCCTCTAAATCCTTCGTGTAATCTACCCATAAGTCTAAAAACAAAATGGCGTCTAGCCCATGTTTGTTATACATGTAATGGCCAGGTGTATCTCTAGGCGGGATGTTAACTGACTCTTCTAGTATTCCTTTCCTGGTCCCTATCTGACGTAATTTTGAAAACAGTGGCATGTTGAAACTAACACAATGAAAACACAATACACACTAAAAATAAACTGACTGAAACAATCATTCACACTAAAACGTTACAACACTAAAACAGATACAGTGTAACCTGATACTTGGAGTAAAACATGTACTTGAAAACAGTTAACTTTATGCACTGGAATACAGTACAGCCATACCGGTCTCATAAAGAGACACGTCTTTACCGTGCCCACCGAAATGGACCCGTCTTTACCGTGCCCACGTTTACCCGTGGACACGTCTTTACCGTGCCCGTGTGAACGGACACGTCTTTACCGAGCTCAACTAAATGAACCCGTCTTTAACTTTATGCATTCCCACTAGTGGTACTCACCGGGAAGCAGAACTTGAAGGCCTCGGAAACTTGATACTGCCTGCGCATGCGCCACGGAACAGGTGGACCTTCGGAAACCTCGGACCTTGCTCTCTCACGGGTTGGGCTCTGGTTGGGATGATCCGCAGTCCTCACCGCCTCGTGTGGATGCCTGGTCGCAGTCCGTCCTCCTCGTGGGCCTGAGGGAGTAAGCAGGAAATCCCGCTGGCGTGTACACTTTGAAGTCCGTCACGGCTGTAGCAGGGGGGCAGGGGCTGGACCTACATCGCCGGCGAGTGGGGAAGGGGATTAGTCCTATTCGGGCGCCATATTAATGTGGTAAATAAAATATTACCCTGTCATAATTTCTATACTTAAACAAAGGGTCATGCATTAAATGAGAGGCAGAGTCCGTGGTGTCCGATTCAAAAGGGCTTTATTTCAATAACTGCAGCTAAGGGAGAATCGGGTTCCATCACCACTAAGGTTCAGGAAGGGTCGTCATCTGAAGTTTATTCACAGAGTACAATATTTATACATTCATTCTTGTACATAGAGAAAAGAGGAGGACTTCAGGCGGCGAGATAAGAGCATGTGGGCGTGCAATTTGAGGAGTCATAGGGGTGTCATAGGTGGGTGGATACATGGAGGGGGTTTGCGTGGCCAGCTGGAACCTTTGCCCTAATTGTGTGCGCAACTTGGTCATGACGTGTAATTGACGTGTAACTGGGGGAAGCTGACTTTCGTTCTAGTAGGGAGGCCTTCAGTGTCAGGGCGACCTGCACATCTAGTAATATCTGATATCTTAGGTCCGGGATGTATTATCTGAAGCAAAAGGTCGCTCACCACCAAGAGCCGGTGTGGGCATATATTTCTTCGTGCATTGCATGGGGGCTGTGAGCTTTCTATGGATGCGAGCTCTGTAAATCACTTAAACTGAGACAGAATGGCGAGGCCCTATCTTTGCAGAAGGGATCTGTTTACCTTCTTCGCCAGGCAGGAATGTGATTCTGTACAGCAGGCTGATAACTGTTTTGCAAAATACTGTCTTGGCACCCCGGGCTGGGGCCTCTCTCAGCTGAGCCAGAAATATGTGAAAGGTCAGGGCAGCTTTCAGAGTGTCTTGAGCCAAGAAAACCTTAATTCGGGTCCTGGCTCAACTGAGCCACAAAAGGGTTCTTCGTGATATTTATTAAACGTGCACAATGCAAAACACATGGACCATGGGCCTCATTGCAGAGTTAACATTTCTTTCATGGAAATCTTGATGACTGGCATCCTAATGCAGGACGCAAATACAGAGGCATCATTATTGTGGCCATAGAGGGAAACATGCATGAGTGTCATGCACATACACTAATCGTTGGGGTACACGTAGGGGGACATACTGGCCATATAAAATTTCATTTTCCTCACTTCAACCCTTAAAAGGGATCTTCGTCCCTGTGTCCGTCAAAGCCTCACAGGTAGACTTCTATTGTTCATTCCCTAATCCCTCGTTGGAGTTGCACAGCTGCCGCAACTCAGGAGCACTAACCTGGGCCCAGGCACCACTCTAATGTCTCGTAAAACAGAATCTTCGGCCAAACACCAGTGCTCTTACAAGTCCATCCCTATCACTAGTCTTCTTCTGTGATGTAATGTCCACTCCGCCACCTGTTCCAGTACCCTATCTAAGCCCTTCTTCCAGTGCTTAGTCCCTTATGCATTTCTCCTTTCTGGGCCGCAGATTATAGCGAGTGCTCCCTCGCACTTCAGGATCTGTGAACAAAATGGGGATGTCTTTGGCAAATGTTGCGTCCGTCGATGCCTGATCACTATTCTCAATGGGAGTGTTGGAGCTTGCAGCCTTTTCTTTCTTTCTTTTTACTACACTCGGCTCCCCTCCCCTCAGTGAGGCATCAGAGAAAGGAGTGTATCTCGGTGTATCTTCACACTCCTGATCAGCAACACCCTCTCTCACCCATTTATCATATGGTAGTGGCAGCGGGACCTTCTTCACATGCGAGGCATGGGTCCAGGCCTTCCGACCCTCAACTCGAAGTGCGGTATGCGTCTTTAGGAGCACTTGCCTCGGCTCCGACCATCTGGGCTCCAGGCAGGATTTCCGCTGATATCGTCTAATCACTACCCAATCCCCGGGTAGGATGGAATGTCCGGGCCCCTCCAGCAACGGCTTCAGGGTGTCTGCTACCTGCTGATGAATAGAACGAAGATCTTTAGTCAAAGCATACAAGTAGTCTATCAATAAAGGATACTCAATTTCAGAAAAACATTTAGGTCTTGGTACTCCCCACACATTGGCAGGACGGCCAAATATCACCTCGTGAGGGGAGACACCCGTTCTGGAGTTAACTGTCACTCTGGTAGAAAGCAGGGCTAAAGGAAGGGCATCTGGCCAACGGAGTCCTGTACTCTCCTGTATTTTGGCCATTTTTAACTTCAATGTTCCATTAAACCTTTCTACAAGTCCCGCGGCCTGAGGGTGTTGGGCCGTGTGGAACTTTTGGGAAATCTGCAGGCCCTTACATATCTGTTTCAGCAACTCAGCATTAAAGGATGTGCCATTATCACTCCAGATCACCCTAGGCAATCCGAAGCGAGAAAAATATTCTTTAATCAACATCTTGTCTGTGGAAATGGCCGTGCAATCTTTTGTTGGAAATGCCTCCACCCATCTGCTAAAAGAGCATACAACCACCAGGACATATTTGAGGTTATTGACTCTTTCCATTTCAATATAATCCATCTGAATCACCTCGAAAGGGAAAGAGGGGGGTGCAAAATTTCCCACTGGGACGGGTGTTCCTTTTCCTGGATTGTGCCTCAAACATACCATACATTGTTGTACCAGATGAGCTGCCACTTTAGGGATATTTTTATTGCTCCACACTGGGTCCAAAAATTTGCATATACCCTTAGCACTAATGTGTGCTCGCCCATGAGCCATCGTCACCACTGGGAGGACATATGCGTTTGGGAGTAACCATCGTCTTTTATCGGTCACATCTGTCCAACATTCGTCAGAATCCAATCGCCCCCCACCATCTTTCCATGTCCTCAATTCGTCCTCAGTCGCCTTTTCTTGTATGTTCTTTACACTCTGTACTGTGTCTGCAAACATGTTAACGTCTGGTACCCATCTAGCTGGTCCTGCTACAAACATTCGTGGGAGTTTCGTCCTCGCAGTCTCTTTTGCTGTTTGATCTGCAAAAGCGTTACCCCGTCCCACATCATCCACCACTGCCTTATGTGCACTACACTTTATCACGGCCAGTCGTCTGGGTAGTGTCAGTGCTGTAAGTAGTCGTAATATCAGTGGGCCATGTTGTATCTTTTGTCCGTGTGATGTCAAAAACCCCCGTTCTGCCCACAGTCGCTCGTAACTATGAGCCACGCCAAAGGTGTATTGGCTGTCAGTATAGATATTCACGTGTAGTCCTTCACTCAATTCGCACGCTCGCAGCAAAGCTATTATTTCTGCAGCCTGGGCCGAATGATAGGGGATCCTAGAAGTCTCCACCACTGTCTGTAATGTCGTAACTGCGTATGCTGCCATCGATGTACCGTCTGCAAGTTTAAAACAAGACCCATCAACATACAGCTCCCCGTCAGGATCATCTAAAGGTGTATCAGTCAAGTCAATTCTCCCTTTCGTCTCCTCCTCTGTCCGAAACAAACAATCGTGTATTTCATCGTCTTTTGTATCTGTTGGGATGGGTAGCAACGTGGCTGGGTTCAGAGTGGCACACCTCCTTATTGTGACATGAGGTGCGAAAAGTGTCATTTCATAACCAGTAAGACGAGCACTAGTTAAGTGCTGCGTCTGCGTTCTGTTCAATAGAATGTCCACAGCATGCGGTACCATCACTGTGAGGTCTGAACCCGGGACGAGCCCTGCCGATTGTCTAATACAGACCGCAGCAGCCGCTGTGGCCCGCAGACAGCTCGGCAGCGCTCTTGCCACATTGTCGAGCATCGCAGAGAGGTAGGCGCAAGGTCTCTGCTTCCCCCCAAAACATTGTGTTAAGACAGACAACGCGCAACCTTCCGCCTCGTGTACATAAAGCACAAAAGGCTTCTGGTAATCAGGTGTTCCCAAAACAGGTGCAGAACATAAAGCAGTTTTTAGTGACTCGAAAGCTTCCTGACATGCGGGGCTCCAGGGTAGGGGTTCGCGCACCTCTTTAGTAGTCAGATACAGTAGGGGTTTTGTTAGTAAGGCATAGTTGGGTATCCACTGGCGACAATACAAGGTTATGCCCAAAAACGCGCGCACCTCTCGCTGCGTGTTAGGTACAGCCATGTTAGTTATCGCTTTTATGCACTCCGGTGTCAACCTCCTCCCCTCCTTCGAAAGGAGATGACCTAAGTAGGTTACCTCCGTTCGACAATATTGGAATTTAGGAAGGGACACTTTGTGGCCCTTGTGTGCCAAATGATGCAACAATTTAACCGTAGCATCTCGACAACCGTCCTCGGTGTCCGATGCTATTAGAATGTCATCCACATATTGTAACATAACATTACCTGCGGGTAGTTCCAAGTCATCCAATTGAGCTTTTAATGCCTGACTATAAATGCTGGGACTCTCTGTATATCCTTGGGGAATTCTCTTAAATCTAAAACTTCGGCCAGCCAATGAGAATCCGAAGAGATAACGGCTATCCTCATGTACAGGAATACTGAAGAAAGCATTCTTCAAATTCAGAGCAGAAAAATATTTAGCTGATGGGGGAATCATTGTCAGTATTGTTGTAATATCAGAAACCACTGGGTATTGGGGCTCCACCACCTTGTTAATGTGGCGTAAGTCAATCACAAACCTATAAACATCAGGTGTATCATCTTTGGCATCAGGTGACCGTTGTTTAAGAATCGGAAGGATAGGACTATTACATATGTTAGAGTCCGTTTCCTCCACAACCCCTGACCGAATCAGGTCCTGTATTATCTGTAATAGGACCCTTTCGCCATCCCTAGATATCCTGTACTGGGGTATTCTAGGCAATTGGGCTCCCACCTTAACCTTAATTGTCACAGGGGCAATATCCATTTTTCCCACATCCGTGTCACTGCCGGCCCATAAGCTTTCTGGGACCCCTTCAAATTCAGGCGGCAAAGGCTCGTCTTTGGAAAAACATTGCTGCGCACGCGCAACGGTAGGACCCAATGTGAGGTACACACCGTCCGGGGAACAATAAATGGTGGCCTGCAACCTCTTCAGCAAGTCTAAACCCAACAAATTCTCGCCACAGCTGGAAGTCAACAGAAAAGGAGAATCAACAGTGAAAGGGCCAATCGTAAGAGTGAGTGGTTTAGAGATGGGACTAATCACCGGAGTACCTGAGAACCCCACGGAGATATTATTCTTGCCAGACAGAGCCGCCCCTGGGACCTGAGAACGAGCCACTGAACTTTTCATAGCACCCGTATCTACTAAAAATTTCTGTTGGGACCCCGACAAATCTGCAGTCACATAGGGTCCTCGTTGATCAATCTCCACAGAAACTGGTCCCTCGCTCTGTCCTACGCTGTCCTAGTTATTAGAGAATCCCGTCAAATCATCCATTGTATAATCATCGTTGTAGTACTGTCCACCTCCCCTCTGAAAATGTTGCCTATCCGTATTGCCATCGAAACAATGTCCTCCTTGTCTCCCCACACCATCAGACTGCCCATCATGCCTTCGGGAATCACCCCGGCCCCGCCCTCTGCCGTGGCCAGCATTCGACTGAAGCAGAGGACAGTCTCTCCACCAATGCCCCTCCTGTTTACATTTTGCACATTGATTCGCCCCCAATCGCTCTCTGTTGTCACCCCTGCCATAACCACTGCCTCCTCGTCCCGGTGCCGCAGGTGAAGCACCTCTGCCTCGACCTCTGGATACCTGTTGCAACAAAACCCTCATCTTCAAATCCTTGGCCTTCTTTTCCTGTTTGTCCTTACTCTCATTTTCTCTGTGTTCATAATACTGAGCCATGCTTAGGATGCCAGAGGGAGTGGACGTCGTCCACGTACTCTCCGATGCCTGTAACCTTGCCGATATTTCCGGTAACAAGTTCATTACGAATCTGTTAACGAAAAGTCGTAACCCTCCGTCCTGTGACATATCCTGTCCACTGAAGTCCATAAACGTCTCCTCAAACCTGGTAAAGAAATCAGAGACAGCTTCATCCTTCTTTTGTCTACAGGCTGCCAGCTTATCCCAGTCCACTTTCTTCGGGGGAATGAGAGAGTGCATATACTTAATAATCCGCCCCGGCAGTGCCAAAATCTCCGCTTTCGGCTTCTCCCCTGGCTTACGTTCCTTGTCCCAATCCTGCAATTCCGTCCATGTACCACCTAGCTCCTCTGTATGATCAGTACCCTTCACCTGTCTTCACACGTCCACTGGCACTAATAGTCCAAAAAATAATTCAATATCCGCTAAAGTCATAACAGTCGAGGACGCAGCTTCTGTCAATTCCTTATAATAGGCAGTCCGATTTTTTCTAGAATCTGGTAGCTGAGCCTTCAGAGCTAACACCTCACTCCTTTTCCACGGTGTATATACCCACTGTTCCTGAAAATGGGCGTCTATACGCGCTCTAGTGACAGCATGTGTGACCGGATCTACCACTTCAGGGGCCTCAGGGTGAAAAATAGGGTGCACCTCACGCATGGGATGTATCCCAGGAAAATGGGGTGAGCCTGCAGAGGGTAATTCATTTCTATACTGTAATATGGATTTTAAACTTCGCATCACCTCCCGTACCCCAGTGTTAGTCCTATAAGCTCCATTTTTTATGTCCTGTAAAGTCGCGGGAGCCGCTCCTCCATACCCCTGCTCCCATAGCGCTATCAACGTGTTTGACATGTGCCACAAAGCATGCTGTTCCATCAAAGGTTCAAAATCTTTCATTGTGGACCAAATGTCTTCAAACAAATAAATGTTATTCCTGGCCCACTGACAAGCTTGATTAGCCTCCACCGTTTTTTCATCTAAGCCAACTGTAGAACGCGTAAGCAATTTCCGCACCTGAGAAAACAACCCACTCCCCATACCTCTATTCGGGGTCAACAATTCCTGACTGGGGGTAGCGCCAGCAGAGACAGCGGGGAGTGGCGAGAGAAACTGAGAGGGGGCGGGTGAGCTTGTCGCAAGCAAAGAAACAAGGGGCGCCGGCAATGACGGGGAGATAGAAGACGCTGCGCCAGACGGGTGTGGGGCACTTGCTTGTGGGTCCGAGACCCCACCGGAGGAAGCCGGAACTGGCAATGTGGGATACAGTGGCTGCGGGGCATAAGGGGGAGGGGGTCGGGCATTCAAAACATCCTCCATCTCATCCTGCTCATCCTCCCGCACTACATAACTTTTATTTTCCCTCAACCTGCAAAGCCTATCTGCGCGCTCGATGCGTTGCTCATTCTCATTCTTAGTATGTTCCCTCGCTTTCTGTGCCATCATCTGCGCCGCCTTCTTCTGGGTCACCTTCTCCTCTCTCAATTGACGTTCTCTAACTTCCTTCTGCCACATCCTTAATGAATCGAACATGCTCTGACGACTACGCCTAGCAAACAATTTGTCTTGTAAGTAATCTAATTTAGCCACATCGAAAGAACCTGTCAGGGGCCACTGCAAATCCACATTGTCTTTAGTATATCGGTGCCATAAAGTACCAAACAAAATCGGAGGCAATCCGTGTTTCACATACATATCAAAATTAGGAGAGCCCTCCACTGGGGCGGGTTGGCTTTCGGCCAGTCTAGAATCCGATACACGACAGCAGCATCCGAAACACCGCAACTTACTGAAGCACGGCATCTTTACCACAACGCAATCACACCTTCTCACAAATTCCGTTACTTCTACTCACTAGCTCCTAATACATTCACACACATATGGTATACATTGAATTCAAAAACACACATAAATCCTATACATCAAAATCCTGCCAAACACGTGTTACCAAAATGGGACAAGGCCCGTCGACCAAGTCCTGGGGAACCTGGACCCTACCGCAGACCGAACAGTACGCTAACTGTTCTGAGGATGGAGGAAACATCCGCCACCCGGGTGGCACTACAGATCGCTGCGCGCTTTACCACAGGGGACCCAGGGCTCACTCCCACTGAACCGCCACCTTAGGGGCTCGGGGTGAGTTCCGGAGCCTACCTGCAATGAGCCACGCTTCCACCACAGTACCACCAGGTCGGATGACCACAAACAAATGTCCTCCCAACCTCCATTTAGTCTGTCAGAGCACCACTCGCACTCTGAGTTCCCCGGAGCACACTAGCCCCAGGAGCGCACCGGCTCCTCAAACCATTAGAGACACCCAAGTCTCTCGGAGCACTCTAGCTCCTTCAAACAACAGGCGGACCACTCACCTTCCGAATGCGGTACCGACCTCTACCGTTCTCCACCTCCGGCTGCCAAGACCAACACGGTCAGCTCCAGGTTCTGCCTTCCGGACCCCGGCGTAAGATCCGAACCGGGACCTCTCCCGATCAGAAAGGTGGGGCAGCGCTGCGAGAACCAAGCTCGGCATCAAAGTGGGTACCCAGACCCACCGTGCCGACCAGAGGGTCCCCGGTCTTCTGCTACCCACCTACGGGTGAGAAAGATCCTTATCGCGGAGTGCCTGTTCGGGCGCCATCTGATAAGCGTGGCTCAAATCCACCCGAGTGACTTACCACACTCACCTATAGTTACTCAGTAAGAAGTCAGCCGGACAGTGGAGAAGAATAAACAAGATAAGTTTATTAGGCCACAAACTCCCATATGAGAGGGCCCTGTCCGACCTCACCCCTAAGAGTGCGCCGAGAGGACTAACTCATATCATCACAGCAATACATTATAACATGGTACAGTGGAATAAAACACACCCCTTCTGGAAAATTACTGAACCCCAGAGAGAGGAACAATGGCATCATACAAGAGGCATCTGCACCTGCGAAGGCAACATCAACTATCTCTGCCCAAGGCCGCGGAGCCGGGCCTCAGCGTCTCTGGTGCATGAGAACACTACTGATAAGAAACTTGTTAGTTTCGGCCACAGTTAGCTGAGAAACGAAAACTGCTGCATTAGTGATTTTTCTTATTCCTACGGGAGGGGTGAATGAGCAAGTGCGACTCGCAGACACAGAGGAATACTCAAAATGGAGGCACACAAGCTAAGCTAAGGAAACCAAATATCACCACACGTATAAATGAATAATCACATGAGCAGTAAAAATAACGTAAAAGCATAAGTATATACTTCATCAGTTAGACACATGATGCTAACTTGCATATGTAAATGTCAGTGGGCGGAGCATCGAAAATCAAACCTATCAGACCCTCCTTTTAGCATCATTTGGCTAACTGGAGCGTAGCCTTTATTAGCTAAAAAGGTAGCGCCTTTACATTCCATGCTAGGGGCCGAGCACACTTTAATCAAAAATATCCTGATCTATGAGCATCAACCAACGAACATCAGGAAGTTCAATATCAGTGGAGGCAGGATATTGACCAGTCGCTTTTCTTGAGGGCCGCAAATTACTGGCACACATTGAGCAACATGGGGGAAGGCAGTAAACACAAAGGCAGCATGTCAAGAGAACACCCACTACACCAACTAATCCCATCAGTATCTTCCAACCCCACGAGGAGAAAACGCTCCAGAGCCACCCCTGTAGTGACCATGTCCCATTATCCTGATGAAGTTCAGTCGCTAATCTATGGAGTTTCTGTACTGCTAAGTTGACTGTCGGAGCTGAGTCAGGAATATACACGCAACAGGACGTCCCGATGACGCGACAGGCTCCGCCCCGATCGGCAAGGATGACGTCTAACACCATCCTATTTTGGATCGTGAATAATCTCATAGTCTGCATCTCAACAGACATATTAGTAGCAATGTCCGCTTCAGTAATAACCACTTTCTCCATCACCCTCGACAACCTACGGATGGCCCTGCTGTTAAATATCGGACCCCAGAAAGGCAAAAGGCCCTTAGAGAAATCTGTCCATTGTTGGAAAGAGGTGTCAGTCTGATCTACGTCGTCAACCTGAAGTGCCCTCCTTTTACGCTGCTCTGGCGAGCTGGTGAACCTACGGTGAGTCTTATGATAGTCGGAAGGTGCCACATACACAGGTGGGATCATATAAGCTAGATAACAGACTCCACCCCAACCCTCAGGTAGCCACAAATACCCATTGTCCCCGCACACGAAGTAAATGTTGGGAGGCGTGACTAGAGAAGGGCTAAGGGGCAGACGTATTGATGCTGTCACATTACAGGAACTGTTCCCGACCTTTATAGGGCCCCTTCCTGCAATACAAAAGAATGGTGATGGTCCTACAACTGCTAAGGGCACCAAAGACTTGTTGCTACTATTCCCCTTTGGCAGGTGTCTATAGGACAGGGAGGAAGGAATTTAACTGTAGGAAACTCTCTCTAACTCTGTCAGTGTCATTGGGAGTCAAAAATCATCCTACTTTCTTTTCACATGTCTCCAAAAATGTTTGGTCAAAACGTCCATCAGTATACAACCGTCCAAGGGAAGAAGTCGGCATGGGGCGTACTCGCATTGTCATAGTAGATCCTCTGTCTTGTAGTCGGGGAGTTAGAGAGTCCGGCTGTTGAAAATATTTGACCATACCAATCAGAGTGTACCACCCCACACAACTATTCACTGGTGTCAAGGGGAGTGCTAAAAATCTGTCCTTTTTGTAAGCAGCAGAGGGTAACAATCCATAAACCCAGCAATCTGTTACATTATACACAGCATGAGCATGATGTAGAGTCTTAATAAAAACATTATCTTTGTAACCTTTACGCAAACTTTGTTCACCATAATCAACAGTAATCATGTTATGCTCGGGAATAGCAGAAGGTGTGGGAGCAAACACATGTACGGGATAAGCTTTGTCTAAAAAAAACAATATTCCAAGAGTCACAAGGAAAGCAATGAGCACTATTATGATGACCACTATTTTCCCTTTGCGTGATAAGGCCAACCATGGGGAATCAGGCTTGGGTCTACGAGGAGCCGCAAAAGGCTGCTCCTCGTCGGGGACGGGACGACCAAAGGGGTACATTTCTTTTATCAAAAATCAAAACCAAAAATAAGGACGAAAAAACTAAACTAGGAAAAAATAGTCCCAGGCACTCCAAAACCGGCCAGAGGGGTTCTTCAACCCTTAAAAGGGATCTTCGTCCCTGTGTCCGTCAAAGCCTCACAGGTAGACTTCTATTGTTCATTCCCTAATCCCTCGTTGGAGTTGCACAGCTGCCGCAACTCAGGAGCACTAACCTGGGCCCAGGCACCACTCTAATGTCTCGTAAAACAGAATCTTTGGCCAAACACCAGTGCTCTTACAAGTCCATCCCTATCACTAGTCTTCTTCTGTGATGTAATGTCCACTCTGCCACCTGTTCCAGTACCCTATCTAAGCCCTTCTTCCAGTGTTTAGTCCCTTATGCATTTCTCCTTTCTGGGCCGCAGATTATAGCGAGTGCTCCCTCGCACTTCAGGATCTGTGAACAAAATGGGGATGTCTTTGGCAAATGTTGCGTCCGTCGATGCCTGATCACTATTCTCAATGGGAGTGTTGGAGCTTGCAGCCTTTTCTTTCTTTCTTTTTACTACACTCGGCTCCCCTCCCCTCAGTGAGGCATCAGAGAAAGGAGTGTATCTCGGTGTATCTTCACACTCCTGATCAGCAACACCCTCTCTCACCCATTTATCATATGGTAGTGGCAGCGGGACCTTCTTCACATGTGAGGCATGGGTCCAGGCCTTCCGACCCTCAACTCGAAGTGCGGTATGCATCTTTAGGAGCACTTGCCTCGGCTCCGACCATCTGGGCTCCAGGCAGGATTTCCGCTGATATCGTCTAATCACTACCCAATCCCCGGGTAGGATGGAATGTCCGGGCACCTCCAGCAACGGCTTCAGGGTGTCTGCTACCTGCTGATGAATAGAACGAAGATCTTTAGTCAAAGCATACAAGTAGTCTATCAATAAAGGATACTCAATTTCAGAAAAACATTTAGGTCTTGGTACTCCCCACACATTGGCAGGACGGCCAAATATCACCTCGTGAGGGGAGACACCCGTTCTGGAGTTAACTGTCACTCTGGTAGAAAGCAGGGCTAAAGGAAGGGCATCTGGCCAACGGAGTCCTGTACTCTCCTGTATTTTGGCCATTTTTAACTTCAATGTTCCATTAAACCTTTCTACAAGTCCCGCGGCCTGAGGGTGTTGGGCCGCGTGGAACTTTTGGGAAATCTGCAGGCCCTTACATATCTGTTTCATCAACTCAGCATTAAAGGATGTGCCATTATCACTCCAGATCACCCTAGGCAATCCGAAGCGAGAAAAATATTCTTTAATCAACATCTTGGCTGTGGAAATGGCCGTGCAATCTTTTGTTGGAAATGCCTCCACCCATCTGCTAAAAGAGCATACAACCACCAGGACATATTTGAGGTTATTGACTCTTTCCATTTCAATATAATCCATCTGAATCACCTCGAAAGGGAAAGAGGGGGGTGCAAAATTCCCCACTGGGACGGGTGTTCCTTTTCCTGGATTGTGCCTCAAACATACCATACATTGTTGTACCAGATGAGCTGCCACTTTAGGGATATTTTTATTGCTCCACACTGGGTCCAAAAATTTGCATATACCCTTAGCACTAATGTGTGCTGGCCCATGAGCCATCGTCACCACTGGGAGGACATATGCATTTGGGAGTAACCATCGTCTTTTATCGGTCACATCTGTCCAACATTCGTCAGAATCCAATCGCCCCCCACCATCTTTCCATGTCCTCAATTCGTCCTCAATCGCCTTTTCTTGTATGTTCTTTACACTCTGTACTGTGTCTGCAAACATGTTAACGTCTGGTACCCATCTAGCTGGTCCTGCTACAAACATTCGTGGGAGTTTCGTCCTTGCAGTCTCTTTTGCTGTTTGATCTGCAAAAGCGTTACCCCGTCCCACATCATCCACCACTGCCTTATGTGCACTACACTTTATCACGGCCAGTCGTCTGGGTAGTGTCAGTGCGGTAAGTAGTCGTAATATCAGTGGGCCGTGTTGTATCTTTTGTCCGTGTGATGTCAAAAACCCCCGTTCTGCCCACAGTCGCCCGTAACTATGAGCCACGCCAAAGGTGTATTGGCTGTCAGTATAGATATTCACGTGTAGTCCTTCACTCAATTCGCACGCTCGCTGCAAAGCTATTATTTCTGCAGCCTGGGCCGAATGATAGGGGATCCTAGAAGTCTCCACCACTGTCTGTAATGTCGTAACTGCGTATGCTGCCGCCGATGTACCGTCTGCAAGTTTAAAACAAGACCCATCAACATACAGCTCCCCGTCAGGATCATCTAAAGGTGTATCAGTCAAGTCAATTATCCCTTTCGTCTCCTCCTCTGTCCGAAACAAACAATCGTGTATTTCATCGTCTTTTGTATCTGTTGGGATGGGTAGCAACGTGGCTGGGTTCAGAGTGGCACTCCTCCTTATCGTGACATGAGGTGCGAAAAGTGTCATTTCATAACCAGTAAGACGAGCACTAGTTAAGTGCTGCATCTGCATTCTGTTCAATAGAATGTCCACAGCATGCGGTACCATCACTGTGAGGTCTGAACCCAGGACGAGCCCTGCCGATTGTCTAATAGAGACCGCAGCAGCCGCTGTGGCCCGCAGACAGCTCGGCAGCGCTCTTGCCACATTGTCGAGCATCGCAGAGAAGTAGGCGCAAGGTCTCTGCTTCCCCCCAAAACATTGTGTTAAGACAGACAACGCGCAACCTTCCGCCTCGTGTACATAAAGCACAAAAGGCTTCTGGTAATCAGGTGTTCCCAAAACAGGTGCAGAACATAAAGCAGTTTTTAGTGACTCGAAAGCTTCCTGACATGCGGGGCTCCAGGGTAGGGGTTCTCGCACCTCTTTAGTAGTCAGATACAGTAGGGGTTTTGTTAGTAAGGCATAGTTGGGTATCCACTGGCGACAATACGAGGTTATGCCCAAAAACGCGCGCACCTCTCGCTGCGTGTTAGGTACAGCCATGTTAGTTATCGCTTTTATGCGCTCCGGTTTCAACCTCCTCCCCTCTTTCGAAAGGAGATGACCTAAGTAGGTTACCTCCGTTCGACAATATTGGAATTTAGGAAGGGACACTTTGTGGCCCTTGTGTGCCAAATGATGCAACAATTTAACCGTAGCATCCCGACAACCGTCCTCGGTGTCCGATGCTATTAGAATGTCATCCACATATTGTAACATAACATTACATGCGGGTAGTTCCAAGTCATCCAATTGAGCTTTTAATGCCTGACTATAAATGCTGGGACTCTCTGTATATCCTTGGGGAATTCTCTTAAATCTAAAACTTCGGCCAGCCAAATAGAATCCGAAGAGATAACGGCTATCCTCATGTACAGGAATACTGAAGAAAGCATTCTTCAAATCCAGCACAGAAAAATATTTAGCTGATGGGGGAATCATTGTCAGTATTGTTGTAATATCAGAAACCACTGGGTATTGGGGCTCCACCACCTTGTTAATGTGGCGTAAGTCAATCACAAACCTATAAACATCAGGTGTATCATCTTTGGCATCAGGTGACCGCCGTTTAAGAATCGGAAGGATAGGACTATTACATATGTTAGAGTCCGTTTCCTCCACAACCCCTGACCGAATCAGGTCCTGTATTATCTGTAATAGGGCCCTTTCGCCATCCCTAGATATCCTGTACTGGGGTATTCTAGGCAATTGGCTCCCACTTTAACCTTAATTGTCACAGGGGCAATATCCATTTTCCCACATCCTTGTCACTGCTGGCCCATAAGCTCTCTGGGACCCCTTCAAATTCAGGCGGCAAAGGCTCGTCTTTGGAAAAACATTGCTGCGCACGCGCAACGGTAGGACCCAATGTGAGGTACACACCGTCCGGGGAACAATAAATGATGGCATGCAACCTCTTCAGCAAGTCTAAACCCAACAAATTCTCGCCACAGCTGGAAGTCAACAGAAAAGGGGAATCAACAGTGAAAGGGCCAATCGTAAGAGTGAGTGGTTTAGAGATGGGACTAATCACCGGAGTACCTGAGAACCCCACGGAGATATTATTCTTGCCAGACAGAGCCGCCCCTGGGACCTGAGAACGAGCCACTGAACTTTTCATAGCACCCGTATCTACTAAAAATTTCTGTTGGGACCCCGACAAATCTGCAGTCACATAGGGTCCTCGTTGATCAATCTCCACAGAAACTGGTCCCTCGCTCTGTCCTACGCTGTCCTAGTTATGAGAGAATCCCGTCAAATCATCCATTGTATAATCATCGTTGTAGTACTGTCCACCTCCCCTCTGAAAATGTTGCCTATCCGTATTGCCATCGAAACAATTTCCTCCTTGTCTCCCCACACCATCAGACTGCCCATCATGCCTTCGGGAATCACCCCGGCCCCGCCCTCTGCTGTGGCCAGCATTCGACTGAAGCAGAGGACAATCTCTCCACCAATGCCCCTCCTGTTTACATTTTGCACATTGATTCGCCCCCAATCGCTCTCTGTTGTCACCCCTGCCATAACCACTGCCTCCTCGTCCCGGTGCCGCAGGTGAAGCACCTCTGCCTCGACCTCTGGATACCTGTTGCAACAAAACCCTCGTCTTCAAATCCTTGGCCTTCTTTTCCTGTTTGTCCTTACTCTCATTTTCTCTGTGTTCATAATACTGAGCCATGCTTAGGATGCCAGAGGGAGTGGACGTCGTCCACGTACTCTCCGACGCCTGTAACCTTGCCGATATTTCCGGTAACAAGTTCATTACGAATCTGTTAACGAAAAGTCGTAACCCTCCGTCCTGTGACATATCCTGTCCACTGAAGTCCATAAACGTCTCCTCAAACCTGGTAAAGAAATCAGAGACAGCTTCATCCTTCTTTTGTCTACAGGCTGCCAGCTTATCCCAGTCCACTTTCTTCGGGGGAATGAGAGAGTGCATATACTTAATAATCCGCCCCGGCAGTGCCAAAATCTCCGCTTTCGGCTTCTCCCCTGGCTTACGTTCCTTGTCCCAATCCTGCAATTCCGTCCATGTACCACCTAGCTCCTCTGTATGATCAGTACCCTTCACCTGTCTTCACACGTCCACTGGCACTAATAGTCCAAAAAATAATTCAATATCCGCTAAAGTCATAACAGTCGAGGAAGCAGCTTCTGTCAATTCCTTATAATAGGCAGTCAGATTTTTTCTAGAATCTGGTAGCTGAGCCTTCAGAGCTAACACCTCACTCCTTTTCCACGGTGTATATACCCACTGTTCCTGAAAATGGGCGTCTATACGCGCTCTAGTGACAGCATGTGTGACCGGATCTACCACTTCAGGGGCCTCAGGGTGAAAAATAGGGTGCACCTCATGCATGGGATGTATCCCAGGAAAATGGGGTGAGCCTGCAGATGGTAATTCATTTCTATACTGTAATATGGATTTTAAACTTCGCATCACCTCCCGTACCCCAGTGTTAGTCCTATAAGCTCCATTTTTTATGTCCTGTAAAGTCGCGGGAGCCGCTCCTCCATACCCCTGCTCCCATAGCGCTATCAACGTGTTTGACATGTGCCACAAAGCATGCTGTTCCATCAAAGGTTCAAAATCTTTCATTGTGGACCAAATGTCTTCAAATGAATAAATGTTATTCCTGGTCCACTGACAAGTTTGATTAGCCTCCACCGTTTTTTCATCTAAGCCAACTGTAGAACGCGTAAGCAATTTCCGCACCTGAGAAAACAACCCACTCCCCATACCTCTATTCGGGGTCAACAATTCCTGACTCGGGGTAGCGCCAGCAGAGACAGCGGGGAGTGGCGAGAGAAACTGAGAGGGGGTGGGTGAGCTTGTCGCAAGCAAAGAAACAAGGGGCGCCGGCAATGACGGGGAGATAGAAGACGCTGCGCCAGACGGGTGTGGGGCACTTGCTTGTGGGTCCGAGACCCCACCGGAGGAAGCCGGAACTGGCAATGCGGGATACAGTGGCTGCGGGGCATAAGGGGGAGGGGGTCGGGCAAACCTGCAAAGCCTATCCGCGCGCTCGATGCGTTGCTCATTCTCATTCTTAGTATGTTCCCTCGCTTTCTGTGCCATCGTCTGCACCGCCTTCTTCTGGGTCACCTTCTCCTCTCTCAATTGACGTTCTCTAACTTCCTTCTGCCACATCCTTAATGAATCGAACATGCTCTGACGACTACGCCTAGCAAACAATTTGTCTTGTAAGTAATCTAATTTAGCCACATCGAAAGAACCTGTCAGGGGCCACTGCAAATCCACATTGTCTTTAGTATATCGGTGCCATAAAGTACCAAACAAAATCGGAGGCAATCCGTGTTTCACATACATATCAAAATTAGGAGAGCCCTCCACCGGGGCGGGTTGGCTTTCGGCCAGTCTAGAATCTGATACACGACAGCAGCATCCGAAACACCGCAACTTACTGAAGCACGGCATCTTTACCACAACGCAATCACACCTTCTCACAAATTCCGTTACTTCTACTCACTAGCTCCTAATACATTCACACACATATGGTATACATTGAATTCAAAAACACACATAAATCCTATACATCAAAATCCTGCCAAACACGTGTTACCAAAATGGGACAAGGCCCGTCGACCAAGTCCTGGGGAACCTGGACCGTACCGCAGACCGATCAGTACGCTAACTGTTCTGAGGATGGAGGACACATCCGCCACCCGGGTGGCACTACAGATCGCTGCGCGCTTTACCACAGGGGACCCAGGGCTCACTCCCACTGAACCGCCACCTTAGGGGCTCGGGGTGAGTTCCGGAGCCTACCCGCAATGAGCCACGCTTCCACCACAGTACCACCAGGTCGGATGACCACAAACAAATGTCCTCCCAACCTCCATTAAGTCTGTCAGAGCACCACTCGCACTCTGAGTTCCCCGGAGCACACTAGCCCCAAGAGCGCACCGGCTCCTCAAACCATTAGAGACACCCGAGTCTCTCGGAGCACTCCAGCTCCTTCAAACAACAGGCGGACCACTCACCTTCTGTATGCGGTCCCGACCTCTACCGTTCTCCACCTCCGGCTGCCAAGACCAACACGGTCAGCTCCAGGTTCTGCCTTCCGGACCCCGGCGTAAGATCCGAGCCGGGACCTCTCCCGATCAGCAAGGTGGGACAGCGCTGCGAGAACCAAGCTCGGCATCAAAGTGGGTACCCAGACCCACCGTGCCGACCAGAGGGTCCCCGGTCTTCTGCTACCCACCTACGGGTGAGAAAGATCCTTATTGCGGAGTTCCTGTTCGGGCGCCATCTGATAAGCGTGGCTCAAATCCACCCGAGTGACTTAACACACTCACCTATAGTTACTCAGTAAGAAGTCAGCCGGACAGTGGAGAAGAATAAACAAGATAAGTTTATTAGGCCACAAACTCCCATATGAGAGGGCCCTGTCCGACCTCACCCCTAAGAGTGCGCCGAGAGGACTAACTCATATCATCACAGCAATACATTATAACATGGTACAGTGGAATAAAACACGCCCCTTCTGGAAAATTACTGAATCCCAGAGAGAGGAACAATGGCATCATACAAGAGGCATCTGCACCTGCGAAGGCAACATCAACTATCTCTGCCCAAGGCCGCGGAGCCGGGCCTCAGCGTCTCTGGTGCATGAGAACACTACTGATAAGAAACTTGTTAGTTTCGGCAACAGTTAGCTGAGAAACGAAAACTGCTGCATTAGTGATTTTTCTTATTCCTACGGGAGGGGTGAATGAGCAAGTGCGACTCGCAGACACAGAGGAATACTTAAAATGGAGGCACACAAGCTAAGCTAAGGAAACCAAATATCACCACACGTATAAATGAATAATCACATGAGCAGTAAAAATAATGTAAAAGCATAAGTATATACTTCATCAGTTAGACACATGATGCTAACTTGCATATGTAAAGGTCAGTGGGCGGAGCATCGAAAATGAAACCTATCATCACCGAAAATAGCAGAGGAGTGGTCGGCAGCTGTAAGCACACCAGCGCGGACCTGTACACGCCAAACCACTGTGATCCGGGCGGTATGTGCACCAACACTTTTATGGCCGCGCCAAGCATATACACATGTTCGCGGTGCCCGCAATTCAGCAATGTCAGGCAGCTGGAGCCCACTTGTCAAGTGGGGTGGTTGTTGACACATATGAGTCTAAATTGACACATTGTGATCTGTTTGCCAAGAAGCTTTGCAGCCAAACCAGTGCTAGACCTCCGACACCAATCTCCTGTAGTCTGCAAAGCAGGATATTATGCGAGATGGTGTGGAGGGGCCGCTGAGAGATCAAGAAGCACCAACATAGTAGGGGTCCCTTTGTCTAAGGACATCCTTATGCTGTCAGTGACTTCGTTTAGGGCAGCCTCTGTGCTGTGACCTGTTTGAAAGCCCGATTGAGAATGGTCCAGCAATTGATTCTGTTCCAGATAGTCTGTCAGTTGTTGATTGATCATCTTCTCCATGACTTTGGAACAACATGGGAGAAGGGAAATTGACCTATAATTTTTCATCTCAGCTGGGTCTGCTGATGTTTTCTTCAAGAGAGGTTTGATCAATGCTCTCTGCCACTTGTTCGGGAAAGTGGAAGTATCCAAGGAGATGTTACAAACTGACGAGAGTGAGGCAGCTAAAACCATGGCCAATTCTGCCATAATGAAATGAGGGGTGCAATCTGACTCTGACCCTGACTTTGTTGCTGCAAGTGCCTCCCCTACTTGCTCCGTGGTGATGGTGACAAATGAGTCAAGTTTAGATAGTGAGGGGTCTCTACTCTGCGGGGTAGGCAGCCTAAGGGCCTCTCTTCCTCCCAGGGAGTTATAAATGTTATCTTTCTTTTCTCTAAAGTGGGTGGCCAGGTTATCACATAATTCTTGAGTGTGGGGAGCAGCTGCACTGCTCACTTTAGGGTTATTGAACTCTTTTAATATCTTAAAAAGTTCCTGTGAGGAATTCTTTGCCTCCCTTATCCGCAGGCTCAGATGTTCTCTTCTGACAGTTTTACATTGGCCTATATAGGCTCTAAATGCCGCATTATAAGCTGACTTGTCGTCGGGACATTTAGTTTTCCTCCATTTTCTTTCCTGACCTCTGCACCGACCCCTCTCCACATTGAGCTCTTCCGAGTACCAAGGCGCAGGCGCCCGTTTCTCTTTTACTCTCATTGCTTTCAGAGGGGCGATACTATCCAGGGCAGTCCCGACCTCTCCCTCCCATTTTTCCAGGGCCTCATTACTGTCTGACAACCCCTCCAACGAGGAGGCTGAAAAAACCAATCCAAAGGCTTCTGGCGTGACTTTTCTCCATGTCCTATGAAGACCCTCCCTACCTATGGGCTTCTTTACACCCTCTGGCTGGCTGAAAGAGAATCTTAAGGCCCAGTGGTCAGTCCATGTTAGCTCCTGGGGTGATTTTACTGAGAGAAAAGGGACATTTGAAAAGATGGAGTCCAGTGTATGGCCTGCGATGTGAGTAGGCTTGTGCACTCTAGGAAGAAGCCCCAGTGATTCCATTGCTGACAGAAGGGACTTGGGGGAATTTTATCAAGAACGGCAATAAAATTATCGCCGCTTTAGCGGCAGGAAACTGCCGCTAAATCGGCGATAATGGGCTTGATAATATGCCCTTGTGAATTCCCATAGCAGCCCAGGTTAACACCAGAACCTTGGTTGCTATGGGAATTCACAAGGACATATTATCAAGCCCATTATCGCCACTTTAGCTGCAGTTTCCCGCCGCTAAAGCGGCAATAATTTTATCGCCATTCTTGATAATATGCCCCTTGGAGTCTAGATTCGAGGGCTCTTCCAGATGATGATTAAAGTCTCCTGTTGACTCGTAACAACTAAAGAGGAAGGGAACAGAGTTGGCGCTCCTATCCCCCTCAAGATAATTCAAAAGAAACAACAAAGGAGCGTCAAAAGGCTTTGAGAAGAGAGCACGCATGTAATAGCACTCACAGTCTCAGTCGACTGTGAGGGAGACCTTTTAATGTTGTTCGGAAGGCCCTCACTCACCAACCTGGTTGGTGACATGCTTCATTATTGGGCCCCACCAGGAGTGGCCGAGTGCCAAACTAGTGTGCTACAACGTCAGGTTACTGCGGAGCTGTTTATTTTGTGAAGTGTGATGTGTAGAGAGATTTAAAAATGTGCCAATTGTGTCAAAGAAAGTAATTTTAATAGTTTTGCCAATTGGACATAAGTAAAAGCAGTGGTGTGGGATAAAGGACCAAAATTACAAGTCCAGATTTATCCTGTGTTGTTGGTCAACATGTTTGTGCCTCAAAGATAGTGGTATATCGGACATTTGTCAGGACCAGTGAAGTGAATAAAAATGTTATTAGACCCCGGTGGTATGGGCGCGCTAAGGCCCACCCTAGCCTGTGGTATAAGTGTTAAAAGAGAAATATCAAAAAACACTTGTCTCAAGATTACGGTACATAGTAGTGGAACCGAGTTTATTCTGTCACACATAGACAAAGACAAACAGACAAGGCATAAAAAACAAAATATAATTAGATATATCAATATCTGTTGTCATGAAGATAAAAAACATGCTGCAGTGCTCTAAGAATGTGTTTTGTAACCATAACGGATCTAAAAGTGAACTGGATGACCCTGTGCGCATACAGGATAATATTAACCCTGTGAAGCTGCCGGGAAATCTGTCCCTGACAGACTCAGTTTGGTGGGGCAGTCATAGTGATATTTATGCCCAGTATAGTGCTACATGGAAATTGGTGTCTAAGATATATTGCCTCAGTGTTCATGGGCAAAGACATGAAGTACAGGTAAGTAAAGAAACATCCTTACAGAGAGTGCTAATCGTACAAGCACCATGGGTCTCAGGAGGGGGTGCAAGCAATCAGGAACACCCTGCAAAGAAAGGATAATCACATGCCAGAGTTGGCAACTGTATCAGCGGGACGAACAAGACTAAAAAACTGTACTTATCTTGTAGGCTTCGTACTCACGCCCTCAGTGCTAGGCACCGGTTCGGTACCTAGATGAATCCTCAAATAAACGGACCCCGAGGATTGGCGACTACCCCGTTTATGGGGTAAATATAGGAAGAAGGACTTGATTAGCGTTCCCGCCAGCTATCGTGAATGGTGGGCGTGGCGGGTGTAGCAGATACAACGTGTCTGCCGGTAGGCTGAAACCACGGTTACGTGATCGGGTGGAGAGCCAATCCTGTGGTCATATAAGAAACCGGAGCGTTACCCGGCTGACGTGTACTGCGTTTGACAAAGCAACCCTTGAGAAACAACGAGTAGCTCGGGACGAGCCACAATTAAGAAAAAAATATGAAACAAGGTGCGCTGAAAGCGCACGTTTTACAAAAGGACTGACGTTGTGGACAAGTAAGATCGTCATATTTGTAACAATGACGGTAAATTATGTTAAAAGTATAGGCTAGTCCCAGATGACACTACAGTAGCCATAGTTCTTAAAAAGATTAGTGACTTGTTCGAGGTGAAAAATCAGTGGACTATACAGTTGTATGACAGCTTGGATCAATATTGTCAGCCCTCATGTTGGGGAGGTGTGAGGAAATCCCAGAGAAAGTTATTTATTGCAGTACAACAGATAGTTATTTCAAAAAAAGGGGGAGGGAGGAAAGGAGGATAACACCTTGCCCTTAGGGTGCTTTTCTTCACAGAGGGAGACTATGGGAGTAACTCGTTGTTTCTCAGGGGTTGCTTTGACAACGCAGTACACATCAGCCGGGCAACGCTCCGGTTTCTTATGTGACCACAGGATTGGCTCTCCGCCCGATCACGTGACCGTGGCTTCAGCCTACCGGCGGACACGTTGTATCTTCTACACTCGCCACGTCCACCATTCACGATAGCTTGCGGACACGCTAATCGAGTCCTTCTTCCTATATTTACCCCAAACGTGGGGTAGACGCCAATCCTCGGGGTCCTGTTATTTGAGGATTCATCTAGGTACCGAACGGGTGCCTAGCACTGAGGGCATGAGTACGAAGCCTACGAGGTAAGCACAGTTTTTCGTATTGTTCATCCCGCTGATACAGTTGCCAACTCTGGCATGTGATTCTCCTTTCTTTGCAGGGTGTGCCTAATTGCTTGCACCCCCCTCCTGAGACCCATGGTGCTTGAACGATTAGCACTTTCTGTAAGGATGTTTCTTTACTTACCTGTACTTCATGTCTTTGCCCATGAACACTGAGGTAATATAGCTTAGACACCAATTTCCATGTAGCGCTATACTGGGCATAAATATCACTATGTACTGCCCCTTCTTTTTGACCACCAAACTGAGTCTGTCAGGGACAGATGTCCCAGCAGCTTCACAGGGTTAATATTATCCTATATGCGCACAGGGTCACCCAGTTCACATTTGGATCCGTTATGGTTACAAAACACATTCTTAGAGCACTGTAGCATGTTTTTTATCTGCATGACAACAGATATTGATATATCTAATTATATTTTGTTTTTTATGTCTTGTCTGTTTGTCTTTGTCTATGTGTGACAGAATAAACTCGATTCCACTCCTATTTACCGTAATCTTGAGACAAGTGTTTTTTGATATTTCTCTTTTAACACTTATGCCACAGGCTAGGGTGGGCCTTAGCGCGCCCATACCACTGGGGTCTAATAACATTTTTATTCTCTTCACTGGTCCTGACAAATGCCCGATATACCACTATCTTTGAGGCAGAAACATGTTGACCAACAACACAGGATAAATCTGGACTTGTAATTTTGGTCCTTTATCCCACACCACTGCTTTTACTTATGTCCAATTGGCAAAACTATTAAAATTACTTTCCTTGACACAATTGGCACATTTTAAAATCATTCTACACATCACACTTCACAAAAAAAACAGTTCCGCAGTAACCTGGCGTTGTAGCACACTAGGGTGGCACTCGGCCACTCCTGGTGGGGCCCAATGATGAAGCATGTCACCAACCAGGTTGGTGAGTGAGGGCCTTCCGAACAACCTAAAAGGTCTCCCTCACAGCCGACTGAGACTGTGAGTGCTATTACATGCGTGCTCTCTTCTCAAAGCCTTTTGACGATCCTTTGTTGTTTCTTTTAAAGTCTTCTGTTAACACGAAGGGTCAGATTGTAATATATAAGGGGCACGTGTTTCCAAAAGAGTGGAGCAAAACAGTTGCTTACTCTCTCCCAGAGGGTGGTACACTACCGCTCCCATCCATCTAGAGCCCTTCAAAGACTCTATCTGAAACACCAAAAGCTCTATAAATGATGTCAGAACTGTATCCAGTATTTTAATAAGGTGAGGGGGCCGGGTTGCTACTGCAAGCCCTCCACCCCGCTTGCCTACCCTATCTAGTCTTGTCACGATATAATCTTCAGGGAAAGCGACCGCTAGCACCGGAGTTGAATGGCTTTGAAGCAAGGTTTCAGTCAGCAGACATAAGTCTGGTTTTTCATCCTCCAGAAGGTCCCATAGCTCCCCGAATGTTTAGAGATTTACCTGCCGTTGATACACAACCCCTGGGATGATCCTCTCGGTGTTCGGTTTTGTGGCTGAGGTTGCTCCCCCCTTGACTGGTTCACCCCCTGTTCTCTTCATAGCTGAGGGGTTAAGAGATTATTTGCGGGCCCTGCATGGTCCCCCACCCACCCACAACTCGTACAGTAGCCCTCAAGGGCCACCCCCCTCCTGGCTGACAAACCTCCCTCGCATCTCTGCTCCATTCCCAGCAGTTGCTCTCTCGTACACCTAATTAAGGGTCTCTCTCCACAACAAACGGCCCCTCTGAGGCAGCCGTGGTGGACCGGAGAGTTGCCCAAGTTTTTAAAAACAGAAAAACAGCCCTGCGAACAAAGTAAGAACAATAAAAACAGGTGAGAGAATGCTGTGATTAAGAGGGAGAAAGATTGGCACTAGTCACCTGCTGTGCCTGCCGGCATGTCTGGAACACACATAATATATGCCATTTTCGTTTCCATTGCTCTTATAAATGTTACGAATATACAATTCAATCCCATATCAGATGGTTTAAGGCATGCTATCACCGCTTGCCTGCATGAGCGAATGTCCCGCTGTTTAAATGGTATCCTTAGCAATCTGCGTCGTAGGTCTAATAGAGCCGGGCATATGCAAATTAAATGGATGATGTTCTCTTCACCACGTTTTCACAATCTACAGGAAGTTGATGTTGTTTGGCTCAGCCATGGCATTGCATGCATGAGACCTGGAAGAATTCCACATTTTGCTCTTATGATTCTTCTTTTTTGTCACGGTGACCCACCACACTCTAAATAAGAAGACTGTGGTTTAAAGCATTTATATTCATTTATAATCATACAGGCATGTGACTGAGATACAAATCATTCTTTGTCCATTAACATTGATGTTTTTTTCATTAAGACATCGATGTTTTTTTTAAGGTTGCTGGAGTCAAAGGATTGTCCCGTAGTGAGCTGATTAACACGTCTCCTATTGCCTCAGTTAAATACTTCCATGCTGGTGAATTAGGATTTGTTTGAACTTCATGCCAAAGGGCTTGATCTAACTGGTTTTGAAATATTTGATTTTATACTTTTCCAGGTTTAATGTACGATCCCTTCCGTGCCATGATTTGGTTTAACAGACCGAATTCTAATTGTATCTGGGCTTGCGTTGCATTGCATGGTACATTAAACAGAGATCTAAATATTTTGGCAAAAATATTATTTAGTTTTATTGCATCTTTACCCCGCATCACCTCGCTCCCATGCAAGATAGTTGGTAAACGTTTTGTGGATATTATCTATACTAGTGGTTGATGGCTGAAACCTCCTAATAATCTCTTTATGGAACGAGTCTCGACCGTATGGTGGGTAGGGAAAAATGTGAAGGGTAAAACAAACCAAGAAAAATTATATTGTTGAAGGTAACGGTTTAGCTCAGATGTAGGAAGTCCGTCATCTTGGAAAATAAGTAAACATTGCGCATTAGTCAAAAGAATAATTAAACGAGCTGGGCTGCATCTATGTAAAAGGCTCATACTAGGTAGGTTACCTTGTAATTAGAGGAAATACATGCAGCAAAACCGGCGGTCTTGGATGACTTTAATCAGTTTTAATGCTGTATGTGGCGATGTCCTTGTAAAAGTCTCCACTGCTTCTTTATGCCTAGTTTTAACAGTCAATAAATGGCTCTGTACATTGGCAAGGAAATAATACAGTAATCTTCTCGAGCCAAAATGGCATATATGGATGTATGTATTCTTACTAGCAATGTAGGTCAGTATGAGCATTTTTGTTTTATTTAAACACATTTTATTAGGTTTTATTCAGTATATCCAATCAATGTAGCTCGGTATTGGCCCCACATTACAGAGTGCATCATTTCTAGATATCATGCATGTTTAATGAGGATAGCAATGTACTTGTATGGGACGTGAATCGCCTGCTATTTCAGTGTTCAGCACGTACTGTCTGGAACAATACAACTTAAACTATATAGGGGCGGGAAAGGGGAAGAGGTATGGTGGTAAGGGTAGGGTGGAAGTTCCTAGTGGCATCTAAGAGTGGGCATTGCCTCGGTTGTGAGCAGGAACGGTCGAAATATGGGAGCTAAGTGGGTGGGACTGACGTTACAGTCTGCAGGGGTGGTCTTAGTTAGTAAGTGGGAGTCTCGAAAGGGTGTTCTGGGTCCAAGGACTCAAACAGTGGGGGCAGATAGTGGGAACTGTCAGTGGGACCTCTCTCCTCTCCACATAGAGGTGGTGAAACGGCCCCTCACAGCAGGGGGTCGTAGTTAGAGACTAGATCTTTATGTGCATGGACTAGAGCGTCCCATAAGTCTGAGATGGGCAATCTCCAAAGTCCTCTCTTTTTCTCTCTGCAAAGTGATTTGCCCTAGGCGTGTGCCCAGTGTTGGCGGTCTCTATGCCAGGAGCACAAGTTGGGAGGGATCGCCGCCTTCCATCTACAAGTGATAGTGTGGAGCATTACCAGGAAGCCAAGGTCAGGGAACCTGGTGGTTAGTTTGGATCCTTCCAGCCTGGAGTAGTCCCCCACCCCAAGAGGATCAGTTAGGTAACCTCTGCCGATGCTTTGAGTTTTGTCGTGCGGTTAGAAGATGTTAAAACTTTACATCAGAGTGGCCAGATACTCTCTAAGAATTTAACAATTGAAAAAACTATGACTAGGGACGTATTAGTTCCTCAAATTCTCACTGCTACCCTGTATTGGTGGACACCAAGAGAGCGGCATAAGGGAATTATCCAGTGTCTTCTCAGCTTAGAGTATTTTAAATAAAAGAACAATATATGCTCTGTTGTTTCCTCGGTTTCCACACATGCAGGGTAGGAATTTGTACCCCCATGATTAGCTTTCCATTTACAGGTAACAGATCCTAAAGGTAAGGTGCCAAACCTAAATCTGATATATAGTGATATTCTGAATGGGGAAGTCAGTCTACTCAAGAAATGCGAGAAGTAGTCTGAGGATGTTCACCTCCTTGAGGAGGAAGAATCTGAGAGCTTGAGGGGTTATAAGCTCGCGTTTGCATGGAGAACAACAAATTACCGATGGAATTGTGAGTAAAATTTAATTCAATACAGTCCAGATTATCAGACAACGGTATGCTGGAAGTCGGTATAGTATCTGCACGAATAACACTTGTGCATTTCATCATGCTGCAGATCCAATGGATCGCTTTATTGATCAGGGAATCTTCATCTTCTCTGACTTGTGGCAAACGTTTTGGGACCTCCGTCATCAATATTATCTTGTTGGATGGATGACAATTTTGATTTAGGTGTGACAGGGAGTGCATTGGAATTAATGGCTCAGCTGTGGGGGTGAATGATGGAAGAACCAGGGGTGGAATAAGAGGGTAGCAAATGTGAACATACTATTTTGGTTACATGCCCCCTTCACCGCCTTGGTCCCTTCCCATTAGTGCACTGTTGGTAAGGGAATTGGGTGGAGTCATGGGCCAGAGCCTTTAATTTCTAGGGAGTTAAATAGGCTCTGTGTAGAAGACACATTTGTTAAGACTTAAAACGCACATTCCAAGGAAACTGTGAGGGGTATTGGAGCGCAACATGACATTACTTATCATTGAAGACTGTTTTGAGTTTATCCTCCCAATCTGCTCTAAGTGTATAGGGAGATATATGTGTGCCTCCAACTTCCTTTGTGCAGCCAGGTCTCCAATCTCTTCCTGTGTTCCATTGTGTATAATGGTTGCGTATGTTGGCTGCTCCTGTCAAGCTGTCCACCATGCCCGGCTCACTGCCAATCGTATACTACCATACATGAGGTACGCTCCAGCCGGGAGCTCAGTGCATCCAGTCAGAGCCTTAAAGACCATGAGGAGGACTTCTTGAAACAGGTCCCCCAGAGTCGACAAGCTGACAGCCTCCAAGTATGACAGGAGGAGAGCCATGTTGGGTGAGTTGACATACCTTTCAATGGAATGGCCGGGGCATATGAGGGCACAGTCTAAGTATCCATTAATGGAAGGGTGGCCCAGAATGCGACTTGGGCACAGATCGCTCGAGTCCTGAGATATGTTGACACTCAGGTATTTAGAATGAGGTGCCCATTGAATGGGATCTGCCCCAAGTAAAAGAAGGTGCAGGGCTACCTGCACCTTCTTTCACCTGTTGTAGTGGAAAAATAAGTCTTCATTGGGTTCACCCTAAACACTGACAAAGGGTAAAACTCAGCCAGTAGGCGGGCACGGGGCTCAAAATCCATGCAGATAGACCATATATAGAGCAACATATTCTCTCCAAAGAGAGAAACTGTTTCCCAAGGATATTCCCCAATGTCCTCCAGCCATACACAGCTTTCTAGCCAATGGTTATGTCAGCATGATTGTTAATGCAAAAACGAAAGAAATTGGTCAAGGCAGTCATTGTCTATTAGTGATGAAGAGAGAGAAAAGACTTTGGTCTTGGTGTGTCAAAATTATGAAATGCACTTGTGTGTACACGATGGTAATGTATGCCAACGTAGTGCTGTTTTTGAAATAGTAGGAATAAATTGGCCAAAATAGTCTCTCTGCACTTCTTGGTGTACACGGTGGAAGGACAACATTAAGTTGAGGTTGTTATGATTGAAAATAGTCAAAGGACTAAGGGCCTCATTTATGGCATTTTGGCGTAGGGGAGTGCAGCAAGGCTTCTTGCTGCGCTGCCCTATTCCAAAGTGAAAGGGCAGGAATACATCGTATTTAAGCAATACAGTGCACTCATGTCCTTTCTGCCTGCGTAGGTGCGATTTTGGCAGCCTAACGTCAACGTAGGCACCCTTGCATCATGTTGCAAGGGTGCCTCTGTTGCGGGCACAATTGTTTGTGTTAGAAATGGGATTTCCGGTTGGCTGAGGCTTGGGCCAAAGCCAGGCAGAAACCACCACTCTAGTCAGAGCAAGGGAATTACACGCCAAAGATAACTCCTGCTCACCCTCTAGGTAACGTGACATGAGCAGTAAGGCTTATCTCGGAGGCAATGTAGGTTAAGTGTTTGTGCACGCACCCAGCAACAACACCCAAGGCCCACCACAAAGGAACCTCCACGCAAGGTTATATATAAAAATAGCCTTTGTATTGTACCAAACACATTAGATAAAAACACACTTTACAATGTGCCAACAGGCACGGGCAGAATTTACAGGGGATGTATGTACAGGACAGGGCCACATGGACCACTGTCAGGAGTAGGCACTTTTAGAAATAGAATACTTGGTAGAATTACACTTTGGACATAGCGCTTGTAGCACAAAAATAGAAAATAGAGCACACAACCAGTAATCACTGGTAAAAGGTAAGTACCACCTACGCAACCCTAACCACCTTAGGAAAATATTACACAGGGAACCAGGACCTCACTAGCAACACCTGTACTAGGAAGAACAACCACCTAAGTATCACTATACATATAGGGATATAGGCATGAAAACATTACACATGATGCATCACAACACATTCAGAGGTGTAGGGAAAAACACATGATGCATAAACATACATTCAGCGGTGTAGGGAAAAGCACATGATGCATAAAAACACATTCAAAGGTGCAGCAAAGTACAATTGCGCAGAAATCACATAAGCCACAACCTGTGACTGTCCCCAGGCCAACTGACCTCTCTGAGGCTAGGACGCCCTCTGTCCCAAATGTCAAGGGTAGGCTGTGCAGGCAGCAAAGCAAGAATGCAGGGCATAAACGGAGCATCTGCCCACTAAGTGCTGGGCAGCTGGAGAACTGAGCCTGGCACCAGCGTGCCTCCTGGCTCTCTTCTGGGACTCTGACCAACAATGCCCAAGGACACGTGGGAGCCTGGCAGGCTCTGACCACCAAAGCACTCCGGTCCCGTGAGCCTCGCTGGGCTCAAGAAACAAAATGGGGGGGGGCAAGGTGGGAGCGACTCCCTGCCTTCCGGGGCCGCTCTACCAGTAAGGAAAATGCCCCCTTGGAGCTTCTCAGGGCTCGTTGAGCGAAAGGTGGGAGCGGCCCGCTACATTCGGGGCCGCTCTACAAATGCGGAAAAATGCCCCCTCGAGCCTCGTGGGCTCTGATTCACAAATGTCCCTCAAAGTCCGTGGGAGCGGCCCGCTGCCAACCGGGGCCGCTCAAAATGAAAAGAAACTGCCCCTGACGTCAGAAGAGCCTCGACAGGCTCTAAACAGATATCCTTGCGCTGGAGGGGAGGGGCGGGCACCGGGGAAGTGCCCCAACGCCCTCTTTTCCCCAGCACTGGTCCAAGGATCCCCCACTCACCGGTGACTGCGGGGTTCCTCTGGCGCTGCTCCGGTCTGCGGGTCTCTCTTGCTGCGGCGACCGGACTCTCCGTGGTGTGGCGGGTGGGGCGCCTCCTCTCCGGGGCCTCGCTCTCCTTTTGGCCACACCTCAGCTGAGATACTCCGGGCAGTGCAGGAGTGCTGGGTAGGCTCCCGCTGCCTCCTGCTCGTCACTTCTGCTTCCGGGTTACTGGGGCACTACCGGGTCATCACGGGCAGCCCGGAGGGGGGTAGAAAGAGAAGCGGAGTCTGCGGCAATCCGGGGTGGGCACCTGGTAGGTGCAGGGATAAAACTGGGTGAGCTCCCGTATCTAGTAATATATATATATGGGCATAATGCAGGGTAGGCTCCTGCAAAGAAGTCAAGGGCAAATAAAGAGACAGCGCTTCCCAGGCGCTTGGGCAGGCAAAAGGGCTTGTGGCTAAAGGGGATCAGTCCTCAGGGGAGAGATGAGCCCAAGGGTCTCCAAAGATAAGAAGGGCATCCAGGGGCAAAGCAGGGCAGAAGGGTCCCCATAGTTCCTCCAGTAATCCAGGACATCAGCAGTCCAGGGGCTGGGCAGGGCTCAGGGAGGCAAACCTTCCCCTGGGCCCCAGCAGCAGCACGCCCCTGGCAGATTCAAGTAGGCACACAAGAACATTTTAAAAGAGGTCACAGCCTCTTTTTATACTGTGAATCCCTTTATCTCAGGGTGCAGGGTTGGGGAAAAACAGTCGCAGCTGGTTTTGGAGCACTTTGTTTACCTCAGCCACCCTTTCCATTCACTAGGCAGGCTAGGGTCATTAGACGCACCACAGGGGGCGGATCCAGCATTGTGTAGGGAAAGCCCAGCCCTATTCATGTCCCAGGTGTACTCCTCCCTCACATCACTCAGGCTAATCTCAACACTCACCACCGGGGGAGACCCATCATGACTCATGGAGCCAGGCTCACCAGCCAGCTCCAGCCAATCACAAGCCAGACACAAATTACACAAACATGCCAACTTCTAGAAGTGGCATTTCCACACTAGACACAATCACGCTGCACACATCATTGTGCAGCATTTAATCACACGAGTCCGCAAATACCAAACTCGAGCTTGCACTCCCCCCGCATCAGGAACTACCAGGGACACGTACATTCCCCATGCATCCTATGGGAGGGCAGGCCAAAGTCACCACACGCACTCAGAGTGCGCACCCACTGGGACACAGTGAAAGTGCACAGAAGCCAACAATCACTACCACTAGGTCACCTTAACAAGCAAAAAGTTTAGGGGTGAACCTGCCAGAAGGGCCAAGTCCAACAGTTTGTGTGCAGTAAGGCGCACCTTCCTGCATAAAAACAATCCTACAATGCGTTTTCCTCTTTTTATGTGTGCTGCAGAATGCATCACAAACGTAAAAAGGAAAAAACGAGAAGTAATTAACATATTACTTCTCGTTATCTTCCCTTTTGGAGGTGTACAGATTTGATGCTTCCCGCGGTTTACATCACTTTTTAGATCAGGGGAAGAGTCAAATTCCATGGATGTTGCTTGGGAAAATTCACTTCAACCATCACGGAATGCCTGCCTCCCGGGCACAGTGTAAGGGTTAGCAGAGATTTGCGCTGTGTCGACTTACTCATGACTTGTGAGGCCACTCAAACCTTGCAGGGTGGCTTTGCGTGGCTTCATAAATCGTAATGAGAGCCCTGTGTGATGCATGTACCACTTTAAGTGGCGCAAAAGTGACGCAAGGCTCTCATAAATAAGCCCCTAAGTAAGAAAGACTATTATGCTTGGATTCTGGTAAGTGAACCACGTGTATAAATCATTTCTGGATGTGAAAGGGATCCAGCGGTTTACCAACAACAGATACTCTACTACCATATTCTCACCTGGGCCCATCAGACACACAATAGAGTAAAACAGCTGGGTGTCAAGTTTATATGTTTTAAAAATATTCAGGATTAGTCTAGAAAACCATCACAACCGTTCAAAGATAAAAAAGTTATTTCCTCTGGTGGATGGACCATTAGTTGAACTAATTGATGGTGATAATGACATAAAGCTAACTTACTTATACTTTAAATTGAAATAACCATAGACTCCTTTAGCGTTTTAAATTTGTATCTAAACTTCGAGCATGAGAAAAAACTTCAAAAATACAATACAGATATCCTCATAGGAGAGAAAATTCAATTAATCATCAACACATACTTCGAACACTTGCAATGACTTGTGCTCAGAAAGGGAGAGGACAGAAATTAAAGATTATCTGCAAATATCATGAAAAACAAAATTACAAAGAATGGTGTGAAGAGCAACCGCCTGGCCAAAGGGATGGTAAGGGTCCCCTGGGATAGATCAGGCTACAAAGACTTCAGGACAGGTTTCAGGACAGTATAGTTACCTCTCTAACACCGACGATTGCGCCACACCCCTCTCCGACACTCTCTTCCTCCTCAAGATTCTTCTGCAAGTCTTCTTCTAACCCAATTAAATTGGGAAAGTAAGTTCTGTTTCAGATTCTGCATTCGATACTTAATCAGCATCTCACAGCATCCCTCCCAGCCTTAGCATCACCTGCTACACCGACAGCATCTCTCCACTGCAGCATTCAGCAAATCTTCATTTCCTTCTTCTTCTTCACTAACAAAAGTTACCTCAATAATACCTTTCGTTCAGGATTGTTCCACCCATTATTGTTTCAATATCGAAAAATTCAAAATCTAATTGGTCCGGCAAGGGGAGGACGAACATCACACCATGCTTACATGACATCAATTTCTATTAACTTATTGTTCGCAAACCCATCCCCTTAATTTTTATTCATGTTTTATTTTCCGACCCCCATTCACATTTCATCTGCAACAAATGTTTTAAATTGAACATGTAGACTTATTCATTTAGATTTTTCACTGTCGGTTCTCAGACATACTGCGACCTTGTCCTCTTCCCTACCCACATGTCATTCTTCCAGGCAGACTTTCAGTTGTCATGCGCAAAACCCACATGACTCAGCTCAGTTCAGACATACTCGAGAGGCCCAAATGAGCACTAGTGATAAAGTCAAAAGACAAATATTTGTTTAAAGAATAAAGTGGTCACACTATATACCACCCACCTCTACTCTATTCCCTTTTACTCATTATTACCTTCCCTGCATCAGCGTTAGTAAAATAGCTCAATTTCGGTTCAGCCAAACAGGTGCTATTCACGTGAGTCTTCATGACTCCATTTTAGTGCCTTCTGCTCATGCACAAGAATTTTCCTCCAAGCATTAGAACGTCATACTATGTAGATGCAGTTGACGCATGCGCAGTAAAGATTCCCTGTTATGCCCTCCCCTCCGCTGACTACATCCTCCCGGGGGACCTCAACTTCCACCTGGAGAACAACAACGACCGCAACACCAGCACCCTGCTCGACAACCTCGCCAATCTTGGACTCAAGCAGCTGGTGTCCACCCCCACCCACCTCGCCGGACACACACTCGACGCCGTCTTCTCATCCAGCACAGACATCGCCTTCAGCCACGCCACAGAACTTCAATGGACGGACCACAGATGTGTCCACTTCACCTTCAAAAGAACGACGATCCACCACCACCAGCAACAGGCTGCCCGCAGAAGCTGGAACAAGATCACAGCCGACCAGCTCGCCACCTCCCTGAGCCAGCACCCTCCTGCCAGCTCAGCGAATGCCAGCCAGGCCGCCGACAACCTCACGAAGTGGATCAGCAACTGCGCGGACGAACTCGCCCCGCTGAGGACCCCGCCCAGCAGACCCGGCAGCAAGAAAGCCCCATGGTTCACCGACGAACTCAAGAGCTCCAAGAAGATCTGCCGAGCCCTCGAGAAAGTCTGGAGAAAGGAACCAACACCGGACAACATGACCACCTTAAAGCTCGCCACCCGGAAGCACCACCAGCTGATCCGCGCCGCCAAGAAAACTGCATTCAAGGACCGGCTGGACAACAACGCACACAACTGCAAGGAACTCTTCAACATCGTGAAAGAGCTCTCCAACCCCAACGCCGGAAACAACGACATCACCCCATCGCAAGACCTCTGCAACTCCCTCGCCTCCTACTTCCACAACAAGATCGCGGACATACACAACAGCTTCAGCACTCAACCAACGCACACCACGACCGAACCACCGCCCCCCACCACCACCCTCCGCGCCTGGACGCCGATCAGCACCGAAGACACCGTCCGCACGATGAACTCCATCCACTCCGGATCTCCGACCGACCCCTGCCCTCACCATGTCTTCAACAAGGCCGACGCTGTCATCGCACCCCACCTGCGGGACATTATCAACACCTCCTTCGACACCGCCACCTTCCCGGAGAGCTGGAAGCACGCCGAACTCAGCGCTCTACTCAAGAAACCCACAGCGGACCCCACCGAACTCAAGAACTACCGCCCCATCTCGCTCCTCCCGTTTCCAGCCAAAGTCATCGAGAAGACCGTCAACAAGCAGCTGGCCGCCTTCCTCGAGACGAATGGATCCCTCGACCCCTCACAGTCTGGCTTCCGAGCCAACCACAGCACCGAGACCGCCCTCATCGCCGCCACCGACGACATCCGAGCCCTGATGGACAACGGAGACACAGCAGCCCTCATCCTCCTAGACCTCTCCGCGGCATTCGACACTGTCTGCCACCGCACCCTAGTGCAGCGCCTCAGCAACGTCGGAATCCAGGAGAAGGCACTGGAATGGATCATCTCCTTCCTCGACGGAAGAACACAGAGAGTCCGCCTACTACCGTACAAGTCAGAGGCCACCGAAGCCATCTGCGGCGTCCCTCAAGGATCCTCGCTGAGCCCCACCCTCTTCAACGTCTACATGAGCCCCCTCGCGGCCATCGCACGCCAACACAACCTCAACATAATCTCCTACGCCGACGACACCCAGCTGATCCTCTCCCTGACCAACGACCCCGCCGCCGCCAGAGCCAACCTTCACGAAGGAATGAAAGAGGTAGCCGAGTGGATGTCGACCAGCCGCCTGAAGCTGAACTCGGACAAGACGGAAGTCCTCATCCTGGGCTCCTCGCCCTCCGCCTGGGACGACTCCTGGTGGCCCCCCGCCCTGGGCACCGCACCCAAACCAACAGACCACGCACGCAACCTGGGCTTCATCCTGGACTCCTCCCTCTCCATGACCAGACAAGTCAACGCCGTCTCCTCGTCATGCTTCAACATCCTACGCATGCTATGGAAGATCTTCTGGTGGATCCCCACCGAGACCAGGAAGACCGTCACCCAGGCCCTCGTCACCAGCCGACTGGACTACGGCAACGCCCTCTACGCTGGTACCACCGCCAAGCTCCAGAAGAGACTCCAGCGGATCCAGAACGCCTCAGCCAGACTCATCCTCAACATCCCACGAACCAGCCACATCTCCGGACATCTGAGAGACCTGCATTGGCTCCCCGTCAACAAAAGAATCACCTTCCGCCTCCTCACCCACGCACACAAAGCCCTACACGACCAAGGCCCGAGCTACCTCAACAACCGATTCAACTTCTACGCTCCCAAACGCCACCTCCGATCAGCCAACCACGCCCTCGCCGCCGTCCCCCGCATCCGAAGAGCGACAACAGGAGGAAGGTCCTTATCCTACCTGGCCGCCAAGACCTGGAACTCCCTCCCGACTGACCTGCGCCTGACCCAAGACCACCTCTCCTTCAGGAAGAAGCTGAAGACCTGGCTGTTCGAGCAGTAACGGCCCCCCCCCCACCCCCCAGCGCCTTGAGACCCTACGGGTAAGTAGTGCGCTCTATAAATGTCTTTGATTGATTGATTGATTGATTGATTGTTAGAGCGGCTTTAGTAATTCGTTCGAGTTGGTTAACGTTAGCAAACACATATGCAGGCTTCACTAATTCATGTATTTATGTGGTGCGTGTTAGTTTTACACAAAACAAACGTAATAATTGATTAGTAAGTTAAAGGAGCAGATTGTGTACGAGCATGTTTTTACTATGAGTCTTTGCTCCATCAATCACATCTCTTATGGCATTTATAGCCATCACAAGATTTCCCCTCCCAAACCAGATACCAACTTTAGCATTCTAATTCTCCTCCTTTGCTTTCTCGTTTTAATCTTTATTTTTAAAATCTCTCATTTTCTTATAGATTCTCCCTTTCATTTCCTCCATCTGAATTTCATCATATTCCCTCTTCCTTTTCCTTACTTTTCCATTAATTTCATATTTCCTTCTTCTTCCCTCGTTTCTGTAACATTTACACCAAATCATTCCTGTTAAAACTATTATTATTATTCCTACTACTGGAAGAATTATTTGACCTAAAATACTTTCCCCTAAATCAGAAAACCAAGTACCTATTGAAGAAATACTTTTTGTTAGTCTCTCCCATACACTCACAACCTCCAGTGGTGTCACAATTTTGTGTAATCTTGTAATATTCTTAATATACCCTCTAATTTCTTGACTCTTATCAGGTATGTAAGTACAACAATGTTGCACTTTCAACATTCTACAGACTCCGCCCTCTTTTGCTAATAAGATATCCAGCGCAAGTCTATTTTGCAAAACCATAGATCAAATTGCAACCATCTCTTTATTAATCAGCAAGAAACCCCCAGCAGTATCCCTTGACAGACGATCAAATTCTGTGTGAATTCAGGATGTCTCAATCAAAGTAACAAAAGTAGGAGTGACCCTTCTTTTTCAGGAGTGTCCCTTCCTTTTCAGGAATGAAAAAGAATGAAGAAGAACACACGCTTAAAGAAAAAAATATTTCTTTTTTAAGAAACCCCTCACTCACCAACCTGGTTGGTGACATGCTTCATTGTCGGGGTCCACCTGAGCGACCGAGTGCCACTCAGGTGTGCTTCGACGCCTGCAATTGCAGCGGAGCTGGGTTTTTTTGTGTGTGTTTGGGAATAGTGATATGTCGTTAAAAATGTGTGCTACATGTACTCACTAATAGATTTTATTCTTGAGCCATGCGACACTATTAAAAGCAAAGGTGGATACTTTCACTGGTATAGTTATGATCAGTAAGTATCATATTTTAAGTGAGCAGAATGGTCAACATGTTTCAACCTGTATCATTATTTGTAGGTTTTCGTCAGGACCGGGTGAGGTGAGTCGGACGGTCTGCGCACGGTAAGGCGCATCCAACCCTGGCTCAACTAAGAGCTAGACCGTTTGCTTATGGTTTGGCGCGCTTATAGCCTTCCGAGTAAGGAAAAAGGATAGGGAAGGCTTTATGGCCTTCCATTTGGCAGCCAGCATGCGTTAATCAGGTAGGTCGTCAGGTGACCTCACCATATGGATCAGCGTCACTTTGGGGTGCCAGGTCAAACAGCTATCCTCTAATTCCCCAGATATCCTTGGCCTTGAAATCCTTGTACCTAGCAGGAATGACACATCTTTTTAACATTACCTGCAGGAGTGTTTTCAGGTCTACCGAGTCCCCTGTTATTCACAAACTGAATGATATCATCAATAATAACTTGAAAGAAGAGATTGCCAAAATAGTAGCTGGGGACTTTAATGTGTGATTTGAACCAAACACTCTGCAAAAGGGCCTGGCCAACAAAGAAGACAAACATTGGGGTATTCCCCAAATTTTGGTCCCATGCCTTAAAACAGTTCCTAAAATAGCCTGGCAACTAACTGATTTTAGCATATGCAACCCACTAAGAACATGTAATGGCAGAACCAAATCATGTCTGAAGAGACACCCGACATTCACCAGAAACAAGTATACAAGCCACATTGACTCTCTCTTTGTGTCCCTCCAGTACTGGGTTACATCATAGACATGGAAGTACTTCGCAGGATAGAAATCAATCACTTACCCCTTTTTCTAACCCTTGATGGCATAGCAAGTAGGTTTGAAAGGGATAAGAGAACACTGTGTGGTGAGCTTGTGTGGTGAGCTTGCAGTGAGTAATAACCATAGATCGGTTAAGTGGAGAAGTATTGTGTATAATGAGGCCCTTACAGCCCCACATTGACATTTCTAGCTGGTCCAGGGCTATCCCCTGCAGAAACTATGGGTGTCCATGTTGAATGGGTTAAGGAGCTACAAATTCAGTTTTTTACCAAGCCCATACCCACAAAGAAACCATCTAGGTCTATAGACACCACCTGGTATAATAAAGAATCTATAGTGGCACAAACCCATCTCCTAGGTGCCCTTAAGGGAGGTTGTTATCACAAGGTTAAGATCGCCAGATTGAATTACAAGCAAAGCGAAAGAATTGCAGAAAATGATTAGGACACAGCAATCTGGAATGGCCTACTAGCAGCTCTTCGAATGGGGAATCAAAAGGATTCCTGGTGTGTAATCTCTTATGGTGCTAAGTCAGCCAAGATAAAACCAGGCACCCATATTCTTCCGCATGATTGGGTGATTCACTTCAAAACCCTATATAGTGGCTCTCACTCTTCTTCAAATCGTGGGTCCCTAAACAGAACAGGACAACCACAAACCACTAAGGTGAACCTACCCCCTCCCAAAACAGATTCATACTATGAGGCTGGGCTTTCCTTTAGTGACTCAGAGGTCACATCTGGTATAATCTTTCAGAATCCAGGGAAGGCCCCAGGGTTGGACCCAATTCCAGCAGATCTCTTTATTGCAGAACAAGTCATTTGGGCTCCATATCTCACTTGCATCTTTAATGTTGTCCCGGCAGGAGCAGATATCCCCAAGTCATGAAAGGGGGCAAAGATTTTCCCTATTCACAAAAAAGGGACAAAACTGGGCCCTGCAAAATACTGGCGATCAGTTTCATTAACTCTAGCTTTTCACCCCAAGACCACCACAGTTGACCAGGTATTCAGGTTCCAGTTGGTAAGGCGGAAAAAGGTGGATTTGGGTAATGGCAGTCTATATGCCGCATTTGTAGATCTTAAAGCGGCTTTTGATATGGTTCCCAGGGATAGATTGTGGAGAACCCTTAGCGATAGGGTGATCCCAGAGCCCCTCCTTACCATCATTACACGTTTCTACTGCAATAACTTTGCTCAGGTCAAATTGGTACAAAAGGGGGGGGGGTCAAATTGGGGCCAAATGGAGAATTAACTGGCCCATTTGGGGGTCCAAAAAGGAGTTTGACAGGGTTGTGTACTTGCACCCACACTATTCCTGTTGTTCATAAATGGATGCATTCACTACCTACAGCCCTGGGACCATGACTCCCCAGTTCTTGGGGGGTCCAAGATTCCAGCTCTGCTATTCGCAGACAACATGCTACTAATTTCAAAGACCCCTAAGGGCCCAGAGACCCTTTTGCACAAGTTTAGTCTCTTCTGCTCAGATCACCCTTGAAATTGCATTTGCAATTTGCAGGTACCTATTACAATCCCATTCATTCCTATGGAAGCCATTCCTTATTTGCGACTCTCAATTTGTGAGTCATAAATAAGGAATGTGTAGGAAGCGCAATTTTATTTGCGAATCCTACAAACATTGCATTTTGTGAGTCCATAATAGCGAATCGATAAAATTTGCTATTATGGACTCGCAAAATACAATGTTGATTCATCTGGCCCTCTATTCCTAAGAGTGGAAATTCTTCTTCATACTCCTAACTTGGCTGGGAATGAGTTAAATCTTCAGACAGCAAATTTAACTCCTATATGCTTTACCTAATGCTAGAGTTAAAGTAAACAGACTAATATCCGAACCCATCACAATCTTGCGGGGCACCCATAAGGGGTGCCCACTATCCCCCTACTGTTTGCCATCGCTACAGAGCCCATTCTGGCCTATGGGGACAGGTAGCCTTGCAATAGTGAAAAACAAAAAATTGGCTGCAATTCACCATCAGGACATGCTACACACACCAGGACATGTCCTACGTTTTACTTCCAATGCACCCTGCCCTTGGGCCTACCTTAGAGGTAGCTAACATCTAGAAAAGGGAAGGTTTAGGGACTGGTAAATGGGTGCTCTTACCAAGTCGACATGGCAGTACTAGACTGCACACATGCTCTGCAATGACAGGCCTGAAACACACTTCAAAAGCTGCTTCTGTGGGTAGCACAATCAGTGCCGCAAGCCCACTAGTTTTTTTAAAAACCAAAACAAGGTTTGGGCTCTATGCAGTAAGGTCAAGCCTCACTAAACTTATATGAAAAAACAAATACCAGTACTGCACTTCAATTGCGGAACAATTATATGGACATAATGAGTTAAATCACTATATCACCAAGACTTATTTTTCTGTCTGAATTGAATCTTTGTTCTATAGTAACAACTGTCTTTGGACAAAGCTTGGACGCGGTTCCTTGTGGTGAAGCTTATAGTGCCTTTTTTCTTCCGGTAAATTACATTCACGGACTATGGACTATGGGCAGTTTCTTTTTCTGAGAGCCTATGGGAGTGGCTAGGACAGCCTGTACAGTTCGGAGATTTCGTTCAGGCCTTAACGAAATCTCTGAACTGTACAGGCTGTCCTTCACCACAAGGAACCGGGTCCAAGCTTTGTCCAAAGACAGTTGTTACTATAGAACTTTCTTCCACCTGAAAGGAAAAATAGATGGGAACCACTAATAAATAAATCAAAAATCAAAAATCAATGGACATCTTTTATTTTCTTAGGAAAGTGGTGGTTTAATTCATAGACATACGACCGAAATGTTACTTCATTTTGGAGCACGGTTACTTTCACGTGGATAGAATAGGTTGGGCATAAAACATTTCAACTCCCAGGAATGATTGATAAAGGAGAAACCAGCGATTTTTTTATTATGCACCCACATTTTCGAAAATAAAGAACAAATAACCTGTCACAAGCCAGGTTGAGCGGTGTGACTCGAATCCGAAAATAAGTTAGCCGGGATGCCACAATCGAACATCTACGGCATGCTTAATGTCGAAAGCAATACACAGGCACATTCCAAATTACAATTCCCATGCAGCAATTGATAGATGCACGCAGCGCTTTGCAGTGACGTCATGCACGCCCACAATTTATCTACACAGGAAGATAAGATGACTAACAAGCCACAACAGTCGATACTGCAGGGTGGATGTGCCAAAACACTACGGTAAGAAAGATACCGGACCACCGCTCGTAAATTAATCCTCCTCACAACTCTTAGGCTTGCTTTTCAAGCCGCTTTACACTTGCCTTTACAGCCGTGCAGAAATGAGCTCCGGTAACAAATGTCAACAATTTTATTTCTAGGCACAAAGTCTCTAAACTGACGGTCCAAAATAAAAAAGACGGCAAGAGTTTGCTACACCTTGCACAACTTCGGGTCTCCACCTGCAAGTAAGTTCCTTCTATTAGTTAAATCAATCGCTACCTTTTAACAGGTTCAAAATAGAAACAACTGACACCCTCCCCTATTGCGCATTACAGGGGACCAATACCCACCTCTAACACCATCTTTTGAAGGTACGAATAAGCCATATAAGGGAGTATGATTGGTATATGCATTGATGTCTGGCGACGGGTTGGAAAAGTCAGAAGCTGTTTCATAGTGGTAACTAAGGTTCTTGTATATTCTTTCAGAGTTCTTTATGATTCTCCTACCGACACACGGTAGAGGTAAGACAACATAGTCTTTACATAAGCGAAAAGAGAGTAAGAGGTTTTCTAGTAGCTGACCTAAAAACCTGATCCCTCTTCCCCCCTCTTTTACAGCTACATGGTCCTGATGAGAACTCCCCCTAAATGAGGGAGTTCGAAACGCGTAAACCGGCCCTTCATACAGCCTTAGGAATCTTCAAATTACATCCAAACTAATAACTTAAAAAAGTTATCCCAAGGCTGTTACAAATTGAAAAATTCTGTTGTATAATTTTCTGTAAAAAATTTATATTGTGTACAGATCAATGTGAAAAGAAAGTATGGTTGATTTAAATGTGTTTGAGTGAACGTTTGTATGTAGTGACTGAGAGTATGAGAGAATATATTTTGGTTTTGTAGGTTGTGACATAGTGCAAACGTCAATGTATATAATTTTTAAAATGTTATAAAAAAGAAAAAATGTTGTTTGCAAAATAAGAATAAAAAACAAAGATTCAATTCAGACAGAAAAAGAAGTCTTGGTGATATAGTGATTTAACTTATTATGTCCATATAATTGTTCTGCAATTGAAGTGCAGTACTGGCAAGCCCACTAGTAGCATTTGATCTACAGGCCCTTGGCACACATGTTGCACTATAGTAGGGTCTGACAAGTAAATCAAATAAACCAATCATGGAGTCACTAATCCATTACAACAATTTACAATAGGAAGCACTTGCACTGTAGCACTGAATAGCAGTGGCACAGTGCCCAAAGCATCTAAACCAGCAAAACATATCAATCACAGAGGAGACATCAGCAAAAAATGGAAGGGAGACTCACGCCAATGGTACCAGGTCTAACAGATTCACACTATGTCGTCCCTAAGTATATTCGCTCTAATTAAAAATAATGCTTTCAAATGCGCCAGTCTAAAGATTAAAATCAAACATGCAGAGTGAGATATACAATGGTGTTACTAATGTGTGGTCCTGTCCCTGGTCGGAGCCTCTTCCTGTGCCAGACTGGATAGTTCATGGCAGTATGCAGGAGTAGAGGACAGTTACATAATATGATATATCTGGCTTGCAGTTGCACCTCAGCAGTCTCGGCAAAAGGGTCGAGATTCAGACAGCATTAATAGTAGCTGCTGCTTTTAGTGTCAGAGATCAGTGCTGAAGTCATAGTTAGGTACACAAACATATCCAGATCTCAACAAAGCGCACCGTCCACTCCTACCTGTGTCCCCAAACAGCAGCAGTAGCAATGCTGGTGCAGGTCCCCCCCGGAACCCTGCCGGCAACTCAAGTCACACGCTTCAGCAATGGCTGACGAGGCACAGGTCCAACGCCCTGTCTTCAGTTTGGCTCCACTCTGCAGTCTGGGCTTTCAGCTGCCTTTTTCCTACATGTGTAGGTTGTCTCTGTCTCAGGCAGAGTGCATGGCTAGACCATCATGATGCCTCTCGTGCCATATTATGTGCTCATCATGTGTAGGTAAGGGGCTTGCACCAGGAAACTCCACTATGCTGGTGAGTGACAGTGTTTTTTTGCTGAATTCTGCACTCCAAGTGGGGCACGGAGTAGCCAAACTCTACTAACTCCACCAGTGGAGCTAAGTTTTCTTCTCACCCCTAGTTTTAATGTAGTGTGAGTGAATGAAGAAGAGGGAAAATGGTTCTAAGTAGGTGTGTGAGTGGTGGTATGGGTCACTGATTGAGTTTGTGAGTGTTTTACTGGGTGAGTGAGTAGGTGTTTGACTGGCTGCGTGGGCTAGTGAGTAGGAGTGTCACAGGCATGATGGGGGTGTGAGTGTGTGACTGGGTATGTAAATGGCTGTGTAAGTTGTAAGATAGGTATATGAGTCACTGCATGAGTGGTTGAATGGGTGTGCGAATAGCTCTGTGGGTATATGAGTAGGGGTGTGACTAATTGTGTTGGTGTAGGTGTGTCAGTGTCTTTGTGACTACCTGTGTGGGTGTGTGAGTAGTTGTTTGGGTATGTGAGTGGGTGTGTGAGTGTCTGCGTGGGTCTGTGAGAAGGTGTGTGAGTGTCTGTTTGGATCTGTGAGTGGGAATGTGAGTGAGTGTGTGGGTCTGTAAGTTTGTGTGTAAGCAGGTCTATGAGTGGGTATGTGAATGGATCTGTGGGGTCTGTGAGTGTGTCTCTGAATACCTCTGTGGGTCTGTTTATGGGCGTGTGCCTACTTGCATGAGTCTGTGAGTGGGTGTGTGAGTGGCTACATGGGTATATTTTTTAGGAAAAATATGTAGGTATGTTTAAATGTTTTTAATTCATTTTTTGAGGTCTGCAGTTCTACCATGGTTCCGCAAGACATGCTAGTCTTTCAGAACTCCATGTATTTCTAATCTGATTATGTGATTGGAATGCACCTGCAACTTCGGAACCATGGATTGGGTGAAAATATTTAAAAATAGTTCTTCCAATATACAACACAATTTTGGTTTTAGTCAATAGAGTAGACATATTGAAAGTGTTCAATTGATGACAATATATTTCTTTTTAAGTATAACTCCCTCGAATTACTGTTTTTATGGCACCACAAATCTGTTGATGGGCACCTAGGATTTGCAGGAATGCCCTGTAAAAACACCTCATTTGATTGGAAACAGAAGGACCACACCTCTTTTTCTATTATTCCCCATCTAAAACTTGGTACCTGTATTATGAAAGCGAAAGCAGCACATAACTTGGATCATCTGCTGTTTTCTACCTATTTCTAGGCCAGGGCGGTAAATTCCGTTCCACTCGCGGAATTTGGGTAATTTTGTGTTACATGGAGAATGCGAAATTGCCCAAAATTCTGCGTTCTGCGACTTCGCAAAATGTTTGCTTGTTCTTGTTCTCAAAATGCTTGTTTGTGAGATATTTCCCCCGAGCACATAAACAGCGATTGTGAACAGTAAAAAAGCATCGCAAACAAGCAATTCAGCGTGTTTGCGGAATTTCTGCTTCTTCGCTGAGATGTTTTACAGTTTCGCGGAGATTTGCGTAACACGATTACGCAAATTATTGCCCACCCCTACCTATTTCATCACTGAAAACAGTTTGCAATGGCTACAGCATCAGCAGTTGCTCTTTTAGAAGATCCTGTTGTTGTAGAAGAGGAGGAAGAGGATGATCAACATGCACCACCATTGAGGAAGGAAAGTGGCGTCTGGCAATATTTCAGTATAACACTAGGTGAAAAAAAAGTTTCTGCAAAATTTCCAAATTTAACATCTTTGGCAAAGAACTTTTGCATGGAACAAATAAGTAGACAGCCATAGCACGTCTTCCATGTGGAAACATGTTAAAACAATTCATGAAAAAACATACCACAGGATGCTGCATGAGGAGGAAGTTGCTACCCAACCTTCTGTTTCATTGGTGAGTGATACAGCACTTTCCACATCATCAACCATAATGGTGGCAACTGTGTCCCTCAATTTGTGGCACATGACAACTTACTGTTTACGCTGTCATATGCCTGCTGGACTAAATACAATGTTTGTTGCTGAGTATTTACAACCATGTATTTCTCATTCTTGTTAAATTGTATTGTTTGTTATTTCTGTCCAAATTTGTTTGCTCTATTTTTGAGCTTGATATCATGTCTGTTGACATGAATTATTGGGTACATCAATCCTACATTAATCCTTTAAAAAAATAGTTCTCAGAACCTAACCAATGAATAAAAAAAGAGTGTTTTTTCTCATTTCATTTCTTAATTGTATATATGGTGTATAAGTGTGCATGTATGGGTGTGTCAGTGCATGTATGAGTGCCTAGGTGTTTCTATGTGTGCATGAGTGACTGTCTGAGTCAGTGGGTGTATCAGTGTGTGTATTGGTGAGTTTTAGGGTGTGTCTGAGTATGTATGAGTAAGTGTGTGAGTGAATACATTAGTGCATGCATGGGTGTGTCAGTGTATGTATCAGTGAGTCCTACAGTGTTGCAGGGTGTGTATTAATGAGTGTGTGAATATATTAGTGAATGGATTGATGTGTCCATGGGTGTGCCAGTGTATGTGTCAGGGAGTCCCAGGGTGTCTCAGTGTATGTATGAGTGAGTGGGTGATTTTGTCAATGAGTGCATGAGTGTGTCAATGGATATATCAGTGTGTGTATCAGTGTGTCCTTGTGTGTCTCAGAGTGTGTACAAGTGAGTTTCTGATTATGTCAGTTAGAGCATCGATGTGTCTATTGGTGTATAAGTGTATGTGTTAATGAGTCCTGGGTGTCTCAGGATGTGTATGCCTAACTGTGTGAATGTGTTAGTGAATGGATTGGTGTGTTTATGGGTTAGTCATGTATGTAGGAGTGAGTCACAGAGTGTCAGTGTATGTATGTGTGAGTGGGTGATTGTGTCAGTGAATGCATCAGTGTCCATGGATGTGTCAGTGTATGTATTAGTGAGCCCTAGGCTGTGTCAGAGTGTATATGAGTGACGGAGTATGTCAGTTAATTTGTCATTTTGTCCATGGGTGTGTCAGTGTATATATATTAGTGATTCATAGGGTTTGACAGAGTGTGCATGAGTAAGTATGTCAGTTAATACATCAATGTCTGTGTTGGTGTCTCAGTATATGTTTGAGTGTGTCCTGTGGTATCTGAGTATATGCATGTGCGTATGTCTGAATGATTCAGTGAATGCATTAGTATGTTTGCTTTGCTGTATCAGTATACATATGAATGTGTCCAGGGTGTTTCAATGTATGTATCACTGAGTGTCTGAGCATTTTAGTGCATGTATCTATGTGTGCGTAGGTGTGTCCGATGTATGATTGCAAATCAGTGTTCATATCAGTGAGTGTCTGAGTACATCACTGAATGTGTTAGTGTGTCTTTGAGTAAGTCTGTATAACTATGATTATGTTTTAGGATGCTTCAGTGTATGTACCAGCGAGTGCCTGAATCAGATAGCGAATGTATTAATGAATTTGTTTGGCTGACTTACTATATGTCTGAGTGTGTCATGGGTGTCTGGGTGTATGTATCAGTGAGTGTGTAAGTTACTCAGTAGCTGTACCAGTGTGTATGTATAGATGTATCAGTTTATGCATGAATATGTGTCATGGTGTATGTATTTATGCCTTGATATTTCAATGTATACAACAGCGTCTACCCCGTGTAGCACTGTATACATCAATGTGTACCTAGATGTGTTACTCTATGAATTAGTGTGAGCCTGGGTATCTTAGTATATGATTAAGTAGTGTGTACCTTGGTGTGTAAGTGTATGCATGAGTGTGTTACCGGGTGTGCAAATCTATGTTTCACACTGTGTGGGTCTGTCAGTGCATCCGCAAGTGCGAGGATCAGTATATGAATATGAACCCTCAGTGTGTGCATGGATGTGTCTGTATCTGTATCAGTGTGTGCTTGAGTTTGTTACTGAATGTACAATGTCTGCCTCCCTGTCTTGTTGAAAGCATTGTAAAGTTAAAAAATGCAATAAGTCTCACACATTACTGCAATGAATGGTTCCATTGATCTGTGGTAAAAGAGAGAAAACACAAATATAAGTTATTGTTACATGTTATAAATTTGGAAAAAAGATATAATTTCTAAATATAAATGTTCATGTTACTAATGACATAACAGAGAGAAAACATTGTAAAGCAATTATACATTACATTTAAATATCTTATTGTTCCTTTTTTGCTGTTCTCAGCTTTCTTACTTGTACACTGTAAACAATGTATTGCATGAAGCTTCATCCTCGAACAGCAGGGAGAAAACAACCAGAACTGCACAGTATGAGTCTACAATTAACCCCTTAAGTGCTGCCGTCGGCCAACGATCGTCGCGAGCACTACCTTGCCAGTGCTGCGCACGACCGTTGGCCGACGGGCCAGCATTCGTTCTTCGAACGTTCAGCACTGGGCGCTGAACGTTCAACGCTCCTATGAGGTTAAGTGATACTGTGCATTGCACTCACTATAAATAATGCTGGTGTGTTAATTGACTCTATATACACAGCTGGAGTTGGTGGAGGGATGACTGGAAGTGGAAGACCCTGCTGGCCACACAGATTCTCCCAAAGTTCCTTCGGTGCAGCAATAACGCTTCTCTCTTCACCCGCAGGGCATCTGCACCTCTTCACACCTGCTGGCTTCTCACTTGGACTTGCAACACTGAGCTTCAGATTTGCATACTGGAAAGCAGAGAGTGAAACCAGAATCGAAAAACATGTGGCAGAGAAGAGAGGCAGTTCACCATCCAGAGAATGCTGAGATGAGACAGGAGTGTCCATATACCCAGCGAGAGAAGGAGAAACACTGAAAGACCGCAAGCCCGGGATGATCCCAGTCAAGCAGGGGGGCACCAGGAGGCCAACGGCCTTGACTCCTGCCACTCTCCCAATGGAGCATGGCTTTTGCCGGTACATACCTGTAGCCAGGCCTTAGCCGGGGGTAGGAGAGAGCAGGAGACAATCCCACATTGTGCCGGTATTATTGAATAAATAGCACCAATCAAAACACGTTCCCAATAATTTCTTACATGGGAACCATGTCAATAAACAAGCACTAGATGAAGGTTGAATTGAACATGGTGATTGCCCTCACACCCTATCCCAAAACCGCGTTGACTCTGTAGCAAACACTTACCTCTCATACTCTTTGTTTCCTGAGGGAGAATCAACGTGGGTGCTCCAAGCTGGCAAGATTTCCTGCAGAACCTTCAAGAAGAAAGGAGGAAATTAGACATTTGAATGACCTAAAATTCCAATTAAGGCTCAAACCTTAATGATATTTAGGGTATAGTGGAGGTTGGTCCAGTCTTACTAGATGGCAACAGCTCCTGCCAAACCCCAGCATTACCAGTCACCTCAGGTCGAGCTAGAGGTGGAATTTGACCCTTATACCTAACACTATAAATGTTTACATTGTGAAATTCTATGATTCTTCTCATGACTTGTTATGTGAGGGAATATGTATCCTGATATGAGTTTTATCAATTTTTATAATACTTGCTTTGATGGGAATATGTCACTAGTGGTTGATTCTTTAGAACATGCAATTGGCAAAATTATTTCTTATCATCATAAAACCCAGGATGGCACCTGGGTGGGGGACTTAATGCCAAAAGTTGTCCCAAGGTAGTAAAACCGGTATGTGGTATAATAGATTGTGTTGACAACAACATGATGCATTTTCAACATGACACCTATTGGAAGGCTTTGAATAGGCTTATGGTGATATGGAATCTTATCATTTTTAACACCATAAACCCCACACCCAGTGCTTTGGGGGTAACATTTGCAAGGTTTGACCAGGGATCTTCGCAAGATTTCATAATTGTAACAACCACCCTTAGTGAGAGAGTGACTAATATCCAAACAAAGTTTTTGGGACTTAGTGATCATGCTGTCCTTGCCTGCGAATAAAATTGGAAAGGTAGACAGAAGATCTATTCAGTCAGAACTCCCAAAGCCCACTTAGCTAGGAAAAATAGATACATCCTGAAATGGTATAAAGCAGATAAGGAGAATTTTCTCCCTTTGATATTACATCATAAACAATCTGAGGTTATGGCCTGTTCAGATCCAAGTTTGGACCCTATCGGGTTCAACCCCATTTCACCTCATTACTAGCCGAGGTTAAATTTTATCTGACACGGCCCTTTTGTTGAACCCCCCCTTCCGACCGTTGGCCTGACTTTGTGCACTAAAGCTTTGTCGCATCTTTGTAAAGCCCTACACACAATCCCAAGAGATTTTCATCTGGTACAGAGCCTAAAGGCTACTTAAAGGTGGTTAGACAGAACAGATTAAAATCTCTAAGGGAGGAAGCCTGGTTGGAATTAGGGAGAGCCTCAGAGGCAAAAGATTAAAGAGGCTTATGGAAAGGGGTAAATGCACCCTTTTTCAAGGATAATGTAGGACCTGTTGACTCGCATTGAATTTGGCTGGGTAACACACTTTGTAGAAATTTTTCATAGTCCACTTGAGATTGATGGCTCTACTAGTTCTCTAATTGAGAAGGCAAATCTCACTACTTTTAAGTTTGAGATGGATGAGATTTCCTTGGCTCTGTCACAAACCAGTTCTTTAAAAACCCCTGTCCCAGACAGAGTTCCCACCAATATAATTTTGAGTCACCTAGATATATGGATACCTCTTTTGACAAATGTATTTAATGCTAGTGGCAAAGATGGTCCCTCAATTCATGGTAACACTCCACCATTACACCCATCTACAAAAAAGGGGATAGAGGATTTCCTAAAAATTACATGCAGATGTCATTGATAGATAGTTAAGCCGAGCTAATTGGCTGCCTACTCCCAAACAGATTGGAGGATTGGGTAGAGGAGAAACAATGCCTTATTAAGGTTCAATACTGTTTTAGGAAAGGCAAAGGAACCATTGACCAATGCCTGAACCTAAATATGGTGGTTTCTAAATATACAATTGCAAAAAAGGGTCATATGTACATCTCGTTCATGGACCTATCATCTGCATTTGATTGAGTGGCTCATAGTAAGTTAAGATCTCCATGGGAATTGATACCGCAATCATCAATTTTATTATGCAGCTTTATGTAGGGGCCACAGATGGTGTTAGGTTTGGTAGAGCTGGGCAATGCACTAAGCCATTTAGCATCAAGCATGGAGTGAGACAAGGATGTGTGCTTTCTTCATTCTTGTTTTGCCTGTAAACCAATTGGGTGCAAAATGCCCCATAAAAATGCACTAAGAATGTACCATAAATTGAAGATTCCTTTTTGCGATTTGCGATTCCTTATTAGCGAAAAATAAGGAATCGTTAATAAGGAATCGCAAATGGCTATGCATGAAGAAATTGCTAAATAAATTGCGATTTCTTAAAATTCCTTACTTGCGACTCGCAAATTGCGAATCGTAATTAAGGAATAGCTCCCCATCCATTCCTATGGGCCTAGAGGCCCATAGGAATGAATGGGAAGACATTCTCAATTTGCGATTAGCAATTGGCGAATCGCAAATTGAGAATGCAATTTCAAGGGTGCAGGGGTGTCCACAGGACACCCTGTTGCACCCCTGAAATCAATCTGTGCACATATGTTGTGCACACACATGCCCTAACGGACGAATTTTGCGATTCGCACCCTTTGTGAATGCAATTTTCATTGATGCATGTGCCCCTAAGTTCCTAATTCTCCTCTACGCAGGTGATGCAGTGCACAACTCCACCGCACCTTGAAACCCTCACAGGTGAGTAGTGCGCTTTACAAATCCCTGATTGATTTATTGATTGATGGTGCGTACTCATAGAACACTGCAAAGTCTCATGGGAGAATTTTCTAGATTCATGCATTCATGCATGCCCTGGACCTGAGTGTTAATCTGTCCAAATCATTTGTATTAATCGCAGGATAACCATCTAAGAAGTGCCCAGTATTCTATCTTGTGCCGCACCGAGTGGAGGTGGTTGACTTCTTTCCATACCTTGAAGTCTTCTTTGATGGGAATTCATCATGGAATCATATGGTGATCAATAGAACCCTGCATCTGGAAAGAGATGTTGCGGCCATCTTTACATTTTAAGCGAAGCTAGAGAATAAACCTATGCCTGGAATGATACAGATTTATTTCTCTAAAGCTTAAGGTGTCAGCTACTTATGGGGTGGCAGTGTGGGGCATAGCAAATATAGATTCTTTACAATGCATAGAAGCCACCTTTGCTAAAAGGTTATTTTCCTTGCCTCAAATCTGTTCAAATTTTGTATGGCATAATGAGTTGAGTTTCTGTAATATTAGTGATGCTGTTAAATTGTCCCCTCTATTATAGTGGCTTTCTATTTGGAAGAGTGAGACATTGCTTTCAAATCAAGCAGTATTAAGGGATTGCCTATATTGGATCATGCCAATGCAATGCCGTTCCTGAGATATGTGAGATCCACATTGGCAAGTATTGGCCTGCACAAATTGTTTGACGCTCCGTTAGTTTGTGTTACCTTCCCGAAAACCGAATTGAAATATATCTTTTAGAAAGTGCACTTGTGGTTAGACGGGAGGCTAACAAAAACACATTTTGTGTATCTGTTTATTATAGGGCACCCACAGTAGGATGCTCTATCCTATTTAACCTTTGTTCATTATCTGCAGCATCACTTTATTTTGGTTAGATTTGCTTACATTTTATCCCACTCATGGTGGACTTCCCAGCTAATTTCCACACATTTAAAAAGGTGTCTAGCTTGTCCCTGTGATGTGGTTTCAGAACAAACAGCTCATCATGTGCTCTTTTTTATTTATTTTATTCCCAACAAAGAAAATCAATATTGATCCCATATCTGCGCTCCATGAATTTTAGCCACTATAAACAAGCATTGACCCATTTCCAACAGTTAGTCTGCTGTGTCTTGGCTTTGTGCTATTGTCAAGCACAGGAAAGCACTTTAGTGGCTTAGAAGGTCAAGCCACCATTGCATATGTCTGCTGCTTTTGGTCAAAGGGCGTAGAGCTAAGGTTAGGGGGCTCTACGTTGTTTTAACCCTGAATGATCCATTGATTGAATATGGCGGTTTATGAGTTTATGTAATTGGCAGCCTTTGATGAATTTTTTTTAACTGAATTTTATACGGGTTATCAATAATACTTAAGTTAATTAACATATTTTCATTAAATGAATGTATTTATTGTTAGCATCTCCTTTTATGCAAATAAATATTGTGATTAAAATATTATTGACTGACTGACTGAGTTAAATATTTTAACTATAGCTACTGAACTAATTTAAAATAACATATCTGAAAAAAATAAAATGTTATCATACTGGAAGTAGTCCATTACTCGAAATAGATGTTAAGCACATTGGAATTTTGGAAACATCACCTCTGGTAGGGCAAATGATGCCTTAGACACAGATGATCCATAAAAAACAAACATCGCTTAACACTTATTAAACGGTAATCCTCCATAGAACTTTGGTTGAAGAAAGAAGCGGTATGAATTTGGATGTTTGAAAGGCAGTTTTTGTTTCAATGTAAGCTTGCTGTCGTTGCATTCTGTCTATCCACTTACACTTTTTGAATGCACAGTGTAGTGTCCTGATGTTATACGAAGTCCTTCATAAAGGATGATAGCCGCTGTAGTGTACATTCTTTCATAAAGTGAAATTTGTCCTGCTTTGAAGTTTGTGATTTCAGTTTCTGATTTAAATCCATCTGCATCATTGTAGCATTAGTATAATGTATTTGACAGTTCTCTGTAACTTCAATGTAGACATTTATCTTATTTAAAATTTGGGAAGGTCATATTTCGGCTAACCTTTTCGATCAGTCTGTCAAAAGGTACAGTTTTAAAATCTGGCAATATTAGTTGTCACTTAGAATTTATTTCAGTGGTTGATATGAAAGAGCATTCTAAACAGTCCATGATTCTATTTGTAACTCAATCCAAATAAGTCATCAATATTTACTTCTTCTTCTTCTGAAACCCCAAGGATGACCATTATAAATTCTTACGCATCTTGTTGACTGTTGATAGTAAACATTACCCATCAACTACAAATTTGTAGAAGGTCTCCTATGCCTGAAGCGGTGTAGAGCGGGAATATGGACGGGAAAATATCGAGTTACATAAATATCTCTGCAAAAATATCGGCAAGAAGAAATATCGACCACAAAAATATAGTTTGACCAGAATATCGACAGACAGGTAAGTAATATCGATTACAATAATATAGTTGCAATAAATATCGTTTACAAAAAATAGTTTACAAAAATATCGATTTTTTAATAATTGTAAGTAATTTAGTGTTTTTAATGAGTATTGTTTGTCAATTAATTATATTTTGTAGCATTTTATTAGTTAATAATGTATTTTATGTTGAATTTAGTGTTAATAGTTCCGTAGCGGGTTGTGGGTTTATAGGGGAATAGGGTGGGAAGTAATTTAAATATATTAAAATAATTGATTAATTAATGTGTTAATTTAACATAAATAGTTTAATAATTATTAGTTAATTAATTTCAATTAGTTAATTGATAATTAATTATGTTAATTAATTATGTTAATTGTTTAATTAATTTTAGGTGTGTGTAGTGGACTTTTTAAGTGAAAATGCAGTGAAGTAATTACATTTTTATTGAATAATTAATTAATTATAAAATAATTATAATTAAATAATTTTTAATTTTAAAAGAGTAAATAAATTTAAGTTTGTGTTGTGGTGTTTATAAGTGTATATGGTGTGAAAGTTGTCAATTAATTAATTATTTAAATATTTTCAAAATACATTAATAATCATTAATTAATTAGTAAATATTAAATGTAATTGAGTAATTAATTTTAGGTGTGTAGGTGTTTGTTAAAAATAATATATTTAAATGTATATATTAAATATGTTTATAATCTACATTAAATTTTATACTAAATTTGATAGATGGTTTATTATTTTTTTTGAGTTCCAGCGCTTTCCCTACTGTTGCACCCTCTGGAGTGGGAATATTAATTTTTACCCCTACGCTATCCAGCGCTTTCCCTATTGTTGCACTCACTGGAGTGGGAATAGTAATTTTTACCCCTATGCTATCCAACGTTTTCCCCACTGTTGCACCCTTTGGAGTGGGAATAGTATTTTTACCCCTACGCTATCCAACGCTTTCCCTACTGTTGCACCCTTTGGAGTGGGAATAGTAATTTTTACCCCTACGCTATCCAGCACTTTCCCTACTGTTGCACTCACTGGAGTGGGAATAGTAATTTTTACCCATACGCTATCCAACCCTTTCCCTATAGTTGCACCCTTTGGAGTGGGAATAGTAATTTTTACCCCTACGCTATCCAGAGCTTTCCCTACTGTAGTACTCACTGGAGTGGGAATAGTAATTTTTACCCCTACGCTATCCAACTCTTTCCCTACTGTTGCACCCTTTGGAGTGGGAATAGTAATTTTTACCCCTACGCTATCCAGCGCTTTCCCTACTGTTGCACCCTCTGGAGTGGGAATAGTAATGTTTACCCCTACGCTATCCAGCGCTTTCCCTACTGTTGTACTCACTGGAGTGGGAATAGTAATTTTTACCACTACGCTATCCAACGCTTTCCCCACTGTTGCACTCTTTGGAGTGGGAATAGTAATTTTTACCCCTACGCTATCCAACGCTTTCCCTACTGTTGCACCCTTTGAAGTGGGAATAGTAATTTTTACCCCTACGCTATCCAGCGCTTTCCCTACTGTTGCACTCACTGGAGTGGGAATAGTAATTTTTACCCCTACGCTATCCAGCGCTTTCCCTACTGTTGCACTCACTGGAGTGAGAATAGTAATTTTTACCCATACGTTATCCAATGTTTTCCCTACTGTTGCACCCTCTGGAGTGGTAATAGTAATTTTTACCCCTGCGCTATCCAGCGCTTTCCCTACTGTTGCCCTCACTGGAGTGGGAATAGTAATTTTTATCCTTACGCTATCCAACGCTTTCCCTACTGTTGCACCCTTTGGAGTGGGAATAGTAAATATTACCCCTACGCTATCCAACGTTTTTCCTACTGTTGGACCCTCTGGAGTGGGAATAGTAATTTTTACCCCTACGCTATCCAGCGCTTTCCCTACTGTTGCACTCAGTGGAGTGGGAATAGTAATTTTTACCACTTCGCTATCAAATGTTTTAACTATTAATTTTTTCATATTTTTATTAAATGTATGTATTATTGTTGTTATATAATTTTATGTGTTAAATATATGTATATGTACACATTTATTAAGTTTATAATGATTACATTTAGTTAATTTGTTATAAATAGTTAAAATATAAAAGTAATGTAATGTATTTTGTTAATAATACTTATATTTTTTAATTATTTAATGTAATTTTAATTAATAAAGTCGATATTTTTTACATCTATATTTATTACATCGATATTTTTGAGTAGACATTTATGTACTTACCTGTTTAGGTATAGGGAGTCGATATTTTTGTAATCGATATTTATACAACTATATTTTTGTCAACTATATTTTTGTAATCGATATTTAAACACCCTACCGCCTGAAGCAGTATGAATTACAGTTCTGTCACTTAGCAAACGCTGGAGCAAATGAAACAGTGCAGAACAGAACCTGTTTCTGAAATGTGTTCAATTTTATTGACACGATATGGTAAATGAAATAGTACACCGAGAAGAACATTTGTATAGAAGCTGTCACCTGAACTGTTTTCCAACTGGTAACCTACAATAGGTCCTTCATTTTCCAGTTTTCTCTTCTTAACAGATTCTAATATTTGTTTGTGTCCTTTCTTTTCTTAAGCATCTGTACACTCTTTTGTAATCTCCCGCTTTGGACAGATTATCTGTTTCTCGTAAACAGGTTATTGGCCTAAAAGGAAGAACATTTACACTTCTTAACTTATTGTACTCTCTTACAGAGCTTCCATCAGCACTAATTGTCTTATAATCAAAATCAACCAAGAACAACCCAGACAATGTTGTAACTCTCAACAGAGCTACTTATGTCGTTGTGGACAGAAGCAGTCACAAGCATGAGGCGTAGCTGGAGAGCCGCAAGCATGTTTGGACTCCCACTGGCAGCAGGGGAAAGGAGCCAGGGAGGCACAGGAGAAGCAGGAGGTAGGAAGAGAGCATAAGCCATTGGAGTTTTCAGCAAGGGAGGGGAGGGGGCAACCCTAACATTTTGGTGAAAGGGAAGAAACCTGTGGTACTGGATTTACAGCTGCAGGAAACTAATCTAAGCTACAGTTTGAGAAATAGAAATTTAGACGTCCAAAGCCCTAGTTCCGAACAATAATCCAACAATAATCCAGTGTTGGTCCTCATGTAGCATTATCAGAAGGGAAGGCAAGTTAAGCATCCTGATCCACCACTAGTCGTGCCAGAAGTGTGGCTCAATGGTTAGAGCAGCAGACCCTGATGCAGAGGTCTAGCCCGGGACCAGGGTTCAATTCCCCGCCTCGGCGGGTCTTGGGCTCAAAATTCAACGGACCTGATAATTCTCGCCTCGGTGCCTATTACAATCATGGAGTCACACTCTGAAACTCTGGGCAATAGCTTGCTTAATCTCCACAACGGCCCCCACAATGCTAAGGAGGCCTGGCCTCCACCTTGGGGGTGCCCAGGAGTGGACGCCTCACAGGGAAAGCCAGGATGGGTTCCACAGCGGTATTCGTACAAGCGCCTTGAGACCCTTGCGGGTGAGCAGTGCGCTATACAAGTATCAATTTACAAGTATCAATTTTACATTTACATCTAGAAGAAGAAATACAGATATCAAACTAAAAATCACCCCCTCATTGCGACCCTTTGGTGAGCGAAGTAACTAAGACCAAAGACACAATAGAAATGTCGATGGAGGGGGAGAGCATAGTAGGAGAAGGTATAACAGTCAGTAATACATTTCAAGTACTAACAATGGAGGATCCTGAGGAAGTACAATCCTCCGATTCACAGAGAGAACAAAATTGTAGTCATAGTCAATGTGACCCATGTGTTGGAGGTCCGGTGGAGCTGCAAAATCTAAGGGACGCAACAACATACCCCAGGGTGGAATAATTAAGAGAATCTATAATTTTGGAGATGAGGAAAGGATTCAAGGGACATGTGATGCCCTAGAGAAGAAAATGAATACCTTGATGAGTCATGTGGTGGTAGTAGAAGCTACACAAGAGGATTTAGGCTGAGAAGTAGACATGAATCATGGAGAAATACAGGCTATGAAGGCCAGTGAAAAGGATCTTAGGAATACAATTGAATCCCTAGAGAACAATGCACAAAGAAACAATTTAAGATTGTTAAATACCCCAGAGGGAATGGAAGGGGAAAATGTCAAGAGCTTTGTAGTGGGACTACTAAATGAGTTTATCCCTTGTTTGGAGACAGCATTTCTGGAAAAAGACATTCAGAGCGTTCACCGGGATCCCTTCAGAAAATCAGGGGTAAGAAAGAACCCACAAAGAATTCTAATCAACTTCCAGAGCTACTCTTTAAAAGAGAAGATTCTGTTTGAAGCACTTAAAGCTGGTACATATAAAATAGGGGATTGGTCATTCAGGATTCCCTCGGATATCTCCAAAGCCACCTAAGATCAGCACTTCAAGAGCTAAAATCACTGGGGCCAACAGCACAAATGCACTTCCCACCTTTTTTATGCATTATGTGGATAATGTGCAGATGCATAATATGAGAGAACCAAAGGAAGTAGAGTTTTTCATAAACCAGATCAAATTGCAACAAAATATGTAATATTGTAGGCTACAGAGGTAGGATCTTGAAGGGCAAACATATTTCTCCCATAGACTGTAGGGACAGTTCCCCAGGGGTGGGTTGGTGGAGGGGGGATGCACAACTTCTTGACACACGCACATGGGTTATGGGAGCAAATTTCTTTAAAAAAATATTGTCCATGTTTGTGGAATAATGTGAATAACAACTGTGGGACGGGTCAGGAGGCAATATGTTTCAACAAATACAGGCCAAAAGTCAGTTAATATCCTATCTTGGAATGTGAATGGTGAATGGTCTACGGATAAGGTGTAGATATTGGAATAGCTAAGAATGGTTTATAGTGAAATCCTCATTATCAGGAGACACATTTATTAAAGACAGAATGGGGGGAGATAATAAAGAAGCAAAAGTGGGTAGATGCCTATGTTTGCACAAATCAGAATTGCTATGTTAAAGGGGTGGCTATACTATTTAAGAATTTGGGTAAAGCATCAATAGTAGAAGCGTATACAGACCCAAGGGGAGATGGATTGTGGTGAAAGCAAAAAGCTTAGGGAAAATATATGTTATCGCAGGCTACTACGGTCCTAACATAGATGATCCTGCCCTCTTGCAGTCTTTATATAATCAGCTATTTGATTCTACAGCACCTATAATCTTGGTAGGTGATTTTAATTTGTTAATAAACCCTGAGTAAAACAGGTGTCCTCACCTACCTAGAATGAGGGCAGGGTTGAAATGCTGCATGGAAGATTTCAGGTTGGTGGACTTTTGGAGAGAAAAAGGGGCAAGGGAGCGTAAGTTTACATTCAGGAAAAAGAAATATGGGCATGCCTCCAGGATTGACTATTTTCTGGTAAATAGGGAAGAAAGTAAAAAAGTTAGAATAGTGGAACACCTACCGACTCATCTGTCATATCATTCAGCAGTTTGACTGAAACTGAGGATAGATAAGATAGGCACCTCTCTGAGGTGGACTCTGTTTAGAACTTTACAATTGGATCGACAGATAGTGATAAAGCTGAGAGAGATAACTAAGGAATATGTTTTCTTAAATAATACAGATACATCTGTCCAAATGACATGGGATGTATATATGACATTTATTATGGGGAGGCTGAGTAGCATTGCTGCTTTCATGAATAAGTCTACCAGGAGTAAAAAAAAGTCTTTAGAAAATAGACTAGCAGCCCGCCCTGGCGTTGCCCGGGGCAGAAGGTGGCTGGGGGCAGCATCGCAGCAGGAGAGGCGCAGCAGAGTAGCCGGGAGCAGCAGAGCGTACTTACAGTGTTTCCTTGCTCCGGTTTTGTTGGTCCTGGCCGCTTCTGCCCACGCTCGTGTCCGCTGTTCCCCCCGACGTCCTGACTTTGAGGAAAAGGCCCCCGAGCACTCATGGCCCCCGCCCGTCCCTCCGCCCGTCCCTCGGTGCGCACCCGCGGCTCTTGTCCGCTGTTTTCCCCGACGTTCCGACTTTGAGTCAAAGGCTTGCGAGCACTCATGGCCCACGCCCGTCCCTCGGTGCGCACCCGCGGCTGCTTCACTTACCTCAGCCGCCGCTCCTCCCCGCGCTGCTGAGTTTACCGCTCCACTGCTCCGCCGCTCCTCACCGCTTGTCCGCAGCTCGCTGCTCCTCCCCGCCTGTCCGTAGGTCCTCTTGCTCCTGAACGCCGCTCCTCCCCGCGCTCCCGATGTCATCACGCACGTCGCGGCCGGCGCTACTTGCAAGGGACTACTTTTTTTCTATTCCTAAATTTTTTAAAGAACGTATATTTTTTATTTTTATATAGCCTATGTCCTTCTGCTTGCCCTGAGGTTTCCAAAGATGTCTTGGGTGTTTGGATTGGTGGTGTACTTTTCGAGTTTACCTGGCTCAAAGGACACAGTTCTCTCTTTATAATAGTAGTATAGATTACAACAGTTGGATAAACTGGGAGATCAAAGACATAGGATACAGGGTGTAAGCAAGGTTGAAGCAGAAATAATAGAGAAGAAAGAAGAATTGTCTGACATCCTGGGAGGAAAAGTCAGGAAGAAATGGGAGGCAAGTAAATTCTCACTCTATGAGTATGGAGAGGGATATTGTAAACTCTCAGCTTGGAAATTAAAAATGGAACAAAGTCAGAATAAGATTCCAGCAATCTGGGTGGCGGGTCAAAAAACACCAAGGGCCTCATTTATGAAAAGTGACGCATCGCTGCGAGAAAACAGCGATGCGTCACTTTTCATTGTTACAGATACCTCAGTATTTCTGATGTATCTGTAGGCACAAAATTGATGCATTGCGGGAGTGTGTCACAAAAGTGACGCAACTTAAGCAATTGGTCATTACACATGGGCAAGTCCCATGTGAAATGTGACTGCGTCAGTCTTACGCCTGCTGTGAGGCAGGTTTAAGATATTGATGCATTTGTGTCCTAGAAGTGGCACAGTGAAATCTCATAGATTACACTGCATCACTTCTACAAGGCTTACTTGCACTGGAATGCCCACCCTACATACATTATACCTGGCACAGGAATAATGTGAAGCAGGAGTTTACAACGTGACACATCTAGGTAGATGCATCACTTTATAAATATGGTGCAACAAGGCTCACTTTTTACGCCGCTGGTGCATCACAAAAAGTGACGCACCTGGCGGCGCAAAAGTGACGCTAGGGCTCATAAATAAGCTCCTCAGTTTAGACAATAGTGAGATTGAGAATGCGTTCGTGGATTTCTTCCGAGACTTGCACACAGAGGATATTGGTGCAACAAAAGAACAAATTGACTAGTATTTTGAAGGTATGGTAACACCTACGCTGTCAGATAAACAAAGGGAGTAGTCAAATTCTGAAATAATAATGGAGGAGGTAATGGGAGTGATAGAGAAATTAAAAAGAGGGAAAGCAGACGGCCCGAAAGCTTTAGCAAGTGAGATTTATATGTCCCTGAAAGAGGAGATTGTCCTGTTTTTGCAAAACTTTTGAATTTAATCTTCTTAAGCAGATCAGATATACCGAAATCATGGGAGGAGGAAACTATTTGCCTTTTGCAGAAAACTGGAAGGATCCAAGGTGTTGCAAGTCTTACAGACCCATATCGCTGCTATCTAGTGATGACAAGATTTTCTCTCAGATCCTAGCTAGGGTATTAGGGAGAATGGCAAACAAGCTAGTAGACCCAGACCAGAAGAGATTCATTAAAAGCAGGCAGATCCATGAGCTAACACATGAGATGTTTGGGACAATAGATATGGCAACACAAGAGGGGTCCCCTTTGTTGATGATCATTTATTTATATTGCATTTTTTGCAAGGAAAAACAAACAGGAGAGCAGACCGACATAGGGCAAGAGGAGAGAAAAAATGATTCACACATTTATGGTACGGAGCACCGATGGATATAGCACTCTCCTGTTATGGAACCAAAAATCCCAACAACATAGGAGCATGTCAGAACGGTGTTACAATATAGAGTATAGACCATCTGTTGAGTCATGACAATCCGTGTATTATCAGTAAATTAGTAGGGTGCATCACAAGTTATGCAATAGACGTACATCCAGTTTCTGGTCATCCAACTAAACAGCTCAGACAGGCAAGTATATCACACCATATCCTACCCAGTACTGCCCACTGTTTCATCAACAAGATGGAGCAGCAAGTAATCTTTAAGTGGCTGCCAGATATCACAAGGGCGAGAGGCAACAGGTAATATTGTTGCATAAGTGTCAATAGTTGTATTGCAATAAAAAAGGTCACAAATCCATTCTCTTATAGTTGTTTTTTGTGCTCTGCCCCAATGCAAGGAGATTTGGCATTTCGCCAAAAGGATAGCAAATGCCGAAAATCTCCTAATGCTTCTCTTAAGGGGTTTAATAGCCCAGTAATGCTGTAAGTGGTGAAGGCTACAATTTGTGCTCGACCATAAGGGATAAGTGTTGAAAAATATCCTCCCAATATGCCCTAACCGGTGTGCAACTCAAAGCGAGGTGTGCGAAATCTGCATCTAGTCTAGTGCCGCACATCTGGCACATGAGCTAGGGACTGTGGGACTTATTCTGGCAATTAACTTTGGGGTAATATATGCTCTGTGAAGATATTTAAAATGCAACAATTTATGTTTATAGTTATTCGAGACATAAGGGGTTTGTGCACAGCTATAGGAACATATTCCATCTGTCAAGGTTTGATCCAAATCCAACTCACAGGCCCCTCTGGATTTAAGACCCACAGGAGGGTGCCTGGATTGCGATAGGTGATATAGACAAGATGAGTACTATCTGAGGAGGTAATTATGAATGTGAGAGGCGGAAAGTCTTCTGGTTCTATGGCAGCATTAGGTAGAATACTCGTCAGGGCACTGCGCACTCTATGTAGAAGAAACCTGTCCACATAAGAAGTAGCTCCTTGTGATGTCAGGTCAGTAACAGTGGGTGGCCGAGAGTTTTTAAATAGATCCCTCATCATGTTAAGCCTCAATTTGTCCAGCGTCTTTGTGGTAAGATTTTCGGTGGCAGGGGATATCCACGATTGCCAAGTAATGGTGGATGAGCAGAATATAGGAAGTCATACTGCAGGTATCGTCATAATTTTGTTCATGTCCAACAAGTCGTGGACAGCATCTGTATTTCAGTGGGAAAGCGTGGAAGCCCCTGCAGCAAGATTGACAAAAATGAGTACGGATAAGCCTGGGATCTTTCAGGTCTAAGATATTGTATACGAGTGTCGGGGTGATACCAAAAGTATGTGAAATGAACCTGCGCCAGGAGGTAATAGATGTAAAGATCCGTAACTCCGAACCCCCCACTCATGTCATTATAAGTGTATTCCAACTTATTAGGGGTTGTTTGCCCGCCCTTACCAGTTGCGTCAATATAGAACGTAGTGTGTCGAAAACTATGCTGTCAATGCAATTGGGATATTTAAAAATAAATATAGCAGCTGTGGTAAAACAACCATCTTAACTATGGCAATTCGGTCAGCTATAGACAGATGGAGTGTAATCCATCTTTTGACCTGAGTTGTGAGTTGGTCCATCACTGGCCTATAATTAAGTTGGATGCCCCTGCAGCGTTACAACGTAAATAGATGGCAAGATACTTAGGGGGAAGTACTCCAGCACAAAAGGAATTCTACATCAACCTGAGTAATGGCAGGAGTTAACAGAGAAATCTCTGACTTTTTCCAGTTTATATCCAACCCTGAATGTACCCGAAAGCTAACTATCTCCCTCAGCAATGATGGAAGGTTCTCAGCTGGGTGCCGAACAAAAAGCAACACGTTATCAGCATAAAAGGAAGCAGTGAGAGGGCCCTTATGTAATTGCAAGCCCCTGTGGAGATGATGCTCCTCTATGTGGCGGGCAAGAGGGTCCATAGAAATAATGAACAAAAGAGGGGACAAGAAGCACCCCTGTTGGGTGCGTCGTAACAAAGGGAACTGTGTTGTATTATCCCATTTACTTTCCATTGGGCAACTGGATTGAAATATTAAAGGCCAACCAAATTTAAAAAATCTGTTGGTATACCCAGCTTTGCATTATTTTTATAAGAAGGACCATTCCAAAGAATCAAATGCCTTCTCGGCATCCAGCAGCACAGCTGCTGGCGGAAGTGTCAGTTCCATCTGATTCATTACCAAGAACACTGTATGCAAATTGATCATTGTGGACCTACCAGGAATGAAGCCTACTTGAAAGGGGAAGAAGATAGTATCCACTAATAATGAGAGACGGGTGGCTAGGTTTTTAGAGAGGATTTCATAGTCATGGTTCAACAGCGATAATGCTCTGTTCGACTGGCATTCGGTGGGTGGATTACCCGGTTTAAGGAGTAAGATTACTATGGCTTCCAGCATGGTTGGGGAGAGGAACCCACCGTCAAGAGCCTTGTCATAGACCTCAATCAGCCGTGGGGCAAGTATAACCTGATAGGCTTCGTAAAAGTCTGCGGTGAGGCCGTCAGAGTCAAAGGCTCGACTGCTAGCTAAGGGCCAGATGTAGGTAATCCTATTTTACTGATTCTAAAATACCGAATTTTACCGATTTGGTATTTTAGAATTGGTAAATGGGATGTAGGTAAAAATTTTGTAATTTTTACGGATTTGGTAAAATTCGGTATCAGCCATTCGGTATTTACCGAATCAGTATTTACCGATTTGGTATTTACCGAATCGGTAATTTCCATTCAATCCTATGGGCCAAAAGGCCCATAGGAATGAATGAGAATTAGCGATTCGGTAAATACCGAATCGGCTAGGAAAAAGACAGCAAAACTCAGGAGTCAGACAATTAGGTGCAACCACCCCCTCCCAACCAGGAAGTGGCTACACCCAGGCAGCTGGAAGCAATAAGAAGCTTCTGGAGAGGCTGTGAGAGCAGAGCTGAGTCCCTTAACCACAGGAAAACCAGTGAAAAGGAACTCCCAGAGAGGAAGAGAAAAATAAAATTCAGCACCATGGAGCTGCAGGTCCTCGTGGAGAAGGTGGTGAAAGAACACCATAAATTGTTTGGAAAGCAGTTCCTGACTGTGGCTGAATCTGCCAAAAGAAAGATTTGGATGGAAATACAGTCCAAGGTGAATGCTGTAGGAGTGACTCCAAGGGACATAGATGACCTGAAAAAGAGGTGGTACGACCTCAGGAGCTTGACTAAGAAGAAAATTGCAGAGCTCCACAAAGGGGCAAACTGAACTGGAGGAGGGAGGAACCGTGCACCTTCCCTGACTGAGCTGGAGAAGCTGGAGGAGTCCACCATAGAACCAGAGAACGTCTGTGGACTGGGAGATGCAGACAGCTCAGCCAGAGCTGCCACTAGAAAAGGTAAGAAGCATGCACAGCAATCACCACCACCCTATCGCCTTCCCTTTCCCCAATGTGGCAGTGTTAACCCCACTCCAGTAGAGGTAGCAATGTACAGCAACAATGCATTATGGGAGATGTAGTCATATCAAGACCTTCCATGTCATACAGCACACCAAGCAACAAGTTATGCAACACATATTAGTGATAATGAAGCCGAGGCAATATGCACAGTGTTTCAGTGAGAAGAATGTAATTGGATAAGAAGTGAGGCAGGAGCACATAGCTAATGTACGCTTTTATGTCCACAGGCGAGACATCTCGCAGGCGTGCCAGGGAGAAGGAAGGCAGTGCACCACAGCGGAACGACAGCCAGGAGGCAGGCACAAGTGCAGGGAATGTTACTGAGGATACTGGTGCACCAACAACACAGCCACCATCACAAGAGCTTGAAATGTCTCCACAGCTGCAGGCATCCCCAGAGCGTTCAGGATCCCCTCTGCTACTGTCCTCACCTGAACTGCCTGCGTCACTGCCGCAAACAACACCTCCACCTCAAAAGAGCAAGAGGCATGTTGTTGCCCCACTAGTCGAAATGGAAACATCAGCAGGTGACATGGAGGGGGATGAGACACCAACCTTGGCTGGGGAAGAAAGCACTGCCACACAGCAGTCCAGTCCAGAGGGTGCCCACACGTTGCCAGACGTCGCAGGCCCAGACACACCAGTGCTGAACAACACGTGGAGGGTCCCAGTGTCTTCCGTGGGCTGGAGGGTAGCATGGTCAAGATACAAAGAATGCAGGGGAAGGCCATCCAGTCGGTGCAAAGCCAAATGAGGCACCTGAATGCAAACATGGAAAACATTGGGAAGGGCATCAGTGCACTGGTGGATGAGAACAAAGAGATGGCATCAGGTATGAGGGAGATGGCTGCAGGGATGCGGGACATGTCACAATCTGTGCTTCTCTTGTACACAAAACTAGATCAGGACAGAGCAACAAGGAGGAAGGACAGGCAGGAAGCACAGCGACACACCAAGGCTGTTAACCACCTGGCCACAGCAACTTCCCTTCTGTGCAGGTGAAGTGTACACATGTAAGAGGGCTTAGCACACAACAGCAATGAGGTTTCCAGGGGCCTTGCAAGGGTGATGAGTGCTGTAGAGGTGCTGCTTAATGCACAGTCAGCACATACTGCTGCACTGGATGTTCCTGAGAGTGAGGAAAGCACCAGTAGGAGCAGCATGACAAGCCCCCCTGTTGCTGAGACACGGAGGAGCAGCAGGCTCCATGGTGCTCCAAGTTCCCACACACCTAGTGAGGACAGCCAGCCAATTACATCTGGCACCGGTAGGCGTGGCCGAAAATGACTTATGCTGTTCACACTCTATGACTTTTAATGGAGAAGAGAGCCAGGACTCCCATTATTAATGGATACCATTTGTGCTGCACATTTGTGCCTTTGAGTACCTGCGTAGTGCCAACAAGTAAACTACGTGGAGGAGTGTGGCTCAATGGTTAGAGTGGCAGATCCTGATGCAGAGTTCTGGCCAGGGACCAGGGTTCGATTCCCGCCTCAGCGGGGTCTTGGGCTCAATTTCCTCGGACCTGTTAATTCTCGCCTAGTGCCTATTCTAATCACGGGCCCTACGCTGCAACACTGGGCAATAGCTTGCTTAGCCTCCACACCGGCCCCAGCAGCGCTAAGGGTGCCTGGCTTCACCCTGGGGGTGCCCAGGAGGGGACACTTCACAGGGAAAGCCAGGAGGGGTTCCACAGCGGTATGAGTATCAGCGCCAGGAAGCCAAATAGGCGTCACCGCAAGGTGACCGTCTGGTGACAGTGCGCTCTATAAGTACCATGACATTACATTTAAATTTACGTTGGGTACATACTCCACCTGTCTGTGTCTCTTTACTTACTCAAAAATAGTTGCATGTGATCTCTGCCCGTCTCTGTCTGCCAACTGTAGCTGTCGCTACTCCTGCTGTGTTGGGGTCCGGCAGTGCATGTTCATCATCATGGTCCTGGTATTCGCACAATTCCACCTCTGTGCCCTTCTTTGTAGCAAGGTTGTGCAACATTGTGCAAATTGCAAAGATCTTACAGCAGATGAGTGGTGAGTACTGCTGTGTGCCTCCGCTTCTGTGGAGGCAGCGGAACCTGCTTTTTAGGAGCCCAAAGGTGCACTCAACAACGTTCCTAGTGGATTTGTGTGCCACATTGTATAGTCTCTGGCTTTGCGTTGATGGGTTCAGGTAGGGTGTCAGGTTAAACGAGCGGACGGCATATGCGCTGTCACCTATTGGAACATAATAGGGCCTTTACTCACATGCACAACAACACACACATCTGCCGTTTCTATCAGGGTTGGTCACAGTGTTTTACCTAGCAGGTATCCTTCTCCAAATTCCCCCGCTGTCAGGCGTGTGTATATCCCACTGTGCTGAAAGATGTAGGAGCCGTGGGTGCTTCCCGGGAATTTGGCCACAATGTCTGTGATGATGTTGTTGGCATCACAGATTACCTGCACATTGATGGAGTGTGCTGACTTCCTATTGCAGTAAATGTACTCTGTGGCAGCAGGTGGGCAGATTGGGATGTGGGTGCCATCAATACAGCCAATGACATGTGGGAAGTGTGCCAGTTGCTAAAAGTCAATCTTGGTCTTTATCAGTTCCGCATGTGTGTCAGGGAAGCTGATATATTGATGCATTCTCTGCATCATGGCCTGTAGGAACTTGTGGAAGAAACAGGACAGGCAGCTCTGGGACACCCCACCTACAGCAGCAATCACCCCCTGGTAACTCCCAGAAGCAAGCAGGTGTAGGCATCTGTACATGGGGAGGGATGGCATGCGCCCTTGGTGTTTGGGGAGTGGGTGCAGGTCCCTGATCAAGTCCTGGATGGTTTGGGGGTCTAGCCTGTACCTTTGCAAGATCTCTGCCTCAGTGAGTTGGAAGAGCGTTATCGGCTGTCTGTAGACTTGCTCCTCCCATCGCCAAACCCTCTCTCCTGCTGCTTGTAGCCGTAGCCGCCTTGCTATCACATAGAATGCCGCCACTCTGGTCACACTGTTGCATTTTGGGGCATTTTTTATAGCCTACACCTGGTTACCACCTGCTTTCAATCCATGTTAATAACCGACTCTTAAATACCGAATTTCATGTATTTCGGTATTTTAGAAGTTACCTACATCTCGATAGTCATTTTTAAACATTTCTTATTTACCCATTTGGTAAATACCGCATCGGTAAATACCGATTCGGAAAATACCGATTCGGAAAATTCAGATTCGGTATCTTCCGATTCGGTAAATTACAGACTCGTATTTACCGAATCGGTCTTTTTTGGGCTCCTACATCTCAATAGCCCAATACTAGTCGGTAACGGACGAAATTCAGTATTTTTGGCCGTTACCAACCGGTATTTGGCTACCTACATCTGGCCCATAGTCTTTTATTGCCTGTTTAACCTCACCAGTGTCGATTGGGGATGTCAAGAACTCACACTGCCCATCTTCAAGCTAAACCATGGCTATTTCCTGCAAATATTCCCGTAAAGCTTGCTCTCCAGGAGGTGCGCGTGTTTCGTACAGTTGTGTGTAGTTGGCTAATTAAGTCTCAGAATTGTCAATATTATTTATTAAGGGCTCGCCCTTGTCTGAGTCTAATTGTGTGATATATGTCGATTGGAATTGCGGGCAGAGAAGTCGAGCCAGTGTCCTACCCAGCCTTTCCCCCTCCCCATACACACTAGCCAAAGCATATTTACCAAAGTATTTAACTACCCTGGCCACTGCATCAATAAAACTCCTCAATCAACGCAGAACAGGCATGGAAAGAGGCTGGTGAGGGATCAGTAAGAGAAAGACTGTTGGTGTCTTTCAGTTTCTGTTCTAGTTTACTTAGCTCCCTGCGGATAGATAGGAGCACTTAGAAATACAGACCCCGTGCACCACCACCTTAAAGGCATCACTAACTGGGAGTCCACTCTGACGTCATTAAGTTTGAAATATATTCCTGAATGGCGTCACCCACCTCACTTCGAAACACAGGGCTAACAGGTCAGATGAAGGGAACCTCTACAAAGGTTGCTGCTTAGGGAGTAAAGTGAAGTCTAATACGAGGAGGACCGTAGAGTGATCGGATACAGTGCGAGGTAGGTATTCAATTTCACGTACATCCAGCAGTAACAGTGGAATCATTTAAAAGTTGGCTATACGGGACCAGGTTCCATGTGCGTAGTGCACTGTGCAAAATGCTGTTCACACTGATTGCACAGTACCGGATGCTTGTCAGTACTGTGCAATCAGTGCAAACTGCATCTTGCACAGTTCAATCGGCTGTTTTCTGCCGCTCGAGTAGATTTGTACTCGAGCGGAAGCTTTCTCAACGCAGACTGGTACTTTGTCATCGTGAGCCATTTATTTTCCATGCTCGCGATTGGAAACTTGATGTTGCTGGTCGTGAACGAGGAAAAAGTCTCGCTGGGATGTTATTTTTCTTGCTAGCGGTCACCAACTTGACGTTGAGGATCGCGAGCAAGCAAAAAATGCCTGCTACACTACGCATTTTTGCACTGTGCTGTGTGCAATTTGCGCAGTGCGTAGTTGCACAAACTACGTGAGTACAGCGTAGTCCTACGCCCAGGCCTAACTAAGATGCACACCCCATGTGAAATGGAGCTGTAACATGAAAAAAGGGACTCACCCCAAGTGGAAGCAAAATGATGCGTAGGGAGGGGTGCCTAGTGAGTTTTCTGAAAGAAGGCTATTTGGATAGAATGCCTAGCCAGGTAGGCCAACACTTGTGTGCATTTTTTGGGATTAGGCAATCCCCTAACATTCCAAGATAAACATCGAAGGTGGAGTCCAGAACCGTCAACAGTCATTGAATCACCAGTAGAATTAGCATTATAAAAAAAGAGCAGCATCACATATACCCTGCACTGCAAATGGTAAAAACGCTCCATGCAAACAGTAAACAAACCAAATATAAACATAAAGAAAAAGAACCGACTTAACCACCCACCCCCAGTGGATACAAATAATAATAATAATAATAATAGCTTTATTGCATGATTAATAAAAATCTTTGCAATAACTCTTTGAAAGAAACATTGGAGTAGATACATGATCAAGAGTTTTACAAAAAACTGTTAAAAACATTAAAAGAGAGTTAAAAATATGGGCGAAAGATACGTGCAGACTGATGCAATACATTGTGGTTGAAAAAGAAAAAAAAAGAGCAGTTCAAGGTTTACTGAGTCTTTGATAATCGAAAGAGAGTTTTCTTAAGATGCAAAAAGCAGGTCTTTTTGAGTCAAGTTCGATCACTGGCCTCTGGGTTTTGGATGTTAACTGTTTTCATGAAACGCACTAAACTGCAGGCTAGTTGGATGTCTTCTCCCTTGAAGCTGATCAACAGGGCTTGTCTGCGAGTTCGCACACCATTTTGATTCCAGAGCTTTGTTAGTTGGCCCCTTCGGGCACTGTCTAGAGCTTTGCAGCTACATAACAAGTGCAGAACGTCCTCCTTTGGATTTTCGCAAAGCCTGCAATTGGAGTTTGTTTCCAAGCGTTTCCATGGGGGGAGATGTACTTTTGACGGAATTACCCCCATCCTTAGCCGCAGGAAATCTTCCTTCACCTTCCTTGAGAAGCTGGTGCTGAGGTATGGCTGGGGTAGGGCGCTGGTGTAGCCTTGGATCACGAACCACCCGTGTGATCTCCTGGTTAGTGCGGCTGTGTCTTCTTCCATGGAAAGAATTTTCACTGACTTGTTAACAAGTCGCTTGAAGCACTTGTGTGCACAGCTCGAATGCCAAAGGTCTTTTAATGCAAAGGATTTTATTGCTGCTTGAAGGTACACCGTTGCTGGGGATCCCTTGTTTGTCTCCTGCTCTTTCCAAAGGTGGGCGTTCAAGGAGTCTGGTTCAGCATTCTTTATTTTGTGCCAGCATTTAGCATATGCGCCTTTACGTGCGATTTGCTGCTTCTGTAAGCCAAACTCCAGCCTTAACTGTGCTGGGGAGGTGTACGGGGGGAGTGAGAAGAGTATTCGGAGCGTTTTACTGACCACATTGCCTAGAGTGTCCTCATCTCTCCCTCTCATGCATTCACTGCCATATGTTATTGATTGTAGCAGTTTTGCACGAAATATGTCCAGCAAGGGGATTAAGTTTGGGCCTGCTATTTTATTCTTGATGTTTTTTAAAGCGATGGCCAGTGAGATCCCTCTGTTTTTTATTGTTGTTGGGTGTCGCTGGAATGAGCCGTTGGAATCAAAGATTATCCCCAGATATTTATATTCTTTAACTGTTTCCATTTTGAGGTCATGCAGAGACCATCGAAATATTAGCTTTTTTGATTTTTGATTGAAAACCATCACCTTCGATTTTTCCATGTTTATGGTCAGGCCATTTTTATCAGAGAATGTACTTGTTGTGTTAATAAGATGTTGCAGGCCACAATACACAATAACAAGGCGCCCAGTGAATCCTGTCACAATAAGAACAACCAGGGACAGGGGAAAGAGGAAATGTGAAAGGGAGAAAAAATGGAAGAGGAATCATCATGCGGGGGATGGCAACGCTCTATTGTGCCACTGGAATGTAGGATTATTGGAAACAGTACTTGCCTCCAAACCACTGGCAGCCTCACAGCCATTAGTTTGTCCCGTTAAAGTGGATAATAGAGAGTACATCCAGCCGGTGGATAGGTACATGGTTTCGAGGAAATTGTGCAAACGGCTTCTTCAGGGGATTAAAAATTGTGGGCTTTACTGCTAAGTTGGATACGTAGTTTGACTGGGTAAAGCATAGCATATAGCATATTTGATGTTTGCCTTTTGAAGAGCCTGCTTCACAGTCATATATTTATGCTGGGCATCTTGCACCATCAGCATGAAATCAGGGAAGAGGGAAATGGTGGAGTCCTGATAGGTGAGGGTGCCACACTCTCTGATAGATGAGGGCCACATCACGATCATTGTAGTTGAGGATTTTAGAAATTATCATCCTCGGAGGCCCCCGGGTACAGGTGAGGGTCCCAAGGTAAGTTCGACTTCAAATGATGTGGAGAAGGCATCTCTACCAAATAGGTCCACGAACCTCACCATGGGACCGGTATTCGTGGACTCCGCAATTCCAGAAATGTGGACATTGCTTCTGCAGAAACGTGCCTCTAAATCTCAGACCTTAGTGGCTAGCTGCTTAAGGAGGGATTCAGTTCGCTTAAGACACCTCTGCAGGGAGGGTTGTAAATCCTCCAGCTCTGAAATACGCTTCTCCACACCCCCTATTTGTCTATCCTGAGCCTCCAGGCAACCATGAATCTCATCCAGACGACTAGTTAATGTGTCTAGGCAAGTGTCTATGGATCGGAAGCCCGCCCAGAGCTCAGCCATTATAGCTGCTGCACCTTCAAGTTGATTTGATTCTTCCCTGGCGGCATTTTCAGTTTCATCCCTCCTTGGGGTCTTTCCCCCTAAAAATTTATTTGGTGCTGCTTTGGGTCAGATTGGCCCATTTTGGCAGACAGTGTAGGGGGGTCCATAAAGCAGTGTGCAGGCAACTGTGGGTACTACTAGCTCAGGGAGTGTTGAATGGCCCACTGATCAGAGTTATCGGGGTCACTACAGTGCACCTGTCCCATCAGGGTGAATGCGCCAGGTCAGGAACCCCCAGGCTGTGCAGCGCTCAGGCCATCCCAATAGTGCTGTGCAATATTCCCAAAATGGCGACCAAGGGTATTGGGACAAATTGGAGTCTAACTAACATCTGAGTAGCTGGAGAGGTCCGGGCAACGCATGACTGGGTATAGAAGTATTGTACTCACGGTGCAAGTAGTATCATGCCATAGGAAGCGGAACGTCTACGTGGCTCATAGCAGGCTCCAGCCGCATACCACCATCAGCATTGGGCCAAGGACCTGTCACCCGCCTCCACAGCCCGAACAGGAAGGGAGCATTCCTGTCCCAAAATGCCACTGGCACAGAGGTCTACAGCCTACATGGTTCTGGATGGCCCTCAGTGCAGTCCTTATCAATCGCGGCAGCAACAGCAGCTGGTCCGGGCATGTCGTGGGACCGATCTTGGCGTGAACGGCAACATGGAGCACCTCACACCACACATCCATCGCACCAATGCATCAGAAGCGCAATGCAGTGCATCAGGGCCGAAGTAACTGCAACAATACATGGTGTGGTGGCCGCAAATGCCCGGAAGCTCTGGAGCCCGTAGACAAAAACCCAGGTGACCACCCTTGCAAAACCAGGTTGTTTTGTGATAGGTCATTTTGATGTTGCCTCAATAGGTTTTGGGCCCTTGCATGTCACGGGTGCTTGACCCACCCACTCGAGTGAGGTATCATTTTTATCGGGAGACCTGTAGGAACGCTGGGTGGGATGAAATTTGTGGATCCATGTAGATTCCAGAACTTTCCCACACAGACATTTGAGAAAAAAGTGATTTTTTCAGCTAAATTTGAGTTTGCAGGGGATTCTGGGTATGAAAACTTTAGGGGACCCATGCAAGCCATACTGCACTGGACTCCCCAGGGTGTCTAGTTTTCAGAAATGTGTGGGTTTGGTAGGTTTCCCTAGATGGCCGCCAAACCCGGGGCCAAAAACTCATGGGACCCCCTCCCTTGCAAAACCGGGTTGTTTTGTGTTAGGTAATTTTGACGTCGCCTGAATAGTTTTTTGGCCCTTGCCTGTCACGGGCACTAGGCCTACCCACACAAGTGAGGTACCATTTTTCTTGGAAGGCTTTGAGGAACATGGGGTAGGTGGAATTTTGTGGATCCATGCAGATTCCTGAACTTTCCAACACAGAAATGTGGCACATGTTTTGGGTTTGCAATGGATTCTGGGTAACAGAACCTGGTGAGAGCCAGTCAAGTCACCCCATTCTGGATTTCAATGTGTGTCTAGTTTTCAAAAATGTACAGGTTTGCTAGGTTTCCCTATGTGCAGGCTGCGCTAGGGCCCAAAAATTGCTAAAAACAAATCCACGCCTTGTTGGCTTTCTGCCGCCCTGGGGGGGGATTTTGGGGTTGGGGTTGCCTCGATATGCCCCCGAGGGGGACAAAAACACTGTTGCTATATAAAAAAGCCAGCGTAATCGTTGGTGTCAAGTGAGCTTTTTGCCCCCCCCGGGGGGCAGATTGGGGGCTAATGCCCCCATATGCCCCCCAGGGGGGGCAGAAAGCCTACTAGATGCCAGGGATTTTTTTAGCAATGTTTAATTAGGGCGGGATCTGCCCTAAATGGGCATGCAAATGCCCCCACCCTTATAAAAATGTGCCCAAAAAAATCCCTGGTGTCTAGAGGGCTTTTTGCCCCCGGGGGGCAGATTGGGGGATACTGCCCCATATGCCCCCAGGGGGGCAGGAAGTCTGTAATTTTTGTGGGGGGGTGGGGGCATGGGCATGCCCGTTTTGGGCAGCCCATCCAAATTCAAATTTGCCCCAAAATAATCGCTGACGTCTGGTGAGCTTTTTGCCCCCCCGGTGGGGCTGATTGGTTGGTAATACCCCCATCTGCCACCTAGGGGGGTCAGAAAGTCCACTAGATGCCAGGGAGTTTTTTGGGCAAATTTTAATTAGGGTGGGGTCTGCCCGAAACGGGCATGCCAATGCCCTCACCCTAATAAACATTTGCCAAAAAATACCCCTGGTGTCTTGTAGGCTTGTTGCCCCCCCGGGGGGCAGATTGGGGGCTCCTGCCCCATCTGCCCCCGGGGGCAGGAAGGCTGTAATTGTTGCAGGGGAGTGGGTGGGGGCATGGGCATGCCCATTTTGGGCAGCCCCACCCTATTTCAAATTTGCCCCAATGCCCCCAAAAAATCCCTGGCATCTAGTGGGCTTTTTGCCCCCCTCCGGGGGGGGGGCATATTGGGGATTAATGCCCCCATCTGCCCCCCAGGTGGGGCAGAAAGTCCACAAGACACCAAGGAGTTTTTGTGCAAATTTTAATTAGGGTGGGGTCTGCCCTAAATGAGCATTCCAATGCTCCCACCCTAATAAAAATTTGGCAAACAAAATGCCTGGTGTCTAGTGGGCATTTTGCCCCCCCGGGGGCAGATTGGGGGCTACTGCCCCATCTGCACCCGGGGGGGGCGAAAGGCTGTTATTGTTGCGGGGTAGAGGGTGTGGTCAAGGGCATGCCCGTTTTGGGCAGCCTCACCCTATTTCAAATTTGCTCCCCAAAAAATCCTAGGTAAATTTGGGGAAGTCTCAGGCTATCAAGTAAACTTGCATAAAACAGAAATCATGAAATGGAATTCCCATTGTAATAAACCTCTAGTGAAAGAGAAGATAAGATATTTGGGTATCATGATAACAAAGGACCTTGAAGATGTAGTACGTTGGAACTTTGAGAAAGCAATAACGGAATCCAGGAAACTATTTAAAGCCTGGGCAGGGCATCCATTATCATTTCTGAGAAGAGTTAACATTTTAAAAAAGAATATATTACCAACACTAAAGTTTTTGTTTAATTCAATACCCCTAGAATTTGAAAGAGTTTGGTTAAAAAAAATACAAGGGGACCTGAACAGTTTTATTTGGGCCTCCAAAGGAATAAGAATCGCCTGGAAAAAGCTCAGAAGGAAGAAAAAGCAGGGAGGAATTGTGAGTCCAGATTTCCTCCAATATTACAGGGCATTCAAATTCAAAAGTATGAGTTCTTTGCTTTAAGAACATCAAGTATATGCTCTATAACTTCAGACTATAACCCAGGGGGGTGAATTTTTCCTTGACAAGTTTGGTCATCCGAAATTTGTCAGGAGGGTGAAGCTGAAGATACTACTATCGGCATGTAAACTTTGGTTTCAAATCAAAAAAGCCCTACAAATCCCTTACTACAGTAGTTATGCCCTAATATGGGTGTCCCCGGGGACCCCAGAGTGTCTGAAGGATAAACTTTCACGTCCATTAGTAGAAGAGGAAATAACGAGATGGGGCCAACTGCTTGAAGGAAAGACATTAGTAGATTTGGAACACATGACATTAATAACGGATGGTAGTATCTCCAGATTTAAGTACTGCCAATTGGCTAGCTGGGCGAAATCATTGGAGAAGGTTGATTTAGGAAATGACGAGCTTGAAGCAAAGTTTCTAAAGAGCTCAACTCAGAAAAAGCTGGTACTGGATGCTTATACTTGCCGGGGAAGAAGAATTTACCCTACCTATAGAGATTTGGGGAAAAGATCTGCCATTGCAGGATGTACAGAATCTCTGGCAAGTATCAATGTCTACCTTGTGGTGTGTTATCAGTGCAGCTCCACTCAGGAAAAAGAATCTAGTTCTGATACCCAGGGCATACTGGACATTGGAAAAAACGGACAAAAATCAACTGACAGATGGTGAAGTGCTGTCCAAGTGTGGGGACAAAGAAGCTGATGACATGCACATGTTTCGGCAATGTCCTCAACTCCAGGTATTCTGGCAAGATGTAAGCAAGCTCTTTTTGACAGTGTTGGGTACCAATCTGGATGTAAGCACAAGTTTGGTCTTGTTTGGGGTTGCCAATGAGGAGGAATTAAGGGTTAAACTAAGAAGTAAGCAGAAAAATGTGCTATTCGGGTTAGTTTTATTAGCTAGACGAGAAATATGTATTAAGTGGGTATTTCAGAACCCTCCTATAAGAAGTGAATGGTTGGCCTTGGTCCAAATGCAGAAAATGAATAATTATGCAAAAGTTGGTGCAGCCCAACAGTCGCCTAATTCCAGTGGCCCTGCTCATGCCAGGTCCAGAAGTGCTCCTCAGTGGTTCCTTTTGTATTTGTCTCATTGAGTTTATAGTTTAGCTTCTATGGCCTGCAAGGCCCCCCTGCCCATAATTATTGAATGCCGCGGGAGGTGGTGGTCCCCAGGAGAGCATGGGGGGCAGGAGCCCCCCATGATTTTTATTAACAAAATGCCCAAAGGAGGTAGCAGTCCCTCTGCGGGGCTGCTGCTGTGGGGGTGCTGCGTGCCCCCGCATATCATTACAATTGCTCCACTGAGGTGGCGGACTCCGGAGGAGCAGGTCCCCCGCATCACATTTTGGCAATGCCCCAGAACCTGACCCACCCAAGGGCTTAATTAAACGAAGCGCGGGAGACAGCATTTGTTTGGTAGGATTCGCGGATCTTACATGAATCCCGCCGAAAATATTGTGAAAAATGCTTTTTTGGCCCTCGGGGTCCCTGTGGGACCCCCTGTGCAGGCCTAGGGGGTCAGGGTGTTTCTACCCAGCCCTCTTTTATTGTTTTTTTACAGTTTTTCTTCCTGTTTTGAAGTGTTGGCAGCCAATCAGAGTCAAGCTCAAGATTGAGGAGGATTGCGGATCAACCACAATCACCAGATACTAATATTTCTAAATATATGAATTTCTCAGGAACTACTAAATGGATTTACACCATTTAAAACAAGCATTAAAAATGCAATGGGTCCCACCTTTCATTAAGTTAAAGCCATTTGCTTTGCTATACAATACCATTAGCAAAGCAAATGGCTTTAACTTAATCATAGGCGAGACCTATTACATTGCCAATGCTTGTTTTGGTTATCTGCAGCAAATAGCCACCTTTCCAGTCCACAGAAGCAGACAAACTATAACAGGCCTGCCAAGAAGCCACAGACCCTGTACTTTCTGTCTCTCTCTCCTTCCTTTACCAGTATTTGCCTTCTATTATCACTGGCAGGGCACAGTCCTAAGGCCCATTTAGTACTGCTAGTAGTTGGTAGATGACAGGATTGGCAGCTAGGTGTCGCTGTGTTTGCTGCATCCTGCCACTGGCTCAAGTCCAGCCAATATCCTCCTGTGTTTCCCCTTCAACTAAACTCGTTACCCTTGTACTAAAATCTGCCCTTAGTGAAATCATGAAAGACAGCACAGACATATGTTTACAAAAATACCCTTTTGTTTAAGTCTGACACAATCTACAATAGTTTCTCCACTTCCTGGCCAGTGGTCACATCTAAAAGAAGGAATGACAGGACAGTGAGTAAGCTCCGATTCTTTTGTGTAGCTGGCAGGACCTTGCGCTGTTCCCTTCCCCTCAATGCCGCCCACCCAAGGGGAAACTGCTTGAAACCAGTAAGGTGGAGGATATGAGATAACGGGCAGAGCTTTTGGAACAGAGGAACAAGGTTCGAGTCTCAACGTCAGCTCAACATTCTTCGTCCCTGCGCCTACTAAAAAATGGATGTGTTGTTGGGCAATGTGACTGGTGCTCTTGTGAAGCGTTTGTATACCTCCGAGGCGAGTTCACGCTATATAAAACAAAAAAAGGAAATACTGGCGAGCCTCCTCGATATCTCCAGGAACTTAGAGCTTGTTAGGAGGTTCTTATTAATCAGCAACTAATTTGTGGTTTAGGTTTATTAAATAGATATGCGTGCCACGCACACTTTAAAAACAGCCTTGCACGTCATGCATGATTTAGCAATAATGCCCAGCTCTGTTGTTAACTCACTCTCCTCCAAACGTGTTCTTACTTCCTCTTGTCCTGAAGCAGGCATGCTGCTGAATCCTAGCCATTCTATACACTAACCGCCGGTCCCCGGGGTAATAGCGCTGAGATGGAGCCACACTATTTCACTTTGATTGACCAGTACAAGACAGCAGTAACATCGCAGCTGAGGGCTCGTGCCAGACTGAGTAGGCTACTCAACTTGTTTAAGTACCATCAGGGACAAAAAGTCAATTCTCACAAATTGGCCTGATAATATTGTAATTGCAGGGTAATTGTTTTCATCAAGCAGTTAAACAGGTGCTCAAAGCCAGGAACAACAAGTGCGTGCGCCTAAAAAAGTGTTGGCAAAAGTGAAGGCATTTCCCTTGTGGGAGTGAGCCAAGGGCACCATGTGTTTGCAAGTTAAATACAAACCAATGGCATCAAGCTCGCTTCTGCAAGAGAATCGCCAAACGTACATGCGTTGCCTTTGAAGGTAATGCAACGTGTGTACGTTTTTGGGACAAAAACCGTAGCGATTGCTAAAGGTCATTTTCCTAATCAGCGCATGCACGCTGCGTAGGCGAGACCTAAAAAGGTCGCTTTCTGAACCAAGAGCTACCCTTTTGCCAAATTGGGTGTAATTCCGTTCATCAGTTTGGGCTGTAACCTCGTCTAAAGTTTCCTGGAAATGGAAATTTATCAGGAGACCCTCCGGGAGTGGGAGTCGTGGCGTTACGAAGATATTGACATGCTGCCGCTCGATGTACAGGGTATGAGCGGCCCCTTTAAACAGGACCGTGAAGGATGAGCGGAGGAGTGCCTAGAGTTGACGTCATCAAGAGCCGTCCTATCGCTGGTCGGGACGGGCCTGAAGACGGAAGACGTCACGACGGAGGTGCAATTGCCAGGAATCCAGAGCGAACAACCGACAAAGGGTGGAGGACACCTGGAGAATCGGAGGGAAGCCGCCAGCTTATTGGAGGACCCAAAGAGATGACGGAGGTACCAAACTGCAAAGAGAAAACAGGACACCAAACATACAGTGCGACGCCCTGCCACTCTCCAGGAGGAGCGTGGCTGGAGCAGGTATGTCGCCGTGTACAGGGGTTTGTGGTACCACGGGGAGGAAGCGTGAAAATCTTTGAGTGTGGACACCGTTTGTCTTCTCCCTGTATTTCACTTGGTGGTGGAGCTCAGTGAATCCCTCACAGCCCCTTCCTTGCTTGATATTGCGGGGGGCACACAGCCCCCCGCAGCCACTGGGACTGCCACCCCACCGGGGCTTAAAAGCTGAGCCCCAGAGACCCGCACCCCGGGGCCCAACTACATTGACCTGGTGGGCTAGTAGGCCCCCAGGTACCCACAGGATTGAGGAGGAATTAATTCTCAAACTTAAAATGCGCCACAATTAATTCTCTTTCAATACTGAGGTTCCCTGAGGGCCAAATAGCCCAACAGGTATCTCCAGCATCCGCCAGGGAGCTGTGTTGCACACAGGTGTTCAGAGGTCTTGCCCTTTTTTACACCTCTCTGCAACGCAGATCGGTGGAGCTTATTGGAGGTACCTAGTGGGCTAGTTTGATCTTAAGAACCCTTAGGATTGAAGGGGACTCAATCTCTCAACTTAGAATGGCCACAGGCCGCGTTTACACAGTGGTGAAGGGAGGGGCCTGGGCCTGAGGTGATGTGTGTAAACACACCCTGTGCCGCTTTTTAAGTTGGGGAAAAAATTCCCCTTCAATCCTGAAGGACCCTGTGGGCCAAGTAGCCCACCAGGTGCTTCCAGGAAGCGCCACTGAGCTGCGTTGCAGTGAGGTGGTGCGGGCCTGCCCCTTTTTACATCTCTCTGCAACGCAGCTCTGTGGCGCTTACTGGATGTACCTAGTGGGCTAGTTGGACTCTAGGGACCCTCAGGATTGCAGGGGAATTATTTCCCCAACTTAAAATGCACCACAGGGCGTGTTTGCACAGTGGTGAAGGGAGGGGGTGGTGTAGGAAAGAGGCTCTATAAATACTGGACCGAAGTAAAATCAGCCTAACTACGAATTCCGATTTATTCACCTGTTAACAGTAGAGATGTCAGTGCTGCATCGTTGAGCCCAGTACTGATCCTGAAAAGTCATTCTAACCGTACTTATCAGTAACTTGAATTTCCTTCCATAGGATATCATTGCCTGCTTTTTGCTGAAAAAGTTTCCAAGTGTCGATTTTTGAAACTTACAAATATTCCTCTAAAATCAGCCAAACTACGAATTCCGATTTATTCACCTGTTATGAGGAGAGACCTCAGTGCTGCATCTTTGAGCCCAGTATTGATCCTGAAAAGTAGTTCTAACCGTACTTACCAGTAACTTGAATTTCCTTCCATATGCAAACATTGGTTGGTTTCACTTGGAAAGTCATCTAAGTGTGGAGTTTTGAAACTTTAAAATATTCACCTAAATCATCCGAACTACGAATTCTGACTTACTCACCTGTTATCAGGAGAGAACCCAGTGCTGCATCTTTTAGTCTAGCACTGGTCCTGAAAAGTAATTCTAACTGTACTTACTAGTAAGTTGTATTTCCTTCCTTAGGAATCCATTGTGTGGTTTTCACCAGAAAAGTTTCTAAGTGTTGATTTTCACAAACTACAAATATTCCTTAAAAATTGCCTGTATAACTTAAACGTATTTTTTCAACTGCTTACAGGAGATGCACCAGTGCTGGATCCAGGATCCACCACTGAGTAAGAAAAAATTACGATAAAACTTCTTACCTGCAAAGTATATTTCCTCCCATAGGATAACATTGGTGATTCTATGTAAAAAAGTTTTTGTGTCAACTTTTAAAATACAATAATATTCTTTAAAAATCAGTACTGTAACCAAGACGCTTTTACTTAACTGTTTATAGGAGATGTCCCAGGACTGAATCTAGGATCCAGTCCTGTGGTTAGAAAAGTAATCCATAAAGTAACTAATTGCATTTAATTAGAAATTCCCATTGAGCTCAATGTTGCATTGTGTTTGAAATTGTTTTGCCCATTGCAACAACTGTAACTAATGTACATACAAGTCTTTAGCCTAATTGCAAAGTATTTAAACTAAAGTAATTCATTCTTAGAAAGTATTTTTTGTAATGCAATGTATAATGTAATTTGAAAAATAGAATATCTATAAATAAATAGTTTTAAAAAATGTAGTAAATCAGTTTCAAAAAAATAAATATAACAATTAATACATTTAAAAAGTGTCATTTACAAAACCTTCAAAATTCACTGAAAAATCCAAAGGTTTCAGACATGTTATAGTTAGGAATTAGCATTTAAAAAAAACCTTCGAAATTCACGGAAAAAAACCATAGGTTTCAGACATGTTATAGTTAGGAATTAGCATTTAAAAAACCTTAGAAATTCACTGAAAAACCATAGGTTTTAGGTGTGTTATAGTTAGCTGGACATTTCACTTGTAAAAAAACCAATGAAATTCCTCTGTTATAGTTAGTTGTACTAAGTATAACTCGCGCGCCCGCAATCCACTGCTGATGATGTCACCTATTACATCATTCATGACATGGTCAGTGACCTCACTGATGACACCACTGATGACATCGCTAATGACATCATCCACGTGACAATCTGATACATCTTATCATAAACTAGTATAACCTTTTAACACTCATTATAAAATATGGAGTACCATATTTGAAACCATTGATACACCAATACAAGTTTCTAGAAACCCACTCAGTGATTCCTATATCTACCCAGTGGCGGTGCGTCCATAGGGGGCGTTGGGGCGTTGCCCCACTAGCCATGGACGACCCCGTCACTGCCAAAACATGCATAAATAAGAAAAGTTTTAAAACCGATTGTTAAATAAATCTAAGCGCACTGACTCGGCGCTGGCCCGGGAAAAGCCCGACAGAATCGGGCATTGCTTCGAAAGTGGGCCGTGAGGGGCGGGGCTGCGGCAGAGTGAGTGGCAGTCAGAGCGCACCGTCAGGCAGGCAGGCAGCCAGAGCACTAGATGAGAGCAGCAGGGTGACTGCGCATGGAACAGCCAGGAGTATTCCGAATGTAGACTGGCCTGCGCATGCGTAGTACCTATTAGACCTCCCCCCCCCAACCCCCTATAGCCCTGAGACACAGGAAGGGACCCGGGGCCCCGGTCTCATTACGGGCAGATTTTATCCTGCTCGAGGGCCAATCCTGGTGCAGTGGCGCTGTTAAGGCTGCGCCAGGATTGGCTGAATTAGTCAGTGTGAGAGCGCGTGACTCAGTCCAGTCCTGACTCGTCGTCATCGTCGTGACCACACCAGTTGTTTTGCTCCTACAGCCTAGCCTACTGCGGACCCGGACGGCGCAATTATATTGCACTGACTCAGGCCTGGGTAATAATTTTATAATGCTTCTCTTTCTTAGTCTTCTTTATAAATGCCAATTCCCTCCTTTTCTGTGTGTCGTGACTGCACTCGTGCCTCTCGTTCTCTCCCTGCGGCCCTGCCCACTCACAATCACTCTTCAAACTCCGAGCAGCTACACCGAGTGTAACAGCAGGTGTTAATCGGAAAGGGAGTGGAACGGTGGGATGAAAGACCGAGCCCTCATCCTTTCATAAACAGAGACGTTGCTGCTTGGTTTTCAGATTGAAACAGGGGTTTTGCGCGGATTGCCAGTCAGTGCCTCACACAGCCGATAGAAGTGCTCCGTTCGAATTGCTCAGTGGGTTGCTCTACTCTGCAACATGTGATGTCCAACAGGTCACTAGATGGAATCAGAGAAAGGCCGACTAAGCTTGCCATCCTTCAGAGGATGACAAATGAATATAATTAAATGGAATGATAGTAACATTTATTGCCTATAGCGCTTAGTAGCAGAGATAATGGCGGCATCTTGATTCCCACTAACCATAAGCCCACCGCCAGATCTGGTTTGCTGCTTTGTTCATGGTGGTACCAAGCCTTATAGGTGCACTGAGAGCATTGAGATAAATCACGTTTTTACAGTTAACTCGCTTTTTTATGACGGTGGGTGGAAAGTCACGTGCCCACCGGAATGGTAGAGTGTGTTTGCTCTCTTTAGATGAAAAACAAACCCATGGAAATAGTTTTGTTTTATAAATAGATTTCCCAGCCATCTGAGGCTTTGTGGGGCAGTTGTGAGAGACTGCGAGCATTCTCCCGTGGCGTGTTTTCGGTATTGAGATTACCATAAAGGTAAAAAGAATTTCAGATTGGTTATTATTGTGCCATTGTGTATACATTTTCGGTATGATTTTTGAGTGAGCGCTGTTTTTCACTTTTTACAGAGTCATTCCCTAAAATTATCGCTTTTGTGGATAGAGATTTTTTGCTCAGCACATACAAGTTTATCTGTACCCGTTGGGTAGATGGTGAGTGTTCATCCCTCCTTAAAAACTGATCGCATGTGTTTGGACTACTGGTAGCACAGCAAACACAATGTTATACCATGATATACATCGCACTGTTTGTCATTTTCAGGTACTCATTCATATGCTGGCAACCTAAATTTGGTAGAACTAAGTTATCGCCTGCAGGCGTTTTCAACTATATTGCAACCCTGAGTCATAGGCAGCTGCTATCGTGACAAAATTGTGACAGTGAACTCACTAATCATACCAAAGGTGCGCTATGTTTTCCTAGCGATTTTGAGTTTTGTTTTGAGCACATAACACGTTTAAATTTTTAGAAAGAACACATCCTTACAGTCACTTTTGATTTTACATTTCGCACTTGGGTGATGATATTGTTTACTTGGTTGATGTTTTTTATGTATTCAGTACTGGTGATTAAGGCGGATATTTGACCAGCAGTAAGCACATGAGGATGTTTGGCGCCTTGGCCATTATAATGATCGTGCATAGATTTTTAGCAAAATATGTATCTGGATTAGCAAATGTACATAATGTAACATGTTGTTCTATATATATTTTTTCATTAGTGCCCCCGAAGAAGGGAGTCTCTCCCGAAATGCATTGGGCCTCAAACAAGAAGCAGTTGTAATGTGTATTGTGTTATATGCAGAAACGTGCATCATTTATCAGTTTTTGAAAATATCTGCAGAATATTGAACGATGACATTTCTTAGTTTGTTTTATATTTGCAATCACAAGAAGAACTTTTGCTTCATAATTTAAACATGAATTGATGTTTTTGAAAATAAGTGTGTCGTTTTGTTTATCATTTCTTGAATACTAGTAGCAATGAAAAATAACACTGTTTAAAATCTAGTACAATACTTTAGTTTCAGGCAGTGCACCTGGTATACCAGTGGTTTTCCACTAGCAGATGAATATTGATTGGGGCTGGCTGCCCATAAACCAGGGAGCACGCAATCAGTTGATTAAGTAGAATTAGCAATTGTTTCATGAGTAAACTTAAAAGGGTGTGCACCTCCTGACATTATCACAGTTGCAGCATTCCCATTCAGCGAGGTCCTGTCCATTGAAGTCTGCTGTCCGCACTGCTCCCATGCACGTGCACCTGGCGCGCTGTTGGCGGGAGGGGAGGGGTTTTAATTGCTCAGTAGGGAAGAGCAAGGCATGCAGTTAGCATGGGTTTCATCGCGCGCGATCCATATTGTCTATTCCATTTCCAGTTTGTACCCAGCCCCCCACCCCTCCGCCTCACCCACTCCGCAGAAGAGGAGTAAGCATGGCGAGGGCGCAAGTTATAGTCACGTGCAATACCTAGCTGTTGTATTCTAGTGGGTTTTTTTAAGTTTAAAACGTTACGTTACTGCAAAGTGTTGGATGCTGAGGAGAACTCCGTGAGGGTGGACGGATAGGTTAGGCCCCGCTCCGGAGGAAGCACAGCTTTACAGAAGTTATGGATTATCGGCAGCGTGAGGAAGGCATGGAGGTCCGGAGGAAGGAGAACGGATGGCGGGGGCCAGGTAGGCGAGGTGAAGAGGGCGGACTGGAGATCCTGACGGGGGGGAGGGGGTGGGTGTCCGTATACCCATGCAGGCAGGGTTTTGGTGGGACAGTGGTGTTTTAGGGAGATGTTCTTATTGGCTAGGTTTCATGCTACCCCTTAAGGCGACATGGCAGGGCACAAACATTGTAAATGCAACTCCTCCACATTAGAGGTGTCTTTTATTTACTATTGCAATATGTCGCGATTGTGCTATTCTTTCTAGAACGTGGTTGAGCCTCAAGGGTGACAGTAGATGGGTACACAAAAGGAGAAGGTTACTATTAGGCTCATAGTAAGAGGCGAGGGGGAAGGGGTCTGTGCAGCATGAATTGCAGGACTTGGGCCAAATTAGGGTACCTTTTTCTGGGAAGCCAGTTCCTTGGAGAACGCAGGCTGCAGACTTTTCCAGAGGTGACAGAAGCCATGATCCAAAAAGTGTATGTTCCTGCAGTGACCACAGCACCCAGGAGGACAGAGAGTGCTCAGCTCCCCCGTTCCTGGTGGGGGGGGGACAGCTCAGAGACACAATCCACTTCAAGTTGTATTTATTCTTCAACCGCACTGACAAAAGAAGCAGAGACTTGCAAAGGTGCTAACTTAGTTATTTTTCATTGCGCACAAATCCTCTCTAGTATGTAACATTCAGTTGTCTGGACAGATTAATCGAGGACCAGTGCAGTGACCCTCTTAAAAGACTCATCTCCCATTCTGTGACTTTTTTCATGGCAAAGGCAGTTTAGGCACACGCACACGGTTGGTTGCGTCTCCAGGGTGTCAGATTTTAACCAAACCACTCAATTTGATCTAATGTCTTTCAATCGAGCAGGACCTCTTTATATCAACCAAATAAGTGTTTTTTGCTCGCAGATTGTAAAATGGCGGGAGCAGATTGTAATTCGATCGCCTGTGCCAAGAAGAGCCTCTCGGTGCAGAGTGACATGATGAATCTTATTGCCTGGTCAGGGCGAACTCCGTGCCTCTAGAATGAGACGTCGGTGCCACAAGGGCGATTTAGACACCTGGGTCTAATAATCACCGCAAGAAAAAAATGCAAGCCAGAAATGTTTCCGAGGGGGTGTATTGGCTGCCTGTATACCACTGTTGATCACTGTTCCATCCGCAGTGGCAGGAAGGAGTGATATATGGGGTCATGTTGAGCCGGTAGATAGTAGGAATACAGGATGCAGGCATATTTGGGGTGGGAGGGTGACATCGTTGGCCCTGCTACCTGGGGCTCCTCCTTCATTTTGGCACTTGTGATGCTGATCACCATTCCTCGACCTCTCCTCTATGAGCAGGGTGACACGCTCGATCTGCAAACTGACACAGCCACTTCATCACAATGCACGTCCATGTTTGTGAGTATAGTTGTAGGCTGCATTAAAGGGCTCTTGCTGAGGTGGATGCACCTGGTAGTCAGGAGTGTTGAAGAGCTCACTGTGGTGGGGGAGGTAGTGTTCAAAATTCCTGGATTTCATGAAAATAATCATCTCTTTGACGCTTCAATTAGGTTTGTTGAAGTTTTTTCTAATGTTTTTTGAGTAATCCCACCTCGTAAAACACAAACGTGGTTTTGTGCTTGTAATCCTAATACAAGATCATAGATTATACTTTAGGACTTTCACGGTAAGAAATCAACATTTCACCCAACGGGACAGAATGCTTACGCTTTTTATTTGGCAGCCTTGTGTCAGTAAATAATGCTTCCTTTTCCTCAGGGAATTTCTATATGATTAGAGTTGCAAAAATTCTTATCTCCCTTCTCCTATCTCATATCTGTACTGAATTTCTCTTCAGCCCAAGTTATTAACCAATAGTTTGAAAATGTTACATTTTAGCTCCATAATAATATTATGTAATTTCAAAGGCTTTCTGTATTTCTCCATGGTATATCCATGTCTATGCTCATTAATCAGCTCATCAGATGACAAATAATTGTGGCAAAACTCAAAAAATCTCTTGCGAGCTATTCGCTGTAATTGTACAAATATGCAACGATTTCTGGAATCACCCGCTTTGCTTTTATTTTTTATTTTTATTGTTGGTATTTTTCTTTTAAATCTGCATGGTTAATTTGTTTTGATGTATTTTGCTGGATATATTTGGATTTAGTATTTTTTTTTACTTAGGTCTTGGCTGGCATTTTGGGTGCAATGTATAAATTGTAGTTAGCAAACCAGCTGGGGTTTTTGCACACCGTCTGGTTTGCGTCCTGAGTCACATTATTTGATGAAACATAGGTCCTGATTAGTTACATCACAACATCTAAATTAGCCGTAGGTGGTAAAACCTACTGCCTCGTTCATATATATGAGGCAGGAAGCAGTTTGCGACCCCCTCGGAATGCCTGTGACTCTAGGTCTGAGAGGGACAGCAGACTTCATTCCCTGCATTTGTAATCCCCACTAGAATTTAAAAAAAAAAGTATAATCTGTACCTTTAAAGGGACTGAGAGGCAGATTTACCGATTTCTCACGTATCACAGTGCAGCAGCCGCAAATGTTGCGCTGCGCTGCATGATGGGAGACCATGAGAGCACCAACTTTACTGAAATATGGCACTCCCCTCGGCCTCCCCTCTCCCTAGGGCATGTGCTGAAATTCGCTGCCGTGCCCACGGAGACACCTTTGCACCACAGTTCAAGGGTGCCTCCGTTAGTCAAGCATAGGTTTTGTACTGGAAGGATTCTCTTCCAGTACTAAATACTATGCTTAGACTTATTTTAAGCATTTTCCCACATGCAAAATAAAGGAGAAAAAAGGCATTTCTTCTTTATAGCGCCTGGTAGAAGGGTGCACTATTTTCTAACGCTGTCACTTTCTGTAGTAATTTGGATTTAGTGTCAAAAACCATGGGGGAGGGAGTGTTCATGGGTGTGCCCATGTACCACCCATGGTACGCCCCCTTGGCGCGAAGTAATGCAATGCTGGTTTCACATTATTTCCAGCACTAAACAAGTTAATCGCTAAAAAGAAAATCAGACTCAAAGATTTTGATCTGATTTGCGTAACTTCTGTGACACACACACAGCATCAAATCTTAGTAAATCTGCCCCTGAGTGATTTAATAATGCTTGAGACGCTTTAAGAAAAATACAGTCAGCAAGCAAGGAATGAAATAGGAGGGCATGCAGTGTGCCCTGCAGCTTCCACTGCTCCAGATGGGACACCTGCCGGACACCTGCCACTATTAACAACGTGGAAGCTGTCCCCATGAGTCCCACAGTGCATCTGAGTTACCATCTCATGTCGGGTGTCGGACACCAGTCAGTGTTTTTTGACTGCAGATGCAGTCTGCGTTCTTCTCTGGAAAATACCTCTAAAGTGCTGTGTCCTCTGTACCCCATTGCACACTTTTGGTGGCCATGTCATCGTAATGTTCAGGTCGGAATACCTCATTTGCAGTCTGGAGTCGACTTTTAGAAGCCTTATATGGTGAATCCTATTCTGGAGATTCACATAATCCTATTTTTCTGATCCCATATTTGATTAGGGAATTTATAGAATTTTTTTATTCCAAGTTTTACATTTATTTATTGAATATTTCACTTAACATTCTCCCCTTACCTCACATCAACTGTGAAATCTGGGGTAATTTTTGTGCTTTCCCACTTTTTTTGCAGCGGTTTGCCAGGTTTTTTTTAGGTGTAATTTAAATATGCTGATTAGCTTGAAAAGTTAATTCACAAGAAAAAGGTGTTCACTACGTTTGCATGGGATTTTCCTGGTCAAGTTTTTAATGAGCTCTTGCTAGCATTCACAATTGTAACTTTGAAACAAATTTAAAACTAAAACTGCCGCTGTGTAACAACTCATGACTGTGTACGTTACTATGGTGTGCATATCATTCATAGGTTTCAATTTGGAAAAGATTTTTGATCAGGTGTGAAATATACAGACATAACTTACCACTTTTTACAGATGCAATTCAGACTTACACCTGGAAAATGTTGGGTGACCATTGCATTGCTCCATAAGTTTAGTCGATAGGAACTGTTTTGTCACTTTTGCCTATCCCGAAGAAATCGATACTGCAAGAAAATGAGTGTTTTTGTGCTCACGTTTTATTTATTTATGGCACATGTGATGTGAGGCTTAGCTATGTCGCACAGTGTGATCTAGGGCAACATTACGCTGGTGGCGGTGCTGTTTTGTATGTTATCACATTAGCAGCACAGACCTGTATCATTAAAGCGGCCTTTTCTCGCGTAGCCTGGCACCGTCTTGCCCGAGGAAAGCGTTGGCACAGAGATCACTTTCTAATTTTGGAGAGCAAACATGTCATGTGTGTGCTGGTGGTGTGCCAGTGGAAGCAGAAATAGACACTGTGTCTATTTTTGCTTCCACTGGCACACCACCAGCACTTGGACAGAAAACGAAAGAGGGAATCCTGTTTCCTGTGGTAGAACGGGCACACCCCTCCTTACTATAAGGAAGAAAGGCAAGCCGCCACTGTGCACTGGTGCGGAAACCTCAAACAGCGCGTGCAGAGCAGAGTTGCTCCTCACGGCCTCTGTTGCTTGTAAATAGAGTTGTGCAGTTATACTGAAAAGCAGCTACCTATGTTATATGAAAGCTCTTTAATAATGTAATACCTGCACTTTCACAATAGCTTTATTAACCTTCCTGCTTTCTCAAATTTGCTTGAAAATGCACCATTTTTCCACAATTTTTTCAAAATTTTCTCGGGGGAAATCCCCCCGAACCCTCCTTAGGGGGTTCGGGCTCGCTCGCTACGCTCGCTCGCTGCGGTGCAGTATGATTATCAGTTTCTGCCCCACCACTTTCAAATGTCACCAGCCGCCACTGTATCTACCACACATCTAAACACCTGCCTATAGATTCACTCATGCATGCTAACAAAGATCAATAGAACACTATTAAATATACTTATACACCTACATCGATATTACACACCAGCACACATTCTATTCACGCATGCAGTCATCCTACTCACTTATGCAAACAATTGATCATACTTACATTTACTAAGCTACACACTTGTACAAACACCAGTTTATTTATTCATATAGATAGTAACTCATACTTAGTGTGTTATAACATCACTATTACAAGTAGGGGTGGGCATAAGTCGCGTAAGGGACTTACGCGGAGAGGCACGGATATTGAAACAATCTCCGCACTCTCCGCATAGTTCCGTTACGTGACGCCCGCTTCCCACCCGCATCCCGCCCGCCTCCCACCCGCAGTATTACATAACATTAAAACGCCTTAAATAACATTTAAAATAAACTTACCTTATCGGCAGGAAAGCGCATGCGCAGACTCCCGCGCATGCGCAGTTCCAAGAAGAAGGCGCGATGGAGACGGATGCGCTGCCGATAAGGTAAGTTTATTTTAAATGTCATTTAAGGCTTTTTAATGTTATTTAATACTGCGGGCGGGAGGCGGGCGGGCGGCGGGCAGGAGGCCAACTTCCGTTACGCCCTGAGTGTGCGGAGATTTGCCTCGTTTCTCTGCCTACATTGCGAAAGGCGGACGGGGCAAATCTCTGCACATTCTGTGGGCGGACCGGAGATGTCCGCCCACCCCTAATTACAAGTATACAGTTTTCAATACAGTCACTCATACAATCACTGAGTCTTATGTATACTTATTTATATACAACAACTGTCACATACACTGCCTTTTATGTTTCTAGTTTGTTGGACATGTATCATCGAGAAATATATTTACTCATCACCACATTCATAAAGAGATTCACTCACCCAAACAACTGTTTCCACATACAGTCTTAACCTGACATACCTACTAAATCAACTATTTACACATCTTTGGACTCTCACACACCTCCCAGCCAACCACACACACATTTACTATCCCATACAAATACTCACTTAACTAATTAATACCTAATATAGACTTTCACATAGCTAGTAACCAACTTCTCTAGTAGTTTACACAACAAGGGATAGAGTGAAACAGATATTCACACAGTTTAATCACTATCCCATATAATTAGTGAGACACTTTAAATTAGTCACTTAGACAGTCAATCACACTATTAGTAAATCCTCCATCCAGACACTTATACATTCACTCAGTCTTTAATGCAGATTGCTATATATAATACTCATTTAAATATCGAACCAAACCACATTCACTGGATGATGTCATCAGTGATGTCATTTGAGATGTCATCATTAATGTCATCAGTGATGTCACTGACCATGTCGTGAATGATGTAATATGTGACATCATCAGCAGTGGATTGCGGGCGTGCGAGTTATACTTAGTACAACTAACTATAACAGAGGAATTTCAATGGTTTTGTACGAGTGAAATGTCCAGATAACTATAACACCCCTAAAACATATGTTTTTTTCAGTGAATATGTATAAGCATATCCCCCCCCCAAAAAAAGATTAAACTAAAGTTATAGTTAGGTGTGATAAAAAGAGAAAACTCTGTTTCACTGAATTCAAAAGGTGTCATAAATGATGTCATAGAACATCTAATGAGTGATGTAATGTGTGTGGTCATAAGCAGTGCAAGGCGGGGACGCAAGGTATAGTTAGGTCTGCTCTGCTCTGCTAACTGTAACTGGTGAATTTCTTTTCTTTTTTAGGGGAAAACATTAATATTGTCACTCACATATTCACCTAACTATATTGTCACTTTAACCGTGAATTTTTATTTTTTATTTAAACAACAGAACAACAGATCTTTTTATTACACCTAACTAAAATATTACTTTAACCTTTGTTTTATTCAGTGAATTTGGTGTTTTATTCTAGCTACAGTGATATATTGTTACCAAATGTAAAGCCAACCCTCTGCTATGGCCAGGCCCTGCTTCTAACTCCCAGTAGGCAGGCAAACCCATGATGCGAGTTTGGCTGATTGGTCTGGACTGCGGCCATAAACTGATATCTTGCTACCAAATACAAATCCAACTCTCTGCTATGGCCAGGACCTGCTTTCAACCCCCCACAGGCAGGCAACCCATGCTGCAAGGTTGGCTGATTGGTCTGGACTGCGGCCAAGCCCTGTGGCCACCCACTCCAAAGGTAACACGATGCTGTATATGGCCCACGATCATGTGCAGCAGGGGATTTGCCACAGAGCATGACCATGGGCAACCCACTCCTGCAGGCAACCTACCCCACGTTGTGCACAGCATTTGACTGTGCTCAGCGCCGTTGGACACATGGCCTGACCAGAACCTGTGGCCAACCTACCCTAAGGCAACCAATCCAACCCCTGAAGGCAGCCCACCCCACACCACACACAGCTTTTAGTGATGCAGAGGAGAGTTGGTATTCGGGCCCTATGGACCCCATCCCCTGAAACAAAAACATATATATTAAGGGGGAGGGTTGTGCAGCCCCCTACCCCAACCTTAATAGGCCCCTTGGACCCCATCCCCTCGGGTCAAGTTCAGCAGAATGGGGGCTACAGTGAACCCACCCCTGAACCTTAATAGGCAACAGGGACCTCATCTTCCAAGGGCTAATTTCTATGCGGGGTGTGTGGCTCCATTCTCCAAGCTTCTTTAGGCCATGAGGAGTCTATCCCCTGGGGCCACATTCAATTAAAAAAAGGGGAAGGGGCCATGGCCCTCCAAGGCTCAATAGGTCCTTGGGCAAAATACAATTAAACTGGGTAGGGGAGTGCTTCCCCCTCCCTGAGCCTTCACAGTCCCAGGGACCCCATCGCTCAAGGCAGTTTTATGATTAAAATTGGAGAGGGTCGCAGACCCCTCCCCAAGCCAATTTTGGCCCAGAGGACCCCATCCCTGGGGACTCATTAATCAGGTGTAAGTGCTCCAGTGCCCACCTGAGGCACCCATGACCCACCACATTACAGTAAGTGAACCCGGGGATGGGTCTCCAGGGCCATTAAAAGCTCAGGGATAGGGGCCATGTGCCCCTCTTTCAAAAGATTCACAGCCCTGGGGAATGGTGTACCACAACTTTTACAGTCTCGGGGGAGGCTGGGAGTGCAATCCCCATCCCTTTTATTTACTAATGATGCCCAGGGGCCTCAATGACTCCCTAAGGGTGGCCCTGTGGCTCCCTTCCCTTTCTTTTAAAACAAATCAGCACCAGAGGGTCTATATGTATAGATCTATATTAATTGAATGTATTTTTTATACATAAATAAATAATTTGTAAAAATGTAACAGTTTGATTAAAAAATTATATTTGAGTAATTAAGTCAAATTAATTTCATTTTAGGCTACTCATAAATATTTAAATGCCAGTTTTTGTTTTAGAAAACTAGTATAAAATATGTGTTTATGATTTTAATTTGATATAATATAAAAAGCAGTAGTAATCCTTCTTTAGGGCATAGGGATGGTTAGAGGATATGGGACGTAAGGTATGTTTTTAGGGGTTTGAAATGGGTACTTTATAATGGTAATAGTATAGTAAAAGGGGGATTGAGCAGTTTTTATGGCCTCATGGATGGGGAGTGTTTAGTGTAATAAGGACTTTTCAGAGCTAAGTGAAGGGTATTGTATTGGGGTAGTGTGAAGTTTTAGGACTCTGGGGTAGTAAGGAGTGTTTAGGGCCCATGAGCGAGGAGTGCATAAGGCTAGTCTAATAATCAGTTTTTATGGCTCAGGGATGGGTGGTGTAGATAGAGTACTACTGAGTTTTAAGGTTCACAGAAGTGCAATGTGCAGGAGTAGTAATGAGCTTTTTAGGGCTCATGGATATGTAGTGTATAGGCCCGCAAGGACATATTTAAGGCCAATGGATGTGTAGCGTCTAGGGGTACTATTGAGTTTTTTGGGTTCAGGGATGGCTAGTATATGACAAGGAGACAAGGAGATTTTAAAAATCAAGGATATGTATTGTGTAGAGGTAGTCAGGAGTTTTAGGGGCTAAGGGATGGTAATGTATTGGGCTAGTTTAGAGTTTATGGGATTTACAGGGCTCAAGGATAGGTAGTGTGTGGGAACTTTATATATATATGTTAAGGGCTCAGGTATGGGTATATAATAAAATTGCACATTTAATTCTATCATAATCATGAATGAAAAAGATATATTAATATCAGTTTGACTGATAATTAAATATAATTATTTTAAAATATTTTATTTTACATTAATTCAAAACAAATAGGATAGTGTGTATACATTTATATGTGTGTGTGTTTATAAATAAATTAATATTAAAGTATATATTTAAATCGGTAAAGGTGCGACCAATGTAATGACAACATGGTTTCAACGTAATTACTTGCAGTGTAATAATTAGTGATGTAACAACTGGAATTCTTGTGAAACTGCTCTTGAGTCAAACGCTACATCAATGTCTATAAGTAAGCTCAACAGTCTGTGGTTAGTATGGCCTGCTTTAACGTGTGCTATCCCGCTTCTCAATTTCCGGCTGACTCGCAGCACAGGTTTCATTTTACTGTCTTTAAATAACTTTCAAGATCAAGATCATCTGATAACATGTTTTGCTTGAATGGGTGCAGTCATGCCACTCCTGTTCTCTTTGCTTGGCCTCTGATGATATAACAAATCATGTCACAGAGAGGCAGCCTAGGTCTGTGTGAAGTGCAGGAATACAGTAGCAGGAAACACAGGTGCCAGTTGCTTAAAGAGTAAGGATTGCTTTATTGCAAGTAACAGCGTAACCACGGGAGTGCATCTCTCATCAAGAAATACAGAGTGCCAATGACCGTTAACAGCATTTGTTCTTTGTTGATGAGAAAGAGCATGAGGAATGCGTTTTCAAACATACACATGTTTGTGGAAGCGCATGCCAGAGTAGAATACAGTATAAACAAACAACAATATCTCAACCGGTATTATTGACAGGACTAGTTATCAAGCATGCTCAAAACATTACAAGAAAGAAATGTGGGGCGAGTCATAGTTTGTTTAAATGTGCCCAAGGCATCATATATTTGGAAGAGTACAAGAAATTTGCAGAAAAAAGAAGCAAGGGTTTTTAGAAGAATTGGGAACAGTTGAATCAGCACTGTGAGCAATTAATATGTAAGTAACCCGAAAACCTTGTGCATGCAGGTGCTTGTGACACTCAAAGGTGGACAGCGCAGGTGAAAAGTGAAAAAACTGTGACGGCGCAAAGTGGAGAAGTGACAATTATATACAGAGGCACCTATTGTTCACAGTTAGTTATTCCCATGAAGTTTAACAACACTTGTAAGCATTTTTGTGAACCATGGTAAACAGCGCCAGAGGTTCCATTGGTATGTCGATGGCGTTTCAATCCTAGCGATTTAGGATCATCATCAGAACCAGGTCACTGAATGAAGGTGTTGTACAAAAGAGGGAAAAAGGAAAGTGAGATCTGGGAATGGGGAGGGCAGGACGGAGGGGTTATATTAAAGGAGCGGTAGAGAAATACCTGAAGGATGTGGGATGGAGAAGGAGGTATTTTATATACATAAATAGATAATTTGTAAAAATGTAAAAGTTTGATTAAAAAATTCTATTTGAGTAGTTAAGTCAAATGAATTTCATTTTAGGCTACTCATAAATAATTAAATGTCAGTTTTTGTTTTAGAAAACTAGTATAAAATATGTGTTTATGATTTTAATTTGGTATAATATAAAAAGCAGTAGTAATCCTTCTTCAGGGCATAGGGATGGTTACAGAATATGGGACGTGAGGTATGTTTTTAGGGGTTAGAAATGGGTACTTTATAATGGTAATATGGAGATTTTAGGTCTCCGGGATAGTATAGTAAAGGGGGATTAGGCAGTTTTTATGGCCTCATGGATGGGGAGTGTTTAGTGTACTAAGGACTTTTCAGAGCTAAGTGAAGGGTATTGTATTGGGGTAGTGTGAACGTTTTAGGACTCTGGGGTAGTAATGAGTGTTTAGGGCCCAGGAGTGAGGAGTGTATAGGGCTGGTCTAATAAGCAGTATTTATGGCTCAGGAATGGGTGGTGTAGATACAGTACTACTGAGTTTTTAAGGTTCACAGAAGTGCAATGTGCAGGAGTAGTAATGAGCTTTTTAGGGCTCATGGGTGGGTAGTCTATAGGCCCGCAAGGGCATTTTTAGGGCTAATGAATGTGTAGCGTCTAGGGGTACTATTGAGTTTTTTGGGCTCAGGGATGGCTAGCATACGACAAGGAGACAAGGAGTTTTTAAAAATCAAGGATATGCATTGTGTAGAGGTAGTCAGAAGTTTTAGGGGCTAAGGGATGGTGATGTATTGGGCTAGTTTAGAGTTTATGGGATTTACTGGGCTCAGGGATACGTAGTGTGTAGGAACTTTATATATATATGTTAAGGGCTCAGGTATGGGTATATAATAAAATTGCACATTTAATTCTATCATAATCATGAATAAAAAAGATATATTAATATCAGTTTGACTGATAATTAAATATAAATATTTAAAAGTATTTTATTTTACATGAATTCAAAACAAATAGGATAGTGTGTATACATTTATATGTGTGTGTGTGTGTGTTTATAAATAAATTAATATTAAAGTATATATTTAAATCGGTAAAGGTGCGACCAATGTAATGACAACATGGCTACAACGTAATAACTTCCAATGTAATAATTAGTGATGTAACAACTGGAATTCTTGTGAAACTGCTCTTGAGTCAAACGCTACATCAATGTCTATAAGTAAGCTCAACAGTCTGTGGTTAGTATGGCCTGCTTTAACGTGTGCTATCCCGCTTCTCGATTTCTGGCTGACTCGCAGCACAGGTTTCATTTTACTGTCTTTAAATAACTTTCAAGATCAAGATCATCTGATAACATGTTTTGCTTCAAGGGGTGCAGTCATGCCACTCCTGTTCTCTTTGCCTGGCCTCTGATGATATAACAAATCATGTCACAGAGAGGCAGCCTAGGTCTGTGTGAAGTGCAGGAATACAGTAGCAGGAAACACAGGTGCCAGTTGCTTAACCCCTTCTACGCTGATGACGAGCTGGGCTCGTCATGTCGTAGCCCGCTCGCACGCTGATGACGAGCCCAGCTCGTCACGTAACATGCGGTTTTAAAAAACTCAGCGTACGAGCGGAATTCCGCCCGCACGCATGCGGTTAAAGAGTAAGGATTGCTTTATTGCAAGTAACAGCGTAACCACGGGAGTGCATCTCTCATCAATCAGCACTGTGAGCATTTAATATGCAAGTAACCCGAAAACCTTGTGCATGCAGGTGCTTGTGACACTCAAAGGTGGACAGCGCAGGTGACAAGTGAAAAAACTGTGACGGCGCAAAGTGGAGAAGTGACAATTATATACAGAGGGACTTATGGTTCACAGTTAGTTATTCCCATGAACTTTAACAAGTACTTGTAAGCATTTTTGTGAACCATAGTAAACGGCGCCAGAGGTTGCGTTGGTATGTCGACTGCGTTTCAATCCTAGCGATTTAGGATCATCATCAGAACCAGGTCACTGAATGAAGGGGTTGTACAAAAGAGGGAAAAAGGAAAGTGAGATCTGGAAATGGGGAGGGCAGGACGGAGGGGTTATATTAAAGGAGCGGTAGAGAAATACCTGAAGGATGTGGGATGGAGGAGGAGGTAGAGGAGAAGGGTAGCCGCGGCTCAGACAGGCTTGAACCCACAAGAAGAATGCCAATAGTGCAAGGAGGGGAGCTGCAAAGGAAAGAAGGAGCACCAGTTAGTGAATGGTTGGGAAGTGATGCAGGTACATGGAGTTGTACCCAGATGTGCACTTACCGGGAGCAATGTGCGAACAAGTGAGAAGTGGAGAGGAGGGGGGGCCCGAATGGAACCTGTAGGAATTGGAAGGCAGAGTCCTACTGAATAGGTGCACAGACGAGGTACGGTCGATCAATAAATGTAGACTGGAGCTAAGTGGAGTGGTGAAGGGTTTGAAGCGCATCTGGTTCTTGTGGAGTCCGGAGGAATAATGAAAAGTCAACTCTAACAATAGTACATGTGAAAGAAAATTAATCCAAAATGAGGAAGTACAAGTTTAAATATTTTTCACAAAAGTGAGTTTTGTAATGTAGAGAAAGCTGGAGAAAAAATTCTCTTTGAAGAAACTTGTTTACAATGTGCACAGCATTGATATGCTGAATACCTCTGTGGAGAGTCTTGTTTCCGATGTGCACAGCGTTTATATGCTGTTCGTAAATATGCTGCTCTGAAGAATACTCGCTGAGAGCAGTTCAAGATAAGCGTATGAATTGCAATTAACCCTTTCCATGCTGAGGACGGCCCCTGGCCATCCTACATGACGGTGGGCGTGTGCGGGGGATGGCCAGGAACTGTCCAATCTCCGCCCACTGATTAAAATGCCCGCACCGCGACGGAATTCGCACAGCGATCAATGGGTTGAGATGGCTGCCTTAAAGTTGTATGCGTGATGACGTCATCATGACCATGCAAGTGAGAGACATGCGGTGCAGAGGTATTCAGGAAAGAAATACTCACTTAAGATGGCCACCGTGCGCCAGGTGCGTGATGATGTCATCACGTTCAATCGAGGCAGTGGAGTCTCGCGGTGCCGCAGTGGTGACAAGCTTCGAGCGCGGATTTCCCAAAAATGACACACCTTTGATGAAGCGGAGGCAAAGTGGAGCACTTTTGACGAAGCGGAGCAAGATGAGAAGAGGGAGGAGGACTGCAGAGGAGGACCGAAGGAGAGCAGCTCAGCGGAAGCTCAATCCGTCCAAATGCACAAAACTGGTGATAAAACTCATCGCCAAATGTAAAGTGCAGGAATACAGTGGCAGGAAACACAGTAACCAGTTGCTTGAAGAGCATGGGCGTAGGAAGTGTGGGGGACGCGGGGACATATCCCCCCAGATTTTGGAGTGGGGGGACAAGGGTGGGGGGGATGAGGGGACAAAAGAATTTCCCCTCTCCCTTATGTTATTCGCAGGGCCATTAACACGCAAAAGCGCTACCTAATGGCCCTGTACTTGACCTGTGACATCACCTACCTGCAGTCAAAGAGGCCACCCACCCTCTGCCCTTTGTTATTCTGCAGTAAGGCTTCGCCAGTCTGGGAAGGGCAGAGAAGGAAAAACAACTCTTTTCCGTCATGCCCAGAGAAGGCAAGGACAGTATACGCTTCTCCTGCTCTGCTCTGGTAGATTCCCTCCTCCCCCCTCTCTCTCTCTCTCTTTATTCCTCCATCTCTTTCTGTCTCTATCTCGCTTATCCTTAAGTGCTGATTTCAAAAGACAGCTGTTACATACTTTCTCTTGCCTCTCCTTTTCTTTATTTGTTCCCCTGTGAAATGGATCCAAAAACGAGCAGAACACTTTGGCTGGATATGTCCTCATTTTCTGACAGGGTTCTATTCCAAAGTACAACCTCGGGACAGAGAGAAAAAAGTATAAAAATTAGAAAAATAATTAAATATCCAAATAAAGCAATACAGAGTGGTCAGCAGAAAGGCCAGATTGTTATTTACACCCATGCACCTTGGCACTGCTTTACAGAGTTTTCCAGTGAAGCGCTACTTTCTTTTTATCTTCTTTCTTTGAACAACATTGTTTTCCCAGGGTGGGGAAGTGCACCATTCATAAAGGGACTGCAATACCTGGTTGGGGGGTGGAGTGGAAAACGTTTAATATGAGCGTTTTCAACTGTTTTAATTATTTTAGCCTATAAAATGTGTACTGCAGCTCTGTGTTGAGGGAGTTGGTCTTTTTTAAACCAAATTGCTTACATGTTGTAAGGATATAAGCAATGAACATTGAAACGGTTCCCTTCCAGCTCCTGTAGTCATGTCCTGAAATTTTCAGGCAAAATCACTTGCTGATTTCTGAATAATGAGTGTAAAACCGTTAAGGTAACCATGTTGTTCCTGCTTACATTTCACATGCTTTGCTCATCCTTGCATTCAGTGTTTGCTTTTTACAGGGTGTTGTTACTTTTTTTCAGGCATAATTTTACTCTTTTCCAATGCATAATTTGAATTGAGTCTCAGCACAATTGGGTTGTAGCTGAAGGCAGTGCCAGTTTCTCCCAGTGGGGCAGTATGGTGTTCAAGAGGGGAGAGGATGTGGTACTCTGGCCAGAGCTGCCAAATATGGAACTGTAGCACCATTTTCAGCCTTCATGACCAGTCCACCAGACCACACTCCTGACAGAGCTCATTCTGATGCTACACCTTGGAAGGCCGGATAGACCGTAGAAGCCCTGGTGTCTTAGCACCAGCAGGTGGACCCTAACGGTAGCAAGTGTGAGTTAACCTTGAAGGCCTGTCCACCACAATCCATGCAGTTCACCTCCAGTCTTGCGAGCAAGCGTACGAACAAGCACACACTAGAGCGATAGTGACTCTGTCACTGAGGTAACAAGACCCTTGAGGCCAGTCCACCTCGTCCATTGGTACCTCCATTGGACTTTTTCAGCACTAGTAGTGCAACTTACCAGGGGTTGGTAATGTTGGATTTGCATGCACATTAAACTTAGGGGGTGATTATAATGGTGGTGGGACTGCCACATCACCGCGTCGTTGACAGTCCACCGCCAATGATAACTGCATTACTGCCCGCCATATTACAATGGCGGGCGGTTCCCTGGCAGTCGGAGAGACCGATCGCCACGCACACTTCTCCCTTCCATAGGGAAGGGAGATGACTGGGATCCTTGTTTCTTGCAGAAAAATGAGAAAAAAAGGTATATCTGCTCTTCAGGACGGATATACAATGCAGAAAGGGCCAGAATAGCCACTCTGGAAATTTCCTTTGTGGGCTGCAAGCTAATGATGCTTAATTTAAGTTGGTGTCTGCAGGTGAGGCGTAACTGTATTCTTTGTTAGAGACCGGTACATTATTTAAACTATCAGAATGTAAAACCAAACAAGAGAAAGGCATCAAGAGTTGTTGGCAGAAGGAGGAAGGGAAATAAGGAAAACAGAGAAAAATAAATGTAAATGTGCTGGACTTGTAAAGCGCACAGCTGCCCGTAAGCGTCCCGGCGCTTGCTTAGGGAACCCGTCCCGGTATTCCCCTGTGAGAAACCACGGCAGGGTGTCCACAAGGTGAAAGCCAGGCATCCCTCTGCGAGGGGGCGTAGTGGAGATTAAGCAAGCTATTGCCCAGAGTCGCAGAGTGTGACCCCGTGAGTTGAGTAGGCACCAGAGCGAGAATTGTCGAGTCCGTGGAATTTTGAGCCCGAGACACACCGAGGCGGGGAATCGAACCCTGGTCCATGGTCGATCTCAGCTTCCGGGTCTGCCGCCTCTAACCACTGAGCCACGCTTCCCCACATAAGAAAGCAAAGATGAGAAAGAACCTGGAAGAGTGAGATAATGTGAAGGGAGAGTAGGTTTTGTGGATAAAGGAGGCAGGAGATGAAACGAGATAGACAGCCTTGGTATTCAACAACCCAGCTCCGCCACGGATTCCCTCACTACCACCCTTTAATAGTGCTGCTCAAGTCTCCATAACCACTCTCTCGGATGCATTTAATTAGTTATATAGCGCCACTCATACCAGTGCAGGGTGTCAGCACTTTACATCATTCACACTACACAGAGGCAGTCAATCATAGGTGTGTAAATCTGTGAATAGGAAATGTTAAATAAAACTACAGGGTGTAGGAGTCACATGTCATCCATACTTGTAGGCAGTATTGTTTAAGAGTGCTTGGTCTGGATGTTGGAAAGTGGGTTAATAGTAGGGGCAAATGTATATCTGTCCCCGGCAATAAGGACACTACCTCAATATAAAGCTCTGTACCGGTCCTCGAAAATTATTCTCATGCTCAACCCTTGGTAGCTTGGCTGTGAGCAGGTATGTAAAGCATTTTAAAACTCCAATTCAGTAAATAATTAAGACACAACACACAATAAAAATTCAACACCAATTTATAAAAATACAAAATATTTTTCTCTTTAACATGAAAAAAATCAAATGTAGGGAACTGGAAATATGACTTTTTAAAAATGTAGCATGATATAGCACATAAAACGTATATCCCCTTTTGGTACATCTGGTCACGCTGGACCTGCTCAAAGTCAAAGTTTCAGGCCGACCACGATGAAGCCCTGCGGGGCTACTCCTTGTGGTGGGTCTCGGTCAAAGTTTTTACCTTATGACTTAGAAACTTTTCTGGAGCTTTTCTTCACGGGGTCCGTCGAAGCTCTCAGCCAGCCCTGATTGGGTGAGGGTTTGCCGGCTTGCCTTGCAGCGAACTCCCGGTCAAACTTATGGAAGTCCAACCTCAGGAGCTTTCCTGTGGTATGAGCTAGGGATGCAGACTGGCACACAGTTGATGGTGGGTGCCTTGGCCCTCATGGTTGGCCCCGGTCACCTTTTCTAAGTTCTGAATTAGAAATGTTTGCAGAGCTTTTTTTTGCAGGGTCCCTCAATGCTTTTCACTAGGCAGGATTCAGTGAGGGTTTGCTAGCTTGGGTTTCCCCCTACGGCCGATCAAACTCTGGAAGTCGACCCCTGGAGCTTTTCAGCGGGAGGAACCTGGACGGCAGGCCAACTCATGGTTGATGGTTGTCGACTTGGCTGGCCAGAGTGAGTCGGTCCATTTATGGAGCTTTTTACCAAAGTTACCCCAAACTTCTCCAAACCTCTGGAACTTCTTGCTGAAGTTTTCCAAAGGGTCTCAAAGTGTCCAACACTTACTGCTCCAAGGGTCTGGAATCTCCAAGATGGTCCTTGAAATGGACTTCAGTTACGACAATCCAGTTGGACAAAGCCCTTTCAAATTCACTGGTAGTTCTCCAGGCTGGGGATTCTTGGTGGTCCAGTTGTGCTCTGATAACCTTCAGCTTGCATGGTGTCCACTCTTTAGTCCCTTTGAAGCAAGGTAGTCCATAGGACTGTAATTCCAGATTGTGCAATAGGCACAATCTTCAGTCCAGGGCCTGGTTGGTTCAAATCAAACTCCTCAGCAGGGACGCTTCTTCTCCCAAGTTTGAAGCAGCATCATATGAGAGGCTTTGACCCTTTCAGATACATATTCCAAGTTCTCGGGGTCAAAAAAGAGGACACTCCTGTCCAATGAGGTGCAGGGCAATGCTCCAGGGTATGACCACATCCTCTAAAGTACGGCATTATTTTCCCAAAGAGAGCAGAATTTCTCCAAAATTCATCATGGCTGATTTTACAGCAGAGGGAGCAGAACTAACTAAACCAGCCTACAGGATGGCTTCATCTACCTAGGTCCACTCCCCTTACATCTGAGAATTCCTCTTTAATCCCCATCCGGGTGTGGGAGAGGTGTAAATAAAAGTGATTTTTCCAGCTTGTCTCCTCTTGAAGAGCATTGTTTACTACCTCTCCCCCTGGCTCTGGCAATCCTATGCCCATCAACCTCTACTCCCAGACAGGCCTCCTAACTCTAGAGGTCATTTCTCACCTCTTCAAACAGCCAGTCCAATCCACTTACCTCTGACAAATCAAGGCAGGGCACTAGAGGGCTGAATTGTGGCCTGCAGACAAGAACGTCTTATAACTTCTTGTCTCTACATTTTATAATAAATTCAACAATACCACATTGTTGCATTTATCATTAACATTCTTCTGAGTCCTTTAATCCTAGTTGTATGGCTTTCTTTTCTCCAGTTATTGATTAATAATCTCTTGCAAAGTTAACTTATGGGCTGGGGATCTGCAATGGAAAAATTTACTGGCCAATTTCTCCAATACCAGGGCCTATATAAGGATCCTTCTTATACCTACAGGATCCCCCCCCCACCCCTAGAATACATAGGAAAGACTTAAGGGGTTCTGATTATATCAAAATATTGCAGATCCTCACTTCACAGTGCTGCTAGCACAAAAGCCGATTTTGGAAAGCACTATACTACAATGTAGGGAGTGAAAAATGCAATTTCACTAAACCCAGGGCATATAACACTCATTTTATAAGGGTCCTCCTTGTAGATACCTGACCTCTAACCCCTTGGACACCTTGGGGAACCCCTGGGGATACCTAATATGCCCCAACATTGTAGTTTATCAATTTGTAAGTGCCCCAAACCAAAAAGTCAAGATTGGGCACAATTTGCATTTAAAAGCAGTCCTCCAACACGGGTCTACTTTTAAACTGACCTCAGGCTACAGCAGTGCACACATGCAAGTGCAGGAAGGGCTGCTGGCCTCTAAACCACTATGCCCTAATATGTACACTAGGGACTTAAAGGTAGTTTCAATCGCTATGCCCTATTATGTACTAGGGCCGTATAGGAGAGGTCATGTCAATCATGGAGGTACCCTAATCCATATTGCACCCTATTGTATATAGGTGTTTTTACTGTATTTGTAAGTGTCTCTTTAAACATAGCACTGACCCTGGGCCTGGTTAGTCAGAGGCCAGGGTCAGTCAGAGTGAGGTACCACCAGTACAAGTCATCAAAAAGTTGGGGAGTGCCCAGGGCACAGATGGCTTTGCAAGACTAGAGAAGCACAAACCCAGAAGTTAAAACATAACACCATGGTTGGGGGTTCTATTTAATAATCAGAACTGATTTTCATCCTAATGAACCCATTTTCCAACCTTAGGATAATGAAAGACTGGGTAAAAATCATAACAATCTAATCTATAGCTTGCAGTTTTCATGCAGCTCTTTGATGACGGTTAATAGCTCGCTGTTCAATGTTAGGATTTTAACTTATAAACTCCAAATAGCAAAAGAATCTCTCAGACAAAAGCAGTATTTCACTGACCTATTTACAAGATATGCATTTTGTGATCTGCCTGGTACACGTTCTTTGCAGCAGGCATATTAACACATTGTGGCTACCTTACCATGAGTCAAAACTTCCAGTAGTCGGAGGAGCTTCGCGCGCATCCAAGATGAACGCGTGAGCTTAGGGCTCCCGAGACCCTCGTAGCCCCCGAATATATCCTGTTGTTTATCCTGTTTACTGTGCAGTGCTTCTTGCAGCGGAACCGAGGGAGTGTCGGATGCTGAAAACCGGGTCCCGAACCTGCCCCGGGGACCAGAGTTGGAGGTCCGGACAGTTTGAGGCCTGTATCTCTTGGAGACCCGGTGTTTGAGTTGGCATTGTGCCTTGAGTTGTAATGCGACAACAACGGCTCTGAATACCGGAAGTGACTGGACCGGCTTCGCTGGTTCACCTGGTTTAGCTTTCGATCTCGCCTGGAACTCTCTGATACCTCGCTGGGTCCCACTCCGGAACATCTGGGACCCTGGTCGATGACAGTGGGCCATACTATTATGACACTTTAACGAATTGCAGACCTGTGGAATTGAGATTTAGGATTTTGGCTGCGTGTCGCACCAGTCAGTGCGCCTAGGCCTGTGCTTTTTGCCGACAGTACTGAACTGTGGATGGCTAGCAGGCATTCTTAAAGAGTCATAAGCAAGATATTGGTCCAGATATAACGGCTATCCAGTGCTTCCGCTTCGAATCAAAAGACAAACAAATGGCGACCAAACCGGAGGGAGAGAAACGACAATCGAAGTCCACTAGAGGGGGAAGGTATACCTAATCTAACAACATGGGTTGTTAGATTGTTAGACTGGGTCCCAGTCCACTAAAGGGTCACCTAGTGGACTGGGAAAGTCGCAGGAAGGAGTGAAAAAAACCTCTATACTGGAAGCGGAGCCGACGCTACAAGACGTGATGGTCGCCATTGATGGAATCAAGTCCTCCCTCGGACAGAAGATGGAGACCCTGGCTCATAAATTGGAAACGGTATCTGTTGAGGTAAATCTGATTCGACGGACCTCACGAAGACAAGTTAGAAAGTTAAATCACCTGACATCAAGACTGCTAGCCTCACTAACGAAGTAACGGAACTGCAATCGGAGGTTCGGACCTTGCAGGCCTCAAATGACCTAGCTATTCGTAGACTGGAGGATTTTGAAGGACGGGCCCGTAGGAACAACCTGTGTCTGATTGGGGTGCTGGAAAAGGCGGAGGTGCAGGCCGCAGATCTCCTCGTCGAAGATTTGGTACTTAATCACCTTAAGCCCAAAGACCTGAGTAACTTCTTTACCGTCGAGAGAGCGCACAGAGTTCCTGGTGGCAGACCGCGTGTCGGTGCCCCGCCTCGACCGTTGATTACGAGAATATTTAATTTTAGGGACAGAGATGTGATCCTCCAGGCCTCCAGATCGGGGGGACCATTGAAGTACGAAAACTCATCCATCAGTTTTTTTCCGGACTTCACACAGGCAGTTCAGAAGCAGAGAATGAGCTTTATGGGGGTTCGTGATAAGGGACTAAAGTACGCCATGTTATACCCAGCCAAGCTGAGAATTGAACATAATGAGAACGTTTATTTCTTTGACAAGCCGGCGGTCGCAGCGGACTGGTTGGACACTTTAACGGCTCAGCATGAACCCCAGAGCCAGAGTGGTGATGAAGGAGAGGGCTCACAAGAACAAGAATAAGTACTCTTGCTGTGGAAACTGGGGACGGTTTGGGAACAGACTATTTCTGTACTCTTTCCGATAAAATGTGTTAGCACAGTAACTATGGGGGGTCAAAGGGCTATCGGTGGGTCTCTTCCCTCCTCAGATTTATCTATTTTGGTAGCTTAGTCTAGACGTGGGGGCGACAGGCACACTGCAAGTTAGGGAGACTTGAAAGTCGTAAGCAGGGGTGCAGGGTGGGGGACAGTGTAACGGGAAGTTGGGTGGGAGGGGTGTTTATTTCTTGTTTTGTTTTTGTGTTCTTTGTGTTGTTCCAAGGCATCGTATTCCAAGGTTGCTTATTGATGATGCGAGGATTGAATGGGGGTTGGACCTTCTTTATGTTTAGTGATGGGGGTAGGGGGTTGCGAGTATTGAGTTGGAATGTGAATGGGTTGGGGGATAAAATCAAGCGCAGTGTGGTCCTATAATTCCTTAAAAGACATTCCCCGGATGTAGTCCTACTCCAGGAAACGCACTTGGTAGGAAATGCATGTAAGGCAATGCACAGAAAAGGCTACCGGATGGTTGCGCATGCTGGGTTGACTCCGTGGTTGCAGATGAGAGGGTTCAATATATAGCTGTTTCGGGATGTTGGGAGGGATATACTCTCTCCTTGGTCTCTATTTATGTCCCCCCGGGTCTGCAGATCACTACCTATATTGACTTGGGAAATATTGTTTTAGACCTTCATGGTGGTTTGTTGATTCTGGTTGGGGATTTCAATGCTGTGGTTTCCGGCACCATGGACAGGTTTCCGCCCCATGATATGGGACGGGCACAAAAATGGCTACCCGACTTTTTGGAGGCTCTGGGTCTGGTGGATAGCTGGAGATTGTTTCACCCTAATCAACGACAGTATACCTTCCACTCTGGTGCCCATGGAAGCCTCTCTCGAATCGACTATGGTCTGGTACCGGCGGCCCAGGCGTCGTATATTGCTGAAGTGAAGCATCTAGCTAGAGGCATCTCGGATCACTTGCCACTCTCGCTCCGATTTGAGATGACCTTGGGTTCAGGTGGTGGTACCGCCCCCATTAACCCGTGGCACTTGCGTAATCCTAAGGTTCGTAAGGAACTGTCAAAAACGTTGGAGCACTGTTTTCAGGAAAATGAGGGTTCAGTTTCCTAGTCGATCTCGCTGTGGGAGGCTTTTAAGACAGTGATTATAGGTCAAGCCTTGTCCCTGATCGCGGGAGTCAACAGACAGAAAGAGAAAGAAAGGGTGAGAGTTGAATCGGAGATAGAGAACATTGAAATGGAAATTTTGTTTTACAACTTAAGCAGCTCGAGTACAGGACGCTAGTCACAGATAGTGCTAGAGCCTTGAGTCAAGAACAGCAAGGGCGTCTTTATGATGTTGGGGACAAGGCCGGTAAACTGATTGCTTGGTTGGATAGGAAGGACAGAGCGGATCGGGTGTTTCCTGAGATTGAGACGAAGGAGGGGGCTTATATAAATGACCCACAAGGGATAATAGATGGTTTTGCGGATCATTTTCATAAAGTTTATACTACTGTCTCAGATAGGCCGGAGGAAAATTTGCGCCTATTATTGAGGGATATTCAACTCCCATGTTTGATGGAGGAGGATCGTGACCTTATGGATAGTAAACTTACCGCTAAGACCAGATAAGATCGCCCCCTATTTGAAAAATGTGTTTTTGGAAGCTCGAGAATGTGGGGTTTTGCCCCGAGACCAGAGAGTGGCCTCGATAGTAGTAATACCTAAGGAGGGGAAGCCGAGATCTAATTGTGCTTCTTATAGACCGATCTCATTGCTGAATTCGGAACCCAAGATTTTGGCTAAAGTATTGTCTAATAGGTTGATCAAGGTCATCAGTGATTTAGTACATCCTGACCAATCTGGATTTATCCCGCATAAGAATACGACGTTGAATCTAAGGCGATTGCACAGGGTTATAGCCAGGGCGCATACCCTGCGGGAACCGGCCATGTTAGCGTCGTTAGATGCGACGATGGCCTTTGATACAGTAGAATGGCCCTATCTTTGGGCTGTATTGGCTAAATTCGGTTTCGGTCCTGAGTTTATTAGCTGGGTCCATTTATTATATACTGAACCTCTTGCGCAGGTTGTTGTGAACAATCGTGTCTCTGCACCATTTTGTCTTGGGCGGGGCACTAGACAGGGGTGCCCGCTTTCTCCTCTTTTGTTTTCGTTGGCTCTTGAGCCTCTTGCGGCCTGGATCCGTTGGGAGTCTTCGATAAGGGGTATTCGTTGGTCCCCACAGTTTGAAGATCGGATCTCCCTATATGCTGACAACATATTACTTTATTTGACTTCTCCCAGAAAATCCCTTAATGTTGTTTGTGATGTCTTGGCCTCGTATGGTAGGAATTCAGGATTGGTAATAAACTGGGCAAAATCTCTATGTATTGTGTGGTGACACCCCTGTCCTGCCTTGTAATTGTCCTATTTCTGTATCATGTTGAAGTAGTGCCGACCCTCCTCTGTATGATGCACTGATGTATTTCTTGATGCCTTGTTCTAATAAAAAGAAATATAAAAAAAAAACTTCCAGTAGTCAGACCTCTGATCTCTCTCAATAAAGATCATTAATCACCGAAGTTATCTTCACATTCTTATTGTTGCTTGAAAATTGCTGGAGAACAGGAATGCAGCAGCAGGTACTTTTCAAACCGTAATGCACTTACAAACATGACGCCCTCACCCAAAGTCAGCGACCTTTTTTGCTTGGTGCATGAAGATGCAAGATTCATATACATGTTTTTTAACATTTGGTCTGATTACTATGTGAATGTAAATAACAATAAAGCATGCATGCAAACTGTGACTACATGCCTGCTTTTCTCAATATTTCACTTCACGATGCGACTGTATTTGTTTAAAGGGCGGTGATTTGTATAGGGTCAATGGAAAGTCCACAAGGTTGTCCCTGTCCCCCCCAGAATTTTTGTGTCTTCTATGCCCCTGTTGAAGAGTAAGTATTGCTTTATTGCAAGTAACAGCGTGACCTAAGGAGTGTGTCTCTCAACAACGAAGTACAGAGTGCTAATGACTGTTAAAATCATTTGTACTTCATTGAGGAGAAGGAGCACGAGGGACACGCTTTCAAACATACACATGTTAGTGGAAGCGCATGCCAGCGTAGAATACAGAACACGGAATTCCTGACATGTAACAGCCAACATAAATGAAAGACTATACAAGAAGTAAGCACCATTACAGTCTGGTCTCATTTACAAATGAAGTTTACTGTACTGGTCCCTTTTTGAAGGTAGGGAGATTGTGAGATAAAATAAGAGTTATTGCTTTGTGAGACACCGAAGAAAGCCTGAATCGTGTTCTTGATTCCAGAAGAGGTCAAGGGCCTCTATCAAAGCGGTAGCTTTACTTCTAGGCAGTTTGTTTGGCTTACTCTAAAGTGGTATTTACTCAGGGTTCACCTCTACTTATTATTTACCCGGCTGACCTGACATTGCCCCTGAGTCTTGTTCTTCCATCCACTTTTCTTCTTTTTCATGCACATCAGAGGCTGCAGTAGGAGGTTGGGTCACATCACCTGACCAGAGATCGTCAAGAAAGAACCAAAGTCACATGGCCTTCCTGCCCTATTTAATACTCCAATTTAATGTTAGCTAGGTTAAAGGTGTCTTCCTATGACTTCGTCTGTGTTTTAGCATGGAAAGTTCCTTGGGCCCAGAAACTCTACCTTTCCACTTCTGTGATCAAACTCCCTCCCTAGGACAGGATTCTCCCATTTCGTATCTGCCTTGGTAACTCTCACAGATTTACCACAGTGGATTCTCAGAATCCTAGAGGAAATGTCACCTCTCCATTGGGTTCAACCAAGGGCCTCAACACCAAGTCAGCAGGTCAGGCTAACTCCACTACTGGGTCCACCAAGTCCATTCTTGGTTGTACCACATAGACCTCTCCAGCAGGTAAGGCTAACTGTACTCTAGTGCTCAGGCCGCATGCAAATACAGCTGATCAAGCTAACTCTTTTCCTGATTTTACCATACAGATCATTACAGCAGGCCAAACAAACTCTTTTCCTGGTTTTATCTCCAAGTATAAAACGTGTCAAAGAGACAATAAGGTCACAATGGACACCCATATTGGTCTCCTTTTCACGATTACTTTGCCTCCCGAACCAATCCAATACCATTCTAACCAATACGGCCCTCTGTCTTACTTCTCTTACATCTCTTATAAGCTTCTTCTTCAACTCCCATGTTCTACTATTCATGCTTCACCCTACACTCCCTACCATTCAAACCAAGCCTGTACCATCATCCGGATGGCTTCACAACTCACACACTCAATCATTCCTCATCATCAGTGACCACCTACCTTCACGGTAGCCAGTGTATGCAAGCACTCTCCCATTCTTTCATCTCAAATATACTTACCATTCACTTTTCTCTTCTACAGTAGTCCCAACTAAAACTAGCACATCGCCAAACACTCAGCCTTCCCTTTCCCCAAGGTTTACAGCAGGTCCGCTGTGCATCTCTACCCAGTGCCCCATCAACTGAATAAGCCTATCAACCACCTGCCAGCTAACCTCTCCTTCTGCAACCATGCAATAGCAACCATACCCCCCAGATTTAATGTTTCCCTAACCCACAATCTTCCTTCCTTGGTTAACAACTGATCACGTTCACAGAAACTAAACTGCCTCCTTTTCAATGCCTGATCCGTGGGCAAGAACAGTATTTTAGAGTCATCAACCGACCTCGTTTTCTTTAGAGCATCCAAACTCACTGTTGACGGTTCACCAATCTGTCTTGAGACTATTCCTACAGAATATGGAATAATATCAACTCCTACCCTAGGAAGACAGTACTAGAGCTTGCAGTTGTCTTCAAAGTAACAATATAGACAACACACACTGAAAATGTTGCAGTGACAGAAGGTGAACCAATGCTGATAATATGTTCACCCTTGTCTACCCTCTTTTTTGCATTATGTTATCTCTCACCTATCTTCTTCTGCTCATTGCTTTTAATTTGTAGATCAGACCCTTGTAATGGAGTTTTTACTGATGCTTTGGCACTTCTATGGAAACCCTGATAACTCGCACCAGTTTATGCATCCTAGGGGATTTGGGCATCTGCTTTGACTGTCGCCACCGTACCTCGCATCAACAAGACCACCATGGGAGGCAGATCCTTCTCATACCTGGCAGCTAAAACATGGAACTCACTCCCCACTTACCTTCGCCTTACCCAGAACCACCTAGCATTCAGAAAGCAACTTAAAACGTCGATATTTGACAAGTAATCCTTCTCCCCTCCCTCAGCGCCTTGAGACCCTCTGGGTATGTAGTGCGCTATATAAATTCTTTGACTTGACTTGACTTGACAAACAAGATCTAGTTCAACAAATCTCGAGTTGCCCAGCTATCAGTAGCTCATAATGGAGTCATGAGACACAATAGGAATCACTTTGGATTTAGTATTTGCACCACTAGGACACACCAAAACACCAGGAAAGGCAATCTGGAGCGACTATCATTTTTTTTCACATCAACTTCCCAAACACTCGATCATCAACAGAAAAGGCCCAGAAAATTAGCTGTTACTGACACTGAAGAGAAATGTAACTTCTTGATCAGGGCACATATTCACAAATACATATCTCAATAAACAAATAGCTGAAGTGCCTGAGTACTACAAACAAGTCATGAATGGCTTTGGTCAATAACTGCCATGTATGACATGCACCAGTCCTACATGCAGAGTAAGGAGCATGTAGATCAAGAAAAAGATGGTAAACCAGGCTAGGTATATTATAAGGCAACTAGAGAAAGACAAAGCAAAAGATCAAAAAAATCCTCCTAATGCGACATTGCAGAAAGTGCAAATCAGTTCTCAATTTAAAAGGAGATTTTAATATTCCATACCATTCACCAATGTGGAATATTTTTCTAAGCAACTGTAGGTCATTTTCTCATAATTGCTCAACCCAGAATGCATGACCACTGAGATACCACACTCGCAAACCTTCAGTAATGCAATCACTAATGCAAAGCTGGACAATAAAACAAAAAAACAGTAGAAGGCTATCTTAGAAATAATACAATCAATGCCCAATGGGCAAAGACATAGAAACACAGAATACAAAGTAGAATAAGGTGAAGAAATTTCTGAACAACTGCTTAGATCAGTGGCTCTTAAACTGTGGTCCGGGGCTTCCTTGAGGTCTGGGAAGCCTACTCAGGGGGTCTCTGACTGCTTAGATAATTACAAATAATAACAGAAAAAACTGTATATCAGTGAAGAAGCAAAATGTGCAACTGAATAGTTTTAAGCGTCCCTTAAATGTGAAGGAATCTGAAATTTGAGATTTGAAATTAAGTTAGTATCCTGAGATTGATTCATGGGAGAAGAACAAGTGCCTCAAAAATAATATAGTATAGGTGGCGTGGCCTGGGCGGCTAAGATGGCGATGTGCCTCTCTAAAGCTCTGTCCGGCTGCCCCAACGATCTGCGCTCATCTGTGCCATAACTCTCCCTAAACCCACTGACCCCAACGGTCATGTGGACAATACCCCTCGAGCCCCCTGCTGACCCTGAAATAGGAGGCTGAGCGGCGCTCCCAACCGTGAGTTCGGCCTCTTTCCGATCCGGCAGTGAGGCTAAGATGGCGGCGCCCATCGAGCACTAGGCGCCCTGAGACGGGGACGAGAGGGAACCTCTGGAAGGCCATAAAGCGGAGACAGCCCCACATCTGAGGGCCGGCTGGCTGTGACCATCGAATCCCAAAACGCCAAACTTGCCATTAGCCATCAGCACAGTACAGAAACCCCCCACGTGACATTGGGCCTGGAGGCGCTCGGCAGGAGGCCTAAAAGACCTCGAGGGAACGACTGCCTACATCGAAGCGTTGCGGTCATAGGAGGATGCCTAATGTCGACGACCTACTACCCTAGAAGGAATTGACGGGGTGACACCATACCCCGAAGGCGCACAACAATCCCGGCCAGGTCAACCTTCCATAATCAGCTGACCCGGCACATTCGGAGGGCGGCAGATCATTCCTGAACCCTCACGGCGCTGGGACTCGAAGCGCAGGCGCGGGGGTTTGAGGACAGCAGGGGGCACCTGGACGGGGCGCTCCTCAGTCTGGGGACTCCCTAACCTGACTCAGCAATTGCACGAAACCCACTGCCTGCTCACTTCGATCCACGGTCAACATCGGACGCTGACTGCAGGCCGTGCACTTTCGTGCCCCCCCACCCCGTGCTGGACTGCTTCCTAGCTATATGGGGCCCCAACGCATCACGGAAACACCGCAAATGCAGAATCCGAGGCAGAACTCCCCAGATCTCACGACCACCCACTCAGAAGGGGAACCCTCCCACGCAGAGTCCATGCCAGACAAACTGGACAAGGTCCTTGCGGCAATTGAACATTCCAGGGTGACCATGGAAAGCAAATTTGGAGAATTTACCACTGACCTCAACCTCCTTCGGGATGACAATCGAAAACTGGCAGACAAAGTCAAACAGGGCGAGAAGACACTCCAAACTATAGAGCCGAAAATACAGACACACCAAGACGCCATAAAAGATCTCCAATTGAGAGTAAAATCCCTAGAAAGCAAAATGGATGATTTAGAAGGTCTCTCTCGAAGAAGTAATATCCGCATTTTAAACCTGCCGGAGGGATCAAAAGGACCCAAACCCATCCAATACATTAAAACATGGATCAAGACTTTTCACCCGAACAACAGAACTGACCCCATATTTCTCCATAGAGGAAGAGGGTATCCACCCTTCTTCTGTGATTGTTTCCCCTATATAACGTTCCGCTGTCCAGTACGATAACCACTGGAGTTGCACCGCCAGAAATTATGCCTCAAATGACGGGGCTCCCAGTCCTCCTTGAGTTGTAGGTAAGTAAAGTGTGGTTAAGGCCACTCTATGTCTCCCTCCTCCCCAGATCAAAGTGGTCAGGAGTGTGTCTAATTCTCAAAAAAATAACCGTGGTGGTAACACTGGAAGGTTGGTGAAATGGTAAAGGAGCCTGGGGACCATTATCATCATTGCAAGGGCAACTCGTCCGATGGGGGAGAGAGGCAGTGTTTTCCAGAAGCTCACTGATGCACGTAATCCCGCTAATACCTTGCAGTGATTTCCTTCATGTAAATCTGTGGAGGAGTGAAACAGCCTCACCCCCAGGTATCTGGGAGCTGCCGTGCTCCAGGTGAGTGTGTGGGTTCCCAATACTGGGACAGAATACACCAAACACTCTGTGAAACGACCAACATTCTGACCATGTCCTCATGGGAAGCCAGTGCCCATGGCATTTTCCGCAGGCAGAAAACCGAGAAGGTACAATACTGCTTCACCTCAATAGCCATTCTCTTAGCAAAAAGAGGTATAGCTATGCACTGGCGTGCCTCAGGAGGACCCTCTGAAGCAGACTGGATAGGAGCCATGAAGAAATGGGGTGCGGCAGAGGAAGTGGTATTATTACGGGATGAGGAAGTGAGGGGAATGTGGAAGCACCCGATCTCCCTAGAATGGGTACAACGGGTGCACCGATTTGCTCATGAAACAAGACAACAGTTATCACAGACAGCCACTCAATCACAGAATTCACCTCTATCCCCCCAGAGAACGATAGAAGATAAAATACGACCAGACACAGCCACTTAGGACGGACATTGCCACAGGACGACCACAGACCACCGAATGACATAGAGAGCCAAATCCCCATTGACGCCCCCATGTACCTGATATCGTAATGTAGACTGCAACCACAACCAAACACATAACCATAATAAACTAGTAGCTCCGCAACAGTTTTCTCAGTTCACCCCCGCAGTTAATGGTTTAATGGCTTATTTTTTTCCCCCTACATCGGTGGTTTGAACCCGATGATATCTTAATGGGAACACACAAGTCCAACACTGAGCGAGAGAACACCACAAAGGAACATGAAAGGATTACTCAATGATCCCTGATTACAATTGATCTACCCAACTGAAGGCTAGTACATATACTACCATCAAATCAGGAGTCGAGCGCAGGATAACACTTGGATTGTTCATTATACCATGTTACACTGTTGGAACATGTAATGAGCGATGAAAACTGGTTTTTTGTAAGTGATCTCTCGATTGATAATAGATATATGATAATGTAATTCGTGATGAAATGTTTTTTATTGATATGCTTGATGCAATGAAATACAAATCACCCAAAAAAATATATAGTGTAGACAGTGAGTGGCCTCAATTAAATTTAGAAAAACTCCAACCTGTTTACTAAAATCAAAACTTTGATTTTTTACATTTGCCTGTGAAATGAATGAAATCCTTATTCACCTGTCTATTTGTTTAATAAATGTTTGTTTTTGGATATTTTTAATATTGTTTGTGGTTTAACTCATCGAAATTGCTGAAGTGATGGTCCTCAGCTTCTAGTAATGGCTCATTGGAGTCACTGGATTTCAATAACGTTTAAACTGGGGTCTCAAGGTTTCAGAAATGATTAAGTGGGGTCCATAGAAGTCAAAAGGTAAATAACCACTTCCCTATATAAAGGTTTGTCCCCCTCTGAAAAAAAAACATCCTTCATAAGACTGCTGATATAAAAGAAAATACTTTTTTCATCCAATACTGAGAGCTATAGACTGATCTCCAATTGCCCAATCCCAGGAAATCCATGAAAGAGCCCTCTTCTCCCATATCTTCAATTTTGAACGGAGGACAACATACGGGCAAATCAAAAATCTAGGTTTTGCCTAGAAAGAAGTATGGAACTGGACATGATATCCATTTTGAATTATCTGAAATAGCGAAGAACAATGGAGTGGCAGCACTATTGCTCTTGGACGTATTGTTAATGTTTGACACCGTACACCAGAAGACCGTACAACAGAGCCTAGATGAAACTGGCATCGGAGAAATATACCAACTTGAACCCCTTCCTTTCTCAAAGATAGACAAAATGATGTATCAATATCATGCCATTTTTCATCTCAGCCACCCCAAACTACATGCTGTGGTTTCCCACAATGATTTTTCAATCCTGTTCAACCACTAATCCATCACTTTGCCAGACCTAATATGGTTTTTCAACCTAGCATGTTACGATTATGCAAACAACATGCAGATTAAAATTGGAAAAATCTAAGGACACAGGATCATCTAGACTTGATGAGTAGCTCTGTGACTTGGGTGAATGGATGATGAGCAAGCATCTTACATTTTTTTTAATATAATTTCTTTATTAACAGTTGCCTGTGTATAGGCAATAAATGTAACAATTATCATCAAAGACCGTTCATGCTGGGTAGAGTTGCGGGATAGGCACTTATATTGCAATACAGTACAATGAGGCATATAGGGCACAATACCAGAGCATGTACAGTATATAGTGGGCTAAACTCCATAAATCTTAATCTATGACTAGGTAGTTATAATAGGAGTTACCATTCTCTTGTACTGCATGTTGACCATGAGTTGAAACTGGCCAGATTACAAGGTAGCTCTTTTCTTTTAAAATGTATTGTACAGTTGAAACAGTTACACAGCTACTTGCCTACAACCCTGGGGCCGGTAACATATGTATTGTAGTCTTCAGTTAGTGAACACTGCTGTAATGCCAACATACCGGGGGACCGGCAGCGAATTCAGATGTTATTACTGTGACATGCATACTTTTGAAGAACAATATAGGATTAGTTATGAACCTATGGCTACCATCCCAAGTCCGTACACAAAGTTCAAATGCCTACCCCCCCCCCCCTGTCTGCCTTGTCTAATACAAAATAAGGAAGAAAAACGTAAAATTACCAGATCAACAATACATACTTGCATGAGTACTGGCATGTGCCATCAACAGCTTTCTAATACACTGTCACTGCCACTGCTACCCTTCATTAATCTATGTCATAGCAACGCTCCCACCACCTCCGTATCAACTAGATGACCCCAGTCTTGCACCACCTCCCAGTCTGAGTACCTCACTCCGGGCGCTCGCCCCGCAGGTCTGAACCTCCTGACCCCAGCTGGGCCACAAGAGGCCCCCAGATGTCTAGCAGTCTGGATCTACTTGACATGAGCTCCCAGTAATTTGTCAATTGGTACTTACAATAAATTGCTGCTTTAAGCCACTCCGCTATTGTCGGGGGATGTCGGGCCTTCCAGTTAATGGTCACCTGGCTTTTAGTCAGCAGTACCAGCATGGCTGTAAGTTTGCGGGTGCCCTTTGGAATATCTTTCACGAAGCCGAGCAGTAAGTTATAGTGGGTTTTCTATGATTTGTCCAATATGTCTAGCCACTTCCTCCCAAAATTGTGCTACTGGCCTGCAGTACCATTCCAGATGAACAAATGTCGCATCTTGTGCTCCGCATCTCCAGCCTCTAGTATCAGGGTGGATGCCCATGCGATGTAATTGAGCCGGAGTTCTGTATGTGCTGTGTAAAAAATTGAAGTGTATTAGCCTCAATCTATAATTTGGTGAAAGATGTTCCAGTTGTGAACAGCAGAATTGCCACTGCGCATCAGTTATTGAAGTGTCAAGTTCACTTTCCCAGTGTGCTATGGACATGCTGGTGACAATGGGGTACGTTTCTTGTGTTATGCTATAGATGCGTGTTATCAACTTACGAGGGAACAGGTTTGACAATATATTCTCCAATGCTGGTAAAGTAGGCGGCACCTTAGGGAAGTCGGCGTATCTCGCTTTGCTTGCTGCTCTGAGTTGGTAATACAGCAACATATCTGATGCAGACGGTGTCCGCTGTTCGCACATTTGTTGAAGGGTGATAAATGTGTCGTCAGGGTACAAATCGCTGCCTTTCGTCAAATTATGTGCCTGTGCTCTAAGTGTTGTGGCCTTATCCTTCAACGAAGCCAGAAGCGGATTTCCCCCTAGTGGCATGGACGGTGCATATAGCTTACTGTGACCTGCCCTTTTGGCTTTATTTCTCCCATGCCCATCGCGTGGCTTCTACCATATCTATCTCCAGGTGTGGTCTCTTTTAAGGCTGGTATACTGCCGCGTTTAGCAGGGTGGGTGCTACTATGTCAATTTCTATCGCCACATGGGGTCGATATGGTGTCGGGTGATGCCAGAAGTGCAAGTACTGCGCCTGCGCGCTATATGCGTAAAGTTCACGGTCTAGAGCCCCTAAGTCGCCCTGAGCAAATGTCAGTAATTTTTAGGAGACCCTGGGCTGTCTGCCAGCCCAAACCAATTCCAGGATTCTCGTGCGGATACGTTTGAAAAAATCAGAGTTCAGTGGCATTGGTATGTTTACAAATAGATATAAGAGTTTAGGCAGGATAACCATTTTTGTAATAGTAATGCGCCCTGTCAGGGACAGCGGAAGCAGTTTCCAGCACTTGATCTTGCTGTCAATCCAGTCAATAACTTTCCCATAGTTGGCTAACCGTATTTCTTGATTTCTTGGGTGGACCTACTAATCCAAACGCCCAGGTAGGGAACCTCGCCCAACAATCTTTGTATAGGATACTCAGTTTCACATGGGGTAGTATCATCCGTGAGTGACAACAACGAAGATTTCGCCCAGTTTATTTCTATCCCTGTTAAGCCACCAAACCTAACCTAACCAATTCCCTCATGATTATGTCAAGATTGTCTCTGGGATCAATTAGATATATGGTCATATCATCGGCATACATGGAAATAAGAAGACCACTAGATGTGAAGCCTATACTACGTTGTGTATGATGCTGACAGAGCCTGGCCGCCAATGGCTCAGTTGCAACTGCGAACAACAGCGGCGACAATTGGCATCCCTGCCTCGTCCCTCTCGTGACTACAAATGGTTCCGACACCCTCCCATTCACTCTCACTCTCACCATGGGGGTATTATAAATGAACTGCATTTGTTTAATGAATAGTGGGCCTGCAGGGTAAATAGAAACTTCCACTCCGAGGAGTCGAACGCTTTTGTTGCGTCTAACAATACTGCCACCGCTAGTGGAGCTAAGTAATTTAGTAGTCCAAATATTGTTCTCGGTAGATCTGCTGGGAATAAACCCAGACTGATCTGGTAACGCAATTTGAGGCAGCATAGGCTGTAGCCTGTTGGCCAGGAGTTTAGCATAGATCTTATCGTCTAAATGTATTAGCGACAGTGGTCTATAGGAATCCGGTTTAGTGGGGTCCTTATCTGGTTTTAAGAGAGTGATTATGGTGGCTTCCCTTATTGTGGGTGGTTAAATACCCGTTTCCACCGCCTCCAAGTAGACTTGTAGCAGACGGGGGCAAGGATATCGGCATATTCTTTATAAAAGGCTGCGGTCAACCCATCCGCTCCCGGGAACTTGTCTGCCGGCATACCGCTTATCACTTGACAAACATCTTCTACCGTGATTGGCAGGTCCATATATTCACGGGAACCTCTTTTGAACCATGCCAGCGCAACAGTGTCAAGGTAGTCCGTTATGTCTGATTGAGCCGGATCAACATGGGAAGTGTATAGCGTTTGGTAAAAGTGGGACATTATGTGGAAAATTTTGCCTGGAGTCCTAGCCTCCTCTCCATTCTCCGTTTGCAATTCAGTGATGTAGTTTGATCCCCTTTAAGTCCTAAGCAGTCCCGCTAATGTTTTTCCAGCCCATTCACCCTCCCGTAATCGTCTCGCTTGCGTATATTTGTGCATCTATCTAGTTTCCCTCTCTGCCTCTGTTTGGAAGTCAGTCAGTTTGGACCGAGGCTGGGCCGTGATATCTGCGGACGGAGTGACTTTGAGTGACTTGGAGCTCTCCGATCTCTCATTCCAACCTGAGTAGGGTGTCTCTGAGTACCCCAGTCTTCAGCGCTATACAAGCGCCCCTGGCAACCACTTTAAACGCTTCCCACAGCGTACCGGGCGAGTCCACCGACCCCTCATTCAATGTGAAGTACTCAATAATTTTTTCCTGTAAGTCCTCTCTGAAAATCTGGTCCAACAATGCACCAGTGGGAATGCGCGAGGTGAAAGGCTGCCGATATGGCGGTGGGATTTGCAATTTTATCTGCTTGTGCGTGTGATCTGATAAGGTGCGTGAACAGTGTTTTGCCTCCAACACCCAGGTGTGCAGGTCTCTAGAGACCAGCCAGTAGTCTAGCCTGGACCATGCATTATGGTGAGGTGTCATGCATGTCCCTTCCTTGACCGGCGGATTAAGCATTCTCCAGGTGTCTGCAGTAGAGGACAGAGACGCCTGTCCAATCCCACAAGGGAGCGTAATGACATATGTGAACAGACATACTTCGAAGACAAAAATTAACACAATCGAGACCACTATAGCGGCGTGGCAGGCGATTGGTAAACAGGCTCACAAATTACCACAGTATGCGCCTGCGCTGCCCCTAGCCTACCATGCCGCACTGTCAGTCACACAGGAGACCGGACCTTTACGATCTCTCAAGGAGGTTGGCATCGCCCAGAAGGGAGATCTGTATTCTGAAGGGCAATACATAGCTGACAGTGACCTGGACTATATACAGAACCCCTCTATTCTCTTTCAATATACCTGTTATCGTCTCAAGCAGGCCATGCAAGATCATTACCCTGACTTTCCCACGGAGCCACAGACACTAAAAGTCCTGCAGTTGCTCCTTGTACTACCCACGAGAAAGAAATTAATCACAAAACTATACAGAACGGTGCAGGAGGAGACGAGCAGGGGGCCGGACAACAGCTTACGTAACTGGAATGACGTCTTAGATCCTCCTATATCCGGGGTAGAGTGGGAGAAAATATGCCAGTTGACAGGTCGCCTTACCCCCAACAGCAATTTGTGGATCATTCACTTTAAATGTATACATCAGACGTATCATACCCACTCAAGGTTATATAAAATGGGCCTCAGGGAAATTGATAGCTGCAAGCGCTGCAAACATTCTGGCGCAGATTTCATGCATCTGGCCTGGAGCTGTAACCTTGTTTATCACTACTGGAAGGAAGTGTTGAATCATATGCATACCATGACAGGCCTGCAATTACCATGTACACTTTTAGTATGTTTGCTGCACCATGTTCCACACATCAAGGGTGTTTTGGGTAGATTTGTCAGAATTGCCCTTCTGTTAGCAAAACGCCATATTTTATTCCCTCTGGGACAGTGGCTTTGCACTGAAAATAGACTGCTGGGTGAAAGATATGGCATATTGTAAAGAAACCCTCGCAACGTATGTTGAAGAACTGCCTGTCACATCTAGGGCCAAGGACATTTGGGTTCCATTCGAGCGATTCCTTGCTCGCCCAACACCTGAAAGTGATCATGAACATTCTTCAATGAGTGAGTAATTTGTACTGCTGATGGGTGGTCGTGCCTGGTGCGGCACCCCTGTGTGGATTGCCAGATATAACGTACAGTATAACTTGCTTATTGTGCATTTACATGATGTATTCCTAAAGACACTCTTGTTTTATATGAGTGCACTGCTGTTGTTAGCAGTGATAATGTGTTATGTTATGAACAATACAAAAAGAATTGTTTTTTAAAAGCGTTCTCCAGGTGTCTATGAAACACATGCTTTGTGGTTCATCGTATTTGCTCCCTCCTAATTCTCCCATGACTTTTAATATTTATTACTGCCTCACGTGGCCTTCCCAGGCCTCTATCTTTATTGATCGTACTTGGATGATCCTATTATTTAATTCCTTCTATGTCACCGGGCCCACCTAGGCCTTTCTTTAGTAAATTATGCGTGCATGAATTTCTGTGTCGTATTTTTGAAGTGTGTCACGTGCTTTTGTGTCTGTTCTTAACAATTTTACGTGCTAGATGGTATTTTTTTCTGCGTCACATGGCCCTCCCAGCTCTGTTTTGCTTTATTTTTGTGGGGTACATGTTTTGTGATTCATCGTATTTGCTCCCTCCTAATTCTACCATGACCTTTAATATTTATTACTGCCTCACATGGCATACCTAGGCCTGTTTTCTTATATATTGTGCGTTCATGAATATATATATGTTGCATTTTTGTGCTACGCCACGTGCTTTGTATTTCAACGTACGTACTCTCTCCTAATCATCATAATTGCTCCCTTTTAATCCTCCGCTGACTTTTAATATTTCTTGCTTCCTCACGTGACCTATAGTTTTTTTTTTTAATGTGGTCTAGTTGGCCTATGAAAGTTTTGCCTCCTCAGACTAGCATAGTTTTAATTGATGATAATTGCTGAATTTGTAACCTTGGCACTACGGTGTTGTACTGGCCCTTTATTTGGCTTAGGTACCCTAACCATTTTTCCCTCTATCGTACATCTTTTTATGACATGCTTTTGCCAAAATAGATGTTTTGGACACTTCACCACTTCATGATCAGTCTTTAAGTGCAATTGCTGCCTTTTGAAAGTGTAATAGTAATTGTTTGTCCATGATTAATATGTTAGTCTTGATAGTTATGCATACTATGTATAGCAGGGCTGCTCGTGTAAATGCTACTAGTGGGCGTGCAGCAGTGATTGTGCCACCCACACAAATAACCCTAAATATAAAAGTCAAGCCTGTCACTACGGTGCCTGAGCGCCCTTTGTTAAACTGTCATGTTTTCAAACTGCATCCATTTGACAGGCCTTACCCGTGTCTTTGTATGGACTGTTCTCTGTATCCCTCGCTTAAACTTTGTGGGCGTATTGAGCTGTGAAGACGGGGTGACAGTTCTTTTACTAATTGTATATTCACACACCTTTATAGTTATGTCTTTATACTTGAATGTGAGCATGTATAATGTGTTCTTTACATCTTTAATGCTTTTCTTAACTTTTTTCCCCGTTTATCTTCATTTTCCACAGAAATGGATGCCACTAAGTACCAAGAGCTTGATTATATATGCCGTAATGATTATCCTGATGGTTTAAATAATTCCACAAGCATGGATTGCGTAGACTATCTAAAAAATTCACTTTTGATGGTAGTTTTATGTGATATGTACTTGTTCAATACTTGTTGAAAACATGAGATCTATACCTGTACCATCTTCAGCACCTGTACCAGGGACACCACGTTCTGCTACATGTAAATTGTGTATACTATGGCTAATGGCGTATGATGTACATATTGGTTCCTCTTTAGAAGCTCATGTGCTTTCATATATTTTTACAGGTAATCGATGCCTTCCTCTCAAAAACATGTTTGTCAAGACCAAATGTATGTATATTTTCATTCTAATACAGCTACCTATCTTTAAGTAATAATTTCCCATCAATGTGTGTACTGAAATTCTTAAATTTTAACCTTACTGTTTAGCAATATCAGCAACAGTGTGGTCCTGTATCTTCCTCAGCAAATATCGTTCTTCTACTTTTCAGGTAAATATTCACATCTGTTATGTGACTTTTCAGTGTTACTGGTGCAAAGCAATATTGAAAGTTAGTGATTCTTTGAATTAATGTTTGATTGAATTGAGTAATGTTTTCAAGAATGAAAATGTAAGCTGTTTGTCAACGAAAGTTGGTCGATTTTGAATATATATTATGTTGAGATTCACGTTTTCGAATTGTAAGTCTAAACGTATGAATTTAGTATGTAATATAATACAGTTTTTCATGATTGCCATTTTTAACTCTTCAGATACCTTTTGACAAAATAGACACTGTTCTTTGCCCGACAAATATGAACTGCCATTAGATACTTTTGGTAAGTGCAACTTTTTTTACAGTTATGAATCTATTTAAGTTTGTCTGACCACTCGTATGGTCCTAACGCAGTTGCTCTGAAACCTATCATTGCTTTTGAACCTGAAACCTTTTGTGATTAATTGTTTTTATGTGCATTAACAATCAGGTTGGACTTTTGCTCAACATATACATTTGTTTTTATGTTTTCAGATTGCAGAATGCTACTTAAGTCAGCAACCAGTTGCCCAGATTTTTACTAATGTAATACTACTAGGGAATTATCGACTGAAAATTGTAATGGACCTTATGGAGTCATCAGGTTTTACTTTAATATTTCAATGATAAATAAGGTGTCACGCTGTAGTGTTGTCCTGAACATTGGATTATTCTGTTTTTTGTTTTTTCATAGAAGGTCTTTTATAGATAAAGGCATATCATTAATTTTGAACATAGTATAGTAAGGTATTGTCATTATAGTTGTGAATTTTCAATAATGTTCGTAGTGAAGCCATTTAAATATGTTTGCAACAGTTGTGACTGTCTCTATTCCTGGATCTGAAAACACTTAGACTCATGCATAATATATCCCAAAATAAGTTTTGAATTGATAGCATTGCTGTTATGATGTGCTAATGTACATCTTTTTTTACATTTAAAGTCTGTTGAAAGGTATTATAGTGTCTGCAACCAAGATACTTCATCAATTTATATGCAAAACTTAATAGTAAGTACCCTCAAAGACTGTAGATGCTAAAGATCAAAATTAAGTGATATAAGTCCTTGGGGTGTTTTGGTGGCATTAAGTCGCCAGTTCATATTCATCTGATGCAGGGTCTATATTTGTATGACTCAGATAACTGAGGCATTTTCAGAGTTACTACCGCCTTGTTGGATAGCTGGCTATGCAAGCCTTCCTAGTCATGGATTCATTGCCACTTTCCCACTGACTGTTGAGAGGTCACTATGTTTACTATGTAAATACATATAAAGTTTTCATTTCAAGAAGCTATTGACCTTTAAACAATGCAATGTTAATAACAAGTTACTTTTCACTATCTTCCCAACAGGCCCAATGTTTTGAATGCCGTAGATGGGTCCACCTTGAATGTATCAAAACGAATGTATCATCCTGGTTACCTTTAACTGGTTACAAATGTACAATATTTATGTTTTAAAGTAAAGATGTGATTGCATGCAAAATGTCTAATTAGATGTTTTGCATACTCCTGCCATCTAGTGTTGTGTTCGGATTATCATAAAAAGTAAAGTTGAGACACACTTCCTTCAGCTGTGACGACTTACATAATACTTTTAGAATTGGGCAGACTTCCTTTAACACTCCTACTTAATTTTCTTTTTGAAATCGAGCAACTATTTTGCTACGGTGTTGAAATATAAATTTCAATCTTATTCCTCTTTGAAGGTCAACAAGCAATACCTCTTATCCACACGTTATTGTTCAATGGTAGTCTAAGAAGTAGTGATAATTCCACTATCACTAAAGTAGACGTCTGACAGTAGAATCTATATAATAGTTACACCACTTTCCCTGAAGGGCAGAAAAAAGGTTAATGCTCCATTAGTAACCTGTAAAATTTGCCAAACAACTCTTTCAAGGGGTAATCATTCCAAAAAATATACTTTGGCACACCGAATATGGTGCGACACTTAAACAACTTGCACTCCAACAACTTTGCTTGAGCTGCAACACAGAGGTTGCAGGACAACCCACTTGCTGCTGTACCAAGCACATCAACTGCTGCAGCAGAATCTTCAGCAAGAACTCCATACTCACATATTGTTCCTGATTTTGGTAAACTTAAAATTCTATGCATTTATTGCGATGAACTTTTGTGTTACGTGGAACAGTCTATCGACCTGATGAAACACAGGAAGCAGGAGCATCGCTCTCCTCAACATTAGTCATTAGACATTTATCGAGCTTTTTTGTTGTAACAACTACCCCAGCCGAAGGCAGTGGGAAATTTGCGCACTTGCTGCCTTTCTTGGCTGGGGTTATCAATTACTTTTCAATTTCATTTTCTGATTCAAAGTCAAGGCCCTTTACCAAACCTTTTTGTGGTAGCTACTACCTCGGCCAAAGGCAGTGGGAAATGTACACACTTGCTGCCTTTCTTGGCTGGGGTTATCAAATATTCTTCAAGTAATTCAAATTCAAAGTCTAGGCCATTTATTGAGCCTTCTTGGTAACTACTACCCGTGAATGGAAGTGGATAATTTGCACACTTGCGCCCTTTATTGCATCCTTTCTACCGCACAGTGTGTGTACTTTGTGCTCTTGCTTAACTCCTTAGATGGGGTACCCGTTTCTCAGGCTCCCACTGCGGAATCCAACTCGCAGTCTGTAATGGACTGGAAAACCAAACACCCATTTTCTTTACAAGGCAGTGGGTTGTTTGCGCGTCCGCTGCCTTTCTTAATTTTCACCTTATTCTGCATCCACTACCTGAATCACACTTACCTGCTGACTTTCTTGCTTCCATTGCCAAGTATTATTCTAATTCAAAGTAGAGGCCCTGAAATGGGCCTGGTGTTGTAATTTCTCAGCCCTACCGCCCACAGTGGTAACTTAGTGCACTTGCATTGCTTGCTTGGATGTGGTAGCCGTTTCTAAGGCTTCCACTGCGGAATCCGACGCAAAGTCTGTGTAATGAGCTGGGTATCCAAAGATCCACTTCCCCTACGAGGCAGTGGGTACTTTGCACGTCTGCAGCCTTTCCTATTTTCACCTTCTTTATCTTCCACTCAATCAACACATCATCCACTCATACACACACCTACTTGCTGCCTTTTTTGGCTGGGGTTATAAATTCTTCAATTTCATATTCTAATTCAAAGTCAAGACCCTTTATCGAGCCTTTTTCATGTAGATTCTACCTCGGCAGAATACAGTGGGAAATTTGCACACTTGCTGCCTTTCTTCGCTGGGTTATCAACTATTGCTCAATTTCATATTCCTATTCAAAGTGCAGCCCCTTTATCGAGCCTTTTTGTTGTAGCTACTACCCCAGCCAAAGGCAGTGGGAAATTTGCTCACTTGCTGCCTTTCTTGGCAGGGGTTATCAATTACTGTTCAATTTCATATACTGATTCGAATTCAAGGCCCTTCATCGAGCCTTTTTGTTGTAACTACAACCCCGGCTGAAGGCAGTGGGTTATTTGCATACTTGCAGCCTTTCTTATTTTTTACCTTATTCATCTTCACCTCAATCAACACATCATTCACACGTACACACACCTACTTGCTGCCTTTCTTGGCTATGGTTATCAACTATTCTTCTATTCCATATTCCTATTCAAAGTGCAGGCCCTTTATCAAGCCTTTTTGTTGTAATAACTACCACGGCCCAAGGCAGTAAGAAATTTGCGCACTTGCTGCCTTTCTTGGCTGGGGTTGTCAATTATTCTTGAATTTCATATTCTGATTCAATGTCAAGGCCCTTTATCGAGCATTTTTGTTGTAGCTACTACCCAGGCCAAAGGCAGTGGGAAATTTGCACACTAGCTGCCTTTCTTGGCTGGGGTTATCAATTATTCTTCAGGTAATTCAATTTCAAAGTGCAGGCCCTTTATTGAGTCTTCTTGGTAACTACTACCCGTGAATGGCAGTGGGTAACTTAATTTGCACACTTGCGTCCTTTCTTGCGTCCTTTCTACCGCACAGTGTGTGTACTTTGTGTACTTGCTTAACTCCTTAGATATGTACCAGTTTCTCAGGCACCCACTGCGGAATCCGACTCACAGTTTTTAATGGACTGGAAAACCAAACACCCATTTCCTTTATAAGGCAGTGGGTCGTTTGTGCGTCTGCTGCCTTTCTTAATTTTCACCTTATTCTGCATCCAGTAGCTGAAACACACCTACCTGCTGACTTTCTTGGCTGCCTTTGCCTAGCAATATTCTAATTCAAAGTAGAGACCCTGAAAAGGGCCCGGTATTGTAATTTTTCAGCCCTACCGCCCAGAGTGGGATCTTAGTGCACTTGCATTGATGTGTTTTATCTAGGAACCCGATTAAATATTGTGACCTTATGCCCCTTTACGGCTATATTCAATACATATCCCTCAGTAGCGGTCGGCAGTAGGTGTTTCTATAGGGCGGTGACGTGGGCAGGAGGAGGGGCAGGGTGGGGGGAAATAATGTATGGATTACGGAGTTTAACAGGTAAGTAAACATTTAAATACATAAAACGAATTTCGTTGCACACACTGCATCACCAAATGTGATGCAGTGTGCGCAACGAAATTCGTTTTATGTATTTAAATGTTTACTTACCTGTAAAACTCCGTAATCCATACATTATTTCCCCCCACCCTGCCCCTCCTCCTGCCCACGTCACCGCCCTATAGAAACACCTACTGCCGACCGCTACTGATATCCCTATAATGGCATAATATTCAGAGCCATATTTTCAGTAAATCGCCTCTGCAGTCCATGACACATCAGAAGCTACTTCCTTAGATTCCTAGAGAGCACACCGAGTTCTTTCGACACACCAAACCCCCAGCAACCTGGGAAAGCCCCGCTTGCTTTGTTTCGATTTGTAATAGAACTCCTGCGAGCACTGTAAGAATGACCAGTTCTTAGTGACATCTTTATTGACGTCTTATGTCCAAACCTTACGTCAAACTCGGCACCTTTCAGGTATAAATATACCAACGTTGCCTTAAGCAAATACACGGTGGTGATTCTGGAGCAGAGCAGCTAATCTACTTTCCAAGAGCCCAGCAGAAGCGAGAAGCCCACGGATGCTGCCCCTCCTCTTTGACGCGCTGAGAAAGACGCTGTCTTTTCTCCTGCCGAGAAAATCCAGCTCCGGCGTTTCCAGCCTACCCTTGCGGGTGACTGGGATATCGGGTCCTAAGAGGGAGATACAAGACCTCCTACATTCTATTCCCAAGGTACAGTGCTGACTTAACCCTTAGAGAGAATTCTTAAACAGATCCTTGGCAACAAAAACCTACTTAACTTGAACTGCTACTTACTTACTCCTTCCCACGTATTAGGCTTAGGTCAGGTACACCGGGGTAGGCGTATTTTAGAAGCACCAGTTGAGCACGTTAGCCTATGTATATATATGTATATATATTTTATCCATTTTAAAGTGTCTTATGGCTAAGAAACCATATCATTGCTTTTACAGTATTATTTCATAATACTCGTTTTACTGTACATACTTTACTTTATAACAAGTTTTGCAATTGTGGCAATTCATTTCTCTTCCATGAGAAGGAAGACTGCTCAATAAATAATATCTTTTATTGAAAAGGCCCGTCTCTCTATTCTCTGCACCGTGGTGAAATTAAATCTGCACAACTAACTGAGTGAAATAGCTGTTTATTGTTTCACACGACTCTAGAGATTGACTCTTATTCTGAGGGAGCAAAGTTGTCACGTTTATGCGGTTGTCGGAAGCTGAATCCCTTCTTGTCCGAGTCAGGGAAGCTGATCACTTCCTATTCAGTCAAGAAAGTTTCCAGTGACCTCTGAGCTAGCTGGCGCAAACCTAAATTAAGTCTAACATAGTCAGTAGAGACCTAGAAGACCTCAGTCCTACGTCTAAACTGCTGTTTATGTTATTCCAATGCGCAGGGCCTATAGGGAAAATAGGAACTACACTACATGGTGCCCAACGTTTGGTAAGGCGATAAAACTAACTCAAGAAGTTAGAGTAACTCAGTCGTGCTTTTTCACACAGACCCTTTCTCCCGTAAATACTCCAATAGACGTCTGGAGTGGGTGAAAGGTTAAAATCCGCCGGAACTTAGTAGGAAGAGATTCCTATGTAGAGTTTTTGCTTTAGTCAACGTTGAAGGATACAGTGTTCCAAAATATTGTGCACCTAATCTTTGTCTCCTTGAAAACTGCTCTGCAAGCTTTCATTAAAACAATGTCAGAACATGGCGACAACAAAGAAACCGTTGAAACCGCAGTAGATGCGAATCAACGGGGTTTCGATGTTACAGGGTTTAATGAACCGGGTGCAATTATCATCCCGGCAAACATAAGAAAAACTATAACTTTAAAACTTATAGAAAACGGACTGTCATCACGAGGTGGTACAGTCATTTTTGTGATAGAGGCACACGAATATCGGCAGACAGAGGTATTCTGTTCATGGATATACTTTCCAGCGGCAAATGCTACAACACATGAATTCCACTATTACAAAATAGAGGAACCACCAGAAGAATATACTCCTTTCGAGGATATTGAAATACCACTAAATTGCCAAGAGCACCTGCTCTGGTTTAAAGGCGCCCTAAAACATAATGATCACATCACCAGGCTCGGTCCATTAGGTAGACCAGGAGCAACGTGGCCGGTTCTAGCCAGCTACACACCACATCCAGACATTGATAAAATGTCACGAAAAGAACTTTTAGCACAGCTAAAATTACTGATTAAAATTCACAGACAGTTAGTCCAATATGTAATGCGGACTGCAACAGTCCATTCAGCTGTTAATATTCCACAACTGACCCCTCATCAGGGGATCACAAATAAAATTACACCACAGAACATACATTCATGTCTGGGAAAAACACCCGCAAAACGGGAACAAATTCCATTCTGGCTGGCACAGAAAATAACTCAAATAGAGGCAGTATTCCCGAATACTACCCCTATTGAGGAACACAGAATTCTGACTATCTGCCTTCCAATGGGGGTCGCACCACATGTGGAGGACTGTGACACTTGGGGCACAGTCTTTGCTTCCATTTACACAAAAACACATGGTGTTCCGTCCATGGCGGTGATACCAGATGTGCTAAAACAAATTCAGAATGAATACGGTCCAGAACCTGCTTTAACTCTTGGTATGAAATTACTGAAAGACTTCAAGCAGGTCTCGGCTATATTATTAGCCAACATAAAAGGAGAAGCAGCATCTGTGGCGATCCGCCAAAAATTGAAAGAAACTGATATAACAGATCAACCTATTGAGCTTGCCAGAATCATAGAGAAATGCTATGAAGAACTAGGTAGATATAGTTTGGGTGGGAAACCAGTAAAACCCCAACTACTTGAAAATCCTGAAAAATTATTTATTAAAAATAATCTAAACACTCCTAAAAAGAGCTGGGATGGAAATAAACAATCCACTCCCAAAGAAAAAGGTTTCCAGTCCAGAGGAAGGTCTCTTCGGCGGAGAGAAAGAACTCCGAATCGAGAAAACCAATCTCCCCAAAGGGAGCCCTCTGAAAAAAGATACAACCTTAGGAATAGGGATAACTTGAAAAAGCCTGATAGATATCAAGATATTGATACACGTCCCTCTCGATCTTTTTCGCAGAAATCGGAAAGAAGAGGACGGTCAGAACACAGGGAAGAGCACGCCAAGTCCAAAGATAAGGAACCTGCTCAAAGTAAAAAATTACAATTTCCAAGAAAGAAGGTAGCCAGTATTAAAGTAATCAAACATGCAGAGGATACTGAGGACACAGCTGAAAAACGGAGAGTGGGCACAGACGATGCTAGACAGCGCAGCAGAAATTAGCATAGCTCGCAAGATCCTGATGAATCATCTGGAGACAGTGGACACGAATGAATACATTCAAGTGGAAACTGCAGATACCAGAGTTAGCGAACCTCATAAAATATACGAAATAACATTGCGTATAGAGGGAAATAAGGGGTCTGTTTTGGGATAACCTCTCAAAAGGCTATGACATCCTGTTAGCTGAGAACGATTGGCCCCCAGAGTTTGTCAGGGAGTGCCCTCATGGTGAAGAAATGATTATGCCTGCCTTCTCAAATCATATTCCAATTCACAATAAATATATATATGCAAGAAAAAGGGCAGTAGCTCAAGCACCTGCATTATATAAAAATCATGTAGGATGGGATGAGGACTCTCCTCCTCTCAAAATCCAGTTAAAATGTCAACCTACTGCACAAAGGCAGTACCCGATTAAGCAAGAAGCAAAAAAACAAGTCAGGGAAATTTTAGATCAACTTGAATACCAAGGGGTGATTGAAACATGCACCTCTCAAATGAACAATCCTTTGTTTCCTGTCTCCAAACCAGACGATTCATATTGTCTAGTCTTGGACTACAGACACCTTAACTCATGTTGCAAAACATTTGCTGTACAAAATTCGCACAGTGCGGCACTAATGAATAACATAGTTCGCAAAAAATACAAAACAACATTAGACATTTCTAATGGGTTCTTTTGTCAAAATATTGCACCAGAAAGCAGGTACTTGACCGCTTTCTCAATAATGGGGTCACAGAAAAATTTCTGTAGGCTCCCACAGGGATTCAAGAACAACCCAGGATTATTCTCAGCCAGAGTAACAGAGTTACTACAAATGTATGATGATGAGGCATTATTTTATGTCGATGACATTTATCTCACAGACGACGACTTGGATACTCACTTGAAAAGAGTGAACACCATAATACTTGGGTTTGCAGCAGAGGGTTACAAATTCAACTTTAAAAAGTCACAAATTGCCCATCTGTCTTATTTTTAGGATACGAATTATCAAGTGAAGGAAAAAGCCTAGCAGACAACTTCTTAGAGAAGTGCGCTGTACTCCAAGCACCGAAAACGCTGAAGAACTTACAATCGATTCTAGGCTTCCTGAATTTCGGAAGAATTTACACTCTAAACTATGCAGAGAGGGTTAAACCTCTCTACGAATTAATAAAACCTGATTTTAAACCAATCAATTGGACTCAAAAACACACAGAAATTTTGAGATCACTGCAAACAGACATGTTAGCTAAAACAAAATTAGAAACACATGACAATACACGCAACCTTGTAATCCGGGTCATCCCAGGAAGATGCGGATTCACATACCTGACCTCTAATGAGGGAGAAACGGTACCAATAGCTTACTAATCACATTTGTACACAAAAGCTGAAATAAAATTCAGTTCAACTGAAAAAATTCTAACTGCGGTTCAGACTGCTGTAGCAACAGAAAGCGCCCTAGCACAAGGCAAACGAATAATAATCGTACACCAATACCTGCCTTAGAAGCAGTAACTACAGCGAGCATTCCAAATGCTAAAGGTCTGCATCCAAGATGGATCCAATGGGTTAATTCTCTTGCTGCAACAGACGTAGTATATGAATTTGATCCTAATCTAAAGACACAGGAATTTTTACAATATGAATATGAATGTCCTCTGCCAACTGAAATCCTGCCTCTAGAACAATACGGATGTATCATATATACAGACGGATCAGCACAACCCGCAGTTGGGGGTAAACAAGCTTACAGTTCTGCATGCGCGATTGTTAAAGGTCGTTGGCACAAAGGTAAATTTAGACCACTGGTCACTAAAACGCAATCTCTAGGAGATTGTACAGCTCAGCGAGCTGAACTACTAGCATTTAAGATGGCGCTTGAAAATACCGATCGCGAATTCCCCACACTTATAGTGTGCGATTCATATTATTGCGTTCAATCTTATAATGAATACTTGCAGAATTGGGTTGAAAACGGGTTCAAAGATGCAAAAGGTGGCACAATCAAGCATAAAATGCTTTGGGAACAAGTAGTTCTTTTACAGAAGGAACTACAAAAGACTCACGTGATACACACTCTGAGTCATCAACGTGATGGCGTTCACGTTGCAGGGAATTCATTGGCTGATGAAGCCGCTAAGGCTTCCGTAGCTGCTATCACCCGGTCAAAAACAAAAATAGACTGCGATATACTACAAGCTGTCAGCGCGTCAGTAAAAGATGATAGAAAAACACTCCCAAAAGGCTTTCCAGAAAAGTACTCATATATAACAGATACAAATAATGTTCTTTTTGCTTGAATCCCTGGAGTGGGGGATAGAGTAATTCCAAACATGGAACACAGGTTAGGACTAATTACAGCGGCACACTAAGGGCTTGCATCTGCACACGCTGGTGTTTTCCGCCACAATATCATTATTAAAACAGAGATATTGGTGGCCGTGCATGAGAATACAAACTAAAAAATATGTGCTAGAATGCGAAATATGCCAAAGAATGAAAGTATCAACAGTGAAACAACCAGCGCAGACACCCCTTCTCATCTCAGATAAACCATTAGCATGTGTTTACCTGGACCACTGTGGTCCCTTACAAAGGGATGGTAACTATAAATATATCATGGTCGCAGTGGACTCCTGTACGAGATTCATATAGCTGTGGCCCCAGCGCTCAGCTGACGCCAGAGCTGTTATTAAAGATTTGCAAGTCTTTATCGGCACATACGCAATTGCCATGCTTCATTCTGACCAGGGTCCTGCTTTTAGCTCTCGAGCTTATAAGGAGGCCATGACCAGCATGGGCATTGGGTTGAGGTTCTCTTGTCCCTTCCATCCTGAGGGAAACGGGGTTGTGGAAAGAAAAAACCGAGACATAAAGCAATCTGTAACAGCAAAGGTATTAGGTTCGGGTGATGGGTGGGTCCAGCATTTGACAAGTGTCCAACGTAGTCTTAATAATCTGCCAAGAAATTCTCTAAAAGGTTTCAGCCCGTACGAACTATTGTTCGGAACTAGAATGTATGTTCAGGACTTAGATAGTCATGCTTCAGTGGTAAAAGATAAGAAAAAATGCTTTGACATCAAAGATCGTTTGGCTGTTTTAAAGGACTTAAATGAAACAAGAAAAGCCCTGAGCAACATAAAGTTAAAACCGCAGCCAACAACCACTGAAGACACACCACCTGTCCCAGCAAGACCTGTCTGGATTCCAAAGATTGGGGATCTGGTCAGAGAGAAAATAGCGGTGAAGAAGGAATTTGGGCCTTCTTACAGAAAAGCAGTACCTGTCTTAGCAATCAACGGAACAAGATCAGTTGTGCTACCGCCCCTTGCTGCTAAAAAGGAGAACCAAGTTGTATCCATCGACCTGGTAAAACCACAATCATGTGGCCAATAATAAGTAGTAGGCCAAGTGGACTCCCAAGAAATAGCAGAATACCAAAATTTGCTACAATCCAAGAGGTTCAAACTGAGAGAGTAATCACATTTGATAAACCTGCAGTGAATAAAAAAGGACTATGCAGAAATGCCATGGAACTTGTGCCTCTTGAAACCCAAATTGAAAAAGTTCGTCAAGAAACACCAGTCTACAATGATGTAGCAGCAGAATGTGCTAATGAAAGGAAAATTGAAAAAACAATTCCACCAATTGACAGAACTGCATCTGGCTACTTCATCAATTTCGATAACTTTTCTGAAGATCAAAGCGAGCCTGAAGTAACGCCAGCAACAAAGACTTTTAAAGACAAAGCAACAGAACTCTTTCATCAACTCAAAGAAACCTATCTCATTTCTCCTTGGTTAGAATTTTGGATTGTGCTAGGGGTATTTTTCCTCCTGCTTTGGCTCATCATGGTACTTTGTTTGGGAAAATTCATTGAGGGAAAATACAGTACAGTGGACACAGCATGTCAGAACATCAACTTAGTTCTGAAGCCACACAAGTCATCTCACATCGAGAAAAGAGAACTATCATCAGTGAATGTCACAGCCATTCCAATACCCGGCGGGGTAGTTTGGGACAAAACAGATTACAAAATATATGGACCAGTCGAACTCTTGAAATATCCTCATCAGTTTAAGGTTTCATTAAGTGACTTTGTAAAACCAAGTACATTCTCTGATGATTGGGACTTTGAAAGCATAAATAATATGATGTCAGATTTAGTTATGTCAGCAAAATTTACAGAACATGATTATTTGCAAGGTTCATCGAATTATGAACAGATGTACTGCTATACCCATTATGCAGACCACTATTTACATAAATCTGCTCAACCTAGAAATGTTTTTAAATATAATCAATGGGAACATTGTGCAACTCCACCTGAAAGCAGTTCAAAAACATTCTATGAGAAATTCCAATACTTCTCAGGGTTTAACACAAGTGATGCAGAAACATTTTATTATAAACTGTTAGATAAAACAGGGACAAAAACTATGCTGACAAATACTAAATTGATATACTCAGAAGCATTTTATGAAAAAATTATTACATTTGGTTTTGATTTCTGGAGAAACAACATTGAAACAAAAACCATCTGGGGTACAAAAAATTGGCAGGTACAAGGCCTAGAAGCATTATTTCGAGCCTGCATGATCCCAGAACAAATAATGTTCTTGAATGACACCATTCAACAAACTACCTGTTTTGGCCTAGCCAAAATCAAAGACTTAAACAAACTGTCTATTCCAAAGCCGATACCTGATAACACAAATACAGATATTGAGATAGACGTATCACAAATTCTACATCAAAATAGAACACATCCTGATTGGAAAAAGTGGTTAATCTGGCCAACAGACACAAATAAATGTCAAGATAGATTCCTGAACAAAATACAGGGGTTAAAAATGACCAGACCCTAGATACTCCCAGAGACAACATCCAGGGATTTTAACTACATACAGTGTAGGGAAACTATGCCTTGAATGGCTACAAACATCCACACTGGCAGAAATTAAGCAACACTTGTCTTTACTTAAAGATGGTGGTGACTTGCGCGATTTCATAATGGGACCACGCAACTAGCGTCAAAAACGTTTCATAGCGGCCAGTATATACGCTGCTTACAACGAGGCATGGAAAGTGACTCAAATTGAGACAGCAGAGAAAATACGAGAAATTGATCGTATTAATTTGGAAAAATCACTTTCTGCTGTGGACAACGGGTTAATGACTCTGTCCTCCAGAATATATTCACTGGACCGTATTGTATCATCTGCTATAGATATAATAGATCAGGACTTGCTAATGTTACAACATGGTCAGTCCCAATTGCCTTCTATTGTACAGCTAGGCTGGACGTTGCAAAACCTGCGTTCAGGCTATGTGCCGTGGCGTTTAATCAACACAACGTCATTGTTCTCTATCTTTAACCTTACTGATAAACAAATCAGTTTGGCACAGAAAGGAGCAGACTATACGATTCTGAGCATTGAAAAACTTGAGAGATTACCATTGACAATGTCAGAAAGACCTGTCATTGAATGGATAATACACGGGATTATCACAATTCCGATAACAACTTTCCAATTTAAAAAATGCCAAGAGTATATACCAGCAGGCCAGTATAAAAGGTTGGGTAAAGGGTACATTAAGTCAACATGGAAATTACCTTATACACACACATGTTTTAGTGACAAAAACCAGAATGTATTTCTTAGTGGTAATAATTGTAAACAATCACTGAGCGGTATACTTCTGTGCCAAGGTATTAATTTACATGGGGCCTGTGAGGGGACTTCAAATAACCTTTCATGCCACCAGCACGGCACACCTGCAACACAGATAGAGCCATTCTTTAGACAACTTTCTAACGGGAGTTACGTTCTAATAACGGACCACAGCTGTTGTGGCATGGTCTCAGGGAAAGCATATCTCTTAAGCGTTAGTTCCATGGTCACTTGCTGTATGCAAGCATTGTATCCTAACGGCCCTGGAGACTCAGAGGCGACGATTTGGCCTCAGTTGAATATCTCTTCTATACAAATTGATACTTTAAGCAGAATGAAGTCTGTGCTTTTACAGACAACAGTGCCCATCACGTCATCAAAAGAAACATATGATCTTCAAGTTGCAAGGACAACAGCAGAGATACATACACTTTTATCAACTAATTGCCCCGTGCATTTCACAGAAATGCTCAGCCAAATCTTAAATATGTCGGATTCCAGTGGTATCTCGAATGTATTCAAGACAATTTTTTCGGGACTGTTAACACCCTTCGAAGCAGTCCTGGGCATCTTTCCCAATTTTGTCCATTCGGTTTTTGGTGGCCTACCACTACTTTTGGGGCTCGTATCAGGAATCTTATTTTTGACTCTTCTGCTCCGATATGGCAAGCCAAAACGCAGACATGACTCCGGCAACAATAGAAGAAACGATCCTGGCAATACGCTACCGGGACCGCATAACTAAAGTCCTTGGATTAGCCCGGCTGAATATGACCTGGTTTCTTTCATTCAGACCTATATGGCAGAACTGCATCTTACCTGTGCTTTGATGTATGCTATGCGGAGAAGAATGCATGTTAGACACCTGTGTTACACTACAATCAGCAGTACCAATGGATATCGATACTTTGCTAAGTCCAGTAACGGCTCATGCATCGTGTTGTCCCCAGCGGTTACCAATCCTGATGACGGCATTTGTTGAGACTTCTGCACTACAATTAGGTGGGGGCAGTGAAGCAAGGAATGAGAGCAACATCACCCAGGTACGACCTTCTGTGAGCATTGCTGATCCTGAAATCGATGATAGCAATCATTCTCACGACTGCCCGGTTACAGCATTATCATCCTTGGTCGAACTTTCACCTGAAGCTGTAGGCTGTTTTTTTGCACATCTATCTGAAGTCATGTTCTCCCCTGAACCAAAAGAATAACTTTTGAGCCAACCAGCACACAGCGTTCCCCAGAACTCTGAATTCGGCCTTCAGCTTTGAAAAACAAAAGCTACTGAAAACATTTGAAACTATTTTTTCCCCTGAAACCGAAATTATTTTTTCCAAAATTCCAAAATATTTACTTTTTTTGGCACTTGTACTCTGCTTGAAGTAGAACTATTCATAAAGAACAGAGCTTCTATTTTTAGCAAATCTAGAGACAATATATTACCGCAGCCTCTAGCAATCTCACATGCGATTTCATTTATATGTGATGAAATAGTCTTGACCTTCTTTTCTGTAATCAGAGACGTTTCATGTGTAATTTTGCAAATCGTTCAACTGAATATATATGCACTTTTGAATGATTACACTGCTTAAAAACGTACAATACCTATAACGTTCCGTGTATTTCGCATACACCATTTAAATGCAAAAATGTATTTTGGGGTGGGTTGGAATACACATGCATCTTTTTGCTTAGTTTTTAGTGATTGATGGACATAAAACCGTGGAGTGGATGATGCGTTTTATCTAGGAACCCGATTCAATATTGTGACCTTATGCCCCTATACGGCTATAATCAATACATATCCCTATAATGGCATAATATTCAGAGCCATATTTTCAGTAAATCGCCTCTGCAGTCCATGACACAGCAGAAGCTACTTCCTTAGATTCCTAGAGAGCACACTGAGTTCTTTCGACACACCAAACCCCCAGCAACCTGGGAAAGCCCCGCTTGCTTTGTTTTGATTTGTAATAGAACTCCTGCGAGCACTGTAAGAACGACCAGTTCTTAGTGACATCTTTATTGACGTCTTATGTCCAAACCTTACGTCAAACTCGGCACCTTTCAGGTATAAATATACCAACGTTGCCTTAAACAAATACATGGTGGTGATTCTGGAGCAGAGCAGCTAATCTACTTTCCGAGAGCCCAGCAGAAGCGAGATGCCCACGGACGCTGCCCCTCCTCTTTGACGCTCTGAGAAAGACACTGTCTTTTCTCCTGCCGAGAAAATCCAGCTCCGGCGTTTCCAGCCTACCCTTGCGGGTGACTGGGATATCGGGTCCTAAGAGGGAGATACAAGACCTCCTACATTCTATTTCCAAGGTACAAAGCTGACTAAACCCTTATAGAGAATTCTTAAACAGATCCTTGGCAACAAAAACCTACTTAACTTAAACTGCTACTTACTTACTCCTTCCCACATATTAGGCTTAGGTCAGGTACACCGGGGTAGGCGTATTTTAGAAGCACCAGTTGAGCACGCTAGCCTATGTATATATATGTATATATATTTTATCCATTTTAAAGTGTCTTATGGCTAAGAAACCATATCAATGCTTTTACAGTATTATTTCATAATACTCCTTTTACTGTACGTACTTTACTTTATAACAAGTCTTGCAATTGTGGCAATTCATTTCTCTTTCATGAGAAGGAAGACTGCTCAATAAATAATATCTTTTATTGAAAACGCCTGTCTCTCTATTCTCTGCACCCTGGTGAAATTAAATCTGCACAACTGACTGAGTGAAATAGCTGTCTATTGTTTCACACGACTCTAGAGATTGACTCTTATTCTGAGGGAGCAAAGTTGTCATGTTTATGCGGTTGTCGTAAGCTGAATCCCTTCTTGTCCGAGCCAGGGAAGCTGATCACTTCCTATTCAGTCAAGAAAGTTTCCAGTGACCTCTGAGCTAGCTGGCGCAAACCTAGATTAAGTCTACCATAGTCAGTAGAGACCTAGAAGACCTCAGTCCTACGTCTAAACTGCTGTTTATGTTATTCCAATGCGCAGGGCCTATAGGGAAAATAGGAACTACACTACAGCATTGCTTGCTTAGATGTGGTAGCCGTTTCTTAGGCTCCCATTGCGAAATCCAACGCACAGTCTGTATAGTGAGCTGGATATCCAAAGATCCACTTCCCTTACAAGGCAGTGGGTACTTTGCGCATCTGCAGCATTTCTTATTTTTCACCTTTTTTATCTTCCACTCAAACAACACATTATCCGCACATACACACACCTACTTGCTGCCTTTTTCAACTGGGATTATCAATTATTCTTCAATTTCATATTCTGATTCAAACTCAAGGCCCTTTATCGAGCCTTTTTTGTTGTAGCTACTACCCCGGCTGAAGGCAGTGGGAAATTTGCGCACTTGCTGCCTTTCTTGGCTGGGGTTATCAATTATTGTTCAATTTCATATTCTGATTCACAGTCAAGGCCGTTTATCGAGCCTTTTTGTTGTAACTACTTCCCCAGCTGATGGCAGTGTGTAATTTGCACACTTGCAGCCTTTCTTATTTTTTACCTTATTCATCTTCACCTCAATCAACACATCATTCACACGTTCACAAACCTACTTGCTGCCTTTCTTGGCTATGGTTATCAACTATTCTTCTATTTCATATTCCTATTCAAAGTGCAGGCCTTTTAACGAGCCTTTTTGTTGTAACAACTACCATGGACGATGGCAGGAAAAAATGTGCGCACTTGCTGCCTTTCTTGTCTGGGGTTATCAATTATTCTTGAATTTCATATTCTGATTCAAAGTCAAGGCCCTATATCGAGCCTTTTTGTTGTAGCTACTACCCCGGCCAAAGGCAGTGGGAAATTTGCACACTTGCTGCCTTTCTTGGCTGGGGATATCAATCATTCTTCAAGTAATTCAAATTCAAAGTGCAGGCCCTCTATTGAGTCTTCTTGGTAACTACTACCCGTGAATGGCAATTGGTAATTTGCACACATGCATCTTTTCATGCGTCCTTTCTACCGCACAGTGTGTGTACTTTGTGCCCTTGCTTAACTCCTTAGATGTGGTACCAGTTTCTCAGGCTCCTACTGCGGAATCCGACTCGCAGTCTGTAATGAACTGGAAAACCAAAGACCCATTTCCTTTACAAGGCAGTGGGTCATTTGCGCGTCTGCTGCCTTTCTTATTTTTCACCTTATTCTGCATCCACTAGCTGAAACACACCTACCTGCTCACTTTCTTGGCTGCCTTTGCCAAGCATTATTCTAATTCAAAGTAGAGACCCTGAAAAGGGCCCGGTGTTGTAATTTTTCAGCCGTTACCGCCCAGAGTGGGAACTTAGTGCACTTGCATTGCTTGCTTAGATGTGATAGCTGTTTCTCAGGCTCCGACTGCGGAATCCAACGCACAGTCTGTATAGTGAGCTGGATATCCAAAGATCCACTTCCCTTACAAGGCAGTGGGTACTTTGCGCATCTACAGCCTTTCTTATTTTGCACCTTTTTTATCTTCGACTCAAACAACTCATTATCTACACACACCTATTTGCTGCCTTTTTGGACTGGGATTATCAATTATTCTTCAATGTCATATATGATTCAAAACTCAAAGCCCTTTATCAAGCCTTTTTGTTGTAGCTACTACCCTGGCCGAAGGCCGTGGAAGATTTGCGCACTTGCTGCCTTTCTTGGCTGGGGTTATCAATTTTTGTTCAATTTCATATTCTGATTCAAAGTCAAGGCCCTTTACCAAGCCTTTTTGTTGTAACTACTTCCCCAGCTGAAGGCAGTGGGTAATTTCCACACTTGCAGACTTTCTTTTTTTTACCTTATTCATCTTCACCTCAACCAACACATCATCTACACCTACTTACTGCCTTTCTTGGCTATGGTTATCAACTATTCATCTATTTCATATTAGTATTCAAAGAGCAGGCCCTTAATTGAGCCTTTTTGTTGTAACAACTACCCCAGCGGAAGGCAGTAAGAAATTTGCACACTTGCTGCCTTTCTTGGATGGGGTTTTCAATTATTCTTGAATTTCATATTCTGATTCAAAGTTAAGGCCCTTTAACAAGCCTTTTTGTTATAGCTACCTCCCCGGCCAAAGGCAGTGGGAAATTTACATACTTGCTTGCTTTCTTGGCTGGGGTTATCAATTATTCTTCAAGTAATTCAAGTTGAAAGTGCAGGCCCTTTATTGAGCCTGTTTGGTAACTACTACCCGTGAATGGCAGTGGGTAATTAGCACACTTGCGTCCTTTCTTGCGACCTTTCTACCGCACAGCGGGTGTACTTAGTGCACTTGAATTGCTTGCTTAGATGTGCTAGCATTTCTCAGGCTCCCACTGCGGAATCCGACGCACAGTCTGTGTAATGAGCTGGGTATCCAAAGATCCACTTCCCTTACAAGGCAGTGGGTACTTTGAGCGTTTGCAGTCTTTCTTATTTTTCACCTTTTTTATCTTCCACTTAATCAACGCATCATCTACACATGCACACACCTACTTACTGCTTTTTTTGGCTGGTGTTATCAATTATTCTTCAATTTCACATTCTGATTCAAAGTCAAGGCCCTTTATGGAGCCTTTTTGTTGTAGCTACTACCCCAGCCGAAGGCAGTGGAAAATTTGCACACTTACAGCATTTCTTATTTTTTACTTTATTCATCTTTCACTCAATCTACACATCATCTACACATACACACACTTGCTGCCTTTTTTGGCTATGGTTATCAACTATTCTTCTATTTCATATTCCTATTCAAAGTGCAGGCCCTTTATCGAGCCTTTTTGTTGTAACAACTACCCCGGCCAAAGGCAGTAAGAAATTTGCACACTTGCTGCCTTTCTTGGCTGGGGTTATCAATTGTTATTGAATTTCATTTCTGATTCAATGTCAAGGGCATTTATCGAGCCTTTATGTTGAAGCTACTACGCCAGCTGAAGGCAGTGGGAAATTTGCGCACTTGTTGCCTTTCTTGGCTGGGGTATCAATTATTATTCAATTTCATATTCTGATTCAAAGTCAAGGCCGTTTATCAAACCTTTTTGTTGTAACTATTTCCCCAGCTGAAGGCAGTGGGTAATTCGCACACTTGCAGCCTTTCTTATTTTTTACCTTATTCATCTTCACTTCAATCCATACATCATCTACAGTACACACACCTACTTACTGCCTTTCTTGGCTATGGTTATCAACTAGTCATCTATTTCATATTCATATTCAAAGAGCAGGCCCTTAATCAAGCCTTTTTGTTGTAACAACCACCCCAGCCGAAGGCAGTAAGACATTTGAACTTTTGCTGCCTTTCTTGACTGGGGTTATCAATTATTCTTGAATTTCATATTCTGATTCAATGTCAAGGCCCTTTATCGCGCCTTTTTGTTGTAGCTACTACCCCACCCGAAGGCAGTGGAAAATTTGAGCACTTGCTGCCTTTCTTGGCTGGGGTTATCAATTATTATTCAATTTCTTATTCTGATTCAAAGTGAAGTCCCTTTCTCGAACCTTTTTGTTGTAACTACTTCCCCTGCTGAAGGCAGTGGGCACTTCGCACACTTGCAGCCTTTCTTATTTTTTACCTTATTCATCTTCACCTCAATCAACACATCATTCACATATACACACACCTACTTGCTGCCTTTCTTGGCTATGGTTATCAACTATTTTTCTTTTTCATATTCCTATTCAAAGTGCAGGCCCTTTATCGAGCATTTTTGTTGCAATAACTACCACAGTTGAAAGCAGTAAAAAATGTGCGAACTTGCTGCCTTTCTTGGCTGGGGTTATCAATTATTCCTGAATTTCATATTCTGATTCAATGTCAAGGCCCTTTATCGAGCCTTTTTGTTGTAGCTTCTACCCCGGCCGAAGGCAGTGGGAAATTTGCGCACTTGCTGCCTTTCTTGGCTGGGGTTATCAAATTATTATTCAATTTCATATTCTGATTCAAAGTCAAGGCCCTTTATCAGGCCTTTTTGTTGTAACTACTTCCCCGGCTGAAGGCAGTAGGTAATTTGCACACATGCAGACTTTCTTATTTTTTACCTTATTCATCTTCACCTCAATCAACACATCATTCACACGTACACACCTACTTGCTGCCTTTCTTGGCTATGGTTATCAACTATTCTTCTATTTCATATTCCTATTCAAAGTGCAGGCCCTTTATCGAGCCTTTTTGTTGTAACAACTACCCCGGCCAAAGGCAGTGGGAAATTGGCGCACTTGCTGCCTTTCTTGGCTGAGGTTATCAATTATTGTTCAATTCCATATTCTGATTCAAAGTCAAGGCCCTTTATCAAGCCTTTTTGTTGTAACTACTTCCCCGGCTGAAGGCAGTGGGTAATTTGCACACATGCAGACTTTCTTATTTTTTACCTTATTCATCTTCACCTCAATCAACACATCATCCACACGTACACACCTACTTGCTGCCTTTCTTGGCTATGGTTATCAACTATTCTTCTATTTCGTATTCCTCTCCAAAGTGCAGGCCCTTTATCGAGCCTTTTTGTTGTAACAACAACCTCGGCCAAAGACAGTGGGAAATTTGCGCACTTGCTGCCTTTCTTGGCTGGCGTTATCAAATATTCTTCAAGTAATTCAAATTCAGAGTCCAGGCCCTATATTGTGCCTTCTTGGTAACTACTACCTGTGAGTGGCAGTGGGTAATTTGCACACTTGCATCCTTTCTACCGCACAATGTGTGTACTTTGTTCACTTACTTAACTCCTTAGATGTGGTACCCATTTCTCAGACTCCCACTGTGGAATCCGACTCGCAGTCTGTAATGGACTGGAAAACCAAACACCCATTTCCTTTACAAGGCAGTGGGTTGTTTGCACATCTGCTGACTTTCTTATTTTTCACCTTATTCTGCATCCACTACCTGAAACACACCTACCTGCTGACTTTCTTGCTGCCTTTGCCAATTATTATTCTAATTCAAAGTAGAGGCCCTGAAATGGGTCCGGTGTTATATTCTTTCAGCCCTACCACCCACAGTGGTAAATTAGTGCACTTGCATTGCTTGCTTAGATGTGGTAGCCGTTTCTCAGGCTCCCACTGCGGAATCCGACGCAAAGTCTGTGTAATGAGCTGGGTATCCAAAGATCCACTTCCCTTACAAGGCAGTGGGGACTTTGCGTGGCTACAGCCTTTCTTATTTCTCACCTTTTTTATCTTCCACTCAATCAACACATCATCCACACATACACACACCTACTTGCTGCCTTTTTGGCTGGGGTTATCAATTCTTACATTTCATATTCTGATTCAAAGTCAAGACCCTTTATCGAACCTTTTTGTTGTAGCTACTACACCGGCAGAAGACAGTGGGAAATTTGCGCTCCTGCTGCCTTTCTTGGCAGGGGTTATCAATTACTGTTCAATTCCATATTTTGCTTCAAAGTCAAGGCCCTTTACCGAGTCTTTTTGTCGTAACTACTTCCCCGGCTGAAGGCAGTGGGTAATTTGCACACTTGCAGCCTTTCTTACTTTTTACCTTATTCATCTTCACCTCAATCAACAGATCATCTACATGTACACACAGCTACTTGCTGCCTTTCTTGGCTATGGTTATCAACCATTCTTCTATTTCATATTCCTATTCAAAGTGCAGGCCCTTTATCGAGCCTTTTTGTTGTAACAACTACCACGGCCGAAGGCAGTAAGAAATTTGCGCACTTGCTGCCTTTCTTGGCTGGGGTTATCAACCATTCTTCTATTTCATATTCCTATTCAAAGTTCAGGCCCTTTATCGAGCCTTTTTGTTGTAACAACTACCACGGCCGAAGGCAGTAAGAAATCTGCGCACTTGCTGCCATTCTTGGCTGGGGTTATCAATTATTCTTGAATTTCATATTCTGATTCAATGTCAAGGCCCTTTATAGAGCCTTTTTGTTGTAGCTACTACCCCGGCCGAAGGCAGTGGGAAACTTGCACACTTGCTGGCTTTCTTGGCTGGGGTTATCAATTATTCTTCAAGTAATTCAAATTGAAAGTGCAGGCCCTTTATTGAGTCTTCTTGGTAACTACTACCCGTTAATGGCAGTGGGTAATTTGCACACTTGCGTCCTTTCTTGCATCCTTTCTACTGCACAGTGTGTGTACTTTGTGCACTTGCTTAACTCCTTAGATGTGGTACCAGTTTCTCAGGCTCCCACTGCGGAATCCGACTCGCAGTCTGTAATGGACTGGAAGACCAAACACCCATTTCCTTTACAAGGCAGTGGGTCATTTACGCGTCTGCTGCCTTTCTTAATGTTCACCTTATTCTGCATCCACTAGCTGAAACACACCTATCTGCTGACTTTCTTTGCTGTCTTTGCCAAGCATTATTCTAATTCGAAGTAGAGACCCTTAAAAGGGCCCGGTGTTGTAATTTTTCAGCCCTACTGCCCGGAGTGGGAACTTAGTGCACTTGCATTGCTTGCTTAGATGTGGTAGCCGTTTTTCAGGCTCCCACTGCGGAATCGAACGCACAGTCTGTATAATGAGCTTGGATATCCAAAGATTGACTTCCCTTACAAGGCAGTGGGTACTTTGTGCATCTGTAGCCTTTCTTATTTTTCACCTTTTGTATCTTCCACTCAAACAACACATCATCTACACATACCTACTTGCTGCCTTTTTCGACTGGGATTATCAATTATTCTTCAATTTCATATTCTGATTCAAACTCAAGGCCCTTTATCGAGCCTTTTGGTTGTAGCTACTACCCCGGCCGAAGGCAGTGAGAAATTTGCGCACTTGCTGCCTTTCTTGGCTGGGGTTATCAATTATTGTTCCATTTCCGATTCTGATTCAAAGTCAAGGCCGTTTATCAAGCCTTTTTGTTTTAACTACTTCCCCAGCTGAAAGCAGTGGGTAATTTGCACACTTGCAGACTTTCTTATTTTTTACCTTATTCATCTTCACCTCAATCAACACATCATCTACAGGTACACACACCTACTTACTGCCTTTCTTGGCTATGGTTATCAACTATTCATCTATTTCATATGCTTATTCAAAGAGCAGGCCCTTAATCAAGCCTTTTTGTTGTAACAACTACCCCAGCCGAAGGCAGTAAGAAATTTGAACACTTGCTGCCTTTCTTGACTGGGGTTATCAATTATTCTTGAATTTCATATTCTGATTCAATGTCAAGGCCCTTTATCGCGCCTTTTTGTTGTAGCTACGACCCCAGCCGATGGTAGTGGAAAATGTGCGCACTTGCTGCCTTTCTTGGCTGGGGTTATCAATTATTATTAAATTTCATATTCTGATTCAAAGTCAAGGCCCTTTATCAAGCCTTTTTGTTGTAACTACTTTCCCGGCTGAAGGCAGTGGGTAATTTGCACACTTGCAGTCTATCTTATTTTTTACCTTATTCATCTTCACCTCAATCAACACATCATTCACACGTACACACACCTACTTGCTGCCTTTCTTGGCTATGGTTATCAACTATTCTTCTATTTCATATTCCTATTCAAAGTGCAGGCCCTTTATCAAGCCTTTTTGTTGTAAAAACTACCCCGGCCGAAGGCAGTAAGAAATTTGCACACTTGCTCCCTTTCTTGACTGGGGTTATCAATTATTCTTGAATTTCTTTTTCTGATTCAAAGTCAAGGCCCTTTATCGAGCCTTTTTGTTGTAGCTACTACCCTGGCCAAAGGCAGTGGGAAACTTGCACACTTGCTACCTTTCTTGGCTGGGTTTATCAATTATTCTTCAAGTAATTCAAATTCAAATTGCAGGCCCTTTATTGAGTCTTCTTGGCAACTACTACCCGTGAATGGCAGTGGGTAATTTGCACGCTTGCGTCCTTTCTACAGCACAGTGTGTGTACTTTGTGTACTTGGTTAACTCCTTAGAGGTGGTACCAGTTTCTCAGGCTCCCATGACGGAATCCGAATCGCAGTCTGTAATGGACTGGAAAACCAAAGACCCATTTACTTTACAAAGCATTGGGTCATTTGCGCGTCTGGTGCCTTTCTTAATTTGCACCTTATTCTGCCTCCACTAGCTGAAACACAAATACCTGCTGACTTTCTTCGCTGCCTTTGCCAAGCATTATTCTAATTCAAAGTAGAGACCCTGAAAAGGGCCCGGTGTTGTAATTTTTCAGCCCTACCGCCCAGAGTGGGAACTTAGTGCACTTGCATTGCTTGCTTAGATATGGTAGTCATTTCTCAGGCTCCCACTGCAGAATCCAGCGCACAGTCTGTATAGTGAGCTGGATATCCAAAGATCCACTTCCCTTACAAGGCAGTGGGTACTTTGTGCATCTGCAGCCTTTCTTATTTTTCATCTTTTTTATCTTCCACTCAAAGAACACATTATCCACACATACACACACCTACTTGCTGCCTTTTTCGACTGGGATTATCAATTATGCTTCAATTTCATATTCTGATTCAAACTCAAGGCCCTTTATCGAGTCTTTTTGTTGTAGCTACTACCCTGGCCGAAGGCAGCGGGATATTTGTGCACTTGCTGCCTTTCTTAGCTGGGGTTATCAATTCTTGTTCAATTTCATATTCAGATTCAAAGTCAAGGCCCTTTATCAAGCCATTTTGTTGTAACTACTTCCCCAGCTGAAGGCAGTGGGTAATTTGCACACTTGCAGACTTTCTTACTTTTTTACCTTATTCATCTTCACCTCAATCAAAACATCATCTACACGCACACACACAAACTTACTGCCTTTCTTGGCTATGGTTATCAAGTATTCATCTATTTCATGTTCGTATTCAAAGAGCAGGCCCTTAATCGAGTCTTTTTGTTGTAACAACTACCCCAGCCGAGGGCAGTAAGAAATTTGCACACTTGCTGCCTTTCTTGGCTGGGGTTTTCAATTATTCTTGAATTTCATATTCTGAATCAAAGTGAAGGCCCTTTAATGAGGATTTTTGTTGTAGCTACCTCCCCGGCCAAAGGCAGTGGGAAATGTGCACACTTGCTGCCTTTCTTGGCTGGGGTTATCAACTATTCTTCAAGTAATTCAAATTGAAAGTGCAGGCCCTTTATTGAGTCTTCTTGGTAACTACTACCCGTGAATGGCAGTGGGTAATTTGCACACTTGCGTCCTTTCTTGCGTCCTTTCTACTGCACAGTGTGTGTACTTTGTGCACTTGCTTAACTCCTTAGATGTGGTACCAGTTTCTCAGGCTCCCACTGCGGAATCCGACTCGCAGTCTGTAATGGACTGGAAGACCAAACACCCATTTCATTTACAAGGCAGTGGGTCATTTACGCGTCTGCTGCCTTTCTTAATGTTCACCTTATTCTGCATCCACTAGCTGAAACACACCTATCTGCTGACTTTCTTTGCTGTCTTTGCCAAGCATTATTCTAATTCGAAGTAGAGACCCTTAAAAGGGCCCGGTGTTGTAATTTTTCAGCCCCACTGCCCGGAGTGGAAACTTAGTGCACTTGCATTGCTTGCTTAGATGTGGTAGCCGTTTCTCAGGCTCCCACTGCGGAATCGAACGCACAGTCTGTATAATGAGCTTGGATATCCAAAGATTCACTTCCCTTACAAGGCAGTGGGTACTTTGTGCATCTGTAGCCTTTCCTATTTTTCACCTTTTGTATCTTCCACTCAAACAACACATCATCTACACATACACATACCTACTTGCTGCCTTTTTCGACTGGGATTATCAATTATTCTTCAATTTCATATTCTGATTCAAACTCAAGGCCCTTTATCGAGCCTTTTGGTTGTAGCTACTTCCCCGGCCGAAGGCAGTGGGAAATTTGCGCACTTGCTGCCTTTCTTGGCTGGGGTTATCAATTATTGTTCCATTTCCGATTCTGATTCAAAGTCAAGGCCGTTTATCAAGCCTTTTTGTTTTAACTACTTCCCCAGCTGAAAGCAGTGGGTAATTTGCACACTTGCAGACTTTCTTATTTTTTACCTTATTCATCTTCACCTCAATCAACACATCATCTACAGGTACACACACCTACTTACTGCCTTTCTTGGCTATGGTTATCAACTATTCATCTATTTCATATGCTTATTCAAAGAGCAGGCCCTTAATCAAGCCTTTTTGTTGTAACAACTACCCCAGCCGAAGGCAGTAAGAAATTTGAACACTTGCTGCCTTTCTTGACTGGGGTTATCAATTATTCTTGAATTTCATATTCTGATTCAATGTCAAGGCCCTTTATCGCACCTTTTTGTTGTAGCTACGACCCCAGCCGATGGTAGTGGAAAATGTGCGCACTTGCTGCCTTTCTTGGCTGGGGTTATCAATTATTATTAAATTTCATATTCTGATTCAAAGTCAAGGCCCTTTATCAAGCCTTTTTGTTGTAACTACTTTCCCGGCTGAAGGCAGTGGGTAATTTGCACACTTGCAGTCTATCTTATTTTTTACCTTATTCATCTTCACCTCAATCAACACATCATTCACACGTACACACACCTACTTGCTGCCTTTCTTGGCTATGGTTATCAACTATTCTTCTATTTCATATTCCTATTCAAAGTGCAGGCCCTTTATCAAGCCTTTTTGTTGTAAAAACTACCCCGGCCGAAGGCAGTAAGAAATTTGCACACTTGCTCCCTTTCTTGACTGGGGTTATCAATTATTCTTGAATTTCTTTTTCTGATTCAAAGTCAAGGCCCTTTATCGAGCCTTTTTGTTGTAGCTACTACCCTGGCCAAAGGCAGTGGGAAACTTGCACACTTGCTACCTTTCTTGGCTGGGTTTATCAATTATTCTTCAAGTAATTCAAATTCAAATTGCAGGCCCTTTATTGAGTCTTCTTGGCAACTACTACCCGTGAATGGCAGTGGGTAATTTGCACGCTTGCGTCCTTTCTACAGCACAGTGTGTGTACTTTGTGTACTTGGTTAACTCCTTAGAGGTGGTACCAGTTTCTCAGGCTCCCATGACGGAATCCGAATCGCAGTCTGTAATGGACTGGAAAACCAAAGACCCATTTACTTTACAAAGCATTGGGTCATTTGCGCGTCTGGTGCCTTTCTTAATTTGCACCTTATTCTGCCTCCACTAGCTGAAACACAAATACCTGCTGACTTTCTTCGCTGCCTTTGCCAAGCATTATTCTAATTCAAAGTAGAGACCCTGAAAAGGGCCCGGTGTTGTAATTTTTCAGCCCTACCGCCCAGAGTGGGAACTTAGTGCACTTGCATTGCTTGCTTAGATATGGTAGTCATTTCTCAGGCTCCCACTGCAGAATCCAGCGCACAGTCTGTATAGTGAGCTGGATATCCAAAGATCCACTTCCCTTACAAGGCAGTGGGTACTTTGTGCATCTGCAGCCTTTCTTATTTTTCATCTTTTTTATCTTCCACTCAAAGAACACATTATCCACACATACACACACCTACTTGCTGCCTTTTTCGACTGGGATTATCAATTATGCTTCAATTTCATATTCTGATTCAAACTCAAGGCCCTTTATCGAGTCTTTTTGTTGTAGCTACTACCCTGGCCGAAGGCAGCGGGATATTTGTGCACTTGCTGCCTTTCTTAGCTGGGGTTATCAATTCTTGTTCAATTTCATATTCAGATTCAAAGTCAAGGCCCTTTATCAAGCCATTTTGTTGTAACTACTTCCCCAGCTGAAGGCAGTGGGTAATCTGCACACTTGCAGACTTTCTTACTTTTTTACCTTATTCATCTTCACCTCAATCAAAACATCATCTACACGCACACACACAAACTTACTGCCTTTCTTGGCTATGGTTATCAAGTATTCATCTATTTCATGTTCGTATTCAAAGAGCAGGCCCTTAATCGAGTCTTTTTGTTGTAACAACTACCCCAGCCGAGGGCAGTAAGAAATTTGCACACTTGCTGCCTTTCTTGGCTGGGGTTTTCAATTATTCTTGAATTTCATATTCTGAATCAAAGTGAAGGCCCTTTAACGAGGATTTTTGTTGTAGCTACCTCCCCGGCCAAAGGCAGTGGGAAATGTGCACACTTGCTGCCTTTCTTGGCTGGGGTTATCAACTATTCTTCAAGTAATTCAAATTGAAAGTGCAGGCCCTTTATTGAGTCTTCTTGGTAACTACTACCCGTGAATGGCAGTGGGTAATTTGCACACTTGCGTCCTTTCTTGCGTCCTTTCTACTGCACAGTGTGTGTACTTTGTGCACTTGCTTAACTCCTTAGATGTGGTACCAGTTTCTCAGGCTCCCACTGCGGAATCCGACTCGCAGTCTGTAATGGACTGGAAGACCAAACACCCATTTCATTTACAAGGCAGTGGGTCATTTACGCGTCTGCTGCCTTTCTTAATGTTCACCTTATTCTGCATCCACTAGCTGAAACACACCTATCTGCTGACTTTCTTTGCTGTCTTTGCCAAGCATTATTCTAATTCGAAGTAGAGACCCTTAAAAGGGCCCGGTGTTGTAATTTTTCAGCCCCACTGCCCGGAGTGGGAACTTAGTGCACTTGCATTGCTTGCTTAGATGTGGTAGCCGTTTCTCAGGCTCCCACTGCGGAATCGAACGCACAGTCTGTATAATGAGCTTGGATATCCAAAGATTCACTTCCCTTACAAGGCAGTGGGTACTTTGTGCATCTGTAGCCTTTCCTATTTTTCACCTTTTGTATCTTCCACTCAAACAACACATCATCTACACATACACATACCTACTTGCTGCCTTTTTTGACTGGGATTATCAATTATTCTTCAATTTCATATTCTGATTCAAACTCAAGGCCCTTTATCGAGCCTTTTGGTTGTAGCTACTTCCCCGGCCGAAGGCAGTGGGAAATTTGCACACTTGCTGCCTTTCTTGGCTGGGGTTATCAATTATTGTTCCATTTCCGATTCTGATTCAAAGTCAAGGCCCTTTATCAAGCCATTTTGTTGTAACTACTTCCCCAGCTGAAGGCAGTGGGTAATTTGCACACTTGCAGACTTTCTTACTGTTTTACCTTATTCATCTTCACCTCAATCAAAACATCATCTACACACACACACACCAACTTACTGCCTTTCTTGGCTATGGTTATCAAGTATTCATCTATTTCATGTTCGTATTCAAAGAGCAGGCCCTTAATCGAGTCTTTTTGTTGTAACGACTACCCCAGCCGAAGGCAGTAAGAAATTTGCACACTTGCTGCCTTTCTTGGCTGGGGTTTTCAATTATTCTTGAATTTCATATTCTGAATCAAAGTGAAATCCCTTTAACAAGGCTTTTTGTTGTAGCTACCTCCCCGGCCAAAGGCAGTGGGAAATGTGCACACTTGCTGCCTTTCTTGGCTGGGGTTATCAACTATTCTTCAAGTAATTCAAATTGAAAGTGCAGGCCCTTTATTGAGTCTTCTTGGTAACTACTACAAGTGAATGGCAGTGGGTAATTTGTAAACTTGCGTCCTTTTTTGCTTCCTTTCTACCGCACAGTGTGTGTACTTTGTGCACTTACCTGACTCCTTATATGTGGTACCAGTTTCTCAGACTCCCACTGCGGAATCCGACTAGCAGTCTGTAATGGACTGGAAAACCAAACACCCATTTCCTTTACAAGGCAGTGAGTCGTTTGCGCGTCTGCTTCCTTTCTTAATTTTCACCTTATGCTGCATCCACCAGCTGAAACACACCTACCGGCTGACTTTCTTGGCTGCCTTTGCTAAGCATTATTCTAATTCAAAGTAGAGACCCTGAAAAGAGCCTGGTATTGTAATTTTTCAGCGCTACCGCCCAGAGTGGGAACTTAGTGCACTTGCATTGCTTGTTTAGATGTGGTAGCCGTTTCTCAGGCTCCCACTGAGGAATCCAACGCACAGTCTGTACAGTGAGCTGGATATCCAAAGATCCACTTCCCTTACAAGGCAGTGGGTACTTTGTGCATCTGCAGCCTTTCTTATTTTTCACCTTTTTTATCTTCCACTCAAACAACACATCATCCACACATACACACACCTACTTGCTGCCTTTTTCGACTGGGATTATCAATTATTCTTCAATTACATAATCCGATTCAAACTCAAGGCCCTTTATCGAGCCTTTTTGTTGTAGCTACTACCCCGGCCGAAGGCAGTGGGAAATTTGCGCACTTGCTGCCTTTCTTGGCTGTGGTTATCGATTATTGTTCAATTTCATATTCTGATTCAAAGTCAAGGCCCTTTATCAAGCCTTTTTGTTGTAACTACTTCTCCGGTTGAAGTCAGTGGGTAATTTGCACACATGCAGACTTTCTTTTTTTTACCTTATTCATCTTCACCTCAATCAACACATCATCTACAGTACACACACCTACTTACTGCCTTTCTTGGCTATGGTTATCAACTAGTAATCTATTTCATATTCATATTCAAAGAGCAGGCCCTTAATCGAGCCTTTTTTTTGTAACAACTACCCCAGCCGAAGGTAGTGAGACATTTGAACTTTTGCTGCCTTTCTTGACTGGGGTTATCAATTATTCTTGAATTTCATATTCTGATTCAATGTCAAGGCCCTTTATCGCGCCTTTTTGTTGTAGCTACTACCCCAGCCTAAGGCAGTGGGACAATTGCGCACTTGCTGCCTTTCTTGGCTGGGGTTATCAATTGTTATTCAATTTCCTATTCTGATTCAAAGTGAAGTCCCTTTATCGAACCGTTTTGTTGTAACTACTTCCCCCGCTGAAGGCAGTGGGTAATTTGCACACTTGCAGCCTATCTTATTTTTTACCTTATTCATCTTCACCTCAATCAACACATCATTCACATATACACACACCTACTTGCTGCCTTTCTTGGCTATGGTTATCAACTATTCATCTATTTCATATTCGTATTCAAAGAGCAGGCCCTTAATCAAGCTTTTTTGTTGTAACAACTACCCTAGCCGAAGGCAGTAAGAAATTTGAACACTTGCTGCCTTTCTTGACTGGGGTTATCAATTATTCTTGAATTTCATATTCTGATTAAATGTCAAGGCCCTTTATCAAGCCTTTTTGTTGTAACTACTTCCCCGGCTGAAGGCATTGGGTAATTTGCACACTTGCCGTCTGTGAGAAGTGTGCCTGATATATGATGTTTCCAATTCTGGAACCACCTTGTATCAGTCCAAACAATCCCTTATGGTGTCTGGTTGTAAGTCAACCTTATAGACAAGCTATCTTAATGGCAGCATAGACTAAGCAGCCTTAAAGGCTAAACTCAAGAGGTCGTGTTAAGCGAGCGGTTTTACCAATCACAATCCTGTAATATCAAATGAAAGGACACCACACAAGTATATAATATAGAAATATATGTATTTATCACTAGAATAATCCCCAGTACTCTTTATGAGCAAAGGGGCACAAGCGTTAAATCAAAAGCACAGTATAACATACAAAGTTGCACAATTATGGATGAGGGCGGGTGGCCACTCAAACCATATATTAAGAAAGTGGTATAAGAGATACCAATCGAACAGTGGTTAGGCCTAGGGCCTAGGGAATCGCTGGGAGCAGTCGGGACAAGCAATGCTGAAGTCGGGAAAAGCCCGCTACATTCGGGTGCAGTGCTGAAAGTACACGCATGCACTAATGCAATGTCAATGGTGCGTAAAAGTTACACAAATAGAGTTTTAGGATACTTCCGCTGAACCTAGGTGGACAAAACTTTAGACACAGGCCCTAGAGGTGTGTACCATTGTAGGAACACCGGCGTTGCTGAGTTACCTCACCCACAGGAAGCGGGTGCATAGGGTCGAAGTGGCATCGGGTTTCGTCACGCAGGTTCTTGGTGCTTGAAGCTGAAGATGCTGCAGGCGATGTGAAGGAGAAGTGCCCGGTGTGATCCAAGGATGGATCAGAGTAGAAAAGTACCTGAAAGCAGAGGGGACAGAGTCTGGGTCACTCAGCAGTGACCAGGGTGGAACCAGGACGGAACCAGGCAATGTCGGGCGCAATCAGGTGTTTGTTGAGGAGCTTCTCTCCGCTGCCACGTGGGCTCTGGGGCATCTGCGATGTCCAGGAGCGGGTCACGAGCTGTCCCACGCAGGTTCTCACCGTCGGCGCTGTCGGCTTCAAGATCAGAGTCAACAACACTTGGCAAAAGCAATCCACGCAGGACAGGAAGATTGCTTCTCACTCGGACCAGGAGGGTCAGAGCGGGTGCTCCTTTTCAGAGGAGCTGGTGCAAGTCTGGAGCAACCAGAATCGCAAGTCAGTTTTAGGTTTTCGATGGCACAGGGGCCACAAGCCAGCTGGCAAGTGACCGGGCCAACACGTCGAGCCAAAGAAAGCAGAAGGTCCCCACGCAGAACTCGTCGAGTTGGAGGGGTGAGATTTGGTGCAAGAGTGGCTCTGGGTTGGGGCTTCTCAAAGCCCGGTGTAGAGCTTCAAGGGTCACTCGTGGGCTCTACGGTCAGCGTCTCGTGGTCTTTTCAAGATGGCGTGCCCCACGCTTCCGGTTGTATCCACGGGTCTCAGCTCTGCAGGGACTGTGGATCGGGCTGTAAGAAGGCAGGCAAGCTTAATCTCGTCGATCTCTGTCGCTTGAGTTCTGGCAGAAACTGCAACAAAGCAGATGTTGAGGTGCTGGATGGTCAGTGTAAATAATATGGCATATTATTGACATGCATCAAGGGAGAAATCGTAAGGAAGACACCAAACTAAGTAATTAAAAAATTAGATTTCATTTAATATATTAATAAATCTTCACGGTTAAAAACAATTCATAAAAGTACATAATATAAATCTGTTATGTGAACAACAAAATTACTCAAACAATATATAATCCATAAAAAGTGCATACAACATAGCATCTACTAGTGGCAAACAATATTGTACTATTCGACGCGCGTTTCGGCGTTTTTCGGAACGCCTTCTTCAGGAGCCACAGTAATATCTGAAAAACATATTTAATGCATAAATAAAAAATGCAAAATTTTCTTTTAAAAAAAGAATAATCACATTCCTAATTTACAAACAAGTGACGAAAGCAATACGGTGTCTAAATCACAATAACTCCCTACTTATATAGCAAATAGAATGTTGCTATATAAGGAACAAACTAACATAATTATATTTTGAGCAGTGGTAACTATTAGAGAAGGAGACTTTAAATATCTAAGGTCATGTGATGGCAATACTTGTATATGAGACACAGATTTCCACAAGTATTCTGTGTGGGGGAACCATTCTGATTCCAACATAATATGATTTTTATTCCAGGATCGACCTTGTGCACATATTCCACATAAAGCGGAAGTCTGTATTGAGGACTCTGATGTTTTTAAAGAATTTAGATAGATGATGTTACTGTTGGTAAATCTTTCTAAGTCAAAATGATCAGAGAACGGTTTCAAGGGTATACAGATGCAGGGGCCCCAATTCATGGTATTAAAGCTCACTTACCAATACCACAAGACGTTGAGTTTGAAGAGCATATCTATATCTTCCTTTATGAGTCAATGTCCGTGGAATACCATCTAAAATATGGATTTCTAATAGAAAAAGATGGTAGGGAAAGCTGTCAGTGATGGTTTTTATGAAGTAATTGTGCAGACATAATGGAAAGATAGTGGGGAAAGCTGTCAGTAATGATTTTTATAAAGTAACTATACAGACAGGGATCCACCAAAGATGTTATCCTATTTTTAGTAGGCTCACTATCTGTATAGCCGGCACAACTGCATCCCTTAAAGTCTTAAATGAGAGTGATCCCTGCTACCCTAAAGCAGAATACCCCTATGTATGAATTCTAGCATGATTAATAGCTAAAGGCTTACCAAAATAAGTCTTTACTGGCCTTTCATACTAGAAGAACCTGTTTATTTGTGGTCATGGTAGTAGTTTTTCTATCCGGGCAGTTGTTCTTCAAACGTTTATATCTGTGGATTTAAAAAAATTCAACTTAGAAAATAATAAAATATGGTGCTTGCATCGGAATGAGCTTGTAAATCTCGCACCTAACTAGATATAGTGGGTTATTATAAGGTCCCACTACTAATGGTTGTATTAGAAAAAATGGGTGAACGTCATAGATTTAGTCCTGGTTATTTTGTGGCTCTCGTTTTATAATTATCTTATTGTGGCAAGAAAGAACGGCTAGAATTCGACAGATTCTACAAAAGACTAGTCTTTAATTGAACCCAAGAATATGAGCTGATCTAGACTTCACAGTCTACAAGTGCACAGAAATCGCTGTAAAGGTAACGGTTCTTACCGGAAAAACCCAGTAAAGATGGACGTTTTACGTTCTGGCTTCAACAAACGAGGGACGTAGATATTGTCCAATCTTGTTTGTGTCAGCTACCCGGTAATGGGAATGAATAGAATCCCGTGCGATACTGAAAAATTAAAAATACAACATGTGTCTTACTTGGGATCGATGTGTTTTGTGGCATAAAACGATCATTTACAAATGTTAGAGATAGTGAGGGCAAGATAGTTTCAAATGCATCATCTTACCGGAAAGTAAAATACGTATGGATGCCGTTTGCAAGTGAATGAAATGGATAGAAGCGATTCTTTTAGTTTGCCGTCATTAGTCGGCCAATGGAAAATATATAGCCGTGCTGCTATCCGGTATCTGGGTAAAGAAAAGAAAGCGAATAGAGAAAATAGGTCAGATTAGAGCCCTATCGGTTACTAAAGGAAAAAGGAACGTGCAATTAAGTCTAACGCAATGGTGTGGGTCTCAAAGCGGAACAAGTCTTACCTAAACGGTACCGATGTGTCCGTTTATGTCAACCTGGGGGAGCCGCGCTGGAACAGACTGCTAGCGTCCCGCAGCCGTTGAAGGAAAAGAATGACTCGATGGACACATCCACAAGTCTTTTTGAATGGGCGGATTGAGTTAATTAATGTGACGTATGTGGAAGGAGTTTCCGCCTAATTAAAGGGGAATCCCTTCCAGTTAAAGTCAAACTACCGTTACAAGTACGGAAGTTGCTAAGAGGAGGTGAAAGGACCCATGCGTTCAGGGGTGTCATTGAGGACGTATTACCCTAATAGAAGGAAAATGAAACAAATCCGGTAATCATGTGTCCGTTTGTCAAAATAAAAACCAAATAGCGCGCCTAACAGATCACGTGAACCCACGGAAAATAGGGCAAAAAAGATAACAGGACAAGCAAAGGAATGAAGGGGAAGGTTGTTAAGAAGGCGACTAATATTGTGCCTGTAATGAACAAGGTTGTTGGGAAAGAATGTAGCATCGTGCCTGAAATGATCATGCGAACCAGTGGGGGATAGAAAGGAAAAATGAAGGACCAAGCAAAGGTATTAATGGAGCAATTTGTTAAAAATGAATGTGGCAAGGTGCTTGTAAAACCTCTATGTATAGTCTGCGCATTATGGGATATGAACTCTTATTAATTCCTAATCCGCGCTTGTGAGGGTTGGGGGCACCAATATATATGGTGAACTTTAATATCAGCTACTATTGGTTAGCATATAGTGAGACAGCCACAGGTCTCAAAAAATATTCGTAGAACTGGCGCCGTCGGTATCTAAGAACTGGCGCAGTCACACGAACGGAATTCCATCCAAGTTAAAGGTATGATGTTGGATGACGATGGAATTCTGGAGAACTAGAGGGTGAGTCATATTTAGCTACTCAAGGAAACTATTGAATGATGAGGTGCTGGATGGTGCCTGTTTGCACAGGGTGGTCACTCCTTGACCACAAGGGAGATTCTTCAGTCTTCTACATCGAGTAGGATGTCGAAGGGTCTAGAGTTTCGATTCTTATGTTTCATCAGGATAATCTGAGTGCGTTGGCACTGCTCCCATTCTTATACCAATCTAGGGGGCTAGATTACCTGCTAGGTCCCCTCCTATGGGTGGGACCCAGGAAGGGGGTGGATACACCCCTTTCCTTTGATCCAGGCCGCACTGGGACTGGGGCTGGTCTGCCCCAGAACCGGTTTGGCCGGATTATGCAAGGGGAAGCCTTGTGCTCCCCAGGCAGTGTCTGGTTTCTTTCAAACCTATCTCCTGTCTGGGGTGGTGTAACACCTCCCTGTGACAGGAAAGCCTTTGTCCAGGCCTCCTCTGCTGAGTTTCGGTCGGCAGCAGAAGGTCAGACTTGTGTCTGTGGCAGAAGCATCGATTTTGTGGATCTGAGGCTCTTTTAAAAATCAACTGCGTTTCAGTAAAGTAACATGTCTTCTCCCTCTAGAGGTGAGGAATGCTATCCCCTTCGACAGAACTGTTGAGGGGATAGTATTTCAAATCGTATGACACCTTACACGACATGTTTTGATAAAGCCAAACCAAAGTTGCTATATAACCGCGAGGATTATAAGGCACTTAATAGTATATGGTATGGTATTATCCCGGATCAGCTTAGGGAGTTATTCCCGACAGCTGCAGACAGGCTCAGCTCATGCCAGAGAACCCTCTCACATTAAATCACGCACTCTGCCTCCAGGATTGATAAGGCCTTCCATAGGAATGGCTCACAGGTTTATATGTGTCCAGATATAGGTTTAGATATAGGTATACTATATCTAAGCAAGGGGTCATTACACCCACTTGCCCCAGCTGAGTGATCAGCCAGTTGTGTCAATTTAAGAACCAGCCAGGGGTGGCAAAAGCTATGCTTCAGCCCCTGGTAGGCCTTGGTGGCACCTATGCCCTGAGCACCTATAGTGCATGGTACAGGGGCTGACAAGGAGTCCATTTCCAATTGGGTTATGTACCTATAGTACATGTCTGTGAATTTAGAGAGAGAACAGCAGGCTGGGGGTCTGATTAGCAGGCCCACAGGCTCAGTAAGTCGAAAACCAGTGAAGCAAAAAGCTAAAATTTGGGGTGACCATAGGATAGCAGACCCTACTCTCCTACACAACCCCCCCCCCCCCCAAACGCAGGGACATTAAACTTAACCTTGACCAGATAAGTCTTCATGGTCTAAGTGGAAGTACCTGGAGAGACCATCTGCATTACCATGGTCAGTCCCTGGGCTGTGCTCCACTGTAAAGTCCATCCCCTTTAGGGAAATGGACCACCTGAGCAGTTTGGGATTTTCACCCTTCATCTGATTTAGCCACAAGAGGGGCTTATGGTCTGTCTGAATTAGGAAGTGAGTTCCAAACAAGTATGGCCTCAACTTCTTCAGGGCCCAAACCACAGCAAAGGCCTCCCTCTCAATAGCTGACCAACGTTTCTCCCTGGGGGTCAGCCTTCTGCTAATAAAAGCAATGGGCTGGTCTTGACCATCTTGATTTTTTTTTTTATAAATCTGTTTATTAGCATAGTTTTGTGAGCAGTAATAGCATACAACTTCATTCATATAGTCTCAGTGTAAATTCCGCAGGTACATGTATGCGGTTGCTCCAAGCATATATAGAAACATAGTGAATTCGATTTTTCATTTTGTCGATGTATTGGAACAAACTAACAAAACCCGTTCACAACCGGTCCCACCCTCCACCCCTACGAAATCCCACCCGACACTCTCTTAGTAGGCACATAAATGAAATATCGACATGTGGGTCACACTCAATGTAATGATACAAAGTGCAAGGCTAACACACAGGTAAGATGGGGTAGTGTGAGCGATGGGTCGGGGCAGCCCGTCCCCATCGTAGTGCACCGTAGGCAGTGGTGGTCGTGGTCGTGCATGGGAGAGTGAGTCGGGGCACGGCAATACCCCAAATGGCTATTCACTAGCATCCTCATCACCGTCGTCATTGCCAGCCTCAAAGACCCCCAATGTGTCAAACCATTCCAGTGAGATCGGCGTTTTCCGGAGGCCCCTATTCTCCTCCCTTTGTAGTGCTACGCCCTCAGCTTTCCCCCAGCGCACTACCTCCGCCCGCCACATATCTGGGTTGGGTGGTCTCGATGATTTCCATCTCATCGTGATGGCACGCTTCGCCAGCAACAAGGCCAGATCAGAGAAGCGCGCCGCCACGGTTCTGGTGCGGGTCGATGGTCCCAGCCCTAAAAGTGTATTTTCCAGTGTAGGCATTCGGGGCAGTGTACCCGCTTTCGCAAGTGAGTCATGGACAGTGTTCCAGAAATACCCTAGTTTGGGGCACTGCCACAGCATATGTACTAGTGATGCGTCGTCCGCATCGCATCGGGGGCAGTTGTTCCTGGTCGCAGGGAACATCACATGTAGTCGGCGCGGTGTCAGGTAGGCTCTATGTAATATCATCAGTTGGATGAACTTGTACTTGGGGTTCCTAGCTACCTTCCTGGGGAACTGAAGTATGCGCTCCCATTCCTTGTCTCGCAGCGGTCTTCCAATATCTACTTCCCATGTCGCTCGTAGTGGTGATAGTGTAAGTGCCCTCCCCGACTTAATGCTAGATGTGAGCCACTTGGTCAGGTGGCCGCCCGTTCCCATGAGGTAGAGCATTGTAATAAGAGGGTTCGTAGTAGGCTCCCGCCCGTCAGGCGACCATTTGCATGAAATGTAGTGTCGGAGTCCGGCGTATAGGAGAAAGGAGCCGCCGGGGACGCCCTGTGAAGTCCTGAAGTCTTCGAAAGATAGTAGGTGTCCCTCTGCAAATAGGTCACCCACGTGTGTCACGCCTGCGTCATGCCAGGGATCCAGTAGGGTCGCCGTGAGTGTGCCCGAACCCAGTGGTACGCCCAATAGTGGAATCGTGGGGGCATATGGAGTCCCGAGGGACGTGTACTTCAGTGCCTTCCGCCAGTATGTGATCGCCAGCTTGAGAAGTGGCGGGGCGGTCCTGGGTAGGGCCGAGCCAGGAAGGAGCAAGGTGTGCACTCTCCCCTTAGTACGGTCATCCTCTGTTATATTAATCTCGTGAAGATTACGGCCCGCCACCCAGTAAGCTAGCCATTGCAGCTGACATGCATAATTATAAGCCCTGAGGTCCGGTAAGCCCATGCCTCCAGAGTCGGAGGGGAGTTGCATCTTGGCCAGACCTATGTGCCTGCGGCCAATTCCCCACACAAGTTCGGTTAGTAGCGAGTCGAGGGTCTTAAATGTCGCCGCTGGGATCAGGAACGGCAAGTTGGTGAAGTAGTAGATAAGCCGGGGGAGCATCACCATCTTGGAGATTGCCACCCTTCCGGGTATTGAGAGCGGCAATGTAAGCCAAAACTGAATCTGTGATTTCAGCGCCCGAATGGCCTTCCCTAGGTTGCCGTCTATCATCATGCTCGCCTCTCTGTATATCTGGATCCCCAGGTATCGGAAGGTAGTGTCAGCCATCTGGAATGCATGAGGGGCAAAAGGCAGGGGAGCCGACCCCTCTGTGGCTGCAAAGGTGAACCCGTAGGACTTAGACTCGCTTATGGTGAGGCCAGAGATCTCTCTGAAATCCTCGAAAACCCGAGAAATCGGGCTTAAATCACCTCTCAGGTCACGGAGGTACAATATGATATCATCCGCGTAGGCAGATACAACATGGTCCGTACCATGGCGTCGTATGCCATAGTGGGGGGCCATCAACCTGAGACTACAGAGTAAGGGTTCGAGGACAAGGACAAAGAGGAGAGGGGAGAGCGGGCAGCCCTGCCTGGTGCCTCTGGCAATGGCCATAGGACCTGAGATTTGATTGGAGGTGCGCACTCTGGCCATGGGGCTGGTGTATAGCAATCTGATCCAAGCGAGGAATTCGGGTGGTATCCCGAATTTTAACAGGGTGGCGAACATATAGTCCCACCTCAGGGAATCAAAAGCTTGTTTTAAGTCTAAAGAAATGCACCCTTCGGGGCCTGCTTCCATATTGTCTCCGAGCATGAGCTGAGCCAAGCGCCTAAGGTTCATGGCCGTATTGCGGCCCGTTACAAAACCGCATTGGTCCGGGTGGACCAGCTGAGGCACGTATTGCACGAGCCTTGACGCCAGTACCTTGCTCAGTATTTTAGAATCAGTATTGAGGAGGGACAGGGGCCTGTAGTCGGCCAGATGCAGACCATCTTTGGCCGGTTTCAAGAGGGATGTGGTCAGGGCTTGCATGGATGACTGCGGTAGGGAGGTTGTACGTAGGGCTGCCAGATAAACAGTATGTAACCGTGGGGCCAGAAGGTCTATATATGTGGCGTAGAACTCCATTGGCAGGCCATCTGTTCCAGGGGCCTTGCCCTTCGGAAGGGCTCTTATCGCCTGTCTGATTTCCGCCACTGAAATAGTACGCTTCAAGTCTTTATTCTGAGCGGCAGTAAGTTGTGGGAGGGCCAGACCCTCCATGAAGGCCGCAATCGCGGGCTCTGCTAGGGGCTGTGGGGGACTATACAATGTGGTGTAGTAGTCCTTAAACGCTGTGTTGATCCCTATTTGGGTGGTAGCTGAGCGGCCATATTGGTCGAAAACCCTCAGAATGGGTTGGCTGATCGGGGAGTCCCGCAGGAGGCGGGCGAGTAGGGGTCCGGCTCGGTCAGCCTGCGTATGCTGCCTGTTCGTGTATTCCCTGTAGTCTATAATCCGCAATTCTTCCAGGAGCTCCGCATGTCTAATATGTGCCTCTTGCAGTGGCGTGAAGGGAACATTGGTGCCCGCTGCCTCATTCTCCAGGGATGCAAGTGAGCCCTCTACCTCCTTCAGTTCACTGATCACCTCCCGTTTCCTTCCCACCCTAAGAGCCATTGCAGCCCCCCTAAGACAGACCTTGAAAGCGTCCCACTCTACCTGCCGGGAGCTGGCCGTGTGTGCATTCGTGGAGAAGTAGGTATCTATAGTGTCGGACAGGGAGGATCGGAAGACCGAGTCCTCTAGGAGATCAGGGGACAGCCGCCAAGTCGGAATGGGAGCCAGTGTCTTACCCCACTGCCATGTAATCTCCACGGGGTTGTGGTCCGACAGCGTTTTCCCCATGTGCTGGGCCTGGACAATCTGTGTTGTGAGGGAACGGGAGCAGAAGACATGATCAATTCTGGTGTGAAGCCGGTGGGGAGGGGAGAAAAAAGTGTATTCCCTATCTAGAGGGTGTATGCTGCGCCACATATCTGCCATATCCCAGCCCTCGGCCCAACTTGCAAGCGCATCAGCCTGTTTTCTGCTCTCGGTTGTCTGTAAGGGGGGGTGTGATCTATCTAACATAACATCAAGCACAGCATTGAAATCACCCCCGATGATCCATCGATGGTCAGCCCAATCTGCAAGCACCCCGTTTACATTGGACAAAAATTCCGATTGATTCGTGTTAGGTGAGTACACACAGCCAATGACTACCGCCTCCCCATCCAACAGTCCCCGTATGAACACATAGCGACCCTCTTGATCAATACGTTGCTCTAGCAGCTGAAAGGGAAGAGAGCCACAAAGCCAAATTGCCGCCCTCCTAGAGAATGCAGAGTATGAGGTCGCAAAGAGCTGCCCTCTCCATTTCTTGCGCAGCTTCACCGCTTCAGCAGTGTTCAAATGTGTCTCTTGCAGGCAAGCAATCTGTGTCCCCCGTCTGTTGAGTTGTGCAAGGATTCTATGTCGTTTATGCACAGATCCCATGCCACGCACATTCCAGGTGCACAATTGATAGTTATTAAGAGGTCCCATCTCCAACTGTGCGGCTCAACAATGTGATACAACTGGGTGACCCCACATGTCCTGCTGTGCTAAAAGGTGAGAGTGTCTCGCAAACAAGTAACCCCTGAACAAAAAGGTCCCTGAGCCAACGTACCCAGGAGCCAAACCATGGTGCCCAACGTGGGCACAAGTCAGTCAAGTTCTTGTGCATACCGGGGGTGGTAGGCCTCCGTCAATCGGCCCTGAACTGTCTGAGTGGGCACTGTAGCCCATAATACAATGGGCCCCTGCACATACAACCCACCATATGTGAAGGAGGGGATTAGTTATACGTTACCACCCGGAGAGGATCAATCGTTTCGTGGTTCAGAGCTCCTCTGCCATCTGGGCTGTGATCTTCGGGAAGAGCTGCAAGCTGGTAACCGAACCAGACACCTCAGTGTGGGTGTCGGTGGTGACGGAGATTCTGTCTCCGGCTACTTCTGCGTCGTGGGCGGCCAGCGCCTCCTCAGTTAGACGATGATGCGGGGATGATGACATTTGGCCTGTCGCCTGGTGTCCAGAGGGATGCGTCGTCGCCGGAGCTCCGTGTGGTGAATGACGTCTGGGGCTGTGAGTGTCGCTCCGTCGGTCTGGCGAGCCTCTGCGGGCGTCACTGTGGTGGTCTGCGAACGGGTCCTGCGACTCCGGTGGGGTCAGGGTGATCTCCATCCACTCTGCCACATCCTCGGGTGAGTCGAAAAAATGGGACCTGTTGCCATGTAGGATTTTAAGCCGGGCAGGGAATAAAAGTGCATATTTCATGTTTCTGTCCCGCAGTTTGCGTTTCACCCCCATGAAGTTGGACCTGGCCCGCTGCACAGTGGGCGTGAAATCGGGGTAGACCGATATAGTCTTGTCCTCAAAGCGTATTGGCGCTTCCTCCCTTGCTGCCCGCAGGACAGTGTCACGGTCCCTGAAGTGGAGGAGACGAGCGATCAGGGGGCGAGGGGGCGCCCCAGGTTGCGGGGGCCGCGATGGCATCCTATGGGCCCTTTCCACACTGTAGAGGGCGGTGAGGTCTCTCCGGCCCACCAGCTTCCTTAGCCAATCCTCGACAAATTGCGTGGGATCCTTCCCCTCGCTTCTCTCCGGAATACCAAGGATGCGGACGTTGTTGTGGCGGGCCCGTCCTTCCGCGTCGTCCACTCTGTCCCACAATTGTTTCAGCTGCTTCTCCACGTTTTCTAATTTCGTGGAATGTTCCGTCTGCTGCGGTATCAGGTCGTCCAGCGCTATTTTCTGCTCTGCCACTCGATCCGCCAACTTTTTGTGGTCAGCCTTAAGTAGGGATAGGCCAGTCGCCATACTGTCTATGCGCGATTCTAGCGCGTCGCGCGTATTTCATTCAGGATCAGATCCAGCTTGGCGTCTTGCGAGCCCTTGCCGGTTGGCGGGATGATGTCCATGTTGGAGGAGGCCAGTGGGTCCTCAGAGCCCGTAGACTGCACGTCTGCTCGGGTGCCCTGGTCCTGTGGTTTGCCCCTGTTTCTGCCCATGGTTCGTGTTAGCAGGGTGGCGTTGTAGTGGACGCAGCAGCCCGCCGCCGTCCCTCCGAGTGGTCTGCAGTAGGTGTGGATGGGCTAATGTCCACTGAGCAGGGGCGGATGTAGTGAAGACCCCTGGGCTGGTAGGGGTAGCGCGGTCTATCCTGGCGAGGTAGCGATGCAAGGTGGGTCGGTGCGCCACTGGTGTCCCCGCCTGTAGGAATACTCCCAGGACCGCCGATGTGGCGAGGGGGGAGAGGCGATGAGATCCAGGCCACCACAGAGTGAGTGTGTCGTGGCTGGCGGGAGCGTGGAAAAGGGCTGTAGCGTTGTAAAGAGGCGCTAAAGCGCGTGGCGCACTACTCCACTCCAGACCCCGGCACCTGTGGTCCGCATGTCTGTAATGCGTGCCGCTTTACGGCGGCTCCGTGGTCAGCAAGGCGAGATTACCAGGCCCGAGTTCTACACCAGGTCCCAACGTGGTGACAAAATGGCGCCAAGATATTGGTAGGGACCGGCCGTCCCGCGATATGGCGCTGGCAGTCTGAGCAGAGTGAAGTGAAGCTGGACCCTCGGCGCTTGTAAAGGATTGCACGCGCTGTCTGCTCTATCGTACCCTTCCTCCACCGGCGGAACGCCGGAGTCCCCTGAACTTCGTGGGCTGGCGGGGGACGGCGCTGGAGTGGCCTCGCGTCCCGAAGGGGCTGCGTGGCGATGTGGCTGGCCAGTGGCAGTGCGGCCAAGCAGGGGAGGTAACGGGGTCACAGTGGTGGCGGGGACTCTGTACCTCAATCCGCGGGGCCAGCGTGAAGAATGTAGGAAGTCCGGTCCCAGGTCCCGATCGGACCGCGAAGGAGGTTGGGGGTATGCCGGCCAGGCCGATCACTTCAGGCCGGGGCTCCGTCTCGATCCGCAGGCCGCAACAAACACCGTCGTCAGGATTTGCCCAAGGAGCGGTTCCAGGGGGGGTAAGTTGCACTGCTTCACTCCGCTTGCTCCCGGGGGCAATCTGTGTAGAGATCAAGTGGGTTGTAGGCAGAGGAGTACAGGATAATCAGCTTATTGTCCAGGGCATAGGACGGAGCTAGCAAGCTACACGTCCACCATCAACGGCTCATACTGCACTCCTTTGACCATCTTGATTAAGTTGAGAAAGCACAGCTCCCACCCCCAACTCAGAAGCATCTGTCTGTACAATGAACTGTTTGGAGTAGTCAGGACTCTTCAGGATAGGTGCAGAGCACATGGCCTTCTTCAGGTCATCAAATGCCTTTTGACAGCTAACTGTCCACTGAACCTTTTTGGGCATCTTCTTGGATGTCAAGTCATTCAATTGTGTCACAATGGACCCATAGTCCTTTACATATTTTCTGTAATACCCAGTCAGGCCCAAGAAGGCTCTGACTTGTGTCTGGGTAGTTGGAGGAGCCCAGTCCTGTATGGTCTGGATTTTGCTCTCCAATGGTTGAACCTGACCCCCACCTACTAGGTGGCCCAGGTACACAACCTTCCTCTGCCCTATCTGGCACTTGGTAGCCTTGATAATCAGGCCTGCCTTTTGCAGGGCCTCCAGAACCTTCTTCAGGTGGATCAGGTGATCCTCCCAGGTGGAGCTAAAGACAGCAATTTCATCCGATATGCTGCACAAAAGTCATCCAACCCAGCAAGGACTTGATTCACTAACCTTTGGAAGGTGGCAGGTGCATTCTTCAAACCAAAGGGCATTACCACAAATTGATAATGTCCACTAGGGGTAGAGAATGCTGCCTTGGCTTTTGACTCTTCAGCTAGTCTGATCTGCCAGTAGCCAGCTGTCAAATCAAATGTGCATAGAAACTTGGCAGAAGCCAATTTATCAATGAGCTCATCTGCTCTTGAAATGGGATGAGCATCTGTCCTAGTGACAGCATTGAGACCTCTGTAGTCCACACAAAACCTCATTTCTCTCTTTCCATCTTTGGTATGAGGTTTTGGCACAAGGACCACTGGGCTAGCCCATGGGCTCTCTGATGGCTCAATCACTCCAAGCTCCAACATCTTTTGCACCTCAGCCTTTATACAATCCCTGACATGGTCAGGTTGCCTGTAGATCTTATTCTTCACAGGCAGACTGTCACCAGTGTCCACCTCATGGGTGCACCAGTTAGTTTGACTGGGTGTGAGTGAAAACATATGTCTGTGGGCCTGCAACATCTGTCTGCAGTCCACCTGTTGCTGCTCAGTGAGGCTGCCTGCCAAGGCTACTCCATCAACTGAACCATCATCAGGGTTCTGGGAAAGCAGGTCTGGGAGAGGGTTACCCTCTTCCTCCTGATCCCCATCTGTGGCCATGAGCAAGCTCATTTCCTCCCTGTCCACAAATGCTTTCAAACGATTCACATGGAGCACCCTGTGGGGGATCCTAGGGGTTCCAAAGTGAACTACATAGGTGACTTCTCCCTTTTTCTCAATAATAGGGTAGGGTCCAGTCCATTCGTCCTGGAGTGCTGCTGGGGCCACTGGCTCCAACACCCACACCTTCTGCCCTGGCTGGAACTCAACCAGAACAGCCTTTTGGTCATGCCAAGCTTTCTGTAATTCTTGACTGGCCTCCAGGTTTTTGGATGCTCTTTCCATATACTCAGCCATCCTGGAGCGGAGACCAAGTACATAGTCCACTACATCTAGCTTAGGCTTTTTGAGAGGTAACTCCCATCCTTCCTTCACCAAACATAGTGTACCCCTCACAGGGTGGCCAAACAAAAGTTTAAAAGGGCTGTAGCCAACCCCCTTCTGTGGGACCTCTCTGTAAGCAAAGAGCAAGCAGGGTAAAAGGGTGTCCCATTTCCACCTAAGCCCTGATATTTTCTCTCTTTTATTAGGTCCACAATCTCGTCAAATGCTATTTTGTTTCACAGAACCCAGCTATTATAAAAGAACTAGATTCAAACTTATATGGTCTGCTTTCAAAGGATGGCGTTCTATTCGGAAGCTCATCTCATTGGGCCGTATTAACTTTTATACTCCGTGTAATTCTATAGAACTTTTCCCGGTAATCTTCAGGGATCGTACTATGGGCCTCTGGCGGGAGAAGGGTATAACAGTTATGGGTGACATGGTTAAAAACGGCATTATTGCCTCATTTCAGGAGTTAAGAGACCAATTTAGCCTGTCGAAACATGACTTCTTTAAGTATTTGCAAATAAGGAATTTTTTCCATACACACCCACATATTGTACCATTATGTTGCAATGAATTTATGGAAATATTAAAAAAACCAACACGCATAGGGACCATTTATAATTATCTGTTAAACCTACATCAGGACGATATGGATCAACAGGCATCAAAATGGTGCACGAGACTAGGCACATCAGCAGTACCATTTCAAGAATCAATATTCATGGCTGATAAAATTATTCTTTCTGCTAATTTATATTCTCAACATTATAAAACTTTATTTAATCTTTATCACACACCACTTAAAATGTCAAAATGGAGTAATGCATATAACGGGAAATGTTATAGGTGTCAATGTGATTTGGCAGATATTATACATATATTTTCAGACTGCCCTATATTAAAACCTTTTTTTATTTCTATAGAACTCTTTTTAGCACATATTACTAAATGCGATGTAAAAATCCCTAGAGAGATGATTATTTTTGGTTTATCGAATGACAATCAATTGTTTCTAGGTTACCAAGAGAATAGATATGTTATATTCATGGCCATGGCTGTAGCTCGCCTTTGTATATCATCAATGTGGTTAAAACCCGAGGCACCTACATATGAAATGTGGCGAGCAAAATTTTATAATATCTTTAACTTGGAGTTTAATCTCTATTGCACTAAATCAATTAGGAAAAAGAGAAGAGGGTACAAAATTTGGCAGACTGTAATAGATTATTTGGATCAGCAGTGATTATTGTTTATGTTATTAAATAACATAAAGATATTGCCTAGATTGTATATATTTGATGTTAAAACCACTTCGTGATTCTTTATCTCTATGTATGTTGAATATTTGTGGGTTTTTTTGTATACATGACTTTGAACTGAATCAATAAAAAAAAAATAAAAAAAAAAGGAATTGCCTCTGGGTACCTGGTGACATGATCCACTACCACCAGTATAAATCTGTGCCCAGATGCTGTTTGAGGATCCATGGGAACCACAATATCTATGCCAACTCTTTCAAAGGGTACTCCCACCACAGGTAGTGGTATCAGGGGGGCCTTTGTTGTGCCACCTGACTTACCACTGGCTTGGCAAGTGACACAGGAGCGACAAAACTCCTTGACATTTTCTGACATATGAGGCCAGTGAAAGTGAGGGACAAGCCTGTCCCAAGTCTTGTTCTGGCCTAGGTGTCCTGCGAGGGGAATATCATGGGCCAAGGTAAGAAGGAAGCCCCTAAACTTCAAAGGTATAACCAACCTCCTGGTGGTACCAGGCTTGGGGTCTCTAGCCTCTGAGTAAAGGAGTCCATCATCCCAATATACTTTATGGGCACCTTGAGCATTCCTTGCAGCTTCAGCAACAGCTTGCTGTCTGAGGGGTTCAAGTGAAGGGCAATCTAATTGGGCCTGCCCCAGGTCTGCCCTTGAGGGTCACCCTGTCCCATGAAAATCAACCTGGTCAGGCTCAAGTTCCTCAGAGACAGTCTCCTCTTGGATGTCACGATTCTCTTGCCCCTTTCCATGGAAGTCCGCAAGATACCCTTCAGTCATGTACATCTAATACATAACTTAATTGTTTCTCATCTGAAACCCACCCCTGTCCCGTGCACCAGCACCTCTTTATGTATTTTGTGTTTTTGTGTGTGATTTGAGAAAGGTTTTACAAGAGACTTAGCTATAAATGTTGTCGTCTTTTTATTTACATGTTACTTCACATTCTGACCTTGGTTAGACATTTCATGCTTTATTTTTGGTATTTCGCATTGTTTAGACACAGCTGTCAAAAGCCTTCAACACGCGGAAAGCTGAAGGCAAATAAACGCATGTGCGTTTACTTTTTGCCGTCTGAATGCCTTCAGCGCGCCTCGCACGCGGAAGGCTGTAAGCAGTTAAAAACGTGCAAGCGCACGTTGTCTCTGGGTGCGGTCGGTATTTAAACCGCACCCAGACTTCGGGAACTCGCTTTGCCTTAGGATTTCTAGAAGGCAACATCCCGAGTTCCAGCCGGCGGATCTCCAGCTTCAGCGCTCCACCGGAGGACTTCAGTTGAGCATCGCCTAAGCCCTTTTGATCTCCTAGTCTGCGCAAGGAAAGAAGAACTTTACTAGGTGCCCTGCAATCTTCATCATGGGCATGAGAAGACTTGAAAGCTAAGTTTAAATATTCTCAAGGCGCCCAACACAAGACAGAAAGCAATTTTAGATTGGCTTTTTATAGACATTTCTTTGTTTGATGCCTTTAGGGAGGCAACTTGAATATCTGAGAATTCTTTTTAATTTGTTATTTACAAAAGGTTTATTGTGAGTGACTTTGAGCACAAACTTGTTTACTGAATTAAGTATAGTGAGTTATATTTCTCTTTTAGGAGTATTCACTAGAAGGTCATAGTGAGTTACAAATTTCTGTCTAAGGGTATTCACAAGAAGGTCATTGTGAATTGTAAATGCACGAGTTGTTGCTTTTCTTGGTGTATTTCATTTTCTTAGGGAAGGTACACAAGAACTCATCTGAACCCACCATTTAATTTTGGAAGGAGTTGATTTTCAAGTAAGTTTAGAGAACAGAGGAGGGTGAACTAGGAGAAAGTGAACTAAAGGAGAAGACTTCATTCTTTTAATAGTAATTTATTTATTCACAGACGTCCCAGACTTCTATCCGGAAAAGTTCCAAGTCATCAATAAAGGACGATTCCAAGACTCCATTCCTGACAAGAAATACTGGACGGAGATAGAGCCAGACTGTTCGCAGGTAGGGCTCAGCTCAGTGGATTCTTAGCTCTTTTAGAAAGTGAACAGGGAGGAACAGGTTTTTAAGTAGGAATACTGTAACTCTAGAATTGGATAGTAAGTTTATGTTCTTGTTATTTCACAGGTCGACAGTCAAACGCCCTACATTCCAGTCAACGTCCAGTACCGGCCCTCCTCCCGAAAGTTCTAGTTAATTCTTAGCTGTAAAATCTAGTCAGCGAGTTTTAGTTAGAGTTTCTGGGAAGTTGGTCCTTTGCGTCTCTGCGAAAATCCTCTACGCTGTCTACAGGAATTCCTGTCATATCTAAGGTAAGAGACAGCGTATTTAGCTCTTGACAGAAGGCAAAGCCCAAGAAGAATATTTCGCCCAGACGCAATGGACCAGGTTTCCTTACAGGAAATAGCAGCTGTTCTAAAGGACATCAGGGACGAAAATGTTTCCTTAAGAAACGACATGACTGCGTTACAGGCAGCTATTCAGCAGAGTCCAATTAGTGTACAGGCCTCATCCTCTGACTCTAGGGGGGGATCTCAGATTCAGGTGGTTACCCCAACACCTACACCTTTAGCTTCTCCAGAACGCTTTTATGGGGACTGTAACAAGTTCTCCATATTCTTGCAGCAATGTCATCTACATTTCTTAGCCAAAAAATCTGCCTTTCCTGATGACTCTTCCAAAGTTGCCTTTATGTTATCATATTTTGGAGGAGATGCTGCTCTTTGGTCCATTCCTATAGTTGAAAGAGATGATCCAATTTTGTATAATTTCAGGAATTTTGAACGTGCCTTAAAAAAGATAGGAATGCGTCATCAGTTAAGGAGGTAGGCTCTAAGACAGATCATGTAGAACCTATGCAAATAGGAACTGTTCGAGGTCCACTCTCTAAGGACGAAAAAGAGAAGAGACGAAAATTAAATCAGTGTCTTTACTGTGGTAAGACTGGACACTTTGTAAGAGACTGTCCAACTAGACCAAATAAGTTCAAGTCAAAATCCTCAGATCTAGCTTTAACCCAAGAGTCGTCGGAAAACTAGAAAACTCGATGAATGAAGAGGTCGGTTCATCGAGTGTAATTTCCAGTTTGGCCTCTACTGTTCCACCTTTGGGATGTAAGCATTTTGGTATCCTAGTCGAGTTAAGAAGTCAATCGGCCTTCCTCTCAGATTAGAAAGGTAGAAGCTGTAATAGACTCAGGAGCCACGGGAAACTTTATGGACACTCAGTTTTTCTCCCAGTTAGGCTTTGAATCTATTTTAAAAGATCATCCAGAAATTGTTAGAGCAGTAGATGGTAAGGAATTAACTTCAGGACCGATTAGCCGACAATCCGAAATTCTTAACATGGACTGTTCACCCATTCATCAAGAAAAGATCCAATTTGACATCATAGACGCCCCTCAGTTCAAGATGATTCTGGGGATTCCTTGGTTGATAAAACACAATCCAAGTATAGATTGGGTATCCCAAACTTTAACCTTTCAGTCTTCTCATTGCATTAATAGATGCTTCCTTCTTGAAAGATCTGGAGAGGTTATTCAAGGGTTTAACTTTCCTTCTGATTCATCTAGAGTTTTGGCTATCGAAGGGGTTCCATCTGTTTACTCAGATCTTCAAGATGTATTTGACAAGAAAAAGGCAAGCACTCTCCCTCCACACAGAGACTTTGATTGTAGAATAGACCTTGTCCCAGGGGCTACTCTGCCTTGTAGCAGAATTTATGCTTTAACGGAAAAAGAAAATGTTCATCTTAGAGAGTACTTGAATGAGTATCTGGCAAATGGCTTTATTCGTCATTCCAAGTCTCCTGTCTCGTCAGCTCTCTTTTTCATTCCGAAAAAGGGAGGTGAATTGCGCACGTGTATAGATTATAGAGCTTTGAACAATGTGACAGTAAAGAACCGGTATCCTTTGCCTTTGATTCCCACTTTATTAGACCAGATCAAAAAGGCTACCATTTATACAAAATTGGACTTGCGGGGAGCTTATCATTTGGTACGAGTTCGAAAGGGCGATGAATGGAAAACAGCTTTTCGTACAAAATTTGGACTTTTTGAATATCAAGTCATGCCCTTTGGTCTTTGCAATGCCCCTGCAGCCTTCCAATTTTTTATAAATGAGGTTCTGCACGAATTCATTGATGTATGCTGTGTTGTTTATATAGATGACATTCTTATCTTTTCGAATTCTGAAGAAGAGCACGTGCAACAGGTCCGAGCTATTCTTAAAAAACTGCTTTCTAATTCTTTGTATGTTAAGTTGGAAAAGAGTCTTTTCCATACTTCAAGGGTAGAATTCTTGGGATATGTCATCAGTCCTAAGGGGATTGAAATGGACCCTAAGAAAGTAGAAGCGGTTGAATCCTGGCCCAGTCCATCTTCTGTAAAGCAAGTTCAAAGTTTCTTGGGATTCGCAAATTTTTACCGTCGGTTCATCCAAGACTTTTCTAAAACAATCACTCCGATCACAAAATTGTTGAGAAAGGGTGTAAAATTTGTGTGGACAGATCTGGCTGAAGAGGCTTTTCAGAATCTCAAGAAGAAATTTATTTCAGCCCCTATTCTTTCTCTTCCAGATCCCAGTCAGCCTTTCATTGTGGAAGCAGATGCTTCCCAATTTGCAGTAGGAGGCATTTTGTCTCAAAGACATGTTGACACAGGACAAATGCACCCAATTGCATATTTCTCTAGGAAACTATCTGAAGCAGAACTGAATTATGCAATTGCCGATAAAGAACTTCTGGCAATAAAGGCAGCATTTGAAGAATGGCGCCATTATTTGCTGGGAGCCAGACATCCAGTGACAATATATACGGACCATAGAAATCTTCAAGCCTTGAGGTCTGTAAAGGCACTATCTGCAAGACAATTGAGATGGTCAATGTTTTTTAATGATTACAATTTTGTTATTACTTATCGACCAGGTAAAGAGAATTTGAAAGCTGATGCATTGTCAAGAATGGGAGAGGTTTTTATTGATGCTCCTTCTGAGGTAAGACCGGTAATACCTATATCACGGTTTCAAGCCAGTATAACTGTTTGTGATGTTATTTCAGACATAAAAGAAGAATTGGCAAAGAAAGATTTCAAGGTGTGGAAAGAATCACATCCTTATTTACAAGAAAGGGATGATTTGATCTTTATGCAGAATCTCATTTTTGTACCCACTGATGCTTTAAAGGAAAAGATTTTACATTTTCATCATGATACGGCTTTAACAGCTCACCCAAGTAAGATTAAGACTTATGATTTGATCAAAAGAACCTTCTGGTGGCCTTCAATGTTCAAAGATGTGCAACTTTTTGTTGAAACTTGTGGTGTTTGTATTCAGAACAAACCTTCTCATCAAAATCCAAGCGGTTTGTTAAACCCTCTACCCTTACCACCTCAACCATGGCACACAATTTCTTTAGATTTTATTGTTGAGTTGCCAATCACAAAAAAGGGTTTTACCACCATTTTGACTATTGTAGACCAGTTCTCACGTATGGCTCATTTTGTCCCGCTTAAGAAACTACCAACTAGCATGGAATTGGCACATTTGATTATGGAAAATGTAGTTCGTTTGCATGGAATTCCTTCAGTGGTGATTTCGGATAGAGGGTCCCAATTTATTTCACGAGTTTGGCAAAACTTGAGGTCCCTTCTGAATATGGATGTTCGTCTATCCTCTAGCTATCATCCTCAAACAGATGGCCTTACTGAACGTACCAATCAAACTATAGAGCAATTCATTCGCTGCATGTTAACTAATGTTGGTGAGGAATGGTCAACACTCTTAAGTCAACTGGAGTTTGCCTATAACAATGTTGATCATTCCTCCCTTGGAATGTCACCTTTCTTTTGTAACCTAGGTTATCACCCAAGGTCTTTTCCAAAAGAGATAAAAGAACTTAACCAAGTACCAGCTATTTCTGAATATATTTCCAAATTATCCTCCATCCAAGAACAAGCAGTTTTCAATTTGGCCAAAGCAAAAGAAGATCAAAAAAGGTTTGCTGACAGACATAGAACAGAACCTCCACTTTACACACCTGGGGATAAGGTTTGGTTAAGCACAAAGAATTTAAAATTCAAAGGGAATCGCAAATTTAATCCTAGGTTCATAGGTCCTTTTCCCATAGAGAAGATCTTAAATCCAGTATGTGTGAGATTAACCTTACCTGCCAAATATCAGATCCATCCAGTATTCCATGTGTCTTTAATCAAACCATTTCACTCTCAGACTCGATTCATCCAGCCTCCTTCCTCCATAGATATTGAGGGACATCCAGAATTCGAAGTAAAATCGATCTTAGATTCCAAAAGGTCTAGGGGAAGATTGCTTTATCTAATTGACTGGAAAGGTTACGGCCCGGAGGAAAGGTCTTGGGAACCTTTGGAACATTTAAAGAATGCTCCCAAATTATTAAGGAGGTTCCATGCTCAAAATCCTGAAAAACCCAAACCTATTGCACCGGTTTTAGGGGGGATCTTGAGGAGGGAGTACTGTCACGATTCTCTTGCCCCTTTCCATGAAAGTCCGCAAGATACCCTTCAGTCATGTACATCTAATACATAACTTAATTGTTTCCCATCTGAAACCCACCCCTGTCCCGTGCACCAGCACCTCTTTATGTATCTTGTGTTTTTGTGTGAGATTTGAGAAAGGTTTTACAAGAGACTTAGCTATAAATGTTGTCGTCTTTTTATTTACATGTTACTTCACATTCTGACCTTGGTTAGACATTTCATGCTTTATTTTTGGTATTTCGCATTGTTTAGACACAGCTGTCAAAAGCCTTCAACACGCGGAAAGCTGAAGGCAAATAAACGCAAGTGCGTTTACTTTTTGCCGTCTGAATGCCTTCAGCGCGCCTCACACGCGGAAGGCTGTAAGCAGTTAAAAACGTGCAAGCACACGTTGTCTCTGGGTGCGGTCGGTATTTAAACCGCACCCAGACTTCGGGAACTCGCTTTGCCTTAGGATTTCTAGAAGGCAACATCCCGAGTTCCAGCCGGCGGATCTCCAGCTTCAGCGCTCCACCGGAGGACTTCAGTTGAGCATCGCCTAAGCCCTTTTGATCTCCTAGTCTGCGCAAGGAAAGAAGAACTTTACTAGGTGCCCTGCAATCTTCATCATGGGCATGAGAAGACTTGAAAGCTAAGTTTAAATATTCTCAAGGCGCCCAACGCAAGACAGAAAGCAATTTTAGATTGGCTTTTTATAGACATTTCTTTGTTTGATGCCTTTAGGGAGGCAACTTGAATATCTGAGAATTCTTTTTAATTTGTTATTTACAAAAGGTTTATTGTGAGTGACTTTGAGCACAAACTTGTTTACTGAATTAAGTATAGTGAGTTATATTTCTCTTTTAGGAGTATTCACTAGAAGGTCATAGTTAATTACAAATTTCTGTCTAAGGGTATTCACAAGAAGGTCATTGTGAATTGTAAATGCACGAGTTGTTGCTTTTCTTGGTGTATTTCATTTTCTTAGGGAAGGTACACAAGAACTCATCTGAACCCACCATTTAATTTTGGAAGGAGTTGATTTTCAAGTAAGTTTAGAGAACAGAGGAGGGTGAACTAGGAGATAGTGAACTAAAGGAGAAGACTTCATTCTTTTAATAGTAATTTATTTATTCACAGACGTCCCAGACTTCTATCCGGTCCTGACAAGAAATACTGGACGGAGATAGAGCCAGACTGTTCGCAGGTAGGGCTCAGCTCAGTGGATTCTTAGCTCTTTTAGAAAGTGAACAGGGAGGAACAGGTTTTTAAGTAGGAATACTGTAACTCTAGAATTGGATAGTAAGTTTATGTTCTTGTTATTTCACAGGTCAACAGTCAAACGCCCTACATTCCAGTCAACGTCCAGTACCGGCCCTCCTCCCGAAAGTTCTAGTTAATTCTTAGCTGTAAAATCTAGTCAGCGAGTTTTAGTTAGAGTTTCTGGGAAGTTGGTCCTTTGCGTCTCTGCGAAAATCCTCTACGCTGTCTACAGGAATTCCTGTCATATCTAAGGTAAGAGACAGCGTATTTAGCTCTTGACATTGGACTGCAGAATCAGCTTCCTGTGAAGTCTGATCCTCAACCTGGGGCAAGTGGGAAGACACAGCCTTAACCCTCTTGCTCCTTCTCTTGGGTTGTGGTTGGTCTATTGTTCCAAGATCCACCACTGGTTCAGGAAGGCACTTCTTAGCCTGAGTCCTTGTCACTGCAAGGACATGTGCTGAAATCCCTAGCATTTCTGCATGAGTCCTGTACTCCACTTCTGACCAAACTGAGCTTTCAAGATCATTGCCTAACAGACAGTCTACTGGGAGGTCTGCACTCACAACAACTTTCTTTAGGCCATTTACCCCTCCCCAGGAGAAGTTCACAACAGCCACACTATGTGTAGTAGTGGAGTTGCTTGCATTGGTCACTAGGTAATTCTCACCTAGTACAATCTGTCCAGGGTCCATAAAGTCAGGTGTCACCATAGTGAACTGGCACAGGTGGAGAAGTGTGGCTCCCTGGTTAGAGCAGGCAGACCCTGAAGCAGAGGTCAGACCCGGGACCAGGGTTCAATTCCCGACGCGGCAGGGTCTTGAGCTCAAATGTCCATGGACTCGATAATTCTCGCTTCGGTGCCTGACCTAATCATGGGTTCACACTCTGCAACTCTGGGCATTAAGCTTGCTTAATCTCCACAACGGCCCCCGCGGCGGGATGCCTGGCTTTCACCTTGGGGATGCCCTGTAGGGGCTATCTCACAGGGAAAAGCCAGGACGGGTTCCCAAGGCAAGCGCGGAGATACCCCTTCGGGGGTCGATTCAGGCGCTATATAATAATAATAATAAAGTGTCCCTGTAGGCCTGAGCCAGTCTCTCATTTATCAAAGGCGTCTGCCTACACTTGCCCAGGTTACTGGGACTCACAGTAGTGGACAAAGATAAGTCCACATCATATAGGAGAACTGCCTGAGTAGGGACTCTGACTAGGCCGGATTCCATCTCAGTACCCAGGGTTAACCCTACTATACCCTTTGGCTATGTACCAGCACTGGTAACTGTACTAGGGGGTGCAGGTGCTTTAGGAGCTACAGTGGTGGGGACTGGATTTTTCTTGGTGCATTCACTGCCCCAGTGTGAAACTGATTTGCAGGTATTACACCAAGGTTTCTTTGGGCCATCGTTCTTCTTTTTCTTGTTTCCATTTTGGGAACCACCCTCCTTATTACTAGTTTGGGGGCCTGAAGACTTCTGGTCCTTTTCTTTATCTATCTGATTCCCACCCTTCTGGTCTGTTTTCTTCTGGACACCACCATGGTTCTGGGGTTTCTGCTTAATCCTTGTTCTGACCCATTTGTCTGCCTTCTTTCCCAATTCTTGGGGAGAGGTCAGATCAGAGTCAATAAGGTATTGATGCAACAGCTGGTTCTGACAGTTATTAAGGATCTGCTCTCTCATTATAAGATTGTACAATCCTGTATAGTCTGAGACTTTACTTCACTGCAGCCAACCCTCCAGAGCCTTAGTGGCACAATCAACAAAATCAGTCCAGTCCTGAGTTTGTGCTTTTTGGGTGTCTCTGAACAACAACCTATATTGCTCAGTGGTTAGGCCGAACCCTTCAATAAGAGCACTCTTCAGGACAGAGTAGTTTTTGGCATCCTCAGGTCTAACTGTGAGGAGCCTATCCCTCCCTTTCTCAGAAAAGGAGTACCATAAAATTGCAGCCCACTGATCCTGAGGAACCTGCTGTACCATGCAGGCTCTCTCAAGAGCAGTCATCCATTTGTGGATGTCATCCCCTTCCTTGTAGGGGGGCACACTTTTTGTCAGGTTTCTATTGTCATAGCCCCTGTCTTTCTCTCTAGGAATTTTGCTGCCACCAGTGGCATCTAAGCCACACAACTTTTGTTCTCTTGCTAAAGCAAGTTTAGCTTGAGTCAAGGCTATCTCTTCACTCTCTATCTGGAGTTGGACAGCCCTCATCCTGGCCCTATGCTCTTTCCTCTGGGGGGAAGTAATTCCCCTTTGAGATTCCCTAGAGACACTAGAAATATGAGAGTCCCCTGATGGAGATCTCACCCTTCTGTTGCCTGTGGGAATTATGTTATATGATCTGAGGAGGTGCTGGCCCTCTCCAGTCCCATGTAGGTCTAAGTTAGCCTGGTTAAGCCTGGCAACTACAACCTGGTTACCCCTCTGATCCTGATTCTCAGGCTCATCTACTTCTGAGCCTTCCTCCTCCTCTTCCTCCTCTTCTTCTTCCTCTCAGGGGAGTTCACTCCATCTCCTAAGTCTAAGGGAGCTGCACTCGCCTTATCTAAGTCATTCTTTTCCAGGATGGCTATCAGGGAAGGAATGGTGGGGTTTCTACCCCTTTTTAGCCCCCTTGCAATGCACAAGACACCCAAGTCTTTGTGGCTAAGTTTGTCATAACTGGAAGTTGCCTTGGTAGGGTCAACTGTCACAGAGGCAGAGCCTGAAGCTCCTCCTGTGCCAGACATGACTGCTAGTGAGGTGCAAGTGGTGCACTTACCTACACTAAGTGTTTTCCTACTGTACCTTGCTAGTGAGTTGTAGTCAGGGTGTGCTACTCCCTTTAATCTACAACTACTAAGTTCAGTAGAACCTAAATATGCTAAGCTTTTGATTTATATGTACCTAAGGTACTTGATGTGATCTTTCAATTTGATAAAAAGATTGCAATGGTAAAACAACAGCAAGCTCAAATCCGCACCGCTGCACACCAATGTGAGAAGTTGGCCTGATATATGATGTTTCCAATTCTGGAACCACCTTCTATCAGTCCAAACAATCCCTTATGGTGTCTGGTTGTAAGTCAACAATATAGACAAGCTATCTTAATGGTAGCATAGACTAAGCAGCCTTAAAGGCTAAACTCAAGAGGTCGTGTTAAGCGAGCTGTTTTACCAATCACAATCCTGTAATATCAAATGAAAGGACACCACACAAGTATATATTATAAAAAATATATGTATTTATTACTAGAATAATCCCCAGTACTCTTTATGAGCAAAGGGGCACAAGCGTTAAATCAAAAGCACAGTATAACATACAAAGTTGCACAATTATGGATGAGGGCGGGTGGCCACTCAAACCATATATTAAGAAAGTGGTATAAGAGATACCAATCCAACAGTGGTTAGGCCTAGGGCCTGGGGAATCGCTGGGAGCAGTCGGGACAAGCAATGCTGAAGTCGGGAAAAGCCAGCGGGATTCAGGTGCAGTGCTGAAAATACACGCATGCACCAATGCAATGTCAATGGTGCGTAAAAGTTACACAAATAGAGTTTTAGGATACTTCCGCTGAGCCTAGGTGGACAAAACTTTAGACACAGGCCCTAGAGGTGTGTACCAGTGTAGGAACACTGGCGTTGCTGAGTTACCTCACCCACAGGAAGCGGGTGCATAGGGTCGAAGTGGCGTCGGGTTTCGTCACGCAGGTTCTTGGTGCTTGAAGCTGAAGATGCTGCAGGCGATGTGAAGGAGAAGTGTCCGGTGTGATCCAAGGGTGGATCAGAGTAGAAAAGTACCTGAAAGCAGAGGGGACAGACTCTGGGTCACTCAGCAGTGACCAGGGTGGAATCAGGACGGAACCAGGCAATGTTGGGCGCAATCAGGTGATTGTCGAGGAGCTTCTCTCCGCTGCCACGTGGGCTCTGGGGCATCTGCGATGTCCAAGAGCGGGTCACGAGCTGTCCCACGCAGGCTCTCACCGTCGGCGCTGTCGGCTTCAAGATCAGAGTCAACAACACTTGGGAAGAGCAATCCACGCAGGACTGGAAGATTGCTTCTCACTCGGACCAGGAGGGTCAAAGCGGGTGCTCCTTTACAGAGGAGCTGGTGCAACCAGAATCGCAAGTCGGTTTTAGGTTTTCGATGGCATATGGGCCACAAGCCAGCTGGCAAGTGACCGGGCCAATGCGTCAAGCCAAAGAAAGCAGAAGGGCCCAACGCAGCACTCGTCGAGTGTGGAGGGGTGAGCTTCGTTGCAAGAGTGGCTCAGGGTTGGGGCTTCTCAAACCCCGGTGTACAGCTTCAAGGGTCACTCGTGGGCTGCACGGTCAGCGTCTCGTGGTCTTTTCAAGATGGCGTGCCCCACGCTTCCGGTCGCCTCCACGGGTCTCAGCTCTGCAGGGACTGTGGATCGGGCTGTAAGAAGGCAGGCAAGCTTAATCTCGTCGATCTCTGTTGCTCGAGTTCTGGCGGAAACTGCAACAAAGCAGATGTCGAGGTGCTGGATGGTGCCTGTTTGCACAGGGTGGTCACTCCTTGACCACAAGGGAGATTCTTCAGTCTTCTACATCGAGTAGGATGTCGAAGGGTCCAGAGTTTCGTTTCTTATGTTTCATCAGGATAATCTGAGTGCGTTGGCACTGCTCCCATTCTTATACCAATCTAGGGGACTGGATTACATGCTAGGTCCCCTCCTATGGGTGGGACACAGGAAGGGGGAGGATACACCCCTTTCCTTTGATCCAGGCCGTGCTGGGACTGGGGCTGGTCTGCCCCAGAACCGGTTTGGCCGGATTATGCAAGGGGAAGCCTTGTGCTCCCCAGGCAGTGTCTGGTTTCTTTCAAACCTCCCTGCTACAATCCACTATCTCCTGTCTGGGGTGGTGTAACACCTCCCTGTGACAGGAAAGCCTTTGTCCAGGCCTCCTCTGCTGAGTTTCAGTCGGCAGCAGGAGGTCAGACTTGTGTCTGTGGCAGATGCATCGATTTTGTGGATCTGAGGCTCTTTTAAAAATCAATTGCGTTTCAGTAAAGTAACATGTCCTCTCCCTCTAGAGGGGAGGAATGCTATCCCCGTCGACAGAACTGTCGAGGGGATAGTATTCCAAATCGTATGACACCTTACACGACATGTTTTGATAAAGCCAAACCAAAGTTGCTATATAACCGCGAGGATTATAAGGCACTTAATAGTATATGGTATGGCATTATCCCGGATAAGTTTAGGGAGTTATTCCCGACAGCTGCAGACAGGCTCAGCTCATGCTAGAGAACCCTCTCACATTAAACCACACACTCTGCCTCCAGGATTGATAAGGCCTTCCATAGGAGTGGCTCACGGGTTTATATGTGTCCAGATATAGGTTTAGATATAGGTATACTATATCTAAGCAAGGGGTGATTACACCCACTTGCCCCAGCTGAGTGATCAGCCAGTTGTGTCAATTTAAGAACCAGCCAGGGGTGGCAAAAGCTATGCTTCAGCCCCTGGTAGGCCTTGGTGGCACCTATGCCCTGAGCACCTATAGTGCATGGTACAGGGGCTGACAAGGAGTCCATTTCCAATTGGGTTATGTACCTATAGTACATGTCTGGGAATTTAGAGAGAGAACATCAGGCTGGGGGTCTGATTAGCAGGCCCACAGCCTCAGTAAGTCGAAAAGCAGTGAAGCAAAAAGCAAAAATTTGGGGTGACCATAGGATAGCAGACCCTACTCTCCTACACAACCCCCCCCCCCCAAACGCAGGGACATTAAACTTAACCTTGACCAGATAAGTCTTCATGTTCTAAGTGGAAGTACCTGGAGAGACCATCTGCATTACCATGGTCAGTCCCTGGGCGGTGCTCCACTGTAAAGTCCATCCCCTTTAGGGAAATGGACCACCTGAGCAGTTTGGGATTTTCACCCTTCATCTGATTTAGCCACAAGAGGGGCTTATGGTCTGTCTGAATTAGGAAGTGAGTTCCAAACAAGTATGGCCTCAACTTCTTCAGGGCCCAAACCACAGCAAAGGCCTCCCTCTCAATAGCTGACCAACGTTTCTCCCTGGGAGTCAGCCTTCTGCTAATAAAAGCAATGGGCTGGTCTTGACCATCTTGATTAAGTTGTGAAAGCACAGCTCCCACCCCCAACTCAGAAGCATCTGTCTGTACAATGAACTGTTTGGAGTAGTCAGGACTCTTCAGGATAGGTGCAGAGCACATGGCCTTCTTCAGGTCATCAAATGCCTTTTGACAGCTAACTGTCCACTGAACCTTTTTGGGCATCTTCTTGGATGTCAAGTCATTCAATGGTGTCACAATGGACCCATAGTTCTTTACAAATTTTCTGTAATACCCAGTCAGGCCCAAGAAGGCTCTGACTTGTGTCTGGGTAGTTTGAGGAGCCCAGTCCTGTATGGTCTGGATTTTGCTCTCCATTGGTTGAACCTGACCCCCACCTACTTGGTGGCCCAGGTACACAACCTTGCTCTGCCCTATCTGGAACTTGGTAGCCTTGATAGTCAGGCCTGCCTTTTGCAGGGCCTCCAGAACCTTCTTCAGGTGGATCAGGTGATCCTCCCAGGTGGCGCTAAAGACAGCAATATCTTCCGATATGCTGCACAAAAGTCATCCAACCCAGCAAGGACTTGATTCACCAACCTTTGGAAGGTGGCAGGTGCATTCTTCAAACCAAAGGGCATTACCACAAATTGATAATGTCCACTAGGGGTAGAGAATGCTGTCTTGGCTTTTGACTCTTCAGGTAGTCTGATCTGCCAGTAGCCAGCTGTCAAATCAAATGTGCTCAGAAACGTGGCAGAAGCCAATTTATCAATGAGCTCATCTGCTCTTGGAATGGGATGAGCATCTGTCCTAGTGACAGCATTGAGACCTCTGTAGTCCACACAAAACCTCATTTCTCTCTTTCCATCTTTGGTATGAGGTTTTGGCACAAGGACCACTGGGCTAGCCCATGGGCTCTCTGATGGCTCAATCACTCCAAGCTCCAACATCTTTTGCACCTCAGCCTTTATACAATCCCTGACATGGTCAGGTTGCCTGTAGATCTTATTCTTCACAGGCAGACTGTCACCAGTGTCCACCTCATGGGTGCACCAGTTAGTTTGACTGGGTGTGAGTAAAAACATATGTCTGTGGGCCTGCAACATCTGTCTGCAGTCCACCTGTTGCTGCTCAGTGAGGCTGCCTGCCAAGGCTACTCCATCAACTGAACCATCATCAGGGTTCTGGGAAAGCAGGTCTGGGAGAGGGTTACCCTCTTCCTCCTGATCCCCATCTGTGGCCATGAGCAAGCTCATTTCCTCCCTGTCCACAAATGCTTTCAAACGATTCACATGGAGCACCCTGTGGGGGCTCCTAGGGGTTCTAAAGTGAACTACATAGGTGACTTCTCCCTTTTTCTCAATAATAGGGTAGGGTCCAGTCCATTTGTCCTGGAGTGCTGCTGGGGCCACTGGCTCCAACACCCACACCTTCTGCCCTGGCTGGAACTCAACCAGAACAGCCTTTTGGTCATGCCAAGCTTTCTGTAATTCTTGACTGGCCTCCAGGTTTTTGGATGCTCTTTCCATATACTCAGCCATCCTGGAGCGGAGACCAAGTACATAGTCCCCTACATCTAGGCTTTTTGAGAGGTACCTCCCATCCTTCCTTCACCAAACATAGTGGACCCCTCACAGGGTGGCCAAACAAAAGTTCAAAAGGGCTGTAGCCAACCCCCTTCTGTGGGACCTCTCTGTAAGCAAAGAGCAAGCAAAAAGGGTGTCCCATTTCCGCCTAAGCTTCTCTGGTAATCCTTTTATCATTCCCTTGAGGGTCTTTTTGAATCTTTCCACAAGCCCATTGCACTGTGGGTGATAGGGTGTGGTAAACTTGTAGTTTACTCCACACTCCTTCCACATTGCCTTTAAGTATCCAGACATGAAGTTGGTACCTCTGTCTGAAAGAACCTCCTTTGGAAAGCCCACTCTTGAGAAAACTGCAATGAGGGCCTTTGCCACAACAGGTGCTGTTGTGGTCCTCACGGGAATTGCCTCTGGGTACCTGGTGGCATGATCCACTACCACCAGTATAAATCTGTGCCCAGATGCAGTTTGAGGATCCATGGGACCCACAATATCTATGCCAACTCTTTCAAGGGGTACCCCCACCACAGGTAGTGGTATCAGGGGGGCCTTTGTTGTGCCACCTGACTTACCACTGGCTTGGCAAGTGACACAGGAGCGACAAAACTCCTTGACATTTTCTGACATATGAGGCCAGTGAAAGTGAGGGACAAGCCTGTCCCAAGTCTTGTTCTGGCCTAGGTGTCCTGCAAGGGGAATATCATGGGCCAAGGTAAGAAGGAAGCCCCTAAACTTCAAAGGTATAACCAACCTCCTGGTGGTACCAGGCTTGGGGTCTCTAGCCTCTGAGTAAAGGAGTCCATCATCCCAATATACTTTATGGGCACCTTGAGCATTCCTTGCAGCTTCAGCAACAGCTTGCTGTCTGAGGGGTTCAAGTGAATGGCAATCTAATTGGGCCTGCCCCAGGTCTGCCCGTGAGGGTCCCCCTGTCCCCAGAAATTCAACCTGGTCAGGCTCAAGTTCCTCAGAGACAGTCTCCTCTTGGACTGCAGAATCAGCTTCCTGTGAAGTCTGATCCTCAACCTGGGGCAAGTGGGAAGACACAGCCTTAACCCTCTTGCTCCTTCTCTTGGGTTGTGGTTGGTCTATTGTTCCAAGATCCACCACTGGTTCAGGAAGGCACTTCTTAGCCTGAGTCTTTGTCACTGCAAGGACATGTGCTGAAATCCCTAGCATTTCTGCATGAGTCCTGTACTCCACTTCTGACCAAACTGAGCTTTCAAGATCATTGCCTAACAGACAGTCTACTGGGAGGTCTGCATTCACAACAACTTTCTTTAGGCCATTTACCCCTCCCCAGGAGAAGTTCACAAAGCCACACTATGTGTAGTAGTGGAGTTGCTTGCATTGGTCACTAGGTAATTCTCACCTAGTACAATCTGTCCAGGGTCCATAAAGTCAGGTGTCACCATAGTGACACTGGCACAAGTGTTCCTGTAGGCCTGAGCCAGTCTCTCATTTATCAAAGGTGTCTGCCTATACTTGCCCAGGTTACTGGGACTCACAGTAGTGGACAAAGATAAGTCCACATCATATAGGAGAACTTCCTGAGTAGGGACTCTGACTAGGCCATATTCCATCTCAGTGCCCAGGGTTAACCCTACTATACCCTTTGGCTATGTACCACCACTGCTAACTGTACTAGGGGGTGCAGGTGCTTTAGGAGCTACAGTGGTGGGGACTGGATTTTTCTTGGTGCATTCACTGCCCCAGTGTGAAACTGATTTGCAGGTATTACACCAAGGTTTCTTTGGGCCATCGTTCTTCTTTTTCTTGTTTCCATTTTGGGAACCACCCTCCTTATTACTAGTTTGGGGGCCTGAAGACTTCTGGTCCTTTTCTTTATCTATCTGATTCCCACCCTTCTGGACTGTTTTCTTCTGGACACCACCATGGTTCTGGGGTTTCTGCTTAATCCTTGTTCTGACCCATTTGTCTGCCTTCTTTCCCAATTCTTGGGGAGAGGTCAGATCAGAGTCAACAAGGTATTGATGCAACAGCTGGTTCTGACAGTTACTAAGGATCTGCTCTCTCATTATAAGATTGTACAATCCTGTATAGTCTGAGACTTTACTTCCCTGCAGCCAACCCTCCAGAGCCTTAGTGGCACAATCAACAAAATCAGTCCAGTCCTGAGTCTGTGCTTTTTGGGTGTCTCTGAACAACAACCTGTATTGCTCAGTGGTTAGGCCGAACCATTCAATAAGAGCACTCTTCAGGACAGAGTAGTTTTTGGCATCCTCAGGTCTAACTGTGAGGAGCCTATCCCTCCCTTTCTCAGAAAAGGAGTACCATAAAATTGCAGCCCACTGATCCTGAGGAACCTGCTGTACCATGCAGGCTTTCTCAAGAGCAGTCATCCATTTGTGGATGTCATCCCCTTCCTTGTAGGGGGGCACAATTTTTGTCAGGTTTCTATTGTCATAGCCCCTGTCTTTCTCTCTAGGAATTTTGCTGCCACCAGTGGCATCTAAGCCACACAACTTTTGTTCTCTTGCTAAAGCAAGTTTAGCTTGAGCCAAGACTATCTCTTCCCTCTCTATCTGGAGTTGGACAGCCCTCATCCTGGCCCTATGCTCTTTCCCCTGGGGGGAAGTCATTCCCCTTTGAGATTCTCTAGAGACACTAGAAATATGAGAGTCCCCTGATGGAGATCTCACCTTTCTGTTGCCTGTGGGAATTTTGTTATAGGATCTGGGGAGGTGCTGGCCCTCTCCATTCCCATGTAAGTCTAAGTTAGCCTGGTTAAGCCTGGCAACTACAACCTGGTTACCCCTCTGATCCTGATCCTCAGGCTCATCTACTTCTGAGCCTTCCTCCTCCTCTTCCTCCTCTTCTTCTTCCTCTTCTGGAGTTGTCTCATTCTCAGGGGAGTTCACTCCATCTCCTAAGTCTAAGGGAGCTGCACTCGCCTTATCTAAGTCATTCTTTTCCAGGATGGCTATCAGGGAAGGAATGGTGGGGTTTCTACCCCTTTTTAGCCCCCTTGCAATGCACAAGGCATCCAAGTCTTTGTGGCTAAGTTTGTCATAACTGAAAGTTGCCTTGGTAGGGTCAACTGTCACAGAGGCAGAGCCTGAAGCTCCTCCTGTGCCAGACATGACTGCTAACACCAACACCAGGGACGCCTTCAAAAACGCCACCCGCATACACCACCAATTGATCCGGACTGCCAAGAAAACCGCATTCAAAGACCGACTAGACAAAAACGCCCACAACAGCAAGGAATTATTCAACATCGTCAAAGAGTTTACCAACCCCACTGCCAACTCCAACGACATCACCCCCTCTCAAACCCTTTGCGACTCCCTAGCTTCGTTCTTCCACGACAAAATCGCAGACATCCACAACAGCTTCGACAACCTACCCGAAGACCAACTCACCCAACCCTCTACTGTACCTTCACCCCCCTTGAACATCCTTTATGACTGGAACCCAATCTCCACTGAGGACACCATCCGCCTGATGAACTCCATACATTCAGGATCCCCCACAGACCCATGCCCTCACCACATCTTCAACAAAGCAGACTCCATCGTAGCACCACACCTCCGAGACGTCATCAACTGCTCCCTCAACTCCGGCACCTTCCCAGAAAGCTGGAAACACGCCGAACTCAGCGCCCTTCTGAAAAAACCCACAGCTGACCCCACCGAACTCAAAAACTACCGCCCCATCTCGCTCCTTAAATTCCCGGCCAAAGTCATCGAGAAAGCTGTCAACAACCAGCTCGCCGCCTTCCTCGAAGCCAACAAATCCCTCGACTCCTCACAGTCCGGCTTCCGAGCCAAACACAGTACTGAAACCGCACTCATCGCAGCAACAGACGACATCCGAACTCTACTGGACAATGGAGACACAGTCGCCCTCATCCTCCTCGACCTCTCCGCAGCCTTCGACACAGTCTGCCATAACACCCTGTTACAATGACTCAGAAACATCGGAATCCAAGGAAAAGCACTGGAATGGATCACCTCATTCCTTACCGGAAGAACTCAGAGAGTACGCCTCCCACCATTCAAGTCAGAGGCCACTGAAGTCATCTGCGGCGTGCCACAAGGATCTTCACTCAGCCCCACCCTCTTCAACGTATACATGAGCCCCCTCGCAACCATCGCACGCCAACACAACCTCAACATCATCTCCTACGCTGATGACACTCAACTAATCCTCTCACTCACCAAAGACCCAAACATCGCCAAAACCAACCTACATGAAGGAATGAAAGAGGTAGCCGAATGGATGAAGCATAGCCGCCTGAAACTGAATTCAGACAAAACAGAAGTCCTTATCTTAGGTACCTCCCCCTCCGCCTGGGACGACTCTTGGTGGCCAGAGGCCCTCGGAAAAGCACCCATCCCGACGAATCACGCACGGAACTTAGGCGTCATCCTGGACTCCTCACTCTCGATGACCAGACAAGTCAACGCCGTCTCTTCATCTTGCGTCAACATTCTTCGCATGCTCAAAAAAACTTTTCGCTGGATCCCCACCGAAACTAGAAAAACGGTCACCCACGCACTGGTTACAAGCCGCCTGGACTACGGAAACACCCTTTACGCCGGTATCACCGCAAAACTTCAGAAAAGACTCCAACGCATCCAGAACGCATCAGCCAGACTCATATTAGACATCCCGCGTAAAGAACACATTTCCGGTCACCTGAAAAACCTCCACTGGCTCCCCGTCAATAAGAGGATAACTTTCCGCCTCCTCACCCACGCACACAAAGCTCTTTACGAACTTGGACCCGAATGCCTCAATACACGTCTCTCCTTCTACACCCCCTCCCGCCAGCTGCGCTCTTCCAACCAAGCCCTCGCTGCTGTTCCCCGCGTCAACAAAACCACCATGGGAGGAAGATCATTCTCCTACCTAGCGGCCAAAACCTGGAACTCACTTCCCATGCACCTTCGCCTCACTCAAAACCACCTAGCATTCAGAAAGCAACTTAAAACCTGGATATTCGAGAAGTAATTCCTCACCCCTCTTCAAGCGCCTTGAGACCCTCTGGGTATGTAGCGCGCTATATAAATTTATTGACTTGACTTGACTTGACTAGTGAGGTGCAAGTGGTGCACTTACCTACACTAAGTGTTTTCCTACTGTACCTTGCTAGTGAGTTGTAGTCAGGGTGTGCTACTCCCTTTAATCTACAACTACTAAGTTCAGTAGACCTTAAATATGCTAAGCTTTTGATTTATATGTACCTAAGGTACTTGATGTGATCTTTCAATTTGATAAAAAGATTGCAATGGTAAAACAACAGCAAGCTCAAATCTGCACCGCTGCACACCAATGTGAGAAGTTGGCCTGATATATGATGTTTCCAATTCTGGAACCACCTCTTATCAGTCCAAACAATCCGTTATGGTGTCTGGTTGTAAGTCAACATTATAGACAAGCTATCTTAATGGTAGCATAGACTAAGCAGCCTTAAAGGCTAAACTCAAGAGGTCGTGTTAAGCGAGCTGTTTTACCAATCACAATCCTGTAATATCAAATGAAAGGACACCCCACAAGTATATTTTATAAAAATATATGTATTTATTACTAGAATAATCCCCAGTACTCTTTATGAGCACAGGGGCACAATCGTTAAATCAAAAGCACAGTTTAACATACAAAGTTGCACAATTATGGATGAGGGCGGGTGGCCACTCAAACCATATATTAAGAAAGTGGTATAGGAGATACCAATACAACAGTGGTTAGGCCTAGGGCCTGGGGAATCGCTGGGAGCAGTCGGGACAAGCAATGCTGAAGTCGGGAAAAGCCAGCGGGATTCGGGTGCAGTGCTGAAAGTACACGCATGCACCAATGCAATGTCAAAGGTGCGTAAAAGTTACCCAAATAGAGTTTTAGGATACTTCCGCTGAACCTAGGTGGACAAAACTTTAGACACAGGCCCTAGAGGTGTGTACCAGTGTAGGAACACCGGCGTTGCTGAGTTACCTCACCCACAGGAAGCGAGTGCATAGGGTCGAAGTGGCGTCGGGTTTCGTCACGCAGGTTCTTGGTGCTTGAAGCTGAAGATGCTGCAGGCGATGTGAAGGAGAAGTGTCCGGTGTGATCCAAGGGTGGATCAGAGTAGAAAAGTACTTGAAAGCAGAGGGGACAGAGTCTGGGTCACTCAGCAGTGACCAGGGTGGAATCAGGACGGAACCAGACAATGTTGGGCGCAATCAGGTGGTTGTCGAGGAGCTTCTCTCCGCTGCCACGTGGGCTCTGGGGCATCTGCGACGTCCAGGAGCGGGTCACGAGCTGTCCCACGCAGGCTCTCACTGTCCGCGCTGTCGGCTTCAAGATCAGAGTCAACAACACTTGGCAAGAGCAATCCACGCAGGACTGAAAGATTGCTTCTCACTCGGACCAGGAGGGTCAAAGCGGTGCTCCTTTTCAGAGGAGCTGGTGCAAGTCTGGAGCAACCAGAATCGCAAGTCGGTTTTAGGTTTTCGCCGGCACAGGGGCCACAAGCCAGCTGGCAAGTGACCGGGCCAACGCGTCAAGCCAAAGAAAGCAGAAGGGCCCCACGCAGCACTCGTCGAGTGTGGAGGGGTGAGCTTCGATGCAAGAGTGGTTCAGGGTTATGGCTTCTCAAACCCCTGTGTACAGCTTCAAGGGTCACTCGTGGGCTGCACGGTCAGCATCTTGTGGTCTTTTCAAGATGGCATGCCCCGCGCTTCCGGTCACCTCCACGGGTCTCAGCTCTGCCGGAACTGTGGATTGGGCTGTATGGAGCCAGGCAAGCTTGATCTCGTTGATCTCTGTCGCTCGAGTTCCGGCGGGAACAGCAACAAAGCAGACATCGAGGTGCTGGATGGTGCCTGTTTGCACAGGGTGGTCACTCCTTGACCACAAGGGAGATTCTTCAGTCTTCTACGTCAAGTAGGATGTCCAAGGGTCCAGAGTTTCATTCATCAGGATAATGTGAGTGTGTTGGCACTGCTCCCATTCTTATACCAATCTAGGGGGCTGGATTACCTGCTAGGTCCCCTCCTATGGGTGGGACCCAGTAAGGGGGTGGATACACCCCTTTCCTTTGATCCAGGCCGCGCTGGGACTGGGGCTGGTCTGCCCCAGAACCGGTTTGGCCGGATTATGCAAGGGGAAGCCTTGTGCTCCCCAGGCAGTGTCTGGTTTCTTTCAAACCTCCCTGCTACAATCCACTATCTCCTGTCTGGGGTGGTGTAACACCTCCCTGTGACAGGAAAGCCTTTGTCCAGGCCTCCTCTGCTGAGTTTCGGTCGGCAGCAGGAGGTCAGACTTGTGTCTGTGGCAGAAGCATCCATTTTGTGGATCTGAGGCTCTTTTAAAAATCAACCGCGTTTCAGTAAAGTAACATGTCTTCTCCCTCTAGAGGGGTGGAATGCTATCCCCGTCGACAGATCTGTCGAGGGGATAGTATTCCAAATCGTATGACACCTTACACGACATGTTTTGATAAAGCCAAACCAAAGTTGCTATATAACCGTGAGGATTATAAGGCACTTAATAGTATATGGTATGGCATTATCCCGGATCATCTTAGGGAGTTGTTCCCAACAGCTGCAGACAGGCTCAGCTCATGCCAGAGCACCCTCTCACATTAAACCACGCACTCTGCCTCCAGGATTGATAAGGCCTTCCATAGGAGCGGCTCACAGGTTTATATGTGTCCAGATATAGGTTTAGATATAGGAATACTATATCTAAGCAAGGGGTGATTACACCCACTTGCCCCAGCTGAGTGATCAGCCAGTTGTGTCAATTTAAGAACCAGCCAGGGGTGGCAAAAGCTATGCTTCAGCCCCTGGTAGGCCCTGGTGGCACCTATGCCCTGAGCACCTATAGTTCATAGTACAGGGGCTGACAAGGAGTCCATTTCTAATTGGGTTATGTACTTATAGTACATGTCTGTGAATTTAGAGAGAGAACAGCAGGCTGGGGGTCTGATTAGCAGGCCCACAGCCTCAGTAAGTCGAAAACCAGTGAAGCAAAAAGCAAAAATTTGGGGTGACCATAGGATAGCAGACCCTACTCTCCTACACAGTCTATCTTATTTTTTACCTTATTCATCTTCACCTCAATCAACACATCATTCACACGTACACACACCTACTTGCTGCCTTTCTTGGCTATGGTTAACAAGTATTCTTTTATTTCATATTCCTATTCAAAGTGCAGGCCCTTTATCGAGCCTTTTTGTTGTAAATGCTACCCCGGCCGAAGGCAGTAAGAAATTTGCACACTTGCTGCCTTTCTTGTCTGGGGTTATCAATTATTTTTGAATTTCATTTTCTGATTCAAAGTCAAGGCCCTTTATCGAGCCTTTTTGTTGTAGCTACTACACCAGCCGAAGGCAGTGGGAAATTGGCGCACTTGCTGCCTTTCTTGGCTGGGGTTATCAATTATTATTCAATTTCTTATTCTGATTCAAAGTCAAGGCCCTTTATCCAGCCTTTTTGTTGTAGCTACTACCCTGGCCGAAGGCAGCTGGATATTTGTGCACTTGCTGCCTTTCTTAGCTGGGGTTATCAATTCTTGTTCAATTTCATATTCTGATTCAAAGTCAAGGCATTTTATCAAGCCTTTTTGATGTAACCACTTCCCCAGCTGAAGGCAGTGGGTAATTTGCTTACTTGCAGACTTTCCTATTTTTTACCTTATTCATCTTCACCTCAATCAAAAAAACATCTACAAGTACACACACCAACTTACTGCCTTTCTTGGCTATGGCTATCAACTATTCATCTATTTCATATTCGTATTTAAAGAGCAGGCCCTTAATCGAGACTTTTTGTTGTAACAACTACCCCAGCCGAAGGCAGTAAGAAATTTGCACATTTGCTGCCTTTCTTGGCTGGGGTTTTCAATTATTCTTGAATATCATATTCTGATTCAAAGTTAAGGCCCTTTAACGAGGCTTTTTGTTGTAGCTACCTCCCCAGCCAAAGGCAGTGGGAAATTTACACACTTGCTTCCTTTCTTGGCTGGGGTTATTATTATTATTATTATTATTAGGGAGATTTATAAAGCGCCAGGTTTACGCCCACAGGCGTGTCCCCGCGCTATGATAAGTGGGGTGAGCAGTCCAAGCAGCCATCACAACCACCTACCGTCTAAACAAGTAAATCTTAAGTTTCCTTCTAAACACGGATTCTGAGGACTCCAAACGTAACTCTGACGGAAGGTCATTCCACTGTTTCGCTACCAAATATCTGAAGGACCTTCCCCCCATACGCACCTTCTTAATTTTGGGAATTTTCAGGAGACCTGTGCAGGAGGAGCGCAGAGTTCTTGTGGGCTCATACCTGGTGACCAGACTCTGCAACGGGGCAGGGGCTTTGCCACCCAGAATGCGATGACACGTAGCAAGAGCTTTGAATTCCACCCTGCTCCTAACAGGAAGCCAGTGCAAGGCCTGGAGTGCTGCCTTTGAGGATGATCTTCTAGGAAGCCCCAGGATAAGGCGAGCAGCAGCATTTTGCAGCACATGGAGGCGATTGAGAACCTTTCCCGTGGCCCCCAGATACAGCAAATTGTCGTAGTCCAGGCATGAGGTAACTAAGGCATGCACCAGCGTTTGACGAGCAGTAATGGGCAGAAGATCCAAGACCTTCCTCAGAGTTCTTAAAACTCCGAAACATGCCCCCCCCCACTCTGCCGTTCTGGGGGCCAAGGGCAAGATCAACATCCAACCACACCCCAAGATTCTTTACTTCCTGGCAGGGAACAGGTGTCTCTCCTAGGCAGGGTGGCCACCAAGTCGACGACCATACAGATGGGCATCCCCCCACCACGACCACCTCAGTCTTACTGTCATTAAGTTTCAGGCAGTTGGCGGACATCCAGGTTGCCAGTTCTTATCAATTATTCTTCAAGTAATTTGAATTTAAGGTGCAGGCTCTTTGTTGAGCCTTCTTGGTAACTACTACCCGTGAATGTCAGTGGGTAATTTGTACACTTGCCTCCTTTCTTGCAACCTTTCTACCGCACAGTGTGTCTACTTAGTGCACTTGCATTGCTTGCTCAGATGTGCTAGCATTTCTCAGGCTCCCACTACCGAATCCGACGCACAGTCTGTGTAATGAGCTGGGTATCCAAAGATCCACTTATCTTACAAAGCAGTAGGTACTTTGCGCATCTGCAGCCTTTCTTATTTTTCACCTTTTTTATTTCCACTCAAACAACACATTATCCACACATACACACACCTACTTGCTGCCTTTTTCGACTGGGATTATCAATTATTCTTCAATTTCATATTCTGATTTAAACTCAAGGCCCTTTATCAAGCCTTTTTGTTATAGCTCATACCCTGGCCGAAGGCAGCGGGAAATTTGCGCACTTGCTGCCTTTCTTGGCTGGGGTTATCAATTATTGTTCAATTTCATATTCTGATTCAAAGTCAAGGCCATTTATCAAGCCTTTTTGTTGTAACTACTTGCCCGGCTGAAGGCAGTGGGTAATTTGCACACTTGCAGACTTTCTTATTTTTTACCTTATTCATCTTCACCTCAATCAACACATCATTTACACGTACACACCTACTTGGTCCTTTCTTGGCTATGATTATCAACAATTCTTCTATATTATATTCCTATTCAAAGTGCAGGCCCTTTATCGAGCCTTTTTGTTGTAACAACTAGCCCGGCCGAAGGCAGTGGGAAATTTGTGCACTTGCTGCCTTTCTTGGCTGAGGTTATCAATTATTGTTCAATTTCATATTCTGATTCAAAGTCAAGGCCCTTTAACGAGCCTTTTTTTTGTAGCTACTACCTCGGTCAAAGACAGTGGGAAATTTGCACACTTGCTGCCATTCTTGGCTGGGGTTATCAAATATTCTTCAAGTAATTCAAATTCAAAGTCCAGGCCCTTTATTGTGCCTTCTTGGTAACTACTACCTGACAATGGCAGTGGGTAATTTGCACACTTGCTTCCTTTCTACCGCACAATGTGTATACTTTGTGCACTTGCTTAACTCCTTAGATGTGGTACCCGTTTCTCAGACTCCCACTGCGGAATCCGACTCGCAGTCTGTAATGGACTAGAAAACCAAACACCCATTTCCTTTACAAGGCAGTCGGTTGTTTGCACGTCTGCTGACTTTCTTATTTTTCGCCTTATTCTGCATCCACTACCTGAAACACACCTGCCTGCTGCCTTTGCCAAATATTATTCTAATTCAAAGTAGAGACCCTTAAAAGGGCCCGGTGTTGTAATTTTTCAGCCCTACCGCCCAGAGTGGGAACTTAGTGCACTTGCATTGCTTGCTTAGATGTGGTAGCCGTTTCTCAGGCTCCCACTGCGGAATCGAATGCACAGTCTGTATAATGAGCTTGGATATCCAAAGATCTACTTCCCTTACAAGGCAGTGGGGACTTTGTGCATCTGCAGCCTTTCTTATTTTACACCTTTTTTATCTTCCACTCAAACAACACATCATCCACACATACACACACCTACTTGCTGTCTTTTTCGACTGGGATTATCAATTATTCTTCAATTTCATATTCTGATTCAAACTCAAGGCCCTTTAACAAGCCTTTTTTTTGTAGCTACTACCCGGACGAAGGCAGTGGGAAATTTGCGCACTTGCTGCCTTTCTTGGCTGGGGTTATCAATTATTGTTCCATTTCATATTCTGATTCAGAGTCAAGGCCGTTTATCGAGCCTTTTTGTTGTAACTACTTCCGCAGTTGAAGGCAGTGGGTAATTTGCACACTTGCAGCCTTTCTTATTTTTGACCTTATTCATCTTCACCTCAATCAACACATCTTCTACACGTACACACACCTACTTACTGCCTTTCTTGGCTATGGTTATCAACTATTCAGTTATTTCATATTCATATTCAAAGAGCAGGCCCTTAATCGAGCCTTTTTGTTGTAACAACTACCCCAGCCGAAGGCAGTAAGACATTTGAACACTTGCTGCCTTTCTTGAAAGGGGTAATCAATTATTCTTGAATTTAATATTCTGATTTAAAGTCAAGGCCCTTTATCGCGCCTTTTTGTTGTAGCTACTACGTCAGCCGAAGGCAGTGAGAAATTTGCTCACTTGCTGCCTTTCTTGGCTGGGGTTATCAATTATTATTCAATTTCTTATTCTGATTCAAAGTCAAGGCCCTTTATCCAGCCTTTTTGTTGTAATTTCTTCCCCGGCTTAAGGCAGTGGGTAATTTGCACACTTGCAGCCTTTCTTATTTTTTACCTTATTCATCTTCACCTCAATCAACACATCATTCACACGTACACACACCTACTTGCTGCCTTTCTTGGCTATGGTTATCAACTATTCTTCTATTTCGTATTCCTATTGAAAGTACAGGCCCTTTATCGAGCCTTTTTGTTGTAGCTACTCCCCTGGCCAAAGGCAGTGGGAAACTTGCAAACTTTCTGCCTTTCTTGGCTGGGTTTATCAATTATTCTTCAATTAATTCAAATTCAAATTGCAGGCCCTTTATTGAGTCTTCTTGGTAACTACTACCCGTGAATGGCAGTGGGTAATTTGCACACTTGCGTCCTTTCTTGCGTCCTTTCTACCGCACAGTGTGTGTACTTTGTGCACTTGCTTAACTCCTTAGATGTGGTACCAGTTTCTCAGGCTCCCACTGCGGAATCCGACTCGCAGTCTGTAATGGACTGGAAAACCAAAGACCCATTTACTTTACAAGGCAGTGGGTAATTTGCGCGTCTGCTGCCTTTCCTAATTTTCACCTTATTCTGCCTCCACTAGCTGGAACACAAATTCCTGCGGACTTTCTTCGCTGCCTTTGCCAAGCATTATTCTAATTCAAAGTAGAGACCCTGCAAAGGGCCCGGTGTTGTAATTTTTCAGCCCTACCGCCCAGAGTGGGAACTTAGTGCACTTGCATTGCTTGCTTAGATGTGGTAGCCATTTCTCTGGCTCCCACTGCGGAATCTAACGCACAGTCTGTATAGTGAGCTGGATATCCAAAGATCCACTTCCCTTAAAAGGCAGTGGGTACTTTGCGCATCTGCAGCCTTTCTTATTTTTCACCTTTTTTTATCTTCCACTCAAAGAACACATTATCCACACATACACACACCTACTTGCTGCCTTTTTCGACTGGGATTATCAATTATTCTTCAATTTCATATTCTGGTTCAAACTCAAGGCCCTTTATCGAGCCTTTATGTTGTAGCTACTACCCTGGCCGAAGGCAGCGGGATATTTGTGCACTTGCTGCCTTTCTTAGCTGGGGTTCTCAATTCTTGTTCAATTTCATATTCTGATTCAAAGTCAAGGCCTTTTATCAAGCCTTTTTGTTGTAACTACTTCCCCAGCTGAAGGCAGTGGGTAGTTTGCACACTTGCAGACTTTCTTATTTTTTACCTTATTCATCTTCACCTGAATCAAAACATCATCTACACGTACACATACCGACTTACTGCCTTTCTTGGCTATGGTTATCAACTATTCATCTATTTCATATTTGTATTCAAAGAGCAGACCCCTAATCGAGCGTTTTTGTTGTAACAACTACCCCAGCCGAAGGCAGTAAGAAATTTGCACACTTGCTGCCTTTATTGGCTGGGGTTTTCAATTATTCTTGAATTTCATATTCTGATTCAAAGTGAAGGCCCTTTAACGAGTCTTTTTGTTGTAGCTACCTCCCCGACCAAAGGCAGTGGGAAATTTACACACTTGCTTCCTTTCTTGGCTGGGGTTATCAATTATTCTTCAAGTAATTTGAATTTAAAGTGCAGGCTCTTTATTGAGCCTTCTTGGTAACTACTACCCGTGAATGTCAGTGGGTAATTTGTACACTTGAGTCCTTTCTTGCAACCTTTCTACACCACAGTGTGTCTACTTAGTGCACTTGCATTGTTTGCTTAGATGTGCTAGCATTTCTCAGGCTCCCACTACCGAATCCGACGCACAGTCTTTGTAATGAGCTGGGTATCCAAAAATCCACTTCCCTTACAAGGCAGTAGGTACTTTGCGCATCTGCAGCCTTTCTTATTTTTCACCTTTTTTATCTTCCACTCAAACAACACATTATCCACACATACACACACCTACTTGCTGCCTTTTTCAACTGGGATTATCAATTATTCTTCAATTTCATGTTCTGATTCAAACTCAAGGCCCTTTATCGAGCCTTTTTGTTGTAGCTCATACCCTGGCCAAAGGCAGAGGGAAATTTGCGCACTTGCTGCCTTTCTTGGCTGGGGTTATCAATTATTGTTCAATTTCATATTCTGATTCAAAGTCAAGGCCCTTTATCAAGCCTTTTTGTTGTAACTACTTCCCCGGCTGAAGGCAGTGGGTAATTTGCACACTTGCAGACTTTCTAATTTTTTACCTTATTCATCTTCACCTCAATCAACACATCATTTACACGTACACACCTACTTGCTCCTTTCTTGGCTATGATTATCAACTATTCTTCTATATTATATTCCTATTCAAAGTGCAGGCCCTTTATCGAGCCTTTTTGTTGTAACAACTACCCCGGCCGAAGGCAGTGGGAAATTTACGCACTTGCTGCCTTTCTTGGCTGAGGTTATCAATTATTGTTCAATTTCATATTCTGATTCAAAGTCAAGGCCCTTTAACAAGCCTTTTTGTTGTAGCTACTACCTCGGTCAAAGACAGTGTTAAATTTGCACACTTGCTGCCTTTCTTGGCTGGGGTTATCAAATATTCTTCAAGTAATTCAAATTCCAAGTCCAGGCCCTTTATTGTGCCTTCTTGGTAACTACTACCTGACAATGGCAGTGGGTAATTTGCACACTTGCGTCCTTTATACCGCACAATGTGTATACTTTGTGCACTTGCTTTACTCCTTAGATGTGGTACCCGTTTCTCAGACTCCCACTGCGGAATCCGACTCGCAGTCTGTAATGGACTAGAAAACCAAACACCCATTTCCTTTACAAGGCAGTCGGTTGTTTGCACGTCTGCTGACTTTCTTCGCCTTATTCTGCATCCACTACCTGAAACACACCTGCCTGCTGCCTTTGCCAATTATTATTCTAATTCAAAGTAGAGACCCTTAAAAGGGCCTGGTGTTGTAATTTTTCAGCCCTACCGCCCAGATGGGGAACTTAGAGCACTTGCATTGCTTGCTTAGATGTGGTAGCCGTTTCTCAGGCTCCCACTGCGGAATCGAACGCACAGTCTGTATAATGAGCTTGGATATCCAAAGATCTATTTCCCTTACAAGGCAGTGGGTACTTTGTGCATCTGCAGCCTTTCTTATTTTTCACCTTTTTTATCTTCCACTCAAACAACACATCATCCACACATACGCACACCTACTTGCTGTCTTTTTCGACTGGGATTATCAATTATTCTTCAATTTCATATTCTGATTCAAACTCAAGGCCCTTTAACAAGCCTTTTTTTTGTAGCTACTACCGGACGAAGGCAGTGGGAAATTTGCGCACTTGCTGCCTTTCTTGGCTGGGGTTATCAATTATTACTCAATTTCTTATTCTGATTCAAAGTCAAGGCCCTTTATCCAGCCTTTTTGTTGTAATTTCTTCCCCGGCTTAAGGCAGTGGGTAATTTGCACACTTGCAGCCTTTCTTAATTTTTACCTTATTCATCTTCACCTCAATCAACACATCATTCACACGTACACACACCTACTTGCTGCCTTTCTTGGCTATGGTTATCAACTATTCTTCTATTTCGTATTCCTATTCAAAGTACAGGCCCTTTATCGAGCCTTTTTGTTGTAGCTACTACCCTGGCCAAAGGCAGTGGGAAACTTGCAAACTTGCTGCCTTTCTTGGCTGTGTTTATCAATTATTCTTCAAGTAATTCAAATTCAAATTGCAGGCCCTTTATTGAGTCTTCTTGGTAACTACTACCCGTGAATGGCAGTGGGTAATTTGCACACTTGCGTCCTTTCTTGCGTCCTTTCTACCGCACAGTGTGTGTACTTTGTGCACTTGCTTAACTCCTTAAATGTGGTACCAGTTTCTCAGGCTCCCACTGCGGAATCCGACTCGCAGTCTGTAATGGACTGGAAAACCAAAGACCCATTCAATCAATCAATCATCGTATTTATATAGCGCACTACTTACCCAGAGGGTCTCAAGGCGCTGGGGGGGGGGGAATCCGCTACTGCTCGAACAACCAGGTCTTGAGTTGCTTCCTGAAGGTGAGGTGGTCCTGGGTCCGGCAGAGGTGGGTGGGGAGGGAGTTCCATGTCTTGGCGGCGAGGTAGGAGAAGGACCGTCCCCCTGTGGTGGCTCTGCGGATGCGGGGGACGGCGGCGAGGGTGTGGCTGGTCGAACGAAGCTGGCGTTTGGGAGCGTAGAAGTTGAGGGGGCTGTTGAGGTATCCTGGGCCTTGGCTGTGTAGGGCTTTGTGTGCGTGGGTGAGGAGACGGAAGGTGATTCTCTTGTTGACCGGGAGCCAATGCAGATCTCTCAGGTGTCCGGAGATGTGGCTGCAACGGGGGATGTCCAGGATGAGTCCTGCTGAGGCGTTCTGGATCCGCTGGAGTCTCTTCTGGAGTTTGGCGGTGGTTCCGGCGTAGAGGGTGTTGCCGTAGTCCAGACGGCTGGTGACGAGGGCCTGGGTGACCGTCTTCCTGGTCTCGGTGGGGATCCACCGGAAGATCTTACGTAGCATGCGCAGGATATTGAAGCACGATGAGGAGACGGCGTTGACTTGTCTGGTCATGGAGAGGGAGGAGTCCAGGATGAAGCCCATGTTGCGTGCGTGGTCTGTTGGTTTGGGTGCGCTGCCTAGGGCGGGGGGCCACCAGGAGTCGTCCCAGGCAGAGGATGAAGATCCCAGGATGAGGACTTCCGTCTTGTCCGAGTTCAGTTTCAGGCGGCTGTTATTCATCCATTCGGCTACCTCTTTCATCCCTTCGTGAAGGTTGGCTCTGGCGGTGGTGGGGTCGTTGGTGAGGGAGAGGATCAGCTGGGTGTCGTCGGCGTAGGAGATGATGTTGAGGTTGTGCTGGCGTGCAATGTCTGCGAGGGGGCTCATGTAGATGTTGAAGAGGGTTGGACTGAGCGAGGAGCCTTGAGGGACGCCGCAGATGACTTCGGTGGCTTCAGATCGGAACGGGGGGAGGCGGACTCTCTGTGTTCTTCCGGCGAGGAAGGAGATGATCCACTCCAGTGCCTTCTCCTGGACTCCGATGTTGCTGAGGCATTGTACTAGGGTACGATGGCAAACAGTGTCGAAGGCCGCGGAGAGGTCGAGGAGGATGAGGGCCGCTGTTTCTCCGTTGTCGAGCAGCGCTCGGATGTCATCGGTGACTGCGATCAGGGCGGTCTCGGTGCTGTGGTTGGCCCGGAAGCCAGACTGCGAGGGGTCGAGGGATCCGTTCGTCTCGAGGAAGGCGGCCAGCTGCTTGTTGACGGTCTTCTCGATGACTTTTGTAGGAAACGGGGGCAGCGAGATGGGGCGGTAGTTCTTGAGGTCGGTGGGGTCAGGCGATGGCTTCTTGAGTAGAGCGCTGAGTTTGGCGTGCTTCCAGCTCTCTGGGAAGGTAGCGTTGTCGAAGGAGGTGTTGATGATGTCCCGCAGGTGGGGTGCGATGATAGCGTCGGCCTTGTTATAGACGTGGTGAGGGCAGGGGTCGGTCGGAGATCCGGAGTGGATGGACTTCATCGTGCGGATGGTGTCTTCGGTGCTGATCGGGGTCCAGGCGCAGAGGGTGGTGGTGGGGGGCGGTGGTTCGGTCGTGGTGCTCATCGGTTGAGTGCTGAAGCTGTTGTGTATGTCCGCGATCTTGTTGTGAAAGTAGGAGGCGAGGGATTTACTTTACAAGGCATTGGGTCATTTGCGCGTCTGCTGCCTTTCCTAATTTTCACCTTATTCTGCCTCCACTAGCTGAAACACAAATTCCTGTTGACTTTCTTCGCTGCCTTTGCCAAGCATTATTCTAATTCAAAGTAGAGACCCTGAAAAGGGCCCGGTGTTGTAATTTTTCAGCCCTACCGCCCAGAGTGGGAACTTAGTGCACTTGCATTGCTTGCTTAGATATGGTAGCCGTTTCTCAGGCTCCCACTGCGGAATCCAACGCACAGTCTGTATAGTGAGCTGGATATCCAAAGATCCACTTCCCTTAAAAGGCAGTGGGTACTTTGCGCATCTGCAGCCTTTCTTATTTTTCCCCTTTTTTATCTTCCACTCAAAGAACACATTATCCACACATACACACACCTACTTGCTGCCTTTTTCGACTGGGATTATCAATTATTCTTCAATTTCATATTCTGATTCAAACTCAAGGCCCTTTATCGAGCCTTTTTGTTGTAGCTACTACCCAGGCCGAAGGCAGCGGGATATTTGTGCACTTGCTGCCTTTCTTAATTGGGGTTATCAATTCTTGTTCAATTTCATATTCTGATTCAAAGTCAAGGCCTTTTATCAAGCCTTTTTGTTGTAACTACTTCCCCAGCTGAAGGCAGTGGGTAATTTGCACACTTGCAGACTTTCTTATTTTTTACCTTATTCATCTTCACCTCAATCAAAACATCATCTACAAGTACACACACCGACTTACTGCCTTTCTTGGTTATCGTTATCAACTATTCATCTATTTCATATTCGTATTTAAAGAGCAGGCCCTTAATCGAGTCTTTTTGTTGTAACAACTACCCCAGCCGAAGGCAGTAAGAAATTTGCACATTTCCTGCCTTTCTTGGCTGGGGTTTTCAATTATTCTTGAATTTCATATTCTGATTCAAAGTGAAGGCCCTCTAACGAGGCTTTTTGTTGTAGCTACCTCCCCGGTCAAAGGCAGTGGGAAATTTACACACTTGCTTCCTTTCTTGGCTGGGGTTATTGTTATTATTATTATTATTATTATTAGGGAGATTTATAAAGCGCCTGGTTTACGCCCACAGGCGTGTCCCCGCGCTATGATAAGTGGGTGAGCAGTCCAAGCAGCCATCACAACCGTCTACCGTCTAAACAAGTAAGTCTTAAGTTTCCTTCTAAACACGGATTCTGAGGACTCCAAACGTAACTCTGACGGAAGGTCATTCCACTGTTTCGCTACCAAATATCTGAAGGACCTTCCCCCCATACGCACCTTCTTAATTTTTGGAATTTTCAGGAGACCTGTGCAGGAGGAGCGCAGAGTTCTTGTGGGCTCATACCTGGTGACCAGACTCTGCAACGGGGCAGGGGCTTTGCCACCCAGAATGTGATGACACGTAGCAAGAGCTTTGAATTCCACCCTGCTCCTAACAGATAGCCAGTGCAAGGCCTGGAGTACTGCCTTTGAGGATGATCTTCTAGGAAGCCCCAGGATAAGGCGAGCGGCAGCATTTTGTAGCACCTGGAGGCGATTGAGAACCTTTCCAGTGGCCCCCAGATACAGCAATATGCCGTAGTCCAGGCGTGAGGTAACTAAGGCATGCACCAGCGTTCGACGAGCAGTAATGGGCTGAAGATCCAAGACCTTCCTCAGAGTTCTTAAAACTCCGAAACATGCCCCCACCACTCTGCCGGTCTGGGGGCCAAGGGCAAGATCAACATCCAACCACACCCCAAGATTTCTTACTTCCTGGCAGGGAACAGGTATCTCTCCTAGGCAGGGTGGCCACCAAGCCGACAACCATACAGATGGGCATCCCCCACCACGAGCACCTCGGTCTTACTGCCATTAAGTTTCAGGCAGTGGGCGGACATCCAGGTTGCCAGTTCTTATCAATTATTCTTCAAGTAATTTGAATTTAAAGTGCAGGCTCTTTATTGAGCCTTCTTGGTAACTACTACCTGTGAATGTCAGTGGGTAATTTGTACACTTGCGTCCTTTCTTGCAACCTTTCTACCGCACAGTGTGTCTACTTAGTGCACTTGCATTGCTTGCTTAGATGTGCTAGCATTTCTCAGGCTCCCACTACCGAATCCGACGCACAGCCTATGTAATGAGCTGGGTATCCAAAGATCCACTTCCCTTACAAAGCAGTAGGTACTTTGCGCATCTGCAGCCTTTCTTATTATTCACCTTTTTTATCTTCCACTCAAACAACACATTATCCACACATACACACACCTACTTGCTGCCTTTTTCGACTGGGATTATCAATTAATCTTCAATTTCATATTCTGATTCAAACTCAAGGCCCTTTATCATTCTTTGTTATAGCTCATACCCTGGCCGAAGGCAGCAGGAAATTTGCGCACTTGCTGCCTTTCTTGGCTGGGTTTATCAATTATTGTTCAATTTCATATTCTGATTCAAAGTCAAGGCCCTTTATCAAGCCTTTTTGTTGTAACTACTTCCCCGGCTGAAGGCAGTGGGTAATTTGCACACTTGCAGACTTTCTTATTTTTTACCTTATTCATCTTCACCTCAATCAACACATCATTTACACGTACACACCTACTTGGTCCTTTCTTGGCTATGGTTATCAACCATTCTTCTATATTATATTCCTATTCAAAGTGCAGACCCTTTATCGAGCCTTTTTGTTGTAACAACTAGCCCGGCCGAAGACAGTGGGAAATTTGCGCACTTGCTGCCTTTCTTGGCTGAGGTTATCAATTATTGTTCAATTTCATATTCTGATTCAAAGTCAAGGCCCTTTAACAAGCCTTTTTGTTGTAGCTACTACCTCGGTCTAAGACAGTGGGAAATTTGCACACTTGCTGCCTTTCTTGGCTGGGGTTATCAAATATTCTTCAAGTAATTCAAATTCAAAGTCCAGGCCCTTTATTGTGCCTTCTTGGTAACTACTACCTGACAATGGCAGTGGATAATTTGCACACTTGCGTCCTTTATACCGCACAATGTGTATACTTTGTGCACTTGCTTAACTCCTTAGATGTGGTACCCGTTTCTCAGACTACCACTGCGGAATCCGACTCGCAGTCTGTAATGGACTAGAAAACCAAACACCCATTTCCTTTACAAGGCAGTCGGTTGTTTGCCCGTCTGCTGACTTTTTTATTTTTCGCCTTATTCTGCATCCACTACCTGAAACACACCTGCCTGCTGCCTTTGCTAATTATTATTCTAATTCAAAGTAGAGACCCTTAAAAGGGCCTGGTGTTGTAATTTTTCAGCCCTACCGCCCAGAGTGGGAACTTAGTGCACTTGCATTGCTTGCTTAGATGAGGTAGCCGTTTCTCAGGCTCCCACTGCGGAATCGAACGCACAGTCTGTATAATGAGCTTGGATATCCAAAGATCTACTTCCCTTACAAGGCAGTGGGTACTTTGTGCATCTGCAGCCTTTCTTATTTTTCGCCTTTTTTATCTTCCACTCAAACAACACATCATCCACACATACGCACACCTACTTGCTGTCTTTTTCGACTGGGATTATCAATTATTTTTCAATGTCATATTCTGATTCAAACTCAAGGCCCTTTAACAAGCCTTTTTTTTGTAGCTATTACCCGGACGAAGGCAGTGGGAAATTTGCGCACTTGCTGCCTTTCTTGGCTGGGGTTATCAATTATTATTCAATTTCTTATTCTGATTCAAAGTCAAGGCCCTTTATCCAGCCTTTTTGTTGTAATTTCTTCCCCGGCTTAAGGCAGTGGGTAATTTGCACACTTGCAGCCTTTCTTAATTTTTACCTTATTCATCTTCACCTCAATCAACACATCATTCACACGTACACACACCTACTTGCTGCCTTTCTTGACTATGGTTATCAACTATTCTTCTATTTCGTATTCCTATTCAAAGTACAGGCCCTTTATCGAGCCTTTTTGTTGTAGTTTCTACCCTGGCCAAAGGCAGTGGGAAACTTGCAAACTTGCTGCCTTTCTTGGCTGGGTTTATCAATTATTCTTCAAGTAATTCAAATTCAAATTGCAGGCCCTTTATTGAGTCTTCTTTTTAACTACTACCAGTGAATGGCAGTGGGTAATTTGCACACTTGCGTCCTTTCTTGCGTCCTTTCTACCGCACAGTGTGTGTACTTTGTGCACTTGCTTAACTCCTTAGATGTAGTACCAGTTTCTCAGGCTCCCACTGCGGAATCCGACTCGCAGTCTGTAATGGACTAGAAAACCAAAGACCCATTTACTTTACAAGGCAGTGGGTCATTTGCGCGTCTGCTGCCTTTCCCAATTTTCACCTTATTCTGCCTCCACTAGCTGAAAAAACAAATTCCTGCGGACTTTCTTCGCTGCCTTGCCAAGCATTATTCCAATTCAAATTAGAGACCCTGAAAAGGGCCCGGTGTTGTAATTTTTCAGCCCTACTGCCCAGAGTGGGAACTTAGTGCACTTGCATTGCTTGCTTAGATATGCTAGCCGTTTCTCAGGCTCCCACTGCGGAATCCAACGCACTGTCTGTAGAGTGAGCTGGATATCCAAAGATCCACTTCCCTTAAAAGGCAGTGGGTACTTTGCGCATCTGCAGCCTTTCTTATATTTCACCTTTTTTATCTTCCACTCAAAAAACACATTATCCACACATACACACACCTACTTGCTGCCTTTTTCGACTGGGATTATCAATTATTCTTCAATTTCATATTCTGATTCAAACTCAAGGCCTTTTATCGAGCCTTTTTGTTGTAGCTACTACCCTGGCCGAAGGCAGCGGGATATTTGTGCACTTGCTGCCTTTCTTAGCTGGGGTTATCAATTCTTGTTCAATTTCATATTCTGATTCGAAGTCAAGGCCTTTTATCAAGCCTTTTTGTTGTAACTACTTCCCCAGCTGAAGGCAGTGGGTAATTTGCACACTTGCAGACTTTCTTATTTTTTTCCTTATTCATCTTCACCTCAATCAAAACATCATCTACACGTACACACACCGTCTTACTGCCTTTCTTGGCTATGGTTATCAACTATTCATCTATTTCATATTTGTATTTAAAGAGCAGGCCCTTAATCGAGCGTTTTTGTTGTAACAACTACCCCAGCCGAAGGCGGTAAGAAATTTGCACACTTGCTGCCTTTCTTGGCTGCGGTTTTCAATTATTCTTGAATTTCATATTCTGATTCAAAGTGAAGGCCCTTTAACGAGGCTTTTTGTTGTAGCTACCTCCCCGGCCAAAGGCAGTGGGAAATTTACACACTTACTTCCTTTCTTGGCTGGGGTTATCAATTATTCTTCAAGTCATTTGAATTTTAAGTGCAGGCTCTTTATTGAGCCTTCTTGGTAACTACTAACCGTGAATGTCAGTGGGTAATTTGTACACTTGCATCCTTTCTTGCAACCTTTCTACCGCACAGTGTGTCTACTTAGTGCACTTGATTGCTTGCTTAGATGTGCTAGCATTTCTCAGGCTCCCACTACCGAATCCGACGCACAGTCTGTGTAATGAGCTGGGTATCCAAAGATCCACTTCCCTTACAAGGCAGTAGGTACTTTGTGCATCTGCAGCTTTTCTTATTTTTCACCTTTTTTATCTTCCACTCAAACAACACATTATCCACATTATTCTTCAATTTCATAGTCTGATTCAAACTCAAGGTCTTTTATCGAGCCTTTTTGTTGTAGCTACTACCCTGGACGAAGGCAGTGGGATATTTGCACACTTGCTGCCTTTCTTAGCTGGGGTTATCAATTCTTGTTCAATTTAATATTCTGATTCAAAGTCAATGCCCTTTATCAAGCCTTTTTGTTGTAACTACTTCCCCAGCTGAAGGAAGTGGGTAATTTGCACACTTGCAGACTTTCTTATTTTTTACCTTATTCATCTTCACCTCAATCAAACATCTTCTACACGTACACACACCTACTTACTGTCTTTCTTGGCTATGGTTATCAACTATTCAGTTATTTCATATTTATATTCAAAGAGCAGGCCCTTAATCGAGCCTTTTTGTTGTAACTACTTCCCCAGCTGAAGGCAATGGGTAATTTGCACACTTGCAGTCTATCTTATTTTTTACCTTATTCATCTTCACCTCAATCAACACATCATTCACACGTACACACACCTACTTGCTGCCTTTCTTGGCTATGGTTATCAACTATTCTTCTATTTCATATTCCTATTCAAAGTGCAGGCCCTTTATTGAGCCTTTTTGTTGTAAAAACTACCCGGCCGAAGGCAGTAAGAAATTTGCACACTTGCTGTCTTTCTTGACTAGGGTTATCAATTATTCTTGAATTTCATTTTCTGATTCAAAGTCAAGTCCCTTTATCGATCCTTTTTGTTGTAGCTACTACGCCAGCCGAAGGCAGTGGGAAATTTGCGCACTTGCTGCCTTTCTTGGCTGGGGTTATCAATTATTATTCAATTTCTTATTTTGATTCAAACTTTAGACACAGACCCTAGAGGTGTGTACCAGTGTGGGAACACCGGCGTTGCAATGTTACCTCACCCACAGGAAGCGGGTGCATAGGGTCGAAGTGGCGTCGGGTTTTGACACGCAGGCTCTTGGTGCTTGGAGATGAAGATGCTGCAGGCGATGTGAAGGAGAAGTGTCCGGTGCGATCCAAGGGTGGATCAGAGTAGAAAAGTACCTGAAAACAGAGGGGACAGAGTCTGGGTCACTCAGCAGTGACCAGGGTGGAACCAGGACGGAACCAGGCAATGTCGGGCGCAATCAGATGGTTGTCGAGGAGCTTCTCTCTGCTGTCACGTGGGCTCTGGGGCATCTACGATGTCCAGGTGCGGGGCACGATCTGTCCCACGCAGGCTCTCACCGTCGGCGCAGTCGGCTTCAAGATTGGAGCAAACAACACTTGGCAAGAGCAATCCACGCAGGACCGGAAGATTGCTTCTCACTCGGACCAGGAGGGTCAGAGCGGATGCTCCTTCTCAGAGGAGCTGGTGCACGTCTGGAGCAACCAGAATCGCAAGTCGGTTTTAGGTTTTCGTCAGCACAGGGGCCACAAGCCAGCTGGCAAGTGACCGGGCCAACGCGTCGAGCCAAAGCAAGCAGAAGGGCCCCACGCAGCACTCATCGAGTGTAGCGGGGTGAGCTTCGGTGCAAGAGTGGCTCAGGGTTGGGGCTTCTCAAACCCCAGTGTACAGCTTCGAGGGTCACTCGTGGGCTGCACGGTCAGCATCTCGTGGTCTTTTCAAGATGGCATGCCCCACACTTCCGGGCGCCTCCACGGGTCTCAGCTTTGCAGGGACTGTGGATCTGGCTGTAAGAAGGCAGGCAAGCTTGATCTTGTAGATTTCTATTGCTCGAGTTCTGGCAGGAACTGCAACAAAGCAGACGTCGAGGTGTTGGATGGTGCCTGTTTGCACAGGGCAGTCACTCCTTGACCACAAGGGAGATTCTTCAGTCTTCTACGTTGAGTAGGATTTCGAAGGGTCCAGAGCTTTGTTTCAAATGTTTCGTCAGGATAATCTGAGTGCGTTGGCACTGCTCCCATTCTTATACCAATCTAGGGGGCTGGATTACCTGCTAGGTCCCCTCCTATGGGTGGGACCCAGGAAGGGGGTGGATACACCTCTTTCCTTTGATCCAGGCCGCACTGGGACAGGGGCTGGTGTGCCCCAGAACCGGTTTGGCCGGATTATGCAAGGGGCAGCCTTGTGCTCCCCAGGCAGTGTCTGGTTTCTTTCAAACCTCCCTGCTACAATCCACTATCTCCTGTCTGGGGTGGTGTGACACCTCCCTGTGACAGGAAACCCTTTGTCCAGGCCTCCTCTGCTGAGTTTTGGTCGGCAGCAGGAGGTCAGACTTGTGTCTGTGGCAGAAGCATCCATTTTGTGGATCTGAGGCTCTTTTAAAAATCAACCGCGTTTCAGTAAAGTAACATGTCTTCTCCCTCTAGAGGGGTGGAATGCTATCGCCGTCGACAGAATTGGTGAGGGGGTAGTATTCCAAATCGTATGACACCTTACACGACATGTTTTGATAAAGCCAAACCAAAGTTACTATATAACCGCGAGGATTATAAGGCACTTAAGAGTATATGGTATGGCATTATCCCGGAACAGCTTAGGGAATTGGTCCTGACAGCTGCAGACAGGCTCAGCTCATGCTAGAGCACCATCTCACATAAAACCAAGCACTCTGCCTCCAGGATTGTTAACGATTCAGAAAAGGGGGTGGTGATGAACAGAGTGTCTGAATTAAGCAGACCACTCTTACCCAGTCCAAAGATCAGGGCTTGATCCATCACCGTTATTTATCTCACTGCACCATCCCAGCTCAGAACCTGGCTATATGCAAATCAGTCTGTCCCTGGCCCAGTGCATCATGGGAACAGGGCAGACTAAACTACCAAGCCAATTCTTCACCAGAAAGGAGACAAGCTACCGGGTACCGGTTTCTGGCATTTCAGCCGTCTTCGGCCCGGCTTGCTTGAATCCTGATGGTGCAGTGAGAAAGGGACTCATGTCTGAGTATACCCTGCCACACCTATAGTGGCCAAAAACGATTCAGAAAAGGGGTTGGTGATGAACAGAGTGTCTGAATTAAGCAGACCACTCTTACCCAGTCCAAAGATCAGGGCTTGATCCATCACCGTTATTTATCTCACTGCACCATCCCAGCTCAGAACCTGGCTATATGCAAATCAGTCTGTCCCTGGCCCAGTGCATCATGGGAACAGGGCAGACTAAACTACCAAGCCAATTCTTCACCAGAAAGGAGACAAGCTACCGGGGACCGGTTTCTGGCATTTCAGCCGTCTTCGGCCCGGCTTGCTTGAATCCTGATGGTGCAGTGAGAAAGGGACTCATGTCTGAGTATACCCTGCCACACCTATAGTGGCCAAAAACGATTCAGAAAAGGGGGTGGTGATGAACAGAGTGTCTGAATTAAGCAGACCACTCTTACCCAGTCCAAAGATCAGGGCTTGATCCATCACCGTTATTTATCTCACTGCACCATCCCAGCTCAGAACCTGGCTATATGCAAATCAGTCTGTCCCTGGCCCAGTGCATCATGGGAACAGGGCAGACTAAACTACCAAGCCAATTCTTCACCAGAAAGGAGACAAGCTACCGGGGACCCCGGAAGCTTGTTTCCTTCCCAGTATAAGAATTGGCTTGGTAGTTTGGTTTGCCCTGTTCCCATCATGCACTGGGACAGGAACAGACTAATTTGCATATAGCCAGGTTCTGAGCTGGGATGGTGCAGTGAGCTAATAACGGTGTTGGATCTATCCCTGATCTCTTGACTGGGTGAGAGTATTCTGCTTAATTCAGAAACTCTGTCCATCACCACCCCTTGTTGTTAAATATTTTGTCCACTATAAGCGTGGAAGGGTATACTCAGATGTGAGTCCCTTGCTCATTGCACCATCAGGATTCAAGCAAGCCGGGCCGAAGATGGCTGTAATGCCAGAAACCGGTCCCCGGAAGCTTTTTTCCTTCCCAGTATAAGAATTGGCTTGGTAGTTTGGTTTGCCCTGTTCCCATCATGCACTGGGACAGGAACAGACTAATTTGCATATAGCCAGGTTCTGAGCTGGGATGGTGCAGTGAGCTAAAAAACGGTGTTGGATCTAGCCCTGATCTCTTGACTGGGTGAGAGTATTCTGCTTAATTCAGAAACTCTGTCCATCACCACCCCTTGTTGTTAAATATTTTGTCCACTATAAGCGTGGAAGGGTATACTCAGATGTGAGTCCCTTGCTCATTGCACCATCAGGATTCAAGCAAGCCTGGCCGAAGATGGCTGTAATGCCAGAGACCGGTCCCCGGAAGCTTGTTTCCTTCCCAGTATAAGAATTGGCTTGGTAGTTTGGTTTGCCCTGTTCCCATCATGCACTGGGACAGGAACAGACTAATTTGCATATAGCCAGGTTCTGAGCTGGGATGGTGCAGTGAGCTAAAAAACGGTGTTGGATCTAGCCCTGATCTCTTGACTGGGTGAGAGTATTCTGCTTAATTCAGAAACTCTGTCCATCACCACCCCTTGTTGTTAAATATTTTGTCCACTATAAGCGTGGAAGGGTATACTCAGAAGTGAGTCCCTTGCTCATTGCACCATCAGGATTCAAGCAAGCCGGGCCGAAGACGGCTGTAATGCCAGAAACCGGTCCCCGGAAGCTTGTTTCCTTCCCAGTATAAGAATTGGCTTGGTACTTTGGTTTGCCCTGTTCCCATCATGCACTGGGACAGGAACAGACTAATTTGCATATAGCCAGGTTCTGAGCTGGGATGGTGCAGTGAGCTAAAAAACGGTGTTGGATCTAGCCCTGATCTCTTGACTGGGTGAGAGTATTCTGCTTAATTCAGAAACTCTGTCCATCACCACCCCTTGTTGTTAAATATCCAGGATTGTTAAGGCCTGCCGTAGGAGTGACTGATAGGTATATATGTGTCCAGTTAGGTTTAGATATAGGCATACTATATCTAAGCAAGGGGTGATTACACCACCTTGCCCCAGCTGAGTGATCAGCCAGTTGTGTCCATTTTAGATAGCCAGCCAGGGGTGGCAAAAGATATGCTGCAGCCCCTGGTAGGCCTTGGATGCACCTATGCCCTAGGCACCTATAGTGCTCTGTACAGGGGCTGATAAGGTGACCCAAGCCAATCTAGTTATGCACCTAGGGTGCATGGAATCCATTTTACAGAGAGAGCAGATAGCCTGGGGCCCTGATTAGCAGGGAACCAGGCCAACTAAGTCGAAAACCAGCTAAACATAAGGCAAAAAATCTGGGGTAACCATAGTCAGGTAGCCACCTTCCTACAACGCACACAAGAATAACCTGACTTGTTCTCTACATGAAAAGGAGAAGGAATTTTTAGATATGGTAGAAAAGAGAAGAGAAAGCTTCCAAAAGAAGGTCAAAGATAAAACTCAGAAAGTTCCTAAATGGGCAGAAAATATAGAAAGTACCTCAAATGATAGAGAGAATGCTGCCTTGTTGCTGGATTTCAAAAAGAAGGGGAAGTTTTGTCTTCATAGAGAAATGACTAGTTATTATAATAACATATTCATTGGTTCCAGTGAGTGCGAACATAATTACAAGGTAATTGGGGATAGAGGATTCAAAGATGGGTCAGAGCCCGTGTTTCCTGGAATTTATTTTATATGCGGAAACAAGGCTTACTTCAAATTACCGGACCATTGGTACGGAAGCTGTTACTTTGGTATTGTCTTTCCGAAGATATACCATGTGGGGAAAAACACTGGAAGCATTGAAAAGACTAACAAATTAGCTCGCACAAAGAGAGAGAGTGCTGGAGAAATAATGGGTGATATTTTTAGCGCATTGATACCTGCAGTGGGAGTGTCTCTGAATACACACAGAATTTGCAAATTGTCAACGGTAGTGGATCGGTTATCTACTGACACTGCTGGAGGTTTCCTGATGGTCAATACCGAGATGGTTGCGATCAGATCTATGGTTTTACAAAACAGGCTTGCTCTTGACACCTTATTAGCAAAAGAGGGCGGAGTCTGTAGAATGTTGAAAGCGCAACATTGTTGCACTTACATACCTGACAAAAGTGTAGGAATCTAAAGGTATGTGAGAAATATTACAAATTTGGAAAAAGAACTCAAACCACTGGAAGTTGACAGTGCCTGGAAGAGACTAACAGATGGCCTTTCCTCTGTAGGTCATTGGTTTACTAACCTAGGGAAAAGTTTGTTGAGTAAAATATTATTGCCAATCATGGGCATTAGTATAGTAGTGTTTCTTATATTCATTTGCTGTAAATGTCGCAAACATCAGAAAAAGTGCACTGTGAATAAGAGAGGAGTGAAGAGGAATGTGGATGAGTTAGAACTGGAGGAACTGAATAACAAAATTTATAAAAAAATGAAAAACTCTCACCCTAATAAAGAAACGAAAGAGAAAATGAATCGAATGATTGAGGAGATTGAGATGCAAGACATGTGACAAGTTGGCATCTGGTTCCATTTATAGTGATGATAGTAAATATCATCAAAGAGGGGATTGATAGAGCAAGTATTCGCATGTGACGCGCCTTGCTTGTATCAAGAACCTCGAATAACATTAATGAAACTAATTCAATAAGTTTTGTCTTTCTAATATTGCATTTTACACTACACGGGGGTATCCCAGTGACGCTTGCCTATGTGTCTAATCATAATAATGAAGCTTGCTAATAATATGGTTGCTGCTTTGCGGGAATCTAGTCTGCGCATGCGTTGGTCATACTCACGTGATGTGACGCACCCGCAGTTCTGGAGGGAATTTGTAGCTCATGCGCAGTATTGCTAAACATGGCCGCTTTGTTTCTCACATGCTCCATGCTTGCACTGCTGCTTTGGCAAAGCCGTTTTTTCTGCTTAACTCCTAATGCTATAGTTATTATAAAGTAAGGGATGTAGTATAGCCATTCACGGTATACAGTGTATTCATTTTTTCCTGTGTTCCTAAATTGTTTTGGCTTACTTTTCATGTACCATCCTCGGGGGGGGCCTGGGAAGCACCGCTACTCCATCTTGAAGTCCCAATAGAACCAGTCATGTGACGGGGGAAAAAGAAAGTCACGCAGCGGTGGAACCCAGCCAGCTGGCAGACAAAATCAAGATGCTCATGGGAACCTGCTCTCTGACCTAGCTGAAGAAGTCGAACAGTTACCTGCAATTGCAACAATTGTATTTGGTTGTGTGTACCCCATTGTCTGCTAAAACCTCCCTTGCCATGGGAACTGGAATGTAAGGGGTGGGTTCGAAAATTAATATTAAGTCTGAGAAAGTCAAAATTCTAGTAGGTACCATGACCTAACCTCCTCTCTTGCCCAATCAGAAATTAGGGAACCTTTCACTTGCAACATTTGTGGGTGGTACATTGTCCCGAAAACAGTATAATTTGCCTAGGTTTAGCTAGAGAAATTGTCCGACTTGTCCGAATAGCTGACCTGTCACTGACCCAATGAACTCTATAGGTGATTGATACAGTGAGCTGCGGAGCACTCTGCCCGTAATTTCCTCAGACTCAGTCGGAGTTTGGGAAACCTTAAGTTCTGGCGAAGCACTTTGCTAGGAGATTCGAGAACCCAATCGGGGTTATTGGCATCCGAAGCTGCAGGTGTTGGTCGTACCCTTTGGTGAGCCCAGTCCTGATCCTAATCCTGAGGTTATCCTGTCCTGACTGTCCATGAGCTGTACCTGCTCACCTACTGGCAGCCTAAGTCCTTGAGGGCCCTTTCCCGCCTTTCCCAACCGGCCCGTGGCCAGGGTTGGTCTTCATTCTGTCCTAGGTAAATATAAAGTTGCGTGGGTGTTTGTCTATCTAAGTTTCTTTTTCCCCTTCCCGAATAAAGCAAATTTACTTTTTTGTCTTTTACCCTGTTTCTCTCTACAAATAAGTTTCACATATAAAATGGTGTTTTAGCATGTTCCATTTTCTCCCTACCCTTAGTCGAGTTCAGAATCATATGCATATGTAGTTTGACCCATTCTTACCCTCCCTTTAGAGAATAATCACATCTGTATAAGTAAATAGCATAAGTTTCGTTTCTTATAGACTGTCAGCAGTAACTGAAAGTCCGCTTTGAATTAGTATGTTCCCTTTTCTACCCGCCTTTTAGTGAAGTTATGAAAGTCTGCTGATCTAAATTTAGCGTGTTCCTTATTTTTCCCTTCCCTTTATTTTTCGCATTTCTAAATGTTTCTTACTTTAATTCATTGTTATACTATTTTCTTAATCTTAGTGATAGATAGTTTGATTTGTGTTAACCTGCGGCTCATTGAAACTGAAGAAAACGATAACTAGATAAAGGTTTTTGAAACTTCCTGCGTTTGTGGTTATTATAAAGAGTATAACATAATTGAAATGGTATATGGTTTTTGTGTTGTCTACCTTCTCCACAGCTAGCTCCTCGACCCATTGTTGTCTTAGGTACCTGGACAAGGATTGGTAAGTCAGGTACACAGTAGTAAAAAGAAAGGAACGGAACTGCTGATAGTAGTGTGTGGGTTACCAGACTAAAGTAGAACAGAATTTTGGTTTATGGGCCCTAGCGTCCACATTTAGTAACAAAAGTTGGTCGGGTGACCTGCGCGCTCTATCACTACCATTCTGTGGCCAACTCAAAACTCCACTATTTTTCGTATATCGGACCCATGTCTCGTTAAAGGTAATGGGACCAATACCATTTTTCGAATAGAGCTCATAAGTCGGAGTTCCAACCGGAGGAATCGGACATGACTCCTCCAACTGGGAATCCCTTGTACAACCCAAACAACAAAATCTTTTTAACTTACTCAGCCAAGGCATCGTCACTTCTCTAGACTGATCACAAACAACAAAGGGTATAAATCAGTGACACAGTACAATCGTACTTACCCCTTGGCTTCAGTTATTGCAATGACTGAACAAAGACTAAGAATAAAAACAAAACAAAGGTCTGTGGGAGCGACCCACCAAATACTTAACTAAAAATATTTCTGCGCCAGCGAAGGTCCGTCTATCGTCTCGCTCTATCAAAACTTCAGAAGGATCCAAGGCAGGGCGACAGTCAGGGCAGCAGTCGTCAGTAGCCGTCGGAGAGGAGTTGCCACGCCGTCAAAGACACGGACTCTTCGTCTGGCGTAGAAGATGGTATTTATTAGCTGCAGCTAGTACAGTGGTCTTGGAAGTCGTCAATACAACGAGGTTCAAAAGAGACTGCCACTTAACTCCGTGGCGCACAGGTTTATATATCATACAACACAATGCAAAAATGCAATCACACACATGCATGAGCTATAGGCAAACGTTATAGACAATACTTTAAGTCCAAAACAACTCAAGTTCCCGAGTATGTTTGTCACTCGACCCCTTAAGTAAATCAAAAGTGAATCCACACAATTCAATTTACTAGCAGAGAAAAACACAGTTTACTAGCAAAGAAAACACAGCTGTGTGTCGTAGAAGGACAGTTGAGAAACAGGAGAATGCATGAGACGTGTAGCGTAGGACAGCAGATAAGATAACTTAAGGGAAACAATGGTGTGAAATGACATGTAGTCTGGACGGGGATTAATCAGCTCAGACAGGAATTAGTGTACTCGGACGGACCCTGACACTCGTTAGTAAACATAGGCGAGGAAGCCACCTGACACGCAAAGCAGAAACGAGAAAACATCGCGTTCGCCAAGCTGCCTGAGTGAGGGCAACACAAAATCTCAAAATGGAGGTTGAGTACGAACGAATTCGTAATTTACAAAACATCACTCTGCCCTAAATGGAAGGTTCCTAGCCAGTTCTATTTTGCCAGAGTTGCGGTCCCAGCACTACATGAAGATGTGCTGGAGGGGATTGGGCAGCTTTGCAGAAGAGTGCCGTTCACACTATACATCTGACAACAGACATGTGGACCAGTTGCCAAGCCGTTGATTACATGTGCGTCACTGAACACTGGGTCTCTTTTTTAGGGGTCAGAGCAAATCTAAACGCAGGTGTTGACCCGAACAACGTTTTTAAAGCTGCTCAGAAACATGCAACACTAGCCATGTTTGGCATGGAGAAAAGTCATACAGGAGAAAACATTTTGCAGGAGTTTAACACAAAGGTCTTTCAATGGCTGTCCCCAAGAAAACGCAAGGTTGGTTATGTTTCCACGGATAATGGCGCCAATGTAGTTAAGGCCATGGATATGGGTAACTATTTCAGAGTGCCGTGTTTGGCGCACTGTATAAACCTGGTTGTTAAAAAATTCTCGAGTGAAGAAAGTCCAGTGTGCGAGTTACTGACCAACTGCCGAAGAATGTGCACACATTTCAACCATTCTTTTAAGGCCCGGAAGCATCTGAGGGGCCTGCAACATGAACGTAAACTGCCAGTGAAAGCACTCATCCAGGAGGTGGCAACACGTTGGAACTCAACCTTCTACATGCTTGAGTGTCTGTTCGAGCAGTGTGCGGTAGTCGATCAGTATTTCTTTACACAGGGTGCAGCTATGAAGGACCTGAGGATACATGCGGAGCAATGGAAGCTAGTTCAAAGCCTGAGAGACATGCTTCGTCCTTTTGAGGTCTTCATGCGTGCAGTCAGCAGGGAAGACTGTAATTTGGGAAAAGCTATCCCATTGTTGCGCCTGCTAGAGCACCAACTGAAGGCGTTGTCTTCTACGTTTCAAAAAGATGAAAAAAAGCAAGAAGCTTTTGATTTGGCGGAGAAATTATTAGAGCGCCTACTTTGCGATGAACGTCTTCAAAACATCCACACAGAACAGCATTACATTTGTGCTACTATTCTGGATCCACGGTACAAAAAGGCACTGGCAGGCAAAGTATTCTTTCCTTTTGATGACGCAGAAGTTACACAGTACAAACATTGGCTAGCTGTGTCAGCCACTCGGTTTGAAAGAGAACGGCAGGAAATTGAAGGAAGTCCGGAGTCAAAAGAATCCACTTCTGTATCTGTGGCTGTGGCAGAAGTGAGTGATTTTCCCTCTCAGCCGTTAAAGACACCAGCAACCGGATCATCTGCACCAGACACAACAGTAACATTGTGTGAAGAAGAGGATTGGCTAACTCAGCTTGGGTTTGCTTCTCAAAAGGTCCCAGCAAAAAGAAAGCAAAGTGGAGGAACCGTGGAGAACCTTGAGTCGATGGTGCAGGACTATCTGAATGACTCAACAGAGGTCTATGTTCATGATGACCCATTGGCGTATTGGCATGGGAAAAGAGAATTGTGGTTAGAGATCACCAACCTGGCTATAAATTACTTGTCTTGCCCACTCACAAGTGTGTCTTCTGAACGTGTTTTCAGTGCTGCTGGTGGCATTGTAACTTGCAAAAGGACCCGCCCCTCGCCCAAAAATGTGGAGAGGTTAACAATGATCAAGATGAATCAGCACCTCATTACAAAATATGAGAATACACGCAGGAAGAAGACGAGGACGAGGAGAACACCAATTTAGATGAGGGAAGTTCTTCTCTGTTAGGTGACCTACTCCCGCCTGAATTCGCAGAGTATGAGGACGAGCTCTTCTTCCCTGACACAGAGCCCTGAAAATGAGTCAATGAATCAATAACTTTTTTTTCGTCCTTATTCACTTTTATTCCTGTGTGCCTGTCTTTCTTTGTTTTGCAAAATCTATATAAAAAAACTTTAATCACCTTATCACAAAAACAAGCCCATCAGCAGAACTGTCTTCACTTATTTGCTTATTGATTTGAAGGTGCCGCAGTCTGCATTCCTCAGGTTCACAAGTTCACAAGAACATGCTCCTCTATCCTCCTCCTCCAGACTCCTATTTCCCTCAAAGCAGATGGCTGGATTACGCCCAATGAAGAAAGACTCTGCACTTGTGGGGGTGTTCTACTTCTTTGCGGGTGAGTTGACGGGTCGGGCCATTGCTGGGAAGGTCTAATACCGGATAAAAGTGTTTTGGAGAAAATCGGAGCAGAAAAAAAAGTTGCACTTTTGATCACTTGCCTGTCTTTGGGGTGCTGTTTGGCGGGCTTTTAGGTTGTTGTGGGTGGGTTTTGGGGTCTGGTAGCACTGCTGGCACAGTCTAATGTGGATTGCATTTGTTTTTCAGGAAATCCATGGTGGAAAAGCGGAGTTAGGGCCTAGCTGCACAGCGCGTTTGGACAGAATTCCAGGTAGTAGGCCCATTTTTGCTTTTTGCCAGTTTGGGGGTGTTCTGCTTTTTTGCGGGTGGCTGCAGGGGTCTGGGGCCATTAGTGGGAATGTCTAATACCGGATAAAAGTGGTTTGGACCAAATCGGAGGTGAACATTTTTTTGCTTTTTTGCTGACTTGCTTGTCTTTGAGGTGCTGTTTGGGGGGGGTTCCGGGTGTTTGTGGGTGGGTTTTGGAGTCTGGGAGCACTAGTGGGTATGGATAATTTTGATTGCAAGAGGTTTGAAGGAAATCCATGGTGGCAAAGGGGAGTTAGGGCCTAGCTGCAGAGCGCGCGCGGAGTGGTTTTGGAAATTTGCCTGAAAATTTCAAAGTCCCCATTTTTGTAGTTTTGCTTTTTGGCTGTTTGGGGGTCTTCTATTTGTTTCCGCCTGGGTTGACGGCTCTAGGGCCATTGCTAGGAAGGTCTAATACCGGAAAAAATTGTTTTGGAGAAAATCCGTGACGAAAAAGTTTTTGCATTTTCAGACATTTTGCTCACTTTAGCGTTTTTGGGGGCCGGTTTGGGGGGCTTCCTGGTGTTTGTGGGTGGGTTTTGGGGTCTTGGAGCAACGCTGGGTATGGATACTTTTGAATGCAAGTGGTTTGAAGAAAATCCATGGTGGCAAAGGGGAGTTAGGGCCTAGCTGCAGAGCGCGCGCAGAGTGATTTTGGAAATTTGCCTGAAAATGTCAAAGTCCCCATTTCTGTAGTTTTGCTTTTTGGCTGTTTGGGGGTCTTCTACTTGTTTCTGCCTGGGTTGACGGCTCTGGGGCCATTGCTGGGAAGATCTAATACCGGAAAAAAGTGTTTTGGAGAAAATCCATGAGGAAAACGTTTTTGCATTTTCTGACATTTCGCTCACTTTAGCGTTTTTGGGGGCCTGTTTGGGGGGCTTCCTGGTGTTTGTGGGTGGGTATTGGGGTCTTGGGGAAACGCTGTGTATGGATACTTTTGAATGCAAGTGGTTTGAAGAAAATCCATGATGGCAAAGGGGAGTTAGGGCCTAGCTGCAGAGCGCGCGCGGAGTGATTTTGGAAATTTGCCTGAAAATGTCAAAGTCCCCATTTCCGTAGTTTTGCTTTTTGGCTGTTTGGGGGTCTTCTACTTGTTTCTGCCTGGGTTGACGGCTCTGGGGCCATTGCTGGGAAGATCTAATACCGGAAAAAAGTGTTTTGGAGAAAATCCATGAGGAAAACGTTTTTGCATTTTCTGACATTTCGCTCACTTTAGCGTTTTTGGGGGCCTGTTTGGGGGGCTTCCTGGTGTTTGTGGGTGGGTATTGGGGTCTTGGGGAAACGCTGGGTATTGATACTTTTGAATGCAAGTGGTTTGAAGAAAATCCATGGTGGCAAAGGGGAGTTAGGGCCTAGCTGCAGAGCGGGCGCGGAGTCATTGTGGAAATTTGCCTGAAAATTTCAATCCTCATATTTGTAGTTTTGCTTTTTGGCTGTTTGGGGGTCTTCTACTTGCTTCCGCCTGGGTTGACGGGTCTGGGGCCATTGCTGGGAAGGTCTAATACCGGATAAAAGTGGTTTGGAGAAAATCGGAGCAGAAAAAAAATTGGCGCTTTTGATCACTTGCCTGTCTTTGGGGTGCTGTTTGGCGGGCTTTTAGGTTGTTGTGGGTGGGTTTTGGGGTCTGGGAGCACTGCTGGCACAGTCTAATGTGGATTGCATTTGTTTTTCAGGAAATCCATGGTGGAAAAGCGGAGTTAGGGCCTAGCTGCACAGCTCGTTTGGACAGAATTCCAGGTAGTCGGCCCATTTTTCCTTTTTGCCAGTTTGGGGGTGTTCTGCTTTTTTGCGGGTGGCTGCAGGGGTCTGGGGCCATTGCTGGGAATGTCTAATACTGGATCAAAGTGGTTTGGAGAAAATCCATGCTGAAAAGCGTTTTGGCACATTAACTTAGGGCTCGTTAGGGTTAGCACTAGCAGCAGGATTGCATGTGTTTCGGGGTGTTCTAGATTTTGCAACTGAGTTCTGGGGTCTTAGAGCACTTGTGGGAATGTGTAATTTTGGTTGCAAGTGGTTTGAAGAAAATCCATGGTGGGAAAGGGGAGATTTGGCCTAGTTAAAGAAAGTGTTTGCCACTATTCTTAACTTAGGGCTCGTTAGGGTTAGCAGTGTTGTATTGCATGTGTTTGGGCGGGGGGCTGTTTGTGAGGGGGTTTGCGAGTCTTGGAGCGATGCTGGGTATGGATACTTTTGCTTGCTTGCAAGTGGTTTGAATACAATCCATAGTGGGTAAGGGGGGATTTGGGCCTACTTTACTTTCAAAGTACGTTTTGTCACCATTTTCTACTAGGCCTCGTTTTTGGGGATCTGATTGGGGGTCTTCTACATTTTTGCGACTGGGTTTAGTAAGGGCCTGGCGGCACTGCTTGGAAGGTCTAAATTTGTTCTAAAGCACAGTTTACAGTACACCTAGCTTGAGGGGAAAGATCTGCTAAATTAATTTGCCCATACTTATTTATCCTTCAAAAGGAGACTCAGACAGAGTACGCACTTTCAAAAATATTGTACTGTCTATTAGGAAACTCAAAGTGTGACTTTTTGCACTTCACAGCATACATACCTTATATTTATTTGTCAGTGGTGTTCTAATATCACTTGCTGTTTTTACATCAATAATTACAGGCCGGGTTTCAGTCTGTGCAATGGGAAAAAAAGGATGAAGTCAGGCTTCACATTAGCGAGCCGCAATTCAGCATCCGCCAGGCAGGCAGTGGACAGGGTGTCTTCTCGATCGCCAACATTGATGGACGGAGCGTCAGATGGAATGGAGGAGTCCCGCTAATAAGAGGAATGGTTTGATGCATGCAACTTACCAAATTCAACAGGACAACTACAACAACATACAGATACAGTATCCGTTCTTTTCTAATTATCTTTTAAGTAATGTTATTTCTGTGAACTTCTATGAGTGTGACTCTGCATTTCTTTGATCTCTGCTTCTAAATTCATCCCTACAGCCATTCTATAGGTTTTACTTCTGCTAGTTTTTTAAACCTAATTTAATGTAAGAAGTGTTTCTCTGAGTGCAGAGATAGGCAAGTGAAAACGCCTAAATATTACTGCAGCCCTGTACTGTCGCATTCTTTCATTCACGGTTGTCGAAAGTACCACTTACCTTTCAGTAACCATGCATGCAGTAGTGCATGCACTTCCTTTATGTCACTTAAACGATTTATGGTTAGCTTTGTACCCAAAGATTTGTTTATCTTCAATTATTGTTTGTCCATGCTGTGCTTTTTTTTTCTTCTCTTAACAAAACTTTCCCAAAAACCCCCAGTCCCATCCATTTTCTAAACCCTAACCCTCTTCCCCCGGGCTGTGTGGTTTTGATTGATGTGTGACTAAATGACAGCAATAATTCCACACACTTGCTGGGGAGGATAAGGTCATAGCAACAGGCTGGTGAAGGAATCCGAGGATATATTCTTACTCAGCTTGACACTGAGTCACTATTGGCAAATGAAAGCAGATTTTCATGTGCGCCATCAACTTGATTGGTCATCAAGAACATCCTCCTCCTAGACGTGGCAAATTATTATGCTGCTGTGTCCTTCACCTTCAGTACTATTTCTTGTAGTAGTAGCCAATGTCAAAGAAATTCAACACAAGTACTAGTTATACTTTCAATACTTTACCATTTGTTAGGCTACATTGTGGCACTGTTCTAGTGTACTGTCACCTGCTATATTCTCTATCTTACCGTTCTAATGCTACGGTAAGGACAAACAAGGTTTCATTTTCTTTTTTTTCAGATGCTGCAACTGCCACTGTGTAACATCACGAGTAATATCGCAATGATGACATTTCATCCGCCCAGGATTGCTATCCCTAATCACCATTTCCCGTGCAGCCAGCCCTGTGCCTAGCCCTATTTCCAAACACAAATTACAGGTAAGATAAGCATTTGGGGGGAGGTAGTATAATGGAGTGTTAGGAGAGACGAGAGACTGACAGTCCTAGGACTATTAAATTCAATTACTCTGTGACAGGCGCTTAGTTTTGAAAACATTTGGGCAATTACTTACTAGTTCTTACACAACTTGAATCAAGATGCCACTTAAATTTCAGGAAAACAAACTTACTGTTAAACCCCCACTCACCAGCCTCAAAAGCAGTAAAAAACACGTATGCTAAGATAAAGTTTAAAGTATATTTATATATCCCTAACATAAATAATCTCCCGCAAGACCCAACCCACCTCCCCCTCCCGAACCCCAACGAATGTCCGTGAAAACTAAGTCCAAAAAAGTAGAAAACCCAACTCCCAATTCCCACCCCCCAGAAGTCTTTAAAAAAGGGGCAAGGGACAGTCTCCTCCTACTGCTGGCTGCTGTTGAATTTTCGGGCCAGGTCGGCATGCTCCTTGCGGAGGGTCTCGAGAAGGGTTTTGGTGTTGAGGAGCTCCTGCTCGAGGTAGGACACCCTGAGGGAAAGGTGGTGCATCCTTGTTTTGCAACTGCTGTGGGGGGCAGCTGATTTCTTTGCTGCTCGGCGGTGGCGGGTGGCTGCGGTACCCCGGCTCCGTACCGCTGGAGACCTGCTGCGCTGACTGGCTGACCCATGGAGTGCGGAGGAGGATGCAGGTGTCGCTGTGGATGTTGTTGACGTACTCTGCGTGTCCTCCTCCTCCTGGGCCACCAGCCGCCGATATTCAGCGACAGTGGCCTCCACGTCCGTTGCCGGGCCCTTTTAGCCAGCTCCTTCCGTGTTGGTTTGGAAGGAGCATCTATATGAAGAAAGAAAGACATAGTCTGTAACCAATGCTCTTTAAGATTAGCACAAAATGATTCAGCAGAAAGTTGTGTCACAGTAGAACTAGCAACTTGCAAGCGCAGTACATAACTATTGTGGCCAGTATCTATCTAACCTCCCACTTCTTCATCCTTGCTCTAACATTAGTGGGAGTTTAAGGAATCAATTCTACGAGCACTATGGACTCACTCCATTAGAGTCGACTATGACAGTACACCAGTCTTATTCTTCTTCTTCTCTCTTGTTTAGCAAAATTGGTACGTTAACTTCTGCAAGCCGGCATAATGCCAATGCAGTCAACTTGCACCTGAGAAAAACAGACGCCCGCCATGATGAGTGAGAAAGACTTGCGTTACTGTGCCAGTCCAGTACATGCAGGTGGTGATGCTCTTACTTTTCTATTACAGGTGGCACTGAGAATACTCTGTTACAAGGGCTACTGCTTAATTGATTTAACTTTCACCCTACAGTGCCAATGAATACTAGAAAAGGAAAATGAAGAAGATAAATAATTATTCTGATTATCTATCACTGCACATGGTATGCATTTGTTTACATATGGGATGACTTTAGGTGCTTTGCTTTTTATTGAGTAAACAGTGATACATCCACACATGAATGACCGAGTTCTACTAAACTTAGTAACAGAGGTAGTGAGTGGCCATCGTAATAGCCGGATATATACTGTGCTTGCAATACAAACTACTGCTACTAATCATGGTAGTATTCGGACAAAATTACAACTTCTTTTCCTTGCCTTTCCTACACTGAGATGGACGTGCGGGTGCAGTGTTACATGATCTTCAAAGTAACACTTAGTTCATCCAGTGACCGTCTACTCTCTCTAGATACACATTAGCTATCTAAGAGTCAGATAGTACCATGATCCAGGCATCCATCCATTCAAACTATATGTCAATCATTCTTCTTCATGTCTGTCATCTGGACAAACCTTACGTTTTCTCACGGGGAACACACTATGCAGTCTGCAATCTCAATAAGTAAGGAATATAAGAGCTTACCACTGCTCGCCACTACCGTGGCAACCCGCACAGCAGTTTGGTCCGGCACTTGCACCGCCTCCTCCCCAGAACTTTCCTCCTCCACCTCCGCGCTGGGCCCAGCACCAGATGTTCCACCTACAAAGTACATTTAAGAATGTTAGATGTCATAGACATTCACCACTCATTAGTATTTTGTCTAGGAATGAAGAAATGTGAATACAGAAACTAATCTAATAATTTGTGACTGTCTACTCTAAAGTAAAAATGTCCCTTTTTCCAGGGAAGGGTGTTGTCTTGCTGCACTTTTTGGCACAACTGATGAATGCTTGCTTTTTAACACGCACCATTTTTCTCATAACAGACACTTATATGAACAAATCATCATCACTAGGATGGAGGGACCAACGATTCAGCACCAAAAAGAAAAATTAAAGTTCAAACCAGGTGAGGGCTCGGCTCGCCCACAATAAATGTGTGAAATAAATCACTATAAGCACTTTTCCATTTTTAATCAACCGTTTATGTTTTATGACAAGCTTGATTTTAATAAATATTTTTACTTTTAATAAAGCTTTAAAACTTAAATAGACTCTGTGGTTTTTGGTCAAGAGTGAATGAGCAAAAGGTTTTGCAATTTGCAAGCATGAGTCCGTGCCTCTGACATTTCTGGACTCTGACTCCGTACTCTTGTCCTGCGTTGGACAATCATCATTGGGGATCAATCATCGATGAATTTGGGAGCTAAATGACTCTGCCACACTATCTAGTCAGTAAGGATATTGGGGGTTCTTCAAAGTCTGATATCACTGAGGTAGGCGGAAAGTCTACCAGCGCCTATTATAATTGATAAACAATGCACTATTTAGTGTCCATAGTTCTGTGTGTGCAGATTTGTCCCTGCAACAGTAGTAGTATGGATTGTCCTCCTATCCAAACCAAAAGTAAAGTAGTATCTTATTCTTTCTTGGTGGTAATTCACCTTTTTATTGTAGGTAATTGTCAAAGCATAAACATTTAGAAGACTCGAAAAGACATTATGGAAAATCCCAGAGGACTGCACTCAGTGCATAGGGCTATTGCTGACTAGAATGGGAGTTTCGTTTAACACCTTTTGCCAAATGTGCAATCTTAGTTAGCTACACAGACAGACTAATAAGAATAATCTAGTAATACCACAGGGAGTCATAGTCGAGGCAGGATAAGAATTTAGATACAGTCTACAAGAAGATCAAAGACGATTTAGAAAAAATCTAATGAGGAACGCTAGGAAAAAATAGGTACTCTATATTAAAATTAAAACTTACCGGGGCCAGCAAAGGAGCCCTCGCCTGACCGATCCTGGCCTTGTTCAGCAGCAGCAGCATCCTCCAATGTCCTCTTGCCCCTGGGGGGAGCTGATGTACAACATGAAAGAAAGAAAGACCCGAAAACATGGATGATTGTTGTCAACCAAATCAAACATTTCAAAAGAACAATAACAAAATATTTTGGCGAAATAGCAAATAGACAACTATTCCACGGGATATACTGACCTATCTCATGTGGTCTACTACGGTATTAGTATTGCTTGATTTGCGGACCGTCGACTTGGAAAGTTATGTAACTCACTAAACAAACTACTAAAAAGGTTCGCCTAGGACTGGCAGGCAGCAGTCCGCAGCACACGAAGTGACAGACAAACTCCATCGTGATTGCAGATCAGCGACAACACAAAAAAGTTTCCTACTGCATTAACCAGTCATTAAAATACTCAAACTATCAATCCACCACCACTATTTCTTCTTATTGCCAGGTATACAAAGGAAGGACTGGACTTGAGTCTGTAGGGTCAGATTTACAAGCCCCTTGCGGCTCTTTTGCTCCGTTGTTGTGTGACTTTTGTGACGCAGCGGCAGAACAAAAGAGGCGCCATGGTGCGGCGTATGTTAACAACGTGACGCATATGGGAGATGCATCACGTTGTAAAGCCCTGCGCCATCAGGGGGCGTTCCGGCGCAAGGTAGGGCATTCCTGCGCAGGAACGCATCCTAAAAGTGGCTGAGGGAAATCTACAAGATTTCAATCGGTCACTTTTAGGACAATGATGCGTGACTCAAACCCTGCGCCTGCTTGAAGCAGACGTACGGCTTGATGCAGCATTGGGGAGATAGGGCACCCCAGAGCATTGCTGGAGCTGCGCCATCGTTGCGACGCAACTCCAGCAATGCGCCGCCTTTACGGCACAGATGCGTGACACTTCAGTGACGTTTTGGGCCCATGGTGCGCCGCATTGTAAATACGGCGCACCATGGGTGGTGGTGGCGTGGCGCACAATTACTGGCGCATCCCTCCTACTATGCAGGGATGCGCCGGTAATTAAAAATCTGACCCTTAGTGTCTAGCATTACGCAGTTCTTTAATCTACACTCATACATAATTTCTCAGGCCAATGAAATGAACACAAAATCGAAAACAAATAAGCATAGTAGCAACGCTACTGAGAAGGAGAGCAGTTTATTTTATTTATTTATTTATTTATTGGCATTTATAAAGCGCAGCATATACCCTAGGGTGTCTTGGCGCTGATTAATTTGCCAGCTTGATGTTAAATAAGCTGCCTTGCTCAGACCTCTAATCTATACCAAGACTTATTTATTGAACAGCCAGGTTTTCAGTTTTTTGCGGAATTGGAGTAGTGTGGGACATGCTCTAATGTCCTGAGGTATAGTATTCCAAAGTTTGGAAGCTGCTACCACAAACCGTCGGTCTCCCCACATCACTGTTCTGGTGCGAGGTACCGTTAGTTGGTTGCTGTTGGTGGAGCGCAACTGGCGTATAGGTTGGTAAGGACGTAGATGGTCTTTAAGGAACTGCGGGCCCTGTTTGTTTAGTGCTTTGTAAACAATGCACTGTGATTTAAATCTAGCTCTGTTCTGAATCGTCAGCCAGTGTAGTTTTGGAATGGCGTCAGAGAGAGGAGCAAACTTAGGAATTCCCAGAATAAGACGTGCTGCCGCATTCTGTATGGTCTGCAGTTTTTTTATAACTCTAACTTGGGAGTTGATGAAAAGCCCATTGCAGTAGTCTAGGGATGTCAGGACTAGTGAGCTCACCAGAGTTTTAATGGCAGTAGTAGGAAGATAAGGACTTATTTTTCGAATCATGCGTAGTTTGTGATGGGCTATAGAGGCCACTTTGCTAGCATGGTCCATGAAGTTTAAATGGTTATCAAAAAGTATTCCTAGGTTTCTTACTTTAGTCACCGGATTGGGGGGGGGCACCAAAAGTTTGGGGCCACCACGAGGCGGGCCATTCTGGTGAGAGTTGTCCAAAAATCATTACCTCGGTTTTTTCCGAATTAAGTTTTAGGCAGTTCGCTGCCATCCACTCACCTATTTCCGTCAAACCTCTCTGGAATCTTTTAGCTACCTCTTCTCCATCACCTCTTATTGCCATCACCAATTGAGTGTCGTCCGCGTAGGAGGTTAGGCTCATCCCATGTGCCTTGATGACATTGGCCAGGTCCGACACATAGATATTAAAAAGTGTCGGACTCAGGGATGAGCCTTGAGGTACCCCACACGGTTGTGACAGTTTAGCAGATTGGTAAGGGCCAAGAGTGACGGCCTGCGTTCTCTCAGAGAGAAAGGAAGCGAGGAGAGCTCTTGCCGTGGAGGAGATGCCCATTTTCCCGACACGGTCGACCAAAATACTATGGTCGACCGTGTCGAAAGCTGCTGAAAGGTCCAGCAGTACCAACACCGCTGTACCGCCTTGGTCTCTTATTATTCTTATATCTTCGGATGCTTTAATAAGGGCGGTTTCAGTCCCATGGTATTTCCGAAAACCATACTGAGTGTCATCTAACTTCTTATGGGTTTCTATATACTCAGTTAATTGTATGTTCATGGCCTTTTCCACCACTTTGGCCATGAACGGGAGACTGGCAATGGGTCAATAGTTTTTTAGTTCTAACTTATCGGCTCCTGGTTTTTTTAGCAGTGGTTTGAGCAGTGTGGTTTTTAGATTAAGGGGATATATCCCTGAGAGCAAGATGGAGTTGCAGACTTGTGTCAGGACTGGTATGATCGAGTCCATCACCGGTAAGAGCGCCGATAGTGGACAAGGATCCAGCTTGGATCCAGCTTTGACTGTCGACACAATTTTTAATACCTGATCTTCTGTCAGTGGTATGAAATTAGTGAAGGATGATGTTACTGTAGGTTTTGAGACCTCCTGAATAATGTTGGGAACCTTGGTGTGCGTGGTTTTAGCCAAAAAAGATTGATAAATATCATCCACCTTCGTGAAGAAGAAGTTGGCCAGGGCATCACACATGTCTTGGGTTTGAGGTGGGGTCAGATCGGGGGTGTTACCCGAGAGCACTTTAGTTATGTCATATAATTTTTTGCTAGAGTTCTTTGCCTGCTCAATTTGCATCATGTAATACTCTTTTTTTGCCTTTATAATCATGGCTTTGTATGTTGCCAAAGCACCCTTGTATTTAGTTTTACTTGTTGGATTATAAGACTTTCTCCATTGTCTTTCCCAGTATCTGTTCTGTTGTTTTTGTGCTTTTAGTTCATCCGTGTACCATGGTGCGGTAGGGGTGGACCTGTTCTTAGATAGTTTCTTAATGGGGGCTAATGAATTCATGGCATGTCCCAACCAGTCGTGGAGTTGTTGTATGGCCAGGTTGGGGTTAGCCGAGATTAGCGGGCAAGTATCATCCAGGTGGTTTTTTAGGTCCAACTGGTTGACATTGTGCCATGCTTTAAAGGATATAGACTGGGGAAGAGAAGTAGCTGTAACTGGTCTTTTATCCATAGCCAAGGTACAGAAAACCGGATAATGGTCTGTCCATGGCAGCGGAAGGATGTCGCGTACATGGAGCCCCTGGACACTTGAAAATATAGCATCTAAGATGTGTCCAGCTTGATAAGTAGGTGAAGTAACCAACTGATGTAACCCCAGGACTTCCATATCCGCGATTAGAGCTTGAGTCTCCTTGTGGTTATTATCGTCTAGGTGGAAGTTCAGAACACCTAATACTGTGATCGAGTCCTCTAGTGCTAGAGATTCCAAGTGTGTACTAATACTCGTTAAGAAGCCAGTTTTGACTCCTGGGGGCCTATATATAAGAAGCCCTTTAAAGTTGAATTGTGGGCTAAGTTTGATTGAAAACATCAAGGCCTCGCACGAGATGTCCTGTATTTGAGTCACTATTACCTCCAGATTTTCTCTAGCTATAATGGCGATCCCTCCACCTATCTGTCTAGGTCTATCTTGTCTATAGGCTTTGTAGCCTGTAGGTGTGGCAGTGACCACGTCCGGACCGGACGAGTCATCTGTCCAGGTCTCTGTGATAAAAAGTACGTCTAGCTTTGAATCTGTTATCAGGTCGGCGATTTCTTGGCTATGTTTACATAGGGACCGTGCATTAATGAGGGCTATGGCAACATTATTCGATTTAGGTTTTTGTTGTAGGGGATTCTTCTCGCCTTGACGCAATGTCGTAAAAAGGCAGTGAGGACAACATTGTTTAATTTCATTATGCGTTTTACAAAAATCGAATGTAGCACAGGCATGATTCCTTGGTATTCTTAGATTGAGGAGAGCGTCCTCGGGGTAGACCATGATGGAATCTTTAAGAATTGGGCCAGGGGTCGTGGCCCTCGGCCCGGTCCCGGCGCGGACGGGCGCAGACGGGCTTGCCTTTGGCGCGCCTTCGGCGCGCCGCCGGCGCGCCCGCTGCGCCCGCCCGCTGCGCGGGCGGGATGGTGCCATGTTTTTATTCGTAATTAGGCAGAGGAGGGTGGGAGGGTTCTATCCACTGCAGCGCTGACCTTCCCTCACCAAGATGGCGCCTCGGGAGGGTCAGGTGAGGTCAGGGCGCCTTCTAGCAGCGCGCTTTGCCTGGCAACTACACGGAGACCTCTGGTGAAGTAATCTCACCCACGAGGTAATGTCAGGTTAAAAAAGCACTTTTTAAAATATTTTACATTTCTTAAAAACCGTCGTTTGTGAGTCAGCGATGAGATGTAGAATTAGCAGTATTCACAGGTATTGGAAGATTCCCCCGGCTTCCGCCTCAGGGGAGAGCAAATAACAAATTACCTTCACCGACCCTGTCCCTGCCTTAAGTATCCTGGGAGGGCGGGAGGGTTCTATCCACTGCAGCGCTGACCTTCCCTCACCAAGATGGCGCCTCGGGAGGGTCAGGTGAGGTCAGGGCGCCTTCTAGCAGCGCGCTTTGCCTGGCAACTACACGGAGACCTCTGGTGAAGTAATCTCACCCACGAGGTAATGTCAGGTTAGAAAAGCACTTTTTAAAATATTTTACAATTCTTAAAAACCGTCGTTTGTGAGTCAGCGATGAGATGTAGAATTAGCAGTATTCACAGGTATAGGAAGATTCCCCCGGCTTCCGCCTCAGGGGAGAGCAAATAACAAATTACCTTCACCGACCCTGTCCCTGCCTTAAGTATCCTGGGAGGGCGGGAGGGTTCTATCCACTGCAGCGCTGACCTTCCCTCACCAAGATGGCGCCTCGGGAGGGTCAGGTGAGGTCAGGGCGCCTTCTAGCAGCGCGCTTTGCCTGGCAACTACACGGAGACCTCTGGTGAAGTAATCTCACCCACGAGGTAATGTCAGGTTAAAAAAGCACTTTTTAAAATATTTTACAATTCTTAAAAACCGTCGTTTGTGAGTCAGCGATGAGATGTAGAATTAGCAGTATTCACAGGTATAGGAAGATTCCCCCGGCTTCCGCCTCAGGGGAGAGCAAATAACAAATCACCTTCACCGACCCTGTCCCTGCCTTAAGTATCCTGGGAGGGCGGGAGGGTTCTATCCACTGCAGCGCTGACCTTCCCTCACCAAGATGGCGCCTCGGGAGGGTCAGGTGAGGTCAGGGCGCCTTCTAGCAGCGCGCTTTGCCTGGCAACTACACGGAGACCTCTGGTGAAGTAATCTCACCCACGAGGTAATGTCAGGTTAAAAAAGCACTTTTTAAAATATTTTACAATTCTTAAAAACCGTCGTTTGTGAGCAGTGCACCTGAAATGCACAGAAGAATTTGAAATATAATTTACCTACAATGTAATCAGCAGCATTATTGCTCTTGGTAAAAAAACAAAAAATTGCAATATAATAACACACAGAGCAGGAGAAAACAGAGTTGTGAAGAAATAGCTACTACTACTCACCAAGCCCGGGGATCTCGAGGCCGAGCAGGTCGATCAAGTCGCGTTCCTGGTCCAGGAGATCCGTCCAACGGTGGGTGGCCTGGTTGTAGGTGCGCCAGACCCGAGAGTGTTGGTACATGGCCCGGCACACCTTCTCCCACCGCTTCCGGCGCTCCCGGATCCCGTAGCCGCTAGCGATCTTGCAGCCTGCCATGATGGTCCTGGGGAGGCGGCGCTGGACATAAAACACTAGTGCGGCCACCTCCTCCGCGCTAAAGATCTCCCGGGCTGTGACTTGCGCCCCCCTCAAACGCCCGCACGGGAGCCAGGCATGGGGTGCGGGACCCTTCCCCTTCTCAGGCTGCTTCCCGGCTCCCTTTACCATGGTCTGGGCAGAAAGGAAGGTAAATAATAAATAAGAAATAGAATTGGGAAGAAGAAAAGAAAAGAGTTTAAAAAAGTAGTTTAAAATTAACCAAAAGTAGCAGAAAACACAAAAATATAGAGCTAGAAAAATAGAGGGATAGATAATAAGTAAAATAGATCAAAAAAAACTTCAAACAAGCAAAGGATGGCAGAGATTGACAGAGGATACAGAAAGCATGCCCAGAACCATAGCAATGAATGAAAAACAAGATGGCCACGCCCGTTCACGACCGCGTGGGTAAGTTCGCGTGAGATTTTTCTCGCGATCACACGTGAACTTGTACTAGCAAGCCGCAAACTTTGCGAGATTACACACAGCGCCCGGAAACGGAAATACGTCAAGCAAACAAGATGGCTGCGCCCATGTACGATCGTGAGGGTAACTTCGCCTCGTTGCTCTACCAGCGGCTCGCTAAAAGGCACAAAACCACGCGAACTAACACGCCGCAAAAAAACAAATCGCATATTCGCACGAATTTGCGGCTTCCGAATTCGATCTCGCGCAAATTCGCACCCCGCAAATCCCGCTTAATTGCAGAAAAACGATTTTTGCAAAACTGAAAGCACTCAGCAGGTGCAAAAGTTCAACCTCATCATTAGTAACCATTCCCTGTAGTGCTTCCTGAGGGCCCCCTCCAGAGTTCAGTTGCCTACTTGCAACTATTCTATGACCCAACTCTGACCCTCACAGCAGGCTCAGAGAATAGCTACAGGTAGGCCACAAAGGTCCTGTGAAAAAAATTGCACTGCAACAGAAAGCAATTACAGATAAAGAAGCAGGTGCCAGACTCCGTGACACATTAATCAACCCCAAATTAATTCATGTCAGTTGAAGCAGGGCAGGTGTGCTATTCCCCCCATAATCTACAGTGATGAACCAGAGGGTGGCAGTGATGTACCAGAGGGTGGCATGGGTGAACCAGAGGGTGGCAGTGGTGAAAAAGAGGGTGCTGTGATGAACCAGATGTAGAAACAACATAGTCGCGACCGTTGCGTCCCGACAAGTAAGTTCGCGTTTGCGAACTGGTACAAAACCCTTGCGAACTGGCAGAAACCCTTGCGAACACAAAAAAAGAAAAAATCCGCAAATTCGCGAGAGTTCGCGGATTTTGCTGATTGCGAATTCGTGAATACGCAAATTCACGAACTGCGAATATGCAAAATTTACCCATGCCTAATTTCTACGCCCCCTGGTACAGTCCACTAACACCTACCTGAAAATCAGTCTTGCAACTAATGGTTAGAGCAGCAGACCCTGATGCAGAAGTGTAGCCCGGGACTAGGGTTCAATTCCCCGCCTCGGCGGGTCTTGGGCTCAAAAATTCCACGGACCTGATAATTCTCGCCTCGGTGCCTATTCCAATCATGGAGTCCCACTCTGCAACTCTGGGCAATAGCTTGCTTAATCTCCACAACGGCCCACACAACGCTAAGGATGCCTGGCCTCCACCTTGGGGGTGCCCATGAGTGGACGCCTCACAGGAAAAGCCAGTATGGGAGCCACAGCGGTATTCGTACAAGCGCCTTTAGACCCTTGCGGGAGAGTAGTGCGCTATACAAGTATCAATTTACATTTTTACTCCTACAAGACTTAACTTTTGACCCTACTACCCAACTCTTAAGAAGTTTGGACGTAGAAAGCCTTTATACTAGCTTGCCACATGATGAGACGCTCCTGATCATCGAGGAGGTCCTTTTCACAACACCATGGCGATACCAAACACCTAGAGGCCTGGTCCTTGAATGTATATCGTTGGCACTACAGAAAAACGTCTTTCAATACAAATCTACAATCTACCAACAAAGCCATGGTACCAGCATGGGCAGTACTTTTGCTCCTAGTCTGGCTGGGTTATATGTACATCATTTAGAAACAACTAAAATTCTCCACACCCAGAACCCTTACAGACGAAACATTAAGTCTTGGAAGAGGTACATAGATGACATTCTGGTCATTTGGGAAGGCGACCAACAATCTGTGAACGATTTCCTCATTTGGCTAAACAATCAGAATGCTTTTCTGAAGTTTACGAGTTCAATCTCGAACCAAACGCTGGTCTTTCTGGACTTAAACATCTATGCGGAGGGTGGTAGGCTTAAAACAACAACCCACTTCAAACCGACAGCAAGGAATTGTTTGCTAAGGTTTGATAGCTTCCATCCGAGACACCTCAGAGAAAACTTACCATATGGCCAATTTTTCCGCCTACGGCGTAACTGCACTGAGGTTTCGGAATTCAGAACACAGGCTTGTGATCTGAAAGAGAAACTAAAATTACGACAATATCCTGTAAAAATCATCAACAAAGCTATGAAGCGGGCAAAGAATAACCACAGGGAGGCTCTACTGGACGATAGAGAGAAGGCACCCACAGAAGTCAAACGACCAATATGCGTGACGACTTATAACACCATGTCCAATGAAATCTCCAAGATCATCAACAAACATTGGGGTATTTTAACATGTGGCAACCTTAATCTGGAAAAACCAATGTTCGCACATCGTAGAGGACGGAACCTTAAAGACATACTAGTGCACACACGACCAAAGCCTGCCCTTGAAACCAGACAACCTACCATAGGAGTACATGGTTCCAGGTGACTGCACCTGTCTGAACTACCCAGTACATGGGTAACCATTATTTTTTGTTCTTTTTGCTTTACAGGTCATGCAATTCGCAATGAACTTGTAAAAATCCGCTGTAGGCACACCATAGCCTTAAGTACTATATACATAGTTTTTAAGCTATTTTTCACTTTTTGTTATTAACATTAATACATCTTTTGGTAATATTAACGAAACGTGAGTAAGGTGGGGAAGTTGTGCCCCTGTCCTGAAGAAGGAGCTTTGTCTCCGAAACATGTCGACGCACACAAGAGGTACTGTCCATTAACACGACAGATCTCACCTCGCACTGCACTTCTTTTTAATAGTACCAGCCGGAGTTAGGAATCATTTTTTTTTTATTATACTCACGAGCCAGGCACCTTTTAACCTTTCACATATAAATACCCCCAAACACATGCACCACATATAGTCAAAAACCAAAAAAAGTGCTCCCGCGTAGTCGTAGGTCGTAGCACGCCACATCTCGTTAGAGGGGTGCGAAGACCCCGACGATGAAGCATGACACCAAGGGGCCTTTTGGTGTGTGAGGGGTATTTTAAATTTGTAACTGTAACATCCCTCAAACCTATGTTTTTTCAGTGAATTTCAAAGGTTTTTAAATGCTAATTTCTAATTATAATCTTTTATAAAACTATAGTTTTGTCAGTGATTTTAAATTATCACTTCATTATGAACCTAGTGAAAACAGCCAATATCCCCAGTTTTCCAGTAATAGCTTCCACCCAAAAAATTCCTCACAAATGAGAACAACAACTAACGGTAATACACGCTGAGCGCCGAAGGTACTACTAACTCAGTGCACCGTAAGTTATCGCCATGTGGCGTTATTGAGGCAGAATTCAATAGGCAAAAAGACATTGATTCGAATGCGGCTCCCCCGGACCATGCATCATCGCAGGGTATGTACACGCTCAGTGTACCATAAGTCATTGCAATGAAGAGTGAACAGTTTTATGTCAGCAGTGAGGCATACTATCACTCGAAAATCATCCAAAAATACTTATAATATAAAAATAAAAGAAGAATCGAAGTACATTAATGATTACAAACTGGTGATTTTGAAGATGTTCACATACAATATGTTGCAGATAACTCAATTGTTATTGCTCGTTATGTCACGTCATATATTACCAAGTCTGAGAAGAGAGAATTGAAAGAAAGGTGGGAGGAAATTTCATAGGAGAAGACACTTAGCAAACAAATTGAACAGCTTCAGCTTGAAGATGCTTTCACATCGAGAAATTGGATCCTACGAACGACTCTAAAACCTACATATTTCGACAGTGTATTTCATAAATGTTTCATCTTTTGTTCCATACACCTACACTGCGGTCAGAAGAGCTCACAATTTAAATTGAGACATGTTTTATTTATTACAGAGAGAATTATACTCTATGTCCTTGAACTTTGTCAAGAGAAAGAGACTTAAAACATTCCTCGATGTTTGTGCTGACTACTGCACCCGAGAGGTGGAGAACATTACCATGCCAGATGTGATGTGGCAGAGATCGTACTTACACCTTTCTTTATAGCTGGACGAAGTTACCAATAAATTATCACTGAAATTACAAATACATCTGTGGAGTGGTCACTACAACCCTTTATGATAAAATATTTTGTGTATAATATCACATCTGCTGTCCTAACTCAGTGTACCACAAGTCATGAACCCTTTACAATAGAATCTTTTCTGTATTATTTCATATCTGGTGCCCGTATCTTAGTGCAGCACAAATCATTGACCTTTTATGATTGAATCTCTGTGTCTGATCCAATGATTACTGTTGTACTTGTTGCCAGCACCCACCATTCCCGGAGGGTTGGCTTACATTCACCCCACACGCATCCACCACAGACGTCACTGGACACGTGACCCTGGTAATAAAAAGGAGTTGAGTGCACGTGCCCGTACCCAGTTCCACTATCTATCTGTGTCCGTGTGTTCATTATGTATGCAACATGCTGCCCCAGGGCCCTACCACATTACATAGTGCTCTGGACAGCATATGCAACCATCTTACCTTTGACACTGGGGGAAAACTTTAGTTATTTAACTTTGTATAGGTCATTGTACAAGTACGTACGTAGAGACTACATAATTACAGTACTGCAAGCAGAATGTATAATGAATTTATAAGTGCGTGAGGATTGTCGTAGTGATTTTATAAGTACAAATGTTGGTGCAGCCTGACTCCGACAACAAGCTTCTCTCTAATTGACTGCCCTTCATGTGCCAAAAACTGAAACTTCAACTTTCCATGGCCCAGTATTACTACAGCTGCAACACTCCACTGAATGTGCAATATTCATTCATATCGACACAGATGTCTCATGTCCACCATCTTTCTTGTGTGGAACTATGCATGAATATAGGGTCAGTGATTCCCCATACCTTACATATTGGCTATATTGTTGGACTTGGCTCACAGAGTGACACTTTGACTTTTGCAACCAGGGTGACGGTAGCACTCCAACACGGACACCCGCCACAGCCACTCCCTCATGGCTGGCATACACCCACACAACACATATCCAGCACAGGCATCACGAAGCACGTGACCCTGCTAATATGAAAGACCGGACGCACGTGCTCTATGCCATTTTAGAGTTTAGAGTGCATGGCCTCACTTCTCACTGAGTTAGTAGCGCCGCAAGCACTGAGCGGGTGTACAACCTGCGATGATGATAGGTGCACTAGTATGTCCTCCGCCAAGGTTATATCAAGACTTCAGTACCAAATCTGAGACCTGTTAGCTTGCAGAACTAAGCTACATGATGTGGAGGGTGCCGTGACCACGAAAAGGTGAGCAGTGAGGCCTTGGTGCGCAGAGTTGGGCAGATACCTCTGGGCGGCGGGAGAGGATGGGATACAGCAGCCTGAATGCAGAAAGACGGCCGAGCGATTTAGGAGTACGCACTCGTATATACTCTGCCACAGCATCGGATTGGTAACGCGGGCACTGGTGCAATGCTCGAGGGGCCGGTGCCCAGTTCCAACTGTGGGCTGCTTTTTGGAGCAGTCTGGGGGGCAGATTTGGGTGGTGTCGCTGTTCTTTGGATACAGCCAGCGGCCCAGTGGGTGTCTAAATGGCCTTTCTGGAGGCAGATGGGCATCATTACCTCACGTTTAGCAACAGGCAGAGGTGTCACTTTCTTTACCTTGCAGGGACGGCCCATTAATGTATGCATACCTAGCAGGGCAGGGGGCCTGGCAGAAGTGGCCTCACTTGTTTTTAAGTGACCAGTGTAAATGAATCTGTGCATTTTTTTGTATCTCACCCAACCCCCCTTTTTTAAATAAAATGTTGCCGAAGCAGTGCTTTGAGGTAAGGGAATATGCAAATGTGGGCCAATTTTTTTTTAGCGTGCCCGGATCAATTTTGAATCCTAAACCAATCCTGCTCTGCCATCACTAATTCTGTACTCTCTTTCAGATGTGGGAGCTTGAGAATACCACTAGGTCGCGGCACGTGGTTAAAGACAGCAGTGGCATAAAGGTAAGCTGTGACTGTTTTGTACACAGTGTGGGCACTCAGTATCCCTCCTCATCTCCTCATCTCTTCATTTCTCTCCTTCATACTCTTTCTATCTCCCTCTTCCTTTCTCTCTCTTACTGATTCTCACTCTCTCTTCGTCTTTCTCACTCTTTCTCTCTGTGTTCCTCTCACTTTCTTTCTTTTCTCTCTCTCTCCCTCTCACTATTTCTCTTTCTCTCTGTCTTCTGCTCACTCTTTCTTTCTTTCTCTCTCTCTTCCTCGCTCTTTTGTTGGACGCATGACACACAATCTTATCTTGCTTTTTATCTAACAGGCTGTGAATCACGAATCGACGTTCACCCCCCATCACCACCAGAGCTGAACGCGCAAAAAATCTACGATGATGTGTGGCCATCCTGACAATCAACACCCACTCTGAATTGTGCGCTCTGCTTTATCGCTAGTACGCAAAACACCTGAGAAGGTTGCTTTGGCACGTGGTAGACCCTCTTACACACACGCCGCTGGCGGAAGGTGAGCAGAGAGGCTTCTTTCTGCAGGAGTGGGCAGTCACCTCTTGGCGGTGGGAGTAGATAGTGTGCAGCAGTCTGTGCGCACAAGAGCACACAGACACCTTTAAGTAGTGGGAGTGGATGGGGTGCATCAGCCTCATTGCGCATTAGCAAAACAGAGAATTACCTTTGTGCGGTTGTATGTACTCTGCAATTACTAATTCTGTACTATCTTTCAGATCACTAAACTTGAGGGCTGCACTATCTCCCGGCACGTGGTTGGAGACACACCGGTGGTACAAAGGTGAGCTGCAAAGATTTTCTCCAGTGTTAACACTCCTTCTCCATCTCTTCCTTTCTCTCTCTCACATTTTCTCTTTTTCTCTGTCTCATTCTTTCTTTCTCTCTTCCTCTCTCTCACACTTTATCTCGCTCTTCCTCTCTCTCACTGTTTCTCTCTTTAGTTCTCTCTCTTCCTGCCTCTCATAGTGTTTCTCTCATTGTCTTCCTCTCTGTCTCACTCTTTCTCTCTTTGGCTGGCTTCCTCTCTCTGACTCTTTCTCTCGTCCTCTCTCTTTCTCTTTCTCTCCCTTCCTCTCTCTCACTCATTCTCTTTCTCTTCTTCTCTCTCACTTTCTATCTCTTCCTCTCTCTGACACTGTTTCTCTTATCCTTGTAGCTCAATCTTTCTCTCTTCCTCTCTTTCTTCCTCTCGCTCACACTGTTTCTCTTTCATGTCTCTTACTCTTTCTCTCTCTCACTCTTTCTCTATCTTCCTTTCTCTCACTCTTTCCCTCTCCCTCTCCCTTTCACTCTTTCTCTCTCTCTTTTTCTCCTTTGCTGGACGCATGACTCACCATCTTATCTTTCTTTTTGTCTTGCAGGCTGTGAATCACGAATGGACCAGCGATGACACGCCACAACTGTGCATAGTTTTATTTGTTGTTGTTTTGTATAAAAAGATGTTTTATATGTAAATCTATATATGACTAAGATTCTTATTTGTCCATCCGCACAGGGACACTTCTGGACCCAAGAAGGTTTTTGATGGTATGCTGGTGATGTGGGAGGAGGGTGTGTTACCTGCTAATGTGGGGAGACGCAGCTTGAAAGGGGTATCTCTCACAGAAACAACTCTGGTATGTTTTCAGAAATGCCTCAGACAGATGCCAGCTGACGGACTGAATCACAAAATGGCTTTTCAATGCTCATGTATTGTGACTTATGAACAGTTCGCACCCAAGCTCGCAGAGGGACAACTGCGGCATGTCCGCTCGACTCACAGACCCATAACTACGAGCCGTCCGCTCCCAAAGGAACAGCAGCGTAGTAGCTTGCAGAGGAACAGGTTCAGCAGCGTTCCAGCTCGCAAAGGTAGAGAGCAGCGAGCCGACGGACTGGCTTCTAACGGCATAGCTGTGAAGTGGTGATGTTGGGCACAAGAAGCGTGAAAGGGTTTTCTTCTTACTGGTGTCCTGGAGTTGAAGTTGTGCTGCCTGGCGCTCACCTGTTTCTCCTTTATTGTTAATAAATCTTAAACCTTCACTGCATCCAAATCATCATTACACAGAGCTCTGCTATAATAAATTGCCCCGGAACCTTTCTTTTATATTTTTACTTGATGCAAGGCACAAGATGGCTGCTAACACTTCCTGGTTTGAAGTGTCAGCAGCCAATCAGAGGCAAGCTAGTGCTCAACAGTTAGGGACCAACCAGATATATATATATATATATATTTTTTTTTCCTTTGCTATTCCAAAACACTACTGAATGGATTTACACCATTTCTACAAAAGCGCACTTTCTGGACCAAGACCTTTCCCCCTGCCAAATTTGGCGTAATTCCGTTCAGCAGTCTCACCTGTAGCCTTGGCTAAACTTTGGTATGGAAAATGCATTGAGAAAACACGTTTTTGGACCCCGCTTTTTTCTCAACCCCCCCCCCCCCCCCCTTGATCAATCACACCTAAACTTTCAAGATAGGAGCTGATCAAAAAAGAGAACATTTCGTAAAGATTGGTCAAACAACGCCAACGTTATAAGCACACGGAGGGCTCCAGGAGAGGGTCCGCGCAACACGTCTACGGGGACTCCAGCGATCCCCACAGCTCCAGTGAGTCCCCGCTATTTTTCTTTTTCTAATTCCCCTGAGACCTAGCCCACCCCGGGGTCTCATGAAAATAAAACTCAGGAACCCACGAAAAGTTATAAGCACATGGAGGGCTCCAGGAGAGGAGCCGCACAACACCCCTCCCAACATGAGTAAAGCCCCAAGATTGGGGGGACCCCAGCGAGCCCCGGAACAGCGGGAACCTCAGCAGGTCCCCGCAGCCCCAGCGAGCCCCCGCTATTTTCTTGTAAAAAATTCCCCCGAGACCTACCCACCCCGGTGTCTCATTAAAATAAAATGCAGGAACCCGCGACTCCAGCGTGAATTGCGCCTATTTCTTTTTTTTAAAATGTTTTTTTGGGACCCCCTGAGCAGGCCTAGGGGGTCAGGGGGTTTCTACCCTGCCCCCTTCTCTTGTTTTCTACCTTTGTTTCTCTGTTTTCTCGCTTCTACCGACACACAAGATGGCTGCCAACACTTCCAGGTTTGGAGTGTTGGCAGCCAATCACAGTAAAGCCAATGCATAGGACTTAAGCTCCGCACAGATATCAAAACTTTTATTTTTCTAATTTCTCAGCAACTAGTAAACAGATTTACACCATTTAAAAAAAGGTCACATTATAACCCAAGCACTACCTTTGTGCCAAATTTGGGGTAATTCCTTTCAGTAGTTTCAGCTGTAGCCTTGCACAAAGTTTCCGATGGGAAATTGATTTTTTGACTCTTATTTTTTGAATTTCTCAAAAACTACTGAATGGATTTACACTATTTAAAAAAAGGTCGCTTTCTGAACCAAGCTCTACATTTCTGCCAAATTTGGGGTAATTCCGTTCAGTTCGAGCTGTAGCTCGTCGCAAAATTTCCAATGGAAATTAACTTGGGGAAAACGTGTTTTGGGACCCCCTTTTTTCTTAGACCCCCCTTGACGAATCACCCCCAAACTTTCAAGATAGGAGCTGACCTAAAAAGTGCAACTTTTGGGAAAATTTTCTTAAAGATTTGTTAAATGACGCCAAAGTTATTAGTAAATCAAAAAATGCCTTTCCTATGGAAACTAGGCTGTAACTATAACTACCTACTGGCGACCGCCAGTAGGTAATATATATATATATATATATATATATATATATAGCTTTCTAGCCTTTGATATTCTAAGGATATTCTTGTCATTTATGTGCTCCTTTTGGTTGCTCTTCACTTCTACTGCTGTGATTTGCTATTTATACTTTGTATACTGTGATTATTTATATCATTGACCAACTCTGACTTGGAAATAATACAAAATTATCTAAAAAAAGGAAGAATCCCCATAGACATAGCACTGGGAAAACACGTTTTGCTACCCCCCTTTTCCTCAGCCCCCTCTTGACTGATCACCCTGAAACTTTCAACACAGCAGCTGAACCCAAAAGGAGAAATTTTGTGAAAATTCGTGAAGATCTATTACGCGACACCAACGGTATTGGCAAAAGAAAAAACACTTAGCCTATCTAAACTTTGACCCTAACTATAACTACCTACTGGTCACCACCAGTAGGTAATATATAGACGATTTTGCAATTAGAAAAACTATCAGGCATTATTCTAATCAGTTAGTCAGTGTTGCCTAGTGTGCGGCTACATGGTGCTATGTTTAATTGCTCAATAAATGATCAGAAATCTATACATAACATGGTTTCTATGAAGCTGTTCATACCACTCTGTGTGTTTTCAAAGTGTTCTAAATACCTGTAGTTTTTTGTACCGAAAAGATGGATTCCTTATTTATAGATTTTATGAACCTGAATTGCTCTGTTGCCTTCCCAGGATTTAAGATTTAAATCATGACATACAGGTCGCACGAGATGTCATCAGTCTCTAAAAAGGCCAGTCGTGATCAAGCAGAAATTTCTAAAGACTAGTACTTATTTTTAGTTAATCCCTGCTTGAAAATCAGTAACAAAGGAAAATGTAAGCTTTGATAGTCATCACGAGTTTACAAAACTGTAAATTAAAATAGGACTCAAAACGCTTATAATGATTAGCAAAGGGCAACCATAACTAACCCATCAAAACTTATTTCAATGAAGAAAACATAAAAGGTATATTTTTGCCAACTAGCTTTTAATGTCTGTTTTCAAAGTAGCAGTAGTATCCGCATGATTTCTGAAAGGAACAGAATGCAATAACAGTGGACCAGTGCTGTGGGCCTTGGGACAGCAAAGGGAAGGCAGAATCTGTTAATGTCTGTCACCACTCAATATGCATTTAACATTTGGAGCCTCACCCAAAAAAGACTGGGAAAAGGGGAAGGCGCATTCCAAGTGCACAGCAGCACAACCCTACAAGTAATGAGTATGTATAAACCTGTTCTAATGTGTGCACGTGTTTCTGGTTATTTTGTAAATGTAGCTATGACCGTTGTGGATGTCACAACAGGAAGTATCAGAACCCAACCTGTGCAGGCCTGTCAAGCGAGGAATTATTTTTCTCACTCCATAAAGACAAAAAAATTAAGAGCATCCTGGGAAGCAGTTTACAATTAAGAGAGGAAACACACATGTGCTTAACTGCAGTGCAAATCCAATCATCAAGTAACACACTAAGGTCCGGATTTAGTAAATTCCAGCCCCAGAAAAAAGTGACGCAAAGTGTCTCGTTGTATGCGGCCTTTTGTACCAGAAAGATGCTTTTTTTGTCAGTGCAAAAATGCTTTGCGCAGCTTTGCATCATTATACATCAAGGGGGCATTACTGGGGTGATACTTGGGCAGATGCTAATCTGGGTCTTCTTAAACAACCAGGCTGGCATTTGAGTAAAAAGGTAACACATTCTTGAAGCTGGCACTAACAAGGAGAAAAGTTATAATTTCTCCCAAAAAAACACCTGAATGTGTGCTGGAGTTTACAGTAGACATCCAATGCTAACATACTTGAACTATTGGGCTCCAACAGGAACCTCAGAAGTACATCCACCCTTCTCCTGAAACCTCCAAGATTCAAAATGAAAAGATCGTACAACTGTGTGTTCTCCGGTCTTGCTCCAAGAATGTGGAACTCCTTGCCAACAGAGATCAGATCAAATTCTTCCACTACTTCATTTAAAGAACTGGTTAAAAAACTACTAATGAACGTAAGCTAGCGAGCTGATCATGTTAGTGTGTTCTGTTAATAACCAAAATCTTGAAATAATTCTCACTGATGTTCTATGACATATTTTTACCTTATTTTAGTTCTATTCCTAGATAGCCCCTTTAAACTGCATCAACTGTTGATTGTAAGATTTTTTTTTTACTCGGAGGGCTAAATTGCACCAACGGTACTAATGTATTATCTTCTTTATGTTCTTTATAATTGCTGACAACAATGCTGTACAGTGCTCTGATACCCCCATGGGTCTTGTGTGCGCTCTATAAAACTTAAAAAAATAAAATTGGTGCTCCTCTGTGTCTAGACATAGGGAATGTACTGGAAGGGTATTCTGTAATAGAAGTGTATGCATTCAGTACAAAGGCTATGCTAGACAGTGCACACTGAGTGCATCAAGGCTATTTGTCCTACAAGGCTGCCTTTAGGAGTGCCAGTGCAGAGGACAAAAGCAGCAACAGGCCAGTCTTAATAAACTGTATTATATCTCTTGAACAATGCAGTACAGCAAATTTGGTTACTGCGCTGCATGATAAATGAGTAAATTTGCCCCCAAAACTGCAACAGCTAAGCTCCGAATCATGGACCTCATTTATAGGTCAATAGGTGTTGCAGATGCAGCCCCGGACTTTGCCCCCTGGGTCCCCTGACACTGCGTTTGTGACCTCTGGCCTCAGAGGGAGCAAAATCAATGGCAGGAACACATGGGCATTTCCACATTCCTTAATTTCTGCCCATTTGTTATTATTAGTGAGTGATTCTATTATTCACTTTAAGTGTAATGAAAAAATAGAGCACACTAAGGGCCTGATTACGATGTCGGTCGGAGTTGCCACCGTTTCGATGTGGGAACCGACCATAGTTCAGGGGTTCCGCACACCAAATTTGGATGCGACCGAACATGATGTGGTCGCAAGCTCCCATTTCTCTAAGGGAGCTTGGGCAACGGGTGGAAACGGCCCGCAGCACAAACTCCCATTGAGAAATGGGAGTTTGTGAAAATCCCTGTACCGTGTGGCAAGCACCTTATGGTGCCTGCCACACGGTGCTGGGATATTCAGTGGGGGCATCCTAAGTGTAAGACCAGGAGGGAAGAGGGCCCTGGTAGGGGCCCCAAAGTTGTTTTCGAATGGACTTTCCATGTCGGAAAGGCCAACATGGAAAGTCTGTCAGAAACTGACATCATAATCCTGATGGCTGAAACGCCATGCTTGAGGAATTATGAGACCCATCAGACTGTCTGGCGGACTCCTTGAGTCCATCAGAACTGCGTTGGATTCCCCTGCTGGTTTAAACTCCAAGCACCAGCATTGTAATACGGCTGTCAGACTTTATGCCTACCATGTCTGCCGGAAAGCCTCCAGCAGCTGTCAGAGGTTTTACGACCAACATTGTAATCAGGCCCTAAGTTTGAAGGTGATCTTTGGTGACAGCTGGGGTAGGTAAAAATGGTTTTAAATGTATGTTGTGTGCAAGCTTGTGGGGGAGAGTGTGCTTCTGTGAAAGAGAGTACAAGTGTATGTTTGAGCATATGTGTTTGTATGTGTAGGCATGTGTATGAGTGGAAATAAATGAAAGTCAGTGACAGGTAGTGAGTGAGATGTACACTGGAGACTGAAATGTACTCTACTCCCTTCTTGTGATATGAACTGCCCCCAGTGGTCTACTAGATGTGTTTCTGTTACTTTTACTCACTGTCAAAGCAATAAAGACATTTATAAAAAGAAAAGTGTGAGTGACCGAGAATGAGTGACTGAGATGAAGGGTAAATGCAAGTGAGGAAATAAGAATAAATAAGAATGAGGGTAACAGCTGTAAAACAGTGTAAGCCAGAGAGTGTGAGTGAGAATAAATGATTATGAATGTGAGTGAGAGAGTGACTGTAAGTGAGTGAATGTGTATGAAAATATAATGTATTTTTTGGAGTTTGTCATTCACCCTGCATACTGAAGGTAATTATTGTCTTATAGAGACACCCAGGGTAAAATACTAATTTAAGCATACTTCGGACAGTTCTTAGCATAATAAACACCTGTAAAAGGGTACCTTTGGTATTGTTTACCTGCTGCTGAGGTCTCGCCTGTTCTGCTTGGCTGCATCTCCTTTCCTGCTGGTTGTAGCACCCTGGTGGGACGAGGTCTCAGGGATAATTCACCGCACTGTCGCTGCTAACACTCGGGAGGAGGACTTCAACTCCCAGAGTGCCATCTTCCAGGTCCAGCTGCCACGAGTGAGGGGGAGACGTGGTTACCGTGCATATAGTGCTGCCTCTCCCCCACGGGACGGGACGTGTGCAGGACGCAGCCCAGACGAAGCCAGGACCAAAGGCGGGCCCGTCTGAGATGGTCAGAGGCTGAAGGAGGCTGGGCTGGGTCACGCTGTTTGGCTTTGGCAGAAGCCGTTTTTAACATCATACCGGCCCCTGTTTTGGGAATTTGAATCCTGACTTGAACTTGAGACTGGGAGACAAGGACTGGGAAACAAGGTACAGGGTATTCGCACTATTTTGCTATCTTACTTCCGTGTGTCAAGCATTTTTCTTAGGACTATGGCGCAGAAGGAACTAGCTAAGAGGAAATCGATGGTGGGTAAGGGGGTGGTATGCACTTAGATGCCTTTCTATTGAGGGCAGAGTCAGTCCTTATTCACGAAATCGCTCTCACCGAGTGTAGACTTTATCTTGAGCCCCTGCCCCCCCTTTACAAGTTGATGACACCAGTTGTACTAACCCGGATGCCCACTCTGACCCTGGTTCTTCTGCTAGATCACCTATACCCTTGGCAACAGTCATTCCGCCCGCCCAGGGCCCTCTGCTATGCACTGCCCAGTGGTAAATGAAACAGTTGTTAGATCTAAAGTGCATACCAGAAGCCAAATAATCAAAGATTCCCAAGGGGGGAGTCCCTTACCTCAGCCCAAGAAACGGAAAGGGCCGGGTCCTTGCAAACAAATCTTTCCATCATCTAAAAGAGGGTGAAGAGGCGCAACGATAGAGGCTGCCGAGGATGCTGAGGACATATCTGGTCATATCTGGTGTCACAATGGATAATTTTGCCTCAGCACCATCACGTTTACCCTCTTTGTCAACTATTGATAACGAAGAGTTCTGGTTTAAATTGGGTAACAATGTATGAGTCTTACTGAACCCACTGATGCAAAAGCGATCTAAACTGGAAGAGGCCATAGATAAAATTCTAAGTGCTGCTTCTCTAGCCCAGCTGAAGCAGCCATGCTCCACAAATGTTCACCCCTCTCAGCCTTCCCGGCCAGAGCATCCTGTGCTAAATCTGCTCAGCACTCTGGGACCAACTGTAGTCGTAATGGCGAATCCACTAACTCGGGCATGGGCTCCTTACCAGTTCATAATCCTGTTCCTTTTAATAGCGAAGTTATTAATTGTACGGGGACATCCTTATTGAGAGCCACGGACTCAGCTTATATACCAAGCACATATGAACAGTGCCCTAATACTCAAATAACACTCTCCCATAATAAGCCCAATCATGCATAAATTGAGGAAACACAGCTTCAAATACCAATGGTTCCTACAATAAACTAGGGAGTGACACGAAAAGTAATGATGTGCTCCATCTGCCTCCTGAGGCAACTCCGTATACAATAGTGTTGTCTAACATTCCTAAATTGCCCCTGGGAGCGCTAGAACACTGGTCCAGTTTGAAAAATAAATCCTTATTCGAGATAAATAGGAGGACAAGGATAGGTAACCCGATCCACTCAAATTTCAAAATGGTGAGACGTGTTGGATGGGTAGGGAATTTGAACAAGACTAGAGAAGATGATTGCGTAGTAATTTCTTTTGGATTACCCGACCTAGTTCATGCTAATTTAGAAAGGGCGGGTAATTGGTCAATTGCATGAACAGGGATCATCACCGTATTACACATGCACAATTTAGGGAACTTTTAACGGAGGGGCAGAGGCAGTCTGGATTTGTCATCCCAGTTAACAACCAGTTTGATGTCTTTAACCCCTTAGATGAGAATGATTGACTGCCCGCTTTGAACCTAGTGGGCAGAGGACCTTCTGAATATACAGCCCTGGTTAGGGGTAGTTCTCTCAAAGTTCATCCTTATACCTGTGCGGAAGTTGTGGGGACTTATGATATGAGGGAAGTGGTCAGTGGCTCACATGTGAAATTTACTATTGGTAGTCTGTTCAAGGAGAGTGGGTATACTTCTAACTTATACACAAACGAGTTGCCTATGACCACTCATAATGCTGCTTGTGCCCCATCCCTTGAGCCCCAGGATGTCAATCTTTATATTGAACCAATAAACGGGGACTCTTCAATTAAAGTTACTGAAGAGGCATCTGTAAATACAACTGTTGGAGCAGTCGGTGTACCAGGGAGCCCCACTGCCAGTATTCCCAGGGCAAATAACAGCTTGTGGTGTCTTTGCATTTCATTTTTTTTTCCTTTACATATAAATGTTGGAATGTTATTTTGTGCTTGTCTGTATATTCTATGTACTACTTTCAATGGAATGTTTGGGCAAGTAATTGGAATTGCTTCACATGCAGTTGGAGCTACCACCTTGAGCCCTTTATACCTGTAACCTGTTGTATCCTATTTACTGCAAAAATGCATACAAAGATTGAAGACTCTAGGTTCAAATAATTGACCATTTGTGAAGAGAGCACACTTCAATTTTGGCGACAGCTTGGGATGAGAATTTTTTTTTTCTTTCTCCCTCTTCCTAATACTTCAATAAGGTACTGTAACCATGGGTGTCCGCAGGGGGGGGGGCAAGAGGGGGCGCTTGCCCCCCCCCCTGGATCCAGGCCTGGTTCTAGAGGATGGGCCCACATACCTGGGCCGACTTTCCTGCTGGGGCGACACCTGAAAGGCTGCTACAGTACAGCCCGAGTGTGAGTCCCAGCAGGTCACAGAGGCAGCCGTTCCATTGTCATGGGCAGTATGACAATGGGCCAGCAGAGGAGACACAGCATGGAGCATCTCCCCTCATCCCAGGCCTCAGGAGATGACATTGAGTTCTTGGGAAGCTGCTGATGCTTTCAAGCAGCACAATTAGCAGGGGCCGTGAGCTTTAGTCCCTCACTGCAGGACACAACGATCAGATACAAAGCTAAGGGGCGTGGGTGGGGGTGTCGTTTGGGGAGCAGGGTTAGTGCCAACATTCTTACTTTTGAAACTGTGAAGTGACAGACCGGATTGAAATTAAAAGTTTCATTGTTATGAATTTGTGCAATGGGGAGAGTGGTAATACAGCTAAGAGTGGAAATACTCCGGAAAAAACACTAAGGACTGAAATAACTACATTTAAAGAACAATATGACTTAAAATGGAAAAAAATGAAAATTCGATTTTGACAATGTTGTAGTGGAAAAATGTAACTAACCCTCCATGTTGAGGCTAAGGGAGACGTAAGAGCAGAGGAGAGATAAAAGAGAGAGACAGAGCCAAAAGGAAAAATAAGAGACGGAGTGGGGAGTAGAGACAAACCGAGAGGGGGAGAGGAAAGAGTGAGAAATAATTGACGAGAGAAGATAGTGAAAGAGGCGAGTGGGGGACATTATTATAGATAAGCACAATGAGGCAGGGAGACAGAGGGTGACAGACACAAGGAGACAGACAGAGGGAAGGGGGCAACAGAGGGAAGGGGGCGACATAGGGAGGGAGACACAGACAGGGAGACAGATAGAGAGAGATACAGGGTGGGAGACAGACAGAGACAGACAGAGGTAGAGAGAACAAGAGAGAGGGAAATAGAGGGAGACCAAGAGAGAGAGAGAGAGAGAGAGAGAGAGAGACTTAGAGAGGGAGACCGAGAGAGAGGGAGACAGAAAGGGAGGGGGACAGAGGGACGGAGACTGAGGGACGGAGACTGAGGGACGTAGACTGAGGGACGTAGACTGAGGGACGTAGACTGAGGGACGGAAACTGAGGGAGGGAGACTGAGGGAGGGAGACTGCAGGATGGAGAAAGAGACAGACAGATGGAGACAGAGAGAGAGGGAGACAGATAGGGTGGGGGACAGATAGGGCTGGGGACAGAGGGAGAGAGACAGAGGGCAACAGACAGAGGGAGGGGGACGATAGAGGGAGGGAGACAGACCGGGAGAGAGACAGACAGAGGGAGGGAGACAGACAGAGGGAGGGAGTCAGAGAGAGAGGGAAACTCTGAGGTTCCGTGATTCTGAACCTGTTCAATAAAGGTCGTAGTATTGAGACAATTTTGGTATCAGCGGACCGCAAATGATGAGTGCGGTATGTACGAGTGTTTTCGTCATAATTGATCAACACTGTGTATTCATGGATTTCGTTTGAACCTTCGGGTTCCATTTTGTGTACGGCAGCCATTTTGTGGTTGCCCTCACATAGGCCGATGACTACGGCCGAACGAGTCTTTGGGACACGTACACCTTTAGCTGACTTTTGTGTGACCTGGACGAGCTGACTCCCTTGCCCGAGGCTGACCTCGTTGAGCCAGTTCCTTGTTAGGCAGCTGGTCAGATAGAGATCAAAGAGCAGAACATTGCTGAGTTTATGGTACATGCACACACCCTTCTATCTTGCTTCTCATCTGTTTCTGTTCCTTCCTATATGGCTTAATTTATGATTTGGGTTGAGGACTTTTATTATGGGTTCGTTTGGCCTGTCCGAGCAAGAATGTTGGATTTTGCCTTGTCATTTCTGGTGCGCTGGACAACCGAAAGTGGGTTTGTCGTTATGCGATACGTTTGAAATGTCACCATGTGATTGGTCCGTTTGTAAATAATTGATGCTAGCCAGGAATGTGATTTTTGGCATAAAAGACGATGTCTTGCTCTATGAATTTGTGCAGTCTCTAGTGAACCACCCGTGTTGTGCTTCGTAGACCTCTGTTCCTGGTTGTAGCCAATAAATTTGGTCTTTGACGTCACCGAGAAGTGTCCCGTGTCTCTGTTTGCCAAGGCAGGGGAACTCGAAGACATCGGGCGTTTTCCCTGGCGCCGCTGGGTTCTAACACCCGGTTCTTCAGTTGGCGCCCAATGTGGGGCGACTTCAGCGGTACCGGTCCAAGCCTGAAGATCGTGAGGAGCTTCGTGTGAAAATTCTGGAGGAAGGCCTGCCACTTCATCGACCCCTGTATGTCATCATGGTCCGAAAGTCTTTGCTGCGAGGTTCCCAGCTTTCCTACGGCTACGAAGGACTGCTGCCCTGACTGTCACCCTGTCTTGGAGCCATTAGACGATTTGTAGTGCGAGACAATAGACAGGTCTTCTGGCGACGTCAGCTACGGTCTGCCAGCCTCGCCCTCGCTGCCGTACCACGCATCCGAAGAGCCACCGCCGGAGGCAGATCCTTCTCCTACCTGGTGGCCAAGACATGGAACTCCCTCCCCATCCACCTCCGACTGACCCAGGACCACCTCGCCTTCAGGAGACTACTCAAAACCTGGCTGTTTGAGCAGTAGTGGACCCCTCCCCAAGCGCCTTGAGACCCTTTTGGGTGAGTAGCGCGCTATACAAGTGTCATGATTGATTGATTGATTGAGTGGAGCGTCTCCCAGTCCTTAGTCCTTATCCCCTTGGGATCTTTGATTTGGGACTTGCAAGCCCCAAAGCCGAGGGACTCGTGTATTCGCGAGGCTATCGTCTTTGATATTCCCTTGAAGTTTGAAGCTAGACTAGTGAGCGAAGATGCCTGGTCTTAGCAGACTTGGAAAGATATTTTGTTGTGGTTGTAATAGGGATTCCCGATTGGAGGATTCGTGTCCGGTTCCTTCGATTGGAACTCCGACCTATGAGCTCTATTTAAAACATGGCGTGGGCCCTATCACGTATAATGAAGTATGGATTAGGTATACTAGGAAAGATGGTGTCCTAAAGTGGCCCCAATATGGTAGTTATGACACAGGGATTTTAGATAATCTAGAAGTCAAACTTTTCAAGAAGAAAGCCCAGCCGGCGATGTTTGACTCTTTCCGCCTTTGGCAAAAGGAAGCCAAACAGAAAGAAATTAAGTTAGCGAAGAGAAACAAAAGAGAACGAGGTATTTCAATGGTGCAAGCTGCTATACAGTTTAGGGATAATGAAGAAGAACAAGAAAGTGAGCAGTTGCTTAGGCAACGTAAAATGGCGATAGATAAATGCTACCCAGCTTTGCCACCTCAACAGCAAGATGAAAAGAAAGATCTTGAGAAAGATCCTTTGAAGTCGCATCTATTAGGTTCGCCACCCCCTTATGTGCAGAGTGCTACGGCACCTCCGCAACCTCTGGTTGCTTTGCCACCTGTGGTTCTACAGCCAACTCCTCTTCAGTTGGCTCCTACTCCTTTGGCGCAGCCTTCTCAAGGGCCGCCGACTTTGTTAGTTCCTTCGTCTGCTACTCCTACACCTGTACTGTTTACTCCTCCTGTTACTGTTCCGACCTTGGTTTCCTCTCATTCTGCTTTGTCTCCTGTTCTTTTGTCAACTTCTCCTTCTGTTCGACAGAGAATGACCGATACTGTTGCTGGTCTCTTTTCTCCTCTTTTTGGGTCATTGGGAATGACCCCTGTTGCAGAGCGTAAACAATTGCGTAGCCAATTGCCTGGTCCCGATGAGCGATCAGTATTGGATCATTTAGCGCGTAAATGGGTTACTTATCCTTTGAAGTATAGTTTTGAGTGTGTCATGAATGTTTTCCGTCAATGGGAAGCACCGACGCAGAGATATGTTTTTGGGACAATGTGTGCTTTCCTTCGTAAAGAATGGGAAGATGGTAAATTGGGACGAGCTCCGCCTGAGTTGTTCCGTATACAGTCTGAGTTTACGAAGGGAACTATAGTGGGTGTTGACGTTGAGAGAGCAGTTGCGACGTTGTTGTAGTTTAGGAGTGAATCTCCTTCTCAGCGATTGTTTGAGCCTGATTCTTCAGTTAGGAGAAAGGCGCGACAATATCAGATGAGAGAGGTTCCCCCAGTTTGGAGGCCAAGAGATGCAGCTGCTAATCCAGCTATTCCGCCTCATTTTCAGCGTGTTTGGGTACATGTTCCATGGAAGCGAGTTGAAGTGTTGGCCCTTAAGAAGTCTTTGCCTGATCCACGTAAAAATCCTGCAGGGTACTATAAGGAATTATCACAGACTGCGGATTCATGTATTATGAATATAGCCGACATAGACATGTTGTTTGGTAATGTTGTTCCACAGCCTATATGGGGAATGATTCGTCCTACGGATCATGCGCAAGAGTTAGGTGATACATGGGTTAATATTGGTGCTGCAGATGCTAGACAAGTTGGTGGTGCTAAACCAGAGGATTTAGTTGCAAAACTCCCTGGTAGGATTGTTAATTACATGAAGACTTTAATGCCCGCCGTGAGTGTTAATTGGGACAAGTTGTCTGCATGTAAGCAGAAGAAAGACGAAAGTGTGTCTGACTTTTTCACTAGGTTCGAAGAGACGTTTGTCGACCATAGTGGTCAGGACATGAGTACGGAAGGTGGTCAACGGTTGTTTGTTGACAAGTTTGTGCATAATTTGCTTCTAGAGTTGTGCACTAAGTTGAAAGATTCTGAGAGCGCTTGGCCTGTTTCGTCGTCAGCACAGATTTTGGCTACTGCACAGTACTACGAGAATAGGGATAAGGACGAGAAAGATAGAGCTGACAAGAAGACTAAAGAATTAAAGATGAAGGTTCTTTTACAGCAAGCGAATCCGCATCGTACTAATCAGCTCGATTATCAGCAACCTCAGCAACATCAAAGAAACTCGCAGAGGTTCGAGTCTTCTCAGCCGCGTTTTCCTGTAGGCCCTAATCAGTGTGCGTATTGTAAAGAAGAGGGTCATTTCAAGAATAGTTGTCCGGTTCTGTTACAACGCACGAATGGTGCTTCTGGTGTGAGAAGTTGAGGTGTTCAGCAAGCTCCTAGAGGTAGAGGACATGGTGTGTTTCTTAAGAATGCGCGTTCTTTGCCTCCACAGAATTCTATGAATAGCTTTGATCAGCAGAATGGTGCGTCTGGTAGGACTGCTCAGTACTATTGTTATTGTTATTGTTATTTTTGATTTGTAGCGCGCTCAATCACCTACAGGCCTCTAAGCGCTCGGGAATCGATGGTAAACAACAACTTTGACAGTACAGAAGGCATCCACTAGCCTAGGTGGCTCATAGGGCTCTCCTAAATAGCAACGTTTTCAGCCCCTTTCTGAAACGTAGGAGGTTTCCTTCCTTACGTAGTGGCTCAGGCAGTGTGTTCCATAGGTGAGGAACCAGCACCGAAAAGGCTCTTCCGCCCTTGGTGGCAAGTTTATACCGAGGGCAGGCAAGTAGCTGAGAGTCTGAGAATCTAAGAGTTCTCTTTGGGCTATACACTGCCAGACGATCTTTAATGTATGCGGGCGCCATGCCATAAATGGCTTTATGGGCTATGCACAAGTTTTTAAATTCCACACGCTCCTTGATAGGGAGCCAGTGGAGACTTTGTAGCAGGGGGGATGCTTTAGTACGTCTTGGCAGTCTGAAGATAAGACGAGCAGCGTCATTCATCACCACCTGTAGCCTATTAGTTAGGGTTTTTGGTAGGCCAAGGTAAAGGGCATTACCATAATCTAAACGTGAGATCACAGTGGCAGTGACGATGGAACGTAGCATAGATTGGGAGATGATAGGCACTAATTTCCGTAGCTGTCGGATAATATTAGTACAGCTGCCCACTATTGAGGAAATTTGGTTGACCATAGAGAGGTCACAGTCCAATTTGATCCCCAGGCTCTTCACATTCAGGCTGGGTTTTGGGGCTGGACCTAGCTCTGCGGGCCAGTAGAGGTCACACCATGGTGAGGTGGCAGATGAAATCACCAGGACCTCAGTCTTATCTGGGTTGATTTTTAGGAGGTTTCCTGTCATCCACTGGACTGTGTGTCTCAAGATGTTCTGAGTGTGAAGTTGGGCGGTGTTTGTATTGTCAACACTCAGCAACAACTGCGTGTCATCCGCGTAATTGTATACTGTGCAGCCCATACTCGCCAGGGAGGCAATCAGAGGCTGTAAGTATAAATTAAACAGCAGTGGGGATAGGGCCGAGCCCTGAGGCACCTCGCATTCTAACTCTCCCACTGTGGAGACTTCCTCTCCAAGTTGTATTCTTTGTGTCCTTCCTGACAGAAAAGACTGCAACCACCTAAAAGCCAGGCCTTTGATGCCAAAATCACTCAGTCTTTCCAGTAACAACGCATGGCTGACGGTATCGAACGCCGCCGAAAGGTCTAATAAAATCAGGGCGCTCGGTTTTTTACCGTCAGCCAGGCCTCTCAATTCCTCCAGCACCGAGAGCATCACCAACTCGGTGCTGTGATGTGCTCGAAACCCTGCTTGTCGTTCATGAAGCAGGGAATGGGACTCCAAGTAGATGGACAGAGATTTTAGTACATGTTGTTCCAGTACTTTAGAGAGGAATGGTAACTGAGAGATCGGCCTGTAATTTTTTAGTATTGCGGGGTCTGCACCTGGTTTTTTCAATAGCGGTCTTACACGCGCTTCCTTGAGTTCTGCTGGTAGTTATCCTGTTTCCATGGATCTATTTAGGAGAGAGATGACATGCTCCTCCAATAGAGGACGGGCTGCCTGAAAGACTTTAGGTGGACAAGGGTCCGCTGGGGATCCAGACTTGATTCTGGCCATCAACTGCTGCAGGCTCAAGGTGTCAATCTCTGGAAACAGTGTGATAGTACAGTCAGTTTGATTTCTAGGGCCTAAAGGTATGGCCATCCCATTAAGCGTCCCACTTTTTATGTCCTGGATGATGGTTCTTACTTTCTCCAGGAAATATTCCTGGAAGGAATTGCAGTTTATGGGGGACTGAACACTGTCCGGTTTTTTGGTCAGCTCCGACGGGATCTTAAAAGTCTCTTTCTGCACGTTTGCTGCCTTAGTTAGCCGGGATTCGTAGTACTCGGCTTTGGCGAGAGTGATATGTTTTTTGTATGCGTTCAAGGAGATTCGGTAGAGGTTCCTGGCTGAGTCTTGTTTAGTTTTCCTCCAGCCTCTTTCTAGGGCTCTAAGTTTCTTTTTGTGGTCCCTCAGTGCTGGTGTGAACCATGGGGCATCCCTACCCGGACCTTTTAGCACCTTCATTTTCATTGGTGCTATCTGGTCAATAGCTAGTGTCAAGCATCGCGTTAGATCCGCGTATTGCTGATCTAGAGTATGATCTAAGCTCAGGGGGCAGTCTCTGGGCAGGAATACCTTGGTCAGGGTCCTCAAATCGACCTCTGCCCATTTACGAGTTTTTCTAGCCTCCAATGTTGGTTTAATTATTTGGCCCTTGATACGTATCTCGCAGGATATTAGATAGTGATCAGACCAGATACATGGGGCTACTTCTTTCAGTGTTAGGGAGGGGTCTGTAGTCCACACCAGGTCAAGGGTGTGACCTTTGGTATGCGTGGGGACCTTCACAATTTGTTTAAAGTCTAACGCTGACATCAAGGTGTCCAGGTGGCGCATAGGGGTGTCCCAGTGGGGTTTATCCCAGTGCAGGTTGAAGTCTCCTGTGACTAAAATTTTCGAGTAGCGAGTGCAGAGGTCTGATATAATAGGGGCAAATAGGTCCTGGAATATTGGGGTTGCATTGGGAGGGCGGTAAACCGCTAGCACCACCCAACATGAGCTGTTTACTGTAACTTTCACCCCAATCAGATCAGCCAGGTCGACTGTCTCTGATAGTAGAATTTCCACTGACAGCGTCTTTTTAAAAATCACAGCTACCCCTCCTCCCCGTGTATTTCCAGGGCGATTTTGCCATAAGGCATCATAGCCGTTAGGGAGAGCGGCCAGGATGTCTGGCTTCGAGCTTTCACTCATCCAGGTCTCTGTTAAGGTCAAAATATCTGTGTCGGTATTTTGCAACAGGTTATAGACCTCAATGTGGTGGCAATGGAGTGATCTGGTGTTTAGGCTTGCAATTTGCAGGGTGGAGTATGCGTCTAGAGGTGTAGTATTCAACGGTTTATAGATCGCATTTGTTTTTAGTTTATTTAGGGTGTCGTTATCCAGGCATGCCTCACCCTTATCCAGGTTACGCAAGTCTGCCGAAGTGTAGGAGCGCAATTGTCCAGAAGTCCCTGCCCCCGACTATGCGGACGATTATTACGTCGAAGGTGAGGATATGGATGGTAATGATTGCTAGGACAGCCATAGACACAGAGAGGGAGTTGTTTCAGTTCCAGTAGATCAGAGTGGACCTTATGTTAAAGTGATTGCATCAGGTGTGTCAGAGCCTTTTCTGTTGGATACTGGTGCTGCGAAGAGTTCTATTATGCACTCTAAACTCCCTGGCGCACCTTTGTCTGGCTTAACGAATGTTTCAGTAGGTTTTTCTGGCACCCGGTTAGTAATCCAATATCTAGTCCTTTGTCTCTTTCTGTTGGACCTTGTGAATTCGAAGCACCCCTTATTCTGACGACAAGGTTGTGGTGAGAACTTGTTGGGATAGATTTATTGAAAAGATTATATGCAACGCTACATTGTTCTCCTTCAGGAGAACAGCTTGCATTAGGAAAGAGAGTGATCTCTCCGATGTATTTATCTAAAGATCGACTTCCAGCTGAATTGTCTTCTCTCCCTGATTCTCTTTGGGCTACTGGTCCTAATGATGTGGGTCTCTTGGAGATTCCGCCATATGTTGTGACATTGAAAGCGAATGCTAGATTGCCACGAATTCCCCAATATCGAATTTCTAGTGATGGTGAAAGAGCACTTCTGGCGATCATCTATGATCTGATCGAGAAAGGTGTGATTGAGGAAACGAGAGGTAATGTGTGCAATAGTCCGGTTTTGCCTGTTCTGAAAAGAACTGATTCTTCACAGCCTCCTGTATATAGGTTTGTGATCGATCTCCGCGAGGTGAATAAGATTGTTGTTCCTCAATTTCCTGTTGTACCTGATATCACTGCTTTATTGACTTTGATTCCAGCTTCTGCTACGTGGTTTTCGGTGATTGACTTGAAGAACGCTTTCTTCAGCATCCTGATTGCCGTGGAGAGTAGAGATATTTTTGGCTTCTCTTTGGGAGGCCGAAGTTTCCGATTTAAGCGTGCTCCTCAAGGCTATTGTGAGAGTCCATCAATCTATAGTCAAGCTTTGAAAACACAGCTTGATTCGATTGTTTTACCTGATGGTGCTGCTCTTATTCAGTATGTTGACGATCTATTAGTTGCTGCTAACAATGAAGAGATTTGTAAAGAGGCTACTTTGTCGTTGTTACGTCATTTGTCTGATTTTCATCATAAGGTGTCTCTTTCGAAGTTGCAATATTGTCGACAAGAAGTTACCTACTTAGGTCACCTCTTATCGAAGGAGGGAAGAAGGTTGACCCGAGAAAGAATTCAAGCTATTGCGAAAATGAGTGTGCCTACGACACAGAGAGAAGTGCGTGCTTTCCTTGGTATTTCGTCGTATTGTAGACAGTGGATCCCTAATTTTTCTTTGCTTGTGAAACCTTTGATAGCCCTTACTGTTAAGGATACTCTAAATCCTATTTCTTGGACTGACAAATGTCAGAAGAGCTTTTCCGAATTGCGCGATACGTTGTGTTCGGCTCCTGTGTTGGGCACTCCCGACTACAGTAAGCCTTTTACACTCTATGTCCACGAGAGAGAGGGATGTGCATTGTCAGTTTTGACACAGCAGTTTGGCGATAAGCAGGGTCCATGTGCGTATTTTTCATCGACTTTGGATCCGGTAGCTAGAGCGTTGCCGCGTTATTTGAGAGCTACAGCAGCAGCGGCTGTTTCGATTCGACAGTCTGCTGGTTTGGTGATGGATAATACATTGATTGTGATGGTTCCACATGCAGTGGATACCTTGTTGAATCGCACCAAGACACAGCACTTAACTAGTGCTCGGTTGTCAGGTTACGAATTGACACTCTTAGCGAGTCATGTGCACATAAAGAGATGCAACACGTTGAATCCAGCTACGTTGTTGTCAATTTCAGTTGAGACAGATGTTACTCAACAGCATGATTGCTTCCTTAGGACAGAGGAAGAAACGAAAGGAGAATAGATCTTAGGGACACTCCTCTTCCAGAGTGTAATGGTACCTTATGGGTTGATGGTTCGTGCTTTAAGCTTCCAAATGGTGATACGACTGCGGCATATGCTGTTACGACTTTGCATACGATTGTTGAAGCTGCACGTATCCCACATAATTCAGCACAAGCAGCAGAGTTGATTGCATTGACAAGAGCGTGTGTGTTGTCGAAAGGAAAACGAGTGACTGTGTATACTGATAGCCAGTACGCGTTTGGTGTGGCTCATAGTTTTGGACGTTTGTGGAAAGAGCGTGGGTCCTGACTTCGCATGGAACTAAGATTCAGCATGGTCAGTTGGTGAATGAACTTCTTGAGTCACTTACATTGCCGTTGCAAGTTGTGATAGTGAAATGCAGTGCGCATAAGAAAGTTACGGATGATGTTGGTCGTGGTAGTGCGTTTGCAGATGAAGTCGTGAAAGAAACTGCGAGAGATGTGATGAGTCGAATGTATGTTGCGGGTCCGGCGAGATGTGTTCCGGATAGAAGTATGTGTGAAGATACGATTGAGAGCGTGAAGTTTATTCAAGCTGAAGCTACAGAGAAAGAGTTGAATGAATGGAGAGAAAGCAAGGGTAGATTGGATTCGAATGGTTGTTGGATTGAGTTGTCAGAGCATCAGCGATGGTTGTTACCCGATGCGTATGTACTTCCAGTGGTTACGATGGCTCATGGAATGGCTCATATCAGTGTGAAAGGGATTTGTAAGTTGTTAGCTCCAGTATGGCAGAATGCAGGAATTCCTAAGTATGCAGAGAATCTGGTCAAGAATTGTATGGTGTGTTTGATGTACAATCCTGGTAAGGGAACTCCAACTCCAGCTGGTCATTTTGCTCCTCCAACGTATCCGTTTGAGGCTTTGCAGCTACATTTCATCCACATGGAGAGGTGCAACAACCTGAAGTATGTGCTAGTGGTTGTTTGCTCTTTTTCGAGATGGGTGGAAGCATACCCTTTGAAAGATAACACTGCCTTGTCCACAGCTAAAGCCCTTATTAAGGAATTTTTCCCTAGGTATGGTTTGCCGAGAATGATCTGGAGTGACAATGGGAGTGAATTTGTGGGTCAAGTGATGAAGAGAGTGTGTGATGGGTTAGGAATAAGGCAAAAATTCCACGCTGCAAATCACCCCCAATCAGCTGGTTTGGTTGAATGTTATAATGGCACCCTTAAGCTAAAACTAGCCAAGATTCAGGTGAGCTCTGGTTTACAATGGCCAGATGCCTTGCCATTAGCCCTTCTGTCCACAAGAATGACTGTGCATTCACGAATGGGACTTAGTCCCTATGAGGTCGTGTTTGGTCGCCCTGCAAATATTTGGGGAGTGCCGCGGCCGACAAAATTTAGCGAGGTAGAACACCCTGTATTGCTTGATTACCTTTACGAATTGACGGCTAAATTGCGTGTTTTGCATCAACAGGTTCATGATACCTTGCCACAAGCATCTGAAGATCCAGAACATGCTATCGAACCTGGACCCTGGGTCCTAATCAAGAATTTCCAGCGGACCAAGAACGAGCAGCCCCGCTGGATTGGTCCCTACTTGGTGCTTTTATCTACACGGTCAGCAGTGCGAGTGCACGGTAAAAAGAACTGGATCCACGGCGTACATTGTAAGAGGGCCCCTTTGCCTCTGCCGTACGACCGGTGGGTCCAGAAAGGACTTCCTGACTCTGAGACTGAAACCGTGCCTCGTTTTCTGCCTTTTAGCGAATGCCCGTTTGATTGGAACGAACACTGAACGAGAAAGCGACGATCTTTTGCAAGAAGCTGTGCCTCCATCGAATCATTTGGATACTTCTGAACCTGAGCTTTTGTTTTGAGAACAGACATTGCCTGGCAAAGAGCGTTATAATTTGCGACCGAGAGTCGTTTGACAAATAAAAGAATACATTCTTTCTTTGTTATTTTAAGGTTAAGCTCTCCTCCGAGGAACTATTTTGATGTTTGTTTTTCGAACCACCATCCGGGTTCAGCTGTAGGGTCGCGGTGTCAAGTCTTTGGAGTGCAAGCCGAAGACGTTAGGTCGACGGTTCTGGTTGGTCTAAGGGCGTTCCCTGGACTGACAGACGCATTCCCTAGCGCGGAACACCCTACCGCCGCGAGCAGTATGATTAGAGGATGGAGTTTTTTGAGATGGAGAGACCTGTTGAAAGAATGAGCTTCAAGAGCAAAATGTGTACAGTCATGAGCAGAAAACGTTTTTTAATATTGTGTCTGTTTATTTTGTTTAGTTTAATGATGTTCTTAATTGGATATGTGACATTCTCTTTTTAAGTGACGTTCATGCCTACTACACAACCTATGCCTCCTCCTACTGTTTCTTCACATTCTTTTTACCCTCTGCCCGAACATGAAACTGTTAGAAGACTGGAATTTGCTAATAATTCCTTTGTTCAGCTTCTGCACCAACACCAGCTAGTAGTGAACACAACTAATTGTTGGGTGTGCGGTCTTATGCCCCATACTACCGATAAAGGTATTCCTTACCTGGTTTGCCTTTTAGCTACAACGGTTCTGTCTGGGCATACAGAACGATGTTCATCTATGCTCGTGAAGTCTATCCCCTACGTTCTATAATTACCGCCCGATTCATCAAAGAAAATAGCGCTCACAAAGGGCCAGATTCTGAGAATCTGGCCCTTTGCGAGAACGATTTTTGCATTTGGGATTCAGCATCCCAAATGTAAAAATCGCTAATTGCGATCTCGCATTTTTGCGAGGAATGACATTTAAGGAATCTCTATTTGAGATTCCTTAAATGCAATTCAACATGCAATTTAATTTTGCGAATTCGCAATTTCTTGCCGCAATTTACCGCGAGGTCAGACCTCGTGGTAAATTGCGAAAACTCAGAAAAATGCATTTAAATGCATTTTTCTGAGTTGCATGTTACACACACACATGTCCTTTGGACATGTGTGTGTGCAACACCTGTGTAAAATTTCATTTGAGGGGTGCTACAGGGTGTCCTTTGGACACCCCTGGCACCCTTCAAATCGCTATCTTATTTGCGATTAGCAAATTGCTAATCGCAAATAAGGAATACTCCCCATTCATTCCTATGGGCCTTTTGGCCCATAGGAATGAATGGCGAGTTATTCCTTATTTGCGATTAGCAATTTGCTAATCGCAAATTAGGAATATGTAGGAATCGCATTTCTTCATGCAATTTCTACATGAATCCCGTTTTGCGAGTCCTTAATAGCGATTCGCTATGAATCGCTATTAGGGCCTCGCAAAACGGGAGTATGATGAATCAGGCTGTTAGTTCCTATGAGACTATCCCGAGAGATGAGACACAAGCATACATTGGATGGAACGTGACTGGATATGGGGTTAGTCTGAGTGTTAACCAGCGAGCGAAAAGATCCCCTCCGGTTTGGATAGTGCCCCATCAGGGTCATTATTGTCTGCAAGGTAATGGCAAGAATCCGAGAGCTCAGTTAGGGAAGAGCGTTTGCACTGAGACATATGTTTTTCCGTCCCAGTCTTCCCCAGCGTTTCTAGCAGCTAAGGGTACCTATTCAATCCATTACGATAGAGGGTATACATGGTTGCCCCCTGATTTTTCGGGCACATGTTTTGTCTCGTTCCTGTTGCCTCCCACGTACACAGCTGCGGCAGATTACCATAAGATGAGAGTTGTTAGAGGTGTCTTCAGTAAGGAAGATACCGCAGGACAAGAATTGGGAGATTTCTGAAGGGTTTTCTGCCGTTTTGGGGATCTATGGCTAACAGCAGGAACATTCGACAGTTGATGAAAGTGGTTGAGTCCACCATAGTCGAAACTGCCGGTGCCCTTGATAACTTGACTGCTGAGCTCCAGTCAGATCGCCTTATGACTCTTCAGAACAGAGTTGCGTTAGATGTCATACTTGCAGATAGAGGAGGGGTATGTAAATTGATTCAATCGAGCTGCTGCGTTTTCATTCCAGACAACGCTCCGACAGTTTTTCAAGCCATTTCCAAGCTACATAAAATCTCAGAGTCTGTACATGTGGACAAAGGAGATTGGTCGTTGATGGGATGGTTTTTTGGGGATTGTTATCCACGTGGGGATGGAAGATTCTGATGGTCATTGGGATGATCTTAGCTATCCTTTTCCTGTTCTGTCTTTGTGTACAGTGTGCTCCTGCTATATGTGGCCTTTGTGCTACTTCATGTGCAAGGAGACCTGTCCAGAGAGAGTTGCTAAGTAATAGGATGATGCTACAGCAACATCTTGATGATCTGATGAATATAGACCTGGATTCAGACTGACGTGAGTGTGGGTTTATTGCCTTTGTAAGGGCAAAAGAAGGGTCTGAGGTTCCGTGATTCTGAACCTGTTCAATAAAGGTTGTCGTATTGAGACGATTTTGACTGAGGGACGGAGACTGAGGGACATAGACTGAGGGACGGAAACTGAGGGAGGGAGACTGAGGGAGGGAGACTGCAGGATGGAGAAAGAGACAGACAGATGGAGACAGAGAGAGAGGGAGACAGATAGGGCGGGGGACAGATAGGGCTGGGGACAGAGGGAGAGAGACAGAGGGCAACAGACAGAGGGAGGGGGACGATAGAGGGATGGAGCCAGACCGGGAGAGAGACAGACAGAGGGAGGGAGACAGACAGAGGGAGGGAGTCAGAGAGAGAGGGAAACTCTGATGTTCCATGATTCTGAACCTGTTCAATAAAGGTTGTCGTATTGAGACGATTTTGGTATCAGCGGACCGCAAATGAGGAGTGCGGTATGTACGAGTGTTTTCGTCATAATTGATCAATGGAAACACTGTGTATTCATGGATTTCGTTCGAACCTTTAGGTTCCATTTTGTGTACGGCAGCCATTTTGTGGTTGCCCTCACATAGACCGATGACTACGGCCGAACGAGTCCTTGGGACACGTACACCTTTAGCTGACTTTTGTGTGACCTGGACGAGCTGACTCCCTTGCCCGAGGCTGACCTCGTTGAGCCAGTTCCTTGTTAGGCAGCTGGTCAGATAGAGATCAAAGAGCAGGACATTGCTGAGTTTATGGTACATGCACACACCCTTCTATCTTGCTTCTCATCTGTTTCTGTTCCTTCCTTTATGGCTTAATTTATGATTTGGGTTGAGGTCTTTTATTATGGGTTCGTTTGGCCTGTCCGAGCAAGAATGTTGGATTTTGCCTTGTCATTTCTGGTGGGCTGGACAGCCGAAAGTGGGTTTGTCGTTATGCGATACGTTTGAAATGTCACCATGTGATTGGTCCGTTTGTAAATAATTGATGCTAGCCAGGAATGTGATTTTTGGCATAAAAGACGATGTCTCGCTCTATGAATTTGTGCAGTCTCTAGCGAACCACCCGTGTTGTGCTTCGTAGACCTCTGTTCCTGGTTGCAGCCAATAAATTTGGTCTTTGACGTCACCGAGAAGTGTCCCGTGTCTCTGTTTGCCAAGGCAGGGGAACTCGAAGACATCGGGCATTTTCCCTGGCGCCGCTGGGTTCTAAAACCCGGTTCTTCAACACAGAGAGAGGAAGACAGAGAAAGGAAGACAGAGCGAGGAAGACAGAGGGAGGAAGACAGAGGGAGGAAGACAGAGGGAGGAAGACAGAGGGAGGGAGACAGAGGGAGGGAGACAGAGGGAAGGAGACAGGGAGGAAGGGACACACAAGGGAGACAGAGGGAGGGAGACAGAGGGAGGGAGGCAGAGGGAGGGATACAGAGGGAGGGAGACAGAGGCAGGGAGACAGAGAGAGGGAGAGAGGGAGGGAGACAGGGCAACAGAAAGAAGAAGGGGGTGACAGAGGGAGGGACACAGACAGAGAGACAGATAAAGGGAGACAGGCAGAGACAAACAGAGGAAGGGAGACAAACAGAGGGAGGGAGACAGACAGAGGGAGGGAGACAGACAGAGGGAGGGAGACAGGGAGAGAGGGAAACAGAGAGAGAGGAAGACAGAGGGAGGGAGACAGAGGGAGGCAGAGGGAGACATAGAGAGAGGGAGACATAGAGATAGGGAGACATAGAGAGAGGGAGACATAGAGAGAGGGAGACATAGAGAGAGGGAGACAGAGAGGGAGGGAGACAGAGAGAGAGGGAGGCAGAGAGGGAGGGAGATAGAGGGAGGGAGACAGAGGGAGGGAGATAGAGGGAGGCAGAGGGAGGGAGGCAGAGGAAGGGAGGCAGAGGGAGGGACACAGACAGAGGAAGAGAGACAGAGGGCGACAGACAGAGGGTGGCAGACAGAGGGAGGGAGACAGAGGGAGAGAGACAAGGAGACAGAGGGAGGGACACAGACAGGGGGAGGCAGAGGGAGGGAGACAGAGGAAGGGAGACCGAGGGAGGGAGGGAGACAGAGGGAGGGAGACAGAGGGAGGGAGACAGAGGGAGAGAGACAAGGAGACAGAGGGAGGGACACAGACAGGGGGAGGCAGAGGGAGGGAGACAGAGGAAGGGAGACCGAGGGAGGGAGGGAGACAGAGGGAGGGAGACAGAGGGAGGGAGACAGAGAGAGAGAGACAGGGAGACAGAGGGAGGGAGACAGAGGGAGTGAGACAGAGGGAGGGTGACAGACAGAGGGAGGGCGACAGACAGAGGGAGGGCGACAGACAGAGGGAGGGCAATAGACAGAGGGAGGGTGACAGACAGACAAAGGGAGGTCGACAGACAGACAGAGGGAGGGAGACAGACAGACAGACAGAGGGAGGGAGACAGACAGACAGAAGGAGGGAGAGAGAGGGAGGGAGAGAAAGGGAAGGATAGAGAGGGATGGAAAGGGAGGGGTAGAGGGGGAGGGATAGAGAGGGAGGGAGAGAGAGGGAGGGAGGGAGAAAGAAAGGGAGGGAGGGAGGGAGATGGAGGGAGAGAGACAGAGGGAGAGAGAGTGAGGGAGACAGAGAGATGGATGGAGAGAGGGATGGAGCGAGGGATGGAGAGAGAGGGAGGAGAGAGAGGGAGAAGGAGAGAGGCAGAGGGGGAGAGACAGAGGGAGAGGGATGGAGGGAGAGAGACGGAGGGAGGGAGAGAGAGGGAGAGGGATAGAGAGGGAGGGAGAGAGGGATGGAGTGAGAGGGAGAGGGAGAGAGACAGAGGGAGAGAGACAGAGGGAGAGAGAGGGAGAGAGAGAGGGAGAGAGAGAGAGGGAGAGAGAGAGGGGGGTGAGAGAGATGGAGGGTGAGAGATAGACAGAATGAGTGAGACAGAGGGAGACAGGAAGAGGGAGAGGGAGGGAGAGAGAGATAGAGAGAGGGAGGGAGACAGAGAGAGAGGGAAGGAGACAGAGAGAGAGGGAGGGAGACAGAGAGACAGACCGAGAGAGAGAGAGAGAGAGAGAGAGAGAGAGAGAGAGAGAAAGAAAGATGTGTGTATGCCGGGTCTGGTGGATCAGCAGATGAAGGCGTCCGCTGCAGGGACCTGTGTTCAACCTCATGGTCATAGTTTTTGTGTTGCTCTAGCCCCACCCCCCTCCCACCCTGACCCCGCCCCCACCAGTGCGGCCCTCGGCCACAAACCACACTGTAAATTTGGCCCCTGAGAGAAAGTTTGTGAGTACCCATGCTCTAGAACCGCATCAACCTGATTTAGAATGTTTTTGTTTTTTTCCGGTCATTTTTAGTTTTCCCTCTGTTTTATTACATGCCAGGTTGTCTGATGTGGCGCCTCACAAGATTTTTCTCTTCCCTATATGGATTTCTTTGTTTATTTAAGCTCTTTGTCTTATTAGATTTTTTTAAATATATTTAATACTTGTGCTCAATCATGTCGGAGGATGGTGATGAAGTTAAAATGTTGCCCCCCCCTGGAAACATTTCTGCGGATGCCCATGCATGACTTCTACGTTTTCAAACTGCCTATGTGAAGGGGCATAGTGAACTTTCCCCACCCCACCCCACCCCTTGCTTTAGGAACTACAGCAAGTTGAAGTTCTTGATGGGCCTCTTCTGTCTACAACTCGGCAGACAAAGGCTCAGCTCATAATGTAAAACGATGGGTCAGTAAATAAGTGAAGGAATGTGTGAATGGCTGGATGGATGACTGAAAGGATGAATGGGTGAATGAAAGGGTGAATGGATAGATAAAAGATGGATGGATGAGTGGAGGTATGGATGAGGGAAAAGATAAATAGATGGATGTATGGGTGGAAGGGTAGATGGATGGGTAAAAGGGTGGATGGGTGTATGAAAGGATGGATGGATGAGCGAAAGCTTAGATGATGGGCGTGTGAATGGGTGGATAGATGAGTGAAAGGATGGATGGATTGAATTGATAAGTGAAAGGGTGAATAGATAGATGAGTGAAAGGGGGTAGATGGACAAAAGTATGAATAGATGAGTGAAGAAGTGAAAGGGTGGATGGATGAGAGAACGGATGGATGGATGAGTGAAAGGATGGATGAGTAATAGGATCAATGAATTGAATAAATGAATGGATGAGTAGAAGGATGGGTGGATGATGGATGGATGGATAAGTGAAAGGGGGATGGAGAGAGAAAGGGAGGATGAATGACTGAAAAGGTGAATGGGTGGACGGATAAGTGACTGGGTGGATGGATGAGTAAGTGAATGAATGAATGGCTGGATGGGTGAAAGAGTAAATGGCTGGATGGATGAGTGAATAGATGGATGGGTAAAAGAGTGGATGGAAGACTGTACGGATGGATGGGGTGAAAGGGTGGGTAGATGAACAATGGATGGATGAGTGAAAGGGTGGATGGAGGGATGGATGAGTGAAATGATGGATGGAAGGATATATGGTGGATAGGTTTGCAAATGGTTGAATACGTTTAGATATAAATGGGCACATAGATGGAAGGACAGAATGAATGGTGAAAGACTGAATAATAGATAAAAGAATGATTACACCTTGTAGCACCCATTATCTTAAGTAGCATTTCTTATACATTGACTTTCACGTTAATATGAGTCATAATCTCTATATAATGTGTGTGATGTAACATACTCTGACACCCTGCGCTACATAATTGAGATGAGTAACACTATAAGAGAAATTAAATACACATGAGAGATGGTCTAAGTAAAGATGAGGGGCACCATAGAAGGGTGGTAGCAAGGCAGGACTGGCCGGACCTGCCATCGGGTGTTTCCCTGGGAGGCTGGAAGGGGGGGGGGGGTTTACTGGGGGCTGGTACTGCAAAGTTCCTTGTATATTCAGTAGTTTTTAATCAACAATAAAAGCGGCCTCACTTATATTCAGGTGTGGTTCACCATTGTCTGGTGACTAATGTACCTGCTGGAGCGAGATGCGAATTTTGAATTCTGCGGCCATACTCAAAAAACAAGAAGTGCATGATTTTCTCAAACTAATACAAAACCTATTTTAACTTATACTTAGATGGTTGTCTATTTACTTACTTATATACTATTGCGCGACCACCTCTGATGTGTCTGTAAAACTTACCTTTTGTCCCGAAGTTTTGTCCTGAATTTTGACCGTTTGTCCAGAATTTTTTGTCCTGAATTTTGATCCTTTGTCCTGAATTTTTACACTCACCGTCCTGAATTTGCACCTATGCCAGTTGGTCACCCTACCTGTGTGCCATTGTTTCCGGAGGCGGCTTCCCTACTGGTTGACATTAATTCTAATTTATTTTCTACTTAAGTTCTCCATACACCGCCTTGCTCTGTGTACATGATACATAATCCACATGACATGAAACACCGCTCGCAATACTCACGGGCCGGAGAGGGGGATTGCCCAGGGGGTTGCAGGGGTGGGGGGGTTAAAAATAATGTAAAAATTAAAGTTTACTTACCTGACCGGGTGGGCCGGTCCGCGCCGCCTCTGCTGTCTGCTCCTGTGCCGGGTCCGGTGTGTTGGCGGCGCCTTCCAAAGTTCTCTGTGAGTGGCTGCCGGCTGACAACCCCTCTCAGCAGCGCCACTAGGATTGGCTGAGGGCAGGTGTCCTCCCTGCCCATTAGAAGACCAAGGGCTGCGCATGAAGCAACCCCCGGTCTCTTTAAGGGAAGGCTCAGTGCGCATGTTCGGGCTGACCATGAAAATTAAATAGCCCAAAAATGAACATGCGCACTAAATGCACTCTCAACGAGAGTGCTGCCGTAGCCCTGCCCCCTACCAGCGTCTGTGTTCTACTTCTGACGCCAATTGCAGCAATCAGGACTCAGAGTCCTGATTGCTGCAATTAGCGTCAGAAGTAGAATGAGTTTACTTTGGGGCCGTGGCATTAGTGGGGCAACGCCCCAACGCCCTCAATGGACGGACCGCCACTGCATGACTTTGTGTGTTTTCTTTATCAGAGCAAAAAACCGAAGCAGAAACCAGGGGCATAAATTCATGGGAGGTGTTTGGGGTGTTACATCCCCCTAACAAATGTGTTTTTTTCTAGTAAATATTGGGTACATGTGCTTTCAGCCGGGTATGGTAAGGGGGCTGTCGGATTTCATCTAGGATTTTTACATGCAAAAATTAGACAACAACATACACACCCACACTCTCTCCACTCTGTTTTGAAGTTCTTGGAACTGTTAGTTCAATACAACATATTGTCTTTTAGGTAACCCTAGCAATCCACACTGCTATCCCTTCCCAATGCCCCTTAGCCAGATCATGTTCTGCTTCTCAAACAATGTATTTTTTCAATGAAGTGCCAATGTGATTTGACGCTCCTCCCCACACCCCAAATCTTCCTGACCAAACTATGCTTCTGCATAAATCAGTAGTCCTGAATCACATAAGCAACTTCACTGGTGAGAATCAGCGGATTCTTTCTCCCGAAGTATTTATACAAATTTAGTACTGTGACAGTTACAGGCATACGTTTATAAAACAATACCATATCAGGGTAAAAGAGATTTGTATAGAAATAGCACTTTGCACAGCAGTAATCACTTCTTCTTGCCTTCATCTGTGTCTCCAGGATGACTTACAATGTATACATGGAGGAAGTGATGCCATCGAAAGAATCCAGGCATGCATCACCCTTTCAAACCATATAGCATTGTTATGCCTAGCTGTTGGATGACATGAAGACAATCGAAAACAAATTATACTAATACAATGCATGAGACACATCAAATGACACAAACAAATCTTTTGTGGAAAAATTCCATTGCACGTTTATTGATTACATGTCAGCTTAGCCTATTGGCAATCCACGTGTCAGCGGTGAGTTCATCAAACAAACCATCCAGAGAAAGCTAGATCCATCCAGTTGGTGGTATCAACACCAAAGCACTTAGATGTTTTGCGGCTCATTCTCTTAAAGAGTGTTGCAACCCTTTTTTTACAATTATGTCATGCCCCTGACTAGTCAGCACCAGACCAAGGCCAGCCTCTACAATGTTCAACACTCCGTCCATCATCCCCTTTTGGTTTTTCTTTGTTCACCCTAAGTTGGCAGGGTATGCCCAGACGTGGGTCCCTTGCTCACTTTGCCACTGGATTCAAGCTAGCCTGGCTGATAACGGCCAGAAACCGGTCCCAGGATGCTTGTTTCTGGTCCAGGGAAGACATGACTTGGCAGTTCGGACTGGACTGTTCCCATGAGGCACAGGATCAGACTGATTTGTATATGGCCATGTCTAACCTGGGGTGGCAGAGTGAGCAAAAGCATGTTGATGAATTAAACCCGGATCAGATGACTGGGGGTGAGTGCTTGCAATTTTCAACACTACGTCTATCATTCCCTTTGGTTTTGCCCAGTCTCTACAATGGCCAGGATTCCAACTGTCCCTCAAGGGATTGAGGAGTGCCTTCATGACATTCCAGGCCCTGCCATAATGATTCCCAGTGGCCTAACAAATTCATCTTTGGCTCAAAGATTCACTATACGGAGGCCCCTGTATGATTTCAACAGTTTTAGGATAGCCCTGTAACTCTGCTGTGCAACACTCTAAGAAACATTCACAACAGAACTGTTTAACTTTTATCTTGCATTTACGTAGGTAGGATAGATGGGCAGTGAAAATTGACTACAAAGAGAAGTTCTGTCTTCTGACCACTTATAAGATCTCCCCTTAGACCTCACCCATCAGCTCCTGACACCGCAGGGCAATAATCATTGGGTGCTCCCTTTCCTTTCTGCATAAAATTGCATTCCTATGTACCAAGTGAGCAACACTAGGATGCTGTCTCCTTTATGTAGCCCTGAAGGCTATATGCCAAATTGCACAGACAACAACCATGGTGACAGTATGTGAGTGAATACCTCAACAAGAGAGTCTCTTTCCATGTATCCAAGAGAAACCTCCGCTCCGCCGACCTCGCCTTGGCAGAGGCCCCCCGCATCTGCAGAAACAGAGCAGGTGGGAGGGCTTTCTCCTACATCGCAGCCAAGACCTAGAACAAGCTCCCTGTGAACATCAGATGCTCCCCGACTCTTCACACGTTCAGGAAGGACCTCAATACCTGGCTCTTCGACTGATCTGGAGTTGCTGCCCCGAGCGCCTTGAGACCCTCACGGGTGAGTAGCGATATTTATAAACCCCAGATTGACTGATGAGTGCAGGGAAAAGGAGGTGTTTCCCAACTGACAGTCTGTTGGAAACTGGGTTATTGGTAGGGGCAACTGCAGGTCGGCCACTGGCAATGAGGCCACTAACACATGGTAGGACTCAGCATAGGTCTTAGAAATGTATTCCTATGCTCAACCATTGGTAGCTTGGCTGCGAGCAGACAGGCTTAACTTGTAGGAAAAGGTATGTAAAGTATTTAAAAACACCAATATAGTGAATAATTAGGACACAACACAAAATAAAAATCCAACCATAATTTATAAAAATAGGTAATATTTGTATCTTTTAAATGACACAAAAATGAAATAAATCCACTGTAGGGAACCAGAGATATGAGTTTTTAAAGATTAGTCACGTTCTAGTGCTTGGAAACCCACAGTGCCCCTTTTAGTCATTTTGTTTTCTCTGACAGGGACATACCTTTAGAAATTGTTCTGGAGAATTTCTCACCACTGTGTTGTGCCACCTTCTCTAGCAGGCGGGGTCCAGTTAGAACTCCTTCCTAAAGTTCTGCTTGCGGGTCCCAAATTATCCAACACACAATTCAAGGTTCTGGAATCTCCAAGAGGGTCCTTGAAAGTGTGAAACTTCAATTCCGCAATCCACTAGAACAAAACCCTTACAAATCCACTGGCACTCCAGGTTGGGAATTCTTTCTGGGGATGTCGAGGTGAGCTCTGTTAACCTGTAGTTTGCAGGGAGTCCACTCTTTAGTCCTTTGAAGCAGGTTCGATTCACAGGGCTGTAGTCTCCAATGGTGCAAAAAGGCGCAAACTCAGAGTCCTGGACTTTGGAAATGCACTTTTAAAATCTTCAGCGCAGACAGACCATTCTGATTCTCTTCAGTTTCAAGCAGCAGATCTGGAGGGCTCTGCCCCTCCGAGATACTTATTCCTAGTTATCTGGGTCATGCAGGAGGTCACTTCTGACCAATGGAAGCAGGGTAACTCCTCAAAGTTATGACCACATCCTGTAGAGTGTGGCATTATTTTGTCCCAGAGTGCGTCAAATCTTCCAATTCCATAATGGCTGATTTTCCAGCAAGGAGGTAAGAGCTGGCTAAACACACCCCTAGGATAGCTAATTTACTTAGACTCTCCCACCTGCATCTGCTCATACCTTTCTTAATCCTACCATCTGCCTAAGGTGGGAAGTTCATAGCTGTAAATGACATTGGTCTCTGCTCTCCCCTTTGAAGTGCATAGTTTACGACCCCTCCCCTTGGCCTGGCATTCCTAGGGAACAGCACAATGCCCTGCCCACAGACTCTTTATCACCTCTTCAAGGCAGCCTGGCTAATCCACTTAACTCTGACCAATCAGGGCAGACCCCTGGAAGGCAGAATTTAAACCTACAAACAAGAAAGTCTTATAACGTCTTGTATGTACACTTTAGGAGAAATTGAACAGTGTGATATTGTTGGATTTAGTAATACCATTCTGGGAAGTCTTGGGATGGCATTTCTATCCCTCTCCTATCAATAGTTATTCATCAATACCTTTCTACCATGTTAACCTATGTAACAGGGGATTTGCAATGAGAAAAATGACTTGGGACATTTTTCCAGCACCAGGACTTACAAATACATACTTTATAAGTACGTGTCTTGTATCTACAGGGACCCTACCCCTATGCAGCTGGTGGAGACCTTAGGGTTCTGAATATTCAGAAATATTGCAGATTCTCCCTCTACAGTGCTCCTAGCATCAAAGTCGAATTTGAGCAGCACTTTACCACAATGTGGGGAGTGAAATGTGAAATTTCACTTTACCCAGGCATATAAAAACTCATTTTATAAGGGTGTACCTTATACATACCTGGCCCCCCACCCCTGAGATACTCAAGGGAGACCCTGGGGGTCCCTAATATGCCAAAACTTTGTAGGTTATCAATTTGTAAGTGCCCCAATCCCCAAAGTCGAGTTTGGGCACAATTTCAATTTTAAACTGACCTCAGGCTTCAGCAGTGCACAGTGCAGAAAAAGGCTGCTGGCCTCCCCCAAGGTGCCTATAGGGGAGGTCATGCCAATCACAGGGGTATCCAACCATATCATTGTGTACCCTAGTGTATGTAGGTGTTTTAACTGTATTCTAATGTGTCTCTTTCAGCATAGAACCGGCCCTGGGCCTGGTTAGGCAGAGCCCAGGGCAGTCAAAATCAGTTACCACCAATACCATTCAGCAAAATATTGGGGGGTGCCCAGGGAACAGTATGACTTTGCAGCACAGTCCCATACCAATTTGGTGTGGAGAAGGTCCAAAAATATCCTTTGGGTAACATGCAAAACACCATACAAATACATTGATGTATGAGAATTCATTGTTGTAAAGCCTGACTATAGATGCAATTAGAGACCAAGGGGAAAGGCAGGCATATGGAATTTCCCACTATTTTCACATGGTGGGTGTAGTCCTTTGCAAGCCCAAACATGAAGGTAAATAAAGTAATAAGCAGGGCTGCTGGGAGAGCACACATCTTGAGCAAACCAATGAGGCATTTTTGGAAACCTAGCGCAGTGGCAGGGAAGACAACCAATTTCTCTCCCTCTTTGGGTTTTCCAGAATGTGTTGTGACAATTTGTACCATGAAATGCAGATCATTGTGAGTACATGTAGGACTGACAGAAGGCAAAGAAAAACTTCACCACCTGATTCATAACTGCCTTATGTTTTGCCAGAATGCCCAGTTCCACACATAGACCTCAAAGTGGGAATAGAACATTCATCATCCTCTGCTTGAATTCTTTTCTGACTAAATCTCTAAAAAATGGAGTTTGGGGAAATGTGCCAGTCTTTTGTTGTACTTCTTATGGAGCAGACTGCCTGTTTACTTACTTTATACTTAGAATGTTTCTGCCTTTTTAACTGTGCAGACTCTCTGTTAGCATGTCATTTTATTTATACTTAGAGCTTTTCACACATTCTATTGAGGCAGACTCCATGTAAGTCCTCGTGTTGAACTCCAGTTTGGTTCTGGCTGCTTGTTTATTTTGGAGGATGACCTTATATTGATCCTTTTTTATTTAGTTATTACAATTTTTATTCATCCCATGATAGATAACAGTTACAAAAATACATAAGCCCACAATTCGCCATATCATTTATACACAATAAAAAGAATAGTAAATAATCAATCAAGCAAAACAACACAGGATTCATCCCTTATTCAACTTATTTATTTCATATGTTCTATCATGTGGCCCCATATCTGAGTGCCCAGTTTTTGCTTTTTCCCTGATTTCACAGAACATAAACTAGATTCCAAATTAAAAAAATTATAAAATTTTGCCCGCCACATTTCAAAAGAGGGAGCTTCCTGTTGCAACCACAGCGATGCTACATAGAACCTGGCTACTGCCACTGCTACAAATATCAGGTATCTAAATGGGTAGCACTCTTGTCCAGATTTGAGGGATTCTGCAATTCCTATCAGCACGATGTCCATCGTTATCTGTACATCACCCCCTGTAATCTCGGATAAAAACTCCTCAATATGTTTCTTCCATGAGTTTAGTTGCACCCACCCAAAAAATATATGATATACGCCCTCTCCATCGCACACCAAAAACATCTCCCATCATTTGTAGCTCCCATTTCATCATTTTTAGTGGTGTGTGATACAGATTAAACAGTGTCTTAAAATGTGAGCTTTCAGATTAGCTGATAGCAAAACTTTTCGTGCGATATCCTGCATATACAATCCTTCTTGCCGGGAGTTCCAATTCCTATCTTGCATTTCCATATCATCTTGCTGATCATCCGTCAATTTTTGATACAGTGATACAGTGTTCCTATTCTAGCCCCCCTTTTAATTGCCTCGACAAGTGGGCAACTTTTCATCCCCCTCTGCTCTTTCCGCTTCAAAAAATAATCTCTTATTTGCAAATATTTGAAGAACTCATTTTTTTGTAACATAAATCTATCTGATAACATTTTAAATGTCTATTATCAACAAAAGAGCGCCAATACGACACGAGTGAAACCCTATGTCATAGTGAAAAAAGTTAAATCTATCTTAATTTGGGTGGTCATTAAACGATAAGAGAGGCAGTGAAAATAGAAAAATTTATTATTTTCTAAAAGAACCCTCACTCACCCTAGAGGTGACATGCTTCATCATGGGGTTCAGTCACAGGTGGGGCCGACTATCCCCATCTGTGTGCTACCACGCCTGCAAGTGCAGCGGAGCTGGTATGTGTGAAGGGTGTGATCAGTGAAAAAAGTGTGTTGTAAAAGATCACAACTGTGCCTCAACAAACTTTATTAAGGGCCAGTTGTTCACATTAAAAACTGTGGAGTCACTGGAATTTTTAATTTTAATCCAGGGACTTAAAAGTGCATGGTCAACATGTTTCTGCTGGTGGTGCTATTGTCAGCTCAGCTTTCTTCAGGACCAGATTATAAAAAGAACAAATCCTACGGGGGTCCAAGCACGCTAAGGCCTGCCCACACCGTTAGGAACAAAAGAGAAGATAAAGTAAACTTTACTCTCCTCAAACAAACTCACGGTTTTACCTGCCCATAAGACTCCTGCTAATCGTCAGGTAGAGTTTCTGTAAATAAACAGACATATCAATTCTTTAACATGCATCCCTTTTGGAATAAATGGCCAATACAGAACATGTTCTTTCTGTCTTACATTGGAATTGTCCCCTCAGCTATTTACAAGACAATTCATGTTTGTTAAATTCAATATTTTGAAAGTCAAAGGCGATTGGAATTTAAATTTCCATATATCTATTTATTTCTAGATTATTTAATTTCAGCAGGATTCAAAAATTCATTTAATTGAAATGTTCATAATATCAGCATAACATTCTGAGAACCTGGATCTCAGGATCCCTTGATAGGGGCCAGATAGCGACTAGAAGTTTTAGACTTAACCATTGATAAGGAATATATTGCACTTATGATGCTTCAAGGTACAACAAGCTTCATGGGCTCATAGGGTTAGGCATATTTTCACTTCCAGTCAAACCTGTTTGGACCCAAAGCACGAGCTGGTTAGATAAAGTATAGTTCAATACCAGCAATCTAAGTTAGTTCTTTTTTATGGAGAGAGTGAAACCCTCTCTTGAGAGGCAAAATATACTTTAGTACAGATCGCGCCATGTAACTCACTTGCTGCTAGAAGGCTTGCCGCTTGTCCACCTATTCATTTCACCCCTACGGCCCGGAACGTGGTGTCTTAGCGTTCTCGGCCCGTTATTAGTACTTCCGTGTTTTGGACGCGGAACGTAATGCGTCACGTAACGTGAACACGTGACCCTCGGGGTTTGAGAACTATTCGTTTGTTTTAAATTATGCTTGAATAGGATATACCGATTGTCATCCCACCAAGTGGGACTGAATGATGACATCCCCTGGGGTAGTGTTTTGAAATGACGCTGTTTTTTACATTAAAAAATAACCCCACTATGAGATTAAAATCGATTAAAATCGATGTAAACCCTGAGGACTATGTACATTATCAATGTATAAACAATCTGGAGTTGACTATTTGCTCCACTCTACTGCATTTTTTTCCAAATTTTTTGTTCCAGCAAAATGGGTTCTTAAATATATTCTTAAATATACTCTTGAATATATTCTTAAAAATACTCCTTTTCATTCCAGAAAATAAGAGAGACATGATGTCATGTTCCAAAGTTTGAGCACTATCAACACACTTCATGGGAATAACCAGTGGTAAGGTGCCATATATCCTTATGCAAATACTAACAATGACGACCGTTTCATTGGCTTGAGGTTAGCGGTCTAGCGGTGATTAAAAGAAGTCGACCGGAACTGTAGACACGCTAGTAATCGACCTCATTACCAAACTCAGCCATCTGTCCCTATAAACACAAATAGGTATAACAACGTTGGCCCTCAGTAAAAGATTGTAATATAATATAAAAAAACCTATTCGAGCATAATTTAAAACAAGCGAATAGTTCTCAAACCCCGAGGGTCACGTGTTCACGTTACGTGACACATTACGTTCCACGTCCAAAACACGGAAGTACTAATAACGGTCCGAGAACGCTAAGACACCACGTTCTGGGCCGTAGGGGTGAAATGAATAGGTGGACAAGCGGCGAGCCTTCTAGCAGCAAGTGAGTTACACGGCGCGATCTGTACTAAAGTATATTTTGCCTCTGAAGAGAGGGTTTCACTCTCTCCATAAAAAAGAACTAACTTAGATTGCTGGTATTGAACTATACTTTATCTAACCAGCTCGTGCTTTGGGTCCAAACAGGTTTGACTGGAAGTGAAAATATGCCTAACCCTATGAGCCCATGAAGCTTGTTGTACCTTGAAGCATCATAAGTGCAATATATTCCTGATCAATGGTTAAGTCTAAAACTTCTAGTGGCTATCTGGCCCCTATCAAGGGATCCTGAGATCCAGGTTCTCAGAATGTTATGCTGATATTATGAACATTTTGTATTAAATGAATTTTTGAATCCTGCTGAAATTAAATAATCTAGAAATAAATAGATATATGGAAATTTAAATTCCAATCGCCTTTGACTTTCAAAATATTGAATTTAACAAACATGAATTGTCTTGTAAATAGCTGAGGGGACAATTCCAATGTAAGACAGAAAGAACATGTTCTGTATTGGTCATTTATTCCAAAAGGGATGCATGTTAAAGAATTGATATGTCTGTTTATTTACAGAAACTCTACCTGACGATTAGCAGGAGTCTTATGGACGGGTAAAACCGTGAGTTTGTTTGAGGAGAGTAAAATTTACTTTATCTTCTCTTTTGTTCCTAACGGTGTGGGCAGGCCTTAGCGTGCTTGGACCCCCGTAGGATTTGTTCTTTTTATAATCTGGTCCTGAAGAATGCTGAGCTGACAGTAGCACCACCAGCAGAAACATGTTGACCATGCACTTTTAAGTCCCTGGATTAAAATTAAAAATTCCAGTGACTCCACAGTTTTTAATGTGAACAACTGGCCCTTAATATTGACAAATACAAAATCACAAGCCCAGTTCTCCCTGTCCCACCCCACTATATCCTGTGGTGCCGCTAAGGATCATGGGACTTGTAGTTCGGGGCCAAAGGATCATGGGAATTGTAATTCAGGTAGGCGCACACCGATCTAAAACCTGACACAGCTGCTGTAAATCCATCCTACTTTTTATACCCAAATATGTAGCCTCCATCACCACCTGGGGTCCCCCGGACACCCCCCCTCTGTAGAGAGGATCTGAGTTTTTGCTAGATTTAATTTATATCGTGATACTTCCCAAACCCTTGGACAAGCCTTTATATCTCCTCAATCGCCTGGGGTGGTTCCGATGTTGCCACCGCAATATCATCTGTGTTGGCTAATACTCGAAATGAATATTGTCCACAGGTCATAGATCTAATACTATTGCTATTTTCAAGCATACATAAAAATGCAAATAACAATGGGGAGCAGGGACACCCCTGCCTTTTTTCCCTTGTTATAAACACTGGTTCCGACTCTTCGCCCATTACACATATTCTAGCATATGTTATGTTATGTTATGTAAATTACATTTTTAAAGCGGGTCGATTACCCGGATGTGTCCTGGCGCTATCTAGGTCTCCTTCTAGCCTAAGGTGAGAGAGCGGATTGGTAGGAATAGATTTATTGAGAGAACAGCCAAGTTTTTAAGCCCTTCCTAAAGGTCAAAAGTTTTGTGGCATTTCTTATATGGAACGGCAGCTTGTTCCAGGCTTTTGCTGCACCGCGGACAAAGCTCCTGTCATCCCACCGAGCTTTTTGTGTGTGTGGCACTCGCACCAGCTTGGCCCCAGTTGACCTCAATGTTTTTTCCAGGATATACCATTGGAACTGCCGTTTTAAGTAGTCTGGTCTTGTACCTTGAAGTGCTTTAAAGTCCATACACAGAGCCTTAAAGCGGACCTGGCTCCTAACTGGAAGCTAGTGCAGTTTTTTGATTTCCGTAGAAACCGAAGAGAATCTAGAGGTGCCCGAAAGCAATCTGGCTGCAGCATTCTGCAACACTTGCAATTTGTTCAGAAATCTTTGTTGTGCATTTAAGTAAAGACTATTACAGTAGTCAAGTCTTGACATTACAAGAGCTGTGACCACTGTTTGCCGGCTCCCTAAGAGCAAAAATTGTATTATTTTTCTAAGCAGTCTCATCACATACCTTGTTTTAGTGGCCACTGAATCAACTTGTATGCCTTTTTGAGGTTATCATCCAGTATTATGCCCAGGTTTTTTACTTTTTTTGACGGAACCTGGAAATTACCTATCGAGACCGGCCACCAATTTGGTGTCCAGAAATTGATATTGTTGCCAATTAATATTACCTCTGTTTTGCCCGTGTTAAGTTTTAGACAGTTCTCCGCCATCCAACCTCCTACTGCCACCATGCAGTCCTGGAAGCGTCCTTCAATTCCCACCTCCTTCCTTTGTGACAGAGACACCACAATTTGGGAGTCCTTTTGATCCTTTTGCATTATTTAATTGTTTTGAGCGTCCATTAGCATAAATGCTGATTCTCCATGAATTGACTAACCTTTTTGCCTTCTTTATTGATCTTGATTTTGAATAAACTTTTATGGTTTTGATTTGAATTCTTGCCTAGTGAATGTTTTATTAACTGATACTAGGACTTAGACTTACAAAGCCATGCTAGGTCTCACAAAGACTCAGACAGTCCAGATCCTGTACATTATCCCTCTAATTAGAACATCAACAGTATTATGATGTTTAATACCTCAAAGAATGGTGAGCGTCTGCTCTGTTTAAAGGGTAATTGATTGGTATTTGTGTATCAGAAATTATAGATATGTGTGAGAATACTTTGTGAAAGACAAATAAAAAAAGCTGTTTAATATAGATAGTTTTGGCGAATTTTGAAGTTTGAGAGCACAACAGGAATGAACCATATATTCATTCATTCATTCATTGTATCTTTATTTCGACAAGTTTTATCATAAAAGAGTTCACAAAATTGAGCATTTAAAAGAAGTAATGCAGTTTAGACAAATAATCTATGTAGCAAAAGCAAGAAAAATGCAACTGCCCATAGGACCTGTTGATACTTAGCAGACACAGTTAATTAAAAGTATCCATAAAATCATCCATTACATACCTAAAGTTTAAATACAAGATATGAGAAGCTTGCAAAGAAAAAAGAATCTACGTACAGGTAATGCTTGTTAACAGTCTTCTCTTGTTCCACATTGCTGCCAGGAAGTTTGCTACAGCAAATACAGTCTCAGCAGATAGATCTGTTTTAAAAATTCTGTAGGCTTGTATACAATATGTAAAGCCCAGATTTTTACATAGGGGAATAATCCAATACCTTCTAGAATTTTGATAGGCTGGACAAAAAAACAATATATCCATTTCATTTTCCAGCTCATGATTACAACCGGGACAGTTTTTTGGAGAAGACGAACACCATTTACTCGTGAAAGCTCTAATTGGCAGGTGCCGTATCTCCATTGTAGATACAATTTTCTAATTAAAATAGGATAAATATCATCTAAAACATGCTCAAGGTGATAAAAATCTTTGATCGTTAAAAAAGTTTCAGATAGGGTGCCGATTTGTGCATTCTGTGTAGAGGCAATTAGTTTGCTTTCATAATACAACTTTGCCAAGTGCTTGCGTGGGACCCTAATGCAGGCTGTCTCCGGGTCAGACCACAGTAGGGGAAGTCCTATCCTCCCAAATTCATCTCTCAAATACTTGAACCATGGGAGTTTCCCCACATTCGGGAGTCTTAGGATTTCCTGAAGCTCCTGCCTGTAATTCAGGAGCTCTGGGGTAGTCCAGAGCCTCCGCCAGAATGTTAACGGTTTGAGGCCCAATTCCTCGTCTATAGGTCTTCGGCCCAGGTTGAGCCTCAGCGGCAAGAGAGGCGTGCTAGGGGGTAAGGCCAGAAGCTGTCTTATAAATTTGTTTTCAGTGACGAAAATCTCGGGTCTACACAAGTAGCCCCAGAGTTCACCGCCATACATTACTGCCCCCCTTGCCTGCAATTTGTATATTTCTAGAGGTGGGTCAAGCGGTTTGACGAAGGATTTGTTTGAGAGCTTAAGGATGCCCCCGCTAGTTACGCTAACTTAAGTTGGGATTTAATTTGATGGGGGGCCCAGGTCATGGTTTCATTTAAGGTTACTCCCAGGTACTCAAAGGTCTGAACCTTTTCCAACCTAGATGTGCCTATCCTCGGGTTTGGGCGTGTAGTTGCTGGAGGATTAAAAATCATAAATTTGGTTTTGAGGGTATTTATGTTGAGTCCCCTTTCGATACAAAATGCCTCAAAACCATCCAGCACACGCTGAATACCCATGGGGAATTTAGACAATAGCAGGGGATTATCTGTGAACATAATCGCAGGCACCCGGCAACCAGTGAGCTTGGGGGCATTACTATTTGATACCACATTCAGGTGGGCGATTACCCCGTTGATATAGAGGTAAAACAGGGTCAGTGCCAGGACACAACCCTGTCTAACCCCCCTGTCAACGGAGAATCTAGATGACAATGCGCCATTTTTTTCACACCTGACCTGTGCAAAATTCTCCTTGTGGAGCCGCATTATCATGATCAAAAGCTGGCAAGGAATGCCCAGCTCTAGGAGCACAGACCATAATTTTCCCCGTGGGACCAGGTCGAAGGCTGCACGCAGGTCCACAAAAACTGTGTATAGTGTACCACCCTCAATCCTAACGATTTTCCAGAATAATAGGGTCAAACAAAAAATGTGATACGTAGTGGATGTATTTTTCCTAAACCCTGCCTGGTAGGGACTCAAGATTGAACACTCCTCCATCCAGTCTAGGAGGCGGTCTAGAATCAGCCTCGCGAAGATCTTTTGCGGCACATCAATGAGGCTGATAGGCCTGTAGTTGGCAGGGAGCAGAGGAGAGCCCTTCTTGAAGATAGGGACAATCTCTGCTCCCAGCCAAGTACTAGGGACTGCCATACCCCACTGGACTGCATTGAATATAACCGTTAAGTAGGGGAGACAATTGGTTCATGCTTAAAGAGGTCCCCCGGGAGTTTGTCCAACCCCGGCTCTTTACCGGCTGCGAGTTTGGATATTGCAACACAGACCTCTCCCTCAGTAAAGTCAACCCCATCAATTTGGACAATAGGATTAAGCCACAATCCCCCTTGGTCCCCATCAGGTTCTCCATTGCCCCCTCAGTACAGGGTGCGGAAATGATCCTCCCACAAGTTCGCGGCAATGTTAGGCACAACTGCCGGTGTTGGGTCCCCCGACCCCGTATTAACAATTAACCAGAATTTCCGAACGTCTCTTATCTTAAGAGCAGACGTTACGTTGGCCCAGTTATCATTCGATCTTGGCATGGTGGATTAGCCGCTTGTATTCTAATCTCCTAGCTCTTATTAGCGCCTTATTATTATTTTGCTTCACGGCCCGAAGCAATTCTGCCTTCGCCTTTCTGCAGGCAGTGTTGTACCATGTGGCTCTATTGCCCCTCATGATCCCTTTTGGCCCCAGTGGGTTAAGAACCTCTACTAAAGTACTAATTAGCTCCTGATGGAGGTCCCCAAGTTTTTGGTATATGTCAGAAGTGGAATGCTGCGAAATTAAGGCGCCAACAGCTTCCAATACCGGGACAGTCCGAGCATAAAGCTCGGCCAGTTGCTCAGGATGTGTTACCAGTTTGTCCGGTCTAACTCTGCGCCTATTGTTAGAAAGAATTGCCCTCGAATCGAGAGCATCATTGGGCATGCAGAAGTCTTTAGGGATGCCCGGGGAGGAGAGCTCCAAGATCAGCGCATTGTGGTCGCTCTCACCTTTAGTATTAACCCTGAAGTCGATAACCTTAGCCCAGGCACAGCTTTCAACAAATAAATAGTCCAAGCGTAACTCCTGGCCAGGTTTATTGTAGGTACATTTTGGGGGGATATCAGATTTTACACGTCCATTGCAGGCCCTAGTTGAATGGTTAAGTGTTAGAGCCATGATTTGGACGGCTAACGGCGTCCATGCCCTAGGTGGTGGGCCTACTATTGGGGGTATTTTCCAGTGCTTGTCCTCCTCCAGGTTTGCGCCATCCATCAAGCCCAGGAGAGGCTCAAAGTGGCAATTCAGGTCGCCCCCGACCACAAGCGAGGTACCATGAGGAATGGTGTTTAAGAAAAAAGAAAGCTTCTCAATGGTTCTAGACTCGCTTGTGATATTCACTGGTCTGGAATGAACATTACCCAATGCGAGCCTTGAGGCGTTTGGCCACTCAAAGACCATGCATTGGACATCCTCAGACAAGGTGTTCATGACCCTAGCTTTACAGCCCAGGTGGGAGACCACCCAAATAGTTAGGCCCCCAGACGGGCGACTCTTCCCCCCCCCACCTAGTCGGGACTGAAAACGAAGCAAAACCACTCCGTAGTTGGTCCTCCCTAGCCCAGGTTTCCTGGAAGAGGCACACGTCATTCTTGTCTATAAAGGAGCCCCACTCAGGGCAGGCCATTTTATTACACAGACCTGCCAAGTTCCAGGACAATATTGTCAGTGAATCAGCATTAATTCTGGTTCCCCGAATTGGGGAACTAGATCCCATTTTAATTATTTTAGCTAATAGGGTATGTGAATTATTTGGGCCCAATATCCGGTTGTCACAATTATTGGGTCCAAAAGGTGTGCATGCCAATGGCCTTAAGTGGTTGTTCTCCACGTGATCAACTCCTTGAGGCCTGCCTTCACTCATGCATGTGACGGTCCCTCTATGATGGATTAGGTTATGGGTAGGACCGTCAGTTACCCTAGCTCGACCTACTACTCCATGGTTATATTGTAGTCAGTCAACCTGGTCCAGGCAGCTATACTGGTTATAGTTAGGATGTTTGGTAGACATATAGGTGTTATTAGTCTTGTCCCTAATCCCTCTACTCTGCCCTCTAGATACCACCCTTGTCCAGCCCTCCTCTGGCCCCAATTTAGGACAGAGAGTGTCAGATGGATAAAAAAAGGACAGTGGGAGGGGCTGGATTATTGTATCGGAGTCGCCATCCGGCCAATTACAAATGTGAGATACTGTTCCGGGGTCCCTAAAGTTGACCAAGACGCAGTCACCACTAATGTTTTTGGTAGTATTGCCCACCCAGGATACCCTTCTAACCATTAAAATTTTGCTGGAAATATGTCGGGGAAGGGGTCTGTTTTTGTTCAACCAGTTTGCAACTTTATTTTTAAGTGATGCAAACAATTCTGCAATTGAATTACCAAGCTCAGGAACTCCAATTAGGACCTCTACAAGCGGAGCTGCTTCCGCAGGTATATCAATTGCCATTTTCTTACTCATTGTATTGCCCTCTGGAACTTTTCGCTCACCATGCAAGTTAGGCTTTTTAGCCAACCTCAGTGGGCTAACAGGAAGAACAGAATGGGAATTCCTATTTGGGGCACTCTGTACTGTAGGGAGGGGGATTTCTGGGGGGGTAGGTGTTAACTATAGATGCTACCCCTCGTTAGTATCAGGCTTCCCCTGCGTGATCTTAGCTGTTTGCAAAAAATCTCTCATAGCCCCAGTAACTTTTTCTATGTTTGTCAGCCTAAGATCAATTTGGGCAAGTCTGGCATCTAAAGGGCCAAGCAGGGACTACAAAAGGGTGCCTGCCTATATTGAAAGTCAATTGGTCTTCCCCAGCCCGAGTTACACCATCAGTATTAAGAATGTTAGGCTGTACTGTAGGGGAATTCGGGGCAGAGGAAATAATAATTTCACTGGTTACTGGGGGAACCTCCTTGACCTGGGCCCTGCCCTTAGGATCAGAGTAACTAGAACTTTTGGCTAACTTCGCCTTTTACCCCCCGCCTGTCTGTGCCCCGCGTTTTCTTTTTGGAACAGCATTCCTGTGCATTTAATCCCCTCCTGAGGCGGAAGCCGGGAGGTAGCTGCATTATTTGTTTGATTGTAATTTCTTTTAGCACCTTTTAAAACCTCTCCGTATCTCTAGCTTTTAATTCCACTGCACTTGGCTTGAAAACGAAGCTTAGCTGCACTGTTTTGTAATTGTGACTGGTTTACCCTGCTTGATGCAATAGTGGCAGTAATTATCCCCCTGCCCCCGCTTGATTAACTAAGCACTCACCCTGATACTCGGATCACCCTCAGCCGATTTGGATGCCGAGATAGCCGAGCCTCGGGCCAGGTAGAATCGACTTTGGCGGCCATCTTGGTTTGGGGCAGCGTTTCCACGCTCTCTATTGGCCACTATATAAACGGAAGGCAATGCCTCCGCGCAGCGGACGCGTTCAGCGGACGCGCCGGACCTGCGCCGGAGTCGTACCAGAGTCCTGCCCGTCTGCACCCGTCCGCGCCGAGGACGCGCTGGACGGCTGGCCCCTGGACTCTGGTGAAATGTCTTCTCTCCCCTGCAGTTACTCCCTTCGCCAAATGTTGGCCCTGAAACCTCGCAAACAACGCTGCACACATTCCTACGAGCCGGATGACCTTCTGTTTCCCCTACGATGTGGCTGTCATTCCACGTCTAGGCCTCCTAACTCCGTCCCCATCCATCGTCTCTCTGGACACTCCGCCATATCCAGTCCTAATACAGTAGGAGTAGAGGGCATCCTGATTAATGCCCGCTCCCTTGTCAAGAACAAGATTACGTTTAAGGAGATGGTATTGGATAGAACGCCCACTTTAGTGTTTGTTACCGAAACATGGGCCAAGGATTCATCCGACCCTGATCTAATCGAGGCGGTCCCTGAAGGGTACTGCCTGGCCAGACTTGATAGACAGGGACGAGTGGGAGGGGGGATAGCGATCCTTTACAAAGATCATCTACAATGCCATATCGTACCTATACCCGATTTTCCGGACAGCTTTCAAGCATTTTATTTTACAATAAAGGAAGCGCAATGCCCCTTCTTTAATGGTATCTTAGTTTATCGACCTCCTGGCTCGAGAACCCATTTTACGCACAACCTCCTCCAGTCCCTTGAACCCTATTTCGGCCGAGATAACTTTTCTATTCTGGGTGATTTTAACTATCACTTAGAACGGCATGACCTTTCTGATACCTCCTGTCTCACTGAGGCCCTGGAATCATGTGGGCTCACGCAACGTGTTACCGGAGCCACACATCGTGCAGGTCATACTCTGGATGGTATCTTCTCCAATGACCCCCGTCTGACTATTAAGGATCCGATTCATCTATCTTGGTCTGACCATCTGGCGGTCCCTTTCCTTTTGGAACGCCATAGGGTGGACTCCTGCAAAAAAGGGAATCACATAATGGAGACTGCCAGAAACTTCAGGAATATCAATAGCGATTCCTTCGTGCCCTGGGCTGCAAGCCTTTCTATCACTGGCTTAGATAGCGTACAGACTGCAGTCGCTCATTTTGAACAGGTCACCACCGAGGCCTTGAATAAATTGGCCCCAGTACAGTCTCAGCGCCGAGCCAGAAAGAGACCATCTGCCCCCTGGTTCTCTGATTCCCTCAGACTTCTTAGGCAAGAAGTGAGGAGAAAGGAGAGGCTTTGGCATGCTAGTTGGGACCTCAAGAACAAGGAAGCCCATAAACTCCTTGTCAAAAAATACAAAGCTGAAATTGTGCAGGCTAAACAAGAATACTTTGTTACCATGACCACCTCGCTTTCCTCGCCGAAGGAGCTCTTTAAAACTGTTGACTCTTTAGTCAAACTGCAAGCCCCTGATCCTGTCATTCCTTCGCAGGACCTATGTGATAAGATTGCCTCCTTCTTCCACACTAAAATTCAGGATATTCACCTGGCCCTCGAGGAACAAAGAGCTTGCATCAGTACGTCCACATCAGGGGTTGAGATGAGTTTGATTACCACAGACATCTCCCCACCATGCACCCTGGACTCTTTCCCCCCGCTGGCCTTGCAAGATCTTGAGTTACTGCTAAATAAGACCAAGTCTGGTTCTCCCCTGGATACCTGCCCACTGAAAGTCATCAAGCAGTGTAGGGAGACCCTCCTGCCACCGCTGCTAGAGGTAATGAATCTAGCCATTAGAGACGGTATTTTCCCTATAGAATGGAAGAAGGCGGTAGTAAAACCCCTGTTAAAAAAGGCTTCCCTGGATCCGGGGGTCCTAAAAAACTTCCGGCCTATCTCACTGCTCCCTGCCCCAGCGAAGATGCTTGAGGCACATCTTAACAAGCATCTCACTGTTTTTGTGGAAAGCTCGGGATGTCTAGACTCCTCCCAGCATGGATTTAGGAGAGAATTTAGCACCGAGTCAGCCCTCACCATCGTGCTCGATAAGATCCGCACAACAGTAGATGGGGGCCAGACCTCCCTCCTGGTCCTGCTTGATCTAACTGCGGCTTTCGATACCCTCTCCCCCTCAGTACTTTCATCTCGGCTGAGGGAGGTGGGGGTAAAAAACACAGCTCTGGATCTTTTGACCTCTTTCCTCACGGGGAGGGAACAAAGAGTCAAGCTGGGGGAGTTCCTATCTCCATCCCGACCAGTGCTATGTGGGGTCCCCCAAGGGTCGGCACTCAGCCCGACCCTTTTCAACATCTATGTGACCCCACTAGCCAAATTAATAAGATCTTTCGGGATGGAGGTAGTCTCTTACGCAGACGACACCCAAATCCTCGTCTCTCTCCCCCATTCAGATGTACTAATCGCCTCCAAGTTTAGATCTTGTATGGAGGCGGTTGGTCATTGGATGATTCAGAACTCTCTTAAACTGAATGGGGAGAAGACTGAGGTGATGGTGTTTGGGGGGAAAGAAAACATCTGGTCAGCCAATTGGTGGCCCGACTCACTAGGAACATGCCCTTCCCCTACAACATCTGCCAAGAATCTCTGGGTGTTGATAGACCCTGCCCTTGATTTGGGCAGCCAGGTGAGCAGAACCGTCTCCACCTGCTGGGGTTTGATTCACACCCTACGAAGGATTAGGAAATATCTCTCCTTGCAGGCTAGAAAACAAATAGCCGTCGCACTCATTGGTTCTCGTTTGGACTACTGTAATGCACTGTATGCTGGCCTTAACAAGAGCCACCTGCAGCGCTTACAGGTAGTCCAAAACGCCATAGCCAGATTTGTTCTGGATATTCCCAGACGCTCTTCGGCCACTGCGGCCAGGAAAACGCTGCATTGGCTGCCGGTGGAACATCGAATCCGGTTCAAAGTTCTATGCATGACCTACAGAGCCATCGCCAAAAATAGCGACACTGGAATTGGGTCCATCATTTCCCACTATATCCCCGGAAGGAACCTGCGTTCCTCTGGGAAATTGCGTCTGACAGCCCCCCGTGTACGAAGAGCTAGATGGGGTGGCAGAGCCTTCTCCACTCTAGCTCCTAAGTGGTGGAATGACCTTCCCCTGGACCTGAGATCTCTTCCGTCTTTACAGAACTTCCGCACTGCTCTAAAAACTCTTCTCTTTCGGCAAGCTTATATCTAGGGTTTTCTGTCTCATTTTCTGATCATTTTGTTAGGCGCCTTGATACCTGCGGGTTATTGTTCTTGCGCATTATAAATCTCCATTCAATTCAATTCAGCACCCTCCTGAAAACCCTCGGAGCTGACAAGTATTAGGCTCTGGCAAGCTGTCAGGTATCGAGTTGTCACAGATATTAGACACTAGAATCGATTCAGAGATAGCCGGTAAAGAATCTCTGCACATTGCAAGGCTACTCCTGGGGTTTGTCAAGTTAATAAATGGTCATTGTGGTTTAAAGAAACAGCAGAGGGGAACATGCACCTTTCAGGAGTTCTAGCGTTCGCTATGTGCCCCAGCGAGGATCTCTTAACATTGTCAATTTCCTGGGAAAGTCGCCGTTCTAAAGCAATTATTTAATGAGATAAAACCGAACTTGCTCTGACCAGAAAATTGTACAAAGTACCTGCCACGTAAGTTCCCGAAGATGTTGCTTTGCTCCTGGTCTCTCGGCTTGTCATTATCCTTCTTGGCGAATTGTAGTATGACCAGTATCAGTAGAAAACCCTGAACACACCATAAAGTTCACAATAATAGGCAAGAGGGGTGGCCCGGTCCGATCTAGAACGGGCTAAAATGGGCCCGCCCTTGGCCCGGGCTTTGCCCGCGCGCGTCCCGCGAGGCGTGGTCTGGGCGTGGTTATATGGAGCAGGCAAGTAGGAGATGTGCGGGAAGAGGCAGCAGCTGTGAGAGAAGCTGGGGCTGCTGGTCCTCGCAGTCCCGCGTTGGCGTCCTGTAATCAATCAGCCCAAAAGCAAACAAGTCCCGATTTCACCGGCTCTCAGGGTAGGCAACAACAACTGCTGCGAGCGGCTCCCGCAGAGCGGGGGCCGCAAGCAGTTTTAAGGCAGGCAGGCGGGCGGGAGATGTGCAGGAAGAGGCAGCAGCTGTGAGAGAAGCTGGGGCTGCTGCTCCTCGTAGTCCCGCGTTGGCGTGCTGTAATCAATCAGCCCAAAAGCGAACAAGTCCCGATTTCACCGGCTCCTGGGGTAGGCAACAACAACTGCTGCGAGCGGCGAGATGAACCATATATGCTATTATGGTGTAGGTTTTGTTTAAGTTGTTAGATGTACTAACAATATCCAGGATCTTCTCTCGTTTGCTAAGGACTGCCTAGAGCCATTTAGTGTTCTCTTGCAACTACCATGATGTTCTTAGGGGGAGGCTTACTGCAGGTGCTACAGCTTCTAATAGGTACCAAGCTGCTGGTTCCTTGCCACTAGAGGCAATTGCTGATCTCTCGATTTCTACGTACTATGTTAGTGTAGCACTGTCATCTAGACATTATCTCGCAGATGTGTTTGTTTCGAGGCACTTCTAGACATTATCTCGCAGATGTGTTTGTTTCGAGGCACTGTGGTGCTGGTTCTTAGGTGCTTTTCTTTTGCTAGTGACGATGTTTATGTGATGTTTTAACGCTAGATATAGGTCTTCCAAAGCTATTGTCCATTCTTCTAGTTAATCTGTCACTGGTGCATGAAACACCCCATTACAATAAGGGCCAGATGTACGACCGATTTTTGCGGCCGATAAGGAGATTTCAGCCCCTTTGCATCCGCAAAATAGATCAGGCCAATGTACTAACCCTATTTTGCGAGTCGCTAATCAATTAGCGAATTGCTAAATTGCTTTAGCGACTCGCTATTAGGAAGGGCCGTGCCAAGAGGGTCCCTTCCTAATAGCGACTCAAAAACCCATGTATGAATGTTTTGCGACCGCAATTGCGATCACAAAACACTCAAAGTTTACCACCCTTGTCAGAAGGGTGGTAAACCACTTGCAAACAGGAAGGGGTCCCTATGGGACCCCTTCCCATTTGGGAATGAATGGGCAAATATTTTTTAAGGGAAGGCAGTGGTCCCAGAGATACCTGGGAGAGCTAGCCATTCCCAATGGGGTAACAAATTGCGACAGCCTCATTAATATTCGTGAAGCATGCAATTTGCGACCCCATTGGAAATCGCAAACAGTCTCAGACACTGTGTACATTGGATTTTGCGACTTGCAATTTGTTGCAATTTGCGAGTCGCAAATTCCAGTGGTCATACATCTGGCCTTAGTCTCTTTTTCGCTCTTGGATGTGGATGTAGATATTCATGATTATCTGCAGCAGGTAATCCATTTGAAGATTTCCAGAAGTTAGAGGTATTCTATCCTCTTCCTGCCCGTATCAAAGCATACACTCACCCATCCACTCATCAATGTACTCACTCACTCATCCACGCATGCACTCAATCATGCTCTCACTCATCCAAGGATGCATTTATTCTCACTTTCGCACACTTGCCAATCCACACACACACAAACTTGCCAAACCATGCAGAAGTGATTTCATTTATAAACTAGACAATCCTATTGCCAGCTTGTTCTATTAAGATACGAGTATTACTTGCCAATGAACTTTAAATCCCTGCATGTACCAAACACTCAGCACAGACAGGATGCTGTATTCACAATTCTTCACAGTTTCTTAAGTATGTAAGTAGCATACCACGCTAGAGATGGATTCTGTAATCCACATGAATGGAAATCAGTAAGCTGCAGTAATTCGGACCTAAAAATCAAGATATGAAAAATCGAACTTTACCTTTTTGAGTGAAAAGAAAAGGAGAACGCCTCTGGACATAATCATGTTGAATCACATACGTTCTATTCCATATCTCGAATTCTTATCCTGAAACTATTTAGGCAGAAAACTAACTTTCGAGGCAATTGATCTTTTCTTCAGGTCTCAGTTTTTAACGCTATCGTTGTACCTGTACTTGATTTCATACAAGCGGCTGCAACAATTAATTCTAGCTCAGTATCTGTAACCCTTAAGCAACACAGATGCTGTACGTGAACCATAACGAACGCAGCTGAGTGGTTACGGCTGTGTGTTAGCTCATCGCTGCTTACATTTTCTGCCAAACAACTCATATCAGACTTCATTAAGTGGCGTTTACGTTTATTTAAATGCAAAAATGAATGTGATTTAACAAAAATAACAGCTTTAGGTCTTGAAAGAATGGGAGAGTTTTTTATAGCGTGCAGCTACTCCTGGGAGTGTCCCGGCGCTAATTGGAGTAGACCCATGCTGTAACCTTTTATTTGCTTCACAGTATTACTGAGGGCTCATGGACTAATTTGCTACCATTCCGATTTGCGAAAATTCTAGTAATTTAAGACTTTGCATCCCCGTGTGGAAGCTTCTACATACTGTTCAGAATTAATCTTTAATTCCAGGGCTACATTTGCCGTGTTTTAGCTCCATCTCCTGGATCCCATTGGCATTTTATTATTGAATTTGTATATTTAAATAATTTCCACTTTCTGGTTTGCGCAAGTGCCCATGTTTTTTTTTTCAAAAGTAACACGCGCTGTTGCTCGCGCATTACCAAACGCTCACTTTCCTGCTCTAGACATTGCCTTCCGTTTATCAATCAATCAATCAATCAATCAGTGACACTTATAAAGCGCGCTACATACCCGTAGGGTCTCAAGGCGCTGGGGAGGGGGGGTGCCGCTACTGCTCGAACAGCCAGGTCTTCAGCTTCTTCCTGAAGGAGAGGTGGTCTTGGGTTAGGCGCAGGTCGGACGGGAGGGAGTTCCAGGTCTTGGCGGCCAGGTAGGAGAAGGACCTTCCTCCTGTAGTCGCTCTTCAGATGCGGGGGACGGCGGCGAGGGCGTGGTTGGCTGATCGGAGGTGGCGTTTGGGAGCGTAGAAGTTGACTCGGCTGTTGAGGTAGCTCGGGCCTTGGTCGTGTAGGGCTTTGTGTGCGTGGGTGAGGAGGCGGAAGGTGATTCTCTTGTTGATGGGGAGCCAGTGAAGGTCTCTCAGATGTCCGGAGATGTGGCTGGACCGTGGGATGTCGAGGATGAGTCTGGCTGAGGCGTTTTGGATCCGCTGGAGTCTCTTCTGGAGCTTGGCGGTGGTCCCGGCGTAGAGGGCGTTGCCGTAGTCTAGTCGGCTCGTGACGAGGGCCTGGGTGACGGTCTTCCTGGTCTCTGAGGGGATCCACCAGAAGATCTTCCGTAGCATGCGTAGGATGTTGAAGCACGACAAGGAGACGGCGTTGACTTGCCTGGTCATGGAGAGGGAGGAGTCCAGGATGAAGCCCAGGTTTCGTGCATGGTCTGTCGGTTTGGGTGCGGTGCCCAGGGCGGGAGGCCACCAGGAGTCGTCCCAGGCGGAGGGTGAAGAGCCCAGGATGAGGACTTCCGTCTTGTCCGAGTTCAGTTTCAGGCGGCTGGTCGTCATCCACTCGGCTACCTCTTTCATCCCTTCGTGCAGGTTGGCTCTGGCGGCGGCGGGGTTGTTGGTCAGGGAGAGGATCAGCTGGGTGTCGTCGGCGTAGGAGATGATGCTGAGGTGGTGTTTGCGTACGATGGCCGCGAGGGGGCTCATGTAGACGTTGAAGAGGGTGGGGCTCAGTGATGATCCTTGGGGGACGCCGCAGATGACTTCGGAGGCCTCTGACTTGTACGGTGGTAGGCGGACTCGCTGTGTTCTTCCGTCGAGGAAGGAGATGATCCATTCCAGCGCCTTGTCCCGGATTCCGATGTTGCTGAGGCGCCGTATTAGGGTGCGGTGGCAGACCGTGTCGAATGCCGCGGAGAGGTCTAGGAGGATGAGGGCCGCTGTTTCTCCATTGTCCATCAGGGCTCGGATGTCATCGGTGGCGGCGATGAGGGCGGTCTCGGTGCTGTGTTTGGCTCGGAAGCCGGACTGTGAGGGGTCGAGGGATCCGTTCGTCTCAAGGAAGGCGGCCATCTGCTTGTTGACGGTCTTCTCGATGACTTTGGCTGGAAACGGGAGAAGCGAGATGGGGCGGTAGTTCTTGAGGTCGGTGGGGTCCGCTGTTGGTTTCTTGAGTAGAGCGCTGAGTTCGGCGTGTTTCCAGCTTTCGGGGAAGATGGCGGTGTCGAAGGATGTGTTGATGATGTCTCGCAGGTGGGGTGCGATGACAGCGTCGGCCTTGTTGAAGACGTGGTGAGGGCAGGGGTCGGTTGGTGATCCGGAGTGGATGGAGTTCATCGTGCGGATGGTGTCTTCTGTGCTGATCGGGGTCCAGGCGTGGAGGGTGGTGGTGGGGGGGGGTGGCGGGTCGGTCGTGGTGTGCGTTGGTTGGTTGTTGAAACTGCTGTGTATGTCCGTGATCTTGTTGTGGAAGTATGAGGCGAGGGAGTTGCAGAGGTCTTGCGATGGGGTGATGTCGTTGTTTCCTGCGCTGGGGTTGGAAAGCTCTTTCACGATGTTGAAGAGTTCCTTGCTGTTGTGTGCGTTGTTGTCCAGCCGGTCCTTGAATGCTGTTCTCTTGGCGGCGCGGATCAGCTGGTGGTGTTTCCGGGTGGCCAGTTTGTAGGAGGTCCTGTTGTCCGGTGTCGGGTCCCTTTTCCAGACTTTCTCGAGGGCTCGGCAGTTCTTCTTGGAGCTCTTGAGTTCGTCGGTGAACCATGGGGCCTTCTTGCTGCCGGGTCTGCTGGGCGGGGTCCTCAGCGGGGCGAGTTCGTCCGCGCAGTTGCTGATCCACTTCGTGATGTTGTCGGCGGCCTGGCTGGGGTTCGCTGAGCTGGCAGGAGGGTGTTGGCTCAGGGAGGTGGCTAGCTGGTCTGCTGTGATCTTGTTCCAGCTTCTGCGGGCGGCCTGTTGCTGGTGTTGGTGGGTCGTCGTTCTCTTGAAGGTGAAGTGGATGCAGCTGTGGTCCGTCCATTGAAGCTCTGTGGCGTGGCTGAAGTTGATGTCTGTGCTGGATGAGAAGACGGCGTCGAGTGTGTGTCCGGCGAGGTGGGTGGGGGTGGACACCAGTTGCTTGAGTCCCAGGTTGGCGAGGTTGTCGAGCAGGGTGCTGGTGTTGTGGTCGTTGTTGTTCTCCAGGTGGAAGTTCAGGTCCCCCAGGAGGATGTAGTCAGCGGAGGGGAGGGCATGCGGGCTGACGAAGTCGGCGATGTCCTCGCTGAATTGCGTGCGTGGTCCAGGGGGTCGGTAGATCAGGGTGCCTCTGAGGGTGGTGTTCGGGTTGGTGTGGATCTGGAAATGCAGGTGTTCGGCGCTGGTCAGGGTGTTGTCGGTGCTGGTCGTGAGACGGATGGTGTCCCTGTGGATGATGGCGATGCCTCCTCCCATCTGGTTGGCGTTGCGGTCCCTCCGGACGATCTTGTAGCCCTCTGGGATGGCGATGGCGATGTCGGGAGCCGAAGAGGCGTTCATCCAGGTCTCCGTGAGGAAGGCAACGTCAGGGGCTGTGGCGTCCAGGAGGTTCCAGAGTTCGATGGCGTGTCTGTGGACGGAGCGGGTGTTGAGCAGGATGCACTTGAGGTGGGTGCTGCTGGAGTTCGACTTGGCGGGTGCTGGCGCAGGGCTGGTCCGGATGCAGGAGAACTTGCAGGCGTGGCAGCTGAAAGGTCCGTGGGTGTGTCGTGGTGTGGCTTGATGGCATTCAGGGAGTCGGCCGGAGTTGAGAGCGATGAGGGTGGCGGCGGAGTACGTCAGGCGGGTAGGTCGAGGTCTTCGAGGTCCAGGGGTCCTGGCGCTGGTCGCGGTCCGGTCGCGGACGGGCGCAGACGGGCTTACCTTTGGCGCGCCTTCGGCGCACAATCGGCGCGCCCGCTGCGCGTGACCGCTGCGCGTTCGCACGGTCGCCATTTAAGGCGAAGTGCGCGGGTGGGCGGAGCAGCTGGGAGGCGGGAGCGGGGAGGGTACAGAAGAAAAAGGGGCGGGGCTAATGGCGGTGGCGGGAAGCGGGAGTGGGGAGGGAGAGCGGCGAGGTAGGCGGGCAAGGAGGAAGGAGGCAGGCAAAAACGAGGAGAAAACGTCACAGAGAAAGCAGGCACTAATACAGGACAAAACGGGGCAAAAACAGTTGAAACACGATCTCGGGCGCACAAGGAAAAACAAGCACAATTTACAGCCAAAACGGCCAAAACCAAAGGGGAGCGCTCAGGGCAGCAGCGAGGACGGCGCTGATGCAGAGGCAGGCACTGGGGGCACACGCAGCAGCTGGTGGCCGTGCGGCGCGGGGGTGTCCCACAAGTGGGTCGTTTATGCTTCAACGCGCAGTTTATAACGTCCATCCAAACCACCTTCGTTTTCGAATAAACACATCTTGCTGAATGTGGACTTTTATATGCTTACTCAAACGCGAAGGGAAGCCTTTTGTATTTTCAATTATATGGTGTCCACGGCTCTCCTACGTGTCTAGTCAAGCGTGAAAGGAATCCATTTACAGTGTGTGTGCTCAAGCGTGAAAGGAAACCTCATTAACCCCTTTTACAGCGTGTGCTCTCCACCTTTTCCAGTCAAGAGCGAAAGGAAACATCAGTAACGCTATTTACAGCGCATATATTCAAGCGCGTTCAGCCAAACGTTAAGCATTCCTTTTATTGAAAATAAACTCGCCTTTCTGCATTATAATACGTCAAGGCAAACAAGTGCTTGCGGTCAAGCGCTAAGTGATTTCTCCTCATTAAAAAAAAGGGTTTCCAGCATTGTGTAATCTCTAAGTACACAAAACCGTCTTCTATCAGCACATTTTTACAGCGTGTGTATCAGCGCATGCAGCATTGTTGAGCATTCTCGCTTCAGTGTGGGAATGTAGTAATTCAGAAGATACGAAAGTAGATGTCTTGAGTAAATTTATTCAGTTACATGGAGAGAGAGCCAATGTAGGAATCAACTGGCTCTAACAGACATCAGCTCAAGAATGCCAACAGGACATTCTTAGGTAACTAAGCACAGTAAGAAACATCCTACCATAACAACACTAGAATTAAAGTGGAAGCTTACTACATTACCTTCCCTTCTTAATAAAAAATAAAAATAAAATAAAAAAACAACAAAAAAAACTATAGCAGAAAACTACTGAGTTCATAACACAAACAAATGAGTGAACCCACCTCAATCATCCACAACACCAATATTCATTCTCTATATCTAATAGGTTTAACGATAGGACGAGAACTCTTCCTAAGAACAGTACCAGAAACAGACTGATAATTACTCTTATCAGATTGCTTCGGGCTGGAACAATTAACTTTGGCAACCTTACTCAAGTTCAACCAAAACTCACCTTCAACCTTAACAGCATTACAACTAATCTTGAGAACCTTGACAGGAAGACCAAATTTACTCTCCCCTTTATTAACATGAGTGGATTTCCTAATCTTGACACTATCTCCAACATTCAAGGTGGACAATTTAGCGCCCTTTTTACAGTCAAAGGTTGATTTCTGTTTCTCCTGAGTAATTATTGCACTTTCTTTAGCAAAAGACATCAACTTTTCCACATCAGATTCATTTTTAACCCACTTCGACATCCAACCTGGACGAAAAGAAATGTTCGGTTTCCTTCCCCTCATTAATTCAAAAGGGGAGACTTTAGTGGAGGAATGGGGAGTGGTCCTGTAAAACCAAAACATGCTCCTAAGAGATTTGGCAACATCACAATTTTTATCCTTTGCCCATCTCACGCAATCACCAACAACCCTATTCATCCTCTCCACAAGACCATTTCCTTGAGGATAATATAAGGAACTCTTACTATGCTTGACCCCAGAGATAGACAAAAAATCTTCTAATTCCTTAGAGACAAACTGTTTCCCATTATCAGAAACAAGAATTTCCGGAAAACCTTCTCTGCTCCACACATCACTCAAGAAATCAATAACTACTTTCGAGTCAACATCCTTGACTAGCTTGAACTCTGGCCATTTTGACGCATAGTCAATCATCACTAAAATAAACCTAGCACCACCACTGAGAGTCATATAGGGACCCATAACGTCAACTCCTACCTTTTGCCAAGGATGATCTGGGCATTCCACAGGAATTAGTGGAGGAACACAAGTTTTAAGAGATTTATCCGAAGATTTGCAGATAGTACAATCTAAAACAAACTCATCGACCTCGGCATCCATACCTGGCCACCAAAAGATATCACGAATGCGACGTTTAGTAAATGAACACCCTAAATGTCCCTCATGAGCCCTGACTATGATACCATTCCTGAACACCTGCGGTGGAATTATTTTGTCATTGCGTAAAAGAATATCATCTTCCACAGACAACTCATCTTCGACCTTAGAAAAGGGTTGAAGAGAAAGACAAAGAACTTTCTCTCTAGGCCACCCGGACCTAATAAAATTGCAAACTTCCTGAAGGACAGAATCATTAGCAAAAGCTTGCATCCACTCCTCCTCAGAACAAAATTTAAGTTCAGGGATGTCAACACTGGCAACAAGACAGTCCTCGCAATCCTCATCGATAAGATCAGCAAATGAAATATCGTCATCAAGTGAGTTTGGACCAGGAAACCGTGAAAAGAAATCTGCCCTTCCATTCTTGCCGCCGGAGATATGCCTAACATCCAAATGATATTGCAACAACCTGCTCACCATACGCATAATCCTGGGGGTAGAACACTTGGTTATGGTCCCACTCAAGATGTTTATAAGAGGCTTGTGATCTGTCTGTAACAGGAATCGCTTACCCCACACATAAGAACAAAACTTATCAATGGCCCATGCACAAGCTAAAAGTTCCTTTTCTATGACGGAATATTGCAATTCAGGTGCACGCAAAACTCTAGAGGCAAATCCAATAGTTCTCTTAACACCACTCTCTACTTGGGTCAAGGTGGCACCCAAACCCACCTGACTGGCATCAACCGTCAAACAGCACGGTAAACTAGGATCAAAAGGCTTCAAGATAGAACTTGCACTCAGACTGTCTTTGACTCTCTTAAAAGCAGAAACACATTCATCACACCATACAAATTTAGTTCCCTTCTTTAACAAATTGCTGATAGGCCGAACAATGGTGGCAGAATGTGGTATGAATCTCGAATAGTATTCACAGAGACCCAAGAGAGACTTCACACCTGTTTTGTCTGTGGGCGTAGCAGCATTAGAAATAGCCTCCAAGAGTCCTGGCCTAGGCTTTATTCCATCTTGGGTGAGAATATGCCCTAAATATTTTACTTCAGTACAACTAAATTTACACTTTTCTAACTTGAGAACAACCCCATGTTCTTGAAAGATACTCAAAACCTTATGCAAAATCATATCATGTGAAGCAGAATCCTTTGCAAATATAAGTACGTCATCCTGAAAAACCAGAACTCCATCTACACCACCGAGAATGTTGGACATTACACGCTGAAATACCGACGCAGCAGATGCTAATCCAAACGGCATACGTCGATACTGGAACGTTCCCGGGGGAGAAACAAAGGCTGTAAGATGACGTGACTCTGGGTGCAGCTCGATCTGGTGATAAGCACTAGCCAGATCAAGCTTAGTAAAGATTTTAGCACCCTTCGTAGAAGCAAAGAGATCTTGGATCTTTGGTAAGGGATGTGAGTCGACCCAAATCTCCTTATTCAGTGACCTTAAATCTAGACACACACGAAGTTTCCCGTCCCTTTTTCTAGCTACGACCAAAGGACTAAGCCAAAGAGATGACTCCGTAGGCTCAATGACACCTTTCTCACAGAGCATTTGTAATTCTTTATCTAAATCTTCCCTGACACTGTAGGGTACACCCCTAGGTTTATGCTTAATTGGCAGTGAACCATCTTTAACAATAATTTTGTGCTTGAAACCCTTTATTTTTCCAAGTTCCCCACCAAAAACCGATGGAAACACTTTTTGAAGGGATAAAACTCTATCAGGACAATCAACAACTTGAATTTGTTCTTTAGCACCAGGCCTCAAAATCATTTTAAATAAAGCTTGGTGGAACCACCCCAGGATATCAAGACCCTTGACAGCTACATACATTTTCCCCATATCCTCCTTCCTCTGAAACACAACTCATCTTCAAAATAACCTAGAAGATCTATCTTCTTGCCTTCGTAAGACACAGGTGCACGATCAGGAGGAAGAAGAGGTTGTGTACCTTCCCAAGTTTCATCAAAAAGCTTTTGCGTTATCATAGTTACTTTTGCTCCAGAGTCAACTAAGAGTTTTACATGTTTTGAACCAATTTTAAAATCATCTATGGGATCAACACAATCGTTAGGATCTCCCACGACAACACCTTCAGTAACAACAGAAACAGCTTCCCCATCAGAAGAAGAGTCAGAATCAACAATGCAGACAGTGGGTTTCTTAAAACTTTTTTGTCCTTGCCCCTTTAGTTTGAGACAGACTTTAGCGAAATGTCCAACTTTCTTACAATAATTACAAGTGAAATTAGCAGCTGGACAATGTGAACCTTTAGGGTGAGATGCATTACCACATCTTATGCACATATTAGCGTCTAAGGTATTAGGCTTGGAAGATTTAAATGACTTCCCAGGATTGTTATAAGCACGCCTAACAAATTTCTTAGATGAGGTAGAGGAATTGAGATTGATAGCATTCACAGGTTCAATAACCTTTTCCTCTAATTCCTTTAAAGAAACTAATGATATCTCGATACTCTTAGCTATTTTTATGGTTTCATCTAATGAAGGATCACCCAAGGAAAGTAACTTTTGCTTATGCTTTTTTCTCTACAATGACACGCAAATTGGTCTCTGATAAGTTGGTCAGAAAAATTTTCAAATTTACAATCCCCAGCCAATTTCCTCAAGGAAGATATATAGGAATCAACATCTTCACTATCAAGTTGTTTCCTCATAAAAAATTTATATCTAAGGACCATGAGGCTAGGCTGCTTATCAAAACGTAATTTAAGTTTTTGTACAGTCTCTAGATAGGCATCATTCAAGGGAGGATCTTCTACAGGAAGATCGGGAAGATATTTAAATACTGATCTTCCTTCAAATCCCAAAGAATGTAGCAATAAACATTTTTTTCTGTCTGCAGCAAACCTAGATGCACCTATGGCCCCTAATGGTAGGTTCACCAGGGGCGTCTAAAAAAGATGGAGGAGGATTGACTGACTGCAAAGTACACATTTTTCAATAAGAAGGTAGCAGGGTAGAGTTAATAAAAACTAACAAGGAATTAAGTTGGTGTAACTACTTAACAGTATTAAAAAGTTCACAAAAAAAATGAGTAGACAACTAGTATGGGTATGAGAAGTGTCAAATTATGAAACAAGAGCTGTGTGCATCAGCGTGCACAGGACAACATAAAATAAACTTGCATGAATATCCTTGTAAGTAGGTGTCAACGTTGTGTTGTTTAAACAGCACGTCCAGTAACTTAGAAGATTGTCATTGAATTAAGCTGTGCGCATCAGCGCACACAGTAACTGTAAGAATTGTCAAAATGAAGCTGTGCGCGTCAGCGCACTCGGTAAATGTGAATTGCCAAAACAAAGTTGTGCGCATCAGCGCACTAAATAATCATGTGAAATCCCAAACTGAACAGAAAACAAACTGTGCGCATCAGCGCATTGAGATATTTCCGAAGTTGCTAGGCAACTGATTCGTGGAAGCGTAATGACGGAACGTCTGGCGTCAGCAGGGGAAAGAAATGCTGCGTGATCGAGCGTTGAAGATGGAAGACATTCCTCGTGTCCTCGTGACAGCAGAACGTAGGAACTTAAGTCTTCAAAAAATACAAGTACAGTTGCTGTATGTCGAGTATGAACAGAACAGTATTTTGAGCCAACATCTAGATAAGGCAGGCAAAATGAAGCAAATGTTTTTTCTAAAATACGGCACTTGTGGAAAAGTAGTGCACTTGAGGAGAGATGCTTTTTTTTAAAAAAAAAGCTTCGTAGACACTGGGTCAAATGCGATTAAATGTCAGGAGTTTATTTGAATCGCTTAGTTAAGAATATGAATCTCGTATGCAACAGTGCCACCTTGTGGTTGGAATTTTTTTTTTTTAAAGGAATCAGAGTCATACGTAGGCACAGAGAAAAATAAATAATAGGTTTGGAGTTCAAAAAAACACAGCAGTAGGGTCAAGCGAAGGAGAACAAAATGAAATATTTACGCCCTACCGTGGTAGCTGTAGTTTTTGAGATGAAAGTCAAGCCAAAGAAAGTAGAATTAGACTCTGTAGATGGATTCCAACCACTCCATCTTGATAGAAGAAGGCAGAATTTGCTTCTTGAAGAAGTAGTTGCACAAGTGGGTTCTCCATGTAACAATCGTCGCCATAAAATTGTAGTAATTCAGAAGATACGAAAGTAGATGTCTTGAGTAAATTTATTCAGTTACATGGAGAGAGAGCCAATGTAGGAATCAACTGGCTCTAACAGACATCAGCTCAAGAATGCCAACAGGACATTCTTAGGTAACTAAGCACAGTAAGAAACATTCTACCATAACATGACTAGAATTAAAGTGGAAGCTTACTCCAGGGAATAAACACAGTTTTCCAAAACGCTTAGTTTTATGCAGCCAAACCTCTGCATCCAAGCGTCAAGTATTCGCCCTTCTTATTGATAATAAACACGACTTCCAGCAACGTTTATATTCAAACTTTACAAGGATTTTATCGCTATCTACACAGAGCTTACATTGCTGTCAAAGAAGCTTAGTGGAAACCATACATCTACACCTGTAATTACTTTACCTCATTCCTTTCATGAAAAAACATTTTTCACCACCACTTCATCCAGATTTCAAGATTACAACCATAGATTTGCTCTATTTTTTTTGTTCAACAAAGGAACCGCTCTGCAACAAGAATTCCTCTCCATTTCTTAACTTGCTCATCTTGTCACAGCGCCATCTTGTGGATTTTCAGACATTAACACGCTATTTCTCATGTGTTGATGCAATTTCTTTTGTTTTTTTTCACTTCAGCGACAGTGATCAACACACTTCTTGGACTCCAGTTTCAATGTTTATTGCCACCGTTGATTTTTAATTAAAACAAATTTCTTTCGGGTACTGGTGCTTTATTTCATCATTTATACTGGTGTTGTATTTTCCAATTTATTTTTTGTTAGAAACTATGCAATCTGTCACTCCTCCTGCCTTGTTTCTATAGGATCCTGGAGGACCACCGTTAAAATGGCGTCTTTGGCTCAGATCTTTTGAAGCTTACATTGGTGCTATTGATGGTTTAAAATTCAAACCAGAAAGAAAACGTAGCCTTTTGTATTATTATTTAGGTGTTGAAGGGCAAAATGTTTTTGATCACTTACCTGTATATTTGGGCCAAGATTTAGGTGATTGTGATGAATATTAACTTGCAGTTAAAAAAATAACTATTTATTATGAGGGAAAAGTAAATTTAGTGGTTCATCGTCACAAATTTTTTACTCACATCCAACGTCCCAATGAATCTATTGACACTTATATTACAGCACTAAAAATGTTGTCTAGTTATTGTGATTTTGATCACTTCACTTCACAATTAATTAGTGATCAACTAGTGTCTAGATGTTATTCAAAGAAAATTCTTGTAAGAATCCCTCATTGGATGAAGCTATTAATATAGTGAAAAGCATTGAAACTTCTGAAAGTGATTCTAAAATCTTACAAACTAAACCTTCGCCTACAACCACACTTGGTGCACTTTCAACAAAACCTCTACACACAACTGATAATGTAGCAAACAAACCCAGAGGTCCTTTTTCCAATTTTAGAAGTTTCAAAGGGACATCTTTTGGTCGCGGTAAGATACAATGCTTTAGGTGTGGTTCGAATTCTCATGTGTCAAGTTTTAAAAATTGTCCAGCTGCAACACAAGAGTGCTGGACAATGCAGAATTGAGTTAGCTGGGTATTTGTGTGGTAATATCACTTTTGAAACTAAGACCATTCATGGTAAGATTTATGTGGCATACAAAGGCATTAATGTACTGGGTTGGTGGCATCAAGCAGAATTTGGGATGATCATCAAACCTGGTCACAAACATCCTGTTTCTCTTACTAATTCTGTATCTGACCACACATCTTGGAAAGAGAAATTTAAAAATGTTTTCCCTGACATAATTGGTTTGATAAAAAATGTTTCCCACACTATTAAGATTAAAGTAGGTGTTCAACCAATCATGCATAGGCTACGCAATGTGCCTCACAGTATTAGGAGTGAACTTTCTGCAATGTTAAATATAATGCAAAACAATGGTATTATAGAGAAAGTAGATGCCACTCTTTGACTTTCTCCGATTGTTTTGGCTAAAAAAAATGGCGAATTACGCTTATGCATTGATTTGCACTCCATTAATAATGCAATTTGGGTGGAAAATTTTCCATTACCCCATATTGAGGAGCTTATCACTGCAGTTGGCCAATCCAAATGGGTTTCCAAACTGGACGTACGAGCTGCATACCTTCAGGTGGAACTGGACGAGTCTTCAAGGCACTTTACAGCTTTCGTTACACCTGATGGTACATTCCAGTTCCGCAGTATGCCATTTGGTTTGGCGTCAGCTGCATCCGTATTTCAGAAAGTTATGAGCAACATGTTTAAGGATATTTCTAATGTAGTTGTGTTTCAAGATGATATCTTAGTACACACTGGTTCAAAAGAAGAACACAATGTCGTACTTGAATATGTACTTACCATATTACAAGACAATCAGAGAAGAGAAGACAAATGCATTTTTTCAGTAAATGAGATTGAGTATTTAGGACATGTTCTGTCCAAAGACGGTGTCAAACCTAAGCCTAGTATTGTGGATGTCATTGTCAATGCACCTCACCCATTTGACAAAGATCAACTTTGTTCGTTCATTGGGCTTTGTGAATTTTATTCCAAGTTCATAAAGAATTTTGCAAGCCTCACTGAATGTTTCAGAAGTCTTTTAAAGAAAAACTCTGATTTCATATGAACGCTTCACGGCTTTGGCAGCGGGTGACCAGTGGGGACTACATGCCCCAGAATCCCACCGAAGGTGGCCGGCGAGGACAGCAGCCCCTCCCCCTGACACCGGGGGCTTTATCAGCGCTTCGCGCCTCCCGCTCCGTGGGAGACACTTCACGGCTTTGGCAGCGGGTGACCAGTGGGGACTACACGCCCCAGAATCCCGCCGAAGGTGGCCGGCGAGGACTGCAGCCCCTCCCCCTGACACCGAGGGCTTTATCAGCGCTTCGCGCCTCCCGCTTCGCAGGAGACGCTTCACAGCTTTGGCAGCGGACGACCAGTGGGGACTACACGCCCCAGAATCCCGATCCGGGCGAAGGCGGCCGGCGAGGACAGCAGCCCCTCCCCCTGACATCAGTGGGGTATTAATTTAGAAGGACCATCCCGCCTCGTGGGATGCGCGCGGGCGGGCGCCGGTCTAAGCCCGGGCAAAGGGCGGGCCGTCTGTGGCTGTCAGGGGCAAGAGGAGGCCGGGCCGGGCCATCCCACTGAAAACCGACGAAATGGGTAAGCGGAAACAACTCTGTAATGGGGGCAAGAGGGCCAAAAGACCAAAGTACCCCGGAAATCTGACTCAATTATCTCTTACTTAACATCAGCCGTGGGTGTTATTAGTAAAGAAATTGCAAACGCAGAGAAGGAGTTAGGTCTGTCCTCTCTTGTAGCGCTGGAGGATGGCTCGGGAATACCTGAGCTTACTCCGGACGGGGGAAATTTAGATATCCAGCCAGCACAAATAGACTCTCTAGTGAAAATAAATGCTGATGATACCATAGTTCATGATTTAAGTGGGATAAACTGGCCTCGCGGCCTCGTCAAGAGGAGATACCTAGCTCAAGCTAAAGCGCCCAACAGACTAAGGGTAAACGAAGCACCTCTACGCACTCAACGCCGGCCGGAACACTGCCTGCTACCGAGCCACCCCGAGACGCACCCACGGACCCTTCTCCTGCCACTCCTGCAAGTTCTCCGGCATCCGGACCTGCACTGCACCCGCCAAGCCGACCCCCAGCAGCAACCACCTCAAGTGCATCCTGCTCAACACCCGCTCCGTCCACAGACACGCCGTGGAGCTCTGGAACCTCCTCGACTCGACATCTACAGACGTCGCCTTCCTCACGGAAACATGGTTGAACGCCTCCTCAGCGCCCGACATTGCCCTCGCCATCCCGGACGGCTACAAGATTACCCGGAGGGACCACGTCAACCAGACGGGAGGAGGCATCGCCATCGCCCACAAGAACACCATCCGCATCACGACCAACACCGACGACACCCTCACAGCCGCCAAACACCTGCACTTCCAGATCCACACCGACCCCAAGACCACCCTCAGAGGCACCCTCATCTACAGACCCCCGGGACCGCGCACACAATTCAGCGAAGACATCGCCGACTTCATCAGCCCGCACGCCCTCCCCTCTGCCGATTACATCCTCCTCGGGGACCTCAACTTCCACCTGGAGAACAACAACGACCGCAACACCACCACCCTGCTGGACAACCTCGCCAACCTCGGACTCAAGCAGCTGGTGACCACCCCCACCCACTACGCCGGCCACACGCTTGACCCAGTCTTCTCCTCCAGCAAGGACATCTCCTTCAGCCACGCCACCGGACTCCACTGGACAGACCACAGCTGCATCCACTTCAGCCTCAGAAGGAACACGATCCACCACCACCAGCAACAGGCTCCACGCAGAAGCTGGAACAAGATCACAGCCAACCAGCTCGCTGCATCCCTGAGCCAGAACCCTCCCGCCAGCTCAGCGAACCCCAACCATGCCGCCATCAACCTCTCGAGGTGCATCAGCAACTGCGCAGACAACCTCGCCCCACTGAGGACCCCTCCCAGCAGACCCGGCAGCAAGAAAGCATCCTGGTTCACCGACGAACTCAAGAGCTCCAAGAAGCACTGCCGAGCCCTCGAGAAAGCCTGGCGCAGAGACCCGACACCAGACAACATGACCACCCTCAAGCTCACCACTCGAAAACACCACCAACTGATCCACACCACCAAGAAAACAGCATTCAAGGAACGACTGTACAACAACGCCCACAACAGCAAGGAACTCTTCAACATCGTCAAAGAGCTCTCCAACCCCAGCACCGGAAACAACGACATCACCCCATCGCAAGACCTCTGCAACTCACTCGCCTCGTACTTCCACAACAAGATCGCAGACATACACAACAGCTTCAGCACACAGCAGACGCACCCTACGACCGCACCAGCGCCCCCCACCACCACTAAGCATGGGCGGAAAATCCGTTCCGCTCGCGGATTTTGCGGATTTTCGGTAAATTCGCAATCCGCGATATTCGCGAATTTCCCGCAAAATCCGCAAATTTGCACGCAGCGGATTTTTTTTTTCAATTTTGTGGCGTACGGCGTTCACTTACCGTCATTCAGCGTTCGCCGAGTTGTTTTTCTCGATATTTTTGCAAGTGCTGCGCCATTTTGGATCTTGCTGCGGGATCCCGCAGGAGTTTGCCGACGCATCGCGAGAGTTCGCAATTGCGAACATGTAGGTGCGGCGGGCAGCAACAATCTTGCGCTCGCAAAATTACAAAATTTGCAATTCTGCACAAGAAATCCACTAGCAAGCAGCATAGACCTTCTGAAAATTATGATTTTTATCAGAATAAATCCTCAGGTTGACATTTGCCTTCACTTTTTGGGATTTGAGGCCTTTTGACTCTCTTTGGATCACTTTTGGATTAGAAATCAACTTTCATAAGTAAGTTTGTTTGGGGCATTACAGTTGCTGTTCTGCAGAAAGCACTCAGCAGGTGCAAAAGTTCACTCATCATTAGTAACCATTCCCTGTACTACTTCCTGAGGGCCCCCTCCAGAGTTCAGTTGGCTATGTTTGTTTGGGGCATTACAGTTGCTGTTCTGCAGAAAAACGAATTTTCAAAAATGAAAGCACTCAGCAGGTGCAAAAGCTCAAACTCATCATTAGTAATAGTAACCATTCCCTGTAGTGCTTCCTGACTGGGGCCGCTCCAGAGTTCAGTTGCTAGTTGCAACAATTGTATGACCCTGCTCTGACCCTCACAGCAGGCTCATAGAATAGCTACAAGTAAGCCACAAAGGTCCTGGAAAAAAAGTTGCACTGCAACAAAAAGCAAATTACAGATAAGGAAGCAGGTGCCAGACTGGAATTTTAAAACAGTGACACATTAATAAACCAACCCCAAATTAATTCATGTCAGTTGAAGCAGGGCAGGTGTGCTTGCTTTTCCCCCCCATAATCTACAGTGATGATGAACCAGAGGGTGGCATTGATGTACCAGAGGGTGGCATGGGTGAAACAGAGGGTGGCAGTGGTTAAACAGAGGGTGCTGGGAACCTGTGATGATGAACCAGACGTAGAAACAACATAGTCGCGACCGTTGCGAGCCGACAAGTAAGTTCGCAATTGCGAACTGGTACCAAACCCTCGCGAACTGGCAGAAACCCTTGCGTACACACAAAGAAAAAAAAATCCGCAAATTCGCGAGATGTTGCGGATTTTGCGGATTGCGAGTTCGCAAATACGCAAATTCGCGAACGCCAGTTTCGCAAAATTCGCCCATGCTTAACCACCACCCTCTGCGCCTGGACCCCGATCAACACCGAAGAGACCATACGCACGATGAACTCCATCCACTCCGGATCTCCAACCGACCCCTGCCCTCATCACGTCTTCAACAAGGCAGACTCCGTCATCGCACCCCATCTCCGGGACATCATCAATGCCTCCTTCGACACCGCAACCTTCCCGGAGAGCTGGAAGCATGCCGAAGTCAGCGACCTCCTAAAGAAACCATCAGCCAACCCCACCGACCTCAAGAACTACCACCCCATCTCCCTGCTCCCGTTTCCTGCCAAAGTCATCGAGAAGACCGTCAACAGACAGCTGGCCGCCTTCCTCGAGATGAATGGATCCCTCGACCCCTCGCAGTCCGGCTTCCGGGCGAACCACAGTACCGAGACCGCCCTCATCGCAGCCACTGACGACATCCGAGCCCTGTTTGACAACGGCGAAACAGCGGCCCTTTATCCTCCTGGACCTCTCCGCGGCGTTCGACACTGTCTGCCACCGCACCCTAGTGCAACGCCTCAGCAACGTCGGAATCCAAGAGAAGGCACTGGAATGGATCGTCTCCTTCCTCGCCGGAAGGACACAGAGAGTCCACCTCCCCCCGTTCAGATCAGAAGCCACCGAAGTCATCTGCGGCGTACCACAAGGATCTTCACTCAGTCCCACGCTGTTCAACATCTACATGAGCCCCCTTGCGGCCATCGCACGCCAACACAACCTCAACATCATCTCCTACGCCGACGACACCCAGCTGATCCTCTCCCTCACCAACGACCCAGCCACCGCCAGAACCAACTTACACGAAGGGATGAAAGACGTAGCCGAGTGGATGAGGAACAGCTGCCTGAAACTGAATTCAGATAAGACGGAAGTCCTCATCCTGGGATCGTCGCCATCCGCCTGGGACGACTCCTGGTGGCCCCCTGCCCTGGGCAGCGCACCCAAACCAACGGACCACGCACGCAACCTGGACTTCATCCTGGACTCCTCCCTCTCCATGACCAGACAAGTCAACGCCGTCTCCTCGTCATGCTTCAACATCCTACGCATGCTACGGAAGATCTTCCGGTGGATCCCCACCGAAACCAGGAAGACAGTCACCCAGGCCCTCGTCACCAGCCGACTGGACTACGGCAACTCCCTCTACGCCGGAACCACTGCCAAACTCCAGAAAAGACTTCAGCGGATTCAGAACGCCTCAGCACGACTCATCCTGGACATCCCCCGTCACAGCCACTTCTCCGCACACCTAAGAAACCTGCACTGGCTCCCCGTCAACAAAAGAATCACGTTCCGACTCCTCACCCACGCACACAAAGCTCTCCACAACCAAGGCCCAAGATACCTCAACGACCGCCTCAACTTCTACTCTCCCACCCGCCAGCTTCGATCGACCAGCCATGCCCTCGCCGCCATCCCCCGCATCCGAAGAGCCACAACGGGAGGAAGATCCTTCTCCTACCTGGCTGCCAAGACGTGGAACTCCCTCCCCACCCACCTCCGCCTGACCCAAGACCACCTCGCCTTCAGGAAGCAACTCAAGACCTGGCTGTTGGAGCAGTAGCAGGCCCCCCCTCCACAAGCGCCTTGAGACCCTCCGGGTGAGTAGCGCGCTATACAAATGCTTTGATTGATTGATTGATTGAGGAAGTGCACAAGAAAGACTAAACATGTTACCAATCCACCTAGGAATACTGAAGAAGTTAGTCTGAGCAAATTGAACGATAAAATAGAGGAAATGTTTAACTCTCGCCTAGAGCCTGTTTTAGTGGGCATTGCAAAAGATATTGTGGACACGTTAAACACTTTGTTTCTGGATTACTTAAAAGATGTGACGCTATTGACACTTTTGTTCAAGAATATCGCGGGCAGCATGATTTAGTAAAGTACCCCCAGAAACCACATACGCCAGGTATAGGGCATAAGGAGGGCTATTCCATTAATGCCAGGCTAAGCGATACTCAGACTGCAGTAACTCCATCTGTTGCCAGTAAAGTCTCAAGTGCTACTCCTATGCTCCCATCACTCATGGCATTGGCAGTAGAAAATGGTAATAGTCAAAAACTGGTAGATGGCCACCAAACCGTAAGTAAGAATCCCTTAGCATCCTGTGAGACTAAGCTGCATCTTCCCCCTGAAGCAGCCCCTTTGGTGGCTGTATTAACAGGGGTCCCACTGCTAGAACTGAACAGTAGAGAAACAACAAAATAGGCGCAAAGATAAAAGATGGTTTGACAGTAGCTGTTCCAAGGCACACTCTGCTCTACTTAAAACCTTAAAAGTATGTCCCAGAAACAGGGAGCAGATTGCAAGCTTAAGGACATTATATAATCAGGCTATCCAAGTACGGAAACACCAAATAAAAGAGGAAGCCTGGAGTAAACTCCTATCAGCGGAGGTTCTGCGAGATAGTGGGAAATTTTGGTCGACCATAAACCAGCCTCTTTTTTTGAATGAAGAGAACTCCCCTTTAGATTGTAATATAACAGATGATCAATGGATAGCCCATTTTGGGAATATTTATGGGCACCAGAGACATGAGATTCCCCCAGAGGTTACCACGTCCCGAAATTTAACCGTTCCAGTAGTTTTCCAGGTAACAGATGTGGAAAGGGCCATAGAAGAGACACGGAAGAATAAGGCACCAGGCCCCGATGGGGTCCCCGCTGACCTGCTCAAGTGTGCCCCCAAATTCTGGGCCAAAATCCTGACGAATGTGTTTAACGCATCAGGTCCAAATAGTTTCCCTGTATCTTGGGCTAAATCTATTATTATCTCGGTTTTTAAAAAGGGGCATAGGGAAGACCCCTCTTGCTACAGGCCTATTTCCCTGATAGACTCCACAGTTAAAATTCTGGGAAGAGTCATCCTGCACAAACTGACGGAGTGGCTGGAAGACAGAGGGGTCTTGTCAAATGTCCAATATGGTTTTAGAGCAAAGAGAAGCACCCTCGACCAGTGTCTTAACTTACAACTTTTAATTAGTAAATATACTATAGCTAAGGAGGGATCGCTGTATATGGGGTTCATGGATCTCTCTTCAGCTTTTGACCTGGCGAACTGTTCAAAGCTGTGGCCAATTTTATTGGACATGGGCATTGACCCCTCCCTAGTCAATTTTTTAGCTGACCTTCATTTCGGTCTTTTAGCTTCGGTTAGGGTTACCCAGGAAGGGCGATGCACTAGTCACTTTAGGTCAGAGAAGGGGGTCAGGCAGGGGTGCATCCTGGCCCCTCTTCTCTTTACGCTATATATCCATGCTTTAGAGCCAGCTCTAAGAGAGGCCTCCTTGGATGCGCTGCGTATAGGAGAAATGGTTATCCCAGTTCTCCTCTACGCGGACAATGCCGTTCTTTTAGGTCGCTCGGGAGTAGGTCTAAAAAAGCTGCTGGATACTTCTGGCAGCTTTATGGAGACCCTGGATTTGAAAATTAACACAAAAAAGTCCCAAGTTATGATTGTAGGGAAATGTAGCAGAAAGAAAAAAGTGAAAATGTTTTTTTGTGGAGGAGAAGAAGTCAAGAGGGTGCCCACTTTTACCTATTTAGGGGTCCTTTTTGACGAAAGAGGGAACTGGAGTCCACAATGAAATAACAGAAGTAACGTGTTTGCTAGATCTACCTCAGCCCTCATGGGATTTACAAAAAAACTGGGGGCCAGACCAATGGCGGCAATTTTGAAGGTTTATAAAGCTAAATGTTTAGCGATTGCCACATATGGTTCTTCAATTTGGGGCTATACCCCCCAAGATAGAATTCAGGTGACCGAAAATAAATTTCTAAGATCGGTATTAACAGTGCCACAGTCCACCGCCACTTTTACTATTCACACAGAGTTAGGGGTCGGGTATGTAACAGACCTAATAAAAATTGCCCCCCTGACCTGTTGGCTGAAGACCTGGCTTACCCAGGAAATTTCTTTGAATCACATGATCCTCAAAGATTGCCTTTCGTTGGATAGAGCCAGCAGGGTCCCATGGTTGGCCTACATCAAATAAATATTTTTAAAATAGGGAGACCTGAGCTTTTCTCCTCCCCTGAGAGTATAACAAGAGAAGATGTCGGACAGACAAAAAAATGCATTGTTGAATTCGTTGTCTCTAGAGAGGGAGGAGTTGGAAATGAGGAAATCCACTGTTAGAGCCAATTTTTTAGCTAGCTCCCCTGGACTCGAGCCCTATCTTATCCTGGTGGCCCGTTCTTTCCATCGGCACTTGTTTACAAGATTTCGTTTTAATCTAATTTATCTAACATTGGGCTGTTTTCCTACCTGGGGCACCCCAGAAAATTCCAACCCTTGTAAATGTGATAATTTTTCCGCACAAGAAACTTTACATTTTATTATGTTTTGTGAATACTACTCAGACATCAGGAAGAAGTTCTTGTGGCCTATCCTTAGAGAGGCAGGGTTTTTACAGGTTAGGCCAGCCCTCCTGTATTTACAATTGCTAAGTAGACCTCGCACCATATTTCATGTCGCCAGTTTCCTAGTAGCTGGAGTGCGGATCAAGAATAAGAGTATATGTGCCCCAATTATCTCCGCCCGATTCTGATTGTATGAGATGTCTATTTTTAGATGTATGATATTAATGTATTGTCATTTGAAACTGATATCTTGTTTTTTCACATTATGATGAACTTTTAAAACTTTTAAAAATGTTAAATTGTTGTTTTTTACCTTATCTGTATATGATTGTACCTGTGTCTTTTTATGATATTAATTTATCGAATAAAAGTGTTTGACTGACTGACTGACATATGGACAGCCACTTGTCAAGACCATTTTCAACGCATCAAAGCGAATATCCTTTCTGCTCCTGCTCTTCAAGCATACGTGGAAGGGTGTGATACATTTTTTACAGTTGATGCCAGCTCTTATGGTATGGGTGCTGTGTTATCACAAATGACAGGCAACAATGAACTTACAATTGGTTTTGCATCTAGGAGGATGAAAGATGTTGAACTGAGATATTCAGTTATTGAGAAAGAATTCCTTGCTTGTGTTTGGGGAATTGAGAAATTCAGACAGTACTTGTGGGGGAGAAAATTTTGTTTGAGGACCGATCACAAGCCATTAGTTGATATACTCTCTGGCAAAAAAAGATGATAAAAGCAACAGCTAGATTAGCTAGGTTATCCATCAAGCTTTTATGTTTAAATTTGTTTTATTGGTTACAGACAAAGCAAACATCACAGAAAGTACAAAGCCATATTGCGGATACAGATAAAGGTAGCCAACATGTAGGAGGAACCACATCATAGGACCCAACAAGTATCTCGCATAGTGCGGAGGACCTCGTGATCGCTCTCCTTTTGCGTCAGTCCCCTGAATTGCGGTATCATCAGGTAACCTTCTGTGCGTCTTAGCTAGCAAACACATGAAAAAGAAGAAGAAGAACAGCCCTCACACCCAATACCCGCATTAGCGTACCTATTTCCCCGCATCCCCTCCAACAGGACACGCTCCAGGATGGGTTGCCCGTGTGAAGTCTCGCTGGGGTGAGGTACCAATATGTGGCTACTTTTACCGCCGATTCCCTGCCTGCTGCATTCCTTGCTGTGTGGTTGGCCCCGTAATAAATCGATCTCCATTCTTGGGTTGTTAAGGATCTCCCCAGGTCCTGTTCCCAGCGTCTCTGCCCTGCAGTGCGGTGTGTCTCGGGGGTAGGAGTAAGCAGTTTGTATAAATCAGTAATAAGGCCTCGGTCCGAGTATTTTGTTGCCAGCCATTTCTCAAATGCGATCAGGCGTCTACCGACAAGTGGACTAGTTGTGGGTTGCAGATGCCAATGTCGCAGCTGAAAGTATTGAAAGTGCTGTGGTGATGGGATGTCATACCATTGGGATAAGTTAGCGAATGGGAGAAAGCCCTCTAGGTAGAAGAGGTGCCCTGCGGACCTGCAGCTGGATCCTCGCCATTGCGGAAACGCTCTGGGATCCATGACCGGGGGGAACTCGGGATTATCTAGGGGGGTGAGCGGCAAGGGGAAGGTCGTGAGCTGGTGCCTAGTAGCGACCTTTAGTACGGTGCGTGTGATAGGTGAGTTCTGAAGGTAGCGTGGTCTGTGCAGACGGCGGAGGAAGGGCACCTTCCACAGAGACATCTGAGCCATGGCTCTGTCTTGGAAGAGCCATCTCTTCTCTGATTCAGCCTGAACCATTCCACTAGGTAACGCAGCTGAGCTGCTTCAAAATATCGTTGCAGATTGGGAATTCCCAATACCCCCTCGTCCACCCCCAGAATTCCAGTAGTTTGAGCATGCGCAGTCTCTAACCTTCCCCAAATAAAGTGCTGGAGTGCCGACTGCAACTGTGTGATAGTCCCGGCCTGCGGGGGAACGGGGTTTGTTTGAAAGATGTAGAGAATCTTGGGGAGTGCTGACATTTTTACCGCTGCAATCCGTCCTAGTAGAGACAGTGGCTGTTTTGTCCACCCTCCAGATCCTTGCGGATCTGCGTCGTAAGGGTAGCGTAGGTTAAGGCTACCGTCCACTCTGTAGAGGATGTGAGGGTGATGCCGAGGTAAGGGAGTTGCGACTGGGTTGCCAGTCGCCAATCATAGGTGGGCGGCTCTCGGCTAGCTTGAGCATTCTGGCCCAATGGCAAAATCAGCGACTTCCCTCTATTCACTCGAAAGCCCGAACCAGTGCTGAAAAACTCGATTTCTTCCAGGAAAGCTGGCACTGAACCTGTAGGGTTGTCAAGGGCCGCCAGAATGTTGTCTGCATACAAGCCAATGGGGTGTGGTTCCCCGCCAAACGTTACCCCATGTATGTTAGGGTGGTCCTGTATTCTCTGCGCCAACGGCTCAACATAAAGCGCGAATAGAAGAGGGGAGAGGGGACACTCCTGCCTGGTCCCGCTTTGAATTTCGCACAAGCCATTGAGGCGGACCCGCGCTCGGGCACTATGGTAGCAACTTGCTATCTAGGCTTGAAAGCGTTCTCCCACTCCGAAGTGCGCCAGGACCCTCCTTAAAAAGCTCCAATCGACACGATCGAACGCCTTTTCAGCGTCGATGGCCAGGAGGACCGTGTCAGATTGTTGAAAGTGGGCTTTATCAATTAAGTGAAGAAAGCGCTTAGTGTTATCAAGCTCAAGGTCAAAATAGCTTTTTTGGACAGATTTGTCATAAAAGCACAACATACATATACACACAATTTAAAATAATAAGTATTAGAAATTTTTAAGAACAATTTAAGAAGATATTAAACATCGTATAACTGCCAAATAAGGCTCTTGTTAAAATTGATAAGATAAGTAAGTGATCCAATCTGGCATAAGTGTGATGAACATGCGAGTAGAAGGTGTACTGCGATGCCCCTGGATGTTCAGCCCTCCACAAGTCCTCCAACCCCCTTTGCTTTAACCAATCTTTTCCTGCCTCCAAAAGGTCCCCTGTGCAGCCATAACGGTGGCCTGATCTATCCTTATCTTTGTCCATCACTATGTTTAGGTCCCCTCCCAGGAGTAGTAAAGGATCAGGGGAGCGCAGAGCCTCCGATAGGGCGTTCCGTATAATTGGTCCCTGCCCCGTATTTGGTGCGTATAGGGACCCCACCGTCATCTGCACAGGGCCTACCGTAAAGCTGTGGGCCAAGAGTCTACCTTTAATCTCACCCACTTTGTCACCGACCCGACCAGGGAAATGCTTGTCAACCAAGATTGCGACCCCCGCCTTTTTATCAGGAGTGGAGGAGAAGAATTGCTGTGGAAAGGCTTGGGACCTCAGCCTGTGCCAATCTTTGGAAAGCAAATGGGTTTCTTGAAGTAGGCATATTGCCGCCCCTGAGTGTTCTAGATAGGATAGTACTGCTCGCCTCTTGATGGGGTTAATGAGGCCTTTCACGTTCAGTGTTAGGATTTTTACAGTATCATTAGCCATGGTGGTGGCAGTGAGTGGTGTGCGCCGGCATCGCCCCGTTTTGTTTCAATGCACCCTGCGCCCTAACCCCTATCCCTGTCGGCACACTGGTTCCCACTCCCCTCCCTTCAACCCCAGAACTCACCAGATCCCTACCCCCTCCCTTCTTCCCCCCACACCCAACTCCTTCCCCAACTCACTCCCTCCAAGCCCGCCGTCCTCCGTCCCCCCTCGAACCTCAACATCCACCACCCCCTCCCCTTCACTAACCCCAACTAAGCATGCCCCCCAACTTCCATCCCCCCCTCAGCCCCACCAGCCCCCTCCCTAACTCCAATATGGAGATTCCAACCACAAGTCATAGTCCCAGGCCTATCAAGTCTTAGATCAGGCCTGTGGTAACTTTACGTTGAGGAGTATGCAGCTTTGGTGACCCTGAAGGCCCCCCAACCATCACCCCATCCGACCCGCATTATCACAGTGCTAAGAAGAACCCCCTTACTGCTGCGTCAGTTCAGTGGCACTGCATCCTTGGATACCTCCTGGATAGTCGACGCATGCTCCTGTGCCATTGTTGCTGGGTCTGGTTTGAGATTGGCCTTGGGCGACTGCCTGCGGCCCACTCGTGGTCAACCATCGTGTGAGGGCCGTGGTGACTTCTCCTGTGAGGGTCGTGAAGATGTCTCCTGCGTCGCAGAGTCTTCGTCGAGCTCAATGCCTAACAGGGCACACGTGTCATGTAGGGATCTGAGCTGGTGCAGGATCCCTTTCCATTTAAAAATCAGCTGAAAAGGGTGACCTCTGGAGTCAGGAATCCGTTTGTCGTGCAGGAACGTTGTGACTACCTTGAAGGATTTCCTCTTGTGCAAGGTGATGGCCGAGAGGTCCTGGTATAACGCCACCTGATATCCTTGATGGTGAAAAGGCTGTTTCTGGCGTGCCTCTCTCAGAATTCGTTCCTTCATGGGAAAGTCAGGTAGGAAAGCCAGGATATCCGGTGGGGGAGCATGCGCTCGGCGCGCCAGGCCTACCCTGTGTGCCCTGTCGATGCGGATTGCAAAATCGTCGTTTTCCCCCAAAATCTCCCGGAACATGCCCTGTAGAAATTTGGTGACACTGTCCCCCTCTGCTTTGAATGGCACGCCTCGGACCTTTATGTTGTTCCTCCGAGAGTGGTTTTCGAGGTCTTCCGCATGTGCTTGAAGGTCCACTTCTTGTTCACGAAGGCGAATGACTTCTTGCTGCAATTGTTCAACCTCCTCACTCCGGGTGTGCTCCGAGTCCTCCATCGTTGCCACTCGTTCTCCCAGTCCATCCACATCGCGGCGTAACTCGCGCTATTCCTCGGCCATGTCCTGTTTGAGCGTCAGGAATTCCTCGCGCAGGAAGTTAAATAGGGTCTCCAGGAACGCTTTGGTAATGGGGGACCATCCATCTTCCGGCCCCGTGGGATTTTTTGCCGCCGCCAGGGATGGAGGGCCTTTCTTGCCCTTAGGGGTGCTCTTAACCAGCATGTACGTAATAGTGCACCCGCCTCGGCGCCCCACAGTGGCCATGGTTCATTTTCCGCTACCGCCCTGGGAAGCCCTGTTAGCCTGTCCATTTGGGGGGGTGCCCTCTGGTGCTGTCGTGCCCACGTGAATGGCAAGCAACGCAGGCTGTGAGTAAGGCCCCCAAGTCGCCCACTCCGCCTCGCCGGCCAAGTGTACCGCCTGCCGTCGCGCTCAAAGGCCTGTGGGGGATGTGCGCCGCGGAGACCCGCTTCAAGCCCCACTTAGCAGCCACTCAGCGTAGACCAGGCCGCACTCTCTCACAGTCCACTGGGGAAGGCAGGACACAAGCCCTTACGGGACCCCGCGGCTTCAGACACCGTGCGGGCAAAGCGCTGTAAGCCCTATGCAGGCACCTCCGCTCCCTCGGTGCCCTGTGCGGGCGGTCCTCCACCTCCGGCCACTCCACCTCGATGCTCCTCGCCCACAGCACGTTCCTCCCTCAAGTCGTATTAGCAGCACCTTTCCTTATCTGCAGTGGGGGTACCCCCCTGATGCTCCACCGCTCCGGCCCCCACGCTGCTATGTGTGGCTTCCGTTTGGCCCATCTCACCAGCCTGTTGTAGGCCCCAAATCCGGGGGGCTCAATTTTCGCGCCTCACAGATCAGGCGCAGTCCCGGACAGCAGCTGGCCCATCTGCGGTCCTCCCTTCTCCCGGACCACCGCCTCCTCACTCCACCTCGTAGGCATCTGGCCTCCGCTCCGGCCGCCTTCCACTCGGTGATGGTCCCCTGATGAGCCACCCACGGCGGGAAGACGTTGTGCGCTGCCCTGCCTCTCAGGCCGCCATTGCTTCCCTGCGTCGCGAGGGAAAGGGCGTCACGGGGGTTGGCGCTGCGATTTCTTTCACCAACAGAACGGGCAACAGCTGCCTTTGCTCAGAGAGATACGGTGCTCTCCAGCGTGGGGTTCAGATGCTGTTGGAGGGTCACAACGGGGATCTGGGTCGAGGAGCCTCCCGACCTAGCGTCCGCTCAGGCCGCCATCGTAGCCTCCACCAAGCTTTTAGAATTCAATTTTACTGTACAATACATATCTGGAGGAAAGAATAAAAAAACTGACTTTCTGTCCAGACATCCTGTGCTTGAGGATAAGTCTAATGAATCAGAAGAAGATATTGAAGAATGTATTATTGCAAGCATTGATGACACTGTAATTTGCCGTGACAGGGTAGAATGGTATAAAGCATTAGAGAGTGATTTACTACTTGAAGAAGTTGTGGAGTTTGTGGGGAAGGGTTGGCCTAAGAACGATCTATTGGACCTGATTTGCAACCATTTTGTAAGGTTGCAAATGAATTATCTATTTAAGGCAAGCTTTGAGTCAGAGAAGGCAAATGAATTCCTCCCTTTTGTTTTCAACAAAGAATTCTAGAAACTGCACATTCAGGTTATTTAGGTATGACTGCCACCAAGCGCAGAATACGTAATGATTTTTGATGGCCTTCTGTAGATCATGATGTGGAAGTACTTGTTAATAATTGTACACAATGTTTATACAGTGACAAACACTTAGTTACGAATTCTCCATCTCCTAAACCTTCAATTTCTCCCAACAAAGTATGGCCGATGGTTGCAGTAGATTTTCTTGGACCATTTCATGTACTCCCCAATTGCATGAAAAAGTTCATAGTTCTAATAGATCATTTGTCCAGGCGGGTATCAGTCAGGGGTGTTTCTGAACCAAACACAAAATCTGTCATTCGACTTCTCCAAGATGTATTCAGCAGAGAACGAATGCCTGAGGAATTACTTACAGACAATGAGGTTCAATTTACTTCACAACTTATGCAAGATTTTTTTAACAAAAATGGGTATTAAACACTTACGCACACCATTGTATTTTCCCCAGGGAAACAGCAAAGTTGAAAGATTCAACAGAGTTCTGGTCGAATGCATTCAAAGTGCCATTAAAGCAAAAGTAGATTGTGAGTCTGCTATCAGAGATGTGGTATGGGCCTTTAAGACCACTCTTCACTTTCCGGCTGTGTACCTTTTGAATTGATGAGAGGGAGGAAAGTGGTATCCACTCTCAATCCATTTTGGAAATTGAATTATTTGGATAATGAATGTGATGTTACAAAAAATTCTTCCATTGCTAAAAGTTCGCAGTGGTCAAGCCAGTGTTAGCAGGTGTAATAGACTTACTATGCCTGTTTCAAAAAAAGAAGTCACATTTGTTGTCAGAGACCTGGTCTGTGTTAAAGATCCTTTGATGCTACGAAAAGGTAAATCAAATTTCGGGGATCCTGCACGTTTAGTCACAATTAAATGTAATAGTGCCAAATTAGACAATGGTCCGTGGTGGAATTTTGGTTGCTTGGCCAGAACCAACTCTGTTCATGATCCAGTTGTAAATACTGGTCAGGATTTTCATGCTGTCAGAAGAAGTTCAAGATTTAGGAGGATCCTAGTAGATATATTCAGTAAGCTGTTTTTCTTTGTTTTCGTTTTTTATGTTACATTCTATTTTTGTCAAAAGGAGAGAGATATGTGGTGTCTTTGCATCTCATTTTAGTGCACTTCCTTTATATATAAATGTTGGAATGTTATTTTGTGCTTGTCTGTATGTTCTATGTCCTACTTTCAATGGAATGTTTGTGCAAGGCATTGGAATTGCTTCACAGGCAGTTGGAGCTACCACCTTGAGCCCCTTATACCTGTAACCCATTGTATCCTGTTTACGGCAATAAATTCATACAAAGATTGAAGGCTTCAGGTTCAAATGACTGACCATTCATCTTACTGAAGAGAGCACACTTAACAGCTTAAGTATATTATCCTGGAACCTAGCAGGGATACAGTCTAAATTTCAAGATCCTGAATGGTTTACTGCCATTGGTAACACTGATATCTGTGCATTTCAAGAAACATGGGCCGTAGATAAGGTATATATCAATGGCTATACTTCTTACTGTGTGGACGCTCTCCCTCCAAAAACATCTTATAGGGCCAGTGGCGGACTCCTAATATTGGTTAAAAACACCATAGCATGTAGGTACAAGCAACTTTCAATAAACTCACCTGATATACTGGGTATTCAGCGCACTTTCCCGTTCTGGTTTAATTTTGACCTTGCTTAATGTGTACGCCAGGTCAGAACCCTTTAGTAGCGAATCTGTAGTAATCTCACTATTAGAACCTAGTGGGAGGATATCAGGTGAATTCAAAAATCATAGTTACAGGTGACTTCAATGCTGCGTTCGAACTCTCCGCTTTATTAAGTGCATCCCTTGAAGAGGAGGACAAGGTTTGGGGTATCCTCAATTTTGTAGCCGGTAAACCTGCCCAGCGTCAGTCTAATGTCTCTAACAGCTGGCAGGAGTTGGAGGGCATGCAATGGGAGAACCCCTTCAGATCTAAGAAGAAAGGTTACTTTTAAGAGGGGTGTCTATACAAGTATTATAGACTATATCTTCTTTGATGTTAGAATATAGTCTCTAGTGGAGGATATGTTAATTGAACCAAGGACAGAAAGCGATCATAACTCTCTGTTAGTAAAAACTGTTAGTGTAAAGGCTCACAACTGGTTGAATGACGACTGTGAGGTGCCGGGTTTTTGGGAACCCGGTGGTGCCAGGGGATAACACCCGAAGACCTCTGAGTTCTCCCTGTTCCGGATCACAGAAACACAGAGTCTTCTAGGTGAAGTCAAAGATCGAGTTTTATTGGCTGCAACCAAGTAACAAGCGTCCTAGAAGTACAACAGCACGGGATGTAGATTCTCGGAGACTGTTCGTTTTTAGAGAACTAGCCTTCTCCTTTTATACACAATATTACACTTCAGGCAAGAATTCCTTGTTTTATGATGCAACCATATACATATTTGTATAATAAAGAAAAAGCAAACTCATGATGGCCAGCCTACAATTCCGTATGTCCAGTTCGTGACAGATTACCCAGCTCGGCCCAGAACTACCATCAGATATCGATGAAACCCCAATAAAATCGGGCACCTCCTCATCGTACAACTAGTCATAAACAAGAAACAGGGACAGGTGTGTGTATGATAAAGCATGGTTTGTATGTAGTGAATGGTTTATGGCATGTTGTGCTTTGATGCTATCTTACTCGGCCACTGGGCGAGGAACCCGCCCGAACAGGTTTGGCTGGAGGCAGTGGAGTCAGCTCGGCCAGGTCATGGGGAAGTCAGCTAAGGTGGACGTGTCCTTTTAGATCAAACTCGGCCTCAATCAATTGACTATATGAGGGCAAGCCACAAGATGGATGCCGTTCACAAAATAGATTCCAAGGGTTCGAGACGGAAACCATGATTTAAGGGTGATAGCATCACTCAATCACGACGCAAATGCATAGGGATAATGTCCTAATCATTACCGGTCTGTAGACACCAAATTCGTCAGGGTACGATGATATTATGTGACACGAGTGTTGGGCCTCGGTACCATATTATAGCGGGGTCCAGAATTTCAGAACCACAGACCCTCCTTTTTCCCTCATATTAGGCAATAACTCATGCTAATCTGAGTCCAAATCTGTATTCATGAAGTCATGCAGATGCTGCTGTAGCATCATCCTGTTACTCAATTCGTCCCTCCACACAGGCTTCCTTGCACATGATGTAGCACAGAGGCCACACATTGCAGGAGCGCACTGCGCACACAGGCAGAACAGGAACAGAATGGTTAAGATCATCCCAACGAATATCAGAATTTTCCATCCCCAGGCAGATATCAGTTCCCAGAACCACCCTAGCAAGGACCAATCTCCTTTGTCCACGTGGATGGAATCAGAGATCTTGTGCAGTTTTGAGATGGACTGGTACACTGTCGGAGCATTATCAGGAATGAAAATGCAGCAACTGGATTGGATCACTCTACATACCCCGCCACGGTCTGCAAGTATGACATCCAGGGCAACCCTATTTTGAAGAGTCATAAGGCGGTCCGACTGGCGCTCAGCAGTCAAGTTGCTAAGGGCACCAGCCGTTTCAATCACGGCGGATTCAACTACCCTCGTCAATTGGCGAATGTTCCTGCTGTTCACCATAGGCCCCCAAAACGGCAGAAAACCTTTTGCGAAGTCTCCAAACTCCTGTTCCGCAGTGTCGTCTTTACTCACGACACCCCTAACTGTCCTTGTCCGATGGTAATCTGCCTCGGCCGTGTAGGTGGGTGGCAGCAGAAACGAGATAAAACATGAGCCCGAGAAGTCAGGGGGCAACCATGTATATGCTTTGTCGTGGCAGACGAAGTAAGTACCCTTAGCCGCTAAGAATGAAGGGGAGGTCTGAGATGAGAAAACATAAGTCTCAGTACAGACACTGTTCCCTAGCTGAGCTCTAGGGTTTTTGCCATTTCCCTGCAGACATAGGTGACTTTGGTGGGGTACTATCCAGATTGGGGAGGATTTCTTTGCTTTCAGACTCTCAGCCAAGGAAATTCCATATTGGGTTATATTCCATCTGCTGTAAGGCATCAATTCATCTCTGGGAATCGTTTTGTACGTGTCGACATCTCTACTCATATTTCTAATTCCCGCCACTAGTGCCTTGTTGCTTGAGTTTTTCCCTGGAACATATGGTTCGAGGGCAAACAGGAACATTGCTCGAAATGCCCACAGAGAACCATGATAGCCAAATGGCAGGACAAAATACGGAATACCCTTATCTGTTGTGTGTGGCATAAGTCCACATACCCAACAGTTCGTGGTGTTCATTACAGTTTGGTGCTGGTGTAGGAGTTGGACGAATGAATTATTTACAAACTCTAATCTTCTGGCAGACTCGTGTTCAGGTAGAGGGTGGAAAGAATGCAGGGAAACAGTAGGAAGAGGTGTGGGCTGAGTTTTATGTATAAAGGTAACTTGAAATGTGAATAGAGTATAGCCAATCAAAAACATCATTATGCTACACATTAAAATGCATATTATTAAAAATTGTTTTCTCGCCATCACAATGCATATTTTCGTTTCAAAGTTCGTAGATCTAGCAGGTCTCTCTACCCTTGGAAACTCCATCCTCTAGTTGCTGCCTGCGGTGGGAGATTGATTCTGCTCAGGAGTGCTTCTGTTCAGTCCAGGGTAATTCCCTTAGACCAACCAGAACCGTCGACCTAAGCGTCTCCAGCTGCACTTCCCAAGTCGATCAACCGCGGCCCTAGCAGCAGAACCGGATGGCGGTTCGAAAATCAAAAATGTGCAAGTTCCCTGGGCGAGAGAGTTGCACAATCAAAAAATAGTCCTTGGGGGAAAGAAAAATCTGATTAGTTTACTTTTATTAGTTCTTTTTTCTTGGCCTCAGATTATACCGTTGTTTCCCAGGTATGGTGTGGTCTTCAAACAATATTTCAGGTTCTGTAGTGTCCAACTGCATTTACGGTGGCACAAATCCTTGCAGAATACGATCACTATCCTTGTCTGTACCAGTTCCTTTCAATCGTGCATCACTGAAGGGCACAAAGCGAGGTATGGACTCGGTTTCAGAGTCAGCAATTCCCTCCTGGACCCGTCGGTCATATGGAAGGGGCAGCGGGACCCGTTCACAATGGGCGCCGTGCACCCAATGTTTTTTCCCGTGGACACGCACTGCAGAGCGGGTAGTCAGCAGGACTTGAAAGGGTCCGGTCCAACGAGGCTCCTCGTTCTTGGTCCGCCTGAAGTTCCGCACTAGGACCCAGGAGCCAGGTTCAATGGCGTGGCCTGGATCATCAGACGCTGGCGGAGAGGAGCTGTGGACCTGTTGGTGTAAAACACGCAATTTAGTTGTCAATTCGTGCAAATAGTCAAGCAGTGCAGGGTGCTCTATCTCGCTGAGTTTCACTCCCCATATATTAGCTGGGCGGCCGAACACTATCTTGTGTGAGCTAAGTCCCAGTCTAGAATGGACAGTCGTTCTGGTAGATAGGAGTGCTAAAGGCAGGGCGTCAGGCCATTTAAGACCTGTGCTGGCTTGGATCTTGGCCAATTTTAATTTTAGTGTGCCGTTGTAGCACTCTACTAATCCAGCTGATTGGGGGTGATTTGCAGCGTGGAACTTCTGGTGTATGCCTAGACACTCACACACTCTCTTCATCACTCGTCCCACGAATTCACTTCCGTTATCACTCCAGACAATTCTAGGCATACCATACCTAGGGAAGAATTCTTTGACAAGGGCTTTGGCTGTGGACAAAGCAGTATTGTCCTTAAGGGGATACGCTTCTACCCACCTGGAGAAGGCGCAAACAACAACAAGCACGTATTTCAGATTGTTGCACCTCTCCATGTGGATGAAATCGAGCTGCAGAACCTCGAACGGATACGTTGGAGGCGCAAAATGACCAGCTGGAGTTGGAGTTCCCCTACCGGGATTGTACTTTAAACACACCATACAGTTCTTGACCAAATTCTCTGCACATTTTGGGATACCACTATTCTGCCATACTGGGGCCAACAACTTACAGATTCCTTTCACACTGATGTGAGCCATCCCATGAGCCATTGTCACCACTGCAAGTACATATGCGTCGGGTAACAGCCATCTTTGATGCTCTGACAATTCGACCCAACAACCATTCGCATCCAATCTACCCTTGCTTTCTCTCCATTCATTCACCTCTTTCTCAGTGGCCTCAGACTGTATAGATTTCACACTTTCAATAGTGTCCTCGCACATACCTACATCAGCAATCCATCTCGCAGGACCTACAACAAACATTCGACTCATTGCGTTCCTTGCAGTCTCTTTCGCAACTTCATCTGCAAATGCATTCCCACGACCAACATCATCTTGAATCTTTCTGTGTGCACTGCATTTCACAATCGCAACTTGTAGTGGCAAGGTCAGTGACTCGAGAAGCTCGTTAACTAACTGACCATGCTGTATCTTTGCACCATGCGACGTCAGGAACCCACGTTCACGCCACAATCGTCCAAAACTATGAGCCACGCCAAAGGCGTATTGGCTATCTGTATACACATTCACTCGTTTTCCTTTTGCCAACACACACGCTCTTGTAAGTGCAATTAACTCTGCTGCTTGCGCAGAATTATGCGATATACGTGCAGTTTCTACAATCGTGTGCAATGTTGTCACAGCATATGCTGCAGTCGTATCACCATTTGGCAATTTGAAACATGAACCATCAACCCATAAAGCATCATTACATTCAGGAAGGGGAGTGTCCAGTAAGTCTACTCTCCCTTTTGTCTCTTCTTCTGTCCTAAAACAGCAATCATGTTTTTCGACCTCATCTGTCTCTGCTGAAATGGGCAATAACGTGGCTAGGTTGAGTGTATCGCACCTCTTTATGTGTATGTGACTCGCTAATAGTGTCAACTCATAGCTTGACAGTCGAGCACTAGTTAAGTGCTGTGTCTTTGTTCTGTTTAGCAAAATGTCTACTGCATGTGGGACCATAACGATCAGAGTGTTATTCATTACTAACCCAGCAGACTGTCGAATACAGACAGCTGCTGCAGCAGTGGCCCTCAAACAGCTTGGTAATGCCTTGGCTACAGGATCTAGGGGCGCGGAAAAGTAAGCGCATGGACGCTGTTTGTCCCCAAAGGATTGTGTTAGGACTGATAATGCGCAACCTTCCTTCTCATGGACATATAATGTGAAAGGCTTACTGTAGTCAGGGTTGCCCAACACAGGAGCCGAACACAATGCATCACGCAACTCATGAAAACTCTTCTGACAATCTTCAGACCAGGGCACGGGATTGGGTGTATCTTTACAGATTAGTGCCAGCAAAGGTTTAGCCAACAGCGAGAAATTCGGTATCCATTGTCTGCAATACGATGTAATGCCCAAGAAAGCACGCACTTCTCTCTGTGTCCTTGGGACACCCAATTTTGCAATTGCCTTTATTCTCTCTGGGGTCAGTCTCCTTCCCTCCTTCGATAAGATGTGACCTAAGTAGGTCACCTCTTGTCGACAAAATTGCAATTTCGAAAGAGAGACTTTGTGCTTCATATCACATAAATGACGCAACAATGACAATGTGGCTTTCTTGCAAATCTCTTCAGTATCTGCAGCGACCAGCAGATCGTCTACGTACTGAATAAGAGTCGCACCATCAGGTAGAACAATCATGTCAAGTTGTGATTTCAGAGCCTGACTGAATATGGATGGACTTTCACAGTAGCCCTGAGGAGCGCGTTTGAAGCGGAAGCTTTGTCCTCCTAAATTGAAGCCAAAAATATCTCTGCTCTCCTCAGCAATCGGGATGCTGAAGAAAGCGTTCTTCAAATCAATCATCGAGAACCAAGTGGCTGAAGCTGGAACCATAGTCAATAGGGCAGTAATATCGGGAACAACTGGAAACTGTGGCACAACAATCTTGTTCACTTCTCTAAGATCAATCACAAATCTGTACACAGGTGGCTGTGACGGATCAGTACGCTTTAAGACTGGCAAAATAGGACTGTTACAAATGTTGCCTACTGTCTCTTCAATTACATCTTTCTCAATCAAATCGTAAATGATCGCTAACAACGCCTTTTCACATTCGCTAGAGATCTTGTATTGTGGAATACGTGGCAACCTAACATTGGCTCTCAAAGTTATGACATATGGCGCTATCTCCAAAAGACCCACATCGTTAGAACCAGTAGCCCAGAGTATATCTGGAAGGGATGACAATTCAGTTGGAATATTCTCCTTTGCCAAATACATTGGAGAAATCACTTTCTTACCTAGGGTAAGTTGTACTCCCGAAGGAGAACAGTGCAAAGTTGCATATAATCTCTTTAACAAATCCAAACCTAACAAATTTTCGCCACAACCTGTTGTAAGAATGAGGGGTGCTTCTAATTCATATGGGCCAACAGAAAGGGGCATAGGACTAGAAATCGGGTTTCTAACCGGGGCGCCAGAAAAACCTACTGAAACATTCATTTCGCCAGACAAAGGTGCGCCAGGAAGTTATGAGTGCATAATAGAACTTTTTGTAGCACCAGTATCCAGCAGAAAAGGTTCTGACACTCCCGATGTAATTACCTCAACATAAGGTCCATTCTGATCTACTGGAACTGAAACAACTCCCTCTCTTTGTCCATGGCTGTCCTAGCAATTATTAACCTCATTCTCGTTTTCTGCGTAGTAGTCATCAGCATAATACTGAGCTGACCTGGAAGACGCATTATTCTGTTGGTCAAAGCTGTTCATGGAATTCTGAGGCGGAAAAGAAGTATTGTTCTGGGGGAAATTTCCACGGCCCCTACCCCTAGGAGCCTGTTGAACACCTCTACCTCTTGCACCAGAAACACCATTTAAACGTCGCAATAAAGCTGGACAACTATTCTTAAAATGACCCTCTTCCTTGCAATACGCACACTGATTCGGACCATACGATAAACGCTGTTGAGAAGACTCATTTCTTTGTGAGTTTCTCGAATACTGCTGTGGTTGCTGATAATCAGGCTGACTAACTGTGCGAGGCGGATAGGCTTGCTGGAGAAGGACTGGGGAAGGCAGGACACAAGCCCTTACGGGACCCCGCGGCTTCAGACACCGTGCGGGCAAAGCGCTGTAAGCCCTATGCAGGCACCTCCGCTCCCTCGGTGCCCTGTGCGGGCGGTCCTCCACCTCCGGCCACTCCACCTCGATGCTCCTCGCCCACAGCACGTTCCTCCCTCAAGTCGTGTTAGCAGCACCTTTCCTTATCTGCAGTGGGGGTACCCCCCTGATGCTCCACCGCTCCGGCCCCCACGCTGCTATGTGTGGCTCCCGTTTGGCCCATCTCACCAGCCTGTTGTAGGCCCCAAATCCGGGGGCTCAATTTTCGCGCCTCACAGATCAGGCGCAGTCCCGGACAGCAGCTGGCCCATCTGCGGTCCTCCCTTCTCACGGACCACCGCCTCCTCACTCCACCTCGTAGGCATCTGGCCTCCGCTCCGGCCGCCTTCCACTCGGTGATGGTCCCCTGATGAGCCACCCACGGCGGGAAGACGTTGTGCGCTGCCCTGCCTCTCAGGCCGCCATTGCTTCCCTGCGTCACGAGGGAAAGGGCGTCACGGGGGTTGGCGCTGCGATTTCTTTCACCAACAGAACGGGCAACAGCTGCCTTTGCTCAGAGAGATACGGTGCTCTCCAGCGTGGGGTTCAGATGCTGTTGGAGGGTCACAACGGGAATCTGGGTCGAGGAGCCTCCCGACCTAGCGTCCGCTCAGGCCGCCATCGTAGCCTCCACCAAGCTTTTAGAATTCAATTTTACTGTACAATACATATCTGGAGGAAAGAATATCAAAGCTGACTTTCTGTCCAGACATCCTGTGCTTGAGGATAAGTCTAATGAATCAGAAGAAGATATTGAAGAATGTATTATTGCAAGCATTGATGACACTGTAATTTGCCGTGACAGGGTAGAATGGTATAAAGCATTAGAGAGTGATTTACTACTTGAAGAAGTTGTGGAGTTTGTGGGGAAGGGTTGGCCTAAGAACGATCTATTGGACCTGATTTGCAACCATTTTGTAAGGTTGCAAATGAATTATCTCTTTAAGGCAAGCTTTGAGTCAGAGAAGGCAAATGAATTCCTCCCTTTTGTTTTCAACAAAGAATTCTAGAAACTGCACATTCAGGTTATTTAGGTATGACTGCCACCAAGCGCAGAATACGTAATGATTTTTGATGGCCTTCTGTAGATCATGATGTGGAAGTACTTGTTAATAATTGTACACAATGTTTATACAGTGACAAACACTTAGTTACGAATTCTCCATCTCCTAAACCTTCAATTTCTCCCAACAAAGTATGGCCGATGGTTGCAGTAGATTTTCTTGGACCATTTCATGTACTCCCCAATTGCATGAAAAAGTTCATAGTTCTAATAGATCATTTGTCCAGGCGGGTATCAGTCAGGGGTGTTTCTGAACCAAACACAAAATCTGTCATTCGACTTCTCCAAGATGTATTCAGCAGAGAACGAATGCCTGAGGAATTACTTACAGACAATGAGGTTCAATTTACTTCACAACTTATGCAAGATTTTTTTAACAAAAATGGGTATTAAACACTTACGCACACCATTGTATTTTCCCCAGGGAAACAGCAAAGTTGAAAGATTCAACAGAGTTCTGGTCGAATGCATTCAAAGTGCCATTAAAGCAAAAGTAGATTGTGAGTCTGCTATCAGAGATGTGGTATGGGCCTTTAAGACCACTCTTCACTTTCCGGCTGTGTACCTTTTGAATTGATGAGAGGGAGGAAAGTGGTATCCACTCTCAATCCATTTTGGAAATTGAATTATTTGGATAATGAATGTGATGTTACAAAAAATTCTTCCATTGCTAAAAGTTCGCAGTGGTCAAGCCAGTGTTAGCAGGTGTAATAGACTTACTATGCCTGTTTCAAAAAAAGAAGTCACATTTGTTGTCAGAGACCTGGTCTGTGTTAAAGATCCTTTGATGCTACAAAAAGGTAAATCAAATTTCGGGGATCCTGCACGTTTAGTCACAATTAAATGTAATAGTGCCAAATTAGACAATGGTCCGTGGTGGAATTTTGGTCGCTTGGCCAGAACCAACTCTGTTCATGATCCAGTTGTAAATACTGGTCAGGATTTTCATGCTGTCAGAAGAAGTTCAAGATTTAGGAGGATCCTAGTAGATATATTCAGTAAGCTGTTTTTCTTTGTTTTCGTTTTTTATGTTACATTCTATTTTTGTCAAAAGGAGAGAGATATGTGGTGTCTTTGCATCTCATTTTAGTGCACTTCCTTTATATATAAATGTTGGAATGTTATTTTGTGCTTGTCTGTATGTTCTATGTCCTACTTTCAATGGAATGTTTGTGCAAGGCATTGGAATTGCTTCACAGGCAGTTGGAGCTACCACCTTGAGCCCCTTATACCTGTAACCCATTGTATCCTGTTTACGGCAATAAATTCATACAAAGATTGAAGGCTTCAGGTTCAAATGACTGACCATTCATCTTACTGAAGAGAGCACACTTAACAGCTTAAGTATATTATCCTGGAACCTAGCAGGGATACAGTCTAAATTTCAAGATCCTGAATGGTTTACTGCCATTGGTAACACTGATATCTGTGCATTTCAAGAAACATGGGCCGTAGATAAGGTATATATCAATGGCTATACTTCTTACTGTGTGGACGCTCTCCCTCCAAAAACATCTTATAGGGCCAGTGGCGGACTCCTAATATTGGTTAAAAACACCATAGCATGTAGGTACAAGCAACTTTCAATAAACTCACCTGATATACTGGGTATTCAGCGCACTTTCCCGTTCTGGTTTAATTTTGACCTTGCTTAATGTGTACGCCAGGTCAGAACCCTTTAGTAGCGAATCTGTAGTAATCTCACTATTAGAACCTAGTGGGAGGATATCAGGTGAATTCAAAAATCATAGTTACAGGTGACTTCAATGCTGCGTTCGAACTCTCCGCTTTATTAAGTGCATCCCTTGAAGAGGAGGACAAGGTTTGGGGTATCCTCAATTTTGTAGCCGGTAAACCTGCCCAGCGTCAGTCTAATGTCTCTTTATAGATTGCTTCTCTAACAGCTGGCAGGAGTTGGAGGGCATGCAATTGGAGAACCCCTTCAGATCTAAGAAGAAAGGTTACTTTTAAGAGGGGTGTCTATACAAGTATTATAGACTATATCTTCTTTGATGTTAGAATATAGTCTCTAGTGGAGGATATGTTAATTGAACCAAGGACAGAAAGCGATCATAACTCTCTGTTAGTAAAAACTGTTAGTGTAAAGGCTCACAACTGGTTGAATGACGACTGTGAGGTGCCGGGTTTTTGGGAACCCGGTGGTGCCAGGGGATAACACCCGAAGACCTCTGAGTTCTCCCTGTTCCGGATCACAGAAACACAGAGTCTTCTAGGTGAAGTCAAAGATCGAGTTTTATTGGCTGCAACCAAGTAACAAGCGTCCTAGAAGTACAACAGCACGGGATGTAGATTCTCAGGAGACTGTTCGTTTTTACAGAACTAGCCTTCTCCTTTTATACACAATATTACACTTCAGGCAAGAATTCCTTGTTTTATGATGCAACCATATACATATTTGTATAATAAAGAAAAAGCAAACTCATGATGGCCAGCCTACAATTCCGTATGTCCAGTTCGTGACAGATTACCCAGCTCGGCCCAGAACTACCATCAGATATCGATGAAACCCCAATAAAATCGGGCACCTCCTCATCGTACAACTAGTCATAAACAAGAAACAGGGACAGGTGTGTGTATGATAAAGCATGGTTTGTATGTAGTGAATGGTTTATGGCATGTTGTGCTTTGATGCTATCTTACTCGGCCACTGGGCGAGGAACCCGCCCGAACAGGTTTGGTTGGAGGCAGTGGAGTCAGCTCGGCCAGGTCATGGGGAAGTCAGCTAAGGTGGACATGTCCTTTTAGATCAAACTCGGCCTCAATCAATTGACTATATGAGGGCAAGCCACAAGATGGATGCCGTTCACAAAATAGATTCCAAGGGTTCGAGACGGAAACCATGATTTAAGGGTGATAGCATCACTCAATCACGACGCAAATGCATAGGGATAATGTCCTAATCATTACCGGTCTGTAGACACCAAATTCGTCAGGGTACGATGATATTATGTGACACGAGTGTTGGGCCTCGGTACCATATTATAGCGGGGTCCAGAATTTCAGAACCACAGACCCTCCTTTTGCCCTCATATTAGGCAATAACTCATGCTAATCTGAGTCCAAATCTGTATTCATGAAGTCATGCAGATGCTGCTGTAGCATCATCCTGTTACTCAATTCGTCCCTCGACACAGGCTTCCTTGCACATGATGTAGCACAGAGGCCACACATTGCAGGAGCGCACTGCGCACACAGGCAGAACAGGAACAGAATGGTTAAGATCATCCCAACGAATATCAGAATTTTCCATCCCCAGGCAGATATCAGTTCCCAGAACCACCCTAGCAAGGACCAATCTCCTTTGTCCACGTGGATGGAATCAGAGATCTTGTGCAGTTTTGAGATGGCCTGGTACACTGTCGGAGCATTATCAGGAATGAAAATGCAGCAACTGGATTGGATCACTCTACATACCCCGCCACGGTCTGCAAGTATTACATCTAGGGCAACCCTATTTTGAAGAGTCATAAGGCGGTCCGACTGGCGCTCAGCAGTCAAGTTGCTAAGGGCACCAGCCGTTTCAATCACGGCGGATTCAACTACCCTCGTCAATTGGCGAATGTTCCTGCTGTTCACCATAGGCCCCCAAAACGGCAGAAAACCTTTTGCGAAGTCTCCAAACTCCTGTTCCGCAGTGTCGTCTTTACTCACGACACCCCTAACTGTCCTTGTCCGATGGTAATCTGCCTCGGCCGTGTAGGTGGGTGGCAGCAGAAACGAGATAAAACATGAGCCCGAGAAGTCAGGGGGCAACCATGTATATGCTTTGTCGTGGCAGACGAAGTAAGTACCCTTAGCCGCTAAGAATGAAGGGGAGGTCTGAGATGAGAAAACATAAGTCTCAGTACAGACACTGTTCCCTAGCTGAGCTCTAGGGTTTTTGCCATTTCCCTGCAGACATAGGTGACCTTGGTGGGGTACTATCCAGATTGGAGAGGATTTCTTTGCTTTCAGACTCTCAGCCAAGGAAATTCCATATTGGGTTATATTCTATCTGCTGTAAGGCATCAATTCATCTCTGGGAATCGACTAACTGTGCGAGGCGGATAGGCTTGCTGGAGAAGGACTTTAGTTTTCAAATCCTTAGTCTTTTTGTCTGCCTTATCTAACTCGTCTTTGTGCCTATTCTCGTAGTACTGGGCTGTGGCTAAAATCTGCGCTGACGTGGAAACTGCCCAAGCACTCTCTGAATCTTTCAATTTATTACACAGTTCAGGAAGCAGATTATGTACGAACTTGTCTACAAACAATCTTTGGCCACCCTCGGTAGCCATATCCTGACCACTATGACCGACGAAAGTCTCTTCAAACCTCGTGAAAAAGTCAGACACATTCTCATCTTTCTTCTCCTTGCACGCAGATAACTTGTCCCAATTCACACGCAATTCAGGCATTAAGGTCTTCATATATGCAATAATTCTACCAGGAAGTTCTGCTACTAAAGGCTCGGGTTTAGAACCACCAACTTGTCTAGCATCAGCAGCAGTGATATTAGCCCACGTGTCACCTAATTCTGGATCATGATCTGCATGACGAATCTTACTCCATAAAGGCTGTGGAACAACATTCCCAAACAACATGTCTACATCTGCTAAGTTCATTATACATGAGCTGGCAGTCTGTGATAACTCCTTATAATATCCTGCAGGATTTTTACGAGGATCAGGTAATGTCTGTTTGAGTGCTAAAACTTCAGATCTTTTCCAGGGGACATGTACCCATACACGCTGGAAATGTGGCAGAATTGGTGGATTCGCATTTGCGTCACCTTCCCTCCAAACTGGAGGAACCTCTCTCATGGGGTACTGTCGCTGCTTTTTCCTACCTAACATGTCATCCTCATACAGTGATCTAGAGACGTTTCCCTTACTCCTATAAGATAACAATAAATCTATTGCTCGTTCAACATCGACACCTACAATCATGCCTTCATAAAATATGAATCGCACACGGAACAATTCCTGGATTTTGTGTTTGGGATCATTGTCTTGCAAATCTCTGCAGAGATATACACACATCTCTTCTAATACATATCTTTAAGTGGGTGCATCCCACTGACGGAAGACTTCCATAACAGACTGAACATCATACTTTACAGTATCAGTAACCCATTTACGTGCTAACTCATTCAGCACTACTCTTTCCTCATAATCGGGTAGTTGACAACGCAACTGTCTACGTCCTGTTTTAGGGGTCGTTTTAGGCGACCCAAAGAAAGGTGAGAACAGACCAGTGACAGTACTTGCCACTCTCTGTCAAACAGAAGGGGAAGCTTGCGGAGAGGCAGATGTGCCAGAAAAGACAGGCTGATGTAAAGAGGAAGTCGAGGCAATGGCAGAGGAAGTTGAGGCAGTGGCAGAAGAAGTATCATGATAAACAGTTGGAGCAGTAGGCAAAGTCGTAGAAAAAGTAGATGGAGTATGTAGCGAAGGCGGCGGCCCTTGAGAGGGCTGCGCCGAAGAAGTAGGGACCAGCTGAAGAGAAGTTGGTGCTTGTGCAAGAACTGGAGTTCGTGCACCCGGGCGCGGTATAACAAAACGCTTCGGGGGTGCAGTAGCATCTAGCGCATATGGAGGTGGTGAACTCAGTAAATGGGACATTAATGGATCTTTATCTGATGTCCTTTTTGAACCTTGTCCCTCATGTGGCAACATTGGGTAGCATCTATCTACTGCTAGCTTCTTGCTTTTGAGCATTTGTTCACTCTCTTGCTCTTCCTCATTATCCCTGTATGCAATGGCGGCTTGCACCATTGACATACCTCTTTTATTTTTCTTTGCTAATTTCATTTCTTTCTGTTGGACTTCTTTGCGCCACAAGCGAAAAGAGTCAAACCTCGCCGGCCGGGCTTTCTTCTTGAAAAGTTTGACCTCGAGATTATCTAGAATTTCTGCGTCAAAGCTACCATATTGGGGCCATTTTAAAACACCATCCTTTCTGTATTTTATCCACACTTCATTATATGTGATAGGGCCTACTCCATGCTTCACATAAAGTTCATATGTTGGAGTTCCAATCGGAGGAACCGGACACGAATCCTCTAATCGGGAGTCCTTACTACAACCAAGACAAAACAAGTTTCCAAGTCTGCTAAGACCAGGCATCTTCGCTCACTAGTCTAGCTTCAAACTTCAAAGGATTATCGAATACGATATTTTCGTGAATACACGAATCCCTTGGTTTTGGCGCTTGCAAGTTTCAAACAAGGTGTATCTCAAGGATACCAAAACTAAGAATCAAACGAAGGACTGGGAGACGCTCCACTTATACTTAACTGAAGTGTTGATGATCGATGACGTCACTAGAAGACTCGTCTATCGTTTCGCTCTACCAAGGATCACTGGGTCCAAAACAGGGCGATAGTCAGGGCAGCAGTCCTTCGTAGCCGTCGGGACGCGGGGAACCTCGCAGCAAAGACCTTTGGAACCACGTCGACATACAGGGGTCGCTGAAGTGGCTGGCCGTCCTCTGGAATTTTCACACGAAGCTCCTCACGAACATCTGGCTTGGACCGATACCGCTTGATACCGCCCCGAGTTGGGCGCCAACTGAGGTGCCGGATTTTTAGGAACCCGGTGGTGCCAGGGGATAACACCCGAAGACCTCTGAGTTCTCCCTGTTCCGGACCACAGAAACACAGAGTCTTCTAGGTGAAGTCAAAGATCGAGTTTTATTGGCTGCAACCAAGTAACAAGCGTCCTAGAAGTACAACAGCACGGGATGTAGATTCTCAGGAGACTGTTCGTTTTTACAGAACTAGCCTTCTCCTTTTATACACACTATTACACTTCAGGCAAGAATTCCTTGTTTTATGATGCAACCATATACATATTTGTATAATAAAGAAAAAGCAAACTCATGATGGCCAGCCTACAATTTCGTATGTCCAGTTCGGGACAGATTACCCAGCTCGGCCCAGAACTACCATCAGATATCGATGAAACCCCAATAAAATTGGGCACCTCCTCATCGTAAAACTAGTCATAAACAAGAAACAGGGACAGGTGTGTTTATGATAAAGCATGGTTTGTATGTAGTGAATGGTTTATGGCATGTTGGGCTTTGATGCTATCTTACTCGGCCACTGGTCGAGGAACCCGCCCGAACAGGTTTGGCTGGAGGCAGTGGAGTCAGCTCGGCCAGGTCATGGGGAAGTCAGCTAAGGTGGACGTGTCCTTTTAGATCAATCTCGGCCTCAATCAATTGACTATATGAGGGCAAGCCACAAGATGGATGCCGTTCACAAAATGGATTGCAAGGGTTCGAGACGGAAACCATGATTTAAGGGTGATAGCATCACTCAATCACGACGCAAATGCATAGGGATAATGGCCTAATCATTACCGGTCTGTAGACACCAAATTCGTCAGGGTACGATGATATTTTGTGACACGAGTGTTGGGCCTCGGTACCATATTATAGCGGGGTCCAGAATTTCAGAACCACAACTGTAAGAGTGCCAAGAAGGCACTACAATTAGCAGTTAGGGGCTGTTCCAGATCAGACCTAATCTTTACCCGCAATATTTATAAAGCCGCACTTAGCAAAGCCAAACGTGAATACGCAGACACCAATTGGAATGATCTAGTTTTAGCAGCAAAAGCAAGAAAATGACGCAAGTTTTGGTTAATTGTGTCTAAGGGTACTTGTTGTATCCTTAAAAGAATTCATGAGAATGCTGGATATATAAAATGAAGATTTATTCATAAAAGAAGTACAGCACTCCAAATCCTTGCAGCGTGTCTCTCTCAGTCAGCATCCAGTCTCTAACTGCAGAGCTGGAGATTCCAGAAAGGTAACATTCCACGCTACTAGGCAACAGAGAACATCTTCAGAGAACATCAAAAGATGCATTTCTAATGATACAAAAAGCAGACAACTAGTACATATGAATGAAGAATATAACAGTACTTCGAAGTATTCCACCTCCAATAGCCATCATATCCAGCCAGAGGCTTGGGTGGATAACTTTTCTGGTTTATACTCTGACGACAGGGTTATCACAGATCTCTACACTGACCATCCAGTGCTGTTCTCAGATATTACTTCTTCTGATGGGTCCATACATAATCCTCTGCGAGTTTTTAGTCTTGAGGATACTTTGTCAGCAACCCAGAAACTAAAAACAGGTACAGCCCCTGGACCCGATCTGATATCAGGGGACTTGTACAAGTCTGAACCCGCGATATGGGCACCATACATCAACCTTTTGTCTAACAGTATATTAGCTGGTGGAGATATTCCTGAAACTTGGAGGAGGGCAGAGGTAATAACTATCTTCAAAAAGGCTAATCCTGCTATCTCCTCCAATTACAGACCCATCAGTCTGATAAACAACCTACAGAAGGTTTTTGCTAGACAAGTTTTAGATAAACTTCAAGAATGGATGGAAGAAAACATGATTTGTCCCCAGCCCAAGCTGGTTTTCGCGTTAAAATTAGCATGTGCGACCAAGCTTTTAGATTCTACCTGCTAGCATGGAAGTACGTGCTACTTAGGTAACAGCGTATTTATTTAGCTTTCGTGGACCTGCGAGGTGCATTCGATTTGGTACCGCGTAATCTACTGTGGAAGACTATGCTTGACCAAGGTGCCCCGGTTGACTTGGTGACTGTGTTCGCCAGATTGCATAAGGACCATTATGCCCAGGTTAGGTGGGGGGTAAATGGGGAATTGACAGAGAGGATTCCGATTGAACGTGGGGTGTGCAAAGGATGTGACCTCGCCTCCACATTGTTCTCTCTTTATATTAATGATATGGTGAGTTGTCTAATGGATTGCAAAAATGACACCCCTTCGTTTTATTGAACAAATTCCTGAACTTTTGTAAGGAGAGGAGACTGGCACTGAACACCACAAAAACAAAATTTATGGTGCTCTGTAAATCAAGGGGTAGTATCCGACAGGTCAAGATAAAACATGAACCCTTGGAACGAGTAAAGGATTTTTACTACCTGGGCAATGAGTCACTTAGTTGGGAATATCAGTTGAGGAAGAGCCTCCTAACCTTATGTCAGAGATCTAAATCTGTTATAAGATTTTTTTGAACAATCCTATACCCAACCCCTCTCCCCGGCTCTGGGGAGCACCCAGAAAGGGCGACCAGACGTGACATTCTGTCCCTTAAATCTATTTACTGGAAGGTGGTGGGGGAGCACTACATGCATAATCTATATAGTGGTCAGCTAACGACAAATGTCTTAATCATAAAATCCTGTTCCCTTTTTGAACCATTCCTTGACCTCATCATGCCCTCTCTTGCCAAAAACATGTACATCAGGTTTAGGTATGGTAATCTGTTATTGAAAGAGGAAAGAGGTGCGGGGCCTAGTTATAGACACCTGTCTGGCATGCTGCGTAGCTGACAAAACTGAAGAACATATATTGTGCATCTGCCATAAGTACAGGCAATTACGGAGTAGATGGATTAGACCTATTTGCCGTAACATGGGTGTTAGGAAGTACAAGATTGCGTTCAGAATTTTTAAAACAGACACTTCTGGACCAATTGTTTTTTCTCTTAGTCGTTTTCTCCTATTTTTCTGGTTGATTCGTAAAGAATGTCTTTGTTAGTTATGACACCATTTTTAACTTCTCTTATTTTATTCTCTCATGATATATATGTATATTATATCCTTAGTTGATATACATGGTTTACTTTTCATATGCTTGGTGATTGTATTGGGCCCCTTCCTAAGCATGATTAGATTGATGGTATATGTACTTATGTTCTTAAATTGATTCGAGATGTCATTTGTATTTGCAATTGCAATGGTTTAATACTATTTTAATTGTACATGTATTTATGTTTTATTCCTTGTATACTTTGATGGTTTTTCTACAAATGACCAAATAAAGATATGATTATGATGATGATGATGTCTGAGATGAAGAGTAAATGCAAGTGAGGAAATAAGAATAAATAAGAATGAGGGTAACAGGTGTAAAACAGTGTAAGTCAGAGAGTGTGAGCGAGAAGAAATGATTATGAATGTGAGTGAGAAAGTGACTGTAAGTGAGTGAATGTGTATGAAAATATAATGTGTTGTTTGGAGTTTGTCATTCACCCTGCATACTGAAGGTAATTATTGTCTTATAGAGACACCCACGGTAAAATACTAGTTTAGGCATACTTCGGGCAGTTCTTAGCATGATAAACACTTGTAACAAATTACTGACACCTGGCACAGCTGTAATTCTTGGCATAAAGGGCACCATCGGTAAAAATACTTATACTGGCACACTCAAGGTAATTCATAGCATATCAGGCACTCATGGGAAAATACTGGTATATTTGAGGAAAATCTTGGCATGTGAACACCAATTCCATAATGCTGGCACTAGCACAAATGGAGTGTTTTCTTTGCATAAAGGTAGACCACCTTGAATATTGGAGGCTAGCAACCATGACAACTGCTGATCCTGACATACTGAGGAAATGTTTGACATAAGGCTCACCATATACTATATGGATGGGATGAATTGCAAAATCGTGACACTCGTATATTTTATGTCATTTAAGATAAGGAGACTCCTATGACATAAAGGGGCAACCATGACAAAAGGCAAGTCCGGGCACCATGGAGGACATTTTTGACAAGTGGGGCACCCGTAGCACATTATGAATAAGCGGGGCCAACTCCTGGGGAATGTAAGGTTTTATTGGCTTGGCATATTATGAAAGGATTGAATATTTAGTGAGTGATCTTTCAACGCCTATGACATATTAGAACATGTATATGAAAATTGTGCTTTACAATGTACTATTTCGTCTCATACTTTGCCTATTTTTCGGGGGGGGGAGGGGGGGGGGTCGAAACCTAAATAGGCATTTGTCTGTCTTATGTAGTTACATTAATCATGAAGTTATCATGGAACTTCAGCAATGTTTATTGGGCGATGTTAGGGTCATGCAACATGCCTTATTTGAAAAAATAATAAGGGTTTAGGGTCATGTAATGTCAGTTTCTGTGATGTCATTAAAGTCAGAGGGTATGGGATGTCACTTTCGCTACCCCAGAGGCGGTCGGGTGGGCTCCGATGTCGCTCGTTTCTTCTTCTTTTTCCTGATGCCAGCACATCCAGGGTGGGCACCTGGTTACTCCTGATGGCGCACTCGACGGATACGCGTCGATTTACTCGTCGGCTTGTTTTCCTTCTTCGCCAGTTGTAGTGTTTATGCTGATCGCCAGGCAGTGCATCACTCATGGGACACAGGTCGGTTGGTAACGCTTCTTTACTTAGTATCCCACACAACTGCTTACATGTATGTCCGTCCTGCTTCCTCCCCTGGTCGTTCTACCCTAGCTACCTGTCCCTAAACATGATGTGGTGTCCAGTGATCTGGTCACTGCCCTCATGACCCACAGGGTCCTAGTGTCCTCTTGTCAGGTCGCCCTATCTGTCGGGTCACGACACCTAAATAGGCAGTTGTCTGTCTTATGTAGTTACATTAATCATGAAGTTATCATGGAACTTCAGCAATGTCAGTCAGTCAAAATACTCTTTATTCGATTTTTGCTAAAATCATAAAAGGCATAAAACAAACACAATACAGTATTTAAAAACATCACTTGATCACATTAAAAAGAATGAATTTCTACATAATGATTACATTTCATCAGATTGTTGCATGCAATAGTTTTAAAAATGTTTCCTTTAAAAAACAAATTTGAGTTAAAACAGGTCAATCTGGGGTAGCCTTTTTTTTCTAGTTCTAAAGGCCGAAGTTAGATAGCAAGCAACACTAAACATAGTATAAGTGTCTGTTAACATTTGAAGGAAGATTAGGGCTGGCCTTATTTGAGTAAAGCCCGCTGCCTTCAGAACAGGGAATAGATATTTCTTCCTTTCAGTGCTATAAAAATCACAGAAAAATATAAAATGAAGGGTGTCCTGAACTGAGAAATTATCGCAACCGCATGGCGGACCATCCTCAGGTTTTGACCACACCGGAAAATTTCCTAAGGTATAATGAATTAAATTCATCCTAAATTTGGTCAATAGCAGTCTATGCAGAGGATTAGTCACGGTTTTTAGGTAAGGTTCCATGGTGGGTGAAGTAATTAAAACAGTATGTGCCCTTACCATGGGTTTCCTCAGTTCCAGATCTTCTCTATCCATACGGGCCCTATCCATAAACATCCGCTTAATCCACCTAACATCCTCCCTTCTAATGTTAGTTGGGTCATTAAAAAGTTCCGGTCTCCCCAGCTTTAATAAGGTAGATTTAATAAATTTTAGCCAGGGAATTCTCATGGCGTTATCCCTTGCGATGACGTCCTTAAGGATGGCATGATTTAACGTCAGCTCGGGATTCAACCACGTTTTGACCCAAAAAAGGAGGGGTGCCAATTTAAGTTTATCAGAGATGTATGGTAGGCCTATTTCCTCATGAATAGAGAAGGTAGGTGTAGAGTCTGGTACAGATAAAATATTCCTGATGATACCGTTTTCCACCCTCTGAATTTTTGCCGTCTCTACGTGGCCCCAAATCGCAGATCCGTACATAGCGATTGGAACGCACTTGCTATTATATATTTTAATCACAGCCTCCATTGGTTTTGCTCCCAATCGCTTTGTGAAGGCCAGCAAGGCTGATGAGGATCGTGCTAAGCTGAGACTTTTAGCTGTGACCTGTGGAACCCAAGACCCTCTGTGATCAAAAAGGACTCCCAAGTAAGGAAAGACTGGGACCCTAGAAAGGGTCTCCCCTTTACATATAAAAGATTTTTTCTGTAGCATGTTAACTTTACGGCCAATGATCATAGTGTGGGACTTAGACACATTAATTTTCAAGTCTAGGTTCTCCATAAAGGAGCCAAAACGGTCCAGAAGAATCTGTAGACTAATCCCTGTTCGCGCTATCAGGACGGCGTCGTCCGCGTATAGGAGGGCTGGGATTTGAGCACCTCCTACACGTGGAACATCCGCCGATCCTGTTTCAAGGTATTTCCCGAGACCATTTATATAAATAGTAAAAAGAAGGGGGGCCAGGATACAACCCTGTCGCACCCCTTTTTCAGAATTAAAACTTTCTGTGCACCTACCGTCCCTGGTGACTCTTATTTTTGCCTTAAGATCTTGATGTAGCCTTGCCATAAATGCCACCAAGGGTTCCTCTATACCTAAATCTAATAGGGTAGTCCACAACTTGCTTCTATTCACCAGGTCGAAAGCCGAGGAGAGGTCCATGAAGGCCAGATAAACTGTCCCCTCCCCGGCCACCGTATACCTGGAGACTAGAAGGTGGAGGTTGGAGCATTGTTCCAATGTCCCCCTATTCTCACGAAAGCCATATTGGATGTTCGAGAGTCCCCCATGCAGTTCAATATTTTCCCTTAGTTGATTCAAAAGGACTCTACCTAAGATTTTAAAAGTAGAGTCGATAAGGGAAATAGGGCGATAGCACCCAGGGTCCTCCCGATTTCCCTTCTTAAAGATGGGAACTATTATGGATGTTGCCCAGGTTTGAGGTAGGCATCCTTCAGCTGCTGCTCTAAATACTCTGGTCAAAACTTTACTCCAAAGTACTGGACAATATTTAAAAAAGTCTGCCGGGACACCATCCGGGCCAGGAGCCTTATTTTTTGTGGTATCCGCAATGGCTTTAAGGACCTGCTCTTCCGTAACTACCACTGTGGCTGTACAAGAAGTCGCCACAGTAGTACTTGGACAAACTGACGGTTCACCCCCGTAGATCTTACTAAAATGCTGTACCCATCTTTCGTCTGGGATTACACAATCTGTATTCAGATTGTTCTCTCCTGAAAAAAAGGAGTGGTTAATAATTTCCCAAAACTGTTTACTGTTTTTTAAAACATCTACATTGAGAAGATCAGTCCAAGCATTATTCTTGATTTCATTTTTCCTTGCCCTCACGATGGTTTTATAGGCCCGTCTTAAATTCAGCAATGTTTATTGGGCGATGTTAGGGTCATGCAACATGCCTTATTTGAGAAAATAATAAGAGTTTAGGGTCATGTAATGTCACTTTCTGTGATGTCATTAAAGTCAGAGGGTATGGAATGTCACTTTCGCTACCCCTGGCATTGTGGTGAATCGAGGCACATGCTCCAAATGTCATCCATAACTGTTACAATCCTCCTTGAATGAAAACAGCAAAGCCAGAAGACACACACGCCAACTTATGAACACAAAGCTTGCTTTTTGTATGCATTGCAGTAGTTCTGACATAGAAAAAAGGTCTCTAACAAGACCATGGGTCTACTCCAATTAGCGCCGGGACACTCCTAGGAGTAGCTGCACGCTATAAAAAACTCTCCCATTCTTTCAAGACCTAAAGCTGTTATTTTTGTTAAATCACATTCATTTTTGCATTTAAATAAACGTAAACACCACTTAATGAAGTCTGATATGAGTTGTTTGGCAGAAAATGTAAGCAGCGATGAGCTAACACACAGCCGTAACCACTCAGCTGCGTTCGTTATGGTTCACGTACAGCATCTGTGTTGCTTAAGGGTTACAGATACTGAGCTAGAATTAATTGTTGCAGCCGCTTGTATGAAATCAAGTACAGGTACAACGATAGCGTTAAAAACTGAGACCTGAAGAAAAGATCAATTGCCTCGAAAGTTAGTTTTCTGCCTAAAATAGTTTCAGGATAAGAATTCGAGATATGGAATAGAACGTATGTGATTCAACATGATTATGTCCAGAGGCGTTCTCCTTTTCTTTTCACTCAAAAAGGTAAAGTTCGATTTTTCATATCTTGATTTTTAGGTCCGAATTACTGCAGCTTACTGATTTCCATTCATGTGGATTACAGAATCCATCTCTAGCGTGGTATGCTACTTACATACTTAAGAAACTGTGAAGAATTGTGAATACAGCATCCTGTCTGTGCTGAGTGTTTGGTACATGCAGGGATTTAAAGTTCATTGGCAAGTAATACTCGTATCTTAATAGAACAAGCTGGCAATAGGATTGTCTAGTTTATAAATGAAATCACTTCTGCATGGTTTGGCAAGTTTGTGTGTGTGTGGATTGGCAAGTGTGCGAAAGTGAGAATAAATGCATCCTTGGATGAGTGAGAGCATGATTGAGTGCATGCGTGGATGAGTGAGTGAGTACATTGATGAGTGGATGGGTGAGTGTATGCTTTGATACGGGCAGGAAGAGGATAGAATACCTCTAACTTCTGGAAATCTTCAAATGGATTACCTGCTGCAGATAATCATGAATATCTACATCCACATCCAAGAGCAAAAAAGAGACTAAGGTCAGATGTATGACCACTGGAATTTGCGACTCGCAAATTGCAACAAATTGCCAGTCGCAAAATCCAATGTACACAGTGTCTGAGACTGTTTGCGATTTCCAATGGGGTCGCAAATTGCATGCTTCACGAATATTAATGAGGCTGTCGCAATTTGTTACCCCATTGGGAATGGCTAGCTCTCCCAGGTATCTCTGGGACCACTGCCTTCCCTTAAAAAATATTTGCCCATTCATTCCCTTAAAAAATATTTGCCCATTCATTCCCAAATGGGAAGGGGTCCCATAGGGACCCCTTCCTGTTTGCAAGTGGTTTACCACCCTTCTGACAAGGGTGGTAAACTTTGAGTGTTTTGTGATCGCAATTGCGGTCGCAAAACATTCATACATGGGTTTTGGAGTCGCTATTAGGAAGGGACCCTCTTGGCACGGCCCTTCCTAATAGCGAGTCGCTAAAGCAATTTAGCAATTCGCTAATTGATTAGCGACTCGCAAAATAGGGTTAGTACATTGGCCTGATCTATTTTGCGGTTGCAAAGGGGCTGAAATCTCCTTATCGGCCGCAAAAATCGGTCGTACATCTGGCCCTTATTGTAATGGGGTGTTTCATGCACCAGTGACAGATTAACTAGAAGAATGGACAATAGCTTTGGAAGACCTATATCTAGCGTTAAAACATCACATAAATATCGTCACTAGCAAAAGAAAAGCACCTAAGAACCAGCACCACAGTGCCTCGAAACAAACACATCTGCGAGATAATGTCTAGAAGTGCATCGAAACAAACACATCTGCGAGATAATGTCTAGAAGTGCCTCGAAACAAACACATCTGCGAGATAATGTCTAGATGACAGTGCTACACTAACATAGTACGTAGAAATCGAGAGATCAGCAATTGCCTCTAGTGGCAAGGAACCAGCAGCTTGGTACCTATTAGAAGCTGTAGCACCTGCAGTAAGCCTCCCCCTAAGAACATCATGGTAGTTGCAAGAGAACACTAAATGGCTCTAGGCAGTCCTTAGCAAACGAGAGAAGATCCTGGATATTGTTAGTACATCTAACAACTTAAACAAAACCTACACCATAATAGCATATATGGTTCATCTCGCCGCTCGCAGCAGTTGTTGTTGCCTACCCTGGGAGCCGGTGAAATCGGGACTTGTTTGCTTTTGGGCTGATTGATTACAGGACGCCAACGCGGGACTGCGAGGACCAGCAGCCCCAGCTTCTCTCACAGCTGCTGCCTCTTCCTGCACATCTCCTACTCGCCTGCTCCATATAACCACGCCCAGACCACGCCTCGCGGGACGCGCGCGGGCAAAGCCCGGGCCAAGGGCGGGCCCATTTTAGCCCGTTCTAGATCGGACCGGGCCACCCCTCTTGCCTGTTATTGTGAACTTTATGGTGTGTTCAGGGTTTTCTACTGATACTGGTCATACTACAATTTGCCAAGAAGGATAATGACAAGCCAAGAGACCAGGAGCAAAGCAACATCTTCGGGAACTTACGTGGCAGGTACTTTGTACAATTTTCTGGTCAGAGCAAGTTCGGTTTTATCTCATTAAATAATTGCTTTAGAACGGCGACTTTCCCAGGAAATTGACAATGTTAAGAGATCCTCGCTGGGGCACATAGCGAACGCTAGAACTCCTGAAAGATGCAGGTTCCCCTCTGCTGTTTCTTTAAACCACAATGACCATTTATTAACTTGACAAACTCCAGGAGTAGCCTTGCAATGTGCAGAGATTCTTTACCGGCTATCTCTGAATCGATTCTAGTGTCTAATATCTGTGACAACTCGATACCTGACAGCTTGCCAGAGCCTAATACTTGTCAGCTCCGAGGGTTTTCAGGAGGGTGCTGTTCCAAAAAGAAAACGCGGGGCACAGACAGGCGGGGGGTAAAAGGCGAAGTTAGCCAAAAGTTCTAGTTACTCTGATCCTAAGGGCAGGGCCCAGGGCAAGGAGGTTCCCCCAGTAACCAGTGAAATTTTTATTTCCTCTGCCCCGAATTCCCCATACAGTACAGCCTAACATTCTTAATACCGATGGTGTAACTCGGGCTGGGGATGACCAATTGACTTTAAATATAGGCACCCTTTTGAAGTCCCTGCTTGGCCCTTTAGATGCCAGACTTGCCCAAATTGATCTTAGGCTGACAAACATAGAAAAAGTTACTGGGGCTATGAGAGATTTTTTGCAAACAGCTAAGATCACACATGGGAAGCCTGATACTAACGAGGGGGAGCGTCTATAGTTAACACCTACCCCCCCAGAAATCCCCCTCCCTACAGTACAGAGTGCCCCAAATAGGAATTCCCATTCTGTTCTTCCTGTTAGCCCACTGAGGTTGGCTAAAAAGCCTAACTTGCATGGTGAGCGAAAAGTTCCAGAGGGCAATACATTGAGTAAGAAAATGGCAATTGATATACCTGCGGAAGCAGCTCCGCTTGTAGAGGTCCTAATTGGAGTTCCTGAGCTTGGTAATTCAATTGCAGAATTGTTTGCATCACTTAAAAATAAAGTTGCAAACTGGTTGAACAAAAACAGACCCCTTCCCCGACATATTTCCAGCAAAATTGTAATGGTTAGAAGGGTATCCTGGGTGGGCAATACTACCAAAAACATTAGTGGTGACTGCGTCTTGGTCAACTTTAGGGACCCCGGAACAGTATCTCACATTTGTAATTGGCCGGATGGCGACTCCGATACAATAATCCAGCCCCTCCCACTGTCCTTTTTTTATCCATCTGACACTCTCTGTCCTAAATTGGGGCCAGAGGAGGGCTGGACAAGGGTGGTATCTAGAGGGCAGAGTAGAGGGATTAGGGACAAGACTAATAACACCTATATGTCTACCAAACATCCTAACTATAACCAGTATAGCTGCCTGGACCAGGTTGACTGACTACAATATAACCATGGAGTAGTAGGTCGACCTAGGGTAACTGACGGTCCTACCCATAACCTAATCCATCATAGAGGGACCGTCACATGCATGAGTGAAGGCAGGCCTCAAGGAGTTGATTACGTGGAGAACAACCACTTAAGGCCATTGGCATGCACACCTTTTGGACCCAATAATTGTGACAACCGGATATTGGGCCCAAATAATTCACATACCCTATTAGCTAAAATAATTAAAATGGGATCTAGTTACCCAATTCGGGGAACCAGAATTAATGCTGATTCACTGACAATATTGTCCTGGAACTTGGCAGGTCTGTGTAATAAAATGGCCTGTCCTGAGTGGGGCTCCTTTATAGACAAGAATGACGTGTGCCTCTTCCAGGAAACCTGGGCTAGGGAGGACCAACTACGGAGTGGTTTTGCTTCGTTTTCAGGTGGGGGGGGGAGAGTCGCCCGTCTGGGGGCCTAACTATTTGGGTGGGCTCCCACCTGGGCTGTAAAGCTAGGGTCATGAACACCTTGTCTGAGGATGCCCAATGCATGGTCTTAGAGTGGCCAAACGCCTCAAGGCTCGCATTGGGTAATGTTTATTCCAGACCAGTGAATACCACAAGCGAGTCTAGAACCATTGAGAAGCTTTCTTTTTTCTTAAACACCATTCCTCATGGTACCTCGCTTGTGGTCGGGGGCGACCTGAAATGCCACTTTGAGCCTCTCCTGGGCTTGATGGATGGCGCAAACCTGGAGGAGGACAAGCACTGGAAAATACCCCCAATAGTAGGCCCACCACCTAGGGCATGGACGCCGTTAGCCGTCCAAATCATGGCTCTAACACTTAACCATTCAATTAGGGCCTGCAATGGACGTGTAAAATCTGATATCCCCCCAAAATGTACCTACAATAAACCTGGCCAGGAGTCACGCTTGGACTATTTATTTGTTGAAAGCTGTGCCTGGGCTAAGGTTATCGACTTCAGGGTTAATACTAAAGGTGAGAGCGACCACAATGCGCTGATCTTAGAGCTCTCCTCCCCGGGCATCCCTAAAGACTTCTGCATGCCCAATGATGCTCTCGATTCGAGGGCAATTCTTTCTAACAATAGGTGCAGAGTTAGACGGGACAAACTGGTAACACATCCTGAGCAACTGGCCGAGCTTTATGCTCGGACTGTCCCGGTATTGGAAGCTGTTGGCGCCTTAATTTCGCAGCATTCCACTTCTGACATATACCAAAAACTTGGGGATCTCCATCAGGAGCTAATTAGTACTTTAGTTGAGGTTCTTAACCCACTGGGGCCAAAAGGGATCATGAGGGGCAATAGAGCCACATGGTACAACACTGCCTGCAGAAAGGCGAAGGCAGAATTGCTTCGGGCCGTGAAGCAAAATAATAATAAGGCGCTAATAAGAGCTAGGAGATTAGAATACAAGCGGCTAATCCACCATGCCAAGATCGAATGATAACTGGGCCAACGTAACGTCTGCTCTTAAGATAAGAGGCATTCGGAAATTCTGGTTAATTGTTAATACGGGGTCGGGTGACCCAACACCGGCAGTTGTGCCTAACATTGCCGCGAACTTGTGGGAGGATCATTTCCGCACCCTGTACTGAGGGGGCAATGGAGAACCTGATGGGGACCAAGGGGGATTGTGGCTTAATCCTATTGTCCAAATTGATGGGGTTGACTTTACTGAGGGAGAGGTCTGTGTTGCAATATCCAAACTCGCAGCCGGGAAAGCGCCGGGGTTGGACAAACTCCCGGGGGACCTCTTTAAGCATGAACCAATGGTCTGGGCCCCCTACTTAACGGTTATATTCAATGCAGTCCAGAGGGGTATGGCAGTCCCTAGTACTTGGCTGGGAGCAGAGATTGTCCCTATCTTCAAGAAGGGCTCTCCTCTGCTCCCTGCCAACTACAGGCCTATCAGCCTCATTGATGTGCCGCAAAAGATGTTCGCGAGGCTGATTCTAGACCGCCTCCTAGACTGGATGGAGGAGTGTTCAATCTTGAGTCCCTACCAGGCAGGGTTTAGGAAAAATACATCCACTACGTATCACATTTTTTGTTTGACCCTATTATTCTGGAAAATCGTTAGGATTGAGGGTGGTACACTATACACAGTTTTTGTGGACCTGCGTGCAGCCTTCGACCTGGTCCCACGGGGAAAATTATGGTTTGTGCTCCTAGAGCTGGGCATTCCTTGCCAGCTTTTGATCATGATAATGCGGCTCCACAAGGAGAATTTTCCACAGGTCAGGTGTGGAAAAAATGGCGCATTGTCATCTAGATTCTCCGTTGACAGGGGGGTTAGACAGGGTTGTGTCCTGGCACTGACCCTGTTTTACCTCTATATCAACAGGGTAATCGCCCACCTGAATGTGGTATCAAATAGTAATGCCCCCAAGCTCACTGGTTGCCGGGTGCCTGCGATTATGTTCACAGATAATCCCCTGCTATTGTCTAAATTCCCCATGGGTATTCAGCGTGTGCTGGATGGTTTTGAGGCATTTTGTATCGAAAGGGGACTAGACATAAATACCCTCAAAACCAAATTTATGATTTTTAATCCTCCAGCAACTACACGCCCAAACCCGAGGATAGGCACATCTAGGTTGGAAAAGGTTCAGACCTTTGAGTACCTGGGCGTAACCTTAAATGAAACCATGACCTGGGCCCCACATCAAATTAAATCCCAACTTAAGTTAGCGTAACTAGCGGGGGGCATCCTTAAGCTCTCAAACAAAATCCTCCGTCAAACCGCTTGACCCACCTCTAGAAATATACAAATTGCAGGCAAGGGGGGCAGTAATGTATGGCGGTGAACTCTGGGGCTACTTGTGTAGACCCGAGATTTTCGTCACTGAAAACAAATTTATAAGACAGCTTCTGGCCTTACCCCCTAGCACGCCTCTCTTGCAGCTGAGGCTCAACCTGGGCCGAAGACCTATAGACGAGGAATTGGGCCTCAAACCGTTAACATTCTGGCGGAGGCTCTGGACTACCCCAGAGCTCCTGAATTACAGGCAGGAGCTTCAGGAAATCCTAAGACTCCCGAATGTGGGGAAACTCCCATGGTTCAAGTATTTGAGAGATGAATTTGGGAGGATAGGACTTCCCCTACTGTGGTCTGACCCGGAGACAGCCTGCATTAGGGTCCCACGCAAGCACTTGGCAAAGTTGTATTATGAAAGCAAACTAATTCCCTCTACACAGAATGCACAAATCGGCACCCTATCTGAAACTTTTTTAACGATCAAAGATTTTTATCACCTTGAGCATGTTTTAGATGATATTTATCCTATTTTAATTAGAAAATTGTATCTACAATGGAGATACGGCACCTGCCAATTAGAGCTTTCACAAGTAAATGGTGTTCGTCTTCTCCAAAAAACTGTCCCGGTTGTAATCATGAGCTGGAAAATGGAATGGATATATTGTTTTTTTGTCCAGCCTATCAAAATTCTAGAAGGTATTGGATTATTCCCCTATGTAAAAATCTGGGCTTTACATATTGTATACAAGCCTACAGAATTTTTAAAACAGATCTATCTGCTGAGACTGTATTTGCTGTAGCAAACTTCCTGGCAGCAATGTGGAACAAGAGAAGACTGTTAACAAGCATTACCTGTACGTAGATTCTTTTTTCTTTGCAAGCTTCTCATATCTTGTATTTAAACTTTAGGTATGTAATGGATGATTTTATGGATACTTTTAATTAACTGTGTCTGCTAAGTATCAACAGGTCCTATGGGCAGTTGCATTTTTCTTGCTTTTGCTACATAGATTATTTGTCTAAACTGCATTACTTCTTTTAAATGCTCAATTTTGTGAACTCTTTTATGACATAACTTGTCGAAATAAAGATACAATGAATGAATGAATGAATATACGGTTCATTCCTGTTGTGCTCTCAAACTTCAAAATTCGCCAAAACTATCTATATTAAACAGCTTTTTTTATTTGTCTTTCACAAAGTATTCTCAGACATATCTATAATTTCTGATACACAAATACCAATCAATTACCCTTTAAACAGAGCAGACGCTCACCATTCTTTGAGGTATTAAACATCATAATACTGTTGATGTTCTAATTAGAGGGATAATGTACAGGATCTGGACTGTCTGAATCTTTGTGAGACCTAGCATGGCTTTGTAAGTCTAAGTCCTAGTATCAGTTAATAAAACATTCACTAGGCAAGAATTCAAATCAAAACCATAAAAGTTTATTCAAAATCAAGATCAATAAAGAAGGCAAAAAGGTTAGTCAATTCATGGAGAATCAGCATTTATGCTAATGGACGCTCAAAACAATTAAATAATGCAAAAGGATCAAAAGGACTCCCAAATTGTGGTGTCTCTGTCACAAGGGAAGGAGGTGGGAATTGAAGGACGCTTCCAGGACTGCATGGTGGCAGTAGGCGGTTGGATGGCGGAGAACTGTCTAAAACTTAACACGGGCAAAACAGAGGTAATATTAATTGGCAACAATATCAATTTCTGGACACCAAATTGATGGCCGTTCTCGATAGGTAATTTCCAGGTTCCGTCAAAAAAGGTAAAAAAACCTGATCATAATACTGGATGATAACCTCAAAAAGGCATACAAGTTGATTCAGTGGCCACTAAAACAAGGTATGTGATGAGACTGCTTAGAAAAATAATGCAATTTTTGCTCTTAGGGAGCTGGCAAACAGTGGTCACAGCTCTTGTAATGTCAAGACTTGACTAGTGTAATAGTCTTTACTTAAATGCACAACAAAGATTTCTGAACAAATTGCAAGTGTTGCAGAATGCTGCAGCCAGATTGCTTTCGGGCACCTCTAGATTCTCTTCGGTTTCTACGGAAATCAAAAAACTGCACTGGCTTCCAGTTAGGAGCCAGGTCCGCTTTAAGGCTCTGTGTATGGACTTTAAAGCACTTCAAGGTACAAGACCAGACTACTTAAAACGGCAGTTCCAATGGTATATCCTGGAAAAAACATTGAGGTCAACTGGGGCCAAGCTGGTGCGAGTGCCACATACACAAAAAGCTCGGTGGGGTGACAGGAGCTTTGTCCACGGTGCAGCAAAAGCCTGGAACAAGCTGCCGTTCCATATAAGAAATGCCACAAAACTTTTGACCTTTAGGAAGGGCTTAAAAACTTGGCTGTTCTCTCAATAAATCTATTCCTACCAATCCGCTCTCTCACCTTAGGCTAGAAGGAGACCTAGATAGCGCCAGGACACATCCGGGTAATCGACCCGCTTTAAAAATGTCATTTACATAACATAACATAACATAAGCTAGAATATGTGTAATGGGCGAAGAGTCGGAACCAGTGTTTATAACAAGGGAAAAAAGGCAGGGGTGTCCCTGCTCCCCATTGTTATTTGCATTTTTATGTATGCTTGAAAATAGCAATAGTATTAGATCTATGACCTGTGGACAATATTCATTTCGAGTATTAGCCAACACAGATGATATTGCGGTGGCAACATCAGAACCACCCCAGGCGATTGAGGAGATATAAAGGCTTGTCCAAGGGTTTGGGAAGTATCACGATATAAATTAAATCTAGCAAAAACTCAGATCCTCTCTACAGAGGGGGGGGTGTCCGGGGGACCCCAGGTGGTGATGGAGGCTACATATTTGGGTATAAAAAGTAGGATGGATTTACAGCAGCTTTGTCAGGTTTTAGATCGGTGTGCGCCTACCTGAATTACAATTCCCATGATCCTTTGGCCCCGAACTACAAGTCCCATGATCCTTAGCGGCACCACAGGATATAGTGGGGTGGGACAGGGAGAACTGGGCTCGTGATTTTGTATTGCTTGCGGGAGCGTCTGGTTCCCGATCTCCTTGGACCCTGCCTGAAGCCTTGGGAGGAGAACACGGAGTCCGTTCTTACCAGGGAAGGAGTGTGTTTGGGTAATGTGGGTTATTTTAAAAACAACAAGGGACCCCAAATCAGTCAGCAGGGGACCTCGGGGAACTTACTTTTTCAAACAACAGCGGTCCCATGCATTCACGAATATGAGACAATAAATATAGACAGAATCAGTTCTATATTTTGAGCGACGTGTCCAGCCGGACAAAGGTCTTTTAGGTTTACTCAATAAACAAATAATCCGTACAATCGGAATACCTTCAACTAATCACCAGTGTGGTACACAAGCCTGTGCCCAACACTAACGGATCAAGTACAAAGGGTAAGGTTACGAACATAGAAGGGCTTTTAAGGCAAATAAACGTTTTCTGTATAGAATACAGTTGTACAGAGAAATCAACACAGCACCATTACATTACATAGCAATCACGTTTTGTATAAGGTGCTAGACAGGTCGACGGCGTTTCGGTCCCCCTATTAATCATGGGGACCATCATCAGGACATTTGAATAATGCCTTAACGTTATTAGCCTCTAATTGCCCGGACACTCGTGCGTGACCGGAAAAGAAGTGTAACCTGTATTAGGTTCAGCAGCCCAGGATCGGGCGTGTTCCGGTACTATCCTGGCACCGTCGGATTACGATATTGTAACGCGGTACAAAACACGCCCGATCCTGGGCTGCTGAACCTAATACAGGTTACACTTCTTTTCCGGTCACGCACGAGTGTCCGGGCAATTAGAGGCTAATAACGTTAAGGCATTATTCAAATGTCCTGATGATGGTCCCCATGATTAATAGGGGGACCGAAACGCCATCGACCTGTCTAGCACCTTATACAAAACGTGATTGCTATGTAATGTAATGGTGCTGTGTTGATTTCTCTGTACAACTGTATTCTATACAGAAAACGTTTGTTTGCCTTAAAAGCCCTTCTATGTTCGCAACCTACCCTTTGTACTTGATCCGTTAGTGTTGGGCACAGGCTTGTGTACCACACTGGTGATTAGTTGAAGGTATTCCGATTGTACGGATTATTTGTTTATTGAGTAAACTTAAAAGACCTCTGTCCGGCTGGACACATCGCTCAAAATATAGAACTGATTCTGTCTATATTTATTGTCTCATATTCGTGAATGCATGGGACCGCTGTTGGGTAATGTGTGTTAGCGCTGGCAATGCGCGTTGCTTTGATCTTATGTAACGGCTCAGTGCTGGTCCGCACGAGTCCACCAGCGCCTCGCGGCTGTGAGGACTGGAAAGGAGACTAACTGAACACTCGTGAAGAGCGCCTTATTAGTTTGGACACTCGGGGTGTAACCTTAGATATTCAAGTGGCGGAATGCAGGGGGGGAGTCCCCCGCATTGCCGTCATGAACACATGACGTTGCATGTATATATCATTACCTTGTGGAATACAAATACCAAAGCGGATGGCAGTAGTGAGGGAACTACACCATGCCGTGTTTGGTTTAACTTCAATACTTGTTGTGCGGTCTTGGGCACTTTAGTACTTCTTATTGCAGAGGAGGAATCTGCTTACAGTGTTTCTTTACGCTTCTGTGACAGTCCATATTCAGATTTAAGTTCTGGTTCTCAATCGCCTTATGGAGTAGTTTCTCTGAGGTTTAGCTTTTACTTTCGGGGTATGTATTTAGTGAGAGCATTTGATTTAGGAAGTGTAGTGTTTCATGACCTATGTTAATAGCGTTCATTGTTTGTTCAGGGCAAGAGGGAAAACAGAAGATACAGCTGTATGAAGGTTATGAACACAAGACTTAATACAGGTGAATCATGCTGCCTTCTATTTAACGAGAATGTAATGAGAGTAGGGTAAGAATATTATTAACAAGTTGTGTTTTTCTTACAGCTTCTTTTCCCCCGCTGTCCCTTCCTTCTTTCTTTTCTATAGGGTTTTTTCCCCTTTTGGGGTTTTTCCCTCACCGTATCGCCTGAACACCCTGTGATATATGTTCAGGGTATTTGGGAGGTCTGGAGGTGGAGCATTGTTGCTGCATACGGATCCTGCGGAGTGCAAACCTGACAAGCTGATATAGGTCAATTGGGGAAGTATAGTTGTGGTTTTTCAGCAGATGCTGGACCGGTTAGAAAGCCTTCATTTGACACTACTGGGAAGGTGTGATGTACTCAAGATGTGTATATTACCCAAGCTTATGTATTATTTTAGAGCAGTACCATTAGAGCTAACTCACACACAACTTTAAAATGTACAAGCTATTGCTGATAAGTTTCTGTGGGGACAAAGAAAAGCCAGGAGGGCTTTTAAATATATGATGCTACCATGGGGGGAGCGAGGGGGCTGGGCTGTACCCAATTTAGCGTTTGGTTTTTTTGTAAAATATTTTTATTGGTATTTTTCACATTTACAACATATGACATTTAACATGTTAACTTCGTAGCATAAGGTGTTGCAAGGGCCCCAGCCTATGGTGTTTGGCCGCTGGGTTTCTTAGGGCTTTGGTAGGGTACATATTCCAGCGCTTACTTGCCTCTCTTACTTGCAACATTTAACATTAAACTTATAGGTTATGGCGCTTGTTCTAGGTTTAAGCTGTGCAACATTTAACACGACACGTAGGTGCTGGTTTTAGTTCTGAGGATGACCTTATGCATGTTATGGGTGATCGAGTCTGACATCTGTCTAGCCCCCTGTTAAGTCAACTACTCTGACTTGCTGTAACCACTATTTTTGTGGATGGGTCCACTCGATAAAACCGGCTGTTTTTTGTTTTTCCTTCATGGGGGTTCGTAGGGTTCTAGGAATTTGTCCAGAGTTGCCCACATCCCTCTGTTGGGGTTCTTCCAGGGTGAGTTTCTTAGCGCTGTAACGTCGGCTCCCCTAAGGTAGGTCACCCCGTTCAGCCACCCCTTAAATGTGGCTTTGGCTGTGTCTTTCCATTTGGTGAGCACTGTTTTGGCTGCTGTTGTTAAGAGGAAGTCTAGGAGGTTTCTGTCTTGTTGTGTGGCAACGTCCACCGTTATGAGTGTTGTGGTGAGTGTGGCAAACTCTTCTTTTAGCGTGCAGCCTAAGGCCTCAAGCACCGTCAATGTGTCAATTGTTTATATGTTTGGAGTTAAGTAATTATAAAAGAACGCAATTAAAGATGTTAATAGTGGCATATAAAGCTTGGAAGCTAATTAGAAAGAGAATAGGGGTAACAGGGATTTGTTATTATACACCTACAAACACACCACCTGTATTTTGGGATATTAGAATGGAGAAATGGAGAGCAAACAGGATTAGACAATTAGGTGACTTTTTTGAAGATGAGGTATTTGTTACATTTAAAATGTTGTATATACAACAAGAGAGGAAGGGAATAATGGCTACTCTCCCACCCCTTATTTCAATATCTATTATCAACAAAAGAGCGCCAATACGACACGAGTGAAACCCTATGTCACAGTGAAAAAAGTTAAATCTATCTTAATGTGGGTGGTCATTAAACGATAAGAGAGGCAGTGAAAATAGAAAAATGTATTATTTTCTAAAAGAACCTTCACTCACCCTAGAGGTGACATGCTTCATCATGGGGTTCAGTCACAGGTGGGGCCGACTATCCCCATCTGTGTGCTACCACGCCTGCAAGTATAGCGGAGCTGTTATGTGTGAAGGGTGTGATCAGTGAAAAAAGTGTGTTGTAAAAGATCACAACTGTGCCTCAACAAACTTTATTAAGGGCCAGTTGTTCACATTAAAAACTGTGGAGTCACTGGAATTTTTAATTTTAATCCAGGGACTTAAAAGTGCATGGTCAACATGTTTCTGCTGGTGGTGCTACTGTCAGCTCAGCTTTCTTCAGGACCAGATTATAAAAAGAACAAATCCTACGGGGGTCCAAGCACGCTAAGGCCTGCCCACACCGTTAGGAACAAAAGAGAAGATAAAGTAAATTTTACTCTCCTCAAACAAACTCACGGTTTTACCCGTCCATAAGACTCCTGCTAATCGTCAGGTAGAGTTTCTGTAAATAAACAGACATATCAATTCTTTAACATGCAACCCTTTTGGAATAAATGACCAATACAGAACATGTTCTTTCTGTCTTACATTGGAATTGTCCCCTCAGCTATTTACAAGACAATTCATGTTTGTTAAATTCAATATTTTGAAAGTCAAAGGCGTGGGCAGGCCTTAGCGTGCTTGGACCCCCGTAGGATTTGTTCTTTTTATAATCTGGTCCTGAAGAAAGCTGAGCTGACAATAGCACCACCAGCAGAAACATGTTGACCATGCACTTTTAAGTCCCTGGATTAAAATTAAAAATTCCAGTGACTCCACAGTTTTTAATGTGAACAACTGGCCCTTAATAAAGTTTGTTGAGGCACAGTTGTGATCTTTTACAACACACTTTTTTCACTGATCACACCCTTCACACATACCAGCTCCGCTGCACTTGCAGGCGTGGTAACACACAGATGGGGATAGTCGGCCCCACCTGTGACTGAACCCCATGATGAAGCATGTCACCTCTAGGGTTCTTTTAGAAAATAATAAATTTTTCTATTTTCACTGCCTCTCTTATCGTTTAATGACTACCCAAATTAAGATAGATTTAACTTTTTTCACTATGACATAGGGTTTCACTCGTGTCGTATTGGCGCTCTTTTGTTGATAATAGACATTTAAAATGTTATCAGATAGATTTATGTTACAAAAAAATGAGTTCTTCAAATATTTGCAAATAAGAGATTATTTTTTGAAGCGGAAAGAGCAGAGGGGGATGAAAAGTTGCCCACTTGTCGAGGCAATTAAAAGGGGGGCTAGAATAGGAACACTGTATCACTGTATCAAAAATTGACGGATGATCAGCAAGATGATATGGAAATGCAAGATAGGAATTGGAACTCCCGGCAAGAAGGATTGTATATGCAGGATATCGCACGGAAAGTTTTGCTATCAGCTAATCTGAAAGCTCACATTTTAAGACACTGTTTAATCTGTATCACACACCACTAAAAATGATGAAATGGGAGCTACAAATGATGGGAGATGTTTTTGGTGTGCGATGGAGAGGGCGTATATCATATATTTTTTGGGTGGGTGCAACTAAACTCATGGAAGAAACATATTGAGGAGTTTTTATCCGTGATTACAGGGGTTGATGTACAGATAACGATGGACATCATGCTGATAGGAATTGCAGAATCCCTCAAATCTGGACAAGAGTGCTACCCATTTAGATACCTGATATTTGTAGCAGTGGCAGTAGCCAGGTTCTATGTAGCATCGCTGTGGTTGCAACAGGAAGCTCCCTCTTTTGAAATGTGGCGGGCAAAATGTTATAATTTTTTTAATTTGGAATCTAGTTTATGTTCTGTGAAATCAGGGAAAAAGCAAAAACTAAACTGGGCACTCAGATATGGGGCCACATGATAGAACATATGAAATAAATAAGTTGAATAAGGGATGAATCCTGTATTGTTTTGCTTGATTGATTATTTACTATTCTTTTTATTGTGTATACATGATATGGCGAATTGTGGGCTTATGTATTTTTGTAACTGTTATCTATCATGGGATGAATAAAAAATGTAATAACTAAATAAAAAAGGATCAATATAAGGTCATCCTCCAAAATAAACAAACAGCCAGAACCAAATTGGAGTTTAACACGAGGACTTACATGGAGTCTGCCTCAATAGAATGTGTGAAAAGCTCTAAGTATAAATAAAATGACATGCTAACAGAGAGTCTGCACAGTTAAAAAGGCAGAAACATTCTAAGTACAAAGTAAGTAAACAGGCAGTCTGCTCCATAAGAAGTACAACAAAATACTGGCACATTTCCCCAAACTCCATTTTTTAGAGATTTAGTCAGAAAAGAATTCAAGCAGAGGATGATGAATGTTCTATTCCCACTTTGAGGTCTATGTGTGGAACTGGGAATTCTGGCAAAACATAAGGCAGTTATTAATCAGGTGGTGAAGTTTTTCTTTGCCTTCTGTCAGTCCTACATGTACTCACAATGATCTGCATTTCATGGTACAAATTGTCACAACACATTCTGGAAAACCCAAAGAGGGAGAGAAATTGGTTGTCTTCCCTGCCACTGCGCTAGGTTTCCAAAAATGCCTCATTGGTTTGCTCAAGATGTGTGCTCTCCCAGCAGCCCTGCTTATTACTTTATTTACCTTCATGTTTGGGCTTGGAAAGGACTACACCCACCATGTGAAAATAGTGGGAAATTCCATATGCCTGCCTTTCCCCTTGGTCTCTAATTGCATCTATAGTCAGGCTTTACAACAATGAATTCTCATACATCAATGTATTTGTATGGTGTTTTGCATGTTACCCAAAGGATATTTTTGGACCTTCTCCACACCAAATTGGTATGGGACTGTGCTGCAAAGTCATACTGTTCCCTGGGCACCCCCCAATATTTTGCTGAATGGTATTGGTGGTAACTGATTTTGACTGCCCTGGGCTCTGCCTAACCAGGCCCAGGGCCAGTTCTATGCTGAAAGAGACACATTAGAATACAGTTAAAACACCTACATACACTAGGGTACACAATGATATGGTTGGATACCCCTGTGATTGGCATGACCTCCCCTATAGGCACCTTGGGGGAGGCCAGCAGCCTTTTTCTGCACTGTGCACTGCTGAAGCCTGAGGTCAGTTTAAAATTGAAATTGTGCCCAAACTCAACTTTGGGGATTGGGGCACTTACAAATTGATGACCTACAAAGTTTTGGCATATTAGGGACCCCCAGGGTCTCCCTTGAGTGTCTCAGGGGTGGGGGGCCAGGTATGTATAAGGTACACCCTTATAAAATGAGTTTTTATATGCCTGGGTAAAGTGAAATTTCACATTTCACTCCCCACATTGTGGTAAAGTGCTGCTCAAATTCGACTTTGATGCTAGGAGCACTGTAGAGGGAGAATTTGCAATATTTATGAATATTCAGAACCCTAAGGTCTCCACTAGCTGCATAGGGGGTAGGGTCCCTGTAGATACAAGACACGTACTTATAAAGTATGTATTTGTAAGTCCTGGTGCTGGAAAAATGTCCCAAGTAATTTTTCTCATTGCAAATCCCCTGTTACATAGGTTAAAATGGTAGAAAGGTATTGATGAATAACTATTGATAGGAGAGGGATAGAAATGCCATCCCAAGACTTCCCAGAATGGTATTACTAAATCCAACAATATCACATTGTTCAATTTCTCCTAAAGTGTACATACAAGACGTTATAAGACTTTCTTGTTTGTAGGTTTAAATTCTGCCTTCCAGGGGTCTGCCCTGATTGGTCAGAGTTAAGTGGATTAGCCAGGCTGCCTTGAAGAGGTGATAAAGAGTCTGTGGGCAGGGCATTGTGCTGTTCCCTAGGAATGCCAGGCCAAGGGGAGGGGTCGTAAACTATGCACTTCAAAGGGGAGAGCAGAGACCAATGTCATTTACAGCTATGAACTTCCCACCTTAGGCAGATGGTAGGATTAAGAAAGGTATGAGCAGATGCAGGTGGGAGAGTCTAAGTAAATTAGCTATCCTAGGGGTGTGTTTAGCCAGCTCTTACCTCCTTGCTGGAAAATCAGCCATTATGGAATTGGAAGATTTGACGCACTCTGGGACAAAATAATGCCACACTCTACAGGATGTGGTCATAACTTTGAGGAGTTACCCTGCTTCCATTGGTCAGAAGTGACCTCCTGCATGACCCAGATAACTAGGAATAAGTATCTCGGAGGGGCAGAGCCCTCCAGATCTGCTGCTTGAAACTGAAGAGAATCAGAATGGTCTGTCTGCGCTGAAGATTTTAAAAGTGCATTTCCAAAGTCCAGGACTCTGAGTTTGCGCCTTTTTGCACCATTGGAGACTACGGCCCTGTGAATCGAACCTGCTTCAAAAGGACTAAAGAGTGGACTCCCTGCAAACTACAGGTTAACAGAGCTCACCTCGACATCCCCAGAAAGAATGCCCAACCTGGAGTACCAGTGGATTTGTAAGGGTTTTGTTCAAGTGGATTGCGGAATTGAAGTTTCACACTTTCAAGGACCCTCTTGGAGATTCCAGAACCTTGAATTGTGTGTTAGATAATTTGGGACCCGCAAGCAGAACTTTAGGAAGGAGTTCTAACTGGACCCCGCCTGCTAGAGAAGGTGGCACAACACAGTGGTGAGAAATTCTCCAGAACAATTTCTAAAGGTATGTCCCTTTCAGAGAAAACAAAATGACTAAAAGGGGCACTGTGGGTTTCCAAGCACTAGAACGTGACTAATCTTTAAAAACTCATATCTCTGGTTCCCTACAGTGGATTTATTTCATTTTGGTGTCATTTAAAAGATACAAATATTACCTATTTTTATAAATTATGGTTGGATTTTTATTTTGTGTTGTGTCCTAATTATTCACTATATTGGTGTTTTTAAATACTTTACATACCTTTTCCTACAAGTTAAGCCTGTCTGCTCGCAGCCAAGCTACCAATGGTTGAGCATAGGAATACATTTCTAAGACCTATGCTGAGTCCTACCATGTGTTAGTGGCCTCATTGCCAGTGGCCGACCTGCAGTTGCCCCTACCAATAACCCAGTTTCCAACAGACTGTCAGTTGGGAAATACCTCCTTTTCCCTGCACTCATCAGTCAATCTGGGGTTTATAAATATCGCTACTCACCCGTGAGGGTCTCAAGGCGCTCGGGGCAGCAACTCCAGATCAGTCGAAGAGCCAGGTATTGAGGTCCTTCCTGAACGTGTGAAGAGTCGGGGAGCATCTGATGTTCACAGGGAGCTTGTTCTAGGTCTTGGCTGCGATGTAGGAGAAAGCCCTCCCACCTGCTCTGTTTCTGCAGATGCGGGGGGCCTCTGCCAAGGCGAGGTCGGCGGAGCGGAGGTTTCTCTTGGATACATGGAAAGAGACTCTCTCGTTGAGGTATTCACTCACATACTGTCACCATGGTTGTTGTCTGTGCAATTTGGCATATAGCCTTCAGGGCTACATAAAGGAGACAGCATCCTAGTGTTGCTCACTTGGTACATAGGAATGCAATTTTATGCAGAAAGGAAAGGGAGCACCCAATGATTATTGCCCTGCGGTGTCAGGAGCTGATGGGTGAGGTCTAAGGGGAGATCTTATAAGTGGTCAGAAGACAGAACATCTCTTTGTAGTCAATTTTCACTGCCCATCTATCCTACCTACGTAAATGCAAGATAAAAGTTAAACAGTTCTGTTGTGAATGTTTCTTAGAGTGTTGCACAGCAGAGTTACAGGGCTATCCTAAAACTGTTGAAATCATACAGGGGCCTCCGTATAGTGAATCTTTGAGCCAAAGATGAATTTGTTAGGCCACTGGGAATGATTATGGCAGGGCCTGGAATGTCATGAAGGCACTCCTCAATCCCTTGAGGGACAGTTGGAATCCTGGCCATTGTAGAGACTGGGCAAAACCAAAGGGAACGATAGACGTAGTGTTGAAAATTGCAAGCACTCACCCCCAGTCAACTGATCCGGGTTTAATTCATCAACATGCTTTTGCTCACTCTGGCACCCCAGGTTAGACATGGCCATATACAAATCAGTCTGATCCTGTGCCTCATGGGAACAGTCCAGTCCGAACTGCCAAGTCATGTCTTCCCTGGACCAGAAACAAGCATCCTGGGACCGGTTTCTGGCCGTTATCAGCCAGGCTAGCTTGAATCCAGTGGCAAAGTGAGCAAGGGACCCACGTCTGGGCATGCCCTGCCAACTTAGGGTGAACAAAGAAAAACCAAAGGGGATGATGGACGGAGTGTTGAACATTGTAGAGGCTGGCCTTGGTCTGGTGCTGACTAGTCAGGGGCATGAATTTAACAAGAGGAGGGAGAGAGAGAGTCAGTGGATTCAGCCTCCCTAGTTTTATGAATAAACAAAGTAGAATCCACTCAGAGTGGTGGTGATCCCTAACGTGATGGGGAACACACAGTGTTGTTTAAATGCCCCTCACACACCAACAGGCCCCTTGGTGTCATGCTTCATCATCGGGGCCTTCGCAACCCTCTACGGGATGCGGCGTGCAACGACTCGCGAGTGCGCAGGAGCACTTGAAAGTGAACTATGTGAGGGGGTGTGTTACTAAAGTGTGAGTGAGGTGAGGTGAGGTGAAAAAATGTGAATGGTTAAAAAATACCTGGCACGTGGGTAAAAATAATTTTATTAAATCCCCGGCTGGTATTATTAAAAAGAAGTGCAAGGCGTGGTTGTGAGAATACGTATTAGGGTATTACAACCACTGTAAAAAGTGTCAACATGTTTCGGAGCTCAGAGGCTCCTTCTTCAGGACAAGGATAAGCACTTACCCTCCCCTTACTCACATGTAAATGTAAAAGTGTAAAAAATAATTACAACAATGTGTAATATACCTAACAATGTTATATATGTAGGTGAGTGTCGTTGCGCCCAATTGGCGATGAAAACCTGTAGAGAGAAAGCATACATAAACACACTGGTCTAAGATGCACAGACCATAAGAGAAGGAAAAACTTCTCTGAATACAACAGGGTCAATCCAAAAATAGTGGAACCCTGTAAGGAATAAAAAAGGAAAAAGAAATATACACATGGACATAACACAACGCTCACAGATATATATATACACAGAACACAGAATTACTCTCTGCTCTGATGGAAAGAGAGCACAAAGTAGGTAATTCAAGGCTTACTTAAAGTTCTCAAATATAAGACCTCATGAGCCTATGCGTGTTATTGGGGGATGCTTCCTTTCTGTTCAGAAAATGACCTATAAAAACATTAATATATGGGATTCAGTTTGTTGTAGGTACAAATGCACCAAAGCGCCAGAATCAAGCTCCTTTCTATGACCCAAACTCACGGTTACTGCAATGACTAGTCGCCTGCCTTCCCTCAACGCGGCTCCGATGAAGTGAGCGTGCATCGCGTCAGTTACCCTTTATTTACTCTGCCGTTAGGTCATTAACGATGGTAAATTGAATAATGAGGCCCGGGGGAAGCCCAAATACGGAATTCGTATGTCGAGGAAGTCCGGTGCTGCGCGATCGGCCACCGCTACACACCGCGCATGCGCATCCCCACCAGAACTAGTGTTGAATGCGCATGCGCGGAAACGGAAGTAACCGCGCATGCGCAAAACACCGATGGATCACCTACTCCCGGTTGAGGTATTGGCCTTCGAAAAAGCCATAATGCAAGAACTGAAATGTTTGGAAAATAAACAAAAGATTTTTTAGAATATGACCAGAATGGAAAATGAGGCAATCAAGGAATTGAGGTTGAATAAGAACCTTACTATAAAACCCGCTGATAAGGGTGGGGCAGTGGTTGTCCAAACCACCCTAGCCTATGACAAAGAATGCAGGAGACTTCTCTCTGATAATAGGAACTATCAGATCCTAACTGAAGACCCCACTGAGTCACTACGAGTGCGAATAGGTGGTATGGTTGAAGAGGCTCTTGCACATGACTGGATAACCAAAAAAGAGTCCGAGTTTTTGATTCAGAAGAATCCACGCATTCCCTTACTTTTGTTCTGTGTATATATATATATCTGTGAGCGTTGTGTTATGTCCATGTGTATATTTTTTTTTTCCTTTTTTATTCCTTACAGGGTTCCACTATTTTTGGATTGACCCTGTTGTATTCAGAGAAGTTTTTCCTTCTCTTATGGTCTGTGCATCTTAGACCAGTGTGTTTATGTATGCTTTCTCTCTACAGGTTTTCATCGCCAATTGGGCGCAACGACACTCACCTACATATATAACATTGTTAGGTATATTACACATTGTTGTAATTATTTTTTACACTTTTACATTTACATGTGAGTAAGGGGAGGGTAAGTGCTTATCCTTGTCCTGAAGAAGGAGCCTCTGAGCTCCGAAACATGTTGACACTTTTTACAGTGGTTGTAATACCCTAATACGTATTCTCACAACCACGCCTTGCACTTCTTTTTAAGCCTGGGCGTAGTTCGCGTAGCCGCGCTCCGCGGAGCTACGGGAAGATGCACTTGCACTCCGCGAACTACGCATAGCTCCGCGAGCATGCGTAGTAGCTTGCTTGACCCGTTTGCGAGCCATTTTTCGTCTTCGGGAGCGCCGTGGAACTCTGGAACCTGCTCGACACCACATCTCCAGATGTCGCCTTCCTCACGGAAACATGGATGAACGCCTCCTCAGCGCCCGACATCGCCGTCGCCATCCCGGACAGATACAAGATCACCCGGAGAGACCGCGTCAACGAGACAGGAGGAGGCATCGCCATCATCCACAAGAACACCATCCACATCACGACCAACTCAGACGACACCCTCACAGCCGCTTAACATCTTCACTTCCAGATACACACCGACCCCAAGACCACACTCAGAGGCACCCTCATCTACAGACCCCCAGGACCTCGCACACAATTCAGCGAAGACATTGCAGACTTCATCAGCCCGCACGCCCTCGCCTCCGCTGACTACATCCTCCTAGGGGACCTCAACTTCCACCTGGAGAACAACAATGACAATACCACCACCACCCTGCTGGACAACCTCGCCAACCTCGGACTCATGCAACTGGTGAACACCCCCACCCACTATGCCGGACACACGCTTGACCCAGTCTTCTCCTCCAGCAAGTACATCTCCTTCAGCCACTCCACCGGACTCCACTGGACAGACCACAGCTGCGTCCACTTCAGCTTCAGAAAGACCACGACTCACCACCACCCGCAACAGGTTCCCCGCAGGAACTGGAACAAGATCACCACCAACCAGCTCACCACTTCACTGATCCAGAACCCTCCCGCCAGCTCAACGGACCCCAACCAAGCAACCAACAACCTCACACAGTGGATCACCAATTGCGCTCGGCCACCCAGCCTCGACCACTCGCAGTCCGGCTTCCGCGCCAACCACAGCACCGAGACCGCCCTCATCGCAGCCACTGACCACATCCGAGCCCTGCTCGACAACTGGGAAACAGCGGCCCTCATCCTCCTGGACCTCTCCGCAGCATTCGATACGGTCTGCCACCGCACCCTAGTGCAGCGCCTCAGCAACATCGGAATCCAAGAAAAGGCACTGGAGTGGATCATCTCGTTCCTCACCGGAAGAACCCAGAGAGTCCGCCTCCCCCCGTACAGATCCAAGGCCACCGAAGTCATATGCGGCGTACCACAAGGATCATCACTCAGCCCCACCCTCTTCAACGTCTACATGAGCCCCCTCGCAGCCATCGTACGCCAACACAACCTCAACATCATCTCCTACGCCGACGACACCCAGTTGATCCTCTCCCTCACCAACGACCCAGGAACCGCCAGAACCAACCTACACGAAGGGATGAAAGACGTAGTCGAGTGGATGAGGAACAGCCGCCTGAAACTGAACTCAGACAAGATGGAAGTCCTCATCCTTGGATCATCACCCTCCGCCTGGGACGACTCCTGGTGGCCCCCTGCCCTGGGCAGCGCACCCAAACCAACGGACCACGCACGCAACCTGGGCTTCATCCTGGACTCCTCCCTCTCGATGACCAGACAAGTCAACGCCGTCTCATCATCATGCTTCAACATCCTACGCATGCTCCGAAAGATCTTCCGATGGCTCGCCACCGAAACCAGGAAGACGGTCACACAGGCACTCATCACCAGCCGACTGGACTACGGAAACACCCTCTATACCGGAACCACAGCCAAACTCCAGAAAAGACTCTAACACATCCAGAACGCCTCCGCGCGACTCATCTTGGACATCCCCCGACACAGCCACATCTCCGGACACCTGAGAGACCTTCACTGGCTCCCCGTCAGCAAGAGAATCACGTTCCAACTCCTCACCGACGCACACAAGGCCCTCCACGACCTGGGCCCCAGGTACCTCAACAACCGCCTGACCTTCCACACTCCCACCCGCCAGCTACGATCGACCAGCCACACCCTCGCCGCCGTGCCACGCATCCGAAGATCCACCATGGGAGGAAGATCCTTCTCCTACCTGCCAGCCAAGACTTGGAACTCCCTCCCCATCCACCTCCACCTGACCCAAGACCACCTCTGCTTCAGGAAGCAACTCAAGACATGGCTGTTCGAGCAGTAGCGGACCCCCCTCCCCCAACCCCATTGAGACCCTCTGGGTGAGTAGCGGGCTATACAAATATCCAGATTGATTGATTGATTGATTGCCTGCATGCTCGGGATGTGTAGCGCGCGAAGTTACCCATGAGGTTTGTCCCGCCCGCTCGCGTCCCTTTATTTCCGGTCACTACTAATGTGTTCGCGAGTTATTCTGTGCCAGATTGCAGTTTCTGCGTGTTCGGCAACTCGATCTTACCGACAAGCATCCTCGCGCACGCGAAAATGCTATTGAGCGCGCGAGAACTACGCTACGCAGCAGTTTGCAGGGTATTCGACAACTTCGCGTTCTCCGCGGAGTGCGGAGTTGCCGAAACTCCGCAAACTCCGCCAACGGAGCGTAGTTCTTCGCCCAGGGTTACTTCTTTTTAATAATACCAGCCGGGGATTTAATAAAATTATTTTTACCCACGTGCCAGGTATTTTTTAACCATTCACATTTTTTCACCTCACCTCACTCACACTTTAGTAACACACCCCCTCACATAGTTCACTTTCAAGTGCTCCTGCGCACTCGCGAGTCGTAGCACGCCGCATCCCGTAGAGGGTTGCGAAGGCCCCGATGATGAAGCATGACACCAAGGGGCCTGTTGGTGTGTGAGGGGCATTTAAACAACACTGTGTGTTCCCCATCACGTTAGGGATCACCACCACTCTGAGTGGATTCTACTTTGTTTATTCATAAAACTAGGGAGGCTGAATCCACTGACTCTCTCTCTCCCTCCTCTTGTTAAATTCTTGTTTATAGACAGCGCACAGCTGTGGGAGCCCCCTTTCCCATTGTAACTTACCCACTTTGGACAGACACAGACACTCACTCATACAACACAGAACATCATTTTGAACCTTCCTCCTCACCTAATATCATGGAGGATGAACATGGATTGACCTTCAGTGAGGATGACATCGACCGTATTCTAGCAGATGTCAATCCCTTTGAAGGCCTTAGCAACAGTGACCCAGGCCCTGCTGTAGCGGACTGGGATGAATTAATGAACGCACGTAAAACCCAGATCAGAACAGCTCTTCATGGCCTACTGATGAGGGAATACTTACGAAACAAAATGGCCCCGCAGGGTCTTTTGGTAAAAACTGAACCGTTCATCTTCCAAGACGACCTGGTTTTTAAAAAAGCATGGTCACTCATCTCATGGCACTGCACCAGGGATTGGTTGGTGCTTATAGTCCAAACTGCAGCTAGAAAATATGTGGAATTGAAAGTAGAGATCCAAAAACTGGAAGTCCAGTTAAAAGCTTTCATTTCACCAGCGGACTTAAAGAAAGGTTTAGAGGAACTGAACCAACAAATGAAAGAGTTTGAGGCAACCTTGAAACAAAGTAAATTTAACAAATTGAAAATAGATAAAGATCGATTTACCCCTGAAAGAGCCTACCCATACACACGAGCTGATTATGTTATGAAAGACAATACAAGCGACACGGACAGTGTGAACTCGGATGGTAGTAACTCAAGTACTAAGTCAGGAGGCTTCCCACAGAGAAAGCAAAGAGGTGGGTTTCGACAACAAAGAGCCCAATTCCCACGCCAGAGAGGCTGGCGTGGTTATCAAGGACCTCAATTCAATCCTTACCAGCCCCCTTTTCAATTCCCACAGTACCAGTTCGTTCCCCCACAAATGGGACAAATGTACCCCCAATGGGTCCCAGATCAAACCAATGCACCCCAGAATGCACAGCCTTTTTTATCCTGGGGCCAGGGATCCCGCAGGGGGAGGAACAAGAAGGGCAACAACGTCAACTGGCATCCCACAGAGGAGGCAGACCCACGGGTGTTGACGAGGAGCATGACGGCGAATCAAGCTTCAACGAGCAGCAGGGGGACCTAGTTATTAATATAACCCCATGGCCCCTTACTGATTTGCAAAGAAAGGTACTCAACAAAGGTTTGGGATATGTACCCACCAACAAACCAGACCTCTTTTTACTGCACAAGGAAATGCAGGACTTCATCAGAACCATCAAGTTAAGGGCCTTTTTCAAAGATAAGGAACCATCTACGGAGACCTCAGATACAGGTTTAAAACCTAGGTCAACCTTTACACCGATGGATCACCAACTCCCGGTTGAGGTATTGGCCTTCGAAAAAGCCATAATGCAAGAACTGAAATGTTTGGCAAATAAATAAAAGATTTTTCAGAATATGACCAGAATGGAAAATGAGGCAATAAAGGAATTGAGGTTGAATAAGAACCTTACTATAAAACCCGCTGATAAGGGTGGGGCAGTGGTTGTCCAAACCACCCTAGCCTATGACAAAGAATGCAGGAGACTTCTCTCTGATAATAGGAACTATCAGATCCTAACTGAAGACCCCACTGAGTCACTACGAGTGCGAATAGGTGGTATGGTTGAAGAGGCTCTTGCACATGACTGGATAACCAAAAAAGAGTCCGAGTTTTTAATTCAGAAGAATCCACGCATCCCTTACTTTTACACCATTCCTAAGGTGCATAAAAATCTTGAAAACCCTCCAGGACGCCCCATCGTATCCGGCATTTCATCTATCTTGGAACCTCTGTCCAAGTTTGCCGATGCCTTTCTGAGACCCATTGTACAAACCACCGATACGTATCTGAGAGATACTAAAGCAGTACTTCAACTGTTACAAAACCAGACTTTTGATTCCACCTCTCAAATGCTCCTCAGTCTGGACGTGGAGAGCCTCTATACGAGCCTCCCACATGATGAGACCCTACAAATTATGGAGGAAGTACTGCACTCTACCAATTGGGAATACCACACCCCCCGGAGTGTAGTATTGGAATGCATTTCACTGGCCCTTACAAAGAATTTCTTTGAGTACGAGGGCACCCTTTTCTGGCAGAAACATGGGACCAGTATGGGCAGCACCTTTGCCCCGAGCCTAGCGGGTTTATATGTCCATCATCTGGAATCTACAAAGATCCTCCATCCAGACAATCCATACAGGGCGAGGATTCATACCTGGCGAAGGTATATAGACGATATTTTGGTTATCTGGGAAGGAGATGAGACCACGGTGTCTGAATTCATTCACTGGTTGAACAACCAGAATGCATTTCTCAGATTTACACACCAGGTGTCAAATAAGAGCATGGTGTTCCTGGACTTGAACATCTATCATGAAGCAGGCATCCTAAAAACAGAGACCCACTTCAAACCGATGGCCAGGAACTGTCTCCTCAGATTTGACAGCTTTCATCCGCGTCATCTGAGGGAGAACCTACCCTACGGACAGTTCCTCCGTTTACGTCGGAACTGTAGTGACATTACTAAATACAAAACTCAGGCAAAAGACCTCAGTATGAAACTGAGACAGAGACAGTATCCAGAAATTGTGATCCAAAAGGCGATGAAAAGGGCTAGAAATAACAACCGTGAGGCCCTCCTGGAGGACAATCCAAGGAGTGATAATGAAGGGGAAAGAACAGTATGTGTCACCACATACAGCCCAGTTACAAACCAGGTTACAAAACTGGTCAATAAGCACTGGCGCACACTGACGAGCGGTAGTCTGTCATTGGAGAAACCTCTGTTTGCGCACAGAAGGGGTAAGAACTTGAGAGACATGCTTGTCCATACAGGACCATTGCCTACAAAAAGTGACCAGCCAAGACTGCAGGGCATACACGGCCACCATCCATGTGGCAACTGTAACAATTGCCATCTCACCAAAAAAAGCCTGTCTTTGACTTTTTCAAACGGGACAAAGTGGGACCAACGTGTGTTTACTAATTGCAACAGCAAGAATGTTGTGTACTTGATCACATGTCCCTGTGGAAAAGAATATGTGGGAATGACTACAAGACCAGTAAAAGTGAGACTCAATGAGCACAAAAGCAACATCAGGTGCAAGAAACTTACAACAAAAATGTCGGCCCACTTTATTGAACATCAACACTGTGTCAATGAATTACAGTGGACAGTAATAGAACAACTGCCCTCAGATGTGGGCCTCCTGGAAAAAGAACAGCGATGGGTGTTCCGTCTTGGAACTGATACCACTGGGCTCAATGATTCCATTCCTTGGAACCTCTTGAGATAAACTGTATTGGGTCATTCCACTTAACATTGTTTGGATGACTCCTTGGAATCATTTTGTTGGGTTGTATCAGGTCATATTGTCACCATAGAGTTAGTCTCACCCTCCTTCTTCTTCTGCCAGTACCCCTGTGAATCGATATGAGAAAGACATAGCTGATGGGGATAGTTATAACTAATTCTGGGTTCTTGTAGACATAACCCATTGAGCTAGTCTCCATTTCCATCATTAAACCCACTGCCCCGTCCAGAATATATGGTAAACTAATGTCTGGATTATCTCCTCTTAGCCCTGTCTATTTTCTGCCTCTTTCTTTAACCTTTGAACGTAGGCTCGTATGTTTATTCTATCTATAGCATTCTTTCTAAACTTTGAGACATAGGCTCTTGTGTCAATTCCATCTCAGCGCGCATGCTCGCTGTACTTTCATCTCTCTCCCACATGCGTTTTGACCCTTAGCGGCAGTGCCGCTGTTTTGCGCATGCGCGGTTACTTCCGTTTCCGCGCATGCGCATTCAACACTAGTTCTATTGGGGATGCGCATGCGCGGTGTGTAGCGGTGGCCGATCGCGCAGCACCGGACTTCCTCGACATACGAATTCCGTATTTGGGCTTCCCCCGGGCCTCATTATTCAATTTACCATCGTTAATGACCTAACGGCAGAGTATATAAAGGGTAACTGACGCGATGCACGCTCACTTCATCGGAGCCGCGTTGAGGGAAGGCAGGCGACTAGTCATTGCAGTAACCGTGAGTTTGGGTCATAGAAAGGAGCTTGATTCTGGCGCTTTGGTGCATTTGTACCTACAACAAACTGAATCACATATATTAATGTTTTTATAGGTCATTTTCTGAACAGAAAGGAAGGATCCCCCAATAACACGCATAGGCTCATGAGGTCTTATATTTGAGAACTTTAAGTAAGCCTTGAATTACCTACTTTGTGCTCTCTTTCCATCAGAGCAGAGAGTAATTCTGTGTTCTGTGTATATATATATCTGTGAGCGTTGTGTTATGTCCATGTGTATATTTTTTTTTTCCTTTTTTATTCCTTACAGGGTTCCACTATTTTTGGATTGACCCTGTTGTATTCAGAGAAGTTTTTCCTTCTCTTATGGTCTGTGCATCTTAGACCAGTGTGTTTATGTATGCTTTCTCTCTACAGGTTTTCATCGCCAATTGGGCGCAACGACACTCACCTACATATATAACATTGTTAGGTATATTACACATTGTTGTAATTATTTTTTACACTTTTACATTTACATGTGAGTAAGGGGAGGGTAAGTGCTTATCCTTGTCCTAAAGAAGGAGCCTCTGAGCTCCGAAACATGTTGACACTTTTTACAGTGGTTGTAATACCATAATACGTATTCTCACAACCACGCCTTGCACTTCTTTTTAATAATACCAGCCGGGGATTTAATAAAATTATTTTTACCCACGTGCCAGGTATTTTTTAACCATTCACATTTTTTCACCTCACCTCACCTCACTCACACTTTAGTAACACACCCCCTCACATAGTTCACTTTCAAGTGCTCCTGCGCACTCGCGAGTCGTAGCACGCCGCATCCCGTAGAGGGTTGCGAAGGCCCCGATGATGAAGCATGACACCAAGGGGCCTGTTGGTGTGTGAGGGGCATTTAAACAACACTGTGTGTTCCCCATCACGTTAGGGATCACCACCACTCTGAGTGGATTCTACTTTGTTTAGTCAGGGGCATGACATAACTGTAAAAAAAGGGTTGCAACACTCTTTAAGTGAATGAGCCGCAAAACATCTAAGTGCTTTGGTGTTGATACCACCAACTGGATGGATCTAGCTTTCTCTGGATGGTTTGTTTGATGAACTCACCGCTGACACGTGGATTGCCAATAGGCTAAGCTGACATGTAATCAATAAACGTGCAATGGAATTTTTCCACAAAAGATTTGTTTGTGTCATTTGATGTGTCTCATGCATTGTATTAGTATAATTTGTTTTCGATTGTCTTCATGTCATCCAACAGCTAGGCATAACAATGCTATATGGTTTGAAAGGGTGATGCATGCCTGGATTCTTTCGATGGCATCACTTCCTCCATGTATACATTGTAAGTCATCCTGGAGACACAGATGAAGGCAGGAAGAAGTGATTACTGCTGTGCAAAGTGCTATTTCTATACAAATCTCTTTTACCCTGATATGGTATTGTTTTATAAACGTATGCCTGTAACTGTCACAGTACTAAATTTGTATAAATACTTCGGGAGAAAGATTCCGTTGATTCTCACCAGTGAAGTTGCTTATGTGATTCAGGACTACTGATTTATGCAGAAGCATAGTTTGGTCAGGAAGATTTGGGGGGGTGGGCAGGAGCGTCAAATCACATTGGCACTTCATTGAAAAAATACATTGCTTGAGAAGCAGAACATGATCTGGCTAAGGGGCATTGGGAAGGGATAGCAGTGTGGATTGCTAGGGTTACCTAAAAGACAATATGTTGTATTGAACTAACAGTTCCAACAACTTCAAAACAGAGTGGAGAGAGTGTGGGTGTGTATGTTGTTGTCTAATTTTTGCATGTAAAAATCCTAGATGAAATCCGACAGCCCCCTTACCATACCCGGCTGAAAGCACATGTACCCAATATTTACTAGAAAAAAACACATTTGTTAGGGGGATGTAACACCCCAAACACCTCCCATGAATTTATGCCCCTGGTTTCTGCTTCAGTTTTTTGCTCTGATAAAGAAAACACACAAAGTCATGCAGTGGCGGTCCGTCCATTGAGGGCGTTGGGGCGTTGCCCCACTAATGCCACGGCCCCAAAGTAAACTCATTCTACTTCTGACGCTAATTGCAGCAATCAGGACTCTGAGTCCTGATTGCTGCAATTAGCGTCAGAAGTAGAACACAGACACTGGTAGGGGGCAGGGCTACGGCAGCACTCTCGTTGAGAGTGCATTTAGTGCGCACTGAGCCTTCCCTTTAAGAGACCGAGGGTTGCTTCATGCGCAGCCCTTGGTCTTCTAATGGGCAGGGAGGACACCTGCCCTCAGCCAATCCTAGTGGCGCTGCTGAGAGGGGTTGTCAGCCGGCAGCCACTCACAGAGAACTTGGAAGGCGCCGCCAACACACCGGACCCGGCACAGGAGCAGACAGCAGAGGCGGCGCGGACCGGCCCACCCGGTCAGGTAAGTAAACTTTAATTTTTACATTATTTTTAACCCCCCTCCCACCCCCGCAACCCCCTGGGCAATCCCCCTCTCCTGCCCATGAGTATTGCGAGCGGTGTTTCATGTCATGTGGATTATGTATCATGTACACAGAGCAAGGCGGTGTATGGAGAACTTAAGTAGAAAATAAATTAGAATTAATGTCAACCAGTAGGGAAGCCGCCTCCGGGAACAATGGCACACAGGTAGGGTGACCAACTGGCATAGGTGCAAATTCAGGACGGTGAGTGTAAAAATTCAGGACAAAGGATCAAAATTCAGGACAAAAAATTCTGGACAAACGGTCAAAATTCAGGACAAAACTTCGGGACAAAAGGTGGTCCCGCAATAGTATATAAGTAAGTAAATAGACAACCATCTAAGTACAAGTTAAAATAGGTTTTGTATTAGTTTGAGAAAATCATGCACTTCATGGTTTTTGAGTATGGCCGCAGAATCCTGCCTTAGACAATTCAAAATTTGCATCTCGCTCCAGCAGGTACATTAGTCACCAGACAATGGTGAACCACACCTGAATATAAGTGAGGCCGCTTTTATTGTTGATTAAAAACTACTGAATATACAAGGAACTTTGCAGTACCAGCCCCCAGTAAACCCCCCCCCCTTTCCAGCCTCCCAGGGAAACACCCGATGCCAGGTCCGGCCAGTCCTGCCTTGCTACCACCCTTCTATGGTGCCCCTCATCTTTACTTAGACCGTCTCTCATGTGTATTTAATTTCTCTTATAGTGTTACTCATCTCAATTATGTAGCGCAGGGTGTCAGAGTATGTTACATCACACACATTATATAGAGATTATGACTCATATTAACGTGAAAGTCAATGTATAAGAAATGCTACTTAAGATAATGGGTGCTACAAGGTGTAATCATTCTTTTATCTATTATTCAGTCTTTCACCATTCATTCTGTCCTTCCATCTATGTGCCCATTTATATCTAAACGTATTCAACCATTTGCAAACCTATCCACCATATATCCTTCCATCCATCATTTCACTCATCCATCCCTCCATCCACCCTTTCACTCATCCATCCATTGTTCATCTACCCACCCTTTCACCCCATCCATCCGTACAGTCTTCCATCCACTCTTTTACCCATCCATCTATTCACTCATCCATCCAGCCATTTACCCTTTCACCCATCCAGCCATTCATTCATTCACTTACTCATCCATCCACCCAGTCACTTATCCGTCCACCCATTCACCTTTTCAGTCATTCATCCTCCCTTTCTCTCTCCATCCCCCTTTCACTTATCCATCCATCCATCATCCACCCATCCATCTACTGATCCATTCATTTATTCAATTCATTGATCCTATTACTCATCCATCCTTTCACTCATCCATCCATCCGTTCTCTCATCCATCCACCCTTTCACTTCTTCACTCATCTATTCATACTTTTGTCCATCTACCCCCTTTCACTCATCTATCTATTCACCCTTTCACTTATCAATTCAATCCATCCATCCTTTCACTCATCTATCCACCCATTCACACGCCCATCATCTAAGCTTTCGCGCATCCATCCATCCTTTCATACACCCATCCACCCTTTTACCCATCCATCTACCCATCCACCCATACATCCATCTATTTATCTTTTCCCTCATCCATACCTCCACTCATCCATCCATCTTTTATCTATCCATTCACCCTTTCATTCACCCATTCATCCTTTCAGTCATCCATCCAGCCATTCACACATTCCTTCACTTATTTACTCACCCACCGTTTTACATTATGAGCTGAGCCTTTGTCTGCCGAGTTGTAGACAGAAGAGGCCCATCAAGAACTTCAACTTGCTGTAGTTCCTAAAGCAAGGGGTGGGGTGGGGTGGGGAAAGTTCACTATGCCCCTTCACATAGGCAGTTTGAAAACGTAGAAGTCATGCATGATGCACAGTGCCAGGATGTGAGGTGACTGTGACATGTGTTGTTTCCAGGGCTTTAAGTGGTGTAAAAAAACTGGGGGGTCTCTACAAAGGGGGTGTTCGATGTAATTAAGCACGTAGTTTAAAACACTTAGGCTAAAAATCAGTGCTACCATAGTGTTCCACCCGACTGGTATTATGTTGTTTATGTCATTGCATCCAGATATATATATATATATATAATACAGCAAGTATCATTACACCAACAAAAACCAGGACTATTGGCTTTGTCAATGGTTGTTAGTTGCTTAAAATAAAAAATCAGCAACCATGGCTTTGTTGAATATAATACTGAAAAAATGATGAGACAGTGAAAGAACGATAACCCGTTCTTTTTAACTTATTTTATAGGTTTCTTTATATAAATTGTTTTCTAACGTTGCTAAAGTTGCAGCATTAGCGTTTTCCCTTTTATTTTACATAATGCCCTGCTGTACACTGAGGCAGGAGGAGGACACCACATGCTTTACCAGCCCAGACTGCCCCATTGTCATTCTGTATGTGGCAATCAGCCCCATACAGAATGACAATGGGCGGGAAGGGGCTTCCCTAGTGCTCCAGGAGGAGCGCGAGGCAGCCCCATCAGGAAGGTGAGGCCTCTCACAGGGGAGCAGTGCTGCTCCCTGTGATGGCCAAAATTACGGACAAAAGGCGTCCGTAAAAGGGATCGGTCCAAATTACGGACTGTCCGTGAAATTTACGGACGGTTGGTCACCCTACACACAGGCCGCAGGCGCCGCCAGGATGGAAACATTTAGTTAGATGAGATCGGTTAACTTGCATTACTACTGTCCACACTGTATTTTATTTTGCGCTGGTTGCTTTAATCAATTGCCGAATCGGGAGGCTTTCCTTCCCACTCTATTAACACTAATACTCTTTGAAGTGCAGTCAGAGTGACTGACCCTGCACTTCAAAGAGTGTTAGCAGTGTTACGAGCGAGAACTTCAACGCAGAGACTGGTGCAGTCTGGCCCCAGGGGCAGTACTGTCTGGCCCTGGCCCAGTGCTGGCACGTGGCATCCAGTTGGTGTGTTCATTTTGTGCTCTGTATTCACTGGGCTACTTTCACTACCATCTCCACCACCCGTCGGCGTCGCACCCAGTGCCATAAATAAAACCGATCGGAAATGTATGTTGACACCTAAGTGTAACCTAACCACAGGTCACCTAATAATAATGCAACTACTTTGTTGGCACATGTAGCGTGCTACGTGTCTCCGTGTCTGTGAATTATCTGCTAACCGATTGCACGTTACTTGTTTAGCCTTTGAGTTTGCACAGGTTCAGTTGCCCTAAGCTTCCTCCGAAAGTGAGTTGTAAATGTGTCCGCAGCAGCTTTGATTAACTGTTTTCACAGTTGTCTCCCAGTTACGATGTCAATCCCTGCGTTATTCTGGAGCTGTGTGCCAAATTGTTTAAAGTCTCTCAAAAAAAGAAATAATCACCCGCTCATTACAGAAATTACAAGAACATAAGAAGGCTGTGTTTGTGGGGCTGGGTGGGGCACACTAATCCTGCCAAAGGAATGGTTGGTAGCTGATGGGTTTTTCCTGTGTACGCGTTCGGCGGACGCGCCGGACCTACGCCGGAGTCACGCCTGAGTCCAGCCCGTCTGCGCCCGTCCGTGCCTCGGACGGGCCGTCGGGCTGGACCGTAGCAGGTGAGGACAGGATAGAAAATTATAGCAGAGAGGCACTACTCGCCCTACGGCCAGCTTACAATGATTGTCACAGGTTAGACCCCGCCTCAGGGACTGGCCCAGAGTCCTGCCTACACTGTGGCCATACTTTCCTTTGGTCACAGATTATTCCTAGACCTGCATTAAATAATACTTTTAAAGGAGGTCTTCTTAATGTTAGGTCTCTACCTAGACACGCCCAGCATGTCTTCGATCTATTGGTTGAGGACAACTTGGACTGTTTATTTATTACGGAGACATGGCTAAATCCGTGCTGTGTCCCAGACATGGTACACTCCTTGCCACCAGGTTTCAGTATGCAAAGGAGAGACAGAGGAGGAGATAAACGAGGAGGAGGAATAGCTATAATTCACAAGGAGGCATATATATGTTCGGTGATTGAACTCCCTGAATTAAAGGAGGCGGAGGGGATGGGTTTTTGCATTAAAATCAGCGAGACCATGACATTTGCGGGGGCCCTCATTTACCGACCACCTGGTACATGTAAAGACTTCCTGGAAAATATAGGAGAGGCACTGAGTCCTCTGGTGCTCAGATACTCCAACTTTACATTATTGGGAGATGTGAATATACACTTGGAGTCTACCACCGATACTGCAGCTGTCTCTTTTAAAGAATTAATGGAAGTCTTCGGACTAGAGATTGGGACAGTTCAAGCTACCCATGACGCAGGTCATGCCCTTGACTGCATAGCCACCAATCTGCAATCGCTTAAGACAAACTGCCCAATACCTCAAACATGGACAGACCATGCTCTAGTACCATTCATGTTCCCCATTCAGAGCCCTAAGGAATGTAACAATAAGGTTAAGTACGACCAGGCTGACCTACAAGAATGGAGGGCCTTAATGGCAAATCCAAATCTGATTGAGATGGCTAGGGATTGTAAGCCTACCGGGTCAGGCTTAGGGTTCTCAGACCCCAGCACTTTCAGAGAATGGATGGTTGAATTAAAAAATATGACAGGGCGGCCAAACAGGACTCGAAAACAGAATACTAAGAAAAAATCAGCTCCATGGTACAATCAAGAATTAAAAATAGCACAGGGGGAGCTCCGTAGAGCAGAACGCAGATGGAGAAAAAACTATAGCACGGAAGAGCGGGGTAAATATAAAAGGGCTATAAGCACCTACCATGCGCAAATTAAATCAACAAAAAGGAAATTCTACGAATCTGCCATAGTTGCTGCAAAAAACAAACAAAAATGTATTTTTAACATTGTAAATGATTTTAATAAACCCACATTTTTAACACAGGAAATTCCACCCTCAAAAGACCTCTGCGAAAATATAGCTGATTATTTTGAGGACAAAGTACAGGGTCTAACCAAAGATTTTGAAATTCCCTCTCTGGAACCCAGTAGAGAAGGTGGAAGTGCTGATGAAATTATGAACCAGTTAGCAACATTCCGCCCAATTAGCCTGGAAGAAACAAGGCAGTCAATCTTAACCACAAAATCTGGGTCCCCATTTGACCCCTGTCCCATAAGACTCCTGCATCTCATGGTAGATGAAGTAAATCCTATGATTAACGAAATCGTAAATCATTCACTTTCCACGGCCAATGTGCCACTGGAATGGAAACTTGCGGCAGTGAAACCCTTACAGAAAAAACCCCTTCCTGACCCTGCGACTCTTTCCAATCTGCGACCTATCTCACTTCTCCCAGCATTATGTAAGATCGCTGAATCACTGGTTAACAAACAGCTGACCATGTTCTTAGAAGTCAACGAGATATGGCATCCCAATCAGGCGGGGTTTAGAGCCCAGCATTCAACAGAATCGGCTCTACTGTACACGACAGACACCATTCGTACTGCCCTAGACCAAGGAAAGAAGGCAGTCCTGATTTTATTAGACCTGTCGGCGGCCTTCGACACGGTCTCTCATGCCATCCTATTGGATCGGCTAAAAACATCGGGCGTGAAGGGGACGGTACTAGAGTGGTTGGAAAACTACCTAAGGGACAGGAGACAGGTGATAACCCTGGGGGAATTTACCTCCACGGAAAAACATCAGACGATGGGAGTACCCCAGGGGTCCAGCCTCAGCCCGACATTATTCAATGTCTACACTGCACCTCTGATTAAACTAATATCATCTTTTGGCATAGAGGTAGTAGCATATGCCGATGATACGCAGTTAATACTGGTTACGGATAGGGACAACCAGTCATGGGAAGAAACATTCAAGGAATGTTTAACTGCCACCTTTGATTGGATGCGGAAGAATCACCTAAAATGTAATACAGGAAAAACAGAGATCATTCCGCTAGGCCCAAATAATGACTTTATTCCCAGGCAATGGTGGCCAGAAAGGGCAGAAATACCGCCTCATACAACCATAGTTGCTCGGAACCTGGGGGTCACGTTTGATTCCAATCTCGCCTTCAAGCAGCAGGCAATAAAAGTGGCAGGAATGTGCTTTGGCTTAATCAAAAGCCTGAGGAAATTCTTTGATTTACTCCCTTTGGAGGCGAGGAAAACTGTTGCAGTAGCGTTGGTAACGTCGCGCTTAGATTATTGCAACAGTCTGTATGCTGGCACAAATAAAGAAGTAACTTACAGGCTTCAGCTAGTGCAAAGCGCTGCTGCCAGATTGGTGCTAAAATGGCCAAAAAGATCGTCAGCCTCAGGGGCATTAAAAGCTCTTCATTGGCTTCCCATTGTAAAAAGGATCCTGTTCAAGGTTTTGATTATAACATTTCGAGCAATGCACAAAACAGGACCAATATATCTACAGAAAAAATTCAAGAGATACTGCCCAACCAGAAGCCTACGATCATCAAATTCCAATACTCTGGTGATTCCTAGGTTTCGTTTAAAAACCCGTGGAGGAAAGTCCCTGGCAGTACTGGGTGCAAAGGCTTGGAATACTCTGCCTCTTGCCCTGAGAACTCTGGATAAAGAAACAGAGTTCCGCAAAGAATTAAAAACTTGGATATTTAAACTGCAAGATAGCATGGCCAGAACTCTAGTTTGATGCTTGCCTCTGTTTTTGGTCCAACTCTGAGTCACCTTGTCATCTGGTAATTTGCCGGAGGTAGCGCCTAGATGCTCCATTGGAGCGATTGCTGCGCGATATAAATAAAATTTTACATTACATTACATTACAAAGTTCCTGTTTAACTTGCAGACAAAGCTTTGTTATCGTGAATTATAAAAAGTTAGATCTCACCACAACAACACCAGGTCAAAACTACATAATAAAAATCCAATAACTAGCGCAACCCTCCTCATCTTTCCTTGGCCCACTGAATACGGTTGTTCTGGGAACAAAAAATAATGCTGACTTTCGTTTGCCAATCAGAAGTTGTAAAAGGGCAGCGTGTTGTTGTTTCCATGTTCAGGGAAGACCACAAGCAGTTGGGGGCTAATGAGAAGGTGAAAAGTGTTCAGAGATAATAAAAAGAGAAGTCAAGGGTCGAAAAACCAAAGGGCATTCTGAGTAAACATGTCAAAAAGTCTGAGAGATGGCAATTGCTTTATTAACCTTCTTGCTTCTCAAATTTGCTTGAAAATGCTCCATTTAACCACTCTTTTTTCAAAGTGTTCAGGCTCGCTCGCTGCACTCGCTCCCCACAGTGCTCGCCCACAAAGTTTACGCCCCACCAATTTCAAAGGTCACCAGCCACCACTGAAGTCATGGTATTATGGTGGCACACAGACTAGCTGCAGGTAGTTGTTTCTCTAGCGTTGGTGCACTTCCCTTCTCAGACCACTTTATTTAGCTCATTTATTTATTTATTTATTGACATTTGTAGAGCGCGGCGAATACCCGTGGGCGTCTCGGCGCTAATTAAGGGATGGATCAGCAACTGGGGTAAAGAAGATATACAAGGCTATTGGTCAAATAACCACGTCTTTAGCTGTTTGCGGAATGTGAACAGGGAGGGACTTGCTCGGATATGTGCAGGAAGGGTGTTCCAGAGTCTAGGGGCGGCAACCAGGAAACGCCTGTCGCCCCAGGTGACTGTTCTAGTGCGAGGCACAGCCAAGAGGTTCTGAATAGAGGAACGAAGAGATCGGGTTCTCCTACCCCTTAGAAAGCATGGCACTTTTTTCAAGTAACTCCGCGCTCTGATCTTGATAAAACAGATTTTTTGACAGCTATGCTCTTATTAACATTCATGCTGGCTAAGATTTTTGCTCTTGATAATATCCACACTACTCCTTAGAAGTGGCTGCAAATGCTATCTTTCCTTTCCAATAAAAAATACAGCAGGATGGGACATCTGCTTGGTACACTCTGAAAGCTTTCTCGGTTCCTCTCTTGGCAGATGATTGACACAGCAACGTTCTGAGCTACTCATCCTTTGGAAAATATTTCTTACCACTGGATGTAAAATGACACCCATTGGTAAATTGTGAGATAAATCCCCAAAAGTATAAAGCGATACTTAACAAGGCACAATCTCTGCATTTTCATTAGCATACATTTTCAGTAGTACTGATTCATTAGACACCAGTGGCGTAATGCAAATGATGGGGACCCCTGGAAATTATAATGAGGGGCCCCTGAGTCTCACATATCTCACAGATATTCATTGGCCTGGGCCCTGAAGAGTTGGGGCTGCCCTGCCGCGCAAAACGCCTAAACCCAGAGGGCCTCATTTGTAATATTTCTACGAGCAGTAAGCCTTCCTGATGCAATACTGTGCATCAAAAGGAGTTAGCAGGAATGCGCCATATCTATAAGATACAGCGCATTCCTGTCCTCCCCTGCACTAGCACACAAAGGACTGCCATGCACCAATGCAGGCACACTTGCACCACGGAGCAAGGGTGTCTGCGTTGTAAGGGTGAATGTTTTTGCGCCCGAAAGAATGCCTTCCTGCACAAAAACAATCACAAGAGGTGTTTTCATCTTTCCATGTCTGCTGCAAAATGCTGTACACATAGAATGCAGCACTCATAAAAAGGAAAAATAAGGAGAAGTAAAGGTATTTCTCCTTGTTGCACCTCCCTAATGCCTACCCTGGGGAGGGGTAGGAATCTGACGCATTTCCAGGTTTACAAAACCTTGTTAATCTGAGAATGGTTCCATGAATGTATTATGGAAACACCCACAGCAACACCCATGGAACTCCCTTTCAAACAAAGTCATTCATGAAATGGGGCCAAATTTACAAGGCCATGAAAATCCATGCATGGTGGTTTTACATAGGCTTGTAAATATGGGCAGGCACACTTCACTGCCAGTGCCACCTGGATCACTCAGCAAAGGGGAACTTCACAGACACTGCTCCTGTCATTCTCTTTTTGCAGGGCAGTAGCTAACAGGCTGGTTGCTGAGTTTATTAGTTGCTCGGTGTCAGTGGTGGTGGAACAATTTTCAACCTGTGGATGCTGGCCCACTCTAAGATGTTCTTGGTAAATCACACACTAAAGCTCAGACTCACTTAAAATATTTTTTTAGATTTTCTAGAGCCATTGATCTAGAGCCACCAAGATCTCCTGCTGTGTGCCCCAAGGATCATCCCTCAGCCCAACCCTCTTCAATGTCTACGTGGCACTGCTCGCCAACATCGTCTGCTCACACAACCTCAACATCATCTCCTACGCCAACGACACACAGCTGATCCTCTCACTCACCAAGGACCCCACGACCGCCAAGACCAACTTCCATGAAGGAATGAAGGCCGTCACCGACTGGATGATGAACAGTTGCCTGAAACTTAACTCAGACAAGACAGAGGTCCTCATCCTCTGCAGCACCCCCTCCGCCTGGGATGACTCCTTGTGGCTGGCCACTCTGGGAACCGCACCGCAGCCCACTGACCACGCATGCAACCTGGGGTTCATCCTAGACTCAACGCTCTCAATGACCCAGTAAGTCAACGCTGTCTCCGCTTCCTGCTTCAACACCCTCCGCCTGCTTTGCAAGATCTACAGATGGATCCCCACTGAAACCAGAAGGACGGTCACCCAGTCCCTCGTCACCCGCAGACTGGACTACGGCAATGCCCTCTACGCAGGAACCATGGCCAAACTCCAGTAAAAGACTACAAACCATACAGAACGCCTCCATACGCCTCATCCTCGACATCTCCTGCCACACTCTCATCACAGCCCACCTGAGAAACCTGCACTGGCTCCCAGTCAACAAGAGGATCACCTTCAAGCTCCTCACCCAGGCTCACAAAGCACTCCACAACGCCGTCCCAGCATACCTCAACAAACGACTCACCTTCTACACCCCGAACCGCCAGCTTCCCTCTGCTGACCTCGCCCTCACCACCGTCCCACGCTTCCACAGGACAACCACCAGCGGCAGATCTTTCTCCTAGCTCACTGCCAAGACATGGAACACCCTCCCCACCCATTTGCGACAGACCCAGGACCTGCTGACCTTCAGGAAACTTCTCAAGACCTGGCTGTTCGAGCAATAGCTGCACCCTCCCCCCCTCAGCACCTTGAGACCCTCATGGGTGATTAGTGCGCTCTACAATTGATTTATTGATTGATTGATTGGGATCTCTGCTGGATTCCTGTTCTTGAAAGTTACATAGCCAATCTGATCTCTGCTATTAAGTGTACTTACATTCAGAAAATTCTGGTTCTTGATAAACCCTAGATTCACTCTGATTTCCACTCATATTATATGCCATGACACGTGATTAGAGTAACTCGGAGTTCTGATCTTGATAAAAACGGACTGTCTGACAGCTAATATTTTTGCTATTGATGATATCCACACTAACACATAATCCAGTTCCTGAAAATACCAAGGCTCATTGTGAGTTCTGTTCTTGATAAAACCAGAATTACATTTATATTCACACTCACTGAGAACACTGTTACAGAAAATACTGCGAAACACCCTGATCTCTGCTCTTGATAACAGTCATTCAGAACAATGTTTCATGAAGAATAAGGCAATCACTAAGAGTTCCGCCTTTGGTAGTTCCCATAATTACTCTGAGCTCACTCTTGATAGTGATCAAAGCCTTGTTCTTGACAAAATGTTGACTCACTGAATTACTTTTGATAATATTAAATCCATCAGTCCTCTGCTCTTAATAATACACAGGTGAAGCATCCCTTCAGTAAGAGACTGGACACAGCAAGGCTGTTGAAGTAGGTTTATTCCCATTAGAAGATCCCATCCAACAGGATATAAGTTACAGCTTCAACTGAAGCACATCTCAAGTCATAACAAGTTCCACATGACATTTATAAGATTACAAGCTGACATGAGTTCGGCAGTACAGCCTACCAAGAATACAAATGACCTCAAGTGGTTACAATACTCAGATGTCATTTAAAGAGACACAACACACACCTCCCTTCCTTAACAATAACAAAAGAAAACATAATCAAAAATTAAACATTATCAGTAAGATAACCAGGACGTTTGATTGTCCTTGAAGAGCAACAAGTGCTTTTTAAACCATTACTTTTTTCATCTTTTTTTTCAAAGGGACTAACAGGAGTGGAAGTTCTATTGTGAAAATGTAAATAACACTTCCCATCTACATTTCCCTTGACCACCACCACTCTGTTTAAATTCCAAATGCGATGATCTTGAGTTTTAATAGCATTCTTGAAACATTTGATGACCATAAGAGGCTTAAAAAATGTAGAATTAGATTTACCGCCCAGACCAGGTTATTTAATCATGACCCAATCTCCAACCTTCACCACAGTTCTATTAACCGCATTTTTTACATCAAAATAGTTTTTTCTTTCAGTGGCTTTCTTTTCTTCCCTTTTTTGTATGTCTTTACCATCACACACACTTTCTTTTTCCCTGGCTAACTCATATTTGGTGACCCAATAGGGTTCTACAAATGTGTTAGGTACTCTACCATGGAATAACATAAAAGGTGTTTTCCCCGTTGTACAATGAGGAGACATTCTGTATTCCTCCACTTTGTTCAGAACATCACCTTTCCAATCTAAGGATAATGACTTTGCCAAGGTAATAGTTTCCTTTAGAACCCTATTGAATCTCTCAACCATTCAGTTGGATTCCGTTGGATTCTGGATGATAAAGAGCACACCCTTGACCCTGCCACCAGGCAGGTCGCTCCCCTCGCCACCACACTGCCCCTCCCGTGTGCCCTGAGCCCGCTGCTCCTGCTCACTTTGGTTTGTGGCCCGCTTTTCTTGACTGGTTGATTTCTTGCTCTGTCTCTGTGTTATCATTTATTAGCACTGTGTTAGCATTATTGTGTGTTTTTCCCTTCTGTGTATTGTGTTAGAATTATTGTGTTTTCCCCTCTGTGCCCTCCACTTTGCCTTCTGTAACCCCCACCTGCCCCCCCCTTCATTTAACCCACCGCTGCATCCCCTGCGGCCCTGCCACCCTGATCTCCCATTCGCCACCCTGATCACGCCTCCCAGCTGCACCTCCCTCCCACTTCCCCTCATATGGAGGCTTCGCAGTGGTGAAGAGAGCCACCCTTGACCCTGTCACCAGGCAGGTTACTCCCCTAGCCACCACACAGCCCCTTCTGTGTGCCCTGAGCCCGCTGCTGCCGCTCGCATTGGTTTGTGCCCCGCTTTTCTTGACTGGTTGATTTCTTGCTCTGTCTCTGCGCTGTCATTAGCACTGTGATCTCCCATTTGCCGCCCGTTCCCGCCTCTCAGCTGCTTCTCCCTCCCACTTCCACTCATATGGAGGCCAGGCAGCAGACGCGCTGCTGGTGTGCCAAAGGCGAGCCTAAGGCAAGCCCGTCTGCGCCTGTCCGTGCCTGGACCCCGCCCAGTGCCAGGACCCCTGGCCCCAGCAAACACCATGACACCCGCCTCCTCTATGACTCCAGCACCCTCCACGCACTCAATGCCAGACGATCAAGCACCTGCTGCCTGGCTACCCCAAAGTGCACCCAAGGACCCTTCTCCTGCTGGAACTGTACCTTCACCAGCATCTGGCCCGCCAACTCACCTACCAAAGAACCCAACCTCCTCAGATGCATCCTCCTCAACACTCGCTCCGCACGCAAACACGCCGTTGAACTCTGGGACCTACTCGATACCAACACCCCAGACGTCGCCTTCCTGACGGACACCTGGCTGAACCCCACATCGGCACCCGACATCGCCATAGCTATCCCAGAAGGCTACAAGATCACCTACAAGAACCACAACAACAGAGTAGGAGGAGGAATCGCCATCGTCCACAGGAACACTCTCAAAATCTCACCAAACACCGATGACACCCTCAGCACCGCCGAACACCTGCACTTCCAGATCCACACCGACCCCAACAACACCCTCAGAGGAACCCTCGTCTTTAGACCCCCCCGGGCCTCGACCACAGTTCAGCGACTCCATCGCCGACTTCATCCGCACACACGCCCTCGCCTCCACGGACTACATCCTCCTCGAGAACAATAACAACTCCAACTCTTCCACCCTGATCGACAACCTCGCCAACCTCGGATTCAGACAACTCGTCATAATACCCACCCACTCCGCCGGCCACACACTCGACCCCATCTTCTCAACAAGCTCCCACGTCTTCTTCAACCACACCACCAAACTCAACTGGACCGACCACCATTGCATCCACTTCACCTTCCTGAAACTCACCACACACCACCGCACCCAACAGATGCCTTGCCACTGCTGGAGCAAAGTCACAGAAGACCTGCTAACCACCACCCTTGCCCGCAGCCTGCAACCTCAGACAGTGGTTCAATGACTGCACTAACACCCTTGCCCTGCTCAAGAAACACTCCAACAGCCACACCATAAAGAATGCGAGATGGTTCTCTGAAGACGTCAAGGCCTCCAAGCAAACCGGCCAAAAGCTAGAGAAGAACTTCCAAAAGGACCTCCTTTAAAGACCGCCTAGACAACAACACACACAACAGCAAAGAGCTCTTCAACACTGTGAAGGAACTCTCCAACCCCAGCTCCAACACCAACAACATTCCACCTTTGCAAAATCTGTGTGGCTCGCTGGCCACCTTCTTCCGCCGCAAGATTGCAGACATCCATGACAGCCCCGGCAACCACCGAGACCTCCACCCCCACGACCACCACCCACACCAGCCCCCTTATCTCCTGGTCCAACATCAACGACTATGACACCATCAAGATCATGAACTCGGTCCACTCCGGGTCCCCGTCTGACCCATACCCACACCACATCTTCAACAAAGCCAGCACCACCATCGCACACCATCTCTGGAAAACCATCAACATCTCCTTCGAAACAGCAACCTTCCCGGAGAGATGGAAGCACGCCGAGATCAACGCCTTACTCAAGAAACCCAAGGTAGACCCCAAGGACCTCAATACCTTTTGACCCATCTCCCTGCTCCCGTTCCCGGCGAAGGTCATCGAGAAGGCCGTTAACAAACAACTGACCAGATTCCTCAAGGAGAACAGCATCCTGGACCCGTCCCAGTCTGGATTTCACAGCAACCACAGCACCGAAACTGCCCTCTTCGCTGCCACTGACGACATCAGGACCCTGCTAGACAACAGAGAAACCGCGGCCCTCATCCTCCTGGACCTGTCAACCGCCTTTGACACGGTCTGCCACCGCACACTACGAACAAGCCTCCACGACTCCGGGATCCAAGAGAAGGCCCTGGACTGGACCACCTCCTTCCTTTCCGGCAGAACACAGTGCGTCCGCCTCCCCCATTCCGCTCCGAATCCACCGAGATCATCTGCGGCGTACCCCAGGGCTCATCCCTCAGCCCAACGCTGTTCAAAATCTACATGGCACCGCTCACCCATGTCACACGACTGCACAACCTCAACATCATCTCCTACGCCGATGACACCCAGCAGATCCTTTCCCTCACCAAGGACCCCCACACCGCCAAAACCAACCTCTACGAGGAAATGAAGGCCATCCCCGACTGGATGAGAAACAGCCGACTGAAGCTGAACTCGGACTCGGACAAGACGGAGGTCCTCATCCTCGGATCCACTCCCTGGGCCTGGGACGACTCCTGGCGGCCGAACGCACTAGGAACAGCTCCAACGCCCACCGACTACGCACGCAACCTACGACGACTCCACCCTCTCCAAGACGAAGCAGGTCAACGCCATCTCTTCCTCCTGCTTCAACACCCTCTGCATGCTCTGCAGGATTTACAAGTGGATCCCACCGAAACAAGAAGGATGGTCACCCAGGCCCTCATCAGCAGCAGACTGGACTACAGAAACGCCCCCTACGCAGGAGCCACGGCCAGACTCCTGAAACAGCTCTAACGCATCCTGAACACCTCCACACGCCTGATCCTCGACATCCCTTGCCACAGCCACATCACACCCCACCTGAGAGACCTGCACCGGCTCCCCGTCAACAAGAGGATCACCTTCAAGCTCCTCGCCCACGCACACAAAGCACTCCACAACTCCGGACAAGTGTACCTCAACAGTCGACTCAGCTTCTACACCCCCACCCGCCAGCTCCGCTCTGCTGACCACGCCCTCGCTACTGTCCCCTGCTTCTGAAGAGGGACCGCTGGCAGCAGATCATTCTCCCACCTTGCCGCCAAGACATGGAAAACCCTCCCCATTCGCCTACGGCAGACCCAAGACCTTCTGACCTTCAGAAGACTCCTCAAGACCTGGCTCTTCGAACAGTAGCAGCACTCCCCCTCCCCTTAGCACCTTGAGACCCTCACGGGTAAATAGTGCACTTTACAAAGGCTTTGATCGATTGATTGATTAACAAGTCTTGTGTACAATACCTCTCAAGGTTAAAAACTCTTCCATCTCTCTAGAAGTGAACTGGACACCAGTGTCTATTAAAATAGACTCAGGCATACGTTCTTTTGAAAACAATTCTTTCAAGCATTTAATTACATGAGCCAAATCCATCATAGTAAAATAAAATACTTCTGGCCAATGAGAACACGTGTCAATTACCACCAATAGAAAGGTTTGCACTCCACGATGAGGAACTGGACCAAGTATATCAAATGCAATGTCCTGCCAAGGATGAGACGGACGCCTTCTTATGATCATCGGTTGCACACGTGGACATTTGGATTTCTCACTCAACGTGCAAGGAACACAATCGCGAAGCACATGCTCCACAAGCTTCTCCATGTCGGACCACCATTATGACATACACAACCTTTCTTTGCTTTTACTAAGACCTCCATGGTTTGAATGCACCAAATCCACTAATTCATTCCTGAGGCTACGTGGAGGAATTAATCTAGTGCCTCGAAACAACAACCCATTCTCAACAGACAACTCATTTTGTATAATCCAAAATGGTCTCGTAAGATCAGAACCTGGCTTCCTATTTGTCCAACCTTTTTGAACAAATTATATTACTTCTGTCAAAGTCGAATCAATGGCTAACTCCTCCATCCACCGTTTTTCCAAAATTATGTTATGATCCACCACACACACCCATTCATTTGAATCATCAAACTCCTCACACACTGTGGATTCCCTAGGGATGAGGTGTGATAATACATCAGCAACGCCATTGTCAATTCCAGGAATATATTTAAGTGAAAAACTATACTCTTGCAAGCCAATAACCCATCTAGTGATCCCACCAGAAATCAAATAGGACCTTTTATATTCAATATTTCCACTAATGGCTTGTGGTCAGTGTGAACCTCAAAATTAATTCCCCACAGAAATTTCTTTAATTTTTTTATTGCCCAGAAAAAAGCAAGGGATTCTCTCTCAACCACCGAATAACGTGTTTCAAGATCTCTTAAACTTCTAGAAAGAAACATAACAGTTTGCACGCCAGATGGACCATTCTGTTGTAAAACAGCCCCCAAACCTTTCTCGCTTGGATCAGTAACTAAGATGGGTTTAATAGAGGGATCAAAGCTTTTTAAGAGAAGGAACATTATTAAATTTTTCCTTAACACTATTGAATTCACTCTCCCACAGCTCCAACCATTCAAAATCAACACCTTTACATAATAAGGAGCTCATGTTGACAGTAGAAACAGCAACATTTTTCACAAATTTGGCGTAATATTCCACCACACCAAAGAATTTCATCAACTCACTTTTGTTAGGAGGAGAGCCCATATTACGACTGGTATTAATCAAATCACTCTTAGGTTTAACACCATCACCAGTTATGCTGTGTCCTAGGTAATTTATGGAATCAGACCTGAATCTACACTTTTCCATCTTAATAGTAAGGTTGCACTCATACAATCTCTCCAACATCATCTTTAATCTAGAGTCATGTTGCTCTACATCATCACCAAAAATGAGAATTTCCTCTTGGTATATGCATACCACTTTTATATCTCTGAGTACATTTTCCATGGCTCGTTGGAATACAGATGAAGTAGATGCCAATCCAAATGGCATTCTAATGAATCTGAATGTCCCGAAAGGTGTTATAAATGATGTAAAATCTCTCCACAATTCTTCAAGATCAAACTGATGATAAGCGGATGTGAGATCAATTGTGCTAAACACCTTCGCACCACCTAAAAGAACTAGCAACTCAGTGATGTTTGGCAAAGGATATCGATCAACAATCACACATTTGTTTAGTTGTATCAAGTCAATGCAGAGATGCAAGTCACCAATAGTTTTTCTGGCTGCGACCACTCGGGCCAGCCATTCTGTTCCCTCAACCTCCTCAATAATCCCTCGACTTTTGAGTTTAGAAATCTCTTTCTGCATATCATCTTTTACAGATAGAGGCACATTTCTCACTTTGCAACATACAGGTACAGAACCTTCTTTCAATTTGGTTTTGTGTTGGTAACCTCTTAAGCATCCCTACTCATGTTTGAATACCCCAAGAAATTCTTTCTTAAGATTCTGTAAAAATTAATTGGCGTTTGACTTCATCACAGAATACACTCTATCCTTAATTTGAATTGGAGGATAAGCGTTAGGCTCGAGGAACACACCTAAATCTCCTTAATGTAGCCAACTGATGATACTATCACCTTTTTCTGACACATAAATCTTTCCTGACACAAATCTGTCTTTATATTCAATTAGGCTAATAAAATACCAATGCAATTTTATAGGCTACCCACCATAGGCTAAAGGTGTGATATCAGGCTTTATCAGTGAAATTTTGTCTTTCAATTTGGAATAATAGAAATCATTAGAAACAGTAGTAATCTTTGCACCTGAGTTGAATAAGACATGAGTGCTTTCCCCATTGATAATAATATTGTCAAAAGGGCATGATTTCTTATTAGTTCCAGTATGGACTTGGATCACAATTTGTCCACATTCATAATCATCAGCACCTATTTCGATATTGTCAGCCTCGTACATTTTGACCTTTTCTTTTAAACTTTGAGCAGGTTTGACCAAAGCAGGACTCCTTTTGTCGTTCGCAAGATGGCCCACTCTACCACATCTGTAACATCTTCGTTGCTCAGTACCTTTTCCTTTAAACTCATCCTTATCGATTGTGACATTATTTTACATTTTTCAACCTTCTTTTGATTTTTATCCTTAATCTCTTGTACTTTTACATCTTTCTCATTGTCTTTCTTTGTAACTTCAACACATTTTAAAGAATGTTAAATTCTCTTAGCAATGGTGGAAACCTCATCTAAAGTAGGTTCATCACGTAACCAAAGTTCTTCTCTAACCTTTTCCATGTTGCACCCAAACATAAACTGATCACTAATACGTTCATCAGTTAAGTTTTCAAATCTACATGGAGAAGCAAGTTTTTGTAAATCAGTAACATATCCATCAATAGTTTCTTCTTCCCTTTGCGTTCTTTTAGCAAAATTATATCTTTCTAAAATCGTACGGACATTAGGTAAGTAGTGTTTATCTAACTTTTTAATGCAGATCTCATAGTCATTCAAGTCTCTTGCTTCCGCAGGTGGAGATCAGGAAGATGTTCAAATACATCCAAGACTTCTGAACCTAAACAATGAAGAAGTAAAGACGACTTCCTTTCAGCGCTAAGGGATGGACCACAGACCCTAGAATACCTTTCAAATACTACTTTCCATTTTTTCCATTGTATGGGTGGAACACTAGGACTAAACAGAAAGAAAGGTGCTGCCGTAACATTTTGCATGTTGAGGTACACTATATTCTAATTATATGCAAATAAAATCTAGGAGAGCTATAAGATAATAAGCATATTCTATGTAACACCAAATACCTAAAATATTGTGGTTATGAGAAATCATAATGAACATAAGATATTCAATAAAATAGAACTAAAATAAATGAACAGTTCCTGTAAAATGTAATTCCTACAATGAACATGTGTGCATATGACAGTAGATGTAACACACAAAATTAACGATGCTTAAACCCCACAAATTGAATGTAAAGTTAAAACATACCAAATATTGACAACATTTCCGTAAAATGAGTTCAAATGATAGTGTGCATGTCACTGGAAGGAGATGCTTATACCTTAGTTTGATGTCTTTAATGTGCACAAAGATGAAATGAAGTGTACCGAAAGGCATATCAAATAAATCCTATGTAACACTTATTGTACCGAATAGCGTCTCAAATGGTTGCTAAGTAACACTTCGATTTCGGGATTGCAGTGTACACAAAATGGCTGCCACGTATTTTATGTTGTGTCTTGGAAGACGCTTGATGTATTAACCTGACGCCAATAGTGGAGCGTACTCGCATCAGCAATGACTTGTGAAGAGTCGATTGAGGAGACACTCAAGATGAAGATCTTTGTTCGTCTTAGAATTAGCAGTAAGATTACTTTTGAATCTCGCTACTTGCAATTGTTGAAAACTTGTCAGCATGAAATGCACACAATTCAAATGATGCACAGCAAGATAGAAACTATGTCAGATCTTTGCACTTTTGTACTTGAAACACAAAGTTCAAAGCGATGCACGTCAATGCATAGCCAACACAAAATCATTCTGAAAAGTGAAATTAGATCAAATATATTAAAGTCCCCTTAACCGTATCTATGAAACAACAGGATTACATAATAAAAGTATAGATATATATGATATTTTGCTTATATGAGAAGTATAACCTGTGTAAATATTAGAGTGAATAAAATATAAAGAGAAAAGAGTGATATTTTTTTATGGAAACAGATTAGAAAGAAGAGCAAGAATAAAGAAAGATAGAGCGAGAAGAAAGGGAAGAAGAAGAAGAAAGAAAAGAAAAAGAGAAAGAAGTATGAAGTATAAAATAGGAAACTGTAAGGATTAAGATGTTGATGATAGAAAAGTAGTGAATGGTAACCATAGTAAATCAGATTTAATCTGTAAATAAATTGAAGATTGAGCAACGGAAGCAATTCTATGTTCATCACAAATTAAATTCCACCAAACTAAGAAAGATAGTTTAGAGTTGTCCTTCCAACAAGTTAATAGAACTTTAAACGCCATAGCAAGAAATACATCAAATAAAATAGATTTAGAAGTAATTTGATCAAAATCTGGTGACATAGTACCTAGAAAAATATTATGAACATTAAATGAAATCTGATAAGTAAAAATCAAGATACATTTTGACCGTATAGCTTTCCGAAAGACATGTACTTTAGGGCAGTAAAATAATAAATGCATTAAAGATCCTTCAGCATTAAGACATGACCAACAAGATGGTGTGACAGAGAGGTAAAATGTACGTAACATGAGGGGAGTAATAAGAACTCTATTGTAAATAAAATATAAATATTGTGTGATATTTGCAGCTTTGGATGTCTTGAAAAGTTTTTGCCAAAACGTATCCCACTGAGAAATAGATAATGTCTGCGATAGGTCCTGTTCCCATTCAAGTTCAACGCTTGATTTACTACCGGTGGTAACCGGTGTAGATAAGATTTTGTATATAAAGGAAGCTCCAGGTATAATATCAGTAGGGATTTGATGTGAGGGAGTATCCACTGTGAAGGAAGTAGGAATTGGATGAGTGAGAAAACTCTGTACACATTCCTGTAATTTGAGAGTTAAAGTATTATACTGCTGGATATAGGAGTCAGGTAGGTGAAAGGACTCTTGTAACTGCTGGAAGGATAGGACTGTATTAATAACAATCATTTGATTAACATAAAAGAAACCCTTCTCTTTCCATTGTTTGTAGTGGAAAGATTTGTGACAAATGTAATGTATTTATTAAACCATAACGAAGAGGCTAAAAAAGATTGATATTTGTAAAATCTTTTTTTTAAAAGAGTATGTAATAGGTAGTAAGAGTGTTTCAGAATTGAGTATTTAGAAATAAAAGTACAATTAGTCATGAATGCAATATCTCGCACAGAGAAGTAATTTAGTAAGGAGCATTCAACTGTAACCCATGAATGTTTAGGTAAATCTTGATAATCTTTAGATAAAGCATAAAATTGTCAAATTCAAAAAGCGTTATGGTACAATTGAAAATCAGGAAATCTTACACCCCCCTCACTTTTGGGTCGAATCGTTTGGCTATAGCAATCCGTGCGTGTTTATTATTCCAAAGAAATGTAATACATAATGAATTAACCTGAGTAAAATAATATTTAGGGATTTTGAATAGTAGCATCGATAGCAAAAACAGTATTTCAGGAACAATCACAGTTTAATTGTATCAAGCCTGCCCAACCATGATAAAAATAAAGTAGACCAAAGGTTTAACAAATTTGTAATTTTAAGTTTTAAGGCAGTGAAATTGTGGAGTAATGTATCAGGAATGTTAGAAGAGAACCAAGTGCCTAGATATTTAATTTTCGGAGGACACCACATACAATTGGTCGATTTAAACATGTGTCTGTAACATAAAGAGTTTAAGGGAAGAATCTCTGTCTTAAAGTAATTTAATTTATAACCTGAGACATTAGCGAAAGCAGAAATTTCTTGTAGAAAGGGTGGTAAGGAGGACTCACGATTAGACATATAAATCAGGACATCATCAGCAAATGCAGATAATTTAATTTGATGAGATTTTATGTTAAAACCAGTTATGAGAGGATTACTTCTAATATGCTCTAGAAAAGGTTCTAAGCATAACAAAAAAATTAACGAAGAAAGATGACAACCCTGCTGAGAACCTCTTTGAAGACTAAAATATGAGGAAAAAAGACCATTAACAAAAACACAAGCTTTTGGATTTGCATATAACAATTTGGCATATGAAATAAACTTTGGGCCAAAAACAAACCATTTTAGTGTGTGAATCATGAAATCCCAGTTAACACGATCAAAGGCTTTTTCTGTGTTTAGAGATAATGCGGCTAAATGCATAGGGATATTTTTTGCTAAGAATTAAAATTTTGGAAAACATTCTAGCATTATCAGAAGCCAGGCGTCCTTTAACAAAACCAGCTTGATCTAGATTAACAACAATAGGAATTATATTCTCTAAACGAGAAGCTAAGATTTTTGCAAAAATGTTACAATCATAATTGATTAGTGAGATAGGATGGAAATTTTTGCAAAAGGAGGGATCTTTTTCTGGTTTTGGGATTACAATAATGAGGGCTTCCAAAAAAGAGCCACAGGCCTTAGAATTGGATATGAATGAGTTCAAAAGTTCTAATAGTTTAGTGGCAAAATAGGAGGAGAAAGCTAAAAATAATTCAACTGAAAACCCATCAGGTCTAGGAGCTTTCGCTTTTTTTAAGGATTTGAGAGCATCAGATATTTTTTGAAGAGAAATATCTTCTTCAAATTGATTAAAAATATCTGGGGAAGTGTTAGATTTGGGAATATCTCGGAAAAAAGAAGTAAAGTCTTCCTTAGAGGGTTTAGTAGTTTCCATGTATAAAAGATTGTAATATGACTGGAATGTATTTATAATCTCAGAATCCGTTGAGAGGAGTGCATTACTGGATTCTGAGTGGATAGGGCCGATAACTTTAAATTCTGATTTAATTTTTAAATAATTTGCTAACATTTTCCCTGCCTTGTTATGGCCACCATGATATTTTGATTTAATCTTGAGAAGGATGTTACAAGTGTCAGTAGTGACTATTTTATTCAGGGTGGATTTAGCTTTAATTAGTTCTTGTAGGGACGATGAGGATTTGGATGGGTAGTAACTATGCTCTAATATTTTGGGAAGAGTTAGTGTTTCTTTATATTTATCATTCATTAGCTTTTTTTTTTCTTTGCAAAGTAAGCAATAGTAAAGGCTCAAAAGGATGCTTTAAATGCATCCTAATTATTGTGTAATGATGTATCTAACGGGTCATTAATTACAAAAAAATCCCTAATAAAGGCTGTTGCTTCTGACATAAAAGTACGATCTGATAAGAGATAATTATTAAACCATTTTTAACAGGAGGGAGAGTAAGGGAATTTACATATATAAATATGTGAGGTGGGAACTCCTGGTCCCCGGAACTAATAGTAATAACACTGAAGGAGTGCCCCCTGAATGAGAGGAATACAGCAATTTGCTCTCTCCTATTGGGTATGGCTAGGTAAGCACAAAGTGCCCCAAATCCATTAACTGGACAGTAGTAGTCCTTTAAGAAGACCCCTCACTCACCAACCTGGTTGGTGACATGCTTCATCATTGGGGTCCCACCCCATAGGCCGAGTGCCTATAGGGTGTGCTACGACACCTGACTACAGTGGAGCGGGATTTTGTTTCTTTTTTATATGTGCTAATTATAACAATGTGAAGGTATATTAAAAAGGGCCAGTACTACTCCGTTCAAGACTTTATTCCTGAGCGTCTGAACCCTAAATAAAACCAATGTGGCACCTTTGCCCAACTAGGAAGGCTTTGGTGTCTCGAGAAGTGTGATATATTAATTTTTTTAATTAAAAATAGCCAAGTGTGCTATGTGAAAGAAATTATAAAGTAAACTAGGTCTACATGTTTCAACCAATGTAAAAAATTCTCTGGTTTTCGTCAGGACCGTGTGATTTACAAGGGGCGGTACGCACAGGCTAAGGCCCGCCCTGCCCACATGTAATTTACAGACCACAAATACGGGTCTGAGTGTAAAAAGTGTGTTCAATCCTGGGTTCAGGAAAAAACCTGTGGAAAGGAAAGACAAAAGGAAACGGGATTGGGAATACGTACTTGGGGAGACTTAACAGGGATACACAAAACATTTAAAGTGCTTGCTGTGGTCACCCCATCGGGTAGCTGTCTATATTAATTGTCATATAGGCAGTAACAATTCAAAGTGGGTTTTAAATTAACAGTTGCGCTTAAATTGGTACCTTGTATGGGAGACATTGTCTGTGAGGTACTAAAAAATTCGAAGTTGGTCGGACTGGTGAGTGATCTTAACTAAATAAAAGACATGGTGAGCTGCTAGTGAACTCGGCATTCATGCATCATATCTGTGCCGGGAGTGTAATCGTCAAGTATCTTTAAACTGAACATGCAGGCTGGTCATTGCTTAGTTGGTTTTCTAAGTGAGTGAAAACATAATGCCCATTAACACATAGCTTACACTTAAAGCGGTTTCTGTCGCTTCCTGGGCTTCGGATGAACCAAGACGGCGATTCTCCGTCACCTAAATCATTTAGAAACTAAGCATGAGTACAATGGGATCCCATAGACTGTAGGCGTGCTTATCCAAGTCGGAAGAACTCGGAATCGGTGTATTGACACCGCGCCATGCTCATAGACCACGGATCCGTACTTACTTTTTGAAAGCGATCATCTCTCGGTAAACCTACTAGGTTCCCGTGCGCGAAGCCCCGATGTAATGATCGGTGCCTCGATAGTGCTGGTAAAGTACATTGTTCGGCACTTCCTGGTTAGGGCGGGACTGCATGTGTCATCGCCTCCTGAACCAGTCAGATTGCTTGTAGAGGGCGTGTTTGTTAATGTTCCAATCAAAAGTCTACAATGGTGTGACTCATGTTGGAATGGTTACCAAGGAAACCAGCTTGCATTTGGCAGAGCGGGAAGTTCGGCATTTCCTGGTTAGGGCGGGACCGCGTGTGTCATCGCCTCCCAAACCAGTCAGAGCGTTTTTAGAGGGTGTTCCAAACAGTAGTCTGCAAAGGTATGACTCATGTTTAGATGGTTCCCGGGGAAACCTGCTTGTGTTTTACACGTGCTGGGGGGCATAACGTGTCATTTATCCTATGTAGCCATTCACAACATATGGCTTGTTATACATATGAAAGTGTTGGGATGCACAGGAAATTGGACAGAGATCCACATATCTGGTATATAGCATATGGCTGTATGACTCCCCGGTCGCATCTTTAGAGTTAGTAGATTTTGTTTAGTTAAGGGACTGCAAATTGACTCCGTTGCATTGGAATGTTCTCATGCAAATAGGGTTACTCATGGAAATCCATTTAAGGGTAATCATCGTTAGAAAATCAGGATTGCTGTTACATTACAGTATGCCACGGGATGTTATCATTCAGACCAGTTTTGTGTGTTGACAGTCTGTACACCCATCTCTGCTCTTTTTCAAAGAGGCGCCAATCTGAACCAACGCCTCTTTGAAAAAGAGCAGAGGATCTACATGAGTAACCCTATTTGCATGAGAACAATTTCAAATTTTTAGAGACAGGGTAACAGAGATTTGGAAATTAAAATATAATCAATGTGAGATCTAGTATGATGTACAGAAGAGTAGAAAGTAAATTCTGTGATATCTGGATTACAAGTCTTCCATGTATCAAATAGAGGACAAGAGGCAATGGTCGATTGAAATTATTTAAGGGTTTTATCCGGTTTAAATTTGCATTTGGAGTGTCTGTCTGAGAACGGGTCCAACCAGTTATTAAAATCACCACCAACCACAATGTTCGAATTTGATATGGATAGTAGTTTCAATTTTATAGATTGCCAAAATTCAGGATCTGGTTTTATAGGGCCATAAATATTCAAGAAAGTAATTTGTTTTTTATTAATAACAATATGAATTTTAACAACCTGTGATATACATACACTATGAACTGTAAATGAGTTATTTATCTCATATTGATAGAGTCTATGCTTTGCTGAAATATTAATTATTTGTATTTTCTTGCTGATGTTATGCTTTAGAGATCTTTTGATGACGATTAATGGTGTCACTGCACGTTTTATTAATAGTGCTCTTTTTAAAAGGGATTCTTTATTTACCATACATAAGCATTAGTTATGGCTCAACTCTTGTTATTATAGAACTTAAACATGTTTTGAATTTGGTAAGGAGTATATTCCTGCCAAAGAGCAGAGGTGCTGTTAATGGAGGGTGGGAATACTAAAATAATGCTCTTCAAGGGCAGTTGAGTGCCTGTGCTATAATGATGTGTCAGTTAGGCGGGGTTGTGTGCCTACTGCATAGACCCCGCCACTGTTCCTCGAACTGGGCAGACCAAAACAGGAGTGAAAGTCTGTTGCCAGGGCACAGCAAGATATGTAAAGAAAAGAAGGTCAAGCGACCAAGATGACAAGGTTTGAAGCACAATATCAAAAGGTGAAGGTAATTGATATTTTATGGCAATCATTCACTGTAACAGCAATTATTTGAAAAAATACTTCGATTTGGGAGCTTACAGTGCATTCATTTTAACTTAACATAATAGTAATTTATAAAAGTGCTCCAGTAAAGCTGAGGGACTTTAGCTTTGTGTACGTCATACTAATTTAAATTAATTGGTATTGATTTGCATTGGTCCATGGTAAAAGCATTTGCCCCATTGTGCTGTAAGACAATGTCAGCCTCATTCGAAATATAAGTAAACTTTAACAATAATTGTTTACAGTTAGGACACCAATGACCTACCCTTGTTTTCTCCATGTTTTGGAGTTCATAATATTGTAATTGGATTCAAATTGCGAAATAATCTACAAATCACAGCCAGACGATGTAACAAAGATGAACCCTTTTTAAATACTAAACATCAATTACTGAGGTGCTTTACTTAACTCGCTGTAAGCACAAAACACATCCTGTAAATCTTAACTATCTGAAAGACTTTACTGTTGCCTGTTCTACAGAATCACTGAACTCTCTCCAGCTGCTCTAGGTAGTGCTGCAGCACACCCAGGACCACTAGTTCCAAGGCCTCTGATTGGCGTGTGTAGGGACCAGGGCAGACCCTCCAACATCCAGACTCTAAAGCTAAACCACACATGATGACAGACTCTCCAAAACAAAATGATTGTTATGTGGGCCAAAAGCACCAGTGACACTTCCAACAAGGAAGGGTTGAAGAGAGATAGGGCATAGTCCCTTTTTCTATAGTTATTCAGCATCATTATACTGCAATCCTTTCTTACCCTATGCTCACTACCGCTCGTAGCTTTTCCTAGGGTTATACATTTCCACAGTAGCACGTAGGTTCACGTTACATAAGGAATATGCAAACTGTAAATTTGCAAATAATTATTGAACCTTCAATAACGATTCAGTGGAGTGGCATTACATTTGTATGATAATGCAAACCAAGTACAGATGCAATACTCTCTGTACCTATCAGCGTCGGGTTGGAGACTCATCAACGAAAGTACGCCATGTTGAGCCTCCTCCTATGACTTTGTATCACAGGAGGAGGCAGCAGGTTGCTTGCTCTGTTATTATCATCTATGGGGATTCTGGTTCCACTTCCCTACCCGTTAGACTCTGACCAGCTTAACTACACCGGTTGTGGAACAGTCGGGTAGGTGGTTTGAAGGAAACCAAGTATTTTCCATAAACTTGCTCAATCTTCATCCTAGTGCACACATCTTGCTTTGGCACTTAACATGGTTTTCTATGTTTGCCTGTGGGGTTTCTAAGAAGTAAGAACGCTGCCGCAAACGAATAACAAAAACAGACTTTATTTCTCTTCAGGAAACCGGTCTGGTAAGTAAGCTTTGCATTTTAGGTGTGCCAGGTCTGCATGGAAGCGTGATGCAATATACTTAAAATGGCACACCTTCTACATCCTCCTAAACACTTAATCTCTTAGGTGGGTGCCCATTTACTACTGTGCTATATTATTTATAGTGGGTGTTTTGAAACCAGGGAAGATCACACCTGCCTGCCAGAATTACTACCTAGATCATGGGTACTCACACACTTTCTCTGGGGGGCCAAAGTTACAGTGTGGTTTGTTCCCGAGGATGCACTGGTGGGGGCGGGGTCAGTGGGGGAGGGGGCAGGGATAGAGAAAAGAAACTGTGACCATGAGGTTGAACACAGGCCCCTGCCGCGGACGCATTCGTCCACTGAGACACCAGACCTGGCATACACACATCTCTCTCTCTCTCTCTCTCTCTCTCTGTCTCCCTCTCTCCCTCTGTCGCCCTTCCTCTCTCTCTCTTTCTCCCTCTCCCTCTCTAGCTCTATCTCCTTCTCTCTCTCTCCCACCTCTCTCCCTCTCTTACTCTCTGTCTCCCTCTGTCTCACTCCCTCTGTCTCCCTCTGTCTGTCTCCCTCCCTCTCTCTCTGTCTCCCTCCCTCTCTCTCTCTGTCTCCCTCCTTCTCTCTCTCTGTCTCACTCCCTCTCTCTTCCTCTGTCTCCCTCCCTCTGTCTCCCTCCCACTCTCTCCTTCTGTCTCCCTCTGTCTTCCTCTGTCTCCCTCCATCTCCCTCTCCATCTCCCTTTGTTTCCCTCACCGTCTTCCTCCGTTCCCGTCTCTGTCTGTCTCTGTCAGATTCTCTGTCTGTCTCTGTCTGTCTCTCTGTCTGTCTCTGTTTGTCTCTGTGTCTATCTCTCTCTGCCTCTGTCTGTCTGTCCCTGTCCTGTCTCTGCCTCTGTCTGTCCCTGTTTCTCTCTGTCTCTACCTTCTCTGTCTCTAGTCAGTCTCTATCTCTGTCTGTCTCTGCCTCTCTTTGTCTCTCTGTCTGTCTGTTTCTGCCTTTATCTGTCCCTGCCTCTATCTAGCTGTCTGTCCCTGTCTCTATCTGTCTCTGTCTCCATCTCTATCTGTCTCTTTCTCTGTCTCTATCTGTCTCTGCCTGTCTCTGCCTCTGTCTGTCTCTGCCTCTATCTGTGCCTGTCTCTATCTCTATCTTGGTCTCTATCTCTGTCTGTCTCTCTGTCAGTCTCTGCCTGACAATGATGCTCCTGTAAAACATTCATTAATGCTCCAGGCGGCGGCTGGTGCTCCACTTTACTTTGATGGTTTTAAAATGTAGACGAAGGATCAGTGGTGGCTGCCATCTATGGGGAGGTGGGGGAATGGGTGCAAAAATATGTAAACTACATACATGCCGACATGTATTCGGTTATCGGATTTAAAATTAAAATGTTCAACTTTAAAACGGTAATCTAAGATGTATTCAGGCAATTTAGGATAATTATAAACATAAAATACATTTTAAAAAAGGATATAAAACACACTAATCTTGCTGCATGTCCTTGCTACGTCTCCTCGATCGAGCAACTCCCTAACCACCTGGCGCTGCTCTCAACCAGCATGAGAGCAGTTAGGATAATTGGATGGAACAGGCTCTCTCAGAGCGTTGAAAACCTTGCTCTGGTTTGGGAACATTAATTAAAATACACTATTATTGTATCTGTTTTCTGTCTGTACAGCATGCCTTGTGCTTTTTTTCGAAGATAATACATAGTGATTTTTCACCAATACAAAACCCGGATGCAAAGGAAGCAGGTGAACATCGTGAATGGAATCTCTAAGAAGGAAGGGGTAAACTGATTTAAGCCACCAATATAAAAGAGGTTTATGGCCTTCTCCTTTGCAGAAAGTATATTTGTGCCTTGGCAGAATGTTTGACATCTTCAGTGTCCAACTGGCATCTATTGTTGTTACTTTTATTAAATAACAGTTGTTGATATCATGTGTCTCTCATTTGATTTTTCTGCACCCTACGTTGTTTCCTTATTTCAATTTGAAGACACTTGTATGTGGTGATGATAGGGCGATGTGGTCTGAACGTCTTGTACCCACGACCAGGCAATTAGCGGAGTAGAGGGCTGCCTTCAAGGGAGCAGGGTGGATTTTAGGAATGGCAGTAAATGTAGAGTTGCCATAGTCCAGTTTAGGGAGAACCATCAATTGAACTACCATTATAGATCATATGGAATTGGATGTTTTCTGCTATAATTTTGATATGGACAACTGTGGTCCTATCAGAAAAGAACACAAATAATACTATGAATCAAGGAGAGCTAAATGTATGCACAAACCCCTTCGAATCAATCACCAGATATGTGTTCAAGGTAGGCAAACAGAATAAATCAAAGAAATTTGGACGCACACACACACACACACACACACACTTATATTACATTCCAAAGAAATGTAGTTAAATTTTTATAATCACAGCAATCATACAATTTTCATCAAAATATTAACTCAGCTCACAAAAAAAAAATGTGATAGAATGGGTGCTCAGAGGAGGGGCTCGTGAAAATTGAGACTGAAGAATAAGAAGGGGGTATGGACCCATTTATTAAACCATATTTCTTCATATGGAAGCCTGTCCGACATATAAATGCATGCATTCAATCTATTTCTCCCAAAGACGGCACAGTTGCTAGGTATAATCACCATACACTGATGAGCCTTGGGGCCTTCAATCAATCAATCAATCAATCAGGGGTTTATAAAGCATGCTACTCACCCATGAGGGTCTCAAGGCACTGGGGGGGGGGGGGGGGGAGCAGCTCTGGATCAGTCGAAGAGTCTGGTCTTGAGGTCCTTCCTGAACGTATGCAGGGTCGGGGAGATCATTCCAGGTCTTGGCCGCGATGTAGGAGAAGGCTCTCCCGCCAGTTCTGTTTCTGCGGAAGCGGGGAGCCTCTGCCAGGGCGAGGTTACTCTCTCATTGAGGTATTTGGGTCCAATGTTGTTGAAGGATTGATTTGTAGGCGTAGGTGAGGAGTTTGAAGGTGATTCCCTTCTCCACAGGGAGCCAGTGGAGGTCTTGTAGGTGTTGTGTCATATGTTTGTGACGCGGAGTCCTGAGGATGGTTCTGGCTGCGGCGTTCTCGATGGTTTGGGGTCTGCGTGGAAGGGTTCTGTTGATTCTGGCGTATAGGGAGTTGCCGTAGTCAAGTCTGCTGGTTATGAGTGGGAGGTTGACGGTCCTTCTGCAGTCAGGGGGGATCCATTTGAAGGTCTTGCGGATGATGCGTTGGCGGATGACACTGGTGGAGGTGACGGCTTTGACCTGGCAGTTCATGGAGAGGGAGGAGTCGAGGATGATGCTGAGGTTTCGTGCATGGTCTGTAGGGGTGGGTGGGTTGTTGAGACCGGAGGGCCACCAGGTGTTGTCCTCGGCGGAGGTGCATGGTCCGTGGATGAGGACCTTGATCTTCCTCAAGTTGAGCCTTCTACATTCCTTTTCAATTATGAATGGTTTGATTACACATGGATGATAGCTTGTATCCAGGTGAGGGCAACTATGAATCTAATAAAGATATATTAGACACAGACAATTTAAAATAAAATCTCTTTGAATGACCCTAACACCATCCCCTTTGACATAGGTTGCTCCTTCTTTATTCAACTACCCAGTCCTCAAGAAGACCCGCAATTGAGGCAACCAGTAGCCCTTTCCGATGTGCCTGGTCGCAAACATCAACATTCCATAATTAAGCCTGGATTGAATAGATGATTCACATGGTGCTGGGAGTCCAGGAGAAATCCACAACAAGGGCATAAGGTCAAGGGAAGCACAAATACATAACTACCTATTAATCTGTGGGCATAACTTTTCCAGAGTGAATTTGACCAAGAAAGGGCAAGTGGAAATTCCCTATCTTCAAAGTAGCCCTCTGTCTCCTTCCCTTAATACTCTTCATACTCTTGATACTCTTCAGTCTAGCCCAATACAAGGAAGCCCCTGAATATTCTGGGAGAGCCTTGATATTCACATTCCTACCTGGGCTCTTCCAACAACACCCCACCTAAGTTACCACTATAATATGTTCAATACAAAATGGATGCCAATGTGGCATGGCAACCTGTATCACACATTTTCCAGGTATGCATCCTCTTTACCCATTAAATGATAATATGACATCCATAACCCATGGATTATGCGTTGTAAAAACCACGCTGTACTGGAATACGTTGAAATAGCATGCAATGTAACGTCATACAACTATATATATATATATATATATATATATATATACATATATACAACAGATTTCGTTTGTAACGTCATGCAACACAAAACAAAGTCCAGGCCACAATCCTTTGATTAAGCATGCTTCTATTCAGCAGCAAACTGGACGCGTTTCAGAGATCAAGTCTCGTGAGAAAGGAGACTTGATCTCTGAAACGCGTTGAGTTTGCTGCTGAATAAAAGCACGCTTAATCAAAGGATTGTGGCCTGGACTTCGTTTTGTGTTGCATGCCGTTACAAACTAAATCTGTTGGATTATAGGGTTTGGCGTGGCTGTCACGGCCCACCGCTGTGAGTGGCTGAAGTGAATTTGCCAAAATCGAGGTGGAATATATATATATATATATATATATATATATATATATATATATATATATATATATATATATATATATATATCCATCACAGTCCAGGACCCAAATTAGAATGGCCACTCGGAAGCTGGTTTTCCAAACACCTCGTGCCATTGTTACAAGAAGGGCTGGAACCTGCACTCCCGTGATGTGTTCGCCTTTCCTCTGAAGAAGAAGGCGGGAGCCTTCGAAACGCGTCAGGAACCAAACGGCGAACTGGGCTTTGATTGACCTTTCCTGAGCCCCTTTGCTATCCAAGCTCACTGTGGAATAAAGGCGTTTTGCAAGAATCTCCCCGCGAGTTTGGTAGTGTTTTGGCACGTGAGCGCTGATTTCTGGAATGGATCCATCACCATTCTGACCACACCCGCCAGAAGAGTGCAGCAGCGTTGTGATGGAACAGAGCGTAGCGGTAACCCTGCATGAAACGCTGAGCACCGCCACGCAGCCTCACGGAAGGAGCCGCCAAGGGCAAGCATCCAGCTTGCTAAGGATACGGATATTCATCCGTCCCCTACTCCATCACCGTGTTATCGCCTGGCAGGCGAGGGGAGACTATCCAAGCGCCTTGAACCACAGGAGGGGCGCCTTGAAAACACAGGACTTCCAGTCCCAACAGGCACCGAGACATTTGGACTGCCCATTAGGGGCGTGCCATTGTTACAAGAAGGGCTGGAACCTGCACTCCCGTGATGTGTTCGCCTTTCCTCTGAAGAAGAAGGCGGGAGCCTTCGAAACGCGTCAGGAACCAAACGGCGAACTGGGCTTTGATTGACCTTTCCTGAGCCCCTTTGCTATCCAAGCTCACTGTGGAATAAAGGCGTTTTGCAAGAATCTCCCCGCGAGTTTGGTAGTGTTTTGGCACGTGAGCGCTGATTTCTGGAATGGATCCATCACCATTCTGACCACACCCGCCAGAAGAGTGCAGCAGCGTTGTGATGGAACAGAGCGTAGCGGTAACCCTGCATGAAACGCTGAGCACCGCCACGCAGCCTCACGGAAGGAGCCGCCAAGGGCAAGCATCCAGCTTGCTAAGGATACGGATATTCATCCGTCCCCTACTCCATCACCGTGTTATCGCCTGGCAGGCGAGGGGAGACTATCCAAGCGCCTTGAACCACAGGAGGGGCGCCTTGAAAACACAGGACTTCCAGTCCCAACAGGCACCGAGACATTTGGACTGCCCATTAGGGGCGTGCCATTGTTACAAGAAGGGCTGGAACCTGCACTCCCGTGATGTGTTCGCCTTTCCTCTGAAGAAGAAGGCGGGAGCCTTCGAAACGCGTCAGGAACCAAACGGCGAACTGGGCTTTGATTGACCTTTCCTGAGCCCCTTTGCTATCCAAGCTCACTGTGGAATAAAGGCGTTTTGCAAGAATCTCCCCGCGAGTTTGGTAGTGTTTTGGCACGTGAGCGCTGATTTCTGGAATGGATCCATCACCATTCTGACCACACCCGCCAGAAGAGTGCAGCAGCGTTGTGATGGAACAGAGCGTAGCGGTAACCCTGCATGAAACGCTGAGCACCGCCACGCAGCCTCACGGAAGGAGCCACCAAGGGCAAGCATCCAGCTTGCTAAGGATACGGATATTCATCCGTCCCCTACTCCATCACCGTGTTATCGCCTGGCAGGCGAGGGGAGACTATCCAAGCGCCTTGAACCACAGGAGGGGCGCCTTGAAAACACAGGACTTCCAGTCCCAACAGGCACCGAGACATTTGGACTGCCCATTAGGGGCGTGCCATTGTTACAAGAAGGGCTGGAACCTGCACTCCCGTGATGTGTTCGCCTTTCCTCTGAAGAAGAAGGCGGGAGCCTTCGAAACGCGTCAGGAACCAAACGGCGAACTGGGCTTTGATTGACCTTTCCTGAGCCCCTTTGCTATCCAAGCTCACTGTGGAATAAAGGCGTTTTGCAAGAATCTCCCCGCGAGTTTGGTAGTGTTTTGGCACGTGAGCGCTGATTTCTGGAATGGATCCATCACCATTCTGACCACACCCGCCAGAAGAGTGCAGCAGCGTTGTGATGGAACAGAGCGTAGCGGTAACCCTGCATGAAACGCTGAGCACCGCCACGCAGCCTCACGGAAGGAGCCGCCAAGGGCAAGCATCCAGCTTGCTAAGGATACGGATATTCATCCGTCCCCTACTCCATCACCGTGTTATCGCCTGGCAGGCGAGGGGAGACTATCCAAGCGCCTTGAACCACAGGAGGGGCGCCTTGAAAACACAGGACTTCCAGTCCCAACAGGCACCGAGACATTTGGACTGCCCATTAGGGGCGTGCCATTGTTACAAGAAGGGCTGGAACCTGCACTCCCGTGATGTGTTCGCCTTTCCTCTGAAGAAGAAGGCGGGAGCCTTCGAAACGCGTCAGGAACCAAACGGCGAACTGGGCTTTGATTGACCTTTCCTGAGCCCCTTTGCTATCCAAGCTCACTGTGGAATAAAGGCGTTTTGCAAGAATCTCCCCGCGAGTTTGGTAGTGTTTTGGCACGTGAGCGCTGATTTCTGGAATGGATCCATCACCATTCTGACCACACCCGCCAGAAGAGTGCAGCAGCGTTGTGATGGAACAGAGCGTAGCGGTAACCCTGCATGAAACGCTGAGCACCGCCACGCAGCCTCACGGAAGGAGCCGCCAAGGGCAAGCATCCAGCTTGCTAAGGATACGGATATTCATCCGTCCCCTACTCCATCACCGTGTTATCGCCTGGCAGGCGAGGGGAGACTATCCAAGCGCCTTGAACCACAGGAGGGGCGCCTTGAAAACACAGGACTTCCAGTCCCAACAGGCACCGAGACATTTGGACTGCCCATTAGGGGCGTGCCATTGTTACAAGAAGGGCTGGAACCTGCACTCCCGTGATGTGTTCGCCTTTCCTCTGAAGAAGAAGGCGGGAGCCTTCGAAACGCGTCAGGAACCAAACGGCGAACTGGGCTTTGATTGACCTTTCCTGAGCCCCTTTGCTATCCAAGCTCACTGTGGAATAAAGGCGTTTTGCAAGAATCTCCCCGCGAGTTTGGTAGTGTTTTGGCACGTGAGCGCTGATTTCTGGAATGGATCCATCACCATTCTGACCACACCCGCCAGAAGAGTGCAGCAGCGTTGTGATGGAACAGAGCGTAGCGGTAACCCTGCATGAAACGCTGAGCACCGCCACGCAGCCTCACGGAAGGAGCCGCCAAGGGCAAGCATCCAGCTTGCTAAGGATACGGATATTCATCCGTCCCCTACTCCATCACCGTGTTATCGCCTGGCAGGCGAGGGGAGACTATCCAAGCGCCTTGAACCACAGGAGGGGCGCCTTGAAAACACAGGACTTCCAGTCCCAACAGGCACCGAGACATTTGGACTGCCCATTAGGGGCGTGCCATTGTTACAAGAAGGGCTGGAACCTGCACTCCCGTGATGTGTTCGCCTTTCCTCTGAAGAAGAAGGCGGGAGCCTTCGAAACGCGTCAGGAACCAAACGGCGAACTGGGCTTTGATTGACCTTTCCTGAGCCCCTTTGCTATCCAAGCTCACTGTGGAATAAAGGCGTTTTGCAAGAATCTCCCCGCGAGTTTGGTAGTGTTTTGGCACGTGAGCGCTGATTTCTGGAATGGATCCATCACCATTCTGACCACACCCGCCAGAAGAGTGCAGCAGCGTTGTGATGGAACAGAGCGTAGCGGTAACCCTGCATGAAACGCTGAGCACCGCCACGCAGCCTCACGAAAGGAGCCGCCAAGGGCAAGCATCCAGCTTGCTAAGGATACGGATATTCATCCGTCCCCTACTCCATCACCGTGTTATCGCCTGGCAGGCGAGGGGAGACTATCCAAGCGCCTTGAACCACAGGAGGGGCGCCTTGAAAACACAGGACTTCCAGTCCCAACAGGCACCGAGACATTTGGACTGCCCATTAGGGGCGTGCCATTGTTACAAGAAGGGCTGGAACCTGCACTCCCGTGATGTGTTCGCCTTTCCTCTGAAGAAGAAGGCGGGAGCCTTCGAAACGCGTCAGGAACCAAACGGCGAACTGGGCTTTGATTGACCTTTCCTGAGCCCCTTTGCTATCCAAGCTCACTGTGGAATAAAGGCGTTTTGCAAGAATCTCCCCGCGAGTTTGGTAGTGTTTTGGCACGTGAGCGCTGATTTCTGGAATGGATCCATCACCATTCTGACCACACCCGCCAGAAGAGTGCAGCAGCGTTGTGATGGAACAGAGCGTAGCGGTAACCCTGCATGAAACGCTGAGCACCGCCACGCAGCCTCACGGAAGGAGCCGCCAAGGGCAAGCATCCAGCTTGCTAAGGATACGGATATTCATCCGTCCCCTACTCCATCACCGTGTTATCGCCTGGCAGGCGAGGGGAGACTATCCAAGCGCCTTGAACCACAGGAGGGGCGCCTTGAAAACACAGGACTTCCAGTCCCAACAGGCACCGAGACATTTGGACTGCCCATTAGGGGCGTGCCATTGTTACAAGAAGGGCTGGAACCTGCACTCCCGTGATGTGTTCGCCTTTCCTCTGAAGAAGAAGGCGGGAGCCTTCGAAACGCGTCAGGAACCAAACGGCGAACTGGGCTTTGATTGACCTTTCCTGAGCCCCTTTGCTATCCAAGCTCACTGTGGAATAAAGGCGTTTTGCAAGAATCTCCCCGCGAGTTTGGTAGTGTTTTGGCACGTGAGCGCTGATTTCTGGAATGGATCCATCACCATTCTGACCACACCCGCCAGAAGAGTGCAGCAGCGTTGTGATGGAACAGAGCGTAGCGGTAACCCTGCATGAAACGCTGAGCACCGCCACGCAGCCTCACGGAAGGAGCCGCCAAGGGCAAGCATCCAGCTTGCTAAGGATACGGATATTCATCCGTCCCCTACTCCATCACCGTGTTATCGCCTGGCAGGCGAGGGGAGACTATCCAAGCGCCTTGAACCACAGGAGGGGCGCCTTGAAAACACAGGACTTCCAGTCCCAACAGGCACCGAGACATTTGGACTGCCCATTAGGGGCGTGCCATTGTTACAAGAAGGGCTGGAACCTGCACTCCCGTGATGTGTTCGCCTTTCCTCTGAAGAAGAAGGCGGGAGCCTTCGAAATGCGTCAGGAACCAAACGGCGAACTGGGCTTTGATTGACCTTTCCTGAGCCCCTTTGCTATCCAAGCTCACTGTGGAATAAAGGCGTTTTGCAAGAATCTCCCCGCGAGTTTGGTAGTGTTTTGGCACGTGAGCGCTGATATATATATATATATATTCACTGAAAAAACCATAGGTTTCACACCAGTTATAGTTAGGAATTAGCATTTAAAAAACCTATGAAATTCACTGAAAAAACCATAGGTTTCACACCAGTTATAGTTAGCTGGAAATTTTACTGATATAAAACCATTGAAATTCCCACGTTATAGTTAGTCGGACTCACTATAACTTGCGCGTACAATGCACTGCTGATGACATCACTCATGACATCACTGATGAGACCATCCAGTGAATGTGTGTCTTTCTGAAAAATAAATTTGTTTTATATATGTATTTGTAAAGGTCAATGGAAGAATAAATGTTTAAATAAGTGTGTAAATGGATGTTTTTTTAAAAAAAATTGGTTGGGTAACTGGCATATTATGTGTATCTTAGTGAATACATATATTAGCGAGTATTGTTTAAATATTTAAATGTTTGTATCAGTGTTTCTCTTTGTGTATAAGTGGCTGCATGGGGTTGGTGACTGACTCACTGTTTGTATGTGTTTTGAAGACAGCATATGTGCAGGACTGTATGGGTGGATGAGTGTATATATGTGTGTGTTAGTGAGTGAATGACTGTCTCACTAGTGTCTTCATTAGTAACGACATATGTTTTAATCTAGTATATGTGAGTATTGATGTATATAAGTGAGTATAGTATATATAGTGAGAGATTGTAGGAGTTCCTGTGTAAATAAGTATGTGTTTCTATAAGTGATTGTTTAAGAGAGTAAGTATGGGTAAGTTTCCTTAGAAGTAAGGTGGCAGTGTGTGTATAAATGTATATGCAAAGAAATGGATGTTTAATAGTTTATTTGCATGTGTGAGTATGTGTGTGAGTAACTTTTGGATGATTGCTGATGTGTAACAGGATGTGTAGGTGTATCACTACATATGATGAGTGAGTATATGTATGAGTGACTATATAGAACTGTTGGTGAATGAGTGGATGTGTATATAGATGGTGGAATTACTGAATTGGTTGTTGTTACTGGTTTGGGTATCTCCATTTTTTAGAAAATGTTTGTTTCTATTTTTGAATATGTGTTTCAAGCGTTACATTACACTGAAATTAGGTCTGTCACTCTGTCACAAGGATGGTGTCATCAGTGATGTCATGAGTGATGTCATCAGCAGTGCATTGTACGCGCAAGTTATAGTGAGTCCGACTAACTATAACGTGGGAATTTCAATGGTTTTATATCAGTAAAATTTCCAGCTAACTATAACTGGTGTGAAACCTATGGTTTTTTCAGTGAATTTCATAGGTTTTTTAAATGCTAATTCCTAACTATAACTGGTGTGAAACCTATGGTTTTTTCAGTGAATTTCATAGGTTTTTTTAATGCTAATTCCTTTGTATATCGAGTTTCTAACCTTTTTTTTTTTACAATTTGCTGTTTTTTTTAAGTATTCATTTTTTTTATAATTTTTTTCTTTTGCGCTCTGGGTGCGCGCTCCTGGAAGCTTTCAGCTAAGCTCTCCTGTAAGCTTCTCCGAGAGCTCATCTGAAAGCGCACCCAGAGCGCAACTGTCGTTCGTGAAAAAAAAATATGAATGAAAAGTTAATAATAATGCAAAACATTTCGTACCATACAAATAAAATTTGTTTTTTTTAATATTGAAAATGATTATGCATTTCTATTAAAGATTGATGACGTCACTTCAGCGCACAACGTACGTGCCCTCGGAAGCGCCTACGTGCGCGGCTCCTAAACGCACGCAAAAGCGCCTACGATCGCGCAACGTGTGCGCCCCGGAAGCGCCTACGATCGCGCCACGTGTGCGCCCCGGAAGCGCCTACGATCGCGCAGCGTAAACGCACCCGGAAGTGCACCCGAGCGCGCAGCGTAAGCGCGTCGGGTCATGTGACCCTAAAATAACACTTTTCATTGGTTGCTAACAGTTTTTTTTTACAATGAATGAAATCCCCACCCATTTCCTTCACTTCTTCTTTCACTTTTGTGACTGAAAGACCTGCTTTTTTGCTGCTCCTTTTTTCTTGGTTCATCATGGCTGCCAGATCATCCAGCAGTGAAGATGACTTCATTGATGAAGAGCCACCTACCCCAAAGGTGAAGGGACATTTCATTTGGAAATTTTTTAAGTTTCCAGAAGGCCAGAAGAAGGTGAATGCACCAAAAGTAGAGTGCAGGATCTGCAAAAAGGTCCTGTCACGGGGTAACCCCCTAAAAAAATACTCTTTTGGCAACTTCACGATGATTCGCCATGTGGAGACCAGGCACCCCCAGAATTTTGCCCGAGAAAGTGTCAGGGCTCTGGCACAGGAGGTTCCCTCTACATCAACAGGAGGAGCAACTTCTTCTGGAAGAGACCAATCTCAGGGGCAGGTAGCAAACATCCAACCTGCATTCAACCATGGGGTCGTCAGATGCAGATACTGCAATCAACTCCTCACCTATGGGGAGCAAAGTGTCCTGCTCATGGTTCGGGCATTAGAGAACCATCACTGCCCTTCCCACCCCTAATTTTTTTCTTTTCTTTTTGCTCCTGTTGAGCAGTTTCTATTCCCTGTTTTTGTTCCTCTTCAGTTAAAAGAAGAAAACCAAAAGTTCTTTTCAGAACTACCTCCAATTCTCATCAAAGAGCTATAATCTTAAAAAATGAAGAGTAAGTGAAATATAGTGCATTGATAATTGAAAGGAGAATGAGTAAGAAAGAACAGAAAGGTATGAGAGGTGAAAGGAAGTGAAGTAGGAGGACTGAAAGAAGGTGAGTGTTAGAAAAGAAATTTATGACACAGTGAATAAACTGGAGGCCTCATTTCTGAAAAGTGACGCATCGCTACGTGAAAATAGCGATGCGTCACTTATCTGGACGCACTCCTTATGACATTCCACATATGTCATATTTAATATATGACTAATCAATTCGCAAGGAGTTACAGATATGTCAGTATTTCTGACATATCTCTAAACACAAAAGTAACGCATTGCAGGAGTGCGTCACAAAAGTGACGCAACTCCAGTAATGTGTCCTTTCACATGGAAAAAGCACCATGTGAAAGGTTTGCTGAGAAGCAGGCGCAAGATTTTGGCGCAACTGCATCCTAAAAGTGACGCACTGCGTCATTATTACCAAGCTTTTTGCAAGGAACACCCCCTCTGCATGCATTATACCTGACACTATTTTTTAAAAAGTGACGCATCTAGGTACATGGGTCACTTTTTAAAACTCTGCGCCATATTGTATCTGCATCAGGTATAATGTATGCAGAGGGGGCAATCCCTCGCAAAAAGCTTGGTAATAACAACGTACTGAAATCTATGAGATTTCCCTGCGTCATTTTTTGGATGCTATTGCGTCAAAATTTTGCGCCGGCCTCGCATCACTTTTATGTTTACACATATGTCAGAAATACTGACGTATCTGTAACTCCTTGCAACATGATTCGTCATACATTAAATATGACACATCTGGAATGTCATAAGGACTGTGTACAGAAAAGTGACGCATCACACCAACAGTGTAATAAAATGTGCCTCGTTGCACTATATTTAAAGGATGCAACAGCATCCTAAAAGTGACGCAGTGAAATCTCAAACATTTCACTGCGTCGCTATTACAAAGCTTTTTGTGGGGGAACACCCCCTCTGCATACATTATACCTGACGCTATTTTTAAAAAGTGACGCATCTAGGTACATGGGTCACTTTTTAAAACTCTGCGCCATATTGTATCTGCAACATGATTCGTCATACATTAAATATGACACATCTGGAACGTCATAAGGAGTGCGCACAGAAAAGTGACGCATAACACCAGCAGTGTAATAAAATGTACCTCGTTGCACTATATTTAAAAAGTGACGCATCTAGATAGATGCGTCACTTTTTGAATATTGCATAACAATGCGCATTTTTTTACACCGCTGGTGCGTCACAAAAATTGACGCACAGGAAGCGCAAAACTAACAGCGCAAGGCCTTCATAAATATAGTCCTGGATTTAGGGGGTCAGAGGGGGTCTACTCTTCCCCCTTATGATCCAATCAGCTTCCTGCGCGCAAGTCGCTCGTCGCGCCTGGAGCGCTCTCCCGTGCGCGCACGGGAGAGCGCATATTCCCGCGCAAAACGAAAAAAATTTTTTAATGCCCTGCAGGACCCTATTTTAGTCCCTACATCAAACCTAGGGGGTCAGAGGGGGTCTACTCTTCCCCCTTATGGTCATTTGCCCCTTTTTTTTTCAAACCCCTTCTGTCTCGATTTTACCGAGACACAAGATGGCGGCCGCTCCGCACTGTTTAGAATGTTTACAGACAACTGAGATCCAATCAGCTTCCTGCGCGCAAGTCGCGTGTCGCGCCTGGAGCGCACTCCCGTGCGCGCACGGGAGCGCGGCTATAGATATATATATTTTTTTGAACCTTAATTACTTAAAATCCACTGGAGCACATATCTTGAGACATAGCAAAGGCACATCGGGCTACCAGTCCCTACAATTTTGCCAAGTTTGGTGGAAATCCATTCAGCCGTTCGGGCTAAAAGTGAAATCGACCGCCCTATGGAAATTAACATGGGGAAAACGCGTTTTGGGACCCCCCTTTTATCTCGGCCCCCGCTTGACGAATCCCCCCCAAACTTTCAGGGAAGGACCGGACCGCCATGAGACCATTTTCCTGAAAATTTCAGGCAGATTCGTCAACCGGCGCCAAAGTTATTCAAAATAGAATGTTGAGATTTAACATTGAAAATTATCCTAACTATAACTACCTACTGGCGACCGCCAGTAGGTAATATATATATATATATATATATATATATATATCCATCACAGTCCAGGACCCAAATTAGAATGGCCACTCGGAAGCTGGTTTTCCAAACACCTCTTTATTGCGACATGCTTGTGGAGTTTAAAACAGGAAATTTGCTTTCTATCTGCTGCAAATGCCAAACGCGTTTCGAGAGTTTAGCATACTCTCTTCTTCAGTGGCTTTAGGTCAAAAGGTGAAGTGTCAGCATTATATAGTTTATAACGAGCACCTGCCCTCCTTGGGCGTGGCCACACATGGCCTTCTGGGCGCTGTAGTTTCATCGCTGTATACTCCAAGTGGATGTGCACTTCAACAAAATAATTCTTTTCATATCCCAAGTGGGTGAAAGTCAAATATCATGCCTTCTCTCCACACTGCTTTACTGTGGCAATATGGTGCGGGCTCGCTTTCATACCTGGATAGAATCGCGCTCCCCTTCCGCCTTGAACGCTGTTCACAAACGTGGTATCAGCAAGGTCGAAGTTGTAACACGAAGGGCCAAGTCCGCAACCCGGGAGGCCGCTAAAATCCATCACAGTCCAGGACCCAAATTAGACTGGCCACTCGGAAGCTGGTTTTCCAAACACCTCTTTATTGCGACATGCTTGTGGAGTTTAAAACAGGAAATTTGCTTTCTATCTGCTGCAAATGCCAAACGCGTTTCGAGAGTTTAGCATACTCTCTTCTTCAGTGGCTTTAGGTCAAAAGGTGAAGTGTCAGCATTATATAGTTTATAACGACCACCTGCCCTCCTTGGGCGTGGCCACACATGGCCTTCTGGGCGCTGTAGTTTCATCGCTGTATACTCCAAGTGGATGCGCACTTCAACAAAATGATTCTTTTTATATCCCAAGTGGGTGAAAGTCAAATATCATGCCTTCTCTCCACACTGCTTTACTGTGGCAATATGGTGCGGGCTCGCTTTCATACCTGGATAGAATCGCGCTCCCCTTCCGCCTTGAACGCTGTTCACAAACGTGGTATCAGCAAGGTTGAAGTTGTAACACGAAGGGCCAAGTCCGCGACCCGGAAGGCTGCTAAAATCCATCACAGTCCAGGACCCAAATTAGACTGGCCACTCGGAAGCTGGTTTTCCAAACACCTCTTTATTGCGACATGCTTGTGGAGTTTAAAACAGGAAATTTGCTTTCTATCTGCTGCAAATGCCAAACGCGTTTCGAGAGTTTAGCATACTCTCTTCTTCAGTGGCTTTAGGTCAAAAGGTGAAGTGTCAGCATTATATAGTTTATAATGAGCACCTGCCCTCCTTGGGCGTGGCCACACATGGCCTTCTGGGCGCTGTAGTTTCATCGCTGTATACTCCAAGTGGATGCGCACTTCAACAAAATAATTCTTTTTATATCCCAAGTGGGTGAAAGTCAAATATCATGCCTTCTCTCCACACTGCTTTACTGTGGCAATATGGTGCGGGCTCGCTTTCATACCTGGATAGAATCGCGCTCCCCTTCCGCCTTGAACGCTGTTCACAAACGTGGTATCAGCAAGGTCGAAGTTGTAACACGAAGGGCCAAGTCCGCGACCCGGGAGGCCGCTAAAATCCATCACAGTCCAGGACACAAATTAGACTGGCCACTCGGAAGCTGGTTTTCCAAACACCTCTTTATTGCGACATGCTTGTGGAGTTTAAAACAGGAAATTTGCTTTCTATCTGCTGCAAATGCCAAACGCGTTTCGAGAGTTTAGCATACTGTCGCAATAGAGAGGTGTTTGGAAAACCAGCTTCCGAGTGGCCAGTCTAATTTGGGTCCTGGACTGTGATGGATTTTAGCAGCCTCCAGGGTCGCGGACTTGGCCCTTCGTGTTACAACGTCGACCTTGCTGATACCACGTTTGTGAACAGCGTTCAAGGCGGAAGGGGAGCGCGATTCTATCCAGGTATGAAAGCGAGCCCGCACCATATTGCCACAGTAAAGCAGTGTGGAGAGAAGGCATGATATTTGACTTTCACCCACTTGGGATATAAAAAGAATTATTTTGTTGAAGTGCGCATCCACTCGGAGTATACAGCGATGAAACTACAGCGCCCAGAAGGCCATGTGTGGCCACGCCCAAGGAGGGCAGGTGCTCGTTATAAACTATATAATGCTGACACTTCACCTTTTGACCTAAAGCCACTGAAGAAGAGAGTATGCTAAACTCTCGAAACGCGTTTGGCATTTGCAGCAGATAGAAAGCAAATTTCCTGTTTTAAACTCCACAAGCATGTCGCAATAAAGAGGTGTTTGGAAAACCAGCTTCCGAGTGGCCAGTCTAATTTGGGTCCTGGACTGTGATGGATATATATATATATATACATATATATATATATATATATATATTACCTACTGGCGGTCGCCAGTAGGTATATATAGTTAGGATTTTTTCCCTATGGGATTTTTGAAAATTCTATGTCTAATAACTTTGGCGTTTGTGGACGGAATTGGCTGAAATTTTCTGGAAAATGGCACATTTTGTTTCTGAGCAGCCCCTGAAAATTTGGGGGGGGGGGGGGTCGTCAAGGGGGGGCCGAGAAAAAAGGGGGGTCCCAAAACGCGTTTTTCCCATGTTAATTTCCATAGGGCGGTTGGCCTCATTTTTAGCTCGAACGGCTGAATGGATTTGCACGAAACTTGGCAAAATTGTAGGGACTGTTAGCCCAATGTGCCTTTGCTAGGTCTCAATATATGTGCTCCAGTGGATTTTGAGAAATTAACGTTCAAAAAAAGATATATATCTGTAACAGCGCTCCGGGCAGCGTTCCGGTTCGCGTACTTTTCGCGTAACGGAGCTTTGCGATGCGAAGCTGATTGGCTCTTCGGTGTCTGTCAACATTCTAAACAGTCCGGAGCGGCCGCCATCTTGTCTCTCGGTAGGATCGAGAGACAAGAGGAGGCCAAAACAAAGGGGGAAATTACCATAAGAGGGCATAGTAGATCCTCGTTGACCCCCTAGGTTTTATGTGGAGGTTTTAAAAGGGCCCAGCAGGGCAAAAAAAAAAAAAAAATTTTTTTTTTGCGTGGGGAGCGGCCGGTTCGCGAACCGGAAAGCGTTCTGGGCAGCGTACTATAAGGAAAAAAGAATGATAGACTTTTCAAATACTGTATGTTAATTGATTGTTGGTTTTGTTGATTATTTTTTAATTTCTTTTTTTAAGCAATTTTTATTATTGTGATTGTGTTTCATAATTTAATAAACTTTCTAACATTTCACTGTCAGAAATGTTATTATTTTCATTGAACATAGTTTGTAGTCTCTGAGGGTGTAAAATGTCCTCATTTTTAAGGAGGTCATCTACTGCTTCCACACATTGCAGTAGTTCTTGGTCCCAAGTTTCATTCATAAATTCAATTTCATTTGGATCAATGATTTCTTGGCTGCTCTCTTGCAGGACAATTTGAAATTCAACTTTCTGTTCGCCTTCCATTTTGCCTGAAATTTGGATAAAAAAATATATATTAGTAGAGATAGGGCACTGCTGGGATTAATTTTAAATAGGCAGTTTTTATCAGTGAATTTATCTTATACTGTATAGTATCAGAGTGGAAGTAGGAATATAAAAAAGTGTATGTGATTTAACGTAAGTAAATTCATAATTATACAAGAGAAGCCTAACTCCCTCCATAACTATAACAGAGAAGTCTATCTAAATCTATAACTACTACAGAGGGATAGTATATAACTATCAGAAAAAGTTTACCATATTAACTTATAGTGCACAATATACTTCAGTTTTAAAAATAACAACTTACCTTTACAAACAAGTTGAAGTGTTTAGTGATAATTCAATTGAAATGTACAACAAGAAGTAGCAGTCAAAATGGCTGTGTTTCCTTCTCTTCCTTTATATATATTCAGGTATATAACCAATCAAATGTCAGGTAATAAAAGTAGAAAATGAAAGTAACATTTTCATTGGTTGTCAATTCCAACACTTCAGATGTGTTTTGTGAAGTAATTTACCTCACGGTATTTAGAGAGGTCTACAGGCTAAATGGCTAAATGGAATTTCAATCAAATTTGTGAAAATGAAAGGGATTGTTATGTAGTATGAGCTAATCTATATTTGGTGAGAGTGTCTCTAGTCGTTTTTCTGTAAATTACTTTCCCACCTTTTTTTTTGGACCGCTTCCCGGGAAGCGGTCCGGTTCGCGAACCAACAGCGTTACGGGAGTCCACCATTTTGTGTTTCGGTCGAATTAAGATACAAGATGGAGGGCAAATAATGTTCAGAATGGGTAGAAGGGGGCACAGTACAAGTATCTTGACCCCCTAGGTTTTCTGAGAGTGGCTGAGGAGGACCATATGTGCGGGAAAAAAACATTTTTTTTAGAAATTTTGCGCAGTTAGCTTCCGGTTCGCGTACCGGGTAGCGCTCCGGGGAGCGTAGTTTGTTGAAATTTAGAGAAAAAAGTTAGAGTAAAATAATAATTGTGAGTGATCAGATGTAGGGTAGCTCTGAGAAGAGCTTTTGGGTTTATGGTACATTTTGGTACTTATAAGTAGGTACCAATGCACAGTCTTAAATTCAAAATGAAAATTCTGTTGCCCTCATCTGAGAAGTGAACTCCATCTCCTCTGTAGATATCTTGCATGCAGTAACGCAAGTTATTGTTGTACATGGAGCCCATTCCATGGTCTCTCATGTAAGCTGAAACAGATTTGTTTACATGCTTCCTCGACTTCTCAATTTGTGGACAATTTTGGTTGGACCACCTCCATTTCTGTCTTTGGCATATATTTGAATATACCAAGGCAGTTTGAGGAAAAAGTGCCATTAATTGCTCAAAGGTGTCCTTTAAAAGCATTTCTAGACCTACCCCAGTCAAAGTGCCCAAATCATTACCTCCACAGTGCACAATTAACAGGTCAGGTTTTGGCAAATGCATAAAGGTTTTCACCAATGGTATCAATTGGTGACATTTTAATCCTCTTTGGCCCAACCACTTAATTTCCACATCTTGTAAATTGAGGTTATGTACATTTCTGTTCTCAGCATACCTTTGAGCCCAGTAGATGTAACTATGTCCAACAATCCAGACATAAAACATGGTGAGAGAAGGTTGTGCTGCAGTCAGATGAAGTGTGGTAATGAAAGGGCAGTTGAAACAGTAGGAGTTTGTAAAGATAAAAAACTGTGGATTTTCAGTGCTAATGATTCATTAGCAGTGATTGGTGCATTTCCATTTCTGAAAACAGAAAGTTAGGGTGCATGGATGTGTTCTTTGAAAGATGTCATTTGAATGGTCAAGGAAAAAACATTTAATGAAAGATTGCACTGGATACGCAGGTGCACTGAGAGTTCAGAGTTCAATTGAAACATTGTTGTGTGAACTTGCAAACATGAGAGGTCTTTCAGGAGGTGGTTGCTAAGCAAAAAAGGCAGAGAGGGCAGAAGGGGGAAGGGTTTTGATTTGAAAAAAGTGAGGGAAGAGTTATAATTGGCTAATATGAGAGATATGTGTAATGAATATCAGCATTTCTGTGCTTTCTATAGCTGCAGCCTCTGGAGTGCATCTTCTTTGTTCTGCTGAAGACAATTTGGTGTATTTCTGAGACTGTTTTGAAACTCAAAAAGTATTTGCTAAGGTGAGAAAAGATTTATTTAATTTAGATAGAGAATAGTATAATTTAAGGAGAAAATGATGAAGAAAGCTGTGTTTTTAAAATGTTGCTTTGTCTCAAGTGATATACAAATAGATTTTGTTTCTTTGAGAAATTGTAAATGCAATGACCCAAAAATGGTGCAAGGACAATCAAAAAACGCTTTCATGTGTCTTAAGGACGTTTTTAGTTATTTCCTCTTGAATGTAGGTATACAATTGATTTATATGTTGAGTTTTAAAACGTTTTTTGAAATCGATTACATTTCTGGATATGTACTGCTAGAGCTTCATAGGTTGTTTTGGGCATATTTATAAGGCATTTGAGTGTCTCCACCGACTGCAAATACTCCAAGACTTGAACAAACGCAGATCCACAACAGTAAATCAGGACAACCTAATAAAAGATGGAGAAAGGTAGTAAATCTCCACCCGGAAGCAGCCCCTTTTGTAGCCATACTAACGGGTGTCCCCGAATTAGGTAGAGACTCAGATGAACCTACCTGGTCTCTATTAAACAAAGTACGATACTGGTCAAATATCAACAGGCCCAATCACCCTAATAACATTACCAGAATAACCACGGTAAGAAGGGTTTCGTGGATAGGCCACCAGCCAAAAACAATCCCTGGAGACTGCATAATCGTAAACTTCGAAAATCCACGGGCAGTCGATTACACCTGTTCTTGGGACACTCCAGAAAACAACGAAGGAATAAATGTCAAACGCCTATCCTTTTTCTACCCCCGACAAAACCATCGCTCTGAGGACCCCACTTGGCCATCAAATTGGTCCTGGAGTCAACCCGAGCAAGGACCAAGAAATTGGCACCAGGGAAACAGGGGACAAGGAAACATCCAGAGGTTCCACCCGCAGGGGGACTGGGGATATGAACACAGTGAACGAGGTGACTGGAATTTTGGCAGAAGACCATATCATCAAACGTATAACGAACCATGGTCGGGAATTCCGACCTTTAACCACTTCAGCTGTCTAGATATGGTCGACTGACCACTATCTCAGCCCCATTTTCCAAGTCTCCCGTATAAAACTACTACGCTTCCATTTTCACCACCTAGTATTTCCAAACCAAATACCACAGGAAAAGCTCAATGTCGAATACAGTTAAGAACAAAAGACGTCACCTTAAAACTCAGAAATCCAAACGGAGGTTGCCAGACTGAAACCAGACAACAATATGTTAATCTGGACCCGGGTTTGCAGAAACCATCATTATCTCCCTTAAAAAAACGACTGCCCGAATTGAACCAGATTGTAGACGAACCAAACTCAATGGTATATGAACTATCCCCCCCCCCACGAATCATCTCATCGACAATACAAACAAAGTCGAGCGGAACCTGTTATTCTGGAACGTGGCGGGGCTTGCAACCAAGCATCAAGAGAAAGCCTTCTTGGATCTGGCTCATACAAATGATTTAATATGTCTTCAGGAGACATGGCTGAACGACCCAGTTCACCTGGCGGGATACAGAACATACTTCTCAAAAGCAACAAAATCACAATCAGGGAGAAGCAAAGGGGGCCTAATAACTTACATCTCGAACCTCTGGCCCTGTCAGGAAATAATGCCTATAGTTCTTCATCAGAACTATCAAGTAATCAATATCAAAGTAACTATTCAAATTTCTTATACAATAATAAACTTCTACAACAAGATGAGCTTGGGGGACCTAACCAAAACACTAAGCGAAATCACTGAAGTAACAAACATGCAAAAAATTAAATTTGCAAAAATCACACACTCAATAATCTGGGGTGGAGATTTCAATTTACACATCTGCGGCCAAAGTAACGCACCCACTTGCGGGATTACCGATGAACATGATAACCCTCTAACTCATTTTCTACATACGGAGGAAGGAACTAATACACAAGCCACTATGTTTGAGTTAGGTCTAGGGTTTGCGAATATGATAATGTCACCAACAATCCCATTCACGTCAACCTTTCACGGCAGAGGGGCCCAAACATTAATTGACTATATCCTGGTTTCTACCATCAATGCAGAATGTATAAAGTACTTTGAAGTGATTAACAATGTACTCAGCGACCACTATCCCCTCAAATTAACATACCTTGAACCTGATCACCACAAGAACCCAGTAAAGGATCACTTTACTCTACTACATCAAGATAATCTCACGCTAAACAGGTTGAATGGCTTCACCCTAAAATGGGGTATTCTAGACCAAGAACTAACTACCAAAAGAATAGTTGAAAAATGCAGGACACTTATCGAAAACTGCCTAAGTCCTTCAGCTGCTGCTGACGAAATCCTCAACGACTATGACAGAATAGTGAAAATCATAGGAAATGAGTTAACCAAGCCTAGAAAACAAAATAACACACATAGAAAAGGATGGTTTAACACCAAGTGTACAAAAGCCTACTCTAATCTAAAGAAAGCCCTAGCAAAGAAAGAACGAAACAGGGAAGAGATAGCCAAACTACGGAAATCATACGCGCAAGCACTTAAAGAACGGAAAAAAGAGATACAACTCAACCTCTGGACTCAGCTTTTAGACAGCAGTTTGCAAAAAGACAATATAGCATTCTGGAGAATAGTCAAGACTCCTTTCCTAGCTGGGAACAAGGAGGGCCCATCCTTAGACATTGCAATTAATGCGGAGGATTGGGTGTTGTACTTTTCAGGAGTCTTTGGAGAGGCAAAAACCGGAGACCCAACTCCTCGACCTGTGCTCCCATCGGTGAAGTACCCGTTAGACATACACTTTACCATCAATGAGATACAGAAAGCCATAAACTCGGCAAAAAATGGTAAAGCGCCCGGTCCAGACTCCGTTCCAATGGACCTCTACAAATTTCTCCCCGACCTTTGGTCCCCACTTTTAACAAAAGTACTGAATGCAGCCAAGGAAATCATTCTCCCTAAACCATGGTCAACATCAATCTTGATCCCTATTTTCAAGAAAGGTAACAGAGACAGTCCTTCTTGCTACCGACCCATCTCACTTCTGGACTCTGTGGGAAAGATGGCAGGAAGGATCCTTCTTGATCGTCTCCAGGAGTGGTCTAAGGAACATGGGGTCCTTTCAGATCTTCAATACGGGTTCAGGGCAGGCCTGAGCACCGTGGACCAAGTTCTGAATTTAACCCTATTGGCCGCAAAATATACAACTGTTAAAAAAACTAGTCTCCACTTGGTCTACGTTGACCTTACGGCAGCGTTTGACTGTGTGGAACATACAAAACTTTGGCTAATAATGCTGGAAATGGGGATTGACCCTGCAATAGTGGATTTCTTACGTGAGTTATATTCTGACGCCACAGGCAAGGTAAGATACGGGCTGGAAGGACAACTTACAGATAGCTTTCCAATACAGAAGGGGGTCAGGCAGGGGTGCGTACTGGCCCCATTCTTATTTACGCTGTACACTAATGGACTAGAGGCAGCAATGCTGCAGGGTACAAAAGACTTTCCAACAGCTGGACGGCGACCAATCCCAGCATTGCTATACGCCGACGATGCGGTGATTCTTGCCCGAACTCCAATACAGTTACAAAGAGCTGTAAACAATTACTGCACCTTCATGACTAATCTCAACCTGAAAGTTAACATAAAGAAAACTTTTGTGATGCATGTCGGCAGTAAAGGGAAAAGGATGAAAACAATCTTCGTGGACAACTTACCACTTGAAACAACAAAAACCTACTCATATCTAGGTATCACCATCGACGAGGAGTTCAAATGGAAAGATGCAATTAACTCCCGCAAGCTATCGCTCATACGAACAGTCGGAGCTCTAAAAGCCTTCTCTCTTCGCCTAGGGAAAAAACCCCTGGTAGAGATGTTAAAGATCTATAATGCAAAATGCATTACCACGGCCATCTTTGGAGCAGGAGTTTGGGGAACGGCAAACGTTGAACAAATCCAAAAAATCGAAAACACCTTCCTCAAATTTTTACTAGCAGTCCCTAAGAGCATGACCACCTTCGGATGCCACCTAGAACTTGGACTCGAGCATATCTCCGATCTTATCAAGATCCAACCCATAATGCTATGGCGCAGAATATGGGCAACGGACGAGTGCTCACTTACAAGAGCAATTATCGAGGACTGCATGAACCTAGAGCATATGGAAAAGATCAAGTGGCTACACTACATAAAAACCTTCCTTACAGATATCGGCCTTCTGAGGTTTTTCAATGACCCACAGTCAGTAACAGACATAGCAAAAAAAGAACTAAAAAAGATATGTCTGTCTCACTTAAACCAACTAAGACTGATGACAGAAATAGGTAAATCGTCAGTACAACATTGCCTCATGATACAAACTGTTCCATCCATACAACCATATCTACAGGAGGACCTGACTCATTTTGAAAAGTTACTGCTTATTCGTTTCAGGTTCAATCTTTTCCACATCATGGTATCATTCCCCACTCAAAACAACTGGACACATACTATAACAGCGTGCCCCTGCGACTCTAACTCTTCTCAGTCCACAATCCATGTTCTTTCCTTTTGTACCTTTTACACTCCATTCCGTAAGAGATGGATTTTACCAATCTTAAAAGCAATGAAGGTCAGAAGATGTCGCCCAGCATTCCTGGCATTACAGTTCTTGGATAATCCCCTAGTGTCAAGATCTGTGGCACACTACCTTAGAATGTGCCTCAAACACCGTACGAACTTATGAGTAATCTGAGAACCTGTCTTAACATAGTCTCTAGTAAATGTATTGTACAGTATTTAGAGACGCAAATTTTAAACAATTCATGAACTTTTAACGTCTTTTTAATTAGTGTTTTTACTGTGTAAATTTGTACTTTTGTGGCTTTCATACTGAAAACCGAATAAAGTTCATTTGAATTTGAATTTGAATTTGAGTGTCTATGATGTTATTTTTCCCATTTTAATTGAAGAGCTTTCTCCATGGGGCAAGTTTCTTGTAAATATGCTCCCACCTGTGCTTGGCAAATTTAGTTTTTGATTATGGGAGTTACATAGCCATGTTAAAAATGACCCAAAAATGGTGCAAGGGCAATCAAAAAACGCTTTCATGTGTCTTAAGGACATTTAAAGTCAATGAGGAAACACAGGTGATGTAATTCTGAAATGAAGAAAAGAAACTCCACATTTTTCAATTACATCACTAGTGTTTCCTATGTTTATGAATGACATTGTGCGGATGAAGTTTAGGTCTGACCACAGATTCAAAAGAGGTCTGCCCTTTGTTCAAGAGTGAAGTGGACATGACTTACTTCATTGGTAGGCCTTCACATGTATTATCTCCTTTGTTTTCTTCAACAAGCGAAAATCTCATCTGCAACCGTGTGTTGGCCTCACCTCAAACAAACAAAACAGGTGATGGACCGAATGTGGATCAATGTCACACATTCACCCCAGTCCAAAGATCTGGGCCCAAACAAACCTCTAGATAGGCCACACCTTATCGTCATCCTGAATCAATCATTTAAAATGTTAGGGAGAGATTTATGATAGGTGTATGCCTGTTTTGTACCACTGTGCGTCACTTTTGTGACGCAGTGGTGGTGCAAAAGATTTGCTATGTTAAATAATAAGTAGGGTGTTAAGTTTTTGATGACTGTTATTCATTTACTGTTTGGTAATAGTGGTTAATAACATTTTTTTTATATTTTATCACAGATTCAACTGCAGATCATTTCAAAATTTGAAAATGCCAACTAAGAATCGAATTAGAAAGGCTAGAAAACGTCAAAGACAGCAAGTTCAGCTATTACTGCAGCAGTCCTCTCCCAAAAAAACTTGTCAAATCACCAAGAAAGCTCCGGGTAAGACCACAAAATCATTCATAAGAAATATTTGTAGTAAAAAAAGTATTTCTACAGAAAATGTTTCAGTCCAGAAAAAGAGAAGCAATTTAAACGGAAAGGAAAGACCAATCAAAAATGTTACTGCTAGAGCAAGAGATAACTCTGTGCATGATAGTAGAAGGAAACAACAGTTTAGGGACATTCGAAAACGAATGTTCCGCAACAGGATAATAGTTAATTTATTAAAAAATATTAAGAAAGGCCAACAGAAAGTGGCATGTTATAAGAAAAAGAAAAATGTAGAGAAAATTATTGATCATGCTTTCGAAATTAAGCGAAAGTTATTTATTTTGGTAATCAATAGAATTAGGAAACTAAACAAGGTAATTTCTGATTTCAAATCAAATAGTAGATGGAAGAGAGTAGTTAATCGAAGTAATTTTTGTGAAGTTTTTTCCGGAGAATGGATGCATAGTTCAAGTTGTGAGGCATTTTTTAATGAGGAGAGTTATTTTCAGGATAATGATTTGGTGCTTGCAGTTGACACCAGTGGTCGAGCTTATGAAGTGAAGGATGGTTGTCCAGTTGAAAAAGAAAAACTTGTGACAACAGAGATAGAAGAGGTGTTAGGTAATGAGGTTTTAGAAAGACGTCCTAAAGGTCCTGTGTACATTTGGAAGTGTAGTTCTATTTGCAGTGTGCGACAGGATTCCATCAATTTGCTTTGTGATTTTGTACGGACATTTAATAAGAAAAGTTTGAAGCAGAAAATGAAGTTGTTGCAAGAATTAGATCCTTGCAAAGTGAGAGAAGTGACAGGTTTGCGTGGTCATTCACTGGCTTGTCTTTCCAGGAGAGTATGCCAGAGTGTTTTTCATCATTTCAGGATGCTAGCAGTGCATCATAATAAAGTGAGGAAATTAGTCAGAATGTTGTATTATGCTAAGAGTCCAGCAATTATGCTTAAACAATTATGTGCTGCTCTTTTGCATGGTTCTGAAATAGATGTCAATAATATTTGTGAAGAAATTGAGTTTTGTTACTTTGGAAGTAAAGATGAGAATGTTCAAATTGACCCAGAAGTAGAGGGTAATGTTGAAGATAATGTACAGGTTTCCAGTACAGATAATTTTCAGAAGGAAATTGCCACGTTTCAGGTGAAATCAAGTGAGAGGCCTAATTTCTCTTGTGTGTGTTGTCGACGCACTTATTATAAGAATCAGATTAAGTTAGTGGATTTATATGCAAAAAGTGAAAGGGAAAATAATAGTGAATGGAAGGATTTCGCAACATACTTGATGGTAGAAAATTGTTTTGATTTGGGATCGGATCAACGTGTGTGTACTTATTGTTGTAACAAATTAAACCAAAACCAGATGCCTGCTAGGGCTGTTCATAATAATCTGGAATTGGTTGAGATTCGTTCTGAATTGAAGGATTTAAATACTTATGAATCTATTTTGATTCAAAGTATCCATCCCTTTCAGGCTATTGTAAGAATGGAGCCAAAGACAGGGAAGTTGCCTCCATCAGATTTACAGAGAGGATTAAAGGGAAGAGTTGTTTATTTGCCTCTAGATTTGAACAAAAACATTAACACAATTGGAGTAGAAAAAGTGGAAGAGGAACCTCTGGTTATCTTAGTTAATGGGGTTCCGACAAAGAATAAGAAAATATGGCAAGATTTAGTGGATGTTAGGAAAGTCAAAAAGGCAACATTGTATTTGAAAAAAAATAATAAGTACTATAAGAATGTATATGTTGCAGAAGAGGAAGTAAGTGATGAAGACGATAGCGATTTGTGTGCTGGCCAAATTGAGAAAGTAGAAGCCTCTAAAAGTGAAGAAATATATGAACATTATAGTGTTCATCTTTTGCATTCCAAGGAAGTCATGGGGAATGCTATTGAGTTGTTTCAAATGAAACAAGCCAAAGGGAGTCCAATCAGTGTTTGGGAGGAAAGTTTGGAAGCTCGGTGTTTCCCACAGCTATTTCCAACAGGTCAAGGAGGACGATATGATGAGCGACCACATCAAATTCCTGCTTCTGAATACCGGACTTTACGTTTGTATGCAGAAGATCCTAGGTTTCGTCAATGCATTCCCTATTTGTTTCATCTCCTGTTTGAAAGCGATCTGTCTGGACTGTCATATGCAGTGAACCACATCTTGAAAAGTGGTATACAGATGCGAAACATCTCGGCAAGTGACTTTATGCATAAAGTCAATGTCCAAGACAGTATTTTGGATTCTCACCTAATTAATCTCATGGCGTGTCAGCGTGGTACTAATGAGTACTGGTACCGTCGTCATGGTGATTTAAAATGTATGCTGAGGAACTTAGGAACTCCGACATGGTTCCTCACTCTGAGCTGTGCCGAGTATGGCTGGGAAGACTTACTTGAATTTCTACGAGAGGCAAATGGAAACATTGAAAACATTGAATTCAAGACACCCGGAGAACTGTGTTCTTTGGATCCAGTGAATGTATGCAGGTACTTCAATCATAGATTTGAAGCTATGATGTCTTTCATCATGAATAAGAAGAATCCACCTCTTGGAGAGGTGTTGGATTTCTTCTGGAGAAAGGAGTACCAAGCAAGAGGTGCTCCTCATATACATATGCTGCTGTGGATCAAGGATGCACCTAAATTTGGAACAGATCCGGATGACTTAGTGATAAGTTTCATAGAACAGTATTCTACGTGTGCTGTTCCAAATGCAACGGAGAAGAAAAGCCTAAGAGAACAAGTTCTACGTTTCCAAAGCCATCGTTGTGGAAAGTACTGTCGTCGTAAATTCAGAAACAAGGACAAGTTCTACACCAAATGTCGTTTCAACTTTCCACGACAGGTGATTTCTAAAGGAAGAGTGAACAGTTTGATGTCTTCTCTGCGACATAATGTGACGAGGAAATCACCCAAAAATACATACAATTTGAAAAGGAACGAAGAGTCCAAGTACATCAACGATTACAACCCAGTGATTTTGTCCATGTGGAATGCTAACATGGATATACAGTTCGTGGCTGACAACTGTATGGCTGTGGCTCGGTATGTCACATCTTACATCACCAAAAAAGAAAAGACAGAATTGAAGGATATGTGGGAGGACATTTCCCATGAAAAGAGCCTCAGTAAGAAGTTGTACAGTTTCAGTCTGAAGATGTTGTCGCATCGAGAAATTGGAGCTTATGAATGTTCTGACCGGTTGTCTTCAGCAAGTCTTTATGCCAAATCCAGGAGTATCGTTTGGGCGAGTCTTGGTCTTGCTGCAACGCGTAATCGAGTTCTGAAACCTGTGCGGGAAATTGAGTATTTGGCGGAAAAGGAGCCAAACAGTACCGACATTTTGAAGACCAACATGTTGGATACATATTATCCAAATCGAAGCGGTCACCTTGAGAATGTTTGTTTGTATGAGGTTCTACAAAATTACATATTCAAGAGGAACATCAAAGAAGATATTGAGAAAGGAGTGTATGCTGTAATTGGAAGTGAGGGATGTCTGGTCAAGCAAAGAAAATGCCAATTAGTAAACCATCGAAAATTGAGTGGCGAATCTCCAGAAAAAAAGGAGTTTTTCTATTTAGCACTTTTGCAACTTTTCAAGCCTTGGCGTGCAGAAGAGGAACTGCTTGGAGATTTCCTGTGTTACGAAGACTCTTTCACTGCCGCCAAGGAGACCATAGAATGTCCTGCTTTTCCCAAATATCAAGAAATGTTGACTTTGGAAATTGAGCAGGAAGCAACGATTGCAGCCGAGATTGCCAGAGACAGTTCTCAGGACAGTCAGAGTTCTGTTTCATTGAGTCAGGATCCACTAGGAGGACCTATTATCGAAAATTAAGCTGCCACTGCTATGAATGAAGTGGAAAGAGCCATGGCACATGCTCAGGAGGATGCGGTTAACTTAGAAGACTTGGAAAAACAACTCAACGTTGAGCAGAGGAAAATATATGACGAAGTTACCAAGCAAATTGATCATGAATTAAGTCATGAGAAGAAAGAGTGCTCATGTACGTCGTTGAAGCCTGTCCGACTGTACGTGAGTGGAGAAGCGGGAACTGGAAAAAGTTTCCTCATTAAAGCAATTTCTTGTTATTTGCAGGAAAGGACTGAGTCATCGCTGTCTTGTGTTGTTACCGCTCCAACTGGACTGGCAGCACATAACATTAAAGGTATTACTTTGCATCGTCTACTGATGCTGCCAGTGGAGCATGACAACAAAATACAATACCACAAGTTATCTGGAGATGCTTGTTGTGAAGTTTCAAGAGTTTTGAGGAAAATGAAACTTCTTATCATTGATGAAGTAAGCATGGTTTCCAATGTCATGCTTGCCTTTGTGCATTTGAGAATGCAAGAAGTTCTTAAAACTGAGTATGATGTGTTATGTGGTGGCAAACACATCATTGTTTTCGGAGATCTTCTGCAGCTGACACCAGTAAAAGGACAACCTGTGTTCAAAATACTCACGCATGAAGATACCAGGAAGTGCCTAGGGAGCATTGGCAACGTCAATATATGGTTAAACTTCAATTATGCTGAACTGCATGAAAATATGCGTCAGGCAAAGGATGAAGATTACAAGAATATTCTACAAGATATTAGAATTGGAAAAGTGACCGAGCATGGGAAAGAAGCTTTAAATGCACGATTACTGTCAAATTTATATCCAGAACAAGACGTTGTGCCTGAGAATATTTTTCTGAAAATTACTGAGAAGAAATCCGGAATATGTTTGATGCCAACTCTTGCAGAATGTGCCATCTTCAACAACAAAATGTTGCATTTAGAAAAGCAAGAGATTGTGAAACTGGAAGCTATTGACAGAATAGAGCATATGGGATCAACAATTATTTTGTCTGAGAATTTGAAATCAAAATTGGATGCATTAGTTTCAAGTTTTTATTTTTATGATAACGGAACTCTGTCGAGATCCACATAACAGTTTAGCAATAAAGAAAAAAAAAAAAAAAAGAAGAAAGAAAAACAATATTCAATACACAATTAAATAGAAATGTCAATACAGTGTTAAAAAACATTTAAAGAAGGAAAACAATTTAAAGCAAAACATTTCGTTAGGAGGATTAAACATAGCTACAATGAAATCATAAGCAGTAAAAATACCCAGCTGAAAACACAGAGGTTTTACCCATTTTCGTCTGTGTACCATAAGGGCTGGGCAAACAAAAACTACATGGTATAAATCCTGGGGATAGAGTTTACAGAGGTCACAGATATCTGTACCACCATGCCATTTAGACAATAAACAATTCAAAGGAAGTAAATCATATCTTAACAGTAAAATAAATCGCCTAACTGCATGAGGAAGATTCCAACCTAAATATGGTTGAAATTTTTTAATTTCACAAGAGTTACCGAGGGGGAACATTCCTCTCTTAGACTTTCGGATCGTACTGTCAGCTCTAAAACTCAACTCCCAAGATGAGGTTTTTAAAGATAATTTTAGTTGGGGAGCCGATAGTGTAAAAAGACTTTGTTCATCAATCTGTAATAGGGAAATTGCCTGTCTGAAGTTTTTTACTATAGAGGAGTAAACATTATAGGAACCCAGCAGTTCTTTTTTTATTTGAAACCTCAGGGTGCCAGGTTTTCCTTCAGCAATATAAAAAACCCATCTCACAACACTCGCCACTGCCTGGGACCGTGCACTACGCAGACCAAACTCTTGTCGCAACGATGACGTAGAGCTTGCAGTATTTACAGAGGCTAGATTACGAAGAATTCTTCCCTCAATAGAATCCAGGAATTTCCAGCATGCCATGTCCACTATTTCTAATCCGTAGATTAGAGATGCGGGGATTTTTGCCCGATAGACTTCGAGCAATATAGAAAAATGCCTCCGACCTGTCGCTTTGTATAAGGAGATAAGACTCCTCCCTTGAGCGAGAGCTTTCCTACCATTCTTCTCTGTATGGGTTTTTTCTGAGAGATTACTCGTGACGATCTTCCCAAGGAAGGGGTAGGATTTAACTACTTCTAATCTTTCCCCCCCGACAGACCAGAAATAATCGCTGTATTTAGGTTTTCTCCTTCCACAGAAGCACATTATTTTACTTTTTGAGGTATTAATTTTTAAAAAGTGGGCCACGGAGTAGGAGTACAAACTTTTTAAACGATTATTCAGACCCTTTGGGGTGAGGTCTAAAATTATAATATCGTCAGCATACATTAAGCATGCGATGGATGATCCCCCTAATACAGGGGCAATACCATTGCTCGTGGCTAATATGGCTTTAGGTAAATCCGCAATGTATAAGGAAAATAACAGGGGCGCCAGGAGGCAGCCCTGTTTAAGCCCATTATTGGTAGGTATTACCCTGGAAAGTCCTCTATCACCACCCATTAAAACTCTGCACCAGGTGTCTGTATGGAGTGCAATAACTAGTTTCAATAGGCTCGGGGGCATTCCTAATTTTATTAGCTTACTCCAAAGCAGAGCTCTTTCCACCTTGTCAAAGGCCGTAGAGAAGTCAATAAATGCTCCATACAGACCTCCTCTACGGACTGTGACATATTTTTCAATCAAAATTTGAAGAGCAGTAGAGTTATCTAAGGTACCATGGTGTTTTCTAAATCCAGTCTGCTCTAGTGGAAGAATTGCAGACATGGTCACCCAGTCATTTATAGAATTCAATAGACACTTGGTGAAAACCTTGCCTATAGCGTCTAGGAGAGCTATTTGTCTATAGTTTTCAGGAGAATCCCTGGCGCCCTTTTTGTAGATAGGAATTAGCAAGCTCCCTTTCCAAGAATGTGGAACAATGCCATTATTGTAACAGGCTTTAAAGACGGGGTATAGAATTTTTCCCCATAAGGCACTATGAGTTTTCAATACAGAAATTGGAATTTCATCTGGGCCGAGGGCACCGGACGAGCGGAGAGCTTTAATTGCGGTTACAATTTCTAATTCGGAAGGAGGATCATAAGGACATAAATCTTCCTGCAATTGATTAAGATCAAACTCCTCACCATTACTACTATATAGACCCTGAACAAAATTTACCCAAGTCTGCTCATTTATTGATATCGGAGAGGGTCTGGCTCTCACCCCACAACCCTCCCCAATTAGTGACCAAAAGGTCTTAGTCCGACCATTCTTGGCTGCTTCACGCAATTTACACCAAAGAGCATCTTCCTTCTGACGTTTTAATCTGACCTTCAGCCTGTTTCTTCTCCTCTTCAAAAGTGAAATTCTTTGTCTACGATCTGGAGAGGGAAAAAGGTATTGGGCCCTTACCAACTTATTTATTTCCTTATTTAAATTAAGGAGATCAGAGGGAATTTTGGGCATTACCTTAGCTGTTAGTTGCTTTTGAGCTTTTGATTTTAAAATTTGTAAAAATGACGTAAAGCAGTCTAATTCTCTGCCTTCCCATAAAGCTAAGTTATATACTGTATATTCCAGTAAGTTGGACAGATTTTTAATAGTCCCGGGGTTCCAATAGCACTTCCTGCTTTTAATATTAAAGTTCAATAAATCATCCCCAATTTTCCAATGATTTTTGGGAGATGATACATTTAACTTCAGCATCAAGACATTATGATCACTAAGATCGGTGGTTAACACTACCAGGTCCTTCAAAAAACTAAAAAATGTGCTATCGACAATCACATAATCCAAAATCGAACCACCATTTCCTGATTTATGTGTTAAATGAGCAGGACTGTCAGAGGGAAACCTCCCATTGGCTATAATACAGTCTGCTTCGGTTAAGCTCTCTAGAATTAATTTCCCTCTTTTATTTGTTTTAATGTTCTTTGGGAATATGGCTTTTGGTATCTGGAACATTTCCTCCTTTGTTTTGTTTCTAAATAACCCTAAAGCTCCATTAGATATTTTTGCATTTAAATCACCCACCAGTATAATGTATGGGGGGGGACAGGATTCCTGTAGGTTAAGGATAAAGGAGCAAATCTTCTTAATACCACAGTTATATTTTAAATCAGGGGGTAAGTAAGCATTTATTATTATGACCGATTTGTTCGAGCCATCATTCAGGAAATTTATTAATGTGATCGCCTAGAATAATTTATTCGAATCTACAAAGTGGGTATAATTCCATGTTATTTTGTTAGATAGCAAACAAGCTAGCCCACCTTTCGCTCGGCCTCTTATAGAGGGAGTGGCGCTGCTCTCTAGCACGTAATAATCTTTCATGACTGGAAAGTGCCCTATTAGCCAGGTTTCCTGCAAGCAGATTATATCTGCATCTAAAGAGTTTAAAAATAACAATTTATCGGAACTCTGGGTTAAACCAGCAACGTTCCATGAGATTATTTTTAAGTTATCGCTAAAGATTAGGATTGACTCCAAATGAAGGACCCGATTTATTCGACAGAATAGAGGGTAACCAACTCCACTCAAATTTGGATGCATTAGAGAAGACAATATCTAAAACAGCGGGTTTTGAAAAGACTTTGAATGTGTGTTTAAATTGCCGAATCATTTTGAGAAGGAATTTACATGTTGAAAGAGGTCTGGTAAATGGATCAATGGGTAATGTTGTTGATTTTGAGAAATACAGAAGTAGAGATGGAATTGAATTTTTAAAAATTCAATTTGATGGCATTGAGGAAGTACAGCTAATTGGTCGTTGTTCTGCTAGGTTTTTGCTTGTTAAAGACTTATATGTTCGGCGTAAGCAGTTTCCTGTTTGCTTGGCATATGCGGTGACAATCCATAAATCGCAAGGTTTAAGTGTAGATAGTGCATTGGTGAATATTGGCAGTTCTGTGTTCAAGGAGGGTATGGCATATGTGGCATTGTCACGAGTTAGAACTTTATCGGGATTGTACTTGATTGACTGTGATGTCACAAACATTTGTGCGGATCTAGATTGTGTTAAAGAATACAATAGGTTAAGAAGAGAGTATGCGCCACATTTGCCTCAATATCCTTTGTTTGAGAAACGTGTGGTAGGCCGGAAACGAAGAAATATTAGTAATAGTAGGGAGGTTGTAGCAAAAAGCCCAAAAGTCGATGAACCGAAAATTGTAAGCAGAAAGAAAACGGATTCTGTTGAAGATGTTGTCGGTTTTCAATTTGAAAACAGTTCTGGTGTCAACTGCTATGCAAATGTAGTAGTTAATGTTCTCTTTTCACTAGAGACTTTAAAAGAACAGATTGTGTTCAATTCGGAACAAAGTTTATGCTGTTTGTTGAATTCTGTGTTAGAGAAATGTAGCACTGATCGAACAAAAGTAGAAAGTGTGTCTGAAGTTCGTTATCTGTTAGACGAATGTTCAGGTCAAACAGACTTCTCTGAAAATAATCAGCAGGATTGTCAGGAGTTTTTAATGTATATGCTTGATGTATTGCAAGATGAGGGTGTAGATGTAGATCACCTGTTTGGGCTTTCTTATCAATGGCAGCATGACTGCGAAAACTGTGGGGTATCAAGTACATCTAGTGTAGACTCAGAAAGATTTATATATTTAACTTTGCCAGACAGTAAATCAGTGTCCTTTAATAAGCTAGTAAAAGCAGCTGATCACAACATGGAGTGTAGCCAATGTAAATCTGAAATGATGTCAACATTATGTATACAAAGATATGGCCAGTATGTCATTTTAATGTTCCAACGATGTAGGCCTGATGGAACAAAATTGACAACTTTAATAAAAAAATGTGTTGCTTCGCAGTTGTCAATATCAGGGAGGACTTTTGTAACTGTAGCAATAATCTATCATGACGGTCCTTCAACAACATCAGGACATTACACAGCTTATTTAAAGTCCAGAAATGGCTGGTCATTCTGCAACGATTCTGTTATAACTTTCAAAAAAAATTGCTGTATGACCTTAAAAATTCTTACCTGGTGTTTTTAAAACCAAAATTTTAGGGAAAGAATCTCGGGATGTGCTCTGAGGAATTTCAAGAGGTTCATGGAGTAGAGGGAATGTAAGTCTGCAATGCTGTCTAGATTATTGGTCCAAAATTTTGATTATAATGTCATTTTAAAAATCCAACTATATAAACCTGATGCAAGTAAGTCTGCTTCATAGTAAGCAGTATCAGTGTGATAGGAAAAGTAGAACATGAGTGAGCAAGAAGAGTAAGATATTAGTAGTCCAGGATTGTGAAAGTAATCTTAAACGTTTTCTTTCTGAAAGTTGCGAAAATAGAAAATGACGGGATTTGGTTACAAGAATTCCAAAAGTTGTAAATCGCTCTAACATGATTTGGCCATGTGGAAACATGTATGTAACATATTTTTGAAAACGATGGAGGTTTTCTTTCAGAAAGTGGCGGGCTGAAAATATTAATAGCACAAAGGAGTGTAAGGTATTCATAGGACATCCTTCGACGTCATGGAAAGTAAGTTAATTTTTATGAGTTTTGAATTCAGATTTCTTATATTGTATGGGTTTTTTAAACACAATCATTTTGATTGTGTTTTTTTTCCCCTGCTGTTACATGATGAATACCTTCAAGTCACTGTTTTAGTGAAATTTGATACATTCTGAGAACAGCAAAAATAAACCATTTAACATGTATAATTAATTCTCTACTTTTTGTACTTATGATATACATTTAGAAATGTGAGGTAGATATGGAGAAACTGAGGCTTCTGTAAGTGTCAAAGTTAATGCTTACAGTGCTGCACTTCTGGGTACTGTTTTTTTTTTAAACCTGAATAGGCCCCACCTCAAACAAACCTCTGGAAAGGACACATCTTATTTGCATCCTGAAACAATTACTTAAAATGTTAGAGACAATTTTATGATGGCTTTACATCTCTTTTGCGCTGCCATTGCATCAGTATTGTGAGACATCAGCAGTGCAAAAGATGCACCATGTTCCAAAATAGGCCTCACTTCATCAGCATCAAGATACTGTTTGTTTAAAATATATATCTTTAGGACTGTGTAGGGGACGTAGAGAAGCAGAGGCTTCTGTAAATGTCAAAGTTGTTGAAAAACTGTTTGTTCTTGAACCTTTTCCCTTGTCTTTTCTAATTTTTAAATACATGTTTTAATATTTTTGAAATGTTTGTTCTCTCTTTCACAGATTGAAAGTATGAAAAAAGAATTGAAAAAGTTAACAAGAATTATAAGGTAAATGTTTTCTACTCTTTTCGTTACATTTCAATCACAGTCACCTACTATAGGGCTTCAGACTATAGAGCTTTAAACAAAGATTATTTAAATGTGCAAATTTGGAGCTGTGCCCGTGGGTTTTGATTCAATACACAAGTGTATTGACCTAAAATGCGTGTGCACATTACCAAATCGCCGTCTGTTTCCTCAGGCGTACTCCTCACACACCTTTGAAGTGAAGTTTAGCTTCACTATAAACGCCCCGGCTGCTTTACCTTCTCATTCTACTGTCCCCGCTTCGGCCCCTCTCCTGTCTGCCGTGCGCATTTCTCCTCTCCCCCCCCTCACAGTAACGTCACTCACACACGCAACGCCATTCACATACGCAACGCAATTCACACACGCAACGCCACTCACACACACAACGCCACTCACGCACACAACGTCACTCACACACACTACGCCATTCACACATGCAATTCATCCACGCAATGCCACTAATCCACGCAATACCACTCATCCACGCAACATCAATAATCCACACAACGCCAATTATCCACGCAATGCCTCTCATCCACACAACGCCACTCATCCATTTGCAAAACCAAAAGAACAAACTCTTCTATTGTGAAACCTATTGCATTTTCAATGCTTGATTCTTTCACTTCCTTACGTATTTTGTTTTCCACAATTATATCCTCTTCCTTCTTTTCTTAGGTAAATAAATCTATTAAACACCATTTCTGGTTTAGTCCCTATAGCTGTCTTTCTTTTAACATTACTCTCTGTTTTCTTCCCTTGTACTTACTCCTTTATTTTTTTTTTTTAAAAATTGGGGTTAGCTCCCGGCGAGCGAACCGGAAAGCGAACCGGAAAGCGAACTAAAAAAAACAGCTTGCCAGAGTGTTACACTTTCTAGCAATTTTTGTAAAAAGGGGAGGTAGTTCTGAAAAGAACTTTTTTTTTAATGTTTTTGTTGTTTTATATATTTTTTTTCTTTTTTGAACATTATTTGGTTTTTTTGTATTTTTTGAACACTTTTTTGTTTTTTTTGTTTTTTTTCAAAGGGAAAGAACAAAAAGAGGCATTGAAAAGGGCTCAACAGGAGCACAAAAAAAAATTAAAACTTGGGGCGTTTAGAGCATCGGTGTTTCTCGAATGCTAAATTAATTAATTTCACACTCATATTTGCGCATGAAATTAATGTCCCACAATATAAGCAAGTAAGCTTCATATGGACAACATTTTTTTGAATATTTGGCACGGTTTCGCTTGCCTCTGCAACTGTGAGAGAAATATCAGTAGATTTTCTGGCCACCGAAGTTGGGGGGTTCTCCTGTAGTTCACGCATCTCTGCCCGACTATAATTTAATGGATGCCACCTCTGCATATGTCGGTGCATCGTGTGGTTTCCATAGCTGTACTTTTTATCAGTGCCCCTTGATAATTTCTCTTTGCATATAAGGCACGTAGCATATCGTGCATTGACTTTTTTCTCTCCTGGTGGAATGGAAAAAAATTGCCAAATAAAGCTATTTTTGTGATGAGATACCCGGGGTAACTCTTTGATAAATTGTGGTGCCTCATCTTCCTCTCCCTCTTCTGGATCCTCCTCCTCCTCCTCTCGGTTTCCTTGAAACTGTGCAGGTGGTCCTCTCTTCCTATGAGGAGATGGTGGTGGTGGTGGTGGGGGTGCACCAGCTGAAGCTACTATTGAAGCCATTTTTTAATCAGAGCAAATGATCAGGTCTTCCTTTCTCAAAGTTGAAAGTCAGAGTGAGAAAAAAGGTGGGGGCTTTCATCATTTGTGAAAAAAAATAGTTCTAAACCAATGAAAAGTGTTATTTTTAGGTCACATGACCTAGTCTTACATCATTAGGAAACCAAAAGTGAAATGAACCAATGAAAACTTTTATACACAAGTCACATGACCTGTTCCGCTCACGTTACGCGGTGCGAGCCGCGCCCCGCATCGCTTCCGGTTCGCGGTCCAGAGCACTTCCGGGAGCGCTAACGCGGCGCATCATAAGACGCATTATGCGACAACGTGCTATGTCGCGTTTCCGCGACGCGTCACGATGTTGATTTCTGATGCGTTAGTTGCGCAAACGGAACGTTTACCGGTTAGCGGACCGGGTCGCGGCATCAAATTGAGCTAACGGAAAGCTTCCCGGTTCGCGAATCAGGAGCGAACCAAAAAAATATTTTTTAAAAAATTAATCATAAACATATAAAATATAATTTGGGATATAAAGAAAAAGACATTTTACAGCTACAGATATTAGCTTTTAAAAAACCATTAAAATTCACTGAAAAAACCATAGGTTATAGACCATATATAGTTAGGAATTAGCATTTACAAAACCATATTTTACTCACACAAAACCATTGAAATTTCATATATAGTTAGTTACCCTAACTATATATCGCGCACCCGCAATCCACTGCTGATGATGTCACATATTACATCATTCATGACATGGTCAGTGACATCACTGATGACATCACTGATGACATCTCAAATGACATCACTGATGACATCACTGATGATATCATCCAGTGACTGTACGTTGCAGTAAAGTAAAAATATGTCTTACATATTGAAGAATGAGTGGATGTTTAATTGTCTGGATGAAGGATTTAGTAGGTGCATGACTGACTGTATGAGTGAGTGATTAAATGTGTCTCACTGAGTGCATGGGTTAGTGACTAAACTGTCTTAATTTGTGCATCATTATGTCTGTTGTTCTGTAACCTGCTGCATGTGTTGATCAGTAGCTATATGAGTAACTACATGGGTTATTGATTGGTTGCCCAAGTATTTGTATGGGAGACTGAGTGTGTGTGTGAGTGGCTGGGAGGTGTATGACTCTGTGCATAGATGTGTGAGCAATTGATTCACTAGATGTGTGGGTTCAAAAGTGCATGTGGAATCAGCTGTATGGGCGGTTGACTGTGTGCATGAGTCTATTGGTGAGTGAATGGATATCTCAGTGCTACATGTCAAAGTAAGTACATATGTAAAACACAGTACATGTGAGAGTTGACATATATAAATAACTGTGCATTAGAGCCAGTGAATGTGTGAGTGGCTGTATGGATCATTGTGAACTTTTATTAGGGATTATATAAGAGAGTAAATATGTGTTAGTATATGTTTGAATAAGTAAGGTGTGTAGAACTGTATAGTTGAGGAAATGGAGGTGACAGTCTGTGAGTGTCTGTTTACACTGAGTGTATCTAAGGTTATATTAGAGTCTGAAGAGGTTAATCGTATTATCACATGATTGATGTCATCAGTGATGTTGTCTGTGATGTCATTTGAGTTGTCATCAGTGATGTCATCAGCGATGTCATTTGAGATGTCATCAGTGATGTCACTGACCATGTCATGAATGATGTAATATGTGACATCATCAGCAGTGGATTGCGGGTGCGCGATATATAGTTAGGGTAACTAACTATATATGAAATTTCAATGGTTTTGTGTGAGTAAAATATGGTTTTGTAAATGCTAATTCCTAACTATATATGGTCTATAACCTATGGTTTTTTCAGTGAATATATATATATATATATATATATATATATATATATATATATATATATATATATATATATATATATATATATATATATATATATATACAAACACCGACCCCTCCGTGAAGAAAGCCAGAGGACACAAGGGGAGCTTTCGGGAACACTTTAATGACTGCTTGTAAATGGCATGATGCATTTCGGCGTTGTGCCTTCTTCGGATCTCGCAAGCTGGACGGGAACACTCCTCCTCTCACCCTTGCGCAGGTCCTCCCAATTAACGGAGGTCAGCTGGCTCCACCCACTGCAAAGTTACAGCTGCAGTTCAAAGTAGTTGGACTGCAGTTCCCATCATGCAGTGCATAGGTAAGTACCATTTGTGGAGTGAAATAACGCTGTAAATCCTTGCAAGCAGTGCGAGTGTTGTGCACAAGGAGAACCCCCGTGAATAAAAGTCAAAGCGCTTCCTCGGGTCCCCAGCGTTCCTGCCCCAAAGTCAGACCGAGCCATGAAACTAGGATGCAGTGATCCTGTTTCCCTCGTGAAGTCACGGGCTGTTCCTGACAGTGGCCACTTGCCTGATCCGACTATGAGGCGGTCCTGCAAAATCCGAACCTCGGGTAATTCACAGCAAGTCACCAACATTTGCAGGACGCTTGAACAGAACGGGTCCTCTTATATATATATAGATATTACCTACTGGCGGTCGCCAGTAGGTAGTTATAGTTAGGATTGTTTTCCATAGGAAATCCTCAACATTCTATTTGGAATAACTTTGGCCCTGGTTGAAGAATCTTAGCGAATTTCTCAAAGAAGATGGCTCGGTCGGATGCGCTCCTTTCCTGAAAGTTTGGGGGGGATTGGTCAAGTGGGGGCTGAGATATAAGGGGGGTCCCAAAACTTGTTTTCTGCATGTTATTTTCCATAGGACCTTTAGACTCGGCTACAGGTCGAACGGCTGAATGGATTTATAAGAAATTTGGCAAAACTGTAGAGCCCGGTTCGCAGATTACGCTTTTTTTGGAATGGTGTAAATCTGTTCAGTAGTTGTTGAGAAAATTAAAGTTAAAGTCAATTATATATCTATAGGCGCGCACGCGTGGGCGCACTCAAGCGGCTGCGCGTGAGCGGAATTTTTTTTTGCTGCGTGACGTCTGTTAACGTTCGATTTGAAGGAAATCAGGAAGTTTTGTCCGACATTTTGTCACTGCGAGTAAATATATTGTTCATTTCAAAGCGTTGAAACATGGAAAGGGGAGAAGGTAGAGATTGTCTTGCTGCGTAGGTTTTCTCGGGGTGTGCAGTAAGGCCCTTAAACGCGAAAAGATATAATGTTTTTCCGAAAAAAAATATGGGGTGCGCGCACCCGGTCGCGCACACCTATTTACAAGAGTGTGAAAATGGAGATAAATCAGAAGTTTGAGTGCTTAGATATAAGGTGGCTCTGAAAAGAGCCCTTGTGTTAATTGAGTGTTTTCTGCATTTATAAGTAAGTACCGATGCAGAGCCTGATGTTGCAGAGGAAGATTCTGTTTCCCTCATTCGTGAAATGAACACCGTCTCTCCTATAGACGTCTTGCATGTGGTATCGCAAGTTGTTGTGGTAAATAGAACCCATGCTATAATCTCTGAGGAACGCAGAAACAGATTTATTTACATGTCTCCTTGCTTTCTCAAATTGTGCACAATGTTGATTGGACCAATTCCATTTCTGTCTTTGGCATATATTGGAATATACCAAGGCAGATCGAGGAAAAAGTGTCATCAATTGTCGAAAGGTGTCTTTTAGAAGCATTTCCAGACCTACCCCAGTGATTGTGCCTAGATCGTTCCCACCACAGTGCACAATTATAAGGACTGGTTCTGGGAGATGCATAAAAGTTCTCACCAATGGAATCAATTGGTGACATTTCAATCCTCTTTTGGCAATCCATGTTATGTGTACATTTGGTAAGCCGAGGTTGCAAATTCGTCTGCTTACTGCATATTTTTCACTCCAGTGAATATAACTGTGTCCTATTAGCCAGACCTTCATTTTCAAGGGATTTGTAGTCGTCCTCCGATCGGTTCTGGAAGTGGAATGGTAGTTAGAAGTTGAAATTCTAAATAAAGAAAAAGGAAGACGCTGGGTGTGGTTAAAAAAATAAAAATGATTGGTTGATTGTAATAAGTGGAGATTGAAGAGTACGTTGCATGTTAATGTTTATGTTAAACGAAAAGTACTATTGGGTGTGAAAAAAAAAGACATGTAACAGAGCTGTGGATTGGCAGGTGTTTCTGGAGGGAAAACAGTCTTCTTAGTTTGCTGTAGAACGTTGAGACATGAACTTTTGACCTGTGCCTTCAGCAAGGTGCAGAATGAGGTGTAACCATGGAAACAGCCGGAGATGGCAGTTGGTGATGGGTTCACTGTTTGGTGCCTCTGCATCTGACTCTGTTCTGTGGTTGCAGGCGGAGAACTGTTTGTTATTGTGGAGATGAAAGGGTGATAAGGAGAGAAATACGACATAGCGTCTGGCCTGTAGAAGCGTGGGAGCAGTGATTAACTCTGAGTGAAGCGGAACTGTGGCGGTGCTTGGTAACAGTAAAAAAATTTTTTTAACAGTGGTATAACTGTCTGTACGGTGCGCGACCTACTAAGAAAGAGTTCACGGGCCGTAATTGGCTTGCAGGTTCTAGTATCAGTAAGTGAGGTCGAGAAAAGAAAACATTCAGGACTTTATTTATGAAGGCCTTGCGCCACCGGTGCGTCACTGTTTCCCATTTTAAAAAATGAGGCACCGGCGGCGGAAGGTCTTCATAAATAAGGTCCTCAGTGACTACAGTTAAGGTTATGTGGAACCCATGAATAGTTTTTCAATATGAAATCATTTCAGTTGAGATTATGGATTAAAAGAGAAACCGTGAATATTTGAAATGTTTATTTAGAAATGTACTGTTTTAAAGGCAAATCATTATGTAATATCAGTACAGAAATTGCAAAAAACACAGTAATTGGTATTGTCAGTAGTACATGGAATACAAACGCTATAGTTGAAGAAAAATGAATATAGTTGGAAAAAACATTGTACACTCTTATAAGGAAGTATATCATATTTTAATAAATGGAAGAAGGTCTCTGGCCTTTCAGTTAGGGAACGATATATGAAAATGTAAGTGGTTATACATCATTACTTTATCAATCAGCTGTCTACATGCGAAGCACTATCAAGTTTGTGTTATGTCAGTGTGTGAGGGGAAAAAAAAGGCGCCAAAAGCGATAAAATGGTGAGAGGTGCATGTATGTAATCTGTTGGATGCTGCGCAAATCACTATTGAGGAGAACTACTGTATTGAGATATCTTTTGAAGGTTGCAGTATTGCATTTGAAATACAGCACAAGTAACAATGGAAATATTGTTGAAAGAACATATTTTTCTGTAAAGTATTTTAAAAACATAATTTTATAGGAAATTAAAGGAGTAGAAGCGTGTGAGGCGGAAATAAGCAGTTGAGATGGGAAATGGCGTTTACAGTTATAAAAAACTCGTTTGAAATTTACACATTAATTAGGGCACATGTAGCATATATTAGCGAGTTTTGCATCGAGTACGTTTGAAATAACCTTAGATAAGATATGCAATAGAATTGTTGAGATTAGACTGTAAAAAATAAAGTTGAAAATCGAGTAGCTGAAGAAACAAATGTAGTCCACATAAAACACCAAAATTTAACCAGCACGAAATCATAATGTCCACTGTTAGTAAAGCCAATAGTTCTGTTCTTCAAAAGAAAATATGGAAAAGAACGTGAAGAATATAGGGAAGCAAAAGGAAATGAGGACGTCAATGGCTTGTATAAGAGTTATTGAAGCATTGTTTAGGCAAAATAGGTAGCTTCTGCTTCTAACAGGAAATCACTGTTATCATTTAAACGTATGTCAGCTATCCAATGGAAAAGAGTAAAGCAGTACTCATGATCTGTTAAAATCAGAGCCTCTTTTATTATCAGAGGGCAGCTCGGTGGGTTTTCGATGTAGTTCTCTGTTAGGAAAGAGTTAACCGTCCATTGTGTAGGCAAAATAGGTAGCAACTGCTTCTAACAGGAAATCACTGTTATCATCTGAAAACATGTCAGCCATCCAATTGAGAAGATGAAAGGAGCATTCATGATCTGTCATTATTGGAGCGTCTTTTACCATCATAGGGCAGCTCGGTGGGTTTTCGATGTAGCTCTCTGTTAGGAAATCTTGCGCCGCTGCGAATATATTCCAATGACCCAGAACTCCTTGTATCGCTGCAAAGGCCATAAACCCTCCGTTGTAACAAAGCTGTTCATGATCAAGTAACGGATTCATGAGGTGATTGTAATTCGCTTCAGGAGGTTCCACGTTGCAGAGACATAAGTCCAGGGCCCACATGAAATCACAGCCCAGGCAATGAAATACAGGCTGCACACAGGTGAAATACGAATATCAAAATGATAATCGATATGAAGTATTCAAAGTTGAGAGTGCTAAGGTGCCGTAGTACAGAAGCATTCTCTGTCGAAATAGTTCTAAGTGGTCCGGCTCGTTTGCGAAGGCAGGAGGGACATCCATTTTGAATTTCCCAAGATGGTAAAGGAAACGGCGCAGCACTGCCGGTTGTATAGCAACTCCAGAGAATTAGGTCGCCGGCTATGCAGTGGAGAGGAGCAGAATGATTTGATAAATTTTCTAGGAGTCTAGTCACTTAAATATTGCTTAGTAGTTATCAAAAAAGTAGCCAGTCTTGAAGTGGAGGATGCGTTAAAAAAAAAGGGAGTCATTTGAGCAAGTTGTAAAGCAAGGTCAATTTTTTTTTACATCAATGCTGTTTTCTGTGAATGTTAGCTAAGTGAAAGATATGTGTGTGAGCAGATGCTACGTCCAGTTTTAAATGTGACAATGGAGCTCTTGTTCATGTCTTCCGATTCAAGGTCGGTATTCGCTGCCAAATGCAAATATCAAGAAACGTATGCGTGGGGTAGATAGTCTGCATTCTTAAAGGAAAGCAAATGGAGGGTTATTTTTACCGCGTTAGCATTGTCGTTTAAAAAGTTACAGTGATTTTCATTATATGTTAAGAAAGTATCACTGATGAAGTTTGAAAATAAATCCTTATAAATAACAGGGACTGGTGTATTTTAGAAAAGGTGTGTATCATTACATGAATTGTAAAAAAATAAATAATGTAATTGAAAGTGTATGGTTTGAAAATGAAATGTAGGGGTTTATAGTTCACGTTTTGAAAGCGGTTCTAGAGGGTCAGATACATGATAGATTTATAAAAAATAGAACATGTTTTTCAATAGTATTATGGAAAAAATATGTGTCTTTATGTACTATTTAGATTATCTGCCTGTTGCCTATTCTTTGAGTTTTAGTAATCCTGTGTCTTATAAGTTTTCCAGGGGCGGTTTGAGGTTCATGGTGGGCTTGGGCAGGGAGGGTAGGTTGGGGGTTTGTAATAGGGGGTCCGGGTGGGGTGGAGTGCGGAGTTTAGTGAAGAGTGAGGGGGGCGGGGGTTAGGGTGTTTGGTAATGGAGCAGAGTCAGAGGACGCCAAATTTCTGTTATGGGGTGCCACGGAAATATGTATCCATTCTCAGAGGTTTATTATATTAAGGATATATATTAACATGGTGGCTCTTGTGGTTTTGTGGTTCTGTGCATGTGTATAATGCTGGCCCTGTAGTTTTTGTCTATGGACCTCATTACGACACAGGGGAGCCACGTTGCACAGTTGGAGATCAGAGACTTAGGAAATAAAACTTTATAATTGTAAGGGCTCTAAGCGATACAAATCGCCCGTTCTCGGTGTAAAAAATATCACCGCTATTGGTGGTATTTTGTACGGTGTTAGTGTTCGAAGGAGAATAGTAATATATATGTGAAAGAAAATTCTGTAACAGGCTCAGCATTTCACATTATCGCGTGAAAACAAAAGTTGTTCTCACATATCAATAAGTCTCTTATAATTAAGGGACGGAGTGTATATAGTGCTATTTACTACACTGCTATGTGAACGATGTCGAATGTTTCATAAGAGGAGGCTTTAAAAGTTTTTCGATAAACTGGTTTTCCAGGGGTGGAGTGTTCCGTGTAAATTGCAGAATAGAAACTAGTAAGAACTAATTGGAAGTGTTGTTCTAAAGTCACATGACTTCACATGCGTGTGTCGCTGCCTCTACGCGATAGTTGGGTGCGCGCACCCGTTCGCGCAGTAAAAGAAAGCGGTGAGCAAATGTCAGCTAATATGCTCTTGGAGCTCGTTTTGGTACAAAGAGTTAGTTCTGAAAAGAACTTTTTTTTTTTTTTTTTTTTTTTGGAAACAAGTGTTATGATGCTTTTGATTTCTTAAAGTTGCTACGACATTTTTCAGTATGTCATACTATCCAAATAAAGTGAAGAAATGTAACTTTTCTTGGAGCATTTATGACTCTCAATTTTGTGTTTAATTAGAATAAAGCTTTGCTCTCCGTATACAAGAAGTTTTCCACAGTTCTTGCATTTCATGTGCACGTTCGCCAGATATGGTTTCAAGTCCATCTCAGCACTCGATGGAGATACAGGTCGTTCTGCAGAAGATGTGCTGGTCACTTCTGATGGTAATAGCATGGCCTCCGTTTTTCTAGTCAAAGGTGGTCGCTCATTTCCTTTAGATTCGGAAGATGAATGCGGAACGGTAGCCATTGCAGCAAAGTCTTCGGGAAGATGTTCGACGTTGTTCTCTATTGAGAGTAGAAAAGAAAGTGATGGAAGTGGGTGGAGTGCTGCGTGTAAATTCCAGAATAGAAAGTACCAACAACCAATTGCAAGTGTTGTTTTCAAGTCACATGACTTTACATGCGCTTCTCAGGATGTGTAGGCGGTGACACTATCTAGTTACGAACGTGATTTGGAAGTAGCGATGTTCTTTAGTGAAGTTTAAAAACGTGAAAAGAAGTGAATTCAAACACATACGGATTTCACATATTTTTAGAGCTCGATTTAAGTATACAATTATTAAATTATAAAACCTTTTATATTTTTTAAAAAAAATATTAAGGTGTGCACAATCAGTCACGCACGAACGATTAAAAAAAATTCGGCTCCATTTAATTAAAAGGTTTGTATGACAAAAAAAAAGCCTAGGTTCAGTGTCTTAACGTACTATAAGTTCTTTCATTGGTCTATGAAGAAATTCATTAGGTTTAAATTGGAAAGCACTTATGAAATAATTAGGTGGGTGCGTGCACTCAGTTGTGCACGTAAGATTGGTATGTCAATATTTATTTCAGGTATATCTTTCATACTTAGGAACTAGCATTCAAAAAACCTATGAAATTCACTGAAAAAACTATAGGTTTTACACACGTTATAGTTAGGAAATAGCATTTGAAAAACCTATGAAATTCACTGAAAAAACCCTAGGTTTTACACACGTTATAGTTAGGAAGTAGCATTTAAAAAACCTATGAAATTCAGTGAAAAAACCATAGGTTTGACACATGTTATAGTTAGCTGGACATTTTACTCATATAAAACCAATGAAATTCCCCGTTATAGTTACTTCAGCTAACTATAACTCGCGCGCCCGCAATGCACTGCTGATGACTTCACATATTACATCACTCATAACATGGTCAGTGACATCACTCATGACATCACTAATGACATCTCAAATGACATCACTGATGACATCATCCTTGTGGAAGAGTGGCAGACCTTCACTCACCCTAATATAACCTTTATTACACACACTCAAAAAGTAGAAAATAACAATTTCAATACAATAGCTATACCAATGCCACTTAAAACACACCTATTTAGTAATTCGAATATCTATATACGCAACCACTTATTCATCAACAGATATATACAGTCAATCATATATTATATACAGTCACTCATATATGTATTCAGTCATCATATGTTCTTATACACTGATACATCCTGATCATCCTGTTACACACCGACACTCAACCATAGAGTTATTCACACATAAGTTATATGTACTAGTTTAAAACATATGTACTTACTCAGAAATACACTATTAAAACAGTTATTCATTCACTTAGACAGTCATATATACACTCATACAGAAAAAAACAAATAATAACCTATATGCCTTTTACCACACAAACTCACTCACCCATACAGTCTAGCATATATGCTGCCTACAACACATACAAACAGTAAGTCACTCATTCATGCATCTATGCACTACATAAGATCTCCCAACGAAGCATATTGACACTTAGACACTCAGACACTCCAACTAATAATCAAACAAATAATAAACTATATAGACATTATGTATCACTCATATAGCTACTCACCAACACATGCAGCCACTTACATAGAAACTGAGAGACAGATACAGATATGTATATATTTAAACATTACTCATTAGCCCATGTACTCATCAAGATATACTTAATCAGTCAGTAATACAATCTATTTTTCACCTAAAAAGCAGCTATTTATACACTTATATGCTCCATTCCTCTTCCATTAACCTTCAGATATACATATATAAAACATATTTAATTTTCAGAACTAACCCATTCTCTGGATGATGTCATCAGTGATGTCATGAGTGATGTCACTGACCATGTCATGAGTGATGTAATATGTGAAGTCATCAGCAGTGCATTGCGGGCGCGCGAGTTATAGTTAGCTGAAGTAACTATAACGGGGAATTTCATTGGTTTTATATGAGTAAAATGTCCAGCTAACTATAACATGTGTCAAACCTATGGTTTTTTACTGAATTTCATAGTTTTTTTAAATGCTACTTCCTAACTATAACGTGTGTAAAACCTAGGGTTTTTTCAGTGAATTTCATAGGTTTTTCAAATGCTATTTCCTAACTATAACGTGTGTAAAACCTATGTTTTTTTCAGTGAATATATATATATATATATATATATATATATATATATATATATATATATATATATATATATATGTGTATATATATATATATACTGAAAAAAACATAGGTTTCAGGGGTGTTATAGTTAGCTGGACATTCCACTTGTACAAAACCATTGAAATTCCCCTGCAATCCACTGGTGATGATGTTAAATATTACATCATTCATGGACCTAATGGAGTTATCAGGTTTGACTTTAACATTTCATGATAGAAAATGTATAATACCGTAGTGGTGTCATAAACTTCGGATTACTTGGTACTTTGTTTTGTCTTTGAATTTTTTTTATAAAAAGGCACAATTACCTCCGAGCAGTGACAATAGATAGATTACAACAATCTGAGAGGCAAATTTACAAGCCCCTTGTTCTACTTTTGTATGTACTATACTATGACTAACTCTATATACTATCTTTCAGATCACTAAACTGGAGGGTGCACTGTGAACCAGCACATGCTTGGACACACAACCAAGGCAAAAGTTGAACTACGAGTATTTTCTCCACTATTAACTACTCCATCTATAACTTTCTCTCTCTCACAGTTTTAATGTTGTTTTCTCTCTCTTTCTCTCTCTCACATTGTTTCTCTTTTAAAGTTATGGACGCTACTGTCCACTCTGCCGTGAACAACCAAAGCTGAATTAAAATTGTGAACTCTGTTGGCCACAGTGTTTACACAAGGTAAGCAGACCGGCCTAGATATATAATGCCTCCGATTAAATGCATTATAAGTAAAATACCTTATTTACAAGCCCCTTGCGCCACTTTTGTGTCACTTTCAACATGAGAAAAGTAACACAAAACTGGCGCAAGAGTTTTGTAAATAAACCTTAAAGAATATTGTCCTGCAAAATAATTTGATCTCTCACCTAATTCTGTCTCATGTCTGAATCATTTTAAAGACCTGTTGATCTGTAATGTAAATCTGATGCAGTAGGCCAGTGGTTCCCAAACTTTTGACTCCTGTGGACCCCCATTGATTCACCACTGGAAGCCAGGGACCCCCACGCGATTTGTAGGATTTAAAATTCAAACATTAAAACAGTAATTTAAAAAAAAATAAACACACATGTGCACACAAAACAAATACTCGGATTAGTAAGTATTTTAGGGGCATATTTACAAGCCCCTATCACCATGAGAACATCACTTTTTGCGATGTTCCCATGGCGGCAGGGACTTCGCTTTATTTACATGGTAGCGTTAAGCCACTTAACATGGCTTAACGCTGGCTTGTAAATAGGACCCCCTTCCACCCAATGTTTAGCGTAAAAAGGGTGGCAGTGGGTGTTGTGGTGGGCATTCCACCGTAACACCCATTGATTTTGACACTGCCCCCTATTAACAAGTGCAGCGTAAATGCAAGGTAGCGCCAAAATTAAGACCAGGGAAAACCTGGTCTCAACTTGGTGTAACAAGGAGAAATGCTTTAATTCTCCTAAGTTTTGCGAAACCCCTTCTATTGTTTATGTTCAGGAAGATGACCCTTCCTGCACATAAACAATCTTTTAAAAAAATGACATTTCGTAACTTCCATGTGTGCTGCATTCAGCACATATAGAAGTGACAAACCAGCATTTCAAAATTGTTTATGTGCAGGAAGGGGGACCTTACTGTACATAAACAATCTTCTCCTGTACGCAGACACCCTTGCACTATGGTGCAAGGGTGCCTACGTTGGTGCCACAAAGTTAAGTTTAGAGTGAGCGTAGGGGAAACACAGGGCTGCATCATATTCTTATAAATATAGGTGCAGCCCTGCGTTTCTGAAGTGACGGAGCTTGTCGTTAAGCCAAGGAGGATCACAACTCTCTCTACCACTTCTGTTGCATTTTATATTGAAAGGATTTGGAAACAATGAAGAAAATTGATACGAAGGTTGTTGCTGCATCTCCATGATTAACCTTTAAATGGTTAGTTTTATTTAGCAGGACGAGGCTCCTGCTACTGCCAGGGCCAGACTGGAAACACAAAGCAGCCCTGGCAAATGTTTTCAGACCAGTCCCCATAGGGTGCACACTAAGTGCAGTGAGTGACATTACCACTACACTACAAACTACCACACTGCTGCGAGCGCGCTGGACTAGCGCTGTGCAATTTTAACTTCCCTGTGTTTTGTATTTGGGTTACTGCTTTTGTTTAACTTACCCTTGCTTTTAGACTTGGCTGCCTCCAGCCTGCGCTCCCTCCCCTCACTGCATTTAAAAAGTGCACCTCTGTGCCTCAAAAGCACCACCACTTTGGTGGGTCCGGGTCCTGGGCTTCTATTTCGGGCGCCATCTTGGTTTGGGGATTCTGATTGGGATTGTGATTCGGCGGCGGCCGCCATCTTTGAGCGGACTCGCGCGCCTAGGGCTCACTGGAGAGTCTATTTAAGGCGGTCTTTAGTGTGGAGGTGGTCCCTAACACCTACCACACTGCTGCGAGCGCGCTGGACTAGCGCTGTGCAATTTTAACTTCCCTGTGTTTTGTATTTGGGTTACTGCTTTTGTTTAACTTACCCTTGCTTTTAGACTTGGCTGCCTCCAGCCTGCGCTCCCTCCCCTCACTGCATTTAAAAAGTGCACCTCTGTGCCTCAAAAGCACCACCACTTTGGTGGGTCCGGGTCCTAAGCTTCTATTTCGGGCGCCATCTTGGTTTGGGGATTCTGATTGGGATTGGGATTCGGCGGCGGCCGCCATCTTTGAGCGGACTCGCGCGCCTAGGGCTCACTGGAGAGTCTATTTAAAGTCGCTCCCTACGCGCAGCGGGACGCGCAGGTGGACACCCTCGCTTAGCCTGAGTCGTGCCGGAGTCCTGCCCGTCTGTGCCCGTCAGCGTCCCGGAGGCGGCGGGGCGGCGGAGGATTCTGGTCAGGTGTGGCTAAGGATGATCTACTATTCCTCGGCGACTCTTCACGCCATGCGCTCGACATCTAGCTTGTGTCGCTCTGTATTCCCTGGTCGACACAAGGGGAAACGTCGCTGCCCGGCATGCGGTTGGACGCCCACTGGGGCACAGTGCTGCGTCCTTAGGACACCCGAGGCTCATGTGAAACATCTTTGTCTGCTGCTCAACACTAGGTCGGTAGGAAGGCATGCCCTGCACATTTACGATCTTCTTGTCAGGGATAATCCGTTATGCCTGCTCCTGACGGAAACCTGGTTGGGAGAGGCGTCGAATCCTGATATTTTTACTGCGATCCCCCCAACCTATAATATTTTCCGCCAAGACAGAGTTAAGGGAAGGGGGGGAGGAGTCGCTGTGGTGGTGAGGAAGAACGTTTCCTGCTCAGTTCTTCCCGTGAATTCCATCGAGGGCTCTGAATCCCTTGCCTTTATGCTTAGACTGTCTCCTGGTCAAGCGCTTAAGGGACTGCTGGTCTATAGGCCTCCCGGCCCGGTGGGCTCCTTTTGGGAGGACCTACAGACAGCTATCTCGGAGTTGGCGCTGTCTGCACAGCATTGCCTGCTGGCAGGCGATTTTAACTTTCATCTTGATGAAACTCCTGGACATCACATCTCCGCTTGGCCTGGTACCGTGTGTGCTAGGGCCTACACATGAGAAAGGGCACACCCTCGACCAAGTGTTCTCTTCTGTCCCAATTGTTGACATCGATACACGGCCGGTGCTCTGGTCGGATCACAGGCTGATTGGATTCTCCGTGCTGGAGACCGGGCGGTCTGACACTTGTGCCCCCACTGTGCCCAGATCGGCCTCGAGAGCTCTGCACAGAGTGACGCCTGCTATGTTGGAGCAGGCGCTTGCGGAACATCCGTGTTCCCTCTCCGGGGACCCGGAAAGAGACACTGAGGCCCTGCAGCGATGGTTGACTGAGAGGTTAGATGATCTTGCCCCAAAGGTAACCCCCCGGTCCACCGCGATACGGCAATCTGCGCCCTGGTTCACGGAGGCGCTGAGTGTGGCACGCAGTCAATGTAAGGTTGCTGAGCGGGCCTGGTGCCTCCAATATAATGCGGAGGCTAAACTCGCCTATAGGTCAGCGGTTAAGGCCTATCACCGAGATATTCTTGGTGCCAAGCGGAACTATCTAGCCAGGAGGATTGAGGCGTCGGTGAACTCCTGCAAGGAGATCTTCACGATAGTGAAGGAGTTCACGTCCCCTACCTCCTATTCACCCCCGCCTGTATCATCTGATGCGTGGGCGTGTGATCTTGCCACTTTTTTCACCAACAAGATTAAGGCAATTCAGGTCTCCTTCTCGGAGAGCTTGATGGAGGATTGCTGTGGTCCTGGGGCAGGACTTGGTACATCGTCCGTGCCCACGGCAGTACTGGCTGACTTTCCACCTGTCTCCAGTGACATGTCCCGGACTCTGTTGGCCAGTCTTAAATCTGGCTCGCCACTTGACCCTGCCCCGCCAAATTTTTGGCGGGGATGGCGGCAGTGGTGGATCCTTTGGTCAACCCGATCCTCAACGCTTCCTTGAGGGAGGGGATCGTCCCACGCACCTGGAAAAGGGCGATGGTGATCCCCCTCCTGAAAAAGCCTGGTCTTGATGCCGAGGTTTTGGCCAATTACAGGCCAATTTCACTTCTCCCGGCTCTGGCGAAGATCACGGAGAAACATGTCCATGGCGTCTTGTCGAGCTTTCTTGAATCTAACAATTTGCTCCATCCATCCCAATCCGGTTTCCGTCCGAAATTTAGTACGGAAACGGCGTTGGTGGAGGTCTCCGAGATCATCAGGGAGACCTTGGATGTGGGTGGCAAGGCCATGTTAGTCATGTTGGACCTGTCGGCGGCCTTCGACACCGTCCCCCATGAGGCGCTTCTCGCCAGGCTTTATGACATCGGCCTGAGGGGGACGGTGTTCAGATGGTTTACATCTTTTCTGGAGGGCCGCCGCCAGACGGTCTGGGTTTCCCAGAGCTCCGCCGAGATGCCGCCACTGGGAGTCGGGGTTCCACAGGGATCTGTGTTGAGCCCGACATTGTTCAACATCTTCATGTCCCCTTTGGCGGCTGCGGTGGAGGCCTACGGAGCCCAGATCGTGTCCTACGCCGATGACACGCAACTCCTCTTCACTTGTGGCAAAGATCAGCCATTTGATGGGGAGAGAATTCGGGATTGTCTGGACATGGTCTTCGGCTGGTTCCAGCGTAATAGTCTGAAGGCCAACTCCAGCAAGTCGGAGGTTTTATTTTTCGGCTGTGCTACCGATCCCGAATGGTGGCAGTGGTGGCCGGCTGCTATGTGCCCCCCGGCACAATCCTCCCTGACTGCCAAGAACCTCGGTGTCAAGCTTGATAACAAGCTCTCTTTGAGAGCGCACGTTCTTGGCCTGTCCGGCACCTGTTTCGGCATTCTGAAAATGCTCCACAAGTCTCTTCCTTTATTATCTGCAGGCGCTTATCGGATCCAGGTTAGATTATGCCAATGCCCTCTTCCTAGGCCTACCAGACTATCTGGTCCAGCGTTTGCAGGTGGCACAGAATTCTGCAGCCCGTGCGATTTTTGGTCTGCATAGACGAGCCCGGGCTTCCGGACTGCTACAGACGCTCCATTGGCTGCCGATCTGGAAGCGGATCATGTTCAAATCCCTGACGCTGGTGCACAAAGCTTTGTTCGGCTCAGGCGCGGGATATTTGCAGAAGAGATTGGCCTTCTATCGCCCTGCCCGCTCTCTGCGCTCTGAATCCCTTTTTACTGCTATGGTTCCACGTGTGAGGAAGGCCCGCATGGGGGGGCGTTCTTTCAGCCTTAAGGCCTCCCAGTTATGGAACTCACTTCCATTGGCACTTCGCAGCACTCCCAATTTGCTTCAATTCAGAAAGAATCTGAAGACTTGGCTTTTTAATCTTTCTGTTTAGGTGGGCTTTCTTTTTCTTTCTTCTGGGATTCATTCTTCTTGTTATGTTGTTCTACATTGTAGCGGACTGTGGAAAGCGCCGGGACACTCTTCTAGAGTAGCCGAGCGCTATACAAACGCATTTTAACATAACATAACATAACATAACAAAGGGGGCTTTGGGAGGCTCCCCCCCAAAAAACTTTTAGGAAACAATGGTGCTGTCTACCACAGAGTTATCATTACATATTGAATTGTATTAGCTTTTAAAGAATAGTAAATTAAGTCCTTACTATGCACCAGAATATAACAATCTTTTTTTGTGGTTCTTCAATGATTCCCCCACTATCACCCTCCAACAGTACCTCTCATCTCTCCTTAGCCCCTCTGTCACATGTATTATATTTTTTATAGCATCTCTCATACCATTGTATGAGAGAGAGCACTTTACATCACACACATAGGGAGTCTGTGAATCATACATGTAAATCAGTGTATAGAAAATGTCACACAAGGCAAAGGGGACTGCAAGGTGTAGAATTCACTTCATTCATACTGGGAGGCATTTTTAAAGAGTGCTTGGCCTAGAAAAGCACAAATTCAGGATTCAGAACATAACACAGGTTAGCATTGACTTTAACAATAAAAACATATTTCCACCCAAATAAACCTTTTTAGAAAGACTGGGAAAAACATGTCACTAACTTGAACCTTGCAGTTTGCAAGCAGCTCTTTGATGACAGTTTATAGGTCACGGTGATAGATTCCGATTGTCACTTATGAACTACACAGTACCAAAATAATCTCTGTTTTTCAAAATGCATTATACATGTTCTTTGCAGTAGGCATGTTAACCCTCTGTGCTACATTAGATAATTCAAATCTGCCACTGGACAAAACTCTCATCTCTCCCCAGCAGGTACATTAATCACTGGTGGTATCTTGACACTTTTATTGTTGTTTGAAAACTGCTAATGAGAAAAGATACTTTCAAGTGCTTTTAAAACTGCTGTCTGCGGACCCCCTGGGAATGTGTCAAGGACCCCTGGGGGTCCGCGGACCACAGTTTGGGAAACACTGCAGTAGGCACTTCCATATAGACACTGCTTGAACGCAAGCCTAGAAGACAAGTGAAATGTATCACGTAAATATAAGGAAATATCTTCAAGTGTTAATTTGACTTGTAATGTTTCAACTCATTTAGTCACATCGATTTAATTTTAAACACTTTTTGGTTTTGCAGATTACCTACCGTACTTCTATTGGAGTCCATATACATTTTTTTTATTATACTGTTTTGTTAAAAGTTATGTTTCTATTAATTTATTGTATTATCTTTAAGTTACGTTTCCAGTTATTTATTGTTTTAATAAAAGTTAATTTAAAAAAAGTATATACGTCTTTTTTTTGGGGGGGTAGCGGTCCCCAATAGAAATTATATTTATAATTTTAAGTATAATCCTGAGGCTAACTCTTTACCAGATCTTTACCAGAGTCTATACCTACGACTACGGGTTCCTATGGAAAAGTTTAAAAACTCCAGCACAGTAACTTTTTTTCCATTACCAACATAGGGGCCGACGCAAGTCCGTCCGCGATCACTGAGGAGGAGGGAACCTCCGCATGGGCTGCGGGGTTCCCTCCTGTGCGATTAGGATGTGACCGCCACCCTGGCGGTCACATGCTCTATTTTTAACATTGCGGCTTCAAGCTGCACCCGCAGCAATGTTAAAAATGCAGGCATTGCATTTGTATGCAGAAAGAGGCAGGCACCGCGCGGTGCCTGCCGCTTTCTGCATACAAATGCAGGGGGGTACCATAGGTACCCCCCATGTGCACCCCCCACACCCCCTTCACCTAGGGGGCCCGCAACGCGCCCCCGCAGTGAAGATCGGTATGCTTTTCCACGGCGGAAAACCCGCCGTGGAAAAGCATTTCTTTTGGGGCATCCTAATATGGCTGGCGGTGTCTGAAAGACACCGCCACCATATTAGGGATTTTCTGCTGCGGTTGTAAGGCAACCACGGCGGAAAAGCTGCGGACGGAAACCAGGACCCACCAGCCATCCTAATGTGGCGGTGGGTCTTTGGTGGATCCGCTGCGGTTTTTCCGCATCCTCCGGGCCGGCGGGGCTCCCGCCGGCCCGGAGGATGCGGAAAAACCGCAATCGTAATAGGCCCCACAGTGTGGTGAACTTCTAACCTCTGTGCTCATTTAAGTGTTCCATGAACTGTTACTATGGTAACAGGGAGAAAGCCCTTTAGGGTAGGGTTGAAAGGTACTGGCTGTACAAAAAAACGTTATATTAACCCTGGATTCTCCACAAGACCAAAATGGAAAGCAAAGTAAAACAAAACACTGTGTACCAGATTAACAACCCCCTTGCACTACTTTCGCGTCCAGGCCCCGCTACAAAATTAGAAGTGTATGGGCCTCAACGACCACCCCTCAAGCCCCGGGCACCACCACCCCTGGAAATTTGTGTATTGTGGGAGGCAGACTGCGTGGCCCTCCGCCTGCTGCCCTCGAGAGTCCTGGAGACCGCCATGCCCGATGGCCGGCTCATGCAGTGTCCCATGGTGCCCACCCCCAGGACACTGCCGTTTGCTCCTGCCCTATCATTGCAAAGTGTCACGTGCCCCCCCACACATTAAAGAAGCCCTGAGGGGTGGTGGTCCCCGGGGCTGGGGAGGTCCTGAAACCCCCCCACCCTTTTTAACAAGCCCCAGGGTGCGCGGGTCCCCGGAGCTGTGGGGGGGACAGTGAGCCCCCCGCATATATTAACTTAGAGCCCCGGGGGTGGCAGTCCCCGGGACAGTGTGTGCGAGATTGGGACCCCCACACAATTTTTTTAAATGCCCCCAGGATTTGGCCACCCCGGGGACTAATAACCTTTAAACCGCGGGAGCCCGCGCTTCATTTTTTTGGGGGGGGGCAGACAAATGCGCAGATCCTACATGCATCCCGCAATTTTTATTTATTTATTTTTATTATTTTTTTGCCCTTGAGGTTCTTGTGTGACCCCCTGAGCAGGCCTAGGGGGTCAGGGTGTGTATACCCTGCCCCCTTTTCGCGGTTTGCACACATATTTCACTGACTTCTTCATCCTCGCTTCTACCGAGACACAAAATGGCTGCCAACAGTTCCTGCTTTCAAATGTTTACAACTGCTTGACCGCCAATTAGCATTCAGCACGTGATCAGGACGGTGGGCTTATGCTACAATGCCAATCCTCGCACAATCCGCGGATCCCCGCGCCCATAGATATATAAATGATTTTAACTGTCATTTTCTCATAAACTACTGAACAGATTGACACCATATAAGCAAAAGGCACAATTCAGAACTGAGCACTACCTCTCTGCCAAATTTGGTGTAATTCCGTTCAGCCGTTCGGGCTGTAGCCGTGGCTGAAAGTCCTATGGGAAATTGCATAGGGAAAACACGTTTTGGGACCCCCCTTTTTTCTAGGCCCCTGCTTGACCAACCACCCCCAAACGTTCTGGGAAGCAGCGGAACTGAGCTGGCCAAAAGTTGGGAAAATTTCAAGAAGATTCATTAATCGACGCCAAAGTTATTGGCAATAGAATATTTCCTATGGATATTAGGTCCTAACTATAACTACCTACCTACAGTAGGTACAGTAGGTAATATATATAAACACTACGGACAAGGGGCTGCTGCTGAATGCAGTCTGGCACTGTACAGAGACGCTGGATCACTGAATCACGGCGTCACGGCTCCGTCTGAAACTGGTCTTGGGGTTGCAGCGTTGGGGACCCGAGGTGGCCTTTCATGTCATGGATTTACGGGACTGTCTGGACTCCAATTTGTGCCCTCCCCCTCTTGGCAACAGGTACACAAAGGCGCAATGAAGCACTAGCTTTCTCCGCACTTATTTTGAATTGATGAGTGCATTCTGGGATATGGAGTCCTGGAGGTAACAACCACAGCTGCAGAACATCAAGGCGGAGCTTGCATGACTCTAAATATTCGGAGTTACCGCGATAGCCAAGAGAGGGAATAAGACAGACCTAAGGCATGAACAGGCATCTGATGAAGGCAACAAAAAACGCAATGCATTATGCCCTAATGCGACAAATTAAAGGTTACCTTGAATCCCCGTTGTTGTCCTCTGGTCTTTTCCTTTGGAGGGACTTTTCCTGGATATATATATATATCCTTCCTGACAACCCAGCATGGACGCCAGCGCTCTCTGTGCAGAGTCAAACCAAAAAATATTTGTACGGTGGCTAATTAAATAGCAAATAAAGAACACACTCACTCGAGTAGTGATTTGAGATCATACAGCGGCTTTATTGCAACCCAATAACGCCCGACGCGTTTCACCTCAACCTGAGGCTTGCTTACGGGATGTTGTACAATGTCATAAGGCTTCTTTTATGTTTAGAGCACCGCAACAGCTGTGACTGGTGCATTCTGGTTAATGGAGTTTCTTCACTCCAATGTCCTTACCAGTTAAATAAAGTACAACAATTAGTGCGCTAGTTAGGGGGCATTTTAGAATTGTAGAAGTTACAAAAAACACAGTGTTCTTTCTTGTGTTTGTAAATGATACAGTCTCTTTGATGAGTTAGTTATTATTTCTGTAATCCGTTAATTACTGTTGCTCTTTTTGCAGTTTTAATGAATTCATTATGTTCGTCATTTAGAGTGAGTCTTCACAATCACTTCTCTCTGGTGAGATGGATTTACAAGTAAATGGTAATATTGATTTTATCTCTCCAGTGGGATTTTAGTGTTCCATTATTTTAATTATATCTCATTTCTCTTGAAATCCTCAAAGGTGCACATACAGTTCCTCACTCTGATTCAGACCTCTAGGATCCTTTGTTCTGAAGTTGATGATGTGGTGTGATTCTCTTTGTCGGAGGGACTTTGTTCGTTTTCCACCTCTTTCTGTTGTTGGTATCTGACCAATGGCACAAAAACGCAGTGTTTCCCAGTTATTGTCATGGAACTTTTCCATGTGTTTAGAAATAGCTTTAGTACGATCCGTGTGAGTCTAGGATCCTCTTTTTCACCTTAAATATGGTGCTCCCGATATATTTCTTCTGGCAACCAAGTAGACTACAAAGCTGCTTTTGCATGTAAGGTGTTGACGTATCGTCCATTTTCTCCCTTTGCTTATTTCCAATTCTTTCGTTGCTTTTGCAATTCTGCAAACTTTGCAGTGTTTACATGGCCAGAAGCCAGCTCTTTGTAACCAAATGCTCTTTATTGGTTTACTGAAATGACTGTGGACTAGCTGGTCACCTATGTTCTTTGCTCTTTTGTAAGTTATACTTGGATGGTCTCCAATTAGTTCAGCTAGTGTTTGATCTGACTTCAAAATTCCCAAATGTTTTCGAATGATTCTCGTGAGCTGCTTATCCTCCGCACTGTGTGTTGTGATTAATCTGATTGTTTTATCCATTGTTTTATCTTTTTTTACTCCATGTAGGATCTCTTTTCGATCTTTTTCTCCTGCTTTTTTTAAGCATATATCCACCACAGTTGCTGGATATTTTCTAGCGATGAATCTGCTTTTTGCTTTTTCACTGTGTATTTTGAAGTCTTGGTCTCTAGAGCAGTTCCTTTTTAGGCGAAGAAATTCTCCGTATGGAATGCTCCACTTAAGTTTTTCATTGTGGAAGCTTGATCCATGTAGTATTGCGTTAGTTGCCGTTGTTTTCCTATGCAATGTAGTATGAAGAGAATTTGCTTCAATGAAAATGTCAGTGTCAAGGAACACTACAGTATCAGTGCTCAGTTCATAGGTGAATTTTAATTTTTCCACACTGTTGTTTAGCATGTCAAAATATTGCTTGAATTCTGTTTCAGTACCGTTCCATATAATAAGTTGATCTCTCTATAAATCTTAACCATAAGATTATCTTTTGAGTCCATTCATAGTTTGAGGTATTCCATGCTTTATTGTTTTCAAACCAACCCATGGTGAGGTTCACATAATTTGGTGAGAACGAAAATCCCATTGCGCAGCCTTGTATTTGTTTGTAGATCTTTTGATTAAAAAGAAAGATGTTATTATGGAGGCATAATGAGATCATCTCATTTAACATTGCATTGTGTTCCCTGTACTTGATGTTTCTCTTACCCAAATATTGTTTACAGGCTTCCATGCCAATATGGTGTTCAATATTCGTGTAAAGCAAAATAACATCGTTGGTTATGACTTTGTAAGTTGATTGCCAAACAACTGTCTCAAGTTTTTTTTAAAGTTCTGCTGTGTCCTTTAAGTAGGATTTGAGGTCCTTGACTAAGGGAGCAAGAATTGGTCAATGTAGTTGGATATACTTTCCAATAATGAATTATTGGCAGCAACAATAGGTCTCCCCGGTGGTTTATCTTGACACTTATGTATTTTTGGAAGGCAATAAAATGTGGGCATGGTTGGGTGTTTGTTTTCCAGATATTTAAACTCCTCATCATTGATTACGCCCTTATCAAGCCATTACATTAAATGGTGTTTCAATTTGATTTGCAGTTGCTCTGTTGGATTCGCTTGCAGGAGTTGGTAACATTCTTTGTCATTTAATTGACGTTCGGCTTCAATTACATAGTCTACCTTGTTTAGGATCACTATGTTGCTGCCTTTATCTGCAGGCTTTATCTCAATTGTTTTTTTTATTTTTTAAAAACATTTTTATTTGCATTTTAGTGTAACTCCACAATACAATCATGTCATCTTCAGTGCACATTTCACATTCTCCCATCCTCCACCCCCTCCCCAAAATTCTCTAACTAGTTCCGTGGCCGTGCAATCCGGTGTCCAGTGCGCCAAAATACAGTAGTCTCTCCTGGTTGGCCTGTGGCATTTCCCTAATTGGTTTAGACACCTTCCTATTTCCCCTCTAAGTATATGGCCTTCAGAGTCCCGCATCCAACCCGTGATAAGTTCTCCATTTACCCCAGACCTTACGGACCTTCGGGCATCCCCTCGCCTTGTAAGTGACCCTTTTAGCGGCCATGTACAGGTCCATCCCTCTCCTCCATTCCTCTAAGTCTGGTGATTCAGGCGCACCCCAGTGTTTAGCTATGTCTCGTTTGGCCACAACCAGCACCAGGGCCAAGAAGGTCAAGAGGGGACGCGCCAGATCTATGTCATTTGTCATCCCTAGAAGGGCCAATTTGGGCTCTGGGGCAACAGGGGTCTCCAGCACCTCACTCAATTCCGTAAATATAGTAACCCAATATGCCTGGATTGTCGTACATGTCCATATGGTGTGGTAGAAGTCGCCTCCCGTTGTCCTGCACCTAAGGCATCTAGTGTCTTCCATTCCTCCCATTTTATGAAGCCTCACTCTGTCGTAGTATGTTCTGTGTAGCACATTAAACTGGATGAGTCGCAACCTAGACTTAATGGCCACCTCCCTGGGGTGCATTAGTGCCATGTCCCAATCAATGTCCTCCATGTCACCCACCTCGCTCTCCCATGTTCTCCTTAGTTTCTCCAGGTCTCCTAGCATATTATTTGTCAGTGTTCTATATGTGAGGGACACCGTTTTTTCCTGCACCTGTTCCTGTACCAGCCTACCCTCTAGAGGTGCATACTCCAGGAGTCCGTCTAGTGATATTCTTTCGGCTCGCCAGGCGTGTTGCAACTGGGCGTATTTGAAGAACTGCGTGTGATGCAGTCCGAACTCGGACCTCAGTGCTTCGAACGACTTCAAGTCTCCTCCTGCCACTTTGTCGCTCAAGGTGGAGATCCCAATATCGTCCCATCTCCGAAAGCCTTTTAGCTTATTCAATTCCGTGAGCCACACACAGTGCCCAATCGGCGTCTGACGGGTGGGTTTCTCTCCCCAGCCCATGCGGCTCATCGCCTTTTTCCACAGTTGTAGGGTGGTACACGTAGCGGGGAGAAGCTGTCTTCATCGAGCTCCCCCATACAGGTAGTACAGCAACGGACGGGCTGAGAGTTTATGTCTCTGAAGGCCATAGGTGGGGTGATCTGCCGGCGCATGCATCCACTCGTTGATCGGGGCACTATGTTCTGCCCAGTAGTATGCTTCCAAATTCGGGAGCGATATCCCTCCGCTGTACTGATGGCGTTGAAGCGTGCGCAGTGCCACTCTGGATTGTTTACCTAACCACAGGAAGGACCTTAGTTCCGCATGGATCCTCCTGAAGACTTTGGATGGGAGAGGGTAGTACTCATTCTGTAGAGCATATAGGAATTTGGGGAGTGTGATCATCTTAAACATGGCCGCACGGCCCAGTATGGTGAGAGGGAGCTGCCTCCACCGGTTCGCGTCTTCTATAAAATTCAATATTATTTGTTCTACGTTCCGTTTGTAGGATTGAGTGCGATCTATGTAATAGTAATAAGTAATAATAATAATAATAATAATTCCTTTATTTAGATATAAAACATATCTTTAAAAGATTTTCCAAGTCACATTATATACAGTTTGTGAATAAAAAGTAATTTAAAGAGTAGAAAAAATAAAATATGACCGTAAGCATGCTTGTTAAAACATTTAAATTTGTGGTTTGGCCCTCCCAATCGTTACAAGTTCTATTAAAATACGTATTCAATCTAGACAGTGAGCAATGAGGCCTTAGAGGTGTCCATTTTATCTAGATTGCGATATGCTTGCTGAATAAATTTGGCCAGTGTTATATTTAAGACAATGTTATCTAGAGACAAAGCAGCAATAATGGCATGCCTACAAGTCCGAACACCCAACCTGTTCCATTCTGGCCTAAGCAGACACCTGCGTTGAGAATTGAATGAAGGACAGATACAGAGCACATGCAAGATTGTTTCTGTTGCTAACCCGCATCCTCTACATGTTGTGTCCTCCTTCTTGCGACGCCAGGTGGGTATGTTTAGAAGAAAGCGCCAATCTCCCATTCTTAGGGCAATCAGGCAGCGCTTTAGATAGAGTGAAAATGTCGTGGAGAGGTAGGCGGCAGGGGTTAATCGTTTGTAAGAGTTAACTCCTGCCCAGGAATGACTACGTTTTGTGACAAGAGCTTTATCTGAAGCCAGAGATTTCAGTCTACACATTTTTTAATTGTGTTTTTAAAAACAGTATGACTGGGGTTAAGAGCCCAAAGGTCGGCAGCTGACATTTGATGGATGTAGTCATTTAAAAGGCAGCCGAATGTTCCCCAGGATTAATCTCATTGATTTCTTTCCAGACTAGAGATTCTAGTGCACCTGGTTCAGCCTATCTTAATTTATGACAAAGCTTGAGATAGGTACCAACATTAGAGGCTTCATAGTTGGTTAATCCCAGCTCTAATCTGATCTGGGCCGGGGAAGCGGTACTTGGCAAATGAAGTGCCTTTTTATAGATTTTAGTTGTGTGTTTATTTAGGACAGTGTTCATTTTTCCTTTAAAGATCTCTATGCCATATGAAAGTGTAGGCCCGATCTTTGCTCTAAGGACATCTAATAGAGGGAAAAAAGTTGGACCCGAAAGTTTCTTCGATAGCTTGGCCAAGGATACCACTAGGGCCGTGGCTTTAGCTGGGATCACATTACTTTGCTTTGAAAAGCTGCCCCTTGAGTCCAAATGGACACCTAAATATTTGTATGATTGGCCAATTGAAAGACTTGCTTTGATTGACCAGCCACCGCCACTGTAACGTTTCTTACCGAATGGAACTATCAGGGTTTTTTCCATATCAATTTCTAGTTGATTGCCAATCGTATATTGCGATAGTGCATCAAGGAGCCTTTGTAACCCCACTCTAGTGAGACTAAACAGGGCCAGGTCATCGGCATATAAAAGATTACATAATGCCATACCTCCTATTTTGGGCGGATGACTATTTACCTTGTCTAGTGTGCTTGACAGGTCGGCTATAAATAGGTTAAAGAGAAGTGGGGCCAGCACGCATCCCTGCTTAACACCACGTGAGGTCATGATTTTTTGCGAGAGATGAGAGCCGGACCCTAGCTTCACTCGAACCCATGTGTCAGAATAGAGTTGAATGATTGGGTTCAGGATTTTATTTGGAATTCCCCACTGGCTCAGTTTTTTCCAGAGAGCCGCCATAGGCACTCTATCAAATGCTGCTTTGAAATCGACAAAGCAGCAAAAGGCCATCCTGTGTGTTGATAAAGCTTTGTCAATGATGGTGGAAACTGCTAATAAGTTTGTCGTAGTTCCTGAATTGGCAACAAACCCTGTTTGATTCAGGGGAATCAGATCATGGTCCTTTACCAATTGCCTGAGGTCCTCCAAAATGAGCCCTGCATAATGTTTCGCCTCTATGTCCAATAGGGCGATTAGTCTGTAGTTATTCGGCATGGCTCGTGATCCAGCTTTGTGAATGGGATGAATTATTGCACCCCGTCATGAGTCCGGGATTGTCAATGTCCTCAAGGTGTAGTTAAAGAGATTTAGTAACACCGTGGACCAGAAAGGGATGTCCGATTTAAATAACCTCTGTGGCAGGCCATTCGGGCCTGGTGCTCCATCTTGTCTCCCTTTTGTCACTGCTTTGACAACTCGTTCTTCGGTTAGTACATATGCTGGGGTAAGCCCCCGTGTTGTGTTGAAGGAAGTATTCGGTGATACCTCAGCGCCAATGCCGTATGCCCTGGATGATCTGGTGCAATCATGGTAATCTTGTGCCTGAAAATGATCTGTTAAGTATGATACCCATTCTGCTTCCTGGATATTCGCTGACCCAGCGTTTGTTAGGTTCAGGTTGGTGCGGTTGACAAGTGACCAGAATTTCCTTGAGTTTTTTTGCTTGCTTTCCCACACCAATTTTACCCATTATTGGTTTTCCTGAACCTGTTTCTCTTGGGAGACTGCCCTCCTAAATGCATTTTGGGCATGGTGATATGTGGCAAAAAAAGCACTGTTCCCCGGAAATTTTGAGAGCAACCTCAATGCATTGTTCCTCGCTCTCTTTAATGATTTTATGACGGTAGAAGTTGCTGCCCCTACTGATGGTGGGCGGTTTGATCTCTGTGCAGTCGCTGGGTATGAGCTGGTCAGGTGAAGGCACAACTGCGACCATTTCCATATCGGGTTGACATCTTTATCAAGACTACCTGTTATAAAATCCTTGCTTGCTTTTAAAACACTCTGACTGTTAGATTCACTCCATTTGAGGCGCTTTAGGTTTTCAGAGTGAATTCCCTTATAGGTTATAGGAGCCGTTTTATGGAATTCCGGGTTTGTGATGAAGGTGATGACCTGGGGCCTGTGATCGCTTTCAGACCGTGGGTGGATGCAAAAACTGTTCAAATTAAACAGTACTTCTGAATTACAGATAGTAAAATCTAAGTAAGACTTTTTTCTTCCGTTCAAACAGGTCCAGTTTGGAGGTGAATCGCTGGTTGACCTTCCATTCACTACCAGGTAGCCTGCGTTGTAGAATCTCATCACAGAGAGCTCACCTAATATATTTGGGGCTTGTATAAGAGGTTTAGATTGAGTCATAGCCTCGATGATGTTAGTCAGGTCGGGCCCATCCATTTCAGCTGCATTCCCCTGAAATAGATTTGTGTTGAAATCTCCCGTAACGATACGGTCGGAGTTGGGATATTCAGTGGCGATGTCATTCATGATTTCACAGAGTCAGACCAGATGGTCTTTTTTTGTACGGGTACTGGGGTTAATATACACGTTTACGAGAAGGAGCAAGCGCTGCCTCCTCCAGGGGTTAATTTTAACCCCTAGTAACCAGTCTTCTTTGAAATGAAATTGATTAAATGCACCTTTTAGGTTATTTGAGATGTATATGGACAGACCGCCTTTGGGATGGCCAAATCGGCTGTCCCTGAGTGCTGATTTCCGAAATTCGATGTATCCTTCTATGGGGCGACCCTCTGTTGCCCAGGTTTCCGTTAGGGCGATTGCTGCATGTTTGCACAAAAAGGCCATAGTGTCATCGTTTGAAATTTATTGTTGGAGTCCGCTAATGTTCCATGAACACAATGAGAAGGGCGACCGCCCTTGCTTGTTATCTCTTTTGTGCTGTGTGTCCGCCGCTGAGAGGGGTTTTCTAGAGGGATTGTGTGTTTCTACGAGTGTTTCACCCACAAGCGGTCAATTGAAGTGTTTTGAAGACAGGATTGCTGGCAGCCACCCCCAGCTATGGTTTGGTTCTACATTGTCTCCGGCTTTTTCTGGGCCTTTTGATTCAACGTCAGACCCTGAGGCATTTTTTAAGACCGAGTAGGGTCTCGCACGTTCTATTGTTTTGATTGTTGCCAGATGACTGGGTGAAGTCGATCTGGTTAACAGGGAAGTAGGATACCCAGGCGTGGAATAAGGGTACACTCTAATTCCCCAGTTCCGCAGAATAGACTTCTGTTCAAGAAAAGCTCCTACCCAGCTGGCCGATGAAAAAGTCGCCACAGTGACCTCAGAGGGTTGGTTTCCTCGAGGGGGGAGGAATTCGATGGATTCCATGTTGTTCGTGGCCAGTCCAGCTAGTCCCGGAATTCCTTCTGCTAGTTTTAACAGATTGGATCTGTTGAGAATGTTGTGCCGCCCTTTAGATTTATATTCAGGGGCCAGTAGAATCTGATGACGTGATGGGTCATTGTTGATTGACTCCAGTACACTTGTGGACTTAATGTTGGAATTTTCGACTATCCTATCTGGTTTGATTTCATGTAACTGTTGTGACAGTCGTTGCGAAGCCCTCTTCGAATGTGGGCTGTGACTGGTCAGAGTTATAGGATCGTTACAAATAGTTTTGAAGTAATTGAGTCTTGACATTGCATTTTCTTTTCCAGGAGAAATAAGTGCCATCAGTGGCCTGGGTTTTTCTGGTGTCGTCTTAGGCCTGGTTTTACTTGCCGTCTCTGAACTCGTCCTTGTGTTTTCTGTGTGGGCACTGCCCTCAACTGTTTCTGGGGCCATAGTTTGTTTGCTTTGGTCCTGTGGGCTCCTCGCTGGTTCTTGGGTGAGTTTTTCTAGGGTGACTCCATTGAGGTTTGTCCTTTGCTCTGCAGCACTGGTTTTGATGGGGGATTTTTTATTTTCAGCTTTTTTGAAAATAGGAAAAAGTTCCTGATGGACCATGTTGGAGTTTGCCCTAAGTTTATTTCTGGCTTTGCGCTGACGTTTACGCTCTCTCTTACTGCGTGGTAAAAGAGGCCCTGGGGGGGCTGCCACTGTTAATTCGGTCTGAGGAACAGGGCTATTTATTCGCCCAGGCTCAAGTTGATCATGCCTGGTTGTAGGCCTAGTTGGTGACGATGGGGGACCGTTTTCAACCATCAGATTTGGTTGTGGTTTAGCGCTCTGGGAATGACCGTTCAGCTTCGTTAAGTCAGTGATTGTTCCTGTGTTTGGCGCCTCTCCTTCATTTGTGTTTGTGTTCTGCTTAACAGGAACCTCAGTGGGTTTTTGGTGTTCTTGCTGTGTAGGGGATGGCGGTTTAGTAAAAACGTTTCGTCCCCTCAACAACTTGACTTCCCTTATGACATTGGTTAGGCATTCTGGGAGCAGAGAAAGAGAATCTATAATTGGGGAACAGCAGTAAGTTGATTGGGCAAGCTTCGTTGAGGCTTGCGCCCTTAAAATTAAAGAATTGAGTTTGTCTAGTTTGCTGTCGATCCCAGACGTAAATACTCTGTATACTCCAAAGTATTTAAACCACTCCTCTGTCATCAACAACCTTCCAGGAAGGTCTGGCCAGCTTCCCTGTCCCTTAGGATCATAGAGGACCGACTTGTGCCAGTTTACCTGATACCCCGCATGTCTACCATACCGCTCCAGTTCCAGAAATATTTCCGGAATTGTGGATTCCGGTCCAGTAACGTATAAGAGGATATCATCTGCATAGAGCGATATTTTTTCATCTGTAGAGTCCAGCTCACTCCGCCTGAATCCCCTAATGGTTTAATTCTGACGCACCCTAGCAACCAGCACCTCTATCGTGAGCGCGAACAGGAGGGGGGACAACGGGCAGCCCTGTCTGGTCCCCCTTTGGACTGGGAATTCCCTTGATACCGCCCCGTTCACTCTCACTTTAGCTCTAGGTTCTGTATAGAGCAATTGCACCCACTTCCGGAATATGGGGCCGAAGCCAAACTTTTGTAGGACGCCCTCGAGAAATGGCCAATGCACCGCGTCAAAAGCTTTCTCCGCGTCAAGGGAGAGGAACCAGTGTGGATCTTTCCTTTCCCTTACTTCCTGCAGCCAATTGTGGGTACGTCGGAGATTTAACCTAGTAGCCCTGTTCGGGAGGAACCCTGTTTGATCGAGATGTACTAGGTCTGATACCACCCGGTGAAGGCGCATAGCCAGGATAGTTGCCAGTAGTTTTGCCTCTATATTCAAGAGGGAGATAGGGCGGTATGACGTGCAATCGTCATGAGGCTTCCCTTCCTTATGGATCGGGACTATTATTGCCAGCCTCAGATCTGGGGGGAGCCTCCCCTCCTCCAGCGTCCCTTCAAAAAGGCCCTTTAGATGACGTGTCAAGAGGTCCACCATACGTTTAAAGAACTTGGCTGGGAACCCTTTAGGGCCTGGGGATTTACCTAGCCTAAGCCTAGCCAAGGCCTCTGGGATGTCCTCAAGAGCTACGTCAGCCTCTAGGCTTTGCTGGGCCTCAGCGGATAGTGTCGGTAATTCAACTGATTCCATGTACTGTAGCGCCTCATCACAAGTCCCTAAGTCTCTAGCTCGGTAGAAGCTTTCATAATGGTCTGCAAACGTCTCAGCAATAATAGAATCCGACTGTGTCGGTAGTCCCTTAGTGTCTCTTATTTGCTCCACCCATCTCGCTGCGCGCTCTTTTTTACTGAGCCACGCCATCAATTTGCCCGACTTATCCCCTACATCATATAGGCGGTGCAACGTGGCAAGCACCTGGGTTTTGGCCTCGCCCGTGACCAACTCTCGGTAATGTCTCTGTGTGTCCGTCAGTCGCCTGAGAATTCTCATCTCGTTCGAGACCAGGTATTCGCTCTCCAGATCCAGAATGCTCGTCTCTAGTGCCACAGTGTCAGCCCGAGCTTCCACCGCTCAGCCGCTAATCTATTCTGTGCCCTGTCTCGCATGACCGTTTTTAGAGCCTCCCAGAATATAACTTTGGATTGGACCATCTCTTCATTTTCCGCCACATACACCTTCACGTCTGCCCTCATGCCTTTCAATATGCTCACATTTTGTAGATCCCACGCAGTCAATCGCCATGACCCTCCACTCCTATATCTCCCCAGTCTCACTCTAGCTAGAGTGGGGAGTGATCAGAGATCCCTCTTGCCTTATATTCCGCTGTGTCGTCTATTGCCAGGTGTTGCCTAGATATCAATATGTAATCCAGCCTTGAGTGCACTTTATGCGATCCCGAGAAGAAGGAGTAGTTCCTCTGGTCCGAGTGTAACCATCTCCATATGTCTGTGAGTCCCATGTTTGTAATCATTCGGGACAGGGGGGTCCGTGTCTGGTCTCTGGCCGTCGTCCCGTCCGATCCATTCCCGGGTCCATCACATCATTAAAATCCCCACCAAGGATTTGTATAGTGTCAGCTGTGTCTAGGAGTATGTCTACTACCTTCTTAAGCGTGTTGGCCTGCAGTTTCGGGGGGCGTATACCGAGATTATTGTGTACTCACGTCTAGTCCAAGTCCCCTTCACCCCCACGTATGTCCCCTGCGTATCTATCCATGTTTGGGCTACGTGGAACGGTTTAGTCTTCTTCAGAAGTATGGCCACTCCTCTCGATCCAGTGGTGTAACCTGCATGTGCTTGAACCTTGTAGTGTCCCCTAGCTAGGAATGCACAGTTCGTCCCTTTGAGGTATGTTTCCTGCAATAGTGTTATGTCAGGGCCTATCCGTTTAATGTATGAGTTTACCAGCCCTCTATTCACTTTCCTGCCAAGCCCGTTCATGTTCCACGTTAGAATGCTGAATCCCCTTTGGTCTATGCGGTTTCTCCTATTGCCACCTGAGAATCTGGCGTGTGTGCGGTGTAAAGCAGTCAGCCTCTTGCGAGGAGGTGTCACCCGGAAGACTTGAGTGTGCAAGCAGTATGACATGATCGTTCCCCCCTCCCCTCCCCCCCAACACACCCCCGCCCCCAAGTACCTAGGACCCTATCAATAAGAAACTTTGAACATCCCCAACTGCCCCCGCCCCCCTCCCCACCTTCCTCCCCCCTCAGTCCCACCATCTACCTCCCTCCGTGATAGGACTTATCGGCAGGAAAAGGTCTGTCGCCCCCCCTGGTGTCTCGCTCCTCTTCTGACCTACCCCAACTTGGCACCCTACCAAACTCGGAAGGATACTTCCTTACAGTGACCACAGTTCTATGAGGTAGTTCGTAATCAGAAAAGGAAAAATACAATAATGATAACCAAACAGTACCTAATGAAAATTAACAATTGAGAGGCATGTGAGCCACTTGTGTGCTGTCCGCCGGTCCAGCCGATATCTCGTCCATCCAGCATGGTTCTTGTTCAAGGATTGAGTTCCTTGTCCTCGCCCTGCACTGGGGCATTGCCTGTAGGTGGGCACTATTCCATCTTGTTGATAGCAACCACTATCGGATGAAGTGACTGATCTGCCTCCTCGTCGCTCCCCGTCGTACCCCACCCGTGTCATCCTCTTCCTCAGGACGGTCCTTGGTGGCTAGGGCGCGAAATCTAGATCCCGCTTGGCTGTCCCGACCCGGGGAGGCAGCGTCCCGGTACCTTCTAGGGGACCTATTCTGCGAGGGGTACGGCGTTGTTTGTGTCTACCTCATCCCCCGCAGTCTGCGCCGGCGCTGTGGTTTCACCATTTCCCAGAGGTTACCAGTGGAGGGGCCCTCCATCACCTTGTTCATGCCGTCCCCTTCATCTCTCCGTGATGGTGGGCGTTCTTCTAGCTAGTCCCATGCGTCATCCGGATGAGTGAAGAAGTGGGTCTTTTCCTTATAGGTCACCTTAAGTTTGGCTGGGAAGAGTAGCATATACTGTATTTTCAGATTCCTGAGTTTAGCTTTTACTGTGTCAAAGGAGCGCCTCATCTTCTGTACCTCTTGGCTGTAGTCCAGGAAAATCATTATGTGTGAGTTTTCTACTTGGATCTCACCCAACTTCCTGGCTTCTCGCAAAATCATGTCTCTATCTGTGAAGTTGAGTAACCTCTCTATGATCGGTCGGGGCCTTACACCAGCCAAAGGTTTCGCCATGAGTGCTCTGTGGGCCCTTTCAATGATGAAGCAATTGGAAAATGTTGCTTGGGGTAGCGTGTCGATCAGCCATTTGCGCAGGAACTCCGCCATATTAGACCCCTCGATTCCTTCCCTAAAGCCCACAAAACAGAGGTGGTTGTGTCTAGCCCTGTTTTCGGCATCATCAATATTCCACAGTAATTGCTTATGGGAGTCCGTCAGATCTTTGACATCTTTCCGTAGGGCATGTATGACTTCCTCCGCTTGGTTCAGCCTTGTTTCCGCCGTAGTGACTCTCTCCGTGAGGTTTCAGAAATCCTGTTGTAGTAGGTTAACCTCCACTCCCACCTCTCCTATTTTTGCCTCTAGGGCCGCTCTAGACACCTGAATGTCTTCCCTGGATGCCTGTATTGCACCCATCAGAAGGGCAGTGTCCGAGTTCGCTGTTGTTCCCTCCATAGTGTTAGTGGGGGGCGCTACTGCAAACTTATCTATGGGTCCCTGCTTTGAGACCTTAGGGATAGAGTCCTTCTTCCCCATGCCGGCCCGGTCTCGCAGCCGGGGAAGGGGGAGGGCTAGGCCTGTGTTCCTTGAAACTCTCCGACTTCCACTCCGGCCCTCCCCTGCTCTGCTCCTCTGTGGGCTTCATCTGCCCCTGTAAATGCCCACCTAGTCCGCCGCTTCCCCCCATCCCGAGATGCCGGAGTCTTTGCCCTACTAGGGGTCACTGTCCGCAGTGCTGTGTTTCTCGCATTGTCCAGGGCCCGCAGAGCGGCATGGCCTTCGTGCGATAAGGGTACCTCAACACAGGGGATAGCCCTTTCCTGGTCCTGCGCTGCCAGCTGTCCCTCTGCCTCACATGCTAGAGGGGTTATGATGACCGGGGGAGGCGGAGGAATTATAGTGTCCCAGTGGTGCAGCATGGCCTGTTCCACTTCCCCCTATGAGTTGCAGCGCTTCAGTGCTTCTAGGCTCATCGCCGGTGACTTTTGCGGGGCAATACCGTGCTGTGCGCTCGGGGGCCTGGGGAGACATGCGGGAGACCAGTGGCACCCGGCTCCGATCGCCCTCCTGACACTCCGGGGAACGTCCAGGCCTTCACTCGGGCCTATGTCCCTCCGTGCCCCGCCGCGTCTCCGATGTTCAGCGAGGTGGGAGGGGAGGGGGGACGAGCAGGCACCAGTCCGCACTCCCCTCGCCGCCCACGCCTCTCTCTGATGTGCCGGTAAGCCTGCAGTTGGTGCGGGGGGGCGCGCAGACAGAACTCCCTCTGCCACTTCCCCAGGAGGCGTCCGTTGCTCTGTAGGCCGTTCCCGCCGGCTCCTTCTATGGGGAATGCCCGCGCCCCGGTCCAACTGCTTCCCCTCGCTGTATGCACACTCTCGGGGGTATGGCCAGGCTCCCCAGAGCTCACACACCTCAGGCTGCAATCCGGGGAGTGCGATGATGTACTCTTCGGCCCACTCTGATGTCGCGGTCAATCCAGCTCGCTGCTCCTGACTAGGCTGCGATGGGCGCCGCCATTTTCGATCCGGGGTCGGGTCGGCACCCTGAGGGTATACCAGCGTGTTTCTTCCTCAGATTAGAGCCCCGGTGTCATCAAGGGCCACCTCTGGGGTCCCTGGAGTGCCCACTTTTTTTGTGCAAGGCTTAAATGGTCGCTGGATGGGGTAAGGATAGTCGGATTATAGACGGCTTAGCGGAGCTCCGGCAAAGTGCGGCTCACTCAGCCATGTTGCTGGCCACGCCCCCGCTTTATCTCAATTGTTGTGTCTTTACTTAATGTCACTAGAGTTTCCTTTTGTTGCCTGGTTAGATTGTTTTGGCCTTTGTTAAATGTTATTTTATACAGATCTTCCACTATCAAATCATGGAATGTATCTATCTTGTTCCCTGATGGTAAGATTGGGTTGAATTTAGATTTTAATTTCAAACCGCTTTGTCTTTCCCCTGCCATTTCAAGTGTTTCCTCAATCTCCATGAGGGCTAGTTCTTCTTGTGTTGGCGATGTTGTTCCCATTGTCATAAGTATCGTCAATCCCTGGACATCTTCTGCATATAAGGTGTTGGAGCATATTATCTTTGGCTATGGCTTTGTTCTGGTTTTTCTGCATACATTTTTGCCAGTTTCAATTTTCTTGCGTATTTGTATAGGTCAATGCGTGTTGCAGCGATGTCCATGTGGGAAGTCGGGCCAAAAATTGAGACCCTTTTTCAATGTTTCTTCTTCTATTCCGGTTAGAGATCTATTCGAAAGATTCACGATATTCAATTCCTGTGAATCATCTTCTTGTGGACTTACTTGCGAGGTTGTCTTAGCCTGTCCTTTGACCATACATCGTCCTTGGGATCTGGTCTTGCCTCTCTGACCTCTTCTGGTTTTCTTGGTAATCCTCTGCCTCTTCCTCTGTTTTTTTTCGATTGGTTCCCTTTGTTCTGTTGTTCCAGGACCTTTCGCATTTCCATTAAAAAGTTTGATTTTTTTGTCTGTTCTGTTGTTGGTCTTGATTGACCTTCATTGTCACTTAGATCAGTACTGGATATTGACTCGAATCTCGAGGTTTCATCATCTGGTGTTGTCAGTGATGCAGTATTTTTCCTATTATCATATTGTTTTGCGAAGGTAAATATTCTTCCTTCTTCAAAGTCTGTTTTGTCCCTTTGAAGTTTTTCTATTTGAATAATCTTGAAAAACATGAAGCAAGAGTGAAACAACGAAAACAATTCAAATTTTAAAGGGACAAAACAGACTTTGAAGAAGGAAGAATATTTACCTTCGTGAAACAATATGATAATAGGAAAAATACTACATCACTGACAACACCAGATGATGAAACCTCGAGCTTCGAGTCAATATCCAGTACTGATCTAAGTGAGAATGAAGGTCAATCAAGACCAACAACAGAACAGACAAGAAAATCAAACTTTTTAATGGAAATGCAAAAGGTCCTGGAACAACAGAACAAAGGGAACCAATCGAAAGCAGACTGTGACTTCACTGAGGAGACTGGTGCATTGTCACCAGCCCACGACCCAGCGGACCTGCACCCTGTAGGTTGAAACGTCACGCGGGGACTCAAGGGGTCTTGATGAAAACAATGTGACTGTACAAAGTGCGCCCAGCTCCACTAACGCCGGTAAAATACAAACATTTAACTTTGATTTCCCCATATCACACTGCGCCAGGTAAACAGCATTCTGGGTTTGGAGTGTTCATATTTGCTGCAACACAGTGGATGATCACATGGTTGGGGCGGCGCCAGTTGTGCCCGAAGTCCCTGCTTGTGGCTCCTTCCTTTAACGTTGTTGGAGGGTGTTTTGGATCTAATTCGTGTAAGCCAGAGACACGTCAAGGAGCCACGTTTCTCCAAGTGGCTGTCTGCCTCACTGGTTTCTGTGCAAGCAGTTTTTTCGTTGCCAAGGTATTGGCTAGCGGCAGCCCACCTACTGAGTGCAGGAATGCGAGGGACGCTGCCAGGAAGCAGACCGTGACTTCACTGAGGAGACTGGTGCATTGTCACCAGCCCACGACCCAGCGGACCTGCGCCCTGTAGGTTGAAACGTCACGCGGGGACTCGAGGGGTCTTGATGAAATCAATGTGACTGTACAAAGTGCGCCCAGCTCCACTAACGCCGGTAAAATACAAAGATTGAACTTTGATTTCCCCATATCACACTGCCCCAGGTAAAGAGCATTCTGGGAGTTGGAGTGTTCATATTTGATGCAATACGGTGGCATGGTTGGGGCGGCATCAGTTGTGAAATTTACAAGTGCTGCAGATACAAAAGCTGGGCGCTACGGACATGCAGTTTAGCAGGGGGCGTCTGAAGAAGAAAGTGTCCGAAATGCATTATGCCTCACCTGTTAGTTTTCAATAAAGAACCCCGCCCAAAGTCCCTGCTTGTGGCTCTTTCCTTTAACATTGTTGGAGGGTGTTTTGTATATATATATAAATGCAAAACAGAAGGAGAGAACTCTGGGTAGTTCTGACGTTTACGTGGAAAGCAGCTCCTGTTAGAGCACTCTCAACACCAGCGACACTCTAGATCTGCTCACCTCAAATGTCTGTTTTTCTATCAAAGTCTTTAAGCATAGGATTAGCTCACTGCCATCCACGCCGAGATAGAAAAAGACAAAGTCTTTTGCCATTTCTGTAGAAATGCTTTCCACCTAAATTCTCCTTCAATTTTGGAACTACCAGATACTGGTAAGTGCAGGGACATCACTCTAACTAAACTCTGAGGTGTGCTAATGATCTCCGGGAAGGATTTGACAAAGAAATTTTAAACGCCAAACCCTAAACGGGCTCTAATTACAAAATATAATCCCTTAAACATGTCTGCCAATGCGCTGAGAGACCGCGAGGCAGCTGTAGCAGAAATGTTCAATGACACGCATACACCCACTATGGACTCATTAGTCCAGAATACCCTAGTAGGAGCACGAAACACTAGACTCAAGGACAAATATAAGACATTGGAAAAACTAATGAAGAATGAACAAAGCAAGTGGTGAGAGGGGAAGTCCCTCAAATGATACCTTGATGTTGGGAGAATCGCAAGAGGATGAAGAATCCATATAGCCCGAGCTACTAGACACCGGATCCCAGAATGATGAGGGAATGGGCCAAGACTAATTTAGAATCGTCCAGAATTTTTTTTACCATATTGGTGAAATATGCAGAATTGGACCGACTCAAGTTAAAAGAAAAAAAAGAAGTCCTCAATAAGGAAATTAGTGAGATAGGACGCACTGAGGAGAAAACCAAACTCAAGGAGGAGATGACAAAACCCCTTAAAAAGGAAGAGGAAAAAATAAGAGAACAAAAAACATATAAATACCATAGAGACAAAGCCGACTATGAATGCGGGCAAATTTTTACGTTCACAAAAAAATACGACTCGATGAAGATATAAAAATATAATGGTCCCTCCAAAACACAACTTGGAAGTAACAGAGGCCTCCACCTCAGAATTAACTTCAGCAATCAAAAGTGAATCTGAAACGGAAACCAGAAATAGGGGAGGTACACAAGTTCCAGCAACCATCTCAATGGAAGAAGAGCTGAATTGTTTAGTGGAGGATAGAAAACAAACTCTAGGACCCCGGTGACAGCAAAATACACAAGGAAAAGCCGCACCATCAAACGCCGCGAAAGGAGACTTGCCAAACGAAGGAGAACCAAACAAAAGATAACATACACGTCGATGGAACCGCAGATCAATTCTAACAAAGTCAGAAAAGATCAATAACATCACTGTAACAAATTTAACTCATTGATATCTAAATAGAGCAGAACTGCAGTTACTCTCCCTTGGACTCTCATTCTGTCCTGAGAGCACGTTTGATTAAGCCGCAACCAGGATAGGTATATTTAAAGGTATCAGGAAACTCAAACTTAAAAAATATAATTTCCTCAAAAATAGAACTAATGATGAACTACAAAAAGGAGGAGATACGGAGCTTGGACAAATCTCATCCCCATATAACCTAACCGCGGAAGACATGCCACTCCTAAGTGATCTTCATGACTTGGCTCAGGAGAATATAACACAAGGAACCTGTAGCCAAATATCCACTATAGAGGCAACAAACAGACCTAAAACCCATGAAAATCTGTTTAAAGCAAGATCTTCATTCATCCCTGTCATGCCTAGTGATGCAATAGACACTTTTCCATGAACAGATTACTTTGGGGCTTAAACAACTTAATCACAAAATCAAAACTACAAGGAGAATCAAAAAGAATAAACAAGAAATCGAATATCACAAATTAATGACCAAACTTAAAACCAACAAAGACATAATCATAAGGAATGCGGACAAAGGTGGTAACTTGGTTATTTAGGCTAAAGAAGACGAGATTATAGACTGGTAAAACAAGCTGCTTTACATTCCTCCAAGACTTAGCCTGAAGGCTGCTCTCTTGAGCTACCACTATTATAGCTTTCTATAAAGGTTGTCTTAAACTACCTTCAATAAGGGGTCGTTTGGACTGGTGCAAGGTGCCCACTAGAATAGTGGCCAGCATATGCCAGGCCAACTTCTCACACATGGGTACTGAGTGGATGATTAGAGTACTGCAAGGATAGTGCATGGTGAATTTATAAGTGCTTGTGTTTTGGCGGAGTGATTGGATTAGTACATGGTACTGGCTCTGTGATTGGAGGAGGGCATTGAGAGTGACAGTGTGATTGTGGGACTGCATGGGTACTACCTGGGTAATTGGAGGAGATAATCAATAGTGGGTTACAGGACTGCATGTATAGTGCACATGTGATTGTAGCACTGAATGTGTAAGTGCTTGGGTCTTTTGTATGAGTACATGGATAGCAACGGGATAGCAACGGGATACTTAGAGTGCTGCGAGGAGAGTGCATGGTGAATTTGTAAGTACTTAGGTTTTGGCAGAGTGAATGGGTAAGGACATGGGACTGGCTGGTTATTTGGAGGAGTGCATAGCTAGTAACAGGGAGATTACTAAACTGTATAGGTAGTACTTAAGTACTTAAAGGATTGTAGAAGTGCATGAGTTAGTGCCTGGGTAATTCCATGAGTACATGTGTACTGACTGGATGATTAGAGTACTGCAAGGAGAGTGCATGGTGAATTTCTAACTGCTTGTGTTTTGGCGCAGTGATTGGATTAGTACATGGTAGAGGCTGAGGGATTGGAGGAGTGCACAGGGAGTGACAGTGTGATTGCTGGACTGCATGGGTACTACCTGGGTAATTGGGAGAGTGAATAAATAGTTGGTTACAGGAGTGCATGGATAGTGCATATGTGATTGTAGCACTGCATGTGTTAGGGCCTGGGTCATTGCAGTACATAGATAGCGAGAGGATACTTACAGTGCTGCAAGCAGAGTGCATGGTGAATGTATGAATGCTTGGATTGTGGCAGAGTGATTGGATAAGGACATCGGACTGGCTGAGTACTTGGTGGACTGCATAGGTAGTAACAGGGAGATTACTAAACTGTATAGGTAGCACTCAAAGGATTGTATAAGTGCATGAGTTAGTGCCTGGGTAATTGCATGAGTACATGGGTACTGACTACATGATTCGAGTACTGCAAGTAGAGTGCATGGTGAATTTATAAGTGCTTCTGTTTTGATGAGCGTTCTGACTCGGTGATTGGAGAGTGCATCAATAGTTGCTTACAGTACTGCATGGATAGTGCACAAGTGATTGCAGCACTGCATGTGTAAGTGCCTGGGTCATTGCATGATTGCATGGATGGGGACAGGATACTTAGAGTGATACAAGGAGGGTGCATGGTGAATTTATAAGTACTTAAGTTTTGGCAGAGTGATTGGATAAGGACATGGGACTGGCTGGGTAATTGGAGGAGTGCATAGCTAGTAACAGGGAGATTACTAAACTGTATAGGTAGCACTTAAAGTACTGTAGAAATGCATGAGTTAGTGCCTTGGTAATTGCATGAGCACATGGGTACAGACTGTTTGATTAGAGTACTGCAAGGAGAGTGCATTGTGAATTTATAAGTGCCTGTGTTTTGGCTGAGGGATCGCATTAGTACATGGTACTGGCTCGGTGATTGGAGGAGTGCATTGAGAGTGACAGTGTGATTGCTGGACTGCTGTTAATGTTAATGTTAGGTAAGCTGATAACGATTTAGAAAAGGGGGTGGTGATGAACAGAGTGTCTGAGTTAAGCAGTTAAGCAGACCACTCTTACCCAGTCCAAAGATCAGGGCTTGATCCATCACCGTTATTTATCTCACTGCCCCATCCCAGCTCAGAACCTGGCTATATGCAAATCAGTCTGTCCCTGGCCCAGTGCATCATGGGAACAGGGCAGACTAAACTACCAAGCCAATTCTTCACCAGAAAGGAGACAAGCTACCGGGGACCGGTTTCTGGCATTTCAGCCTTCTTCGGCCCGGCTTGCTTGAATCCTGATGGAGCAGTGAGAAAGGGACTCATGTCTGAGTATACCCTTGAGAGTGACGGTGTGAGTGCTGGACTGCTGTTAATGTTAATGTTAGGTAAGCTGATAAAGCGCGCAGCTGCCCCAGCAAAGGGGCGTCCCGGCGCTTGTAGCGGTGTCAGAAAGGCACAGGGCTAGCCGGCTGGAAACAGATGAGTTTTGATGGCCTTACGGAAAGAAAGCAGGCCATCCAAGAGACAGGTCTGACCAGGGAGAGAGTTCCACAGCTTAGTGGCAAGACAGCGGAAGGACCACCCCTTCCCCCGCCAGCTCAGATACGTTTCACCCGGGGGATCGAAGCCAAGGATTGCTCAGCAGAGCGTAACTGGCATGTGGGGACATAGGGGACCAATAAATTAGATAAAATCTCAGGGGGCGAGAGTTTTAGAATTTAAAAGGTAAGACAGAGTGCCTTGAATTTAATCCTCTTAGGAACAGGTAGCCAGTGAAGGCGCCGCAAGGCGCCCGACGTGGGGAAGGTTCTAGGGAGCATAAGCAGGACACATGCGGCAGCATTCTGGACTCTAGGTGACGCAGAAGAATCTGATGAGAGACGGTGTCAAACGCAGTGCTGAGGTCGAGCAGTATCAGAGCTGCAGTCTGACCCTCATCCAGAATGGTCTGCAGATGTTTGCACACCGCTAAGAGCCCGGTCTCGGTGCTATGACCGGGACGAAAACCATTCTGGGAGCAGTCTAAGATACCATTGTAGTTCAAGAAGCCCGAAAGGATGTTGTTGGTGTGGGACTCCGCAATTTTGTCGACCCAAGGCAGGAGGGATATAGGCCAGAAATGTTCCAGCTTAGTAGGGTCCAGTGAGGGTTTTTTCAACCTCGGGACCACCCTTGCTTGCTTCCATGATAAAGGCACCACTGCAGTGGTGAAAGAAGAATTAATCATCTGACATAAGGGTGATAGAAGGACCGGTAAGCAGTCTCTAAATTGGGCAGGCCTCATGGGATCTAAAGGGGACCCTGATTTGAGCTTTATGTTCTGTGTAAGAAGCTCGTCCAGAGGGGTAGGTGGTATAGCTGCCAAGGTAGCAGTAGGAGGAGGGGCATATGGAACCCCCGGGTTCATGGTGCAGTTGAGGAAGGATTTATAAATGGCTTCCACCTTCTGAACGAAGAAGGTGGCCAGATCCTCACACTGCTGCCCTGACGTAATCGTAGGAATAGGGGGATTTTGCCTGTTTTTAAAGTCATGAAGTATTTTTAAAAATGCATTTTGCAGGGTTTTTGCTAGACTGATCTCATTAGTGAGATATGTTGCGCGTGTCAGATGTATGGCCTTGTGGTAACGTTTAATCTTGTCCTGATACAACTTTTTCGCCCCAGGGTCGTATTCCTTTCTCCATGCCTGTTCTAATTTTTTGCATGTACTACGCAGGGCGGCTAGAGAGTTATTGTACCAGGGGTTGGAGCTTGAACAGCGACCTTTGGACCATTTGGCAGGGATAAGAGTATCTAAGGCATGTATTCGCCAATCGCAAAGTGCTTTATACGATTGCCCTGGGACAGTGTCTTAAGTAGGGGGACAGGATGCCAGACAGGCAAGCAGGTCCTCTAACTTAAGTTTATGCCAGCAACATCTGAGGCCTTAAGGTCTGCTCTGGGCATTGTGTCAGGAAGTAGGAGGGAGAAGGACACTAGAAGGTGATCTGACCAACACACCGGGCTAGGAGAATTAACTATGAGAGAGGGAATGTTGGAGAAAACTGAGTCTGGTAGATGCCCGGCAGTGTGGGTAGGGCCCACCACCAGCTGTCTAAGTTGACAGGCGACAAAATCGGCAAGCAAGCTGCTGATTTACGAGTTGGAGGGACAATCAAAATGTAAGTTAAGGTCCCCAATGAGACTGAAATTTGCAGCAGTCAACACCTGGGAACTCACGGCCTAAACAATGGCTGATTTAAATTCCGAGCTAAGTCATGTGGGGTGGTAGACTAAAAGACCAGTGATAGAAAAGTGAGCACTAAAACAGATAACAAAGCGGGTACATTCGCACCCAGCTACATCCTCCCTAACAAATGAACAGTGGAGGCGGGACTTAAAGATGACAGCTATGCCCTCACCTTAAGTCTCCCTGTTAAGAATCAGGACGCTGTACCCCAGGGGGAGTCGAGGCCCGGTTCAGCCACAGTGGCATTGGCTAGTCAAGATTTGGTTATAAAAAAACACGTTGGGAGATTCATCATCTGTAAGGTTGTAGATCTCCATGTCTTGTTTAACCAAGGAGTGAACATTAAGGTGTAAGATTTTCAGGGGGGCCTGTGTGGGACAGGAGGCGGTGAGGAACAGGAGTTAAAACAACAGTTACGGCAACAAAAAGGCCGTTCCATTGCATCTCCCAGGCGCAAGCCGCACGGGTTTATCCGCTGACCGATGGACAACAGGAGCTCCCTAGTGTAGACTGGCACCCCTGATTTCAAACCCCCAGCATGTCTGTCGACGCCCCGGCGCGGATGGGTGCAGACGGGTTTGCCTTTGGCACGCCTCAGCTGCGTGTTCTTCCTGGCAAGCGCCTTTAGTTGCCCCCTTCCACCTCCACACTAGACCACTGACTGGGCCCAGACCGGGAGACTGGAAGCACTACTCCTGCCTTGCCTGCCCTCCATTCAATCGGCACTGCAAACGCCATGATGGACCGGGGTGGGAGGAAGTTGCAAGATTAAAAACAGTGAGTGAATTTCAAAGACAGTGGTGCAGATTACACAGTATTTAAAACAATCAGTGCGATTTAAAATGCTCAGTAGTTTTTATTGCGACCAAAGCAGGCCCCAGCAGACTCTGCCACTGTCTGCCTTTGGCCGCAGCGTGACCTTCCTGGCATGCGCCTTTAGTAGTCCCCTCCCACCTCCACACAAGACCGCTGACTGGGCCCAGACCGGGAGACCGGAAGCACTACTCCTGCCTTCCCTGCCCTCCATTCAATCGGCACTGCAAACGCCGTGACGGACCGGGGTGGGAGGAAGTTGCACGATTAACAAGCATTTGCAATGCAATAGGTCTCGCATTATTGAAAGTTTGAGCTATTGTGATTGCAAATAATAATGCAACGGCAATAGTTAAAAATGTCATTAATGCGAGGCAGAGTGGGGGACCCCACTGGTGACTGCGGAAGCAATGAAGAGCCTGTGAAGGAAATGAAAAAGGAGGAAGAATTGGAACACAAGGGAGCAGGATGGTGTGCCTATCCTTGTGTTTTAGGATTGGGAGCTGGAGACGGCTCCAATGGCAGCTATTTTGAAAAAGTCTGTTTTTTATTTCTGAGACAAAATCTCCAAGGACGTTGTTGATGGGAGCTTCGTGGTGATCCTCCCTATCTGTGGGTGGATGAACAGTTGCTTTTGCCTTGCATCCAGCTGCTCCTGCAGTCTCTGTAGGTATGGTTGCTCCTGATCTTCCGAGTCAGCATCAGTGCCGATGACAGTTTCAGCATCAGTGGCGACCTCAAATTAGACTGTGGGTTCAGCATGGAGGTTGGCCTTGGTGCCGGCACCTAGGGTACCTGCTCCTAAGGTCTCCAAGCTTGTAGAGTACCTTGGATCTTGGTAACCCAAGAGGGTCAATGCCCGGAGCTGGGACTAGCGTCAGTTCTAAAGCTGTTCGGAGCAGACTGTAACCCGAAAATGGTGAAGCCCTTTAGTCTGTGTGGTGGTGGGAAGACTGGATGCCTGACCCGTTTATTGACGGTTGTCAAGGTGGTGAGACTTCTTGTTCCTCTTCCTACTGGTCACAGTCAGGGAAAACACCACCTCTAGGCAGGCTGGGAGGTGTCTGAATCGGTGGAATACCAGAGGGTCCAGAGTCCTCACCTTCTTCAATGTCGAGCTGGGTCTCTACTCTGAAGAGGTCATTGGTGTGGTCGGAGGTTTGCAACCCCATCTTCTGGTCGTCCCACCTTTGTTATCAGATAACAGGTGGTCTTTTTCGGGCACATGGTCAGAGAGACGTGGCACATAGTATCGTCTTAGTCAGTTGTGGAGGAGGAGATAGGACACCTACTGGTGATCAGACCACTGATATCTGCTGTGCTTCTGTGGGACAGTAATAGAATGGAGTCCGTTCTATCACCCTGAGTGCCTTCTCTGTGGAGAAGCAGTCGAAGATGCAGGCACATGGCCCTGTAGAGGGCCTCAGGCCCTCATGTCAGGAGTCAAGGTTTAAGTCAGTCTCCAGAGGCTGTTGCTGAGGAAAATGCAGACAAATGGAATCAAATTTCACTGCGTCAGCCCAACAGAAGCATGAAGAATGCGATGAACTTGCAGTCCTGGTAATCCATGTAAGATGGAGGGGAAAAAATAACATGGAGTCGGTGCCTATGTATGCTGCCATTAGATTCTGTTCTAGCAGCTGTGATCTTTCAACAACAAATTCTTTGAGCAAGTGCCAGACAAGCCACCCACCCTGCTTAGAACAGGTGATTGAGGCGTCGCCATGTTTGAAGAGGTCACCTCCACATAAAACATGCTCGCGGCGAAGCAGAATAAAGCCTTTGAGCCTCAAGCTGAGGTATTCACACCAAGTTATGGCACTCCCATTCACAAATCAGACACGTTCCATTTTCCTTCTTAGTAGTGAATGACATTTCAGGATAAAAAAAAGAGACACTGTGGTGAAAGGATGTTGGCCCTGCTTCCATTGTTTGCTTATTTGGTTCAATCTTAGCACAGGTCTTTTGTGGCCTATGAGCCTTGCAAAATTACCTTTTACATGTGTCTGGGCATGTTAACTTTACTTTGTATATCCTCTGTCTAGCCCCTTCCAACTCTCTCTCACCCTTCATCCCTCATTAACACTGCTTTCACCTCTTTCAAGAGGCCTTTGAACCAATAGTATCCAGGAGGTGTGTTGTTTCTTGTTCTAGACAACTCATACTTCAGCTCCTATGAATCCCGACTGCAGACAGCAGATTCTGTTGAATAAGTGTATTGGATACTTTTGCTCAATTCTGCCCAGCGAGAGCAATGCTTTTGCTTGTCTTGTTCATCCAAAAACTCTGGCCTTGGGCTCTCTAGGCAATAGTTAGGAAATGATAAAACTATCCTTACTACTTTCAGGCTAGTCACAATGACTTGGGCTAGGACGACTGATCCCAGTGCACTTGGCTACATCCTATTGACCCTTCCCACTGAGAAGATGTGATTCGTAATCTGCCGTTATCAGCATTAGAGGATGAAAGTACACCGAGCCCCACCAGTCAGATATAAATTAAACTACCTCCTACCAGTTTAAGGCTGGTTGACAGGTATCAGGCCAACCTACCTGATTCCTGTACTCTTGCCCTCAACCTGATAACCCTTCCCACTTTGAAGATGTGATCAATAATCTGCATTAGAAGATGAAATTATGCTGAGCCCAACCAGCCAGGAAAAAGCAAACTACCCCCCAACACTTTACGAATGGTCACGAACTGTCAGGCTAGCCTTGCTGATTCCTTTGGCATTTGGTCCCCTCCTACTGACTTTTCCTTTTATGAAGACTTGACCCACAGTCTGTGTTTACCAGATTTAGAAGGTGAAAGTACGATGCACAGATTACCCACTCCCACTTCAAGGCTGGTTGCAATGTCTTAGGAGAGTCTTGCTGATTCATGTGCACTTGGACCCATCTTGTTGACCCTCAGCAGTGGAGAGATGCCCTCCAAAATCTGCAGGTGTCAGTGTTTGAAGTTGAAGTACATTGAACTATGACCATGCTAACTTCCCACATGTCTAACTTTGACTTCTTGGTGGCAGGGGCGTCAGAGGGTACAGTTGTCAGGACTTTCCTGCTCAAGTTGCCCCTTTTAGAAGAGGAGCCTCTTCTTCACTTGTAGTATTGTATTGTATCATTTATATAGCGCATATTACCCCTGTGTGGAGCACTCCACGCACCTATACACATGAATAGGAAGCCACCCTGTGTAGTGTGTATGGTTGGAAAGTTGCTGGGCATTGTAGCCTATTCGAGAATTGTTTGCATGCCGCGTGTGATGAACCCCCAAGTGGTTATTGTGTTATGGGACAAAGCTGATAGCGGTGTAAGAGACAGACACACAACCTATATTTAGACCAGCACTTTTACTACAAACTGACTTTATTAAAGGAACTTTTTTCAGGAACAGTCTTTTAAACAGAGTAAAGATATTTTCAGCAAAATCTGGACGGAAAATGTTACCTCATCAAAACCCCTTTTTCCAACCATTATTGTGCCATGAGGCGAGTGTGCTACACAAAAAACACAACATCCTCGGCAACACCTGGAAGCTAATTGCACGTGTCAGAGAAAAGCTGAATTACATCCAGAATGCCTTAAAAAATTATTTGATACCTACGTTATACTGTTTATCAATATTTTGATAGAAATTGAGTTAAGATGGTGAGATAAGGTGTCATTGCTGTTGTTTAATCCATGCTTGTTATGTTACATGCTTTTTATAAAGTGCATATTCACGAAGTTCTTAGCCTCTTAGCGCCTTATGGTGCGGAACACGTGACTGTGGTGGAATTGTACCCTGAGGATCTCCCCGGGGCGGGGGGAGGGGGGAATAGGGGTCCTTGGCCAAGAGCAGGTGGGCAACTAGAGCCACATTTCTGGGGGGGGGCCTGAAAAATATTTCGGGGGGGCTAATTCTTCCAACCACAGACAGAGTGGCTGTAAGAAGGGGTAAAAACACAACAAAAGGAGGGGCGTAGTCTCGCGATGCTGAGTGATGGCAGCTCTCCTGTGCGCTCTGGTCGTTCACGGAGCTTCAAAGAAGATTACAGCCCGCATTCCGACCTCGGCGGGAACCACAATGATGGATTTTCCCACATGAAGAACACAGCCGCTTTGAAGACTCCAACGCTTTGTAATGTCCCGGGGGCAGCAGCGGTGATTCTGCCATATCTCGCTCTGAGCGGCGGCTGCCATCTTATATATCGGATGCTCGCCTCACAAAGTCCTGCGGTAACCGGCGTTTTTTTAATATTAACGCGCGGTACCGTGTACTTTCTTTTGACTCCGCTTCTGCTTCTCTATTGACTGCCACATAGTTACAAGCCCTGTCATTGCAAATATTACCATGCTTTGCCACTATTTTAGTCAAACTGGTGATCTTATGCTGCCATTACTTTTCACCTTTTTTTTTTCCTCTTTCTCGCCCTATGTGCCTAATTCTCCTACTAAAATGAATGGAATTCATTCCAGGAGTGGCTGCATTTTATAAGTATATGGCGTTTTAGGCTAGCTTGGGCCAGTTCTAATATTTTGTATTTTTACTTTTAATTTTTGTCACATCTCCTAGCCTCATGTAAACATTGGCATTTGACATAATACTTGCCATATCGCTTTGGCTTCTTTGAGTGCTAGCGAATAACACAGTGCTGACGGAGGGTGACGTAATTCTTCAGCTATATTGTTTTCTGGGGCCCCATTCATCATTAGTGTCTTCTTACAAGGCATATGGGCAGATTGAAATAGTTATTGAAAATCTCTTTGCATCCACCTCGTCATTTCAAGATGGCAAATGAAGCTCCAACTTCTGTCAGAGCCTCGTCTACAGGTACCAAACATAAAAGAGCCAAAAATGACCCCCCTTCACCCATCTTATACTCTCAAAACCCTGTTCTTGATATTATTCTGGATGAAGTGAGAGGTCTTAAGTTTCTTATGCCTACGACCAACGAGAAGCTTCAACAAATTGAGGATAGATGGATTAGTATGGAAGCTAAGGTATTAGATATGGAACAGCGCATCAGTGACCTAATTGATGTCTCTACTAACCTTCCGAAAATTCAACGTCTAAAGATTCACACAGAGGACCTTGAAAATCTAAATAGATGTAATAACCTACGCCTTTATGGTCTGCCAGAAAATCTTGAAGGTCAGGATATGCTTCTCTTTCTAAAGAAATTCTGGTCAGAACTTTTGGACCTTCCAACATAACCCTCATTAAACATTCAACATGCACATAGACTTGGTCAATTGCAACCTCATGCATCCCAAATTAGAGGGATAATTATGTTGTTTTTGGAATTTACTGACTTAATGAGGGTCCTCTCTGCAGCCAAAGCAAAGGTCCGGCCACGACATCTACATATCTCAAGACTTATCTAATGCTACTAATGCTAGAAGAAAATAATTCTTGGCTCTTCGTCCTCAAATGAGGCAAATGAATATTCAATATGGTATCCTTGTTTGTGTAAGATCACTCATGCTGGCTCCACACGTTTGTTTGAGGATCCTCTTAAGTTGAAGTCATTTCTCCAAAACATTTCTACTACTTCTGCAACTGGTTCTTCCTTTTGTCCTTAATGTTCTTGTTGTTTTTTACGCATATCATATTCATTATGGCTGTTTGTAATTCTATCACCTTTTTCTGTCTCTCTGTCGTTTCATTTCTCATCGATGCAGTTTCGCCCCATGCATCTGTTGCTCTTAATTTCTCATAGATCTGGACTTCTTTCCTTGATCTATCTTCTCTTTTTTCTATTTCTATTCCCTTTTCCCTTTTTGTTGTTTTTCTTGTTTTCCTTCATATGCTTGTTCCATTTGATGCTTAATTTGCTGCATGTGCCCATTTTTTTTATTTCTCGTTTGTGCCGTTTGTGCCGTTTCCTCCTTTTTAGCCATATCCCTGCTGTGTATCATATCTATACGTGTATGACCCTCCCATCCCTCCTTCAGGTGTAAGTTTGTTATGTGGATCGTTCGCGGTCTTGGACATCCTGTTACACGACAAAAGGTACTTTCTCACTTGTCCAAACTAAACTCTCAGGCTTCTTTTCTTCAAGAAACGCATTGTAGTGAAGCAGAATCACTTAAACTGAAAAGACAATGGGTGGGTCAAAAAGGGGGTGTTGCCACACTGTTTCATAAGTCATTGTCTGCACAAATTCTTTCCACACAAAATGATGAGAATGGTCGATGAGTAATGGCAAAGGTTGTTATACAAAACAAAACATTGGTATTACTAAATATTTATGGCCCTGTTAAACCAAACCCTAAGGTTTGGAATGACATTAAGATTTTACTCTCTTCCATTGATTGTCCCAATTTTGTTATTGCTGGTGATTTTAATCAATGGATTGACCCCTTTTCTGATAGACTATCTACTTGTAAATGTAACCCTAATAAATCTCACAAGGCATTTCAATTGGCCATTACCTCTTGCCTTTTGTATGATGTTTGGAAAACTTGTAACCCCGATTCACTAAAGTACTTTTTTTCTAATGTTCACCAAACATGCTCCCGAATTGATTATATTTTGGTTAGTAGGTCATTGCTTCCATCAATTCAATCCTCCAACATTGGTGCTATTTTTATTTCTGACCATGCTCCAGTACATACAGTTTTAGACCTCTCTCATTGTGCCCCACAATTTAGCAGATGGAAAATTAATAATTTCTTATTGTCCAACAATGCTTTTATCAAGGAGACTAATGTGTTAATTATTGAATTCTTTTTAATTAACAATCCATTAGATACCTCTGTTTCTAATACTTGGTATGCATTCAAGGCCCCTGTCCGTGCCTTCATTATCTAATATGTTTCGAGGAAAAAGAAAACAACTCAGAAAAAATACACTGATCAGTTACAGCACCGTAAACTTCTAGAACATACATATTTCACTTCCAAATCATCTTCCAAACTACATGAATTGATCGAGACCAAAACTGAACTTAATAAACTTGTCACAACTGAAGCATGTAATATTATCCTTAAAGTAAAGGCTAAATATCATGGTGGTCAAAACAAAGCGGGTAAGATGCTAGCTAACTATTTGAAAATTAAATCTGAACGCAAACTCATTGGTTCTATTTTAAATGAATCAACTAACAAATTGGCATCGTCAGATGAGGATATTGCTAATGTTTTTCATGAATATTATCGTTCACTTTATTCAGATGACACCAATCCTTCTAATCAGAATTTAGATACCTTTTTTCGGGTCTCCCTTCTCCACCCTCTTTACCTGATGAATTCACCTCATTGGAGAAGGAGGTTACTGCTCAGGAAATAACCAATGCTATTAAATCCTTTAAAAAATCCAAAGCACCTAGACCTGATGGTCTTCCTGTTGAATTTTATTCTACCTTTTCTTCCAATTTTGTCCCTAAACTTTAAGCACTTTTTAATTATTTTATTGTTGATGCTAAAGCTTCTGGTTTATTTATGGATGCCCTCATAATTATCATCCCTAAACCTGACAAAGACCATTCCCTTTGTAAAAATTTCTGTCCTATATCCTTAATAAATTATGACTGTAAAATATTTGCCAAGATTCTTGCATCACGACTTGAAAATATTGTTCCTTTATTAGTTCAAACTGACCAAGTTGTGAAGGGCAGGTTGGCCTCAGATAATGCTCAAATGTTTGCCAATATTATTTCTTATGGTAGGAATTCTAAATATCCTCTTGCAGCACTGTGTTTGGATGCTGAAAAGGCTTTTGACCGTATCAATTGGCAGTTTATGTTTAGGACTCTTCAATGACAATTTGTTTTGAAAAGAGTAGCGCCAAGCTACACAAATTAAAAATCTCTCACTATGAAGGGGGAGATAAAATTGGTAAAATACTGGCATATAAAGTGGCGGATGATAGAGCACAGACACTCATAAAAGGTATCAGAGGCCCTAATAATGTTATACTTAATCAATCAACACAGATACTGGCCCAATTTGTTGAGTTCTATAATACTTTATATACCCCTGAGTATCAACCCTGTGCATCGGATATTATAGACTATTTGGACAACAACATTAAGGAAAAGTATATTATACTGGGTTAGAGCAATTATCGGAGGAGATTACTCCGTTAGAAATTAGACAAGCGATTTTTTTTTTGTTCCTCATCTCAACCATGGCTGGCCCATCAGTACCGTGAACTAGGAAAAGTGTGACTTGAAAAACAGACATGCTGTCTCAGTGCAGAACTGGTAGGGGTCAATCGTTACGAAGAAGCGCCAGGACCCTACAGCCAGGTCAGTTTCACAATAAGTCACAGACCCTTTTGTACTCTTGGGATGGTGCTTGCCATTAGCCAAATTCCAACATTGCTTATACCACAAATTGACCTTAATTATGAAGGACAGACATGAATAAGCGAAAGGAGTGCAACATGGCTTCGTAATCATTGGAACTGGGGAAACCCCCCCCCAAAAAAAACCCAGTTTCTAATTATTGAGACCAATCGAGTTTCAACCAAAAAGCTCTTTTTTCTGGTTTGCCTCCTCTGGAAAGATCCAATTTCGATATAGAAAGCATGGAGGAACTCCAGTCTTGTAGTGTCGGGGGAGAGGCCTCTTTCCAACGCCTACAAATCTCACGTCGAGCCACCAGGATTGAGTAGAACAAAAGGTTGTTATTTGCACTACGTTTTTTGTCCTTTACTCCAAGAATTACCAGGCTTAGATCTATATTCACAGAGGTGCCTGTAGAGGATGTTAGTTTGTTACTTATTGATTGCCAATAAGATGTTAGATGTGGGCAATCATAAAACATATGTGCGTCAGAGGCTGCAACCTGGCCACAACGGGGGCAAGCTACTGGTGTACCTGATGAAAATTTGAACTACCTCTGAGGAGAATAATAAGCCCTGTGAAGGGTAAAGAAGTGGTTTCTTCACAGCCAGGCTGGTTTAACAATGTCCCATAGCACAATGAAGGATGTCTCCCATAGTTCAATTACTTTTATTGCCGGCAATAGAAAACCCCAAAGTTGATCTGGAAGGTGGAATACTCCGTCTATTGACAAGCGATTTTATTGTTACCAATGGGAAAAGCAGCGAGGGAAGATACCATCCCAGTTGAACTCTCTAAAATCTGTATTGAGGAGTTAATCCCGCTCCTTTCCTTGGTAATTCAATCTATAGGGGAAACCGGGAAGACCCCAAAGTCTTGGAATATAGCTAAAAAAAAATTTCTGAAAAAAGGCAAACCGGCAGATGAGTGTGAGTCTTATAGAGCCATCTCACTGATCAACACCGATGCCAAGGTGATTGCCAAAATCTTAGCTAGCCGATTGACTCTATTTATCCCTAAGATTGTAAATTCACAACAACACCGATTTATATTGGGTAAGGATACAACGACCCATATTAATACAACTATTACTGCTTTTGATATAGCTGAGATAGAGTCCACCCCACTCAGTATGATCTGAGAAAGCATTAGACCGAGTGGGGTGGGACTACCTCTGGTCCTTTTTTCCTTCTTAGGATTTAGGGGCCACATTGTAAGCTGGATTAGAGCTCTATACGATGGACCAACAGCAAGCATTAGCTACGCCGGGATGTCGTCTTCCATTTTTTCTATTTCTCGAGGCACTCGACAGGGGTGCCAGTTGTCGCCCCTGTTGTTTGCCCTGTCAATGGAACCTTTTCTCTCCGCGCTTCAGTCGCAATCCCGAATAACTCCATTCAGGTTTGGTCTGCATAGTTTGAAAATGACCGCATACGCGGATGATATTGCTATATATTCCACCAATATAGTAGAGGCATTAGAGGGCATAATGGATGAGGCTAACAGATTTGGAGCTGTTTCGGGATACAAGTTAAATGTAAATAAAACTCAAATAGTGGTCAATCATAAACCATCGGCCAAAGTCTCGGGAATCTGTAAGGTCGCTAATTACTTAAGGGTCAAAATCTCAGCTAAATTGAGTGATATAATTATAATGAATTATGATGTGTTACTAAAACCAACTGCTCTTTTATTTAAAAAGTGGCCTAAACTCACTCTAAACATCATTAGTAGAATTAATTTGAATAAAATGAAAATCCTCCCGAAATTTCTTTAGTTATTTTGTTCTATACCATTGGCACTTAATAATTCTTTTTTTTTTAAACTTGATGGAATGTTCAGTAGCTTTATTTGGGGATACAGGAAGGTGCGTAGATCTTTGTTGTTACTTAAGGCACCTCTAGACGCGGGGACTTAACTTTCCAGATTTTAAATTATATTTCTGGGCTGCCTTTATTGGACGTCTGCGCTCTTTGCTTAATTCAGATACACAATTTTTTTTTCACACCATTATGTTAAACTCAGATTCTAAAATGTGTTTGTTACGACTATTACAAAAGGGTTAAATTCAAGACCGCCAGAGATACTGCCAACATTTGGTTTAATATCTTATCTTTCTGTAAAACGTCTTTTTTTCACCCTAAATTACGGCTCTGGGGAAATCCGGGCTTCCCTGTGATCTTTAATGATGGTCGGGCAAATATGTGGTTCGTTCACGGAATTGCTATATTAGGGGACCTTTATGGCTCTCATGGCTTTCTAGATTTTGCTGCACTTAAAAATTTATATAATCTGACCGAGGAAATGAGGTTTAAGTATATTCAAATCCATGATTTTTTGAAACGTAAGATGAAAATTCTTGACATCTCAGACTCTGACATCTGGAACTGTTTTTATTCATCTACAACGAAATCCTTAATTAGTGAAGTAGATAGCTGTCTTATTTCCTATAAGACAAGTGATTGTTCTAAATTAGCCGAGAAATGGAGCTCCAAGCTGAACTCTACTATAACCTTGAACCAGATTACTCATTCTTTTTCGAATCTTAAAAATCTTGTGCAATCATCGAGCTTAAGACTGCAACAATGTAAAAGCATGTGTATGTTATATTACACTCCTGAAGTGATTCTTAAGTGGTCAGACAATGCTTAATTTAGTGACCGTACCAAATGTCCTAAATGGGACCTTGTAGGCGCCAATCTAGAACATATGCTGTTTTCTTGTCCGATGTTAAAGGAGTTTTGGTGTGCAGTGGACAAGGTTTTGAAAATTAAATTGGTGAGATCTCTTCTTCTCTCGGCTCTAACTGTACTTTTATATATACATGATACTACTCTTCCTCAACAGCCCTTAATCACCATTCTATTATTGTGTGCCAAACTAACTATTGCTCGCGCCTGGACTTCCCCACAGCCCCCACATATTGTGGAACGGTGGTCTTTGGTCAACGAAATATATGGCAAGGAGGCGGCTCTGGCTAGGCTTAGAGGCGTTCGGTCTGTACGCAAATTTGAAAAAATCTGGACCAATTTTATTTAAAATCTTATTTAAAACTTTATCTAAAACCACGTCAATTCTACCTAAAATATTAAATTGTGAAATATCTTATTTTTAGTATTGTACTGTTTCTTTCCCTCTCTTTTTTTCCTTTATTATTTTCTGATAAACCTTCTGTTTCTTCGGAATTCATCTTGGCTATATAGTAATTGTTTATACATTCATTATGCTATATCATTGTCAAACTGTATCCTTCCTGATATGTTTTGTTCTATTTGACTTTTTTTCTTTTTTTTCTTTCTGTTTGTTTCTGTGCTGTCAATTAAAAAAAACATTTTTTTTAAAAAGGACTCTTAATTTCATATGTTAAATTAATATATTCTTGTCCAAGGGCCACTATTTTTGTTAATAATCACTTCTCTAAATCCTTTTTTCTTATTTAGAGGCACTCACCAAGGTTGTCTCCTTTATCCCCTGTTATTTGTTTTATGCCTTGAACCCTTCCTTGAATGCATCCATGTCAAAGCTCGTATAACTGGATTAATTTATAATTCCATAAATCCTCTTACTTCTCTCCCACCATTCCTGGATGAGGTCTGGTTATACTCCAGCGTTTATGGGTATAAATTAAACCCCTCTAAGACAGAAGTCTTACCTCTGAACCGCTTATGCTATCAATTTATGTTCACTGACACACATTTCGCATGATGTCCCACAAAACTTAAATACCTGGGTATTTGCTTTTCTGATTCGTTAAATATCACAATTAAACAAACGTTTGCTGCATTAATTAACAAAACCTAGTCACTCCTTCTTAGTTGGTCTCCCCTTTATCTCCCTTGGTGGGGTCATCTGGATACTATTAAAATGATGATTCTCCAACATGTCTTATGCACAGTTTTCATGTTACCTACTCGGTTCCCTATCTCGTATTTTTCACAAATTAACTCCATCTGTTCAAATTTTTTATGGAACAAAAAGCATCCACCATTGCTCTTACAAAACTCATTCGTCCTAAATCTGAAGGCGGTGTCAGCTTCCCATATTTCAAAGCTTACCACTCAGGCTTTTTGTTTAAACAATCCTTTGCCCTTTCCTATGACTTTGCAGATATCCCTCTTCCCCGTGTAGTTTTTGAACGCTCTTTATTAAAGGATTTTTCCTTTCAAAACGTATTGTACATGTCTAATAGTACCTTCATATCCACAAATCAAATTTTAAAATATTCTCAGAGCTTATTATATAACACATTCTCCTCAGGACTAACACCATTTCAATGTTTTTTATCCAACACGTTATGGTATAATAAATATCTCAAATGTAAAGGTAAATCATTTTACTACACATACTGGAAGGAGAAGGGAATTGCCTTTGTATACCAATTGATCCACCATAATTCCGTTATTCCCTTTCCTGATTTACAAATACAATTTCATTTACCTCACTCTTGTATTAATGAATATACCACAATCTCAACTGCCTTACAATTACAACTAGCCACTTATGATCTTCCAGCTGATACACCATCTCTTACACCAATCGCCCCATTAAATAGTCTGTTTCAAACTCACAGACCTAAAGCTGCTCTGGTCTACAAACTATTGATGTCACGTGTTGGGGAGAGACCTAAATACCATATTGAAAGAACTTTGGAAGTAGACCTCTCTATTTCCCTTTCTATCACGGCTGGGATAAGATATGGTCTAAATTATTTAAAGTTTCTCCTGCTCCTCTCATAACCCAATCTTTGTATTTCATTTATAATATGGCTGTTATTTCTCCTGTTTGTATTCCAAGTTTTCCCCATCCTCATCACCATTATGCTGGTCTTGTTCTAATGATACTGGCACGTTGAGACATCAACTTTATGATTGTTCAATTGTATTAATATTTTGGAAATCTGTTTGGACTATTTGCATGACATTTTTAAAAATGTGATCTACCATTATCGTTACAAAACGTATTTTTAGGTTCTTCTTCACCTGCTGTTAAAGAATCCTCTTCTATTTCCATGTTATTTGACTTGTTTATTGCATTAGCATTTAAAGTTATCTTATTGTCTTGGAAAAACAATTCTAAATTATCTTCATTAACTTGGTGGAATTTTATTTGTGATGAACACAGAATTGCTCATGTTTCCTCTATTTCTCTTGCTCAAAAAATCAAAGCTGATCTTCTTTGGTTACCCTTTACATCTTATCTCTCTTCACATGCTACTTTACACTAATTCTCTTTTCCTGTCAACTTGTTCTATAATTTTTTGAACTCTCTTCTCTTCTATCTTTCTTTACTCTTTTCTTTTGCTTATATCTTTCTTTCCATTCTTTTTCTTTTCTTTCTCTTTTCTCTTCTCATGTTGTTCACATATTGCATTTACTTATTGATCGCTTTCTTTTTGCTTTCTATAATATTCTAATATGTTTATATATTCTATGAATGCATTGTGTCTTTCTTTTTTAAATTTTTCTTTTTCTCCTGAAAATTCAATAAAAATTCTTCAACAAAAAAACACAACAAAAGCCTAATTTACAAGTAAATGGTCTTTTAAAGACCTGTTAAGTACTCTGGTGTGGCTGCAATTCGATGGTCGCCAGCCCGCAAAGCTGTGTAAGCCCGGGCTGACACACACGACGGGGTGGGGGGTTGGAGCCCCATGAGCCCAATGGGTGTTGCGCACCTGGCCAAGAGCATACACATGCATTAGGGTTTTGTGCTGTTCTTCAGGTGATGAACGGTTGTGTAATAGAAACATAGATTATCTTCTTTTTTTAGTGTGCAAGACCTTTATTATGGTAATTGATAAAAATTGGTGAAATAACACCACTTACGATCCCAGTATTATATAAAATGCAATATTATAAAATGGATATAAAAGAAAATGCAGCCTAATAGGTTTTGTGGAACGAGAACAGAATATCTACTCAGCAAACCTCTTGTGTAGCTCCTTCTACCATTAGTTTGGCATCAATGCGCTTTCTTAAAGTTGTGATCTTTGGATTTGGTTCTGGGATTTCCACCCAAAGGTTGTGTGCATAGTTATTTGGTAGTGTTTGGTTGTCTGTGGTTGGTAGAGATCTGTTCACTGTCTGGTTTAGTAACAGTTTGCGTTCGTTAATGTGAAAGTAAATTGAGTGTGGCCCTGTTCAACATGTGCCTGTGATGTGCAGGAGTTGGTGTCAACTCATGTTGATTTCTAACCACAATCACTAGCCACATAAATAGCTCTGCGGTCAAATTTTTACAATCTGTATTGATTTATTCCCCAGCTCCACCTGATTGGTAATTTGTTTCAGATCCAGGACGCCAGAGGGAATTTTTTAGGTTGACAGAATTTTCCAATTCGTAACTAATGCACCTACACAAGCTGAAACACATCTGTAGGCACTGGGCCGAGCTTGGGCGGGCAGATTCCATGTCACCTTAGTCCACCCCCCTCCCCTCATCTGCACTCATCAGAACCAAAGGATCCGTAAGCTGCAGGGAGTCATCAGATGTCTGAAGTACTAGTTTCCATTAGCCCCCAACACGTTCTTGGAGCATTTTTGAGCAAGAAGTTGCCTACTATTTAACAAAAGAATAACCAGGGTACTCCCTGCAGACTGTGCCCGACGCACTGCTAATCTGCAGGCTCACTGTCGGGATCAGTGTACAGCATGCCCAGATGAACTCAACCAAGGAGCACGTCCGTGATTGCCTGGCGGTCAAATCTATGTGTTGGCAGAACAACTAGTTTTAACAACGGTTCATAGACGGTAGAATAAAACGCCTGTCCGGTCTGGTTCCGAAAAGAATGACTTTTATCATAATTAGGAGCGAACATACCCCACTCTGTGAAATGTAGGCATCACGTCTGGTGTCTGGCCTGGACAAACATGGCTGCCGCTACATCAGAATCCTTGTGAGACCTGCTGCTGTTATGGATTTTTGATCACAAAAACAATATTCGTTGGAAATTGGTTTTATGGGACAGCTGGGACGCCCCCAGAAGCTGCACTCGAGGCGCTGAGGGCAAATGTGATGGTGATGGCGCTGGAGATTCTAGCAAGTTTCAAGCCGCTTATGTTTTCCTGTTGAGGTCATGACAGAATCCAGAGGCAAGCATTGTCCAACAACACTAAGGACAAGGCACCGTTTTATGGGACAGCTGGGACGTCCCCAGAAGCTGCACTCGAGGCGCTGAGGGCAGATCTGATGGTGATGGCGCTGGAGAACCTAGTAAGTTTCAGACTGCTTATGTTTTCCTGTTGAGGTCATGACAGAATCCAGAGGCTTTTGTTGCTTCTGTGTGAAATGGATCCAAAAACTAAGAAGAAGCGCACGCCACTGTGAGCCATGTGTTTCAATTATCGTGCCAGTGTCTGGGCACAATAATTGAAACCACACGGCCTACTGATGTCTATTACGCGCACCAAGCACGCAAATAGACACCAATACGCCGTGGGCGGAGCAACGTGCCCGCCTTTGACCAATTGCGTGTAGTCTTTTACAGAAAGATGCACGCAAAGGCCAATGGGGTAGCTTGTGCGTGTGCGATTCCTAGGTCAGTACTAAAACCCCGTTTTTCACTGACTAAAGGTCTTGCGCTGCACGCGCACTGCTGCACAGAGCAACGCAGGCGCGAGACCTAAAAACGGTGAGTGAATTTCAAAGACAGTGGTGCAGATTACAAAGGATTTAAAACAATCAGCGCATTTTAAAATGGGCAATACCTGCATGGGTATTACCTGGGTAATTGGAGGAGTGAATCAGTAGTTGGTTACAGGACTACATGGATAGTTCATATGTGATTGTAGCACTGAATGTGTAATTGCCTGGGTCATTGCATGAGTACATGGATAGCGACAGGATACTTAGAGTGCTGCAAGGAGAGTGCATGGTGAATTTATAAGTACTTAGGTTTTGGCACAGTGATTGGATAAGGGCATGGGACTGCTGGGTAATTGGAGGAGTGCATAGCTAGTAACAGGGAGATTACTAAACTGTATAGGTAGTACTAAAAGGATTGTAAAAGTGCATGAGTTAGTGCATGGGTAATTCCATGAGTACATGGGTACTGACTGGATGATTAGAGTACTGCAAGGATAGTGCATGGTAAATTTCTAACTACATGTGTTTTGGTGCAGTGATTGGATTAGTTCATGGTAGAGGCTGAGGGATTGGAGGAGTGCACAGGGAGTGACAGTGTGATTGCTGGCTGCATGGGTACTACCTGGGTAATTGGAGGAGTGAATCAATAGTTGGTTATAGGACTGCAGGGATAGTGCACATATGATTGTAGCACTGCATGTGTCCGTGCCTGGGTCATTGCATGAGTACATGGATAGCAACAGGATACTTACAGTACTGCAAGGAGAGTCCAAGGTGTTTTTATGAATGCTTCGATTATGGCAGAGTGATTGGATAAGGCCATGGGACTGGCTGAGTAATTGGACGAGTGCATTGGTAGTAACAGGGAGATTACTAAACTGTATAGGTAGCACCCAAAGGGTTGTAAAAGTGCATGAGTTAGAGCCCGGGTAATTGCATGAGTACGTAGGAACTGACTGAATGATCAGAGTACTGCAAGGAGAGTGCATTGTGAATTTATAAGTGCCTGTGTTTTGGCTGAGGGATTGCATTAGTACATGGTACTGACTCGGTGATCGGAGGAGTGCATTGAGAGTGACAGTGTGATTGCTGGACTGCTGTTAATGTTAATGTTAGGTAAGCTGATAAAGCGCGCAGCTGCCCCAGCAAAGGATTAGTACATGGTAGTGGCTGTGGGATTGGAGGAGTGCACAGGGAGTGACAATGTGGTTGCTGGACTCCATAGGTACTACCTGGGTAATTGAAGGAGTGAATCAATAGTTGGTTACAGGATTAGATACTATCTAGTTAAATAGATAAGTACAACATACCAGAAAGAGTAATATGTGGTGGCTTACTTTTGAGCTACATCTTGACAATTAAATCTAGAAATATGCAACATCATCAAACTATACCTATCAACAGACTTAAGAAAGAAAACTAATTAACAGCACCTTTTGTGAGCATTTCTGAAACCACACTTGTATTATACATCTTCACCTTTGTATCTAAAATTATGTGGCATCATTCAACTATACCTTTGCTCAGACTACAAAAAAAAGCATAATTAACAACACCTTATTTCACCATTCTATCTTAAAACATATGGCATCATTTAATTTTACCTTCTCCACAAACTAATACCAAAAATTTAATTATTAACACCTTATATAGTCATGTTTCAAACAGCACAGTTGTGCTGCATTTTTCCAAACTATCTATAATCATGCAGTATCATTACACTATACCATTATAGAGAGAAGAAAAAATGATGCCTAATAAACTACACCTTATATGAGCATCTTTCAAAATACACATTTGTAGTGCATGTTCAACGAACTATCTAAAAATATGAGGCATCATCTTTCAACAGACTTAAAAGTATATTTATATTACTGTACAGACTGTTTGTTTAAACAATCTTCAAGTACAATAAAACTAATTCCAATATACATCTCTACATTTAATGATATATTTCAAACAACACAGTTTTAGAATAATGTCAAATCTTTTTCAAGTAAACCTCAAAAAATATATAACTCACCTTGCAAATAAATGTATTGAATGAAAAATCTCACACACACTGACAGGATTTGCTTTTACACACAGTCAATATAAATCACCAGTCTCTGCAAGGTGAAGCCAGTAATGGCAAGGTTTCCCTCTCTTTTTCCATACGAATACACATAAGCAACAAATGACATTGCTTCCCAGAGATTTTCCAATGGTAAAAAACATTTCCATTGGTCATAGATAACAACCCTTTTCAACTGACTTCTTCACCCCTTCTGCTTAATGGCAGTTTCCATAGCAACAGCTCATGCAACATTCAACTTAACTGACAGGTCACATGTTCGCCATATTTTCAAGTTCACCACACAATGTTGCAAATGCAAACAGCAGGTGTGCTTGGCTTTGCAAAACATGACCTCATCCTTTCTGCTGAACCTTTCAAACATTATTTACTAACCAATAAGAAACTTGCTTTTTAAACAAAGTAAAATACACCCTATTTTTGAATGTACAATGTTCTTAAACAGCCAATCAAATCTCTACTTTCTTTAAAACAGAATCTTGTCCACCCTTAGATATCTCTCATTCTACCTGGAGACTACCACAGCTACAGACATCTTTTATTACCCACAGTCATCACTTCAAGATGCTTTCTGTGTGGATTGTTGGGCACAGCTATGTTTTCTGGTACAAAAGGTATGCTGAATGCAGAGGTATTGACAAAGACCTAGCTTTGCAAAATATAAACATTAAATTGTTTGGACAAAGAGGATTCGAGTGGCACCAATTGATGCCTGTGGTTAAAACCTTTTTGCATCTCCAACCCCTTGACCTCATGATTGTGCACTGTGGTGGCAATGACCTAGGCACATTGACTGGGGTAGGTTTGGAATTGCTAATGAAGGACACCTTCGCAGAGTTTATGTTGCTTTTCCCCCAAACTGCTTTTGTATTCTCTAAAATATGCCAAAGACAGAAATGGAAGTGGTCCAATCAATGTTGTCCTCAGATTGAGAAAGCTAGAAAAAATGTCAATAAAGTTTTTTCTGCTTACATCAGAGACCATAGAATGGGCTCCATATATAACAATAATCTACGTTTCCATATGGAGGGCATCTAGAGGAGTGACGGAGTACCCTTCACTGACGATCAACAACCGAAAGCTCTGCATCCGCAGCTGCAAGAAACTCATAATAAACACAAGGGCTCTTTTTAGAGCCACCCAATAACCCAACATATAACCTAGGTTTATATAAAAAAATCTCAATTATTTTTGCTTGGAGTCACGCACCCAGTGCGACTTAGAGGCGCGCACCCATCGTGTTCAGATCAGGGGGCCGCCCTGAGCGCCGCTCGCCCCTCGTGTTCACACCAGAGGCCGTGCTGGGTGGCATGCACCACTCACATTTACACCAGGGTGCCATGCTGGGAGCCGCACACCCCACGCATTCACACCAGGGGGCCGCGTTGAGCACCCCCCAGGGTTGCGACTCCGATAATGTTTTTTTTTTTAAAACCATCCACTTTCATTAATTTACCTGTGTCCCGGGGACCCCATCCCCCGGGGCATGCCCACGTGCGCTTTTTTCTTTTTTTTTAAACAGAGGAGGGGGATTATCACCCCCCCCTCCCCTACCATTTTGGACTCCCATGTTCACCCCATGGTCCTGCCGGCTCCCCGCCTCCTGCGGGAGCCGGCATTGCTTTTCCACACAGGGAGCTGCTGACATGTAGCTCCCCTTGTAGAAAACCAATCTGCTTTGAATTTTGGAAGCGAGAGCAGGAAACCTGCTCTCGCTACCAAAATCCAAAGCAGAGTTTGCTATGACAGGCGGGAGGGTCATAGCAAACAGTAGTGTCCCGGGGGTGGGCAACCCGGTACACTGCAGAAGCCAGTCCTGGGAGGTGGTGGTCCCCAGGGCCATCAAGGGCTCCAAGAGGGGGGCCACGCAGCCCCCCTCCTAACATTTTAAAAGCCCCAGGGAGGTGGTGGTCCCCGGGGCTCGGGGGCCTATAACAGACCCCCACATTTGCATTTTAGTGCCAAAAAGCCCCGGGAGTGGCACAAAGCCCCCCACACATTGAATAACAAGCCCAGATGGGTGGCAGTCCCCAGGGCTCCAGGAGGGCCACATGCCCTCCTGTATATCATTAACATAGCCCCGGGGAGGTGGTGGTCCTTGGGGCTGCGGGCCCCCACAATTATAAAATATAAATTGGGCAATGATCCCGGGAACTGGCTCACCGGGGGGCCTTATGTAAATGAAACATGGGATTTAATTTTGGCGGGATTCGTTACCCCAGAACAAATTCTGCTAAAATTATGAAAAAATGCTTTTTTTGGCCCTGGGGGTCCTTGTGGGACCCCCTGAGCAGGCCTAGGAGGCCAGGGTGTTTCTACCCTGCCCCCTTGTCTTGTTGTTCACCTTTGTTTCACTGTTTTCTTATGCCTCGGTTCTACTGAGTCACAAGATGGCTGTCAACACTTCCTGGTTTGGAGTGCTGGCAGCCATTCACAGTGAAGCTTGTGCTCGGAAGGGTTCATGTACCCACCGCTGACCTAGCTATCGAAAATTTTATTTTTTTAATTTCTCAGCAACTACTGAACGGATTTACGCCATTTAAAAAAAAGATCGCTTTCTGAACCAAGCACTGCCTTTTTACCAAATTTGGTGTAACTAATTCCATTCAGCAGTTTGGGCTGTAGCCATGGGTAAAATTTCCTATGGAAAACTGATTATCCACCTTTTATTTTTTTTATTTCTCAGGAACTACTGAACAGATTTACACCATTTAACAAAAAGCACTCTTTCTGAACCAAGGGCTACCTTTTTGGCAAATTTTGTGTAATTCCGTTCAACAATTCGGCTTTCGCCGTGTCTAAAGTTTCCTCTGGAAAATAGCATGGGGAAACACGTTTTGGTGCCCCCGTTTTTTCTCGGTCCCCGCTTGGCGATTCACCCCGAAACTTTCAGGACAGGAGCTGACCAGTGCTGACCACTAGTTTTGAAAATTTTGCGAAGATTCGTCAACCGGTGCCAAAGTAATCAGAAAAACAAAAAACACTTCTCCTATGGAAACTAGGTCCTAACTATAACTACATACTGGCGACCGCCAGTAGGTAATATATATATATATATATATATATATATATATATATATATATAACCGCACAACATCAGAAACAAAGGGTGTCCCCAGTAGAAAGGTCACACACGGAAGGGTATCTGCACAACACCTCCGGCAGTTGCCACCACCACAGACCAGCGTAGCCTTCCCAATTGCAGTATGCCAAACGTTTCAAGCCGTAGCCCTTGATCACCGGCCAGCAATTAACACAAAGAGGCAGCCATGTAGATTAGGAACTTTTTATTTGATAATAACAGTCCCGCCCCAGTGGGCGTAAGCAGGCATGGCATTCTGGTAGATGTAGTCCATCTGTTATAAACTGACGTTCCATATATGCCCCAGTGGATTGGATGCCTCACATTGTCACTATCAATATCAACCCGGTTGGGTGGAGGCATACGCAAGGACCGAAGTGTGGCTCACCAATGTAATCCAGAAAAGGTTGCCACTGGATACAAGTGTACTCACGAAGCAGGTGGATGGGCCGTTTTCATTTTGAAGACTTTGCACTTGAGAAAATGTACCTTGAGGCCCACTGGGGCGGAATGTATTTAATCACGACCAGGTGCGAATTCTGCTTTTCGTTTGCCTCACTCGACATCGGCCTGTGAACAGGAGCTGTGTAAGCTCGAAATGCGTAAGGCCTGCCTTTTCTAAATTAAAGTCCTTGCTGTTTCTGCTATCATAAAGAGGAATATGCCTGCTTCGTGAGTGCACTTTTATCCGGGGGCAACCTTTTCTTCAGAATTAAAACGGCATGTCCAGCCGTGAAAGTGCACCACTGCGGGTAAGCAGACCCTTGGTGGCTTTGATGTACAGCCACTGCATGGAGCGACAGGCTCTGAAGAAAATCCTGTCAACAAAAACGCCCTACCTAGTCCTGAAACGTCACTATGCTGACCAAAAGAAAATCCAGCAAGAGAACAGTAATGTACTTTGGTTCACCAACTGGGGTTACTGTGTGTTTATGTTGTCGACTTTGGGACATACTTATTTGGGACTAAATTGTAGCAGAACTACTGGCACCACAATACACTTGAGAAAATTTACCTTGAGGCCCACTGGGGCGTACTGCATTTAATCACGATCTGGTGCGAATACTGCTTTTAGTTTGCCTCACTTGACATCCGTCTGTGAACAAGAGCTGTGTAAGCTTGAAACGCGTAAGGCCTGCCTTTTTGAAAATGAAGTCCTTGCTGTTTCTGCTGGAATAAAGAGGAATACACCTGCTTCGTGAGTGCACTTTTATCCGGGGGCAACCTTTTACTTCTTCTTCTTGAACAAAAACAAAAACAAAAACAAAAAAAAAAAATATATATATATATATATATATATATATATATATATATATATATATATATATATATGTATATATATATATATATATTTAATATCTATAAAAATACTCTTTACATTATGCTCAACAGCACGAACACAGATACACAATTTCTTAAAAACAGTGACATTTATGAAAATGCGGTTGTTTAATTGGATCTTAATGGCTGATGGAGATATTTAACCAAGTGGACTGCCAATTCTTCATCGCAATTGTGACCTATGGGTGTTAGAGTCCTATACTGAATAATTAATCTGGACTCTAATCTTCGAGCTCTTTAATTCTATTACCTCCTCTTATATTAACCTTGATGGTGTCTAATACAACAAATCTCAACAGGTTGGTGTTCTGATTATGGCAACTCTGGAAATGGCGTGCAAATATACACGTATACAGACTTGTGACGTCCAGCGAAAGGAGCAAGTAGTTCTCCTTTCACTGAAGGTCAGACAATTTTCTCAAGAAATCCCCCGTGTCATGTAAATATGATGGCAGATTTTTAACCAGATTTTGCAGAAACAAATCTACATAGCTAGAGGTGTTTTCTAAAAAGCTGCCATTGGAGGAGACAGGCGGTGTTCCTGGTGGATTTCTTGTGTCTTTGTGTATCTTTGGCAAGTATAGTGCCAGCCATTTTGGAAATTTACATTCAAGGAATGTAAACTCCTCTTGTACTAGGAGTCCCTCATCTTCCCATCCTGTTAACTTTTCTTGATAAGTTTTAATTGCATTCTCATACTCCATTCTGTTACTACGTTCATATTTGTCACTTTCGGATAATTACCTCATGCCTTCCGCAATATACTTGACTTTAGATAAAACAGCGACGTAACCGCCTTGGTCTGACTTTTTCATGACAATCGAGTCATCATTGTGGAGGTTCTCTAGGGCTTGTTTCTGGGCCAAGGTTACATTGCTCCATTTGTTATAACATTTATTTTTTGCAATTTTCCAAAGTTCATCCGTTACCCCTCTTTCAAATATCTCAATTGCTTCATTTTTAATCTGTTGATTGACTGAAGATTGATTTAGGTAAAAATGCACTCTTCACAATCAAATCTAGTGAAACATCTTCATCAAGAATAATAAAAGGGTCAGTTTCAGCAACATCGCCTGCTAAAAAATTCAAGGTATGAAGCAGTTCCTCATCTGCTATTCTAGTAGAGCTACATTGGTCTAATGGTAGAGCCTTATGATTATGTACTTTAGTGGCATGCCATTTTTTTATACGCAATTTGCAGGTAAAGAAAAATGAGTCCAACCTACTCTGTTTATAATTGAAATCATTTGAAGGTCAAAAGGACAGACCCATGGATAGGAGCTCCATCTCAGTTTCATTCAGAGGCCTTTCTGATAAATTAATCACTGTTTTTTTGTTCATCATTTCGTTTTGTTTTGCCCCCTTGTACGGCTTCCCACCAGGCTTCCAAGATCTCCCATCGCTGCGTTGTTTCCTCTTCTTCCTCCTCTGTTTCCTTTTCCATGCTTTGGAAATCCCTCTTGTCTGTTGGATATTTGTCTCCCCCTTGCGACAAGATCGAATTCGGTTAAAATACTGGCTTTTAGTCCAGAAAAATCACTGAGGGTGGAAAAGTCGCTCCCGTTTGTGCCACTTAAACTGCTTCCTCCCGGGTTCTCAGGCTCTGTTTGATCGTTGGAACTTTGTGAAGGTGCGTTGATGTTCCCAGATACATTTATTCTGTTAACTGGCACATTTCTAAGATGATCGTATTTGTTTGAGAAGGTGAGGATCTGTCCTTTTTGATAGTCAACTAGGTCCCTCTGAAATTTCCGCTGTTTCTTTATTTTGTCTCTCAATTTTATCTACACTTTTATCCATTTTTCCATCTCTTTCTTAAATTCTTCTTCTCCGCAAAGTTCTTTAAGTTGCATGGTTAAATCATCAATCCCCTCATTTAATTTTTCGCAGTCCTTGCTAGCATATTTAATCAGCATTTTCAACATGTACATTTAACAATGGTGATTATTCTCAATCCATTTATTGACCAACTCTGGGTCAGGGTCTTCAAAGGTCAGAGGAATGAATATTCACAGTCGCCTGGATATTCTATCCACTTCAGTGTATTTTTGTAAAGTGGTGGCTTCCCACCATTTATTTTGTTCTTTCTTCAGTGCTTTCCATAGACTGTCCCAAATATATATGAAACAACTTCCTGACCGCCCAATGCATGGCGGAACTACTCAGGTACGGACCGTTTCAGACTTCTCCCAATAAAATACGGACTACCACACGGTTATGGAATGTGCAAGCAGTGCAGTCTTTTATCTGGCATACAGGTAAACGGACAAGTGTCCTCCATGACGCGTTTCACTCCACGAAGGAGCTTGGTCACATGATGCGTCCCATAAAGTATGACGTATTTAAAGTGTGCTCAAAGCCCAACCAGCTTTAAAAAATAAACCGATTGGTCACAAAGTGCAAAGAATAAACATAAACAACAGACTGTGGCATATGCTGCAATGATATCATAATGCAGTACATTCCATAAAGTCAGGAGTATATGATCCACATCATTTAAAAAAAATATATAAATACATGGTGCATATAGAGTCACAAAGCAATTTAATAATCTGTGCAGATTATACCAAATGAAAGGCACAATGCTAAATAATCAATACACAATGATAATTATCACTAAGTGGCTCATAGTGAAAAAGAGTGGATCATCTAAAACAATCAGTTCTGGTTAGTGCCTACCAGTATCAACCCCTATTTTCATAGAATGCCTTTGTAAACTTACAACAATATTTAATGGACAGGCCGAAGTATATAAATATAATCAGTGCAAAAATTCCTACCATAGTATATCAGTATATCTCTATCTCTGAAAGTAGTCACAGAAGATAGCTCGAATTTAAAGTACAAGTGCATGGACATAGAATATAACGTAATATGGAATATTTATATGAATGGCACAATACTGTTGGAATTAATGCATACATAAATTACATTGTTATAAAGTTAAAACCGCCCTATTTACACATTAAAAATACGGAAATCTAGTACAAGTTTAAAGTGCAACAGTCTGTAAAGTGCAAAAGTGCTGTGCAAAGATAGTAAATAATGTGCAAAAAGCAAATCATCATACTAGCAGCAAATAGAAGCCCTATCATAGGTAATCCTCACATATAAATACAAATTTCAATGAATCAAGCGCATGACAAGAATCTATAAACATGTATAAAAAGAGTTATCTTACAGACAGATAGGAACAATTTAGCAAATATATCCCCACAATAAATGGATAAAAAGATACTACAGAAAATTATGAAGGTCCTCATTCATGTTCAGGCCATTTGGGACTCTGGTATCGAGAGCTAAAATGAAGTGGGTCTTTTTTTGTCTTAAAAGCTTTTCTCGATTTCCTCCCCGTCCGGGGTTTGGAACAGAGCCTAAAACTGTATATTACAAGCCCTTCAGTTTGTTGTCATGCACGGACGTGAAATGTCTGACCACCGTATAATTATGATCAGAATTAACAATGGCCCTAACATGCTGGAGAATGCGCTTATGTACAGGGAGCTTTGTGCTACCAATATATTCTAAATTGCATGTGCACTTCAGCTTGTATATCACATAATCGGAACGGCATGGTAAATGTTCCTGAATAGCAATTTTTTCTCACTGAACGCTGTTTTATAGTGAGTGCTATTCTTAGCAAATGTGCAGGCAAGGCACGAAGAGCACTTAAAGGAACCCGTTTTTGTTAACCACGCTTTTTTGGATATTACCTCTGGCATAGATTTATCCAGGGCATCCCGCATAGAGGGTGCCCTTCTAAAGGTAATAGCTGGCTGACTCGGCATGATAGGACCCAAGATGTTATCTGTTTTAATGATAGGCCATTTAGAATAAATAATACGGACAATGGTCTGCTCTTGAGTGCAAAAAGTTGTTATGAGTCGAACTGGACACTCCTTCTTGCTGGCAGTAACTTCATTATTAGTCTGTCTGGGGCTAGACTGAAGTAACTCCTCCCTTTGCCTGCCATTAGCTTTAATCAGGGCTCTATCAAGTATGCTATTATTATAGCCTCTGTTAAGAAATCTCTCATATGCTTCCAACTGACATTTGTCAGAAACTGTGTCGCAGCTACAGATACGCCGAATACAGATAAATTCTCCGTACCGAGTGCTATTTATTATATGCCTCAGATGTGAACTATGGGCATGGAGAATTTAATTTCCTGCCGTGGATTTATGATGTAATCTGGTCTGGAGGAAGCCAGCCTCAACATATATAAAAACATCCAAAAATTCTATAGAAACAGCGTCAATGGATGCAGGGAACCTTAGATTTAAATCATTCACATTGATATCATTAACAAAGGCTAAAGCTTCTTCCCTCGACCCCTTCCAGATAAGACAAACATCCTCAATGTAATGCCAGTAATGCATTTCATAATTCCACCAGCGGCGGTGAGTGGTTCTGAGCACATGCTCCTCCCACCAGCCAACATGTCAACATGAATAGCTGGGGGAGAAGCATGAGCCCATCGCCACTCCAAGCACCTGCTGGAAGATCTAATTCTGGAATTTAAAAAAAATTAGTGTTGAGGCAAATTTCAATAATCTCCAATAGCACGTTGTTATGATCTTTTAGGCTTAGATCACGGTTTCCCAAAACATACCTGGTAGCATTCATTCCATGACAGTGGTTGATATTTGTGTAAAGGGATTCAATATCCATAACAACTAAAAAATAGTCAAGGCACCAAATCACATTACTGATTTTGTTTAAAAAAGCTGTAGTATCTTTAAGATAAGATGGTAAACCAGTCACGTGGGGTTGCAATATATATATATATATATATATATATATATATATATATATATATATATATATATATATATATATATATATATATATATATATATATATATATATATATATATATATATATATATATATATATATTGCGCTCGTGATTCCTAGCTGATCCCCAGGAATGAAAACAGCACTCGGGAGGCTCCTCGCCACAGAGTTTGTTTATTTTTCAAAAGCTACACCACAGACGCGTTTCGGCGGTCTGCCTTCTTCAGTGTGTGTGTCCACACGCACAACCCAGGTACATATATATAAACATCTGATTCGTGTAAGGGTTACATCACAGTAGTGAGCATAGAAAAAGGACTCTAACCCTCCCATCAACTGCATGCTCCATTTTGTAGTGGTTAATATAGACCATGTATACAAAACTCAAAACACTATGCAGTGTGACATTATGCAACCTACAAATAGGTACAGACGCTATGGTGGAAGGTCTAATTGATCACTGTGCAGGAAATGCACATGACATACAGCCGTGGATCGGCGTTTGTCCTCTAATATTATGCAGCCCACAAGAGCCAAATATGACTACACATTATTAAAGGTTAATAATTAGTGAATCCAGCCCATGCACGAAACGGGATATATGCCCGAAATTAAAGAAAAGGGTATCTGTATGAGCATAGACAAACTAAAAATTGAACCAACAGGAAATCAGTGCGTATCTCTATTGTGCTTGAACAAAGTCAAATGTGCTGTCTTTCATAGTAATCTCCTATTAGGAATCAAAGAGCCCTTTGAACCTAAAATTCATCATAGAGAAATACTAGACAATAAGTGATCACTAATGTACACAGTGTCTTATGAGGCTTCAGAAACATAATCAAATACCATCAGACGACGTGTCCCAATAGTTGGTCATAGCACACAAAATTCATACAATTAATACATAATGATGCATCTTGCCCCAATCATTGAAGAACATTATATCTTTACTTCAGCAGCAGGGTGCTGAATCTCATTGCATAATGGGGCAAAATCCAAATTCCAGAAAGTTAATCACTCAAGATGGAGCCTACAGGGGATCTATTACATCATTTACCTAAATGGAATACCATTTCTTCCCCACTATTCATTCCCCTAGGCCACTTGGTGGACAGATCTATGATATATCGTGACTCTAGCCTGCGTAGTCGTCGTAGGCGATCTCCCCCCTGGCACTGTTTTTGATGGTATCCAGGCCAAAGCATTGTAGCTGGCTACGGTCTTTGTTATGCTTCTCGGCAAAGTGCCGGGCGACTGGGTAAGATGGATCCGCCTTATCAATCGCTCTAAGATGTTCCAGGATCCGTAGTTTCAGCATATTAATGGTACTCCCTATATAGCGGAGACCGCATGGGCAGGTTAGACAATAGACCGCTAGGGGCGTGCTGCATTTGATAAATTTCTTGATCTGCATTCTTTTGCCTGTGTCAGGAACAACAACGGACAACACCCTTTTGCTACCTGCACAGGCCTTGCACTTGCCACAAGGGTAAAACCCACCCATCGTTCTTAGAGTGTTACTTTTGGGTGGAGGTTTTTCTAAATGGCTGGTCACTAGATGGTCCCCAAGTGATCTAGCTTTGCTAAAGGTGATAAGTGGGTGAGTTGGTAAATCCTCCCTTAGCACATTATCAGTCTGGAGAATATGCCAGTTTCTGCGAAGCATGGCCCTCAAGTCACCTGCCCCAGCGGAGAAGGGGGTTATTAATCTGAACTTCCCACTGTCAGCCATTATAGCTTTCGGATCCTTCCTTATGTTGGATCTCGGTGTCAGCAGGGAGTCTCTAGGAATGGCCCTTACTCTCTTCAGGGTATTGCTTAATAGAGCTTCACCATATCCCCTGGCCAAAAACCTATTCACACATTCCAGCGCTGCTGACTCAAAATCTTCTAATCTCGAGCAGTTTCTCCGGAGTCGGAGGAGCTCTCCGTAGGGGATGCTCTTGATGAGTTGCGGTGGATGACTACTGCTGGCAAAAAGTGTGGAATTGCCGGCAGTAGTTTTTCTGTATAGGGCTGTGTGTATTTGGTTGTTATCAGGGAACACCTTCAGGTCAAGGTAGTCCGCTGCCACCGGACTCACTGTCCCTGAGAAGTGCAGATTGTAATCATTCTCATTAAGCAAATTGATGTAGGCCTGTGCTGTCTCAGATGCACCCCGCCAGACAATAAACAGGTCATCGATGTACCGAAACCAACCCTCCGTCCTGCCTTCTATCCCATCCATACTACAGCTCCTGGGTACCCGCTCCTCCCACCAGCCAACGAACAAGTTTGCATAGCTGGGAGCGAAGCAGGTACCCATCGCCGTTCCAGACACCTGCCTGAACAGTTGATCCTCGAACAAGAAAATATTGTTATTCAAGCAGAACTCAGTGAATTCAAGGATCATGGTATTATGCCTTGTGAATCTTAGTTGTCTTAAGTTCAGGAAGTGCTGAAGAGCCTCCAAGCCGTGCCGGTGTGCTATGTTGGTGTACAAACTTGTAATGTCCAACACAATTAGTTGGCAGCCTTCGTCCCATTTGATATTTCGGATTTTATTTAGAAAATCTTTGGTGTCCTTGACATATGATGTTAAAGTCATTACCAGGGGAAATAAAAATTTATCATTGAAACGGGAAATGTTTTCAGTCAGGCTCCCAATAGATGACACAATAGGACGTTTGCTGTCTTTGTGCAATTTGGGCAGATGGTAAAAGGTAGGGGTAAGGGGTTGGCTATTGCGAAGAAAGAGAAATTCATCTTTACTCAGCATATTGGATTCGTGCCATTTCCAAATTAACCTGTCATAACTCCGAATACTTTCCTGGTATACCTCATTGGTACACTTGATGTAAAATTTAGTATCGGAGAGCTGGCGTAATGCTTCGTTTCTGTAGTAGTCCCTTGTTAACAGCACCACGTTTCCCCCTTTGTCCGAGGGTTTAATTATGATGTTATTATCCTTGGTGAGATTATGTGGAGCCAGTTTTTGTTGCTCTGTGATGTTGTGTTTCACAGAGTGATTAGCCTTTCTGTACTGCATGAGTTCTTGAGTCATAACTTCTGTGAAGGCGTCAATGGCATCCCATGGCATCTGTGGGATGAAGACCGAAGGTGGTTTATACCCGCTTTCTTCCCGGTCTTGCTCAATCCCAAGGGCCTGCGCTCTCTGGGCTCTATTCAAAGTCTCTTGCTGGGAATGTGTGGAGTTTCCTTCCCGTAATTCCTCAAGAGTTTCAAGAGCTTCCATCTCTCTGCCCGTAAGGGCGTCGGTGGCCGTTAATCTCATACTCTTGTCACCAGCTTCTTTCAGGTGAGGACGCAGCTTGAAATGCTTGTGTAGTTTAAGCTTTGTGTGAATCGAAAGAGATCAATCCGGGTTTGGGTGTATTCAAGTGGGGTGTTGGGGCAGCTATATATATATAAACAAGCAAAATCCCAACCGCTCCTGGTAGCGGTTCGAATGGGCGCAGACCTCCACTCCACAAGATGAATTTCAAGATGTTAAATCATCAAGCCATCACACCGAATAAGGTGTCAGCAGTGCATTTTTTATTTAGCAAAAAATGAAAGAGCAAGTGCCCTCCCTGACGCGTTTCGCTCCGCGAACGGAGCTTGGTCACATGACGCGTCAGAAGTAGGCAGTGAAATAAATGGTGATTAAAAGCCCAAGCGCCTAAGAAAACAGGCCGCATGGGTTTACAAAGAAGCAAACAAGCATTAAATTGAATGTCGTGTCAACCATTGATACATAAATGCGCAAAATACATAGAGACAAAATTAAAGCATAGTGCTCTAATATGATGAACCAGGCCAGGTGGTCAAAAGTGCAAATAATCAAATGAAAAAACGAGTCCATTAAGATATAAATAAAACCTAACCGACTCGTCATTAGCGCTAGGAAACCCCAACATAAATCCATTCCAACTCACTTAATTGCAACAGAAGGACTATATCAAAGGAAAATAAGTATCAATTGCTAGTGCAAAATGAGGTTCCTAAAACAAATACAAAATCATTGGCCCAATACAAAATTCCTTATCTCAGAGATGCTTGAATGCTAAAGTGAAAATGCTTAGATAGACCATATAATAGGATGTTAAATGCATGGAATATAATAGGCGACAGGAAACTCATGTGAAAACCTACACCAACAGTTTAAAAAAATATATATATATACACAAATATATACCAATCAGCAATAATTCATCATCAAAATTAGAATCAAATATCACATGGGAAAAAAACAATAATGTGTATAAATGAGTGATCATAATCAGAGGGAACACATTTATTTGATCAAAGTTAAGGAAAAACTGCATCCATTACAAATAGTGGTGTAATTCATCAAACACATTTAACCCAATGGGGGATCTGGTATCAAGCAGTAAAATAAAGAAAGATTCTCTTTGACAAAGAAGTTTCTCGCGGTCACCACCCCTGCCTGGATTAGCTACAGAGCACAACAAAGTATACTTCAGATCTTTCAGTTTTTTGTCATGCACTGCTTTAAAGTGGCGTGCCACAGGATAATTCATGTCTGAATTGACTATGGCCCGGATGTGTTGCAAAATTCGTTGAAAAACTGCATCCATTACAAATAGTGGTGTAATTCATCAAACACATTTAACCCAATGGGGGATCTGGTATCAAGCAGTAAAATAAAGAAAGCTTCTCTTTGACGAAGAAGTTTCTCGCGGTCACCACCCCTGCCTGGATTAGCTACAGAGCACAACAAAGTATACTTCAGATCTTTCAGTTTTTTGCCATGCACTGCTTTAAAGTGGCGTGCCACAGGATAATTCATGTCTGAATTGACTATGGCCCGGATGTGTTGCAAAATTCGTTGATGTGCTTGCAACTTGGTACTCCCAATGTAGGAAAGAGAACATGTGCAGGTTAGTTGGTAAACTACAAAATCACTGCGACATGTGAGATGTTCCTTTATCGGGATGACTCTTTCATTGAAAGCAGATGTATAATGCGTGCCGTTGACTGCAAAAGTGCAGGCACGGCACGAAGTACACCTATAAAAGCCAGGTTTGTTAAGCCAAGTAGTTTTAGGTTGAAACTCTGGCTGGGTTCGGTCTAGGGAATCTTTCATAGAGGGAGCCCTCCTAAAAGTGATGGCCGGTGATTTGGGCAGGAATGGACCAAGAATGACATCCGTTAGTACTATAGGCCACTCAGATCTGATGATCTTACTTAGCTTGGAAGTTTGGGAGCAGTATGTGGTGATGAATCGAGCTGTCCCCGGACTAGTCAAATCAGAAATCGTTTTGATTTTAGGAATCAAAAGTGCCTCTCGGGGACGGGCTAGTGCTTTATTAAGAGCCCGATCTAACACAGCTCTGTTATAGCCCCGTCGGAGAAATCTTTCCCTAGATTCCAATAGGCACTGTTGGGTGACGTCTGGGCTGCTACAAATGCGTTTGATCCTGATAATCTCACCCAAGGGTATGCTGTTTATAGTATGAGGGGGGTGGGCACTGTGGGCATGCAAGATGGAATTGCCCGCAGTGCTTTTCCTGTAAAGTTTTGTCTGGATGGTGTTGTTATCAATGTAAACCAGGACGTCCAAAAATTCAGCAGAAGTAGATGAAATATTGGCAGTGAACTTAAGGTTCCTATTGTTTACATTTATTTCATTGACAAACAAAGCTGCTAGTTCTTGTGATCCCCTCCAGACGATAAAAATGTCGTCAATGAATCTCCAATAAGAAACAAGGTGAGGGAGCCAACGTGCGTGAGTGACCCCCAGAACATGCTCCTCCCACCAGCCAACATGTAAACATGAATAGCTGGGGGAGAAGCATGAACTCATGGCCACCCCGCGCTCCTGATGGTAAAAATCCTTGTCGAATTGGAAAAAATTGTTGAAAAGGCAGATACGAATCATATCTAGTAACATGAGATTGTGGTCCCTCATGGTAGCCTCTCGAGAATCTAAGAAATACTGGACAGCTTCCAGACCCTGTAGATGGTTGATGCTGGTGTAAAGTGCTTCGATGTCCATCACCAGGAAACACAAATCAGGACCCCACGTGATGTGACTAATCTTAACCAAAAAATCAGTGGTATCCTTAAGAAAAGAAGGGAGAGAAATCATATGGGGCTGTAAGAAAAAATCCACATATTTTTAAATGTTCTCATTCATGCTACCTTGGGCTGAAATAATAGGGCGACCTGGGACTGGGACAGTGCACTTATGAATCTTGGGTAACAAATAAAACAAGGGTGTAATAGGATGTGATACATTTAGAAATTTTGTTTCTTCCTTTGTAAGTAAGCCACGTCTATACCAGGCATTGATGTCTTTCCTGGTTTTCTCGTGGCTATTAAGCATTGCAAATTTGGTAGTCTTTGAATAACAAAGGGGGTCACCTAATTGGCGGGCTGCCTCAGATACATAGTCAATTTTGGCCCACAATACCGTGTTTCCTCCCTTGTCCGAACTCTTCACTACTACTTGATTGTTACCCTGGATTTTTTTAACAAGTTTAACATACTGCACATTATTGAAGTCACATTGTTTTTTCTTTCCCAGTACCGACCTATTGAGTGTCTTCAGTTCTGTAATAACCCTGTCACTAAAGACATCAACAGCGTCTTTAGGCATCAAAGGTAGAAATGTGGATTTGCCCCGAAAAGCCGGGGTTGGTGATTGATTGACAGTAACAACTTGACTGACTGTTGGTTCTGTTTGTGAACTTTCTTCATTAGCTAGAGAAATCAAAGTTTGCAGTCCTTTTAGATTCCTAACTTGTAATGCCTCCTCATCTGCTGATGTCCCTGATTCAATGGCACGAATATTGGGATTTTCCGGATGTAACAGGAAATATTTTTGTAATTTGATTTTCCTGATGAATTTAAAAACATCAATACGTGCCTGAACATAGGAGAAGTTATTCGGTGGGCAATAAGAAAGTCCCAAGGAGAGGAGCTGTTCCTCTGCTTTGGAAAGCGTCATATCAGTCAAGTTGATTACTGTGTTATCTTGTATACTCGTTATTTGTTCCAATTCCTGCGCGTTCTGCCTCGCCCTCCACCTCTTTTTGGCAATTCGTTTCCTGTGGCGACGTTTTTGGCTGCCACTTTGCCTGCTTGTGGAGGATTGTTCCGTGACGCAGAGAATATCTCCGGTCCTCGCTGACAAAATTTAATTCGTCAACTACTGAAAAAGTTGTGAGGTCAGAAGCCCCTACATCAGTGGAAGGTAAACTTTCCTCAGAGCCGGTGAATGAAGCTACTGATAGATTATCATCGTTAGTTACAGCAGCAGCTGAAGGAGTAGTTGAATCAGTTGACCCACCTGGTTTATGCTGGACAGACATTGCTTTACGTTTGTATGAGTCGTATTTACGAGAAAACGTGAAAATACGCCCTGTCGCATATTTATATATATATTTATATATATATATTTATATATATATGGCGGCATCAGGAAAATAAAGAATTAACAATACTTGCACCAATTTTGTGGTCCGTGTCCGTGTGTGGCGGGTGACAGCTGAGGAACTCGCAGACATCGAGATATCAATGGGAGAACGATATGTTCTATTTTAATGCAGAGTGAAGAGGAAGACTGTGTCTATAACGGCATTTGATAAAGGCATACTCGCCAAAACGCGTCATGCCATTGCCGAAATAAACGTCTTTTCCTGAATCCCCTGCTGTGTCCCTCCGATTACTTCGTTGTGAAGAGATCGTCTTTTGCATATATATAAATATATTTTACAGGTTTTATATAGCAATAACACTGCCCAAGGGCATTGGAGCACTTTACATGTGCACCAGATTATATTACTTAAGGTCAGAATCATTTTATTTTAAACGCAGGAGATTATGTCATTTGGCTTCAGCCGATGCCTGAACTAAGACCTGGCTCCCCATATTCAAATTCATCTGCTCGTTCATATTTCTCAATTTATGTGTGAAAGTCATACACAAAGTAGGATGCCTGTGTATGACCACATATAATTAGCAAATTTTCAGTGAATTAAAAAAACACCAACTGTAGGAAGGTGGATATCTGACTATGGTTACCCCCAAACTTTTTGCCTGGTGTTTAGCTGGTTTTTGACTTAGTTGGCCTGGGAGCCTGCTATTCAGGGCCCCAGGCTAATTGCTCTCTCCTTAAAATGGACTCCATGTACCTTAGGTACATACGCAATTGGAACTGGTTCACCTTATAGGCCTCTGTAACAGTGTACCCTAGGTACCCAGGGCATAGGTGTAACCAAGGCCCACCATGGGCTGCAGCATGTATTATGCCACCCCTGGCCTGTCCTCCATATTTGACACATCTGGCTGATCAATCAGCTGGGGTAAGTTGGTGTAATCACCTCTTACTTAGATATAGTATGCCTATATCTAACCTATCTGGACACATGTTAACCTATAAGCCACTCCTATGGAAGGCCTCGACAATCCTGGAGGCAGAGTGCTTGGTTTCATGTGAGATGGTGCTCTGGCATGAGCTGAGCCTGTCTGCAGCTGTCGGTACCAACTCCCTTAGCTTTTCCGGGATATTGCCATACCATATACTCTTAAGTGCATTATAATCCTCGCGGTTACTTGCTAACTTTGGTTTGGCTTTATCAAAACATGTCGAGTAAGGTGTCATACGAATTGAGATACTACCCACTCACCAATTCTGGCGACGGGGGTAGCATTCCACCCTTCTAGAGGGACACGACATGTACATAACCTGAACCCCGGTTAAAGTTAACTCGAGCCTTAGCATCACAAAATGGATGCTGCCACCACAGACACAAGTCTGACCTCCTGCTGCTGGGAGTCCTTCCAGCGAGGGAGGCTTGGACAAAGGGTTTCCTGCCTTGGGAGGTGCGAGCACCACCCCAGACAGGATTTTGTGTATTGGGTAGGACAGGGCTGAAAAGAATGAGACATGCCTGGGCACACAAGGTGTCCCCGTGCATAAGCCAGTCCACAAAATGGTGCTGGGGCTTTCCAGCCCCAGTCCTGGCGCGGAGCTGGACAAAGGAAAGGGGGTGTAACCACCCCCCTTCCTGGTCCCACCCAGAGGAGGGACCTAGCAGGTGATCCGGCCCCTAGATTTGGAATAAGAGTAGGAGCTGTGTCCCAAGACTTCAGACCATCCTGAACTCGACTTGAAACTAAGAAGAAAATTGGACTTCGACATTCTGCTGCACAGAAGACTGAAGAGCATCTCCCTTGTGGCCAAGGAGTGACCACCCTGTGAATACAGGCACCATCCAGCAACTCGACATCTGCTTTGCCACTGCCTCCCGCCCGAGCCCGAGCCCAGAGCCCAACAAGACCCAAATTCCCAGACATCTCAGAGCCCAATCCACAGTCCCTGAAAAGAAGAGACCCGTGGAGGCACCGAGAGACGAGGGACCGGCCATCTTGGAAGATTCATGAGAAGCTGACTGCGCAGCACCCGAGGCACCCTCGATGCAGCGCTTTGGGGTTTGAGAATCCCCACTATCGAGCAGCATCTGCACCGAAGATCAGCCCCCCAGCATCTCCACGATCTGCGTGGAGTACTTTTGCATTTTGTCACTCGATGCGTCATCCAAGTTACTGGCCCGTTAGCTAGTGGCCATCTTGGTGACGAAATCCAAAATCAACACCGCTGGTCTGGTTGCTCCAGACTGGCCCTCGCTCCTGTAAAAAGGAGCAGCCCCTCTGACCTTGCTGGTCCGAGTCAGAAGCTTGTATCGTCTCCTGCAAGGCCTGTTTTCTCCGATCAAGAAGCCGACACCGCCATCAGCTAGAACCTTTGTGGGACAGCTTGTGACCGATGCCTGGACGTCTTCGACTTCTTCGTGTCCACGTGGCTGCAGAGACAATCTTCACTTCTTCGCCTGTTTGCACCCAACATCGCCTGGTTCCCTCCTGGTTCCACGGTAGTCACTGGCTAGTGACTTTGAACATTGTCCCCTCTGCTTTCAGGTCTTCACCTCTTCAGATCCACCCTTGGATCCACCGGAACTCTCCTCGACGACCCCCCTGTAGCATCTTCATCTACAGGCTCCATAGACCAGCGCGACGAAACGCGACACACTTTGAGACATATGCACCTGCTTCCTGTGGGTGAGGTAACCCTGGCACTCCAGTGCTCCTGTGTAGCAATACACTTCTAGTGTCTATGTTCCAAGTTTCTAGGTTCTAGGTCATCCGGAAGGTTCCCTTTTCAGTAACTTTGTAACTTTTACGCACCATTGACTTTGCATTGGTGCATGCGTGTGCTTTAAGCGCTGCACCCGAGTCCCGCGGGCCTTTCCCGACTTAGTCACTGCTAGTCCCAAACAGCTAAAACGATTCCCCAGGCCCTAGGCCTACTTCCTTTTCGATTAGTGATACTTATACCACTATTTTAGTATATGGTTTTAGTGGCCCCTGGGGCCTATCCATATTGTTCAACTTTTGTATATTTAAACTGTGTTTTGTTTTAACGCATTTGCTTCTGTGCTCATAAAGAGTATAGGGGATATTTGTAGTAAATAAATATATATATATTTTCAATATATATCTGTGTGGGGTCCTTTCATTTGGTATTCCAGGGTATTGTGTATGGTAAAACAGCTTGCTTCACATGCCTTTACAGAGTTTAGCCTAAGACTGCTTTGTCTACGCTACCTCTAGGATAGCTGGTCTATAAGGTTGACTTACAACCAATCATCATAAGGGTTGCTTGGCATGGTACAAAGTGATCACTAGAACTAGTGAGCATCATATACCAGGCCAACTTTTCACACCAACAAAAATATGCTGGAAGTTTCACTTGGAGTCTTGCTTGGGACTACTTGCAAGGGTTTGCTTTAAAAACTGGATTTAGGGACATAGTTCGGCACCTTTGCACCAGTGGAGCTGAAACAATTTTCAGAGTGGGGGTGCTGATATCACTTTTACATTACTGAAGTCACAGGGATTATGAAAAATCTGACCTTCACATAAAGTGTAGCAAACGCACCAGGCCAAATAAATCACAAAAATGTTACTAGACCTGCTGGTTTACTGACTTGAATAATCTACTTTACCTTACTGCAATGTACTTGACCTCTAATTTTGTCTCAAAATGGGTGATCCTAGCAAATATTTTATTTTACAGAGCAGTCTTTTTTTCAGTATCAGACGTGAGAGCACCTTCAAATATGCGGGTGCAGCAATTCTGCTGTACAAAAAACTATTTTGTTTGATTTAATAAACTAAACTTCTGTCCCTGCATAATAAGAATCTAGCCCAGTTACAGGGTACACATAACCCCTGACCTGCCTCTTACTTCACAAATAGCATTGTCATCAGGGAGGGGGTAAGAATGTTTATCATTTCAGTTTTAAAAACTCAACTTTAAAACATTTATTGATACAGCATAATTTGATCGCTCACTGGAATTTACAAATGGCATATTTTCAATTGAAATGGGCACAAGCTTTCCCATTTAAATGCAGTTTTACTGATAAAGATATATAGTGTAGAAACAATAATCTGTGGGAATTGGGTTTCTGCAAAATTGTTTATCATTAGCACATCACCAAGTGTTCTGCTTTGTTTTCATCCTTTTAAAAACTTTTCCTCATCACACAGAATTAAGATAAGAGTCCTTTATAACAATTAAAATATATTTTTAAGTGTTTATACAGTTCATTTACATAGCTATTTAAATGTTGTGTGTGTTCAGAAAAACACACAGCTACAGCTTTCATTTCACATTCTTTGCACAGCACAATAGTCAGACAGTTCACTATGCAAAATCCTCTAACTTTGCTACTTATTTTATCGTGGAGGATGTGTTTATGTTTCTTTCTCTGAAAATTGTAAGACATAAGCTGACATTTGACCTCTGTCTCTTACACACAGAGCAAATGTGACAAGATAAAAACAAGATAAAAAGGCATCTTTATTGCTCATTCATTTTCTGAGATAACAGAAAACCTGTTCTTTATCAGCTCACCACAACGGGCCAGTAGACCATAACAATAGCTTTCCTGATAAAATCTGACTCGCCATGGAGAGTGGGCGAGTAGATTTCTCTAAACCTGTGTATTCAGCAGGAGAGGGGTAAGAGTATGCAGCTGGTTGTTAAATGTGAACATACCTTCAGTTTTCCTGACATAACTACATAGCACACAAATGATGTGTGGAAACTGGGATTCGGTGAATATTTATGTTTTGTGCATCACAAAATGAAGTGTCTTGAGTTTGTGTGATACTATTAAAATCTTTATTTCCATCACATTTCAATATCATAAAAAACTGTGCTTAATTTTTACTTTCCCATCTGCTGATATATTCTGAAATATGTGCACAGTTCATTTACCAATATTTACATGTTGTTGTGTGTTACAAAAGCATCCTACAGTCTTTCCTTTCACACTTCTTGGGTCCTCTCAAGATTGTCAAATGGATCACTTTAAAAACTCTTTAAAAACACCTGATTGAGTTTGCAGTCAGAGAAAGAAAAGTAAACATCAATTCCATGTTAGAGGAATAACGAGCAATTTGTCAGAAGACATAGCCTGACATTTGACCTCTGTCTTTGAAGCACAGAAAATGTGACAAGATAAATACAAAAAGTAAGACTTCTTTATGTATTGTTCTTTTGTGACCCATAAGAAATTGGCTGGTGCCCCACCAGTGAGTTGCAACCCACAGTTTGGAAAATGCTGCTATAGCATCCTCACTGCAGGCTTCTTTTATTTCTAACCTTCTTTTATTATATGAATAACTTCTTGTAATAACTGATCATCTTCAAATTCTCTCTGTCACTTTTCCTCTTGAATAATATCACACATTATTGCACATACATTACTGTTTTTCTCATTGTCTTCTTCAAAGATACCATTACTCTCTTCCTTACTCTCTAAGTTCATAAGAAAGTCAAAAAAGTGAGAAAAGCAATCAGCTATACATTTGTTTGCCCATGTCACATATGGTATCATAAAATCAAATTCCTGGAGAGACATTTCCCACTTACAAGTTCTGCTTGATATAGAATCAATTACTCTTTTGGTGAAAACCTCAGTTTGCTGTTTGTGATCTTTTCTAACTGCAAATTTCCTTACCAATGCAAACATTCGCAACTTCCTCACTGCCCAATACACTGCCAATGCTTCCTTGTCTATTAAAGAGTGATTACGTTCAGCTCCCTCAAATCCTCATGTTATAAACAAGCCATACATTTTGCTTCACATCCAGACCTTTGTAGCAGTCCTTCACTTAAAACCTTTGAGCTGGCATCTTCTATTATGATAGTGTCACCCCCTAGTTCTAAACGGTCAAGATTCAAGCCTTCATTAAACATCCTCCTCTTCCCAAGCCGGTTTCCATCCAAACTCAGACCCTTTCTTCAATACCTTTCTAATATTCCTCTACTACATTAGGGGTATACTTGCTAGTACTTGTATTCTTGAAGAAACTTTGTTAACCTTCTTCAGTAGTGGTACATGGCATCTTGTGTAAGATATCAACGATATCCTTATCAGGCTAAATTCCTGCAGACATGATTTTGTGGCGGAGGTCCTCGAATTCAGTCAAATTAAATAAGCATTTTTCAGGCTTTAGTGTGAGACCACTTGCCTTGACTCTCTTAAGAACTTCACACAATGGGAGATCATGTTCCTCAGTGCTTGTACTGTATACTTATACATCAAGTAGATACAGCTTGACTCCACTAACATCTTTCAACACATTTTCCATTGTTGTTTGAAAGATTGAGCCAGTGGAAATTAAAGCAAATGTGATTCTTACAAATTTGAATGCACTAAACTGTGTAATAAAAGATGTTAACTCTTGTGACTAGGGATATAATCTTATCTGATGATAAGCTGAAGTTGAATCCAGTGGAGTACACACTTGAAATTGTTTGGTGAGCACAGCATTTTCCTTATATTGGATAGGGGATAATGATCAACTACCACACATTAGGTGAGCTCCCTCAAGTATATTCATAATCTCGCGTCACTGTTAGCCTTGTGTGACATTAACACTAGTGCCACTCATTCTGTAGCCTCTACTTCTTCAATGAACCATTTCTTTAAACTTCTCTAGTTCTTTAGCCATACCTTTCTTACCATGACAGAGACATCCCTTCCATTGGTCACTTTTTGTTGGAAATCAAATGAGCATAGGGACATAATTCTTTAGGTTCCTGAAATTCTTTCGAAAGACTTCTGGTTATTGTTCCTCATAACATGACATAACTTATTTGTATACACTTGCAAAACTCCCTCCTTTCCTTTTAAATCTGTTTGCTGGTACCTCATCGGGCCCAGACACACCATCGGTTCCCTTTGATAAAACCAACTAATTATGAAATCTCTTCTGATAGAAACAAAATATTTTGCCAGAAGTATACTTTCCTCCTAATGCTAAACATCCCCGTAAGTAGCCCAACAATTTAGTAGCTTCTCTACAACCTTTGGGCCTAATGTCAGGTTTTCAGATTTGTATAGTTTAACCTTCCTTATTAACTGTTGCTCAGACAAAACCCTGGGAATTTATACCATGTTTGCTTGTGAGTTGAATAACATAGTACACCATTTATACCTCCTCAAACGGCCCGTCATTGTTTTTACCTTTAATTTGTAAAATTACTTCTTTGCAGTTGTTTTCATCATCACACTCAAAAATTCCCATTCTTAATTTCTATGATTAGTTCTACATCACTTAGTATAAAGCCTTTTATTTTCACATTTTTGTAATGAGATTTCTATCCAGGAAATACTTCATACTTGGTCATGTGACCAAACAACCCACATCTATAACATTTTCCTTGGAATGTTCACAAATACTTGAAGTCACTTTTCCCATTCATCACTATGACCTTGTTTATTTCCATATTTCTTCAATACATGTGAGGCTGTGCTCCCAGTTTTTGGCAATGTTTAAGACTTCCCTCAATGAAGGGTCATCCTTCTGCCAGAAACATTCTCTCACTTTTCTACCATCCTGACTCATATAGATATTGCTTTGTAGGTGTTCCTAGAAAGAACTACCAAACTTACACCTGAATGTCAGTTTTATTCAAACCATAATGTATTCCTCAAATGATTCCCTGACTTATTCTTTTGCCAAATTGAAAGCATTCTAAAATGGGGGTCTCTTTGGCATGTCCAACCTTTCTTTACATACCTCAGATTTGTTCAGACCCAAAGGTTCATCAGTGAAAAAGTCAGGAAGGTGCTCAAAAACATCTTGGCATTGTAGTCCTAAGTAATCCATCAATGGCAAAATTTAGCACTCTACACTCAAGGAGGTGCCACAAACTGTTAGATAATGATTGAACACTTTTTTCCATTTATTTCAAATGCTGTTTATTGGTTTTTATGATTGAACATAGATGCATCACATAAGCAACAATTGTCAACAAAGGCCAAGAGTTACAGATATCACATGTGAGTTACGGCTTGGTCACAAGTTCTGTGGCAAGAAAATATTTTGATAATGTTGCTGGCATTTTGTTGCATTTAGTGATTTACAGGTTATTAACATTATTTCCTCTAGGGCGAGGAACTTATGAAGGAAACTTACTATACTTAACAGAAAAAATTCAACAAAACTTTGATGTCATGGTGCAAACAATAATAGGATGGAGATGAGGGTTGGGTGCCTAGTCCCTGATAGGACAGTCTCCAACCTACCTACATTCAGCTATAGTTCTGTAGCCTTATATATGGAAAAGGTTAAGGGCCCTTAGCCTTGGGGCGCATTCCGTCAGCGGGCGACTTTCCGATAGGTAGTTTACCAGCGGGGTCCAAATATATTTGAAACCTTTCCTAGTGTCATCCATTATGTCTGCCATGCGCTCAAGCACTAGTGCACTCCATAACCTTGCATGCCATTAAGTCAGCGACTGTGCCTCTTGTTTTTTCCATGCTGCAGTGACTGCCATTTTAGCTGCCCCTAAGCATATCCACATAATAGAATAATCACTCTGCGTCTGGAGTTTCAGAGTCGGGTCTCTTGCCCCCAACAAGGTGTGTTCCAGGGTTTGAGGAATTGGATAGCCTAGTATTAGCTTGATTTGAGATAAGATCTCTTTCCTGAAAGGTTGAATGGAGGGGCAGTCCTACCAGATATGTCGGAAGTCGCCAAAAAAAAAGCATCCTCGCCAACATCTATCCGTTGTGTTGGGGAAGATCTTGTGTAGTTTCTGGGGGAATAAATACCAGTCATACATAACTTTGTAATGCACCTCCCTTAAGTACATTGAGCGGTTGAATTTAGTTATGTCTTTAGAAAGGCGCTCCTATTGTTTGTCAAATAGCGGAGTTCCTACCTGTGCATCCCAGATGCTTTTATATTGTGGGATAGACCGGGGGCTTAGGGTTTCTATGAGAGCATACAAAAAGGAAATGCATCCCTTGGAGATTGATTCAGATTGTGCAAACTTCTCTTTAGGGAGCAAGTCTCTGGTGGCGGCCTGCTGCATCAGAGGCTTCATCCCCCAGTGTTTAATCTGCAAGTAGTGGAACTTCTCTTTAGTGGTCAATGTGAATTGATTCATGCAGTCTTGGAAGGTGAGGAGCTCCCCTTTATGAAATAGGTGGGAGATCATATGACAGCCTCCCTCTCGCCATGACTCGAAGGATCCCTCTTAAAGTGAAGGGGGGAATGCAGCATTAAAATGTATGTGTGTATAAGGGGATGGGAAGGTGGTCAACTGCAACCTCCTAGTGAGAGTGTCTTAAACCTGCAGTGTGGTGGACGTGGGTGTGCTGATGTATGCATTGGGTGGTCTGTCATGTTTGGGCTTCCATAAAAGTTCCCATATGGTGCGTCCGGTGATCTGCCTGTCCATATGGAGCCAATGATTTTCAGAGGCGAGCAGCGACCATTTTGTGAGTACTCGTAGCTGGGCCGTCTTATAATATCTCTGAAAGTCCGGCAAGGCCAGCCCCCCTCCCTGCACGGTCGCGTGAGCAAGAGATAGGGCAGGCAGACTCTCTTACCCTGTCAGATAAACTTAGGGATAATTTGTCGCAGCTCTCTGAAGAGACCTTGTTCTAATGGTAGGGGTAGCTTCTGGAAGAGGTAAAGCAGGCGAGGGAGCACGTACATCTTAATGGCATTCATCCTGCCCAGCCAAGAGATATATGCAGCGGTCCATCTGCCCAAATCACTCTTAATTTGATGCATAAGTGGAGGGAAGTTGGCCCTGTAGAGTTCTGAAATGCGGGGGTGAGCTTATCTCCCAAATAGATAATCTCTTTTGTTGTGCATGAAAATGGTGAAGTTCTCTCCATCTGCCACCACTCCCCCGAAGTCAGGGTCAGATTAAGTAAGAAGGACTTTGCCAGGTTAATTTTAAATCCTGCAGCCCATTCAAACAAGGCAAGTTCCCCCTGGATAGTCGGGAGGGTGGTCACTGGCTCTGTGATAGGGAGAATCACAGACAGCAACCTTCCCAGAGAGCTGGAAGCATGCCGAGATCAATGCCTTACTCAAAAAACCCAAGGTGGACCCCAAGGACCTCAAGAACTTCCGACCCATCTCCCTGCTCCCGTTACAGTCGAAGGTCATCGAGAAGACCGTTAACAAAAAACTGAACCGCTACCTCGAGGAGAACAGCATCTAGGACCCGTCCCAGTCGGGGTTCTGCAGCAACCACAGCACCGAAACTGCCCTTATTGCTGCCACGGATGACATCAGGGCCCTGCTAGACAACGGAGAAACTGCGGCCCTCATCCTCCTGGACCTGTCAGCCGCCTTCAACAAGGTCTGCCACCGCACTCTGCACACACGCCTCTACAACGCTGGGATCCAAGAGACGGCCCTGGACTGGACCACCTCCTTCCTCTCTGGCAGAACCCAGAGCGTCCGCCTCCCCTCTTTCCGCTCCGAAGCCACCGAGATTATCTGCGGGGTACCCCAGGGCTCATCCCTTAGCCCAACACTGTTTAACATCTACATGGCACCGATCGTCAACGTCGCCCGACTGCACGACCTCAACATCATCTCCTACGCCGACGACACTCAGCTGATCCTTTCCCTCACCAAGGACCCCACACCACCAAAATCAACCTTCACGAAGGAATGAAAGCCGTCACCGTGTGGATGAAGAACAGCCGACCGAAGCTAAATGCGGACAAGACAGAAGTCCTCATCCTCGGATCCAGCCCCTCGGCCTGGGACATCTTCTGGTCGCCGACCGCACTGGGAACAGCTCCAACACCCACTGACCACGCACGCAACTTAGGGTTCATCCTCGACTTCACCCTCTCCATGATAAAGCAGATCAACGCCGTCTTGTCCTCTTGCTTCAACACCCTCGGCATGCTTCGCAAGATCTACAAGTGGATCCAGACCGAAATGAGAAGAACGATCAGCCAGGCCCTCGTCAGCAGCAGGTTGGACTACAGAAACGCCCTCAATGCAGGAGCCCCGGCCAAACTCCTGAAACGACTTCAACGCATTCAGAACGCCTCTGCACGCCTGATCCTTGACATCCTTTGCCACAGCCACATCACACCCCACTTGAGAGACCTGCACTGGCTCCTCATCAATAAGAGGATAACCTTCAAGCTCCTCACCCACGCACACAAGGCACTCCACAACACCGGACGAGCATGCCTCAACAGACGACTCAGCTTCCACACCCCCACCCGCCAGCTTCACTCCGCCGACCTCTCCCTTGCCACAGTCCCCCGCATTCGCAGAGCGACCTTCGGTGGCAGATCGTTCTTCCACCTCGTCACCAAGAACTGGAACACCCTCCCCATCCCGCTACAGCAGACCCAAGACCTGCTGACCTTCAGAAGACTCCTCAAGACCTGGCTCTTCAAGCAGTAGCAGCACCCCCCGCCCAGCGCCTTGAGACCCTCACGGGTAAGTAGTGCACCTTACAAATGCTTTGATTGATTGATTGTTTCTAATTTTATGCACTAAGGGTTCTATGCTTAAAGCAAAAAAAGGAGGGGGGATAACGGGCATCCCTGCCTCGTCCTGCGATCCAAGTTAAAAAATGGGGAAGCAACGCTGTTGACCAGGACCCGGGATCTCGGGGAGTGATAATTGGCACGTATCATACCTATGAAACCTCGTTGAATCCAAAGAATCGAAGCACTCGGAACAATAATGTCCACTCGACACAGTCAAATGCCTTCTCCGCATCGAGTGAGAGAAGAGCCTCCGGGATGTCCTTTTGCATAGCCTTCTCTAATATGTGGATGATGCGTCTCAGGTTATCATGAGTTTGTCGCCCTTTGATGAAGCCTGGTTGTCCCGGATCGATAAGGCCTGGGAGTACTGTTTCGAGACTGGTAGCTAAGATTTTTGCGTAGATTTTAGCATCTAGATTCAGAAGGGCAATCGGGCAGTACGAGGAACAGGCTGTGGGATTCTTTCCTGGTTTGAGAATTACTGCTACGATTGCCTCTCCGATAGAGGGGGTTACCTGTTGTGTAGAAGCGATGACATTAAATAAGGTGGTTAAAAATGGGGCAATTTCTGGTGCAAATGTACGATAAAAATGTGCTGTGAACCCCTCTGGCCAAGGTGCTTTCTGTAATTTAATAGCCTTTTGCACATCCTCATGGGTAATTGGTTGGGCCAAGTCCTCATTAATGGATCCTGGGACCTGGGGGAGCTCTAAAGAGTCCAGGTAACTCATTTGCTCCTGCGCCTGTTGGTGTTCCAAGATTACGGTAGAAGTCTTTGAAGGCATGCGCTTTCCCCTCCTCCGATTTGTGCGGGTCGCCAGCATCATCTATATTAAGTTTTACATATTTCCTTTCTTGTTTGGCCTGTAATTGTCGTGCAAGCAGGGACCCGACTTTGTTTCCTCTCTCATAGCCCCTGGTCTGTAAGCGTAAAAAAAGTTTTTCCGCCCTGTTAGGGTAAATGGCCTGCAGTTTCCCTTTAAGGGCAGTAACTTTCCTCAGCGCCGGGGCCTATGGGCTAATCTTGTGTGTTAATTCTGCAGGCAGTAACTTTTCTAACATGCAACTTTCCTCTTGTTGCTGAGTTTTCAGGGTAGTAGCCAATGCGATGCATTTACCCCGAACTACCGCTTTGAAAGCGTCCCAAGTAGTGTCATTCTGCTCGAAAAAGTATTTTATAGTTTGCTTAATTTTGCTGCGCAGCAGTTGATCTCTACATAAAAAGTTGGGGAAGTACCAGCGCGCATGCTTGGGGCGTGGGTTCGGCCAGGTGAGAGTCATCTCAAGAGGGGCATGGTTGGACAGACTGATCAGACCCAAGTGTGTTTGTAAGCTACATCTTTGTAAGCTGGGATTGGCTTACAAAGATGAAGTCAATGCAGGAGTACGTTCTATGGGAGTTGTCGCGCACATTGGTTGTCCCTTCATACGTCTATCAGGCCCAGGAGTTGGAGCTGCACTCTGAGTGCCTTGCCGAAGGCCCCCCTTCCGCCCTATATGGGTTGCTTTTGTCCAGCCCCATATCCCATATGAGGTTAAAATCTCCTAAGATAAGAATGTACCCCTTTGCAAATTTCGCCAAGGTCATAAGAAAGGAGACTATAAAATCCTGTTGTCCCGTGTTGGGTGCATAAATGACTGCAAAAGTACATAGCCGACCTCTCAATTCCCCTTCGACCATAATGTACCTCCCTGCTTTGTCAGCTTTGGTGCCCTGCAATTGAAACAGAACCCGCCGAATGAAAAAGCAGAGCCACCCCGTTCTGCTTGGACGCATGAGAGGATCTGAAAATGTGGGGGTATGCCTTATGCTTCAGATGGTATTTTTTTTTTTTTTTAGATGTGTCTTTTGAAGGGTCGCCACTTGGACATTATGGTCAAGCAAATATTTCCAGAGGTGTTGACCTTTGTTAGGGGGATTGATACCCCGGACGTTCCATGTTATTGCCCTGACTGCCATACATATTTGGTTGTACCTCTGCCCTCACCCATGGGCCTTCTGCTCTGACCATGTCCCTGTGTTACCCCCCTTCCCTCCCTCCAACAGAAAATGTTAAAAAAGCACCATGACATCGAACTAACTTAACAAAACCGAAATAACAGTAATATCAAGTGTAGAGGATCTCCAACATAGAGGGAAGCCTCTGCAGTAAAACACACTCGGGGAGCGTAACCATTTCCGTACCCCCAGCCCCTGTAACTTCAACACTTTAGGCATATGCAATGGAAGGTTACGTAGCCCCCTGTGACTGTCACACGTCTGAGCACTCTGGGTGTAGCTACATATAGCTATCAGTTCCGGCCTCTCCATAAGTGTCCAGGCGCATGTGGGTCGTCCGCTATATCCACCCACCCACTGTCCTCTCCTTACAACAAAAACTGGAGGGCAGTGACTCACTTTATGCAGCTCCCTCTTCGCCCTTCCGCTTGGTTCTCAGAACATAAGCACCTGCTTAGGGGCCAATTGAAAAAATAAGCAGGCCAAAGAACCGCCAAAGTTTTGTAGAATACAAATCCTCCGCTCCATCTAGCTCTCAATGTTGGTGAGGGATTGTCTCTGTGTTGTGGGGGAGGGTAGAATCTCTCGCAGTTCAAGTTCTGGCCGGGTCTGAAATCCTTCAGTTATGGGATTCACCAAGTCAGGATAGCAGCAGGTTCTCTGATCTCATAACTAGGGGAGTCATGTTCCACAGGGAACGACAGCATAGATACCGCAGGAACACATTGTGTAGGCTTTAGCTTGAGGTTTTCTTGCTTCCTTTCCCAAATGATCACCACGCATCACCTCCGTGTCTTCCACGCCGTCGCTCCCCCTCGCTGTCCCTCGAAGATGTCGCACCATCAGATGAGGAGATCTATATTCCCAGCATGTACGCTGCTTCCTTCAATTCCGTACAGTAGAGGTGTTTGTTGTCCCATTGGAAAACAATTCCAAAGGGATACGTCCATCTGTATCTGATCTTCCTCTCTCTTAGAAAATCGGTGATTGGGCGGAATTGTTTGTGTCTCAAGAGCATGGCCTGGGCTACATCCTGGTAGAGTGTGCACGTAGCGTTCTGGAAGGAAATCCTGTCAGTGTTCCTCGTTTTTTGGAGAACCAGTTTTTAAACTTGAATGAGATAAACTTAGCCAGGACATTACAAGGTTTCCGGTTCTCCCCAGGGAGTTGTGGCCCCACTCTGTGGACTCTCTCTAACCGGACTTCAGGGCAGTCCTCCCCCAAGACTGAGGAGAAAAGGCCCACCATAAATGCATCCAGATCCGACCCCTCTCATTCTTCCTCCAGTCCTCGTACTCGAATATTGTCCCATCGTGAACGATTTTCTAAGTCCTTGCATTTAAGCGTGGTGGCGCACAGTTGGCCACGTAGGTCTGCTGATCCTTCTTCCAGGGTTGTAAGACGGTCGGCCAGCTCTTTATTTTTCACTTCCAGATCTAGTGCACATCTGCCTGCAAGGTCACGATCTTCTCCCTCATTTCTGTATGGAATGATTCAAAGGAGGCTTCCAGGTCAGCTTTAATATATGCACTGAGCTATTTTTTGAACTCCCACAGGGAAGCCAGAAGATCCTCTCTGGTTAGCGCTATTGCCTCTGCCGGTGGTGACGCCTCTTCTCTGGCCGCCCCTGCCCCCGCAGTAGAGTAGTTTGAGACCTTGTTGTTGTGGGCCTTTTTGGGTGGCATGAGTGGATCTGCTCCCCAGTCAGCTCCTGGCCACCCCTCTTGTTGCTTAAAACCAGTACAGACTTCCTAGGACCTCCCAGGCCCTTTCACTTGCAGGAGGCACTTCCGACGTTGGCATTGGCGGCTACAATGGCTTCTTGGTGGTCTCTTCTAGCGTCCTCATGATGGGCTCTGCGCCTTGTGACCTGCGGGCTATCACCACCAGCCAAACCATGATCTCACCTCTACTCGAGGTGCAAGATCCTCGCTGGGCTTAGCGAGATGTTTGTCAGTCCCACTATTGCATTGGAGCTTACTGAGTCTATGCTTTATTTTGTTCCTTTCACTGCAGCCATCTTAAGGTCAGGCATCAGGCTGCTCAATGTGACTTTCTTGGTCCCCTCCAGGCCCGCACTGAATTATTGGCTCCACAGTTTACTTGAGCTCTGCAGCGCCTGCTTGGCCCCCACAGTTTTCCAACTGCTACCTACCTTTTCCCTCCTGAGGCGGAAGCCGGGAGGTCTCCCTACTATTCTGTGGCTTTTAAACCTAGCGTGTTAGACTTTCATGCTGTTCATTTTATTTTTTGCCTTGTGCAGCTCGTGCTCGCGCTTGTGTTATAAGCGTGTCTGAGCACAGCGCTGCTTGCCATTAGACTTCCCAGCGCTTGTTAGCGCTTCGCCCTGCTCCCCTCCCTTGCCTGGGACTGCGAGACCGCCCTCGGCTGAGTGTTGACGCCGAGGGCTGGGATCTCATTTTGGCCGCCATCTTGGGGGTAGGACTCTTCGCCCGCGCGCTCTAGTAGCGCTATAAAAGGGAAACGGAACATCTAGCTTCTGATTTCCAACTGCTACCTACCTTTTCCCTCCTGAGGCGGAAGCCGGGAGGTCTCCCTACTATTCTGTGGCTTTTAAACCTAGCGTGTTAGACTTTCATGCTGTTCATTTTATTTTTTGCCTTGTGCAGCTCGTGCTCGCGCTTGTGTTATAAGCGTGTCTGAGCACAGCGCTGCTTGCCATTAGACTTCCCAGCGCTTGTTAGCGCTTCGCCCTGCTCCCCTCCCTTGCCTGGGACTGCGAGACCGCCCTCGGCTGAGTGTTGACGCCGAGGGCTGGGATCTCATTTTGGCCGCCATCTTGGGGGTAGGACTCTTCGCCCGCGCGCTCTAGTAGCGCTATAAAAGGGAAACGGAACATCTAGCTTGTGATTTCCAACTGCTACCTACCTTTTCCCTCCTGAGGCGGAAGCCTGGGAGGTCTCCCTACTATTCTGTGGCTTTTAAACCTAGCGTGTTAGACTTTCATGCTGTTCATTTTATTTTTTGCCTTGTGCAGCTCGTGCTCGCGCTTGTGTTATAAGCGTGTCTGAGCACAGCGCTGCTTGCCATTAGACTTCCCAGCGCTTGTTAGCGCTTCGCCCTGCTCCCCTCCCTTGCCTGGGACTGCGAGACCGCCCTCGGCTGAGTGTTGACGCCGAGGGCTGGGATCTCATTTTGGCCGCCATCTTGGGGGTAGGACTCTTCGCCCGCGCGCTCTAGTAGCGCTATAAAAGGGAAACGGAACATCTAGCTTGTGATTTCCAACTGCTACCTACCTTTTCCCTCCTGAGGCGGAAGCCGGGAGGTCTCCCTACTATTCTGTGGCTTTTAAACCTAGCGTGTTAGACTTTCATGCTGTTCATTTTATTTTTTGCCTTGTGCAGCTCGTGCTCGCGCTTGTGTTATAAGCGTGTCTGAGCACAGCGCTGCTTGCCATTAGACTTCCCAGCGCTTGTTAGCGCTTCGCCCTGCTCCCCTCCCTTGCCTGGGACTGCGAGACCGCCCTCGGCTGAGTGTTGACGCCGAGGGCTGGGATCTCATTTTGGCCGCCATCTTGGGGGTAGGACTCTTCGCCCGCGCGCTCTAGCAGCGCTATAAAAAGCTAACCCCTCCCTCCACACAGCGGACGCGATCAGCGGTCGCGCCGGATCTGCGCCGGAGTCGAGCCAGAGTCCTGCCCGTCTGCGCCCGTCAGCGTCCCGGAGGCGTTCGGCATGGCAGGTACCTCTGGCCCTATGCTTTCCTACTCTGCTCAAGAGCTCTACTTTTTGCGTGACTGGAATGCGTCTTGTCACTCAGTCTTTCCTGGCCGTTATAGTGGTAAACATAAGTGCCCTGCTTGTCAATGGCATCCTATTCGCACCCTCCCTTCCCCTATCCCTATTAAGGATTGTAGCATAAAACACCTTTGTCTACTCCTTAATACGAGGTCGTTGCACCGACACACTCAAGAGATATTTGATCTCCTTTCGACGACCAGTCCTACCTGTCTGATGCTCACTGAGACATGGCTCAATGATTCCTCCCTTCCGGACATTGCGGCAGCCATTCCCACTGACTATACCATCCATCGACAGGACAGAGACAAGGGCAGAGGGGGAGGAGTTGCCCTGATTGTGAAAAAGTCTCTTCCGAGCATGGTCATGCATACACATACCATCGCAGGGGCTGACTCTCTAGCTTTTACCATCTCCCTATCGCCGCAACAAGCGCTGAAGGGTCTGATTGTTTACAGACCTCCGGGCCCGGTGGGATCTTTTTTTGATGATCTCCAGCAGGCTATGTCGGTCCTTGTCCTTAGATCGGAGCGGTGCATATTAGCGGGAGATTTTAACTTCCATATGGACGACCACCAAGACCAGGATGCTATCAAACTGCTGGATATTACATCTACTCTAGGCCTTTCCCCCTATCTCTTTGGTCCGACCCATGACAAAGGCCACACACTTGACCAGGTTTTTTCCACCTCACCTATTATGGCTGTTACACTTCTGCCAGTCGTATGGTCTGACCATTATCTTGCCCATTTCGAAATACCATCTACTACGACTTCTCCGGCCAGTGCCATGAGGCAGCAGGGTAGCAGCTATAGGGCACTTCATCGGGTGACTCCGGATCTGCTAACGCAGGCTCTGGTAGATCACCCCATGTCCTTTACGGGCGACCTGGAGAAAGATCTGGAGAGCCTGCAATCTTGGCTTCTTGCCAGATTAAATGAGCTCGCTCCCTTACAGCCACCCAGGTCTGCTGCCCAACGGGTTTCGGCCCCCTGGTTCACGGAGGAATTGGCCCATGCCCGTAGGCAATGTAAAGTTGCTGAGCGGGCTTGGAGAGTCCAGTATGAACCTGAGGCTAAACAACGTTATAAAATCATGATGAAGTCATACCATGATCTAATTCTTCAGGGCAAGAAATGTTACTTTGCCAAAAGGATTGATGACGCGGCTAATTCCTGTAAGGAGATTTTCTCAATTGTGCGTGAATTCACCAGCCCCCGGTCAATCTCTGCTCAGGACGCTCCGGCGGAGACCTGGGCCGGCACTATTGCCAACTTTTTTACCACCAAAATCAGGCAAATTCAGGATTCTTTTTCTTTAAGATCTACAGATGACCTGTCTACTATGCCGACTGAGACAGCTCTCATGTCGTCTCCAGGCCCAGTTCTGCTAGACTTCCCGCCCCTTCCGGCTGCCGCATCCCTAGCTCTGATGAGGAACCTTAAATCGGGCTCACCGCTAGACCCCTGCCCAGCAAAATTTTTAGCGAGAATGGCAGACGCCATTAACCCCATAGCTAATCCCATTCTTAATCTCTCCCTGAGTCAGGGATTTCTGCCCCAGGCCTGGAAACAGGCCATGGTCATCCCCCTTATCAAAAAGCCTAATCTTGACCCTGAGGTGCCATCCAACTATAGGCCAATCTCGCTCCTTCCAGCACTGACCAAGATCCTGGAGAAACACGTACATAGCGTGCTTTCTAACTTCCTGGAGTCTAATGAGTTACTCCATGAATCCCAATCGGGCTTTCGTTCCAACTTAAGCACCGAGACGGCGCTCCTGGAAGTTTCTGAGATCGTCAAGGAGGTGCTGGATACCGGGGGCAGGGTGATGTTAGTCATGTTAGACCTGTCGGCGGCGTTCGACACCGTCCCCCATGAGGATCTCCTCACTAGACTTCACGACATCGGTCTAGGGGGGACGGTGCTCAACTGGTTTCGTTCCTTTCTTGCCAACCGCCGGCAGACGGTCTGGGTCCCACCTGGGTTCGCCGAGATGCCGCCATTGGGAGTCGGAGTGCCTCAGGGCTCTGTACTGAGCCCCACTCTATTTAACATCCTTATGACCCCTCTGGCGACACTGGCGGAGGCCCATGGGGCCCGGATCGTTTCTTATGCTGACGACACCCAGCTTCTGTTCACCTGCCGTAAGAGCGAAGAGTTCGATGGAGAAAGGATCCGCGAGTGCCTTGGGGCTGTTTTTAATTGGTTTCAACATAACAGCCTCAAGTGCAACTCGGACAAATCCGAAATACTATTCTTCGGATGCCCATCGGAACCGGATTGGCAGGGTTGGTGGCCTGCTGACATGTTCCCTCCTACTCAGTCCTCTAAGTGGGCAAAGAATCTGGGAGTAAAAATTGACAACGAGCTCTCGCTCAAATCCCAGGTCTCTTCTCTTACGGGAACATGTTTCGGGATCCTCAGAATGCTACACAAGTTCTTTCCCCTTCTCTCGGAGGAACATCGGAGGATCACTGTCCAGGCACTTATAGGATCCAGATTGGACTATGCAAATGTCCTATATCTGGGTCTGCCTGAATATCTCCTCCAGCGTCTGCAGGTTACCCAGAATGCTGCTGCTCGTGCGATTTTTGGCCTGCACCGCCGCACCAGTGCCTCTAACCTCCTTGTATCCCTCCACTGGCTCCCGGTGCGGAAGAGGATACTGTTCAAGGCCATGACCCTTGCCCATAAGGCCTTGCATGGCAATGGTGCTAAATATCTTCAGAAGAGGCTGGATTTCTATCGACCTACACGATCCCTTAGGTCAGAAACACTGGCTTTGGCTCGGGTACCACGTATCAAAAGGGCCCGGCTAGGCGGCCGGTCCTTTAGATTCCTCGCCCCTCAGCTATGGAATTCTCTACCGGTGTCTTTGCGGAATACCGCGAACCTGCTTGTCTTCAGGAAGGACTTAAAAACTTGGCTGTTCTCTGGATAGTCCGCCTCCTCTTTTTAGGCCCCTGTTCTTTTACTGTTATGTTTTCCAGCTCTTTCTTTGGTCTGGAGCACAAAGCGCCGGGACACTCCTTTGGAGTAGCCGTTGCGCTATAAAAGTCCCATTTTAACATAACATAACATAACATAACAGTGGTGCAGTCCTCAAGGGAGCTAAAATCAATGGCTCGGGGGCCCTGCCCTGATCAGGGCGCCAATTGGTGGCTCCTCAAATCGCACCGGTGTTCTGGTGGGCCTAGGGTCCCATTCGCAGCGCTCACCTTGCTATCTTCCCGGGACTCACACGCTCCGTCATAGCAGGTTTCAGGTTCCCCCTGTGAAGGCAGCTGCTGATTACAGGGGTCTCTGTCTCAGGCAAATTCACCCCAGACCTTGCCTCTCCACAGCGTGGCGGGGGTGCACATCAGGTCACTGGCAGGCTCACAGGTGCACTGGAGGACTTGTCCCCTTTCATGCCTTACTGCAAGACCGATCTTCACCTCTGAGGAGGCGCGCCACCATTTTAGCTAGTCCTGGTTTCATTCGGCCTTGCGGTGACAACTTTCTACTCCTGCAGAGCTCCATTGACTCGCCAAGCAGGTAAGGTGAAGTTTGTATTTTTCCCCCCAAGGGGCCATGGCTGAAGCCCCTGCTGCCTCCTCTACTGCTACGCATCGCAAGGGTTCCGACTGCAATGCGATGTTACACTCCTGAAGGGGAGAGCTGCCATTTCGTAGGATACGGCTTGAGCGGCTGCAGTCACTCACAGCTGCAGCATAGTCCTCAGGGGACTTTTCCTGTCATGATTCTGCCATGCCACTGATCTCTCGCTCCTGATCACTCTCTTGGGCAGTTGATGATCATTCCGATACACCTCAAAGCATGGGAAACACGGACTCTTGACGGAGCCCGTCGGAATCACGCCTGATCGTCCATGTTAGCTGGCCACGCCTCCCACTTTTTTCCATTTAGACTAATGTAGTGCAGGCTTGCCTGCAGTAGACAGGTAAATGATTGTGTATTCACTTTTTGCATTATGGAACTAATAAGTTCTAAGAAACAAAAAGTATTCTTGATCAACTTCACTAAATTCAACAAAACAAACATTTAATAAAATGGCAATTAACATTAAACTGTAGTTTAGTTCCAATATTACCAATAGGCTCTGCGCATTGGAATAATATATCCTATTGATTTCATGTAGGACTTAGGTCAGTAGGTCTCTATCGATATACTAAACTTCATTGTGCGTGCCAGCTAGCTCAGAGGTCACTAGAAACTTTCTCGAATTCACAAGAAGGGATTAGTTTCTGACAACCGCATAAACATGACAACTTTGTCATCTTTCTTTTCTATAGAGTTGCAGAGAAATAGTGAGACGGGCGTTTTCAATAAAAGGTTTATTGAACAGTCTTCTTTTTCATGTAACAGAGGTGAACTGCTACAATTGTTAGACCGAATGCAAAGTATAGTGCCTACAGCGAGAATAGTATTATAAATAATACTGTAATAGCATTGTATGGTTTCTAAGCCATGTAAAAATACATACATAAAAAACACAGGCTAAAATACTCTACTGGTGCTTCTAAAATATGCCTACCTCAATGTACCTAACCTAGGTCTAGTACAAAGGAAGAAGTAAGTATGGTCTTTAGCATAGGTTTAGTTTTTGCCAAGAATCTACCAAAGGTTTCTCTAGGTTCTAATCAGCTCCATACCTTAGAATGAAGGAGGTCTGGTATCTCTGTATCGGGACTCGATTTCCCAACACCCCGCAAGGGGAGTCAGAAACACTGGAGCTGGATTTCTCAGCAGAGGAGGGCAGCTTCCTGATCAGTTCGTCAGCTGGAGAGTCGACATCCTTCGGCACTTGCAGTAGCAAGCTGCGTCGGGCAGGTAGGTCATCGAACTGCTCCGAACCACCGTGCTTTGCCATAGCAAGCAAAGGTATATTTATACCTAGAAGGTGTTTAGGAATGCCATGTTTGACGTAAAGTCGGGCATATGAATGTCATGAATGAACCCCTAAGGAATAGATGTTCATTGTAAAACTGACTGAGTTCTTGGAGAAATCAATATTCGAGCAAGGGGAAGTCCCTAACGGCTTAAGCTGGTTTTCCAAGAAATCGTTGTGACGTTTGGCGAACGGATGGAAGTAGCCATTCCTGTATTTGGGTTGCATGGGCTATGCCTAAATTAGGACTTGATTTCTATGCCAATATAAGGGCAATGTGAATTGTACCTATATGAGGGCATAGGTTGGGAAAATCCATTCGGAATCTAAAACGCCATACAACAAAACCAAATAATGCATCTTCACTGGTATCAGACTAGATACCTGAGTGTGTCACTTTGCCTGTCAAAGTAAATGGTTAGATGAAATTAACTTTAACTTGATCCTTAAGTGTCACCTTCAAACAGGTCCCAGGTTTCACTTTAAACCTGTTACAAATTGCAAAGGTGAACACTTCATCTTAGATTTTACTCAAAAGCAAAAGCAACAATGAATCTTCACATGGAACTTCATACATTCCTATTCAGAAGTTAATTTTATTTTGTACTAGGCAGTAGCTAGTGTTGAGCTAGGCACTCTTCACAAGCACAAGTATGATTCCTTCAATGGTAGCCATAAAATCCTTTTGTTGTTGTCTCCAAAGAAAAGTGGTGACAGCATGCATCTGATGTTAATGTTATGATGAAAGTGACATGCACAGAAACACATGAGTATGCCTCTGGTCCACAGCTCATTGTACCAGAGAAACGGAATGCAAGCTACATACAGTATGTGCTCAGTCCTTTGTAGTATATGAAAGATGTGCACTGCTCACTTTCAGAAACCTACAAGGTCAGCATCATTTAACCCTTTCCTTGCTGCCGTCAGCCATTGGCCGACTGCAGCACTACCTCCCCAGTGCTGCCGTCGGCCAATGTCCGACGCGGCCCCGCCCGCGCACGAAAACGCCCGCACCGCGGTGGAATTACCGCTGCGGTTAACGGGTTAAATACAAGTTTTGTTAATGCCAGCACTCTCACCCTTCCAATATAAACAACCTAAAGTTTCACAAACATTCATAAAGCTTGAAATATCACTGACCTTGTGTTTCAATTATATTTCTGTCTTTCACACCCAACAAAAACATGTAGATATACCAGAGCTTGAAATTATGATGTGTTAACAATTCATAATAAGATCCCATAATCTCAATGCAATAAACAAAGGTTTAGAGAATTCTCGCTCAAAGAGACCCTTCTTGGTGTTGAGTTGATTATATATATCCTTTTATGTAAAGTTATGGATGTTGAGTTCATCCATTTGTGTGGATTCTTCCACTCATCATCAGGGATGAAATGATGAATAGATCCAGATAAATTTGAGTAGTTTGTTCAAATGCAGTCCAAACAAACTCAGCCATCTTCTTACAGATCAATCTCTTCCATCCACCAGCGAAGAGAAACTAAACATTCCATCAGTCTTGGCTACTGTACATTCCAAGGATACCACAAGGCTATTTTTGAGCCACTGTCCTATTAGACTCTCACACAAGTGTGGTTCCCATGCAAGTCCACTACACCTTCCTGACATAATCAGTGTTTCAAAAGCAATCAAATACTTAAATCATACATTTATTTTTTCGCTTAATACATCACAGACTTAAAATATTCTCTAAAACAAGCATCCATGTTAAACACAATATAACCCTGTCGGATTGCTATATTAAAACCGTTTGCATAATATGCAAATAACTTTGTCCCAACTGCATGCAGCATTTTTTCTGGGGCAGAAGTATAACACATGTCTGACATTTCTCCAGCATTCTTTGCCTATCTAAAGTGTACTACGAGGTTTCAGATCAAAAAAACAGAATAATCACAAACTGAAAAAAAGAGTGGCAAAAACCTTGAGAAAGAGGTAAAAATATTGCAATCCCAGTGTTGAGTCTCTGATTTGCAAAGTTTTAAAAACTATTTTTAAAAACTCAACAAAAAATGAATAGAGTTCCCAAAAAGTAGCTAGACCTTTGTGCAAAAAGATGCACTGAAAAAAAAACATGAGATATAGCTACGGTTAAGGAGAAACATGTGTTCGTCACAGTAATCTTTTTAGGGTGTCTAGACAGAGCAGTTGGAGCCAGACGTTGTGTGATCAAGGGAAAAAGAAGTTTCAGTAGTACTATTGCGAGCCGGCTTAGGATCCACCCATGTTTGGTGTCCCTTGAGTACCTCATTTGATTGGGATGTAGATATGTGCTTCTACTAAAAAGAGTTATTGTATTGCACATTTTTGCCTCCTGGGAAAGCTTATGTTCAATAAAGCAGACCTGAGTTAGTTACGGGAGCAAGCTAAGGATCAGGGATATAGGCCTGTCCTGTTTATTATAAATGATAAATGAAGTAGGAAATTCACCAGTTATAGTTCTGCAAACTAACTATAACTTGCGCCACTACCAAGAAAAAGCTCATAACCACACATCTCAAATTATATAATTGATGACATCACTGATGGCATTACTGAATACATCATCAAATGAAGGTAACAGTTTGCTAATCACTTGTCACACTGAATGGTAATGAGTAGGCTGCATCTAAAGCACACTTTCTATAACTTCTGTACTGCTAATGAGTGTCAGCATTTACAACATGCTTGGCCTCCTAATAAGGCTTGTGTGTTTGGAAAGTGTGGGCTCTCGATGAAAAGTTGTCCATAGGTCAAAAACTGTGCATAGTAAAGGCTTCTCCACCTAATAGGGGATGAGAGTCTTTAATTAGTGGGCTATCCATGAAACGTTGTCCATTGAGTGATGGCTGTGTGTCGTAGAAGCTTAGCAACCTAATGGGGCTTGGATGTCTGGAAGAAGTGCCCTCTCTTTGAAGAGTTGTGTACATGGAGGCTGTGTGTGGTAGGGGCTTGCCCACCTAATCGGGCTTGGGGGCATCGAGTGAGTGAGCTCAACATGAAGAGCTGTGCACAGGGCAAAGCATGACTACAAGAGGGAAGTGGTCACATAATAGGAAATGGATGTCTGAAGTTAGTGGGTTCTTAAAAAAGAACTTTGCACAGGATAAAGGCTGTGTATTCTGGGACTCGGGTCCTATGATCACCCGCGACTTAATCACCCATTATCAGCCCAGCAGAAACCTCCGCTCAAGCCAGGCCTTTATGGCCTCGAACCCTAGAATAAAAAAAGCTAGGTCTGGGGGAAGGACGTTCGCCTATAACGCCTCCAGGACTTGGAACACCCTCCCCCCTCATCTCAGAGCTGACCCCAACCTTTCATCTTTTCGCAAGCAGTTAAAAACATTCTTATTTCACTCCCCTCAGTAATTTCCCTGTGGATTAGCCTTCCTCTCAGGCTACCCCTGCCGGTTCCTTAGCGCTTGGACGCCCCTGGGCAACAATTCGCGCTCTATAAATCTACCAAATACAAATACAATACAATATAGTAGGGGCTTAGGCACCTATTAGGGATTGTGTGTTTGGAGGTAGTGGTGTGTCCGAGAAAATGTGTGCACATTGTGAGGGATGTTTGTAGTAGAAGCTAGGCCACATAATGCGGCTAGTGTGTCTCTAAACAGTTGACTGTAGTTTCATTTTTTATTTAAGCATGTTTAGTTCTGTTCTTTATGCTTTACATGATTCTGTGCCATTAAGAACGTATTTACGTATTTCTAAGGCTATGCTGGTTTCGCGAGTAAACTGAACAGCTGTATAGTGGATAATATCATCAGTGATGTCATCAATTATGTAATTTGAGATGTTATCAGTGATGTCATCAATAAAGTCTTCTCCATATTGTCTATTAAGGACCTTCCCCATGAACTCCCTCTCCCTGCTTTATCTGTCCCCCATCTTCCTGTTAGTCCTCTCTCTTCCCCCTCCTTATAAACCATCCTCCCCTAGTCTATTCTATTTGTGTGCATGTGATTTCTTTCCTTGTTAAGAGGGTGTGGCAAGTGTGGTAAATATATAATTATGCATGTAACGCTGCTGCTGCCGAATCGCACAATCCGTCATCTTGCAGTATTTGGGCTGATGTCACAATGTTCTGTTAATGTCCGAAAAAAGTGCTGTCAGTTTGAAGTTTCGAAATGCAACTTTTTGTTCAACACATCATAGTCTTTCTATGGTGTAAAAGTTTATGGTGGCTGAATCAATTTACAGGTTTGCGATGTAAGCAAGGGCGATTGTGCGTCTGTGGTGATTTTCGCACAACTATAGATTTTCAGCATTTGCTATACAATCCAACAAGTGTTGCACATCTGTAGATTTGAACAAAAATAAATAATTTCTAGCTCAAATGGTTCTTAAGTTACTAAAAATGCAGTGGTCTATGTTACAGCACCGTAGAAGGCATTTTGCAAAGGTTAACTGGTCACCTTTCTGTTGCTTATTGCTATATTTTGGGTCATACGCTGTTATTTACAAGGTGCACCCAATGCCCAGACAGTGTTAACAAGTGTAAAGAAATATAAAATAATTAAGTATTCCTATTAAATGTGCTGTATTACGCCGCAAAAAGTGCCTTTTTATGCTGCATAATTTACTCAACCCTGCCGCAAAATTTGGCCCTCTCCTGCCGCATAATTTCAGTCAGCCTGGCTATAAGCCGTTCATTATATGGAAAAGAATGTTGAGAGTAGGACGGATGCAGCAACCTCTCGTATGTTCTTGGTGAGGCTCTTAAGTTGGATCACTCCTTCCTTGTCTTGGTGATAATGCATAACCTTTGGGACTAGGAGTTTTTGCTCTGACACATTGCCAGGGCACCTTTGAGGATTGGCTTTTTATGGACCTTATTGAATCCTAAACTAACACTCCAATTTTAGATTACAGTGGATGATTGCTGTTAGTGGTTTAATATTGGTTCCTATTTTTTATTGTGAAATGCACAGAAACGTGTAATGTTTTTCAGAACACCTATGCGACCTATACCATTGACAACACCAATAGCTTAGAGCTGTGCCAATGGCGAGACCTATTGGCTTTGCCGCTGCTTACACAATTGGTTTTACTTTCGAAAACTAGTGGTCACAGAGTCACGCAGGGAGCATGCAAATTCCAGACACACAATTCAGTTGAGTGGACTACTCCCAGGATTTATCAAGATCAGTCACAGTTCGTTTTTTGAGGTTTATTTTACATTAATAAATTATGCCCCGAAGTGCAGACAATGGTTATTTTGGAAGAATGGATGGAGTCTATTCGTATCTAGGGTGGAACCTAGGGCCTCATTTAAGTAAAAGTGACGCATCGCTGCGTGAAAACAGCGATGGTCACTTTTCACTGCGCACTCCTTGCGACACCAATGATGCGTCATATTTAATGTATGACGCATCATGTCGCAAGGACTTACAGATACGTCAGTATTTCTGACGTATCTGTAAGCGCAAAAGTGACGCATTGCTGGGGTGTGTCACAAAAGTGACGCAACTCCAGCAATGCGTCCTTTCACATGGGGAAAGCCCCATGTGAAAGGGCTTGCGTCAGTCTTACGCCTGCTGTGAGGCAGGCGCAAGATTTTGACGCAACAGCATCCTAAAAGTGACGCAGTGAAATCTCATAGATTTCACTGCGTCACTATTATGAGGCTTTTTGCGGGGGAACGCCCCCTCTGCATACATTATACCTGACGCAGGCATAATGTGGCACAGGGGTTTAAAAAGTGAGGCATCTACCTAGATGCGTCACTTTTTAAATATGATGCAACAAGGCGCATTTTTTACGCCGCTGGTGCGTCACAAAAAGTGACGCACCGGCGGCGCAAAACTGACGCAAGGCCTCATAAATAAGGGCCCTAGAGTGGTTGGTCACCAGGGACTGCCTTCTTGCTAACCTACCCTATCTAAAGTTCATTCACTACTTCACAAACAAACTATCTATCCAACTCAATCTTAGTTTCTATTTTAAGCATCTCTCGTCCCTATCTATTCACCATACTACATGACTACACTACACAACTACACTACACACCACAGAATTCTACCCCACACAATTCCACAACTAACACTTCTAATTCAAACCACATAATTCCATTACAGACAACATACATCCACTCCACTACAAACAAACAAAATAAGTAAAAAACAATATAATTAACAATGCCAATAGCATCAACTTTCACCAATTACATTGCCAATGCTCCGGCAGCGCAGACCGGAATTTAAGCGGACACGATTTTTGTGCTCAAAGGCTCCCTTATGTGCCACTAGAGTTTGCAATGCAGAGACTGAATTAACTTAGGCGTCAGTAAGAGACATGTTCAGGGAAGCATGAATTTCCTGAAATGGTGTGCTATCTGTTACGCAATTTTCTTTTCTGCTTCACTGTGAACAGGTATTTAGTCAGTCTGCAGCTAAGTCAATACTGACATTGGTGAAAAAGTACACTCTGCCACGCGAGTGTAATGATTCGGGAATGTCCACTAGCCAAACTTTAATTGAGCTGACAGCCTTAATTTTTCTTATGGCGTTTACATTGAAACTATGCTTCTAATAGATGTTTTTGATTTAATGCACACTTTCTGCTTTTCATTTAATTGTGTGGCACCTTTTCATGTTAATCTGAGCCGCTAAATTGTTCCAACGTACACTGAACCTTTTTGTTAGTGTTAAGTAGGCCTTTGCGAAAGTTGCAACACACCTGTCAAACTGCTAGAAGTAATTAATTGTCATTGCTAGTGGAGTTTCGCCAATGTTTTCTAATGAAACCAGCGCGCTTTTGTGAAAGCTTCACCAAGAGGTTTTAACCCGTTGAAACAACCACTAAACTAATAAGTCACGACTCCTAACAAGTTGGTCAAGCTCTGGATCTTACATTCCTGAAATGAAAGACATTTCATAGTTATATTATTAAATGAAGTTTCTAAGAAAGTTTTTTTTTATTGTTGTGAAATGTGCACTATTCAGCATAGGAAGTCTGGGCCCACGTTAGGCATTGGCAGTGTGGGCAGCTGGCCTGGGCCTCCCACCAGCATGGGGCCCGCACCAGTTTAAAACACCACCAGCCCTATTGTACTCCTACTGATTCGATTGAAAGAAAGGTGTCTCTTTGCAATTGGGCCCATGAGAGGGAGGGGAGGGGGCCCTCCCTGGGCCACTTAGGGATGGTGCCCCACTTGCCAGGAGACACATTTTGCAGGTTTGTCCATTCAGAGACACTGAAGGCGCCCATTTGTCAGCACTTTAGAACCACCACACAGGTTTAACTCTCAGCCCCCAAGCAATTCTTACACCTTCGGCTGTAAAAGAGGTGCTTGTAGGTGGCTGAGAGGAGGAGCTGCGGCCCAGGAGAAGTCTGCACATAGCAGCTTTTCGAGCGATGAGTGTGTGACCTATGTACATTAGAGGGGCCTCGCACAGTTCCTTTCGGCCCTGGGCCCCAAAAATCCTAGAACCAGCCTTGCAGGAAGTATGCAGCTGACACACCTGCGAAATAGATACTTATCAAACAAGCTAAACGGTGTTGCATAACATTGTGCAAGATACGAAGTGTATTTCGTGTGTGTATTAACCAACAACAGTTTCTCTGTTTTTACTGGAGCAAAGGTGAAAGACACATTTTAAAGCAAAGATGGCATAAGGGGAATGGGCAGCTGCATTGCCACACGTCATTGTTATTTCTATCATATTAATAATGTACGCGGAAAAAAAAGTAATGGTTAAAGTCCCCCTTCACTGGCAGACAATGTTCTTTTGTCATATAATGATGGTTTGAATATTTAAATAAATCCTTTCCGGGCATTCTTTGAAAAAAATATAAACCAGGAAGCTGAGTGTATCAAGTTATTTTTCTTGTGGTTGGTTGCTTGATCTCATTTAAACGTAATTTTGCTAACAGAGCCTACCATATTTCAATACACAGGAAATCAATTGTTACTATCATACGTGCAATTCAAATGGGCTTAACTATTTCTTCAGTCAGTACTCCACAGTAATGCACTTCTTGGATCAGCCATTGATGCCTTGGTATCAAAACTCCAAAGGGCATATTCTCAAGGACTCATCGCCGATGTATCAGCACTTTAGTGCCGCAAAAGTGGCAATAGATTTATTGCCCAATTCCCAAGCTGGTGCAAACAGCAGATATCACCAGTTTTCAAACGATAGCTGTCGCAACAAACAACGCCACGGATGAGAGCCACAACAAACGCTAATGATATGTAGGGTAGACGTTCCCGTGCAAAAACACATGAAAACACCACTTCGCAATATTGTCAGCGACCAGCCAGATCTGTGATGTGATCCAAAAACAGGCGATAAGGCACGTTAGCAGCAGGGAATCAACACCTGCCTTTTACTGGTGTTAGGCAGGACGACAACCTGCAGTATGAAAGGGAGCCCAGCCCAGAGCCACATATGAAGACAGGCACATGTCATGGAGCTACTGATCATGCAGCTCGAAGATCCAAGAGGGCCACAACACCCAGAGCCACCACCCCCAAGCCCCCCCCCCCGACTATCACTGAGGCAGTGCAGAATAAGACAGCTGACCTTCAGAAAATGGCATGGCCCCTCAGCCACACAATTGCAGAATGTGGGGAGAGGTGGGAACCAAGCTTGTGTGAAGGAGGCAAGTCACCCATGAATAAGAATGTAACCAAGTTTGGCGGTGATGTGCTGGACAGACTTCATTATGCAGAGCACAGACATGTTCATGAGGACATATACTGCTGGTGTTTGTAGTCTTGTGGACAGTGAATGAAACCATGTTACCTCAGGCACTGGGAAGACCTCGGTCATGTAGCTTTGTCGTCCCCCCCTGTAAGTGTAAGCAGAGTGGGCTGGGCCGGCGTACGCCAGTCCAGCGTAGGAGTCTGAATAAATAGGCCGGGGCTCTGAGCTTGGTTCACTTCTGGGGTGTCCAACGCGTCTCCCAGGGCGGCGTTCCTCACCCTACCACGAGTCTGCTGCCATGACCACCAGCCTCATCAGCCGATCGCTGGCTTCCACGACACAGGCCCCAAGCGCACCCAGCGGAACAGCACCGCAGAGTTATGTGTGTGCTGGCTACTGCCTTCAGCCTACACTGCAATCAGCAGGTCCCCCAATTCATATTGAGTCTTGATTTATTGATGGCGCAGTTCAGTAGGTAACAGATTTTGCTTCCAATGCAGGCCGCCCGGATTACGCATCATTACAGGCTGCGCACCTGCTCAGCGCTTTAAGTGCCACTAACTCTGTGCAGCTCAAGTCAATGTCACGTGGCTGTGGGCTCTTGCTGACCGCTACCTCCAGCCTAAACTGCGGTCAGCAGGGCTCACACATATCAAATCCAATCCTGACCTGCAAGGACACGCCATCATCGCTGGCTGCGCACACGCTGAGCTCATCAGGTGCCACTAACTCTATGCAGCACAAGTCAATGCCGTGTGGCTGTGGGCCCTTGCTGACCGCTGCCTCTGGCATACACTGCGGTCAGCAGGGCTCACTCAAATCAAATCCAATCCTGACCTGCAAAGACACACCATCATCGCTGGCGGCACACCCGCCACCACTACCAGGACCTCCTCCAACCAACAACTGCCAGAGTCGGAGGAGTCTTACAGCCAGCCTATCAAAGTTACTCACACCTGTCTTGGATGCCATCATCAGTTTGATGCCCTGCTCAACTCTTCAGCTGCCACTAACTCAGTGCACCACAACTCATGGACCCTTTATGATTGAGTTTTGTACTGTGGACAGCGGACGCAACTAAGGGATAAAAAATAGATTTCCCATACAAAAGGACTATCGGACCATATTATGTTAGCATGATGCATCTATATGTACCCTCTTTGCTTGATATATATATAAGAGAATAAACAGATGCCGAATCCTGACTACCTCGAGTCTGTGCCTTCTTCCTTGGATGAGTTTGTGGATGATTCTGTGGGGGCTGGATGGAGTGCATTCAAATTCAGCGTGAGCGGTTGTCACGCTATAAACAGAACACCAGTCGTTTGTGGCTCTCCCTTTGTGACCGCATGTTTTTTGGTGAAGTTCAGGAGTGCTAGAGGGCGAGACCCCAGCTTGGCTGCCAGGGAGAGGAACAAGGATGACAGCAGTGGGAGACCAAAAGCCCACAGCGGGGCGTTTTTCCCGACTGCCAGCGTGGGCCAAAGTTTTCCCCAGCAAGAAATGCCTTGCCCAGGAGTCTGGCGCCATCTGGTGACTGGGCACCGCGGACGCCTACGACGATGCAGTGAGGTTTGTTTAGCGTTATCATTTTGTCTAATTGGTCCCCCTCAATCCCGAGTCTGTGTCTCAGCAGAACTGTATTCATTTGCCGTTTTTACCAATAAGACGCTTTGACATTTGCATTTGTCCTGCCAGTATGAACGTGGACATTGTTTTCATATCGGACATTTCATTGCAAAACTTTGTACATTATTTTACCAACGAAAGGCATTATGGGAGTGGTAGTCCCCAGGAGGTTTCAAGCATGTGCTCGAAGACAGGCATTCATGTCGAAAATCCACATTTTGTGTAGATTAAGACCTCTGGGTGCTGCTGCAATTATCCAGTCCCCATGCCTATAGATGATTGATGTTCGGGAACGTGACATTTACAGCATGGCAGCTGTCAGACTGATCCCATAGTTCGAAGGGAAAGGTAATTAACCAGTGGACTTGGTTATCTGCTTGTGAAGAGCATTCCGGGACGGAGCATGTTTTCATACAGGTACATTTGGTTTAGCGGCTTGTTCTTTTAAAATACATTCAATACATTTTATGCTTTATACTCTGGCAACACAGGATGAGATGTTTGGCGGCGCATTTAATATACCAATAGTGTACCAAATACGGGAGGATATGTACATTTTGTGAACATGCTGAATCATTTGCCCATGCAATTTGAAATGAAGAGATTTCATGTTAACTATTTACATGCACTGTGCAATTTATATGTTTAAATATGCTGCACCTTAACCATCGCTGATATCCAGCTGTAGGTAACATGGATCTGTATGCTGCATAGGGCCCACATCGTGGCAGCATTTCTCAGTATGTTTTCCATGTTTACTAATGTCGTAATTGGGAAGGGCTATATAATATGCTTTTGTAATGGCGCAACCAGACTGAAAAAGGATTCTAATAAGCCGAAACGCGTCTCTCTTTCACCCCTGGGATTGAGGGTGACCCAAGAGAATAAACAGATGACGAATCCTGACTACCTCGAGTCTGTGCCTTCTTCCGTGGATGAGTTTGTGGATGATTCTGTGGGGGCTGGATGGAGTGCATATATATATATATATATATATATATATATATATATATATATATATATATATATATATATACATACATATATATATATATATATATATATATATATATATATATATATATATATTCCACCAACTTGGCTCGTTCTTGCCGACCCCTGGCGCTTCTTGGATCAGTGCAATACTCCTCGGCAGAGCCCCGCCGTAATTCATGTACACACCTCCTTTGCAGGAATGAATACGCACTCTCAGGATTTTCCGTTTTTCCAAATTTTAATCTTCAGCAAATTCCAGCATAATACAAATACTGACGCGTTTCGCCACCAAACTGGCGGCTTGTTCACGGTGGATATTTTCCATTACAAACAAACCCTCCATTAAGGAGTGATCTACCATCCACGTGATTCACCATGTCACTTCCTGTTACCAGTGCTGAGAATTAAGGGGTTTGTAGTACCTCTAATTCATTCTATGTACAAATTTACATTACATTTCCATTTGTGGCAATCGGCATCATTATCTTTGTAAACCTGATGTTTGCTATTGTATCTAGTTTTATTATTTATTAATTCGGGCCTCAGATATCGTTGTTTTTCGCTCCTATTTTATAGACTTTTTATTTGTTCAAAACTTTATTGAACACTCATTTTGAACACAGAGTTTTATTTATTAGATACTTGTTTTACGGTCTAGGGATCCCATTCCTTTCCCTATTTAGACTTTACCCCCATTCGCATGTGATTATATTTATTCAAAATATTCAGTATTTCTCGCATATTGTGCGGTATCACATCATGTTAACTGCTTCCAGCCCGCAAGAGGGCTATTCCCATACGACGGTTGCTGTCATTCCTTTTTTGGGACATTTATCCTAGCTCCAAATTTGATTTATGGGAGATTATTTTTGTTCTATTTATATGAACGCCCTCCAGTGGTCAATTAGATTCTCCTGGTCCGAATATACTTTAATTCTATTGTCTTGTTATTATCCTATTTATTGTTTTTTATTTTGATGCCGTGCCAATAAGAATCCCCCATTCCTTCTCAACACTTTTTCATTGTTTATGACAAAAAAACGAATAATTCCTCTATATAACTCTTAATTTTTCTCCTTGGCAACAATGCACATCATTCATATAAAATTTGATTTCTGTCGTTACAAATGAACATACAATTCCTCGCTTTGGTTCAGACCCATCGGAGTCAAAGTTCGAAAGTTCAGAATTTGTCGTGATTCTCTGCATCTGAGTTTCCGCTCTCTGTCACCACCTCTCACATGTGGGACAATTGTTTCCAAAGGCATAAAATTGTAAAAGTTTCCAATCTCCGTTGTGCATGGCTTCCATATGTTTTGCAACGGCGTTGCTTCTGTCCTTAATTACCGTTGGCCTTACATGTTCAAGGATATTTTCCATTACAAACAAACCCTCCATTAAAGAGTGATCTACCACCCATGTGATTCACCATGTCACTTCCTGTTACCAGTTATGAGTGATGTCACTGACCATGTCATGAGTGATGTAATATGTGACGTTATCAGCAGTGCATTGCACGCGCAAGTTATAGTGAGTCCAGCTAACTATAACGTGGGAATTTCAATGGTTTTATGCGAGTAAAACTTCCTGCTAACTATAACTGGTGTGAAACCTATGGTTTTTTCAGTGAATTTAATAGGTTTTTTAAATGCTAATTCCTAACTATAACTGGTGTGAAACCTATTGTTTTTTCAGTGAATTTCATAGGTTTTTTAAATGCTAATTCCTAACTATATATAGGGCCTCAAACCTATGAAATGTAATATTTTTTATAATGAATCCTATATTGTATATTTATATAATACTTTTTTTTTTGCCCTGGTGCGCTCCCGGTGCGCGCCCCGGTGTGCGCACTGGAAAGCGCATTTTTTCAGGGTGCCCTGGGTCGCGCACCGGTGAGCGTCCCGTTAGCGCTATTGCCGCGAACGAAAACATCATGACGTATTCCGTAGCCGCGTCTGCGTGATACGCACGGTGTAAGCGCACCCGGACATTCTCGAGCGAATACGATCGCGCAACGCAATCATCTGACGCCCTTACGCCACGCACCCGGGGGCGCATCGCGTAAGTGCGTCGGGTCATGTGACCTAAAAATAACACTCTTTATTGGTGCAGAACAGTTTTGGTTTCTAAATGATGAAAGCCCGGGTCATGTGACCTGAAAATAACACTTTTCATTGGTTCAGGACAGGTTTTTTTTCCAAATGATGAAAGACCCCACCTTTTTTCCTTATTCTGACTTTGTCCTTTGACTGAGGAAGACCTGTTTGAACATCTTTGAGAAAAAGTTTGTTCTTTAAAATGGCTACAGTAGCAGCAGCAGCTGGAGCATCTGCACCACCACCACCACCACCACCACCAAGAGGACCACCACAACATTACATTGGTGGTCAAGAAGAGGAGGAGGAGGAGGAGGAGGAGGAGGAAGGGAGAAGGTGGCTGCCAGAAGACAATACCCCATACAAGCCAAGGCAGCACATTGTATGGGAGTTTTTTTCAATCCCACAGGGCAAGAAAAAAGTCAATGCGCCCAAGGTGACTTGCCTAATCTGTGGCATGGAACTTTCAAGGGGGAACCCTAACAAAAAATATTCTTTCGGTAATAATACCATGATTAGGCACATGCAGCGCAATCATCCGAACAACTATTCTGCCGCAGAGGTGAGAGAACTGGCCAGTAACCCTCCCCAATCTACAACCACCACCTCCAAAAGAAAGCAACCCACTCCATCGGGACCAGAGATAAGGGAGACAATCCCTTGCATACAACCACGGTTTGGGGAATTCAGAATTACATGTATTTTTTGTGGTAAGATCATCTCCTATGGTGAACAGAGCATAAAGCTCACCCTCCTTGCTGGTGACAACCACAATTGCCCCAAAAAAACCCTAATTTTTTCCTGATTTTTTTTGCTCCAGTTGAGCCATTTTCAATTCCCTGTTACTCCCAATAAAAATAACAAAAAAAATATAAAATAGTTCATAAAAGCCCAAAAAAGTACAAAATGTTCAAAAAACATTAAAACAATATAAAACAACAAAAAGAAGAAAAAAACAGTTTTTTTTAGAACTACCTCCAAATTATAAAAAAGGCTACATTTTTTAAAAACTCTATCATTCTTTTTTCCCATGGAACGCTTCCCGGTACGCTCCACGGTGCGCGTACCGGGTGCTCCCCCAAGCGCAAATAAAAAAAAAATTAAAAAAATGTTTGCCCCGTGGGGCCCTTTTATAGCCCCCACATCAAACCTAGGGGGTCAGGAGGGGTCTACTCTGCCCCCTTATGGTTATTTCCCCCTTTGTTTTTGCCACCTCTTGTGTCTCGATCCTACCGAGACACAAGATGTCGGCTGCTCCGGACTGTTTGGAATGTTTACAGACACCCGAGAGCCAATCAGGTTTCCGCGCGTGAACTAGCGTAGCGCGCTGGTTAGCGCCCTGGTGCGCGTACCGGGGCGCGGCCATAGATATAAGTATTTCTTTGAACCTAAATTACTCAAAATTCACTAGAGCACATATCTTGAGACATAGCAAAGGCACATCAGGCTACCAGTCCCTACAATTTGCCAAGTTTGGTGGAAATCCATTCAGCCGTTCGGGCTAAAAGTGAGGTTGACCGCCCTATGGAAATTAACATGGGGAAAACACGTTTTGGGACCCCCCTTTTATCTCGGCCCCCGCTTGACAAATCCCCCTCAATCTTTAAGGGAAGGACCGGGGCACCGAGAGGCAAATTTGAGGAAATTTTCAGGCAGATTCCTCAACCGGCGCCAAAGTTATTCACAATAGAATGTTGAGATTTTGCATTGAAAATAATCCTAACTATAACTACCTACTGGAGACCGCCAGTAGGTAATATATATATATATATATAAATCTTTATTCAACTGCACAAGAAAGGTGTCCGAGCAGTCTGTTCGTAGTGAGCTGACGTTGGAGTGTGTAATTGGGGATTCCCGGTGCCCTGGCTTGGACCGCCCACTGACAGCGCTCCAGATTCACCGGTACTCGTGAAAAGAAATATATATATATATATATACATATATATATATATATATATATATATATATATATATATATATATATATATATATATATATATATATATATATATATATATATATATATTATAGATATATATATATATATATTCAATGAAAAAAACATAGGTTATAGACCATATATAGTTAGGGATTAGCATTTAAAAAACCTTATTTTATTTGCACAGAACCATTGAAATTCCATATATAGTTAGTTGCACTAACTATATATCGCGGACCCGCAATCCACTGCTAATGATGTCACATATTACATCATTCATGACATGGTCAGTGACATCACTGATGACATCACTGATGACATCTCAAATGACATCACTGATGACATCACTGATGACAACACCCAGTGACTGTATGTTTCTGTAAAGTTAAAATATGTCTTACATATTGAAGAATGAGTGAATGTATAAGTGTCTGGATGAAGGATTTAGTAGGTGCATGATTGACTGTATGAGAGAATGATTAAATGTGTCTCACTGAGTGCATGGGTTAGTGATTAAAGTGTCTTAATTTGGCAATCATTATTTATGTTGTTCTGTAAACTGCTGCATGTTTAAATCAGTAGCTATATCAGAAACTATATGGGTTATTGAATGGTTGCCCAAGTATTTGTATGGGAGACTGAGTATGTGTGTGGGTGGCTGGGAGGTGTATAACTCTGTGCATAGATGTGTGAGCAGTTGATTCCCTAGGTGTATGGGTTCAAAAGTGCATGTAGAAACAGCTGTATGGGCGGTTGACTGTGTGCATGAGTGTATTGGTGAGTGAATGGATATCTCAGTGCTACATGTCAGAGTAAGTACATATGTAAAACACAGTACATGTGAGAGTTGACATATATAAATAACTGTGCATAAGAGCCAGTGAATGTGTGAGTGGCTGTATGGATCATTGTGAACTTGTATCAGGGATTGTATAAGAGAGTAAATATGTGTTAGTATATGTTTGAATAAGTAAAGTTTGTATAACTGTATAGTTGAGGAAATGGAGGTGTGATTGATTCTTTGCATGACTGACTTGGTGTGTGAGTAACTCCATGGATGAGTGACAGTCTGTGAGTGTCTGTTTACACTGATTGTATCTAAGGTTATATTAGAGTCTGAAGAGGTTCATCGTATTATCACATGAATGATATCATCAGTGATGTGATCAGTAATGTCAAATGAGATGTCATCAGTGATGTCACTGACCATGTCATGAATGATGTAATATGTGACATCATCAGCAGTGGATTGCGGGTGCGCGATATATAGTTAGTGCAACTAACTATATATGGAATTTCAATGGTTTTGTGTGAGTAAAATAAGGTTTTGTAAATGCGAATTCCTAACTATATATGGTCTATAACCTATGGTTTTTTCAGTGAATTTTCAAGGTTTTGTAAATGCTAATTCCTAACTATATATGGTCTATAACCTATGGTTTTTTCAGTGAATATATATATATATATATATATATATATATATATATATATATATATATATTCACTGAAAAAAACATAGGTTTCACACCAGTTACAGTTAGGAATTAGCATTTAAAAACCTCTTAAATTCACTGAAAAAACCATAGGTTTCACACCAGTTATAGTTAGCTGGACATTTTACTGACATAAAACCATTGAAATTCCCACGGTATAGTTAGTTGGACTCACTATAACTTGCGCGCCTGCAATGCACTGCTGATGACGTCACATATTACATCACTCATGACATGGTCAGTGACATCACTCATGACATCACTGATGACACCATCCTTGTGACAGACTGACAGACCTCTTTTCAGTGTAATGTAACCCTTGAAACACATATTCAAAAATAGAAACTAACATTTTCAAAAAAATGGAGATACCCATACCAGTTACAACAACCAATTCAGTAATTCCACCATCTATATACACATCCACTCATTTACCAACAGTTCTATATAGTCACTCATACATATACTCACTCATCATATGTAGTGATACACCTATACATCCTGTTACACACTGACAGTCATCCAAAAGTTACACACACACATACTCACACATGCAAATAAACTATTGAACATCCATTTATTTGCATATACAACTATACACACACTACCACCTTACTTCTAAGGAAACTTACACATACTTACGCTCTTAAACAATCACTTATAGAAACACATACTTATTTAAACAGGAACACTTACAATCTCTCACTCTCACATATACTCATTTATATACATCAATACTCACATATACTAGATTAAAACATGTCGTTACTGATAAAGACACTAGTGAGACAGTCATTCACTCACTAACACACACATATACACACTCATCCACCCATACAGTCCTGCACATATGCTGTCTTCAAAACACATACAAACAGTGAGTCAGTCATTGATGCATCTATGTGCTAAGTAATACCCCCACCAAACCATACAGGCACTCATACTGATACTAAAAAAAATCTAATAACCCATATACACACACGTGTAGCTACTCACCAACACATGCAGCCACTTACACACAAAGTGAAACACTGATACATATATTTAAATATTTAAACATTACTCGCAAATATATGTATTCACTAAGATACACTTAATAAGCCAGTTAACCAATCAATTAAAAAAATCCATTTAGACACTTATTTAAACATTTATTCTTCCATCGACCTTTACATATACATGTATAAAACATATTTATTTTTCAGAAAGGCACACATTCACTGGATGGTGTCATCAGTGATGTCATGAGTGATGTCACTGACCATGTCATGAGTGATGTAATATGTGACGTCATCAGCAGTGCATTGCAGGCGCGCAAGTTATAGTGAGTCCAACTAACTATAACGTGGGAATTTCAATGGTTTTATGTCAGTAAAATGTCCAGCTAACTATAACTGGTGTGAAACCTATGGTTTTTTCAGTGAATTTAAGAGGTTTTTTAAATGCTAATTCCTTACTATAACTGGTGTGAAACCTATGGTTTTTTCAGTAAATTTCGTAGGTTTTTTAAATGCTAATTCCTAACTATATATAGGGCCTCAAACCTATGAAATGTAATATTATTTATAATGAATCCTATATTGTATATTTATATAATACTATTTTTTATTTATTTATTTATTTATTTATTGCGCTCCTGGTGCGCGCCCTGGTGTGCGCACTGGAAAGCGCATTTTTCCAGAGCGCCCCGGGTCACGTACCGGTGAGCGTCCCGTTAGCGCTATTGCCGCGAACGAAAACATCATGACGTATCGCGTAGCCGCGCCCGCGTGATACGCACGGCGTAAGTGCACCCGGAAGTACTCGAGCGAATACGATCGCGCAACGTAAGCATCTGATGCGCTCATGCGACGCGCCCCGTGGTGCGCCCAGGGGCGCGTCGCGTAAGCGCGTCGGTCATGTGACCTGAAAATAACACTTTTTATTGGTGCAAAACAGTTTAGGTTTCCAAATGATGAAAGCCCTGGTCATGTGACCTGAAAATAACACTTTTCATTGGTTCAGGACAGTTTTTTTTATCCAAATGATGAGAGCTCCCACCTTTTATCCTTATTCTGACTTTGTCCTTTGACTGAGGAAGACCTGTTTGGAGATATATCAGAAATATTTTGTACTTTAAAATGGCTACAGTAGCAGCAGCAGCTGAAGCATCTGGACCACCACCACCACCACCACCACCACCAAGAGGACCACCACAACATCACATTGGTGGTCAAGAGGAGGAGGAGGAGGAGGAGGAGGGGAGGAGGTGGCTGCCAGAAGACAATACCCCATACAGGCCAAGGCAGCACATTGTATGGGAGTTTTTTTCTATCCCAGAGGGCCAGAAGAAATTCAATGCGCCCAAGGTGACTTGTCAAATCTGTGGCATTGAACTGTCAAGGGGGAACCCTAACAAAAAATATTTTTGTGGTAATAATACCATGATTAGGCACATGCAGTGCAAGCATCCGAACAACTATGCTGCCGCAGAGGTGAGAGAACTGGCCAGCAACCCTCCCCAATCTACACCCAGCACCTCCAAACGAAAACAACCCACTTCTTTGGGACCATAGACAAGGGAGACGATCCCTTGCATACAACCACGGTTTGGTGAATTCAGGATCACATGTATTTTTTGTGGTAAGACCATCTCCTATGGTGAGCAGAGCATAAAGCTCATCCTCCTTGCTGGTGACAACCACAATTGCCCCAAAAACCCCTCATTTTTTCCTGATTTTTTTTGCTCCAGTTGAGCCATTTTCTATTCCCTGTTTTTTGTTTCTCCCTATAAAAATAACAAAAAATATATAAAATAGTTCATAAAAGCCAAAAAAAGTACAAAATGTTCAAAAAACATTAAAAAAATATAAAACAACAAAAAGAAGAAAAAAAACTGTTCTCTTTAGAACTACCTCCAATTAATAAAAAAAGGCTAAATTTTGTAAAAACTCTATCATTCTTTTTTCCCCATGGAACGCTTCCCGGTACGCTCCGCGGTCCGCGTACCAGGCGCTCCCCCCGCGCAAATCAAAATTTTTTTAATTTTTTTTTTTGCCCCGCGGGGCCCTTTTATAGCCCCCACATCAAACCTAGTGGGTCAGGGGGGGTCTACTCTGCCCCCTTATGGTCATTTCCCCCTTTGTTTTTGCCACTTCTTGTGTCTCGATCCTACCGAGACAACAGATGGCGGCCGCTCCGGACTGTTTGGATGGTTGACAGACACCCGAGAGCCAATCAGCTTTCCGCACACGAACTCGCATAGCGCACTGGTTAGCTCCCCGGTGCGCGTACCGGGGAGCGCTTATAGATATAAATATTTTTTTTAACCTAAATTACTCAAAATCCACTGGAGCACATATCTTGAGACATAGCAAAGGCACATCAGGCTACCAGTCCCTACAATTTTACCAAGTTTGGTGGAAATCCATTCAGCCGTTTGGGCTAAAAGTGAGGTCCACCGCCCTACGGTAATTAACATGGGGAAAACACGTTTTGGGACCCCCTTTTATCTCGGCCCTCGCTTGACAAATTTGAGGAAATTTTCAGGCAGATTCCTCAACCGGCGCCAAAGTTATTCACAATAGAATGTTGAGATTTTGCGTTGAAAATAATCCTAACTATAACTACCTAGGTAATATATATACACACACATATATATATATATATATTCATTGAAAAAACCATTGGTTATAGACCATATATAGTTAGGAATTAGCATTTTCAAAACCTTAATTTACTCGCACAAAACCATAGAAATTTGAATATATAGTTAGTTGCAATAACTATATATCGCACACCCGCAATCCACTGCTGATGATGTCACATATTACATCATTCATGACATGGTCAGTGACATCACTGATGACATCACTGATGACATCACTGATGACAACACCCAGTGACTGTATGTTTCTGTAAAGTTAAAATATGTCTTACATATTGAAGAATGAGTGGATGTATAAGTGTCTGGATGAAGGATTTAGTAGGTGCATGACTGACTGTATGAGTGAGTGATTAAATGTGTCTCACTGAGTGCATGGGTTAGTGACTAAACTGTCTTAATTTGTGCATTATTATGTCTGTTGTTCTGTAAACTGCTGCATGTGTTAATCAGTAGCTATATGAGTAACTATATGGGTTATTGATTGATTGCCCAAGTATTTGTATGGGAGACTGAGTATGTGTGTGGGTGGCTGGGAGGTGTATGACTCTGTGCATAGATGTGTGAGCAGTTGATTCACTAGATGTATGGGTTCAAAAGTGCATGTGGAAACAGCTGCATGGGCAGTTGACTGTGTGCATGAGTGTATTAGTGAGTGAATGGATATCTCAGTGCTACATGTCAAAGTAAGTACATATGTAAATCACAGTACATGTGAGAGTTGAATATATAAATAACTGTGCACAAGAGCCAGTGAATGTGTGAGTGGCTGTATGGATCATTGTGAACTTGTATCAGCGATTGTATAAGAGAGTAAATATGTGTTAGAATATGTTTGAATAAGTAAGGTGTGTATAACTGTATAGTTGAGGAAATGGAGGTGTGATTGATTCTTTGCATGACTGACTAGGTGTGTGAGTAACTCCATGGATGAGTGACAGTCTGTGAGTGTCTGTTTACACTGAGTGTATCTAAGGTTATATTAGAGTCTGAAGAGGTTCATCATATTATCACATGAATGATGTCATCAGTGATGTGATCAGTAATGGCAAATGAGATTTCATCAGTGATGTCATCAGTGATGTCATTTGATATGTCATCAGTGATGTCATCAGTGATATCATCAGTGATGTCATTTGAGATGTCATCAGTGATGTCATTTGAGATGTCATCAGTGATGTCATCAGTGATGTCACTGACCATGTCATGAATGATGTAATATGTGACATCATCAGCAGTGGATTGCGGGTGCGCGATATATAGTTATTGCAACTAACTATATATTCGAATTTCTATGGTTTTGTGCGAGTAAATTAAGGTTTTGAAAATGCTAATTCCTAACTATATATGGTCTATAACCAATGGTTTTTTCAATGAATTTTGTTGGTTTTGTAAATGCTAATCCCTAACTATATATGGTCTATAACCTATGGTTTTTTCAGTGAATTTCATTGCTTTTTTAAAAGCTAATATTTATAGCTGTAACATATATTTTTATTCTAATTCACAAATATATTTTATATATATTTATATTATATTTTTTTAATTCAATTTATATTATAGTTTAAATTATTTTTTCTTGTTTCGTTGCCGGTCCGCGAATCGGTAAACGTTCCGTTAGTGCAAATACCGCGTTAGAAAGGCACATCGTGACGCGTCCCGTAAACGCAACATATCGCGTTACTACGTAATGCCCCTTATGACGTGCTGCGTTAGCGCACCCGGAAGCGTTCTGGAACGCAAACCAAGGCGCGAAACATAAAGCCCCGGAATCGATCCGAGGCGCGGAGCGCGGAACGTAAGCATAACAGGTCATGTGACTAGTTAATAAAACTTTTCATTGGTTGATTTTACTTTTAGTTTCCCAATGATGGAACGCTTGATCATATGACGTAAAACAAACCCTTTTCATTGGTTTAGAACATTTTCTTTTCTCAAATGATGAAAGTCCCACCTTTTTTCCTCACTCCGACTTTCATTTTTATGAGAGAAAGACCTGTTTTTGTTTGCTAAGACATGGCATTTCTATTAGCTGCAGCTGGTGGATCTCCACCACCTCCACCACCACCAAAGAAGAGAGGACCGACTAGCCAGGTCATCTTCGACCAGGAAGAAGAAGAAGAGGAAGACCAGGAACAGGAGCAAGGGACAAGTGGCTTTCTGAAAGAAATGCCAAGAACGTCCCGTGTGAAAGTGAATTTTATCTGGCAATTTTTTTCTTTTCCTTCTCATGAAAAGAAAGTTAATGCCAGGTACTTTACCTGCCTCATCTGCAAAAAAACACTCTTGAGAGGGACCGAAAAAAAATATAGCTTTGGTAATCATACCATGCATCGGCACATGGAGACTTGGCACCCTCTTAATTATTCCAAAGCGCAATTTCGAGATTTGGTGGATAACCCCCGACCGGCAAAAACACCCACCAATGACTTAAAAATAAGTGAGTCAGAGGCAAGGGAAACGGTTCCAAATCTGCAAAAGAACTTTGGGCAGATGAGATTGACTTGTGTACAGTGTGGAAAATTAATTTCATGCGGAGAAATGAGTATTACTTTAATAAATAGATCATTTGAAAATCATCAATGTCCAAAACGTCCTAGAAAGTAATTTTTTTTTGTTGCTCCTGTTGAGCCCTTTGAAGTAAATCATTTTTGTTTCTCCTTCCTCAAAAAAATTAAAAAAAAATATAAAACATCAAAAATATTTAAAAAAGTTATTTTCAGAACTACCTTCCTTTTTAAAAAAAATTGCTAGAATGTTTAGCACTCTAGCATCCTCTATTTCTATTGATAGGCTTCCCGGTTAGCGTTCGGGTACGCGAACCGGGAGCGAAGTAAAAATTTTTTTTTTTTTAAAAAAAGACGAATTAATAAACAGAGAGTAATGTGAAAAGAAAGAAAAATAGAGGGAGTAAAACACAGTTACTGTTGAAAGAGGGACTGATAAAAGAAGTGAAAAGAGTAGTATAAATAAGTAATAGAAAAAGAAATGAAGGAAGTAGCAAAGACAGGAAACTAAGGGTTAAAAAAAAGAAGCAGAGGAACTAATAAAAGTTAAATCTGATAGACATGTAACGTAAAAAGTACTAAACGCTTACCTTATAATTGTCATTACCGTAGTGTATTATCATTTTCATACTTTTAATCTGTGTAAGAAAGAACACATTTTTTTTAATTAATACAAGATGGTAAAAAAAGAGTGAGCATAAGACAAAATGAATGTTAAATGTTAAATGTGGTCTACTAGTAAAGCGTACAGCTGACCCAGCAAAGAGGCGTCCCGGCGCTGTATACCGCTGGGGAACCCATCCTGGCTTTCCCTGTGAGATGGTCCCTCCTGAGCATCCCCAAGGTGATGCCAGGCATCCCCGGCGCTGATGGGGCTGTTAGTTGAGATTAAGCAAGCTATTACCCAAAGTTGCTGAGTGGGACACATGGTTGGAGTAGGCACCGAAGCAAGAATTATCGAGTCCGTTGACCAAGGCCCAAGATCCTGCCACGTCAGGAATTGAACCCTGGTCCCAGGCCGACCTCTGCTTCTGGGTCTGCCGCCTCTAATCAGTGAGCCACACCAATCCATATACATATTAGAAATCACAATTCAAAGTAGAAAATTAATTAAACATATTTAATGGTTTATTTTTGCTGTTATCAGAAAAAATCAAATTTCACTGAAAACAGTGAGTTGAAGGTATTCATCATATAACAGCGGGGAAAAAAAAACACAATCAAAATGATTGTGTTTAAAAAACCCAAATAATATAAATAAGCAGAAATAGGAACTTCTCCAAAGTAACTTACTTTCTATGACGTCAAAGGATATCCTATGAACAGCTTATACTCAGTTGTGCTGTTACTATTTTCTGCCCGCCACTTTCTGAAAGATAAACTCAATTGTTTTAAGAAAACTGAGACATACAAAGCAATTTGAAACAGCACACTAAGTTACAGCAACACCTAGAATCATTGTAGTCCAATTACTTACCCTAAATTCTGACTTCAAAAATCAAGTTAAAAGGCAACATTGCTTCATACTCAATTAGTAATGTTTGCTGAAAGAATAGCCATTTTTTAAATTTTAAATAAGCTGTGTAATATCCAGATGTTGTCAAAGGACCAGCATATTATGTAATAACTGCAGTTGCAAATGTTCTTCCTGAAATCGATGACTGTGTAGCAAAAACATTTTTAATTAGACTGGACAACTTATTTTCTTCTAGTTTATGTAGTTGAAATTGTAAAATGACATTTCATCCATAAGTTTTCAAAAATAATGTGGACAGCATTGCAGACTTACATTTCCTCTACTCCTTATTTTGATCTGCTGCTTGACTTTGCTTATAAAAACAAACAGTTTTCGCTCTGTACTACAATTATCCACAAGGCCATATATAGTAGGAGCCATTAGAACCTCTGTAAATTCCTCTAAACAAATCCCAAGCTTCCTTTCCTAAAATTTTGGTTGTAAGAACACCAGGTAAGAATTTTGAAGGTGGAAAGGCAATCTTTTTTTAAAAGTTAAAACAGAATCATTGCAGAATGACCATCCGTTTCCAGATTTCAAATAAGCTGTGTAATGTCCTGAATTAGTTGAAGGACCGTTATGATATATAATTGCAGTAGTTTTAAAAGTCCTTCCTGATATTGACAACTGTGAAGCCACAAAATTATTAATTAAAGTAGTCAATTTAGTTCCATCAGGCCTACATCGTTGGAACATTAAAATGACATACTGGCCATAACTTTGTAAAATTAACGTGGACAGCATTCCAGACTTACATTGGCTGCACTTCATATTTTGATCGGCTGCCTTTACTAGCTTATTGAAGGATACTGATTTACTGTCAGGCAAAGTTAAATATATAAATCTTTCTGAGTCTACACTATTAGTACTTGATAGCCTACAGTTCTCGCAGTCATGCTGCCATTGATAAGAAAGGCCAAATAGATAATCTACATCTACACCCTCATCTTGCAATACATCAAGCATATACATTAAAAACTCCTGACAATCCTGCTGAATATTTTCAGAGAATTCTGTTTGACCTGAACATTCGTCTAACAGAAAACGAATTTCAGACACACTTTCTACTCTCGTTTTATCAGCACTACATTTCTCTAACACAGAATTCAACAAACAGCATAAACTTTGTTCCGAATTGATCACAATCTGTTCTTTGAAAGTCTCTAGTGAAAAGAGAACATTAACAACTACATTAGCATAGCAGTTGACACCAGAACTATTTTCAAATTTAAAACCAACAACATTTTCAACAGAATTAATTTTATTCCTGCTTCCACTTTTGGGTTCATCGACTTTTGGTCTTTTTGCTACAACCTCCCTACTATTACTGATATTTCTTCGTTTCCGGCCTATCACACGTTTCTCAATCAAAGGATATTGAGGCAAATGTGGCGCATACTCTCTTCTTAACCTATTGTATTCCTTAACACAATCTAGATCTGCACAAATGTTTGTGACATCACAGTCAATCAAGTACAAACCCGATAAAGTTTTGACTCGTGACAATGCTACATAAGCCATACCCTCTTTGAATACAGAACTGCCAATATTCACTAAAGCAGTGTCTACACTTAAACCTTGCGATTTATGAATTGTCACCGCATATGCCAAGCAAACAGGAAACTGCTTACGGTGAACATATAAGTCTTTAACAAGCAAAAACCTAGCAGAGCAACGACCAATTAGCTGTACTTCCTCAATGCCATCAAATGTAATTTTTAAAAATTCAATTCCATCTCTATTTCTGTATTTCTCAAAATCAACAACATTACCCATTGATCCATTTACCAGACCTCTTTCAACATGTAAATTCCTTCTCAAAATGATTCGGCAATTTAAGCACACATTCAAAGTCTTTTCAAAACCCGCAGTTTTTGATATAGTCTTCTCTAATGAATCCAATTTAGATTTCAAATTCTCTGACAAAATAATTGTTGCTCCCATATGCTCTATTTTGTCAATAGCTTCAAGTTTCACAATCTCTTGTTTTTCTAAATTCAACATTTTGTTGTTGAAGATGGAACATTCTGCGTCAGAGTTGGCATCAAACATATTCCAGATTTCTTCACAGTAATTTTCTGAAAAATATCCTCTGGCAAAACGTCTTCTTCTGGATATAAATTTGACAGTAAGCGTGCATGTAAAGCTTCTTTACCACGCTCAGTCACTCTCCCGATTCTAATATCTTGTAGAATATTCTTGTAATCTTCATCCTTCGCCGGACGCATATTTTCAAGCAGCTCAGCATAACTGAATTTTAACCATATGTTAACGTTGCCAATGCTCCCTAGGCACTTCTTGGTATCTTCATGTGTAAGCAGTTTAAACACTGGTTGTCCTTTCACTGGTGTCAGCTGCAGAAGATCACCAAAAACAATGATGTGTTTGCCACCGAATAACACATCATACTCTGTTTTAAGAACTTCCTGCATTCTTAAATGCACAAAAGCAAGCATGAGATTGGAAACCATGCTTACTTCGTCAATGATAAGAAGTTTCATCTTCTTCAAAACTCGAGATACTTCACAACAAGCATCTCCAGATAACTTGTGGTATTGTAATTTGTTATCATGCTCCACTGGCAGCATCAGTAACCAATGCAAAGTAATCCCTTTAATGTTATGAGCTGCCAGTCCAGTTGGAGCGGTCACAACACAAGACAGCGATGAATCAGTCCTTTTCTGCATATAACATGAAATTGCTTTAATAAGGAAACTTTTTCCAGTTCCTGCTTCTCCACTCACGTACAGTCGGACAGGCTTCAACGACGTACATGAGCACTCTTCCTTCTCATGACTTAATCCATGCTCAATTTGGTTGGTAACTTCGACATATATTTTCCTCTGCTCAACGTTAAGTTGTCTTTCCAATTCTTCTAAGTTAACCGCATCCTTCTGAGCATGTGCCATGGCTCTTTCCACTTCAATCATGGCAGTGGCAGCTTCATTTTCAATAACTGGTTCCCCTAGTGGATCCTGACTCAATGAAACAGAACTCTGACTGTCCTGAGAACTGTCTCTAGCAATCTCTGCTGCAATTGTTGCTTCCTGCTCAATTTCTGCATTCAACATTTGTAGATATTTTGGAAAAACAGGACAGTCTATGGACTCCTTGGCTGCATTGGAAGAGTCTTCGTAACAGAGGAAATCCCCAAGCAGTTCCTCTTCTGCACGCCAAGGCTTGAAAAGTTGCAAAAGAGCTAAATAGAAAAACTCTTTTCTTTCGGGAGATTCGCAATCCAATTTTCGATGATTTATCAATTGACATTTTTTTTGCTTGACCAGACATCCCTCACTTCCAATTACAGCATACACTCCTTTATCAATATTTTCTTTGATGTTCCTCTTGAAAACGTAATTATGAAGAACTTCATACAGACAAGCATTCTCCAGGTGACTGCTTCTATTTGGATAATATGTATCCAACATGTTGCTCTTTAAAATATCTGTACTGTTTGGCTCCTTCTCCGCCAAATACTCAATTTCCCGTACAGGTTTCAGAACTCGATTACGCGTTGCAGCAAGACCAAGACTCGCCCAAATGATACGCCTAGATTTGGCATAGAGACTTGCTGAAGATAACCGGTCAGAACATTCGTAAGCTCCAATTTCTCGATGCGACAACATCTTCAGACTGAAACTGTACAACTTCTTACTGAGGCTCTTTTCATGGGAAATATCCTCCCACATATCCTTCAGTTCTGTCTTTTCTTTTTTAGTGATGTAAGACGTCACATACCGAGCCACAGCCATACAGTTGTCAGCCACAAACTGTATATCCATGTTATTATTCCACATGGACAAAATCACTGGGTTGTAGTCGTTGATGTACTTGGACTCTTCGTTTCTTTTCAAATTGTATGTGTTTTTGGGTGATTTCCTCGTCACATTATGTCGCAGCGATGACATCAAATTGTTAACTCTTCCTTTTGATAACACCGACCGTGGAAATGCAAAACGACATTTGGTGTAGTATTTGTCCTTGTTTCTGAATTTACGACGACAGTACTTTCCACAACGATGGCTTTGAAACGGTAAAACTTGTTCTCTTAGACTTTTGTCTTCGCTTGTCTTTGGAACAGCACATGTAGCATACTGTTCTATGAAACTCATCACTAAGTCATCCGGATCTGTTCCAAATTTGGGTGCATCTTTGATCCATAGTAGCATTTGTATATGAGGAGCACCTCTTGCTTGATACTCCTTTCTCCAGAAGAAATCCAACACCTCTCCAAGAGGTGGATTTTTCTTGTTCGTGATGAAAGACATCATAGCTTCAAATCTATGATTGAAGTACCTGCAAACATTCACAGGATCCAAAGAGCACAGTTCTCCGGGTGTCTTAAATTCAATATTTTCAATGTTTCCATTTACCTCTCGTAGAAATGCAAGTAAGTCTTCCCAGCCATACTCAGCACAGCTGAGAGTGAGGAACCATGTGGGAGTTCCTAAGTTCCTCAGCATACATTTTAAGTCACCATGACGGCGGTACCAATACTCATTAGTACCACGCTGACAAGCCATGAGATTAATCAGGTGAGAATCCAAAATACTGCCTTGCACATTGACTTTATCTATAAAGTCCCTTGCCGAGATATTTCGCAGTTGTATACCACTTTTCAAGATGTGGTTCACTGCATAAGACAATCCAGAGAGATCACTTTCAAACAATAGATGAAATAAATAGGGAATGCATTGTCGAAACCTAGGATCTTCTGTATACAATCGTAAAGTCCGGTATTCTGAAGCAGGAATTTGAACAGGTCGCTCATCATAACGTCCTCCTCGACCTGTGGGAAATAACTGTGGGAAACACCGAGCTTCCAAACTTTCCTCCCAAACACTAATAGGACTCCCTTTGGCTTGTTTCATTTGAAACAACACAATAGCACTCCCCATGACTTCCTTGGAATGCAAAGGATGAACACTATAATGTTCATATATTTCTTCCTTTTTAGAGGCTTCTACTTTCTCAATTTGACCAGGACACAAATCGCTGTCCTCTTCTTCACTTACTTCCTCTTCTGCAACACATACATTCTTGTAGTACTTATTATTTTTTATCAAATACAATGTTGCCTTTTTAACTTTCCTAACATCCACTAAATCTTGCCAGATTTTCTTACTCTTTGTCGGAACACCATTAACTATGATAACCAGAGGTTCCTCTTCCACTTTCTCTACTCCAATTGTATTAATGTTGTTCTTCAAATCCAAAGGCAAATAAACAACCCTTCCCTTTAATCCTCTCTGTAAATCTGATGGAGGCAACTTCCCTGTCTTTGGCTCCATTCGTACAATAGCCTGGAAGGGATGGACACTTTGAATCAAAATAGATTCATAAGTATTTAAATCCTTCAATTCATAAGGAATGTCATCTAATTCCAGATTATTATAAACCGCTCTAGCAGGCATCTGGTTTTGGTTTAATTTGTTATAGCAATAAGTACACATACGTTGGTCTGCTCCCAAATCAAAACAATTTTCTACCATCAAGTATGTGGCAAAATCCTTCCATTCACTATTGTTTTCCATATCACTCTTTGCATATATATCCACTAACTTAGTCTGATTCTTATAAGTCCGTCGACAACACACACAAGTGAAGTTAGGCCTCTCACTTGATTTCACCATAAACGTGGAAATTTCCTTGTGAAACTTATCTGTACTGAAAATCTCTTCACTGTCTTCCACATTACCATCTTCTAGTGGTTCAATATCAACATTGTTCTCTTTACCAGCAAAATAACAGAACTCAATTTCTTGACAAATATTCTTCACATCTACTTCAGAACCATGCAAAAGAGCTTTGCTTAATTTTTTAAGCATAATTGCTGGACTCTTAGCATAATACAACATTCTAACTAATTTCCTCACTTTATTAAGATGCACTGCTAGCATCCTGAAATGATGAAATACACTCTGGCATACTCTCCTAGAAAGACAAGCCAGTGAATGACCACGCAAACCTGTCACTTGTCTCACTCTGCAAGGATCTAATTCTTGCAACAACTTTATTTTTTGCTTTACACTTTTCTTATGAAATGTCCGTATAAAATCACAAAGCAAATTGATGGAATCCTGTCGCACACTGCAAATAGAACTACACTTCCAGGTGTACACTGGTCCCTTAGGACGTCTCCCTAAAACCTCATCACTTAGCGCCTCTTCTGCATCTGCAGACACAAGTATTTCTTTTTCAACCGGATGACCATCTTTTACCTCATATGCTCGACCACTGCTGTCAACTGCATGCACCAAAACATTGTCCTGAAAATAACTCTCCTCATTAAAAAAATGCCTCACTATTTGAACTATGCATCCATTCTCCTAAGAAAACTTCACAAAAATTACTCTGATTAACGTCTCTCTTCCATCTACTATTAGATTTGAAAACATAGATTACCTTGTTTAGTTTCCTAATTCTATTAATTACCAAAATAAATAACTTTCGCTTGATTTCGAAAGCCTGATCAATAATTTTCTCTACATTTTTCTTTTTCTTATAAAATGACGCTTTCTGTTGACCTTTTTTAAATTGTTTTACCAAATTGACAATTACCCTGTTGCGGAACATTCGCTTATGAATGTCCCTGAAAATATTTGCCCTTCTACTGCCATGCACAGAGTTATCTCCTGCTCTAGCACAAACTTTTTTCCCGGGCCTTTCCTTCCCATTTAAATTGGCTCTCTTTTTCTGGACCAAAACTTGTTCTGTAGTTATACTTTTGTTTCTACAAATGTTTTTAAGGAATGATTTCGTTCTCTTACCCGGTGTTCTCTTCGTCCATTGAGGTAATAATTATGTAGAGGACTGCTGCAAAATATTAGGTAACTGCTGTCTTTGACGTTTCGTAGCCTTTCGAATTCTATCCTTAGACGGCATTGTCTAATTCCCAAATAATCTGCAGTTGAATCTGTGGTGAAATATAATAAAAAAATGTTATTAACCACTATTACCAAACAGTAAATCAATAACAGTAAGAACTAGATTCAACAATGCTAAAAAAAATAAAAAAATAAGTATTCACAAGGGTGCAGGGGGTATCACTTTGACACCCTCTGGCACCCTCAAAACAGGCACAGGTGCCATGTGGCAAGCAAACCAGCCCTAAGGGCAGGTCTGCCTTTCACATGACATAGATGTGCGAGCACACATGTGCATGCACACCGGAATCAGTATTTTACCATGAAGTTTGATTTCATGCTAAAATACCGATTCGTTAAGGCCTTTGGGACTCAGAAGACTCCCCCCTACATAGCAAATTTACAGAATCGGTAAAATTACCGATTCGGTATTTTACCGAACAAATAATTTTTCCGATTCTGTAAATGTAGATTTACCTGTGGCCTTGGATTTAAGCTCCTACATACCGATTTGCCATTTAACGGTCGGAAACGGCCGAAAACGGCCGAAACCGGTCGGTAAATGGCCTGAAACGACCACCTACATCTGGCCCTAAGTGTGCATGCATTTGATTTCAAACAAAGTTTTAAAACATTTTATGTAAAACAATAATACGCCTACGTTCAAGGGGAACAGACTTAAAATGCCCTAATACACATGAAAACGTTTTTTTTAAGGAACTTGCACCTTTTTTTCAATAACTTTTAACATGGCTATGCAACTCAAACAATCAAAATAAAAATTTGCCAAGCACACATGGGGGCGTATTTACAAGGGCCTTGCACTACGAGGAAAGTGACTTCAAATGACCAGACACACATGGGGACGTATTTACAAGGCCCTTGAACCCGGGGGAAATGACTTGAAATTACTAAGCACACATAGGAGGGTATTTACAATGCCCGTGCAACACTTATGCATCATTTTTTACATATACACCGTAACATTAACAACACAATTGCATCATATATCTGTTCCGCAAAAGCGACGCATTGCAAGAGTCACATCATTTTACCATCAAAAACAATTTCACCGATTCTGTAAATGTAGATTTACCTACATGTGGCCCTGGATTTAGGCGCCTACATACCTTTTCGCCATTTACAGGTCGAAAACGACCGAAATCGGCCGTAACCGGTCGGTAAATGGCCTAAACGACCACCTACATCGGGCCCTAAGTGTGCATGCATTTGATTTCAAACAAAGTTTTAAAACCTTTTATGTAAAACAATAATACACCTACATTCATATAAGGGCAGGTCTGCCTTTCACATGACATACGTGTGCATGCACAAATGTGCATGCACACCGGAATCGGTATTTTACCATGAAGTTTGATTTCATGCTAAAATACCGATTCGTTAAGTCATTTGAGACTCAGAAGACTCCCCTCTACATAGCAAATTTACAGAATCGGTAAAATTACCGATTCCGTATTTTACCGAACCAATAATTTTTCCGATTCTGTAAATGAAGAATGCAAAATCGCCTTTGAAAGCAGAATGCAAACACTTGACGCAAAACATCATTTTAAATACACAGCTGACTTTCTTATTTACGCAAAAAAGCATACTACTCCTTAACTAAAATATATAAATGATAACTCACCTTTACAAATTCTTTTTGAAATTGAAAACAGTCTCAGAAACACACCAATTATTCTGTACCAGAATTGAAGGTATGCACTCCAGAGGCTGGAACCAACAAAGGCACTGAAACGCTGATATTCAACACACATATCTCTCATGTCAGCCAATAAAAACTCTTCCCTCACTTTTTTCAAATCAACACCCTTCCCCCCTCTGCTCTTTCTACCTCTTTTCCATAGCAACTACCGCCTGCCTGACCTGTCATGGCCACAAGTTCACACAACAATGTTTCAAATGAACTCTGAACTCTCAGTACACCTGCTAATCCACTGCAATCTTTCATAACAACATTTTTAAATAACCATTCAAAATACATCTTTCAAAGAACACATCCATGCACCCTATGCTTCTGTTTTCAGCAATGGAAATACACCAATCACTGCTAATGAATCATTTGCACTTAAACTCCACAGTTTTTTACATTACAAACATCACTATTTCAACTGCCATTTCATTCCCACACTTCATCTGACTGCAGCAAAAACTCCTCTAGCTATGTTTTCAGTCTGGATTCTTGGACATAGCTACATCCACTGGGCTCACAAGTATGCTGATAACAAAAATTTACACAACCTCGATTTACAAAATGTGGAAATCAAATGGATTGGTCGAAGAGGATTGAAATGTCACCAATTGATACCATTGGTGAAAACCTTTTTACATTTGCCAACCCCTGACCTCATAATAGTGCACTGTGGAGGAAACGATTTGGGCACTTTGACTGGGGTAGGTCTGGAAATGCTTTTAAAGGACACCTTTAAGCAATTGATGACACTTTTTCCTCAAACTGCCTTGGTATATTCTAATATATGCCAAAGACAAAAATGGAGGTGGTCCAATCAATGTTGTCCACAAATTGAGAAATCGAGGAAGCATGTAAATAAGTCTGTTTCAGCTTACATGAGGGACCATGGAATGGGCTGCATCTACAACAATAACTTGCGTTACTACATGCAAGATATCTACAGAGGAGATGGCGTGCATTTCTCAGATGAGGGAAACAGAGTTTTCATACTAAATTTAAGAATGTGTATTGGTTCCTACTTATAAGTTTCTAGAACATACACAGAACCCAAAGCTCTTTTCAGAGCTACCTTAACTTAGTGTACTCTTTTGAAATTTCAAATGTACCTTTTTTTCACTTATTTTCACCTATATTCGCTTCCCGGTACGCTACCCAGTTCGCGTACCTGCAGCTAACAAGGCGAAAAAAACCAATTTTTTTTTATCGACATATATGAGCCTCCTCAGCCACCCTCAGAAAACTTAGGGAAACAGCATACATCTAAAGTACCCCAATCTACCCATTCTGAACATTATTTACCCTCCATCTTATATCTCAATTCTACCAAAACACAAAATAGAGGACTCCCGTAACACTGCAAGTTCGCGTACCGGGAAACGCACTGACAAGCACTCGCTCAAAAAAGGTGGGAAAGTAATTTACAGAAAAACCACTGAAGACACTTTCACCAATTAAACAGTAGCTCATACTACATACCAATCCCTACCATTTTCACAAATTTAGTTGGAATACCATTTAGCCATTTAGCATGTAGAACTCTCTAAAATCCCTGAGGTAAATTACTTCACAAAACATATCGGAAGTGTTGGAAATGACAACCAATTAAAATATTACTTTCAATTTCTACTATTATATCATGACTTTTGATTGGTTATGTACCTGAATATATATAAACAAAGAGAGAGAAACACAGCCATTTTGACTACTACTTCGTGAAGTGCAGAACAACAAAAAATCAACTGATAACTTCAAGTTATATTTAAAAGGTAAGATATAATTTTTAAAACTGAAGTATGTTCTGTACTGAAAGCTAATTAGAAAAACATTTTCAGACAGTTTTATTATTTCACTCTGTAATACTTATAGAATAAAATAGACTTCTCTGTTTTAGTTATGGCAGGGCCAGTCCAAGGATTTGCGAGGCCCTGGGCTAAAAGGGAACGTGCGCAAGGCCCCCTCCAAATTAAATAACTGGCCACTTACAAGGAAAACATGCACAGACACTGTGGGGGCCCCATTGTCCAGCATTTTGACACCCCCACAGTTTTAACTTTTAATCCACACGCATTTCTCACACCTTCATAGGTGTGAGAATTGATTGTGGTCTAAAAGTTAAAACTGAGGGTGCGCCAAAATGCTGGACAATGGGCCCCCCACAGTGTCTGTGAATGGTCTCCTTGCAATTGAAGGAGCGTCTCCTTCTTCCTCCCCTATACCTCCTGACACCATCCATGAGAGGCCCAAGGAGGGGGCCCCCGCCAATGGACCTTAATTGCAGGCGACACCTTTCTTTGTGATAGATCTCCAGGAAAACAAAAGGACACATCACCAGTGCGTGGCCCCATGCTGGTGGGCTGAGTGCAAGGCCCTGAGCGGCAGCCGACGCTGCCCATGCCTAGCGCCGGCCCTGAGATAAGGATAGAGTTAGACTTCTCTAGTATAATTCAGAATTGACTAAGAGTTTATTTGATAATTTTCTTCATATTTCTACTTCCAATTTGATACCATACACTGCCCAAAGAAAAAAACACTGTTTAAATAACCAAACTGCCTGTCTGTACTGAAACCCAACAGTGCCCTATCTGTACTGATATATTTATTTTTTATGCAATTTACAGCAAGAAAATGGAAGGACAACAAAATGAAATTAATATTTCATTTGAAATTAATATGGAAAACAATCCTAAGGAAGACAAAGAGGAAATAGACTTTATGGATCACTCTCTGGACCAAGACTTAATTAATTGTGTAGAAGAAATTGAAGCATGGAATGAAAAGGAGGACATACCTGATGAATTAATGTTGGAAATTCTTTTAGATTTTGAAAAATCACAACAATAAATTTTTATTTAAATATTAAAAATAGTTTGAGACATTGTTCTTTTTTATATGTAAATTATGAAATAGTACCAAAATAGATATAATATAAAGTGAGACTTAAAATATACTGAGCAACTTTTTTGTGTTACATACTAACTTTGTTCATAGTTACTTCCTTTCTCCCACTATATAATCCCCAATGTGTATTTAACATCTCTTTATCATCTCCTGCCCCCATGTTGTTTCGGCTTTCCAGACAGACTATGGTATGAATTCCATATACCACAATAACTTCTTTAACAACAAGCAAGATATCTACAAAGGAGACGGCGTTTATTAAATTATAGACTCTACATTGATACCTACACGTAGCTCCGTAAATAAAAAAAAAAAAAAAAAAAAAAAAACGAACAATCAATAAACATACAATAAGTTAAAAGTCAATCATTCTTGTTTCCTTATAGTACGCTCCCCAGACCGCTTTCCAGTACGCGAACCGGGCGCACCCCACGAAATTTTTTTTTTTTTTTTTTTTTGGGCCCCGCGGGGCACTTTAATATCCCCCTCATCAATCCTAGGGGGGTCAGAAGGGGTCTACTTTGCCCCCTTTCCTTCATTTCCCCCTTCATTTTGGCCTCCTCTTGTCTCTCGGTCCTACCGAGAGACAAGATGGCGGCCGCTACGGACTGTTTAGAATGTTGACAGACACCGGAGAGCCAATCAGCTCCGCTTCGCAAAGCTCCGTTACGCGAAAAGTACGTGAACTAGTACGCTATCTAGGACGCTGTCACAGATATATCTGTTTTTTTAAACGTTAATTTCTGGAAATCCACTGGAGCACATATATTGAGACCCAGCAAAGGCACATCGGGCTAACAGTCCCTACAATTTTGCCAAGTTTCGTGCAAATCCATTCAGCCGTTCGAGCTAAAAGTGAGGCCAAACGCCCTATGGAAAAATGAATGGGAAAAACGCGTTTTGGGACCCCCCTTTTTTCTCGGCCCCCCCCTTGACGAAACCCCCCCAAATTTTCAGGGGCTGCTCAGAAACAAAATGTCCACAAACGCCAAAGTTATTAGACATAGAATTTTCAAAAGTTCCATAGAGAAAAAATCCTAACTATATTCACTGAAAAAACCATAGGTTTCACACCAGTTATAGTTAGGAATTAGCATTTAAAAAACCTATTAAATTCACTGACAAAACCATAGATTTCACACCATTTATAGTTAGCTGGAAATGTTACTGACATAAAACCATTGAAATTCCCACGTTATAGTTAGTTGGACTTACTATAACTTGCGCGCCTGTAATGCACTGCTGATGACGTCACATATTACATCACTCATGACATGGTCAGTGACATCACTCATGACATCACTGATGACACCATCCAGTGAATGTGTGTCTTTCTGAAAAATAAATTTGTTTTATATATGTATTTGTAAAGGTCGATGGAAGAATAAATGTTTAAATAAGTGTGTAAATGGATGTTTTTTTAACAAAAAATTGGTTGGGTAACTGGCTTATTACGTGTATCTTAGTGAATACATATATTAGCGAGTATTGTTTAAATATTTAAATGTTTGTATCAGTGTTTCTCTTTGTGTATAAGTGGCTGCAGGGGTTGGTGACTGACTCACTGTTTGTATGTGTTTTGAAGACAGCATATGTGCAGGACTGTATGGGTGGATGAGTGTGTATATGTGTGTGTTAGTGAGTGAATGACTGTCTCACTAGTGTCTTCATTAGTAACGACATATGTTTTAATCTAGTATATGTGAGTATTGATGTATATAAGTGAGTATAGTATATATAGTGAGAGATTGTAGAAGTTCCTGTTTAAATAAGTATGTGTTTCTATAAGTGATTGTTTAAGAGAGTAAGTATGGGTAAGTTTCCTTAGAAGTAAGGTGGTAGTGTGTGTATAAATGTATATGCAAATAAATGGATGTTCAATAGTTTATTTGCATGTGTGAGTATGTGTGTGAGTAACTTTTGGATGACTGCTGATGTGTAACAGGATGTATAGGTGTATCACTACATATGATGAGTGAGTATATATATGAATGACTATATAGAACTGTTGGTGAATGAGTGGATGTGTATATAGATGGTGGAATTACTGAATTGGTTGTTGTTACTGGTTTGGGTATCTCCATTTTTTTGAAAATGTTTGTTTCTATTTTTGAATATGTGTTTCAAGCGTTACATTACACTGAAATTAGGTCTGTCACTCTGTCACAAGGATGGTGTCATCAGTGATGTCATGAGTGATGTCACTGACCATGTCATGAGTGATGTAATATGTGACGTCATCAGCAGTGCATTACAGGCGCGCAAGTTATAGTGAGTCCAACTAACTATAACGTGGGAATTTCAATGGTTTTATGTCAGTAACATTTCCAGCTAACTATAAATGGTGTGAAATCTATGGTTTTGTCAGTGAATTTAATAGGTTTTTTAAATGCTAATTCCTAACTATAACTGGTGTGAAACCTATGGTTTTTTCAGTGAATTTCAAAGGTTTTTTAAATGCTAATTCCTAACTATAACTGGTGTGAAACCTATGGTTTTTTCAGTGAATTTCAAAGGTTTTTTTAATGCTAATTCCTAACTATATAAGACCTGAAAGCCCACCAGGAATCTCCAGTATGCGCCAGGGGACTGCATTGCAGAGAGGTGTAATGAAGCCACAACCCTTTTTACACCTCTCTGCAACGCAGCCCCCGTGCATGTTTGAAGAGGGGGAACTAATTCCCCTTGCATACTGGGGGCCCCTGGGGGCCAATTAGCCCACCTGGAACCTCCAGTATGCGCCAGGGGCTGCATTGCAGAGGTGTAATGAGACTATGCCCCTTGTTACACCTCTCTGCAACGCAGCCCACTGCCGCGTTTGCAGAGGGGGAACTAATTCCCCTTGCATACTGGGGGTCCCTGGGGTCAACTGGTCCACCAGGAGCCTGCAGTATGCGCGAGGGAGCTGCATTGCAGAGAAGTGTAATGAGGCCACACCCTTGTTACACCTCTCTGCAATGCAGGCCACTGGCGCGTTTGTAGAGGGGGGACTAATTCCCCTTGCATACTGGGGGTCCCTGGATCATATCTGCCCAAACACCGATATTCCGAACGATTGTAAATTACTTTTACTACTCTCTACTACTCACTCTACTATTCACTCTACTACTCTCTACTACTCACTCTCTGCTACTCTCTCTACTGCTCTCTACTACTCTCTACTACTCACTCTCTACTCTCTATTACTCACTCTCTACTCTCTACCTCTCTACCTCTCTCTTCTTCTCTCTCTACTAATCTCTACCTCTCTACCGCTACCTCTCTACCTCTCTACCTCTACACCTCTACCTCTCTACCTCTCTCTACACGCACACATATACACATATATGCATATATATATATATGCATATGCATTTATATATATGTATGTGTATGTATAAAAAAAACAACAAAACATTTTTTTTTTAAACAGCTACTTTTAAAACTGTCATTCTTTTTCCCCATGGTACACTCCCCGGTACGCTTACCGGTGCGCGTACCGGTGCGCGTACCGGGCGCTCACCCCGCGAAAATCAAAATTTTTTTTTTTTTTTTTTTTGCTCCGCGGGGCCCTTTTATGGCCCCCACATCAAACCTAGGGGGTCAAGGGGGGTCTACTCTGCCCCCTTATGGTCATTTCCCTCTTTGTTTTGGCCACCTCTCGTGTCTCGATCCTACCGAGACACAAGATGGCGGCCGCTCCGGACTGTTTAGAATGTTTACAGACACCCCAGAGCCAATCAGCTTTCTGCGCGCAAGTCGCGGTAAGCGCCCGGTGCGCGTACCGGTGCGCGTACCGGAGCGCTGCTATAGATATATATATTTTTTTGAACCTTAATTACTCAAAATCCACTGGAGCACATATCTTGAGACATAGCAAAGGCACATCGGGCTACCAGTCCCTACAATTATGCCAAGTTTGGTGGAAATCCATTCAGCCGTTCGGGCTAAAAGTGAAATCGACCGCCCTATGGAAATTAACATGGGGAAAACGCGTTTTGGGACCCCCCTTTTATCTCGGCCCCCGCTTGACGAATCCCCCCCAAACTTTCAGGGAAGGACCGGAACGCCGCGAGGCCATTTTGAGGAAATTTTGAGGCAGATTCGTCAACCGGCGCCAAAGTTATTCCAAATAGAATTTTGAGATTTAACATTGAAAAAAATCCTAACTATAACTACCTACTGGCGACCGCCAGTAGGTAATATACCTACTGGCGACCGCCAGTAGGTAATATATATATATATATATATATATATATATATATATATATATATATATATATATATATATATATATATATATATATATATATATATATATATATATATATATTACCTACTAGGTATATATAGTTAGGACCTAGTTTCCATAGGAAATCCCCAACATTCTATTGGGAATAACTTTGGCGCTGGTTGATGAATCTTCGCAAATTTCTCAAAGAAGATGACTCGCTCCGCTCCTCTCCTTCCCTGAAAGTTTGGGGGGGATTAGTCACGTGGGGGCTGAGAAAAAAGGGGGCTCCCAAAACGTGTTTTCCCCATGTTAATTTCCATAGGACCTTTTGACACGGCTACAGCTTGAACCACTGAAGGGAATTACACCAAACTTGTCAAAATGGTAGTGTCTGGTACGCAGATCACGCTTTTGGTTAAATAGTGTAAATCCCTCCAGTAGTTCCTGAGAAAATTAGAAGAGAAATCAATTATATATCTATAAGCGCCACAGTGCGTGCACCCCGCAATTTTTCGCGATTTTTTTTGGGGGGGGGGCTTGGTGGGCTTCTCTCTTTTATTTTAATGTATTTCATTTAATTTCGAGGGTGCCCACCCCTCGTTTTGCCCCCCGATATCACCGCCCCGGCCCGAGCTGCCTTAAGATGGCCGCCGCCTGGTTATGGGCGGGGCCGGGAGGACGTGGTTTCTGCTTCGATGTCCTGGTTCTGGGCTACCGTGTGCTGAGGGAGCCTCGGGAGCAGAGGAGACGCCGTGCTGTTGGGAGAGCAGTGATGATGATTAATCACTCACGTTAATCACATCTTTGATTTTGAATGATTGCCTAGTCTTGCGTGTGTGTGCCAGCCTTCCTCCAATTGAAAGAATCGGGATTGAGGTTTGCCGTCTTTTTTTCCCAAGCAGTATAATACTGGATCTGCTAGACTGCCCTGTGGGTAGATTTGTCCGTTCTTAGTGTCTATCTCGGGACTAACGCCTGTGATGACGCTCTAGATGCGCTTTTAACATACGTGAAGAGGCCCGCCCTTCCTTACTTGGAGTTTCATTCTCGCCGCCGTGTACACCGGTTGTCCGTGTCGCCCCGTCCTTGGGACTGCAGGTAATCTTCTTTTTCTTTCTTTTTTTGTTGTTCCCTGCACGGCGGAATCAGACACATGTTATGCGACTGCCTTTTGGACCGGGTGCAGACACATGATCACGCGAGTCAGCGCGATAGGTTTGCCGTTGTGATAGATTCCCTGCACGGCGCACTCGGGCATATTTTATGTGACCGCCTTGTGGACCGGGTGTAGTTACATGATCACGCGAGCCAGCGCGATAGGTCCGCCTTTGGGATATATTTGTCTCTCTGACTAGCGGGAACTATCTCATTAAATGGGGGACATGATAGACCTATTCTTTGTAGTTTACTCGGATTGTGAAAAGCTCTTAGACATATGCAGACGCGTTTGTTCCCCGCCTCCATTGGACCCTTATATATCCACTTTGGGTGCTTGTTTGTGTTTTCACTTGGTCCCCTAGACGTTTAGAGTATGTATGTGAGACACAGACATCTTTTGACATTACTTACCACTGTGGGATGCCTTTCACCTTTGTGCGCTCACTATTTACGTAATAGGCTTGTGATTATGAACCAGTGGGAACAGAGGTCCTGGAACCTTTTTTAATGGACGATTTCCCTTTCTTCCTATTCCCATGCTTGATGATCTTTTGATGACTGAAAGTATGTGTGATTCAAGCCACGCCTGCCCTCCTCTTGCCTTATCCAAGTGGACACATTGTTGTTATATATAAAGGTATGTCAGACTTTCTAGTTTGATTGAGACTTACTACTTTGGTTGAGTCCATATTTATGGATACTGTGATAAGATTCCTCTGTCCAGAATTTTACTTGGGATTACGACTCAAAAGCTTCTTGTTATATGTTCACTCTAGGAAGAATTTCTTGTACTGGGGGTAGATAGTGATTCCTGCCCCGACCCCCCGCCCTTGTGTGGGTGGGTGTGTCTGCTGGCCACCGATATCTGTCCGAGAGATCACGAGGACCTAGAAGAATAGGTATTTATATTTTTCCTGTCGGGTGACAGGGTTTGAGTTGCTAAGCACTGGAATTCACTATGGGAAGATATTGAGTATTTATTTCTGGTGTTCCTGTTTTTCCTTGAGACGTGTGTCTTTTCACAGAGAGATGTGGTTGAAGGTTTCTTCTATATACACGTTAGTTTATTCAATTTCCTTTCCTCAGTATGCTTGATCTTTCTTTGCACATGGGTGGATAGTATTCCTTATTATTATTTTTTGTCTTTTCTTGGCCTTTTGTTTTTTCTTCCATTTAATTGGTGGACATACAAATAGACCTTGCATCTCCACGCATGAGGCAGATAATGTTATTAGTGCAGCTGTGATATGATTTGAGTATATGTATTCGTATTCAAGTAAGATGGTATAATATATGTACATAATTATTGTTACCAGAGTACCCATTGTCCTGATGAAGCCAACATCATCTGGCTGAAACGCGACAGCGACTGCGTCGACACCTTTTACTTCAATTGGAGTCCCCTGTTACCAATAAATAATTTGTTTGAGTTTTGTGTGATTGGCACCAATACAAATATAGTCAGGGTTGATTTAGTAACCCCCAGGTGCTGTACTTTTGGGACTACCATTGCTTTGTGCTCTCATTATAAATTGAGTGGAGGCACTGATCCGAATTAGGATATATATATATATATATTTTTTATATATATCTTGTGTTTGGGGTACATAGTAACTTGATACTGTAAATGTGATGTATATTTGTATATATGTATATGTGATATTTTGTAGATAGACTGTCGGTTGTTGTGCTTCCCTTGATGCCAGCTCATATGTGTTGATGAATTTATATATGTAATTCTTTCATGTTTAATTTCTGTTTCACAAGAGAATTAATTGTTTCTTGTTTGAGAATTAAATTTGGATCAATCCCTTCGGTACCCTTTGTGTCTATTTTTTCATCCTAGGATGTCCCCTGCTCAGGTATGGGAGGGTTAAGTGGGCAGAACCCCTGACCATTTTTTTGCTAGTAGTTGGGAGAGCAGTGGCCACGTTCAGGCGACGTTCAGGAAAACAGCGCAGGTGCGCGTTTTTCTCTCACAGCTGCCATTAAGGCCCTGTCGCTCAGGTGGGGGTGGCGCCGAGGTGTGGCAGGTGCACAGCGGCTTGTTTCTTTTTCCCTCGGAGGACAGAAAGCCGTCCCCTGCCTCCACCCCCAGCGGCCGCCTCTCGCCTCGACACCATGGCGGCGGAGCGGACCCCGAGCCGCGGGCGGCAGTGCCTCTTCCGCCGGGCCTTTGAGCGCTTCCCCTTCGGCCGCTGCGAGCGGAGGGCGCGGAGCCACAGCTACGGTAAGGCGCCGCCGGGAGAGAGGGAGGCCGCTGCCGGGGCGGGGAGCGGGAGGAGACTCCATAACTTAAGTAAACTTTTTATCTTGGTGCATTCTGGGTTGTAGTTTCTGTTTACATCTAGTGTACAGAAGTGCAGGATCACAAGAGTGTGTGACAGAAATCCCCACGAATTACCTGGTAAGTTGCAGGTGACATTAGGGGCATTTATTGTACCTCTAAACCGAACAGTAGCTTTGCAGGAAGCAAACTCCCCTGTAACCATGGTGACCATCTGGTGTAGATGAAGTCATCGTGGCGAGTCCATATAGAGTGTCAAAAGTTGCAGTAAGAAGGCTACAGTGCACGAGTTCTCGTGATAAGGGTTGTTTTATGTTTTTTTACTCTCGGGATGGGACTTGTAACTAACTGTCCATATGTTTATCGAGAAGAATCAACATTACAGGCAGTGCTTTAACTAGGCCGGTACTGACTGGTACTGGTACTTTTTTATTTCGAGGGGCACGGGAGAGTACAGGCACGTCTCAAGAGAAATGCAATACTTTTAATAGGAGTGTACCTGCACTCCTCAGAAACAAGCAGGTACTCTAGTTACCTGCACTTCTAGTTTTCCATTTCAAGCACTGGTTACAGGTACTAGAATGGGATCAAACCATGAGATTTTGAGGGAGGCTCGCAGATAATTTTGAGATCCCAACCTGATCACGTACTTCCTATTACTTCTCTGAGCTAGGCAGTCTCAAAGACGGATAATAGGCACATTAAAGCAGACAGCTGTGACAATCCAACCGCACTTTCCAAATTGCACTATTGATATATGGACATGGTCTGCCCTCTTCCACAAGCCGACTGCCTCCAACTCCTATGTATGTCTATCGCCTGTTATCAATAGGAGGGGCATAGAGTGATTTATATTTCAATATTTTAAAACGAGTCAACACTTCATAAAGTCTCAGATGTTTGTTTCTGCTTGAACTGGACTCTTTATTTCATTTCTTCCAGTGGCACATAGTATTTAATATCAAATCCATCATTACATCTTAAAAGGTAACAACCAACGTGTTTCATTCCCATATTTTGGAGCTTCTTCAGGGCCAGTTGTGTCTCTTTCAATCTGGTTGAAATCATTCTGACTCCAGCTTCCTGTAAGCACCTAGAGTCGAAAAGTGTTTTAATTTACAATTTTTAGTCACTGTAGGTCCTGGACAAGGGAGTTAACGTGCAGACCGAGGAAGTACATATAGAGTAATGTGATTACAGTGAAGTAATGGAAGCATTACCTCCTCGTCACTTCCTCAACTCAGTATTTGTTAGGAGGATCAACCTTAGCACATAGGATTCAAAAGTAATCCCAGCCTCAAGACCATCAACGGTAGGTAAGGGTAGGCCAATCATCAGAATTGGCACCACACAGCCCCCCACCAAGCCCAGGGTGGAAGCAGGGCTCAGAAGGGTGCATAAGAAAGAAACACTGGGTGTACATCTCGGAACCCCTCCAGCTCTGCGCGGAAGAAAGCACAAGGATAGCCCACAACCCAGCAAGTAAAGAGGCGGTAATTTGTCGGTTAGCTGCTGATGGAACAGCATATGTGTGTTATATATGTATATGTGTGTGTATGGATGTATATGTGTGTGTATGGATGTGTGTATATATATATCACTGAAAAAACCATAGGTTTTAGGCCTTATATAGTTAGGAATTAACATATAAAAAACCATTGAAATTCACTGAAAAAACCATAGGTTTTAGGCCTTATATAGTTAGGAATTAGCATTTAAAAAACCTTGCAAATTCACTGAAAAAACCATAGGTTTCAGGCCTTATATAGTTAGGAATTAACATATAAAAAACCATTGAAATTCCTCATATATAGTTAGCTGGACATTTTATTGATATAAAACCAATGAAATTCCACATATAGTTAGTTGCACTAACTATATATTTCGAGCATCCGCAATCCAATGCTGATGATGTCACATATTACATCATTCATGACATGGTCGGTGACATCACTGATGACATCACTGATGACATCTCAAATGACATCACTGATGACATCACTGATGACATCTCATTTAACATCAATGATCACACCACTGATGATATACTTCATGTGATAATACAATGCACCTCCTTACACTCTAATATAACCTCTGTTACACCTAGTGTAAAATACAGAGTATCATATTTGAAACTATTGACACACGAATACCATTTACTACATACGCACTCACTGATTCCTACGTCTACACACACATTCATTCATTCACCCATAAGGTCACTCGTACATACAGTCACTCATCATTACAACACTATCATATGCACTCATACACCTATGCAGACACTCACACACTGCCACTCATCCATGGAGTTACTCACAAACCTAGTCAGTCCTGTAAAGAATCAATCACACTTTGATTTCTTCATTTATACAGTTAAACACAGAACAGCTTACATTTTCACAGATATACTAACACATACTTACTCACTTATACAATCAAATCCTTCATCCATACTCTTATATATCCACTCATTCTTCAATATGTAAAACATATTTAAACTTTACAAAAACACACAGACACTGGATGATGTCATCAGTGATATCATCAGTGATGTCATCAGTGATGTCATTTGAGATGTCATCAGTGATGTCATCAGTGATGTCACTGGCCATGTCATGAATGATGTAATATGTGACATCATCAGCATTGGATTGCGGATGCGCGAAATATATAGTTAGTGCAACTAACTATATGTGGAATTTCATTGGTTTTATATCAATAAAATGTCCAGCTAACTATATAGGAGGAATTTCAATGGTTTTTTATATGTTAATTCCTAACTATATAAGGCCTGAAACCTATGGTTTTTTCAGTGAATATATATATATATTTATTTATTTTTATATATATATATATATGTTTTGCTTTTGCAGGGAGGACATCATTTATTCCCTCCTTGCGTTAACACTGCTAACAGAGTAGGCCGAGAACCATACAGACGCCATTTTCCGAACCTCTGCTCGAACACTGGCTGTGATCAAGTGTTAGTCTCCGGCAGTTGTCAAGCCCCAGTTCATCTGAATTACTGGGAGCAGCTGAATGAAGGCTGTTTGCTCAACTGTCCTGAGACTCAAGGTCGCGTCTGGCTTTGGGTGCGATAAGCGCATTCTTGGAGGCCCTGTGCCTACACTCCCGGGCACCAAGACAAAAGGGAGTCACCCCTCCTGACCTTCCCAGTAATAAATAGTTAAGCTTTGAAGTAATCATGTGTGCCATATATGGTCTTTTTACTGGAGCTCGAGGGCCAGCTGGTATTTTTCCTTTTACAGTGATTATATGTGTTGAACTGAAAAGTATATAACCTCATGTTTGAATGCGAGCCAACAGTCTTCTCCGCACACCTGATGGGTGAGGGTTGGAGTGGCTCCTCTATGGAGTATTTTTTGCTTAATAAATGATTGAACTTTCTTCACTGCCAACTGACTGATTATTTGGTAATGGTATTGAGGCTATTGGTAGGTATAGCTCTTTATGTTATTTTTATGTTACTTTAGGTGGCGACTCTGGTGGTAGTCCGTGATAGGGTCGTCCTCCCTGTAACCGGGTAAAAAGGTCAAAGAAAGGGGAGCTCTGGTCGAGCGGGTGGATGGACCCAAATTTTTTGACTTACTCCGCTCTCTTGATCAGAGTGCCCCAGCTGCTAGTGACCCTTCACCGGAGTCCTACGGGCATAACCCAGGAGCTGACCGTGTTGGCCTTCAGGAGTTGGCAGTGGAGAATATGCAATTGTACCTGTGTGCACCAGGTGAGTGGATTGTTTTTGATGTATTTTGGAACGTGCTGTTGAACTGTGTTGGATTTGGTGGTCGGTGTACCACGGAGAATCTTTGGGGTCTGACGAGGCAGCATTGTGTCTGCACGGGTAGATACTCCACAGACTTGTTTTGTGAACAATAGAGACGCCGATCGGACACCCAGCAGACTGGTCTCAGAAAGGCCTGTGGTTGATACTGGGTAGCCCTGGGCACACATCTGAAGCGGTGCTAAGGAAGCGGGCTTAGTCAGAATAGTCCCAAGGGTGAACCAGGAAGACTGCAGGATGGTCTGTAGGACAGTCTGTGGTTATACGTGTCCGGCGGTCTCTTGGTTGTCTTTGGAGTGCTTGATTTTGGTATCTGTTGGTCTGGAATCCGAATTCATTGATTCTCCATGAACAGAAGTCGACGGGCTCTGTTCTTTGTTTGGGAAGACAGAAAAGACATGTCATTTTGAATATCTTTGTATGTAAATATATTATTGTTCTGTGTGTGTTCGAATAAGAGTGAGGTTGAATATGTTGTGAATGTTTGAACATGGCCATGTTTGAAAGTACGTTTTTATGATTGAATGAGGAATACGTAACAACAATCATTATGTGACATGTTAGCAAATTGATTTGTTTTGGATGTTGTTGCCGCACTAATGATACGCAATTGGCTAAAAGTCAACCTGCCCCGCCTGAGGGCCGCCCGCGTTATGATATGTATGTAAAGCATGGTATTACACCTATCTTATTTAACACACTATGGCATAAATATACTAAGGATAATGTAGTTGCAATGGCCTTTAACCGGGTCTTTTGATGAGAAAAAGATACATTTCCTGCATTATCGATTGTTTTCTAAACGTAGCCGACAGTCAATATTTGATTCCCTAAACCTATGGCAGAAGAAGGCAATGCGTAGACGTACACTGGATGAGAAAGTATGCCGAATGAAGGGTGGTCAGACGATTGCGCAGAAAGCCATTACTTATGATAAAGCTAAAACCGAACAGGGAATTGATTGTGCAGATAGGCAATTCAGATTGCAAGTGGATTGCAAGTGGATAAGATCTATGTGACTAGGACTGAAGCGGAGGATAAGATGGTGGATTTATTGGATACTCAGCCCCCTCCACCTTATGTCCCACAGCGTATATATCCTTGTGATCCCCCAACTCCAGTACAGGTCCCTTTAGCCTCTTCCACTGTTTTTTTCTCTTCCCCTGTCTCTCAGGGAACGCCCTCTGTTTTATCTCCCTCTGTGTCTGAGACGGCTACCTTATGGTCTGTTACATTGCCATCTTCTGTTATGTCCACAGCTGTTTCGTCTTCCCCTACCCTTGCGTGGGCTTCCCTGTCTACGAGCACGATCCCATCCCTAGCTATTTCATCTCCAGCTCGTGCCCCGAGGTATTTGGACACACAAAAGTTGTTTACTTGTTTGACTGTAGGACTAAATGAGAAACAGATGGTTAAAAATCAGTCATCCCAGTGGATGCAACATCCTATTTATACTGTAACTGATATGTGTAGCACGCTCTGAGATTTTGAGCCTGTTATGCAGCAACATGCCTGAAACACATGGCCACATTTCTTATTACTTTATGGGAACATTGTTTTGCAGGAGGGATGGCCCCCCAAGTGATGTATTATATTTGGGACAGGGCTCATAAGTCTGAACTTAGACCAGAGGAAGTCTACAAAAATGTCGAGGTTTTATTAAGTTATCTAGGGCGGATGAACCAAAAATGTTCCTCAAGGGACTCGCAGCACCCTATGCGAGAAGTCCATCCTATTTATCACCCTGAAATACTGGAATTAAAATATTAACAGGATGTAGTGACTGGACCTTGTGTAGAGGCACAAGTGCAGGAACAATGGGTTTACACCCCCTGGAAAAGGAACGAAGTCCTCTCACTAAAATCACAACTACCTGACCCCCGTAAGAATCCCACAGCTTATTATAAAGAACTCACAGAAGCGGCTTCCTCAGTCGTTATGACCCTAGCTGACATAGAGCTATTTTTTGCATTGCTAGTCCCTGTTGATTTGTGGTGTCAGGTGCATGATCAGGACCATGTTCAGGGGTTGGGAGGAACATGGGAGCAGATAAAAGATTGGGATAAGGAACTTAAGCCTGGTGATAATCCAAAACCCGAACTATTGGTGTTCTCTGGCCGTATTATTACTTACATGCATTCCTTAATTCCTCCTCGTAAGGTGGATTGCGATAAATGGACAGCATGTAAGCAGAAGAAAGACGAAAGCGTTTCTGATTTCTGCACTCGATTTGAAGGTGTATTCATTGACTTTAGTGGACAGGATTTATCTTTGGAAGGCGGTATACGATTATTTGTTTATCGTTTTGTGACCAATTTGTTACCGGAAGTTTCTGCGCAGCTACAAGCCGCCGAAAGTACCTGGACTACGTCTACGCCCTTGATAATATTGAGTATGGCTCAATATTATGAACATAGAGAAAATGAGAGTAAGGATAAGACGGATACGAAAATGAAAGATCTTAAAACACAGGTATTGTTACAACAAGTTGTTCGAGGATGAGGCAGAGAGAGAGACGGTAGAGAGTTCATCCCGAGGGGGGCGGAACCGGACGAGGCGGAGGGCCGGCTGTTGTTTTGGGACCAAACCAGTGCGCTTACTGTAAGGAGGAAGGGCATTGGCGATTTCAGTGTCCATTGTTGCTGGCTCAGAATGGGGCTATGAGAGGAAGAGGTCGAGGTGGTGTGGATCGCAGTGATGTTGTGAATGTATCTAGGACCCTAATTAAATATTCCTGATTCATGCCCTTATGTGGTTATGATAAATCATGTCCTAATGAAGGCCTACGAATCTTACCCCTATTCAGCCATAGCCCACGCAGCCCAAATACAGCAAGGCTACTTCCTTAGATTCCTAGAGAGCACAACAAGTTATTTCAACACACCAAACCTTCAGCAACCTGGGAATTCCCCATGTCTTTGTTTTGATTTGTCATTGAACTCCTGCGAGCACTAAAGGAACAGTCAGTTCTTAGTGACATCTTTATTGACGTCTTATGTCCAACCGTACGTCAAACACGGCACCTTCCAGGTATAAATATACCAACACTTGCCTTAAGGAAACACACGGTGGGGTGGAGCAGAGTGGCTATCTACTTATCCGAAGCCCAGCTGATGCGAGAGCCGAAGGAAGCCGTCCCTCCCCTTTGACACACTAGAGAAGCTGCCTTTTCTCACGCCGAGAAATCCAGCTCCGGTGTTTTTCAGTCACCATTGCGGGTTACTGGGAGATCGAGTCCTGAGAAACGAGATACAAGACCTCCTTCATTCTATAACCAAGGTACGGAGCTGATTCAAACCTTAGAGAGAATTCTTGATTCAGATTCTTGGCAAAAAACCCAACGTAACTTAAAACTGCAACTTACTTACTCCTTCCCATGTATTAGGCTTAGGTCAGGTACACCCCGGGGTAGGCGTATCTTAGAAGCACCAGTTGAGTTTGTTAGTCAATGTTTTTATGTATGTAAATATTTTATCCGTTTTAAAGTATCATATGGCTAAGAAACCATATCAATGCTTTTACAGTATTATTTTATAATACTCCTTTTACTGTACGCACTTTACTTCATGATAAGTATTGCAATTGTGGCAATTCATTTCTCTTGCATGAGAAAGAAGACTGCTCAATAAAATAACACCTTTTATTGAAAACGCCCGTCTCGCTATTTCACTGCACTCTGGTGGAACTAAGCATGCACGATTGACTGAGTGAAATAGATGTCTATTGTTTTCACACGACTCTGGAGATACACTCCTTATTCTGGGTGAGCAAAGTTGTCATGTTATATGGTTGTCAGAAGCTAATCCCTTCTTGTCTAAATCAGGGAAGTTAACCCCTCCCTATTCATTCGAGAAAGATTCTAGTGACCTCTGAGCTAGCTGGCAAAACTAATTAAGTCTAACAGTCAGTAGAGACCTAGATGACCTCAGTCCTCCGTCTACACTGCTGTTTATGTAATTCCAATGCTTAGAGATATTGGAATATAGGAACTACACTACATGACGCCCAACGTTTGGTACGGCGATAATCTAACGCAAGATACTAGAGTAACTCAGTCATGCTTTTCACACAGACCCCTTTCTCCCATGAAAACTCCAATAGACGTCTGGAGTGGGTGAAAGGTTAATATCCGCTGAAACTTAGTAGGATGAGAATCCTATTATTAGTTTACAGTATAGTCAACATTGAAGGATACAGTGTTCCAAAATATTGTGCACCTAATCTTTGTTTCCTTGAAACTTGATCTGCAACAAAAAACCTTTCTGTCAGTAAAAATGTCAGACAGTGAGGATGAAAGGGAAAGAGTTAGACTAGCAGCTCAACTCCTAGCGGAGGACACAGTCATCCAAAATACGGAACTGGATGCAATACTCATCCCGGTCAAAATAAGAAAAACATAACTATAAAACTTATAGAAAATGGGGTATCACCAAGAGGTGGTACAGTTGTATTTGTGGTAGGGGCACATGAGTATCGGCAGACAGAGGTATTCTATTCCTGGATAACTTTTCCAGAAACACATACTGTGACACATGAGTTCCACTACTATGAAGTAGCGGAATCTCCAGAGGAATACTCTCCTTTCGAGGAAATTGAAATTCCACTAACATACCAAGAGCACCTGCTCTTATTTAATGGTGCCCTAAAACATCAAAATCACATTACCAGGCTCGGTCTACTAGGTAGACCAGGAGCCACGTGGCCGGTTCTAGCCAGCTACACACCACATCCAGACATTGAAGGAATGTCAGACGAAGAACTTTTGGTTCAATTAAAACAATTAATTAAAATTCATAGACAATTGGTCCAATATGTCATGCGGACTTCAACAGTCCAACCTGCAATTAAAATTCCTCAAAACACCCCTCATCAGGGGATTACAAATAAAATTACACCACTGAATAGTCAATCATGTCTTGGAAAAACACCAGCAAAACGGGAACAACTCCCCTTTTGGTTAGCTCAAAAAATCACTCAGATAGAGGCAGTGTTTCCTGATACTACCTCTCACAAAAAACAAAGAATTCTGACTATCTGTCTCCCAATGGGGATCGCACCACATGTAGAAGACTGTGACACTTGGGGCTCGGTCTTTGCTTCTATCTACACCAAAACACATGGTTTCCTCAATGGCGGTTATACTAGATGTACTAAGACAGATTCAAAACGAATACGGTCCAGAACCTGCTTTAACTCTGGGTATGAAATTACTGAAAGACTTCAAGCAGGTCTCGGCTATATTATTAGCCAACATAAAAGGAGAAGCAGCATGTGTGGCAATCCGCCAAAAATTGAAGGAAACAGATATAACAAACCAACCTTTTGAGAGCTTCTGACAGCGGTTGGAAAGGGGCGACCACTCGGTCCCCCCGAACGTATGGCAGAGTACCACGATCCCCCCGGGAAGCCATCTTGGGCGGGAGGCGAGTCTCGGCTGGTATGCCCGAAGCGGCGTAGCCGGGGCGCGCCTTTTCCCGCCCTAGAGTGGGTTGGCCTAGACACTGACGCGGCTGGCCACGCCCCAGGGGCAGGCAGGGGCGGGTGTACGCCCGCCCTGAAGACGGATAAAAGGAGAAGCAAGATCCGAAGGCATCCTCTTGTTCCTGTGCTCTGAAGCTGCACCTCCTCGCTGCACGTGAGCTCGAGACGGAACGAAGAGCCAATTTTGAGCGTTGTAATCGTTCTTGTTTGTTTTGCAGATACTCTGTTGGAGAATGCCGAAGAAGGCGGGAAAGCGCATGACTACTGAACAGATGCTGCGCGTTCTCATGAAGGAGATGACCGAACTAAAGAGGCGAGTGGATAAGAACGAGGAAGGGGGACCGAAACGTCCATTGGCGGGAGCAGCCCCGGGAGGGAAAAACAAGAGGCCCAGGAGGGGAGCAGCGGGAGAAGACATCCCGGGTCCCAGTGCCCCGCTCGAGGCACCAACTCCCGTGCCGAAGGAAGGGAATCCAATTCCCGTTGTGGTCACCCCCGTGTCCGAGGAAGATATGCCGCCCGAGCTGGCAGCACAATTGGCAGCGTGGTTGGGAAAAGGTAGCGAGGGCGCCACGGCTGTCGACGCGCAGGAGCTAATGAAGCAACTGCGTGAGTCACGGGAAGCAGCGAAGGTGTCCACGCCGGCTGCAGCAGTAGAGAAGCCGCAGGGGACGGGTTCAGTAGCAGAGACAACGTCCGGTGCAGGTAAGCGGCCATTGCCGATTGCGAGGGATGAGTCGGCACCCTCTCGTAGGGAAAAATTGGGTCAGCATGTTCCTTTGGCTATTAAGGAAAAGATATGGGCAGGGGAGTATGTAAACATATTTTTGTTGCTTACTGACCACTATGAGATGGAGCATGTCAAGGACCAGAAGGAGCTCATGCATCCGAGTGTTTGGCGCGCAAAAATGGCCGCCTTTAAGGTAAATGAAAACATTGGCAATTGGGGCCAAGCGTGGGGGGTTTTTACATCGATCTTGGGGGAGCGAAGGCCCGATCTGTTACCCGAATTGCCGATTTATCAATCACGAATCATGGGGTACTCGGTATCACACAAAGGTAATCATTGGTTCTGCTATGATAACCTGTTTAGAAAAGCTAAAGAACATGATAAAAACTTAACATGGGATTGTTATGATTCTGTGTCATGGTCAAAAATGAAGGAGACTGGCATGTTAAAATTGCCATTAGTGGGGAGTATCGTTGGCGAATCTTCCCGCCAGTATGCGGGGACGCCCTTTCGGTCAGGTGCGGGTACAGACAATTACTCGAAGCCTGCCGGTAACACAGGAAAAAGGGGGGTTTGTTGGAACTTCAACAGGGGTAAATGTACTAGGCCCCAGGGATCATGCAAATTTAGACACGAATGTAGTGGGTGTGGGCAATCATCCCATCCTGAGTCCACGTGCAGAGCCAAAACGGGTGATAACGGGGGTAGAGGAGGCGCCAAACAGGTCTAACATAGTCCGAGGGGCGCCTTTACCTACCCCGATTGATACCTTGGCAATGATTCCTTGGCTCAGTGAATACCCGGATCGTGCCTCTGCTGGGGTGTTGCGGAAGGGGTTTTCATATGGTTTCCGCATCCCAGTGGGGGACTTTCAGGGTGCATCGAAATGTAAAAATCAGCTATCGGTCTTTCAGCATACGACTGTGGTACAGGATAAGATCAGGAAGGAGGTTACTCGAGGTCGAGTCGCCGGTCCGTTTAGTGTACCACCGGTTCCTAATTTTGTTTGTTCCCCTTTAGGTGTGGTCCCAAAGAAGGACCCGGGTGAGTTTCGGCTGATACATAATTTATCAGCCCCACGTGGTCTCTCCGTCAACGAAGCGATAGACCCGGAAGTGTGTTCGGTGCGGTACGCATCATTTGATGAGGCCGTAGCCATTTTGAATCGCCTGGGGCCCGGGGCGCTGATGGCTAAATCTGATATCGAGTCAGCGTTCCGGTTGCTCCCGGTACATCCAGACGATCAGCGTCTCTTAGGTTTCATGTTTCAGGGTCATTATTACATGGATAGGTGTATGCCGATGGGGTGCTCTATATCTTGTGCCTATTTCGAAAAATTCAGTAGTTTTCTACAATGGGTCTTCACAAGGAAGACTGGTTTCCAAAATGTGATGCATTACCTGGATGATTTTTTGTTCCTGGGGGCAGCCGGGGACCCGGAATGTGGGCAGGCTTTGGCACAGTTTTGTGACTTGATGAATCAGTTTGGCGTGCCATTGGCACCAGGTAAGACTGTGGGGCCTTCCACGTGTCTCGAGTTTCTGGGGATCGAGTTAGACTCCGCAGAAGGTTGTTTTCGTCTACCAGCTGACAAAGTGTTAAAGTTCAGGACATCCCTGCAGATGTGTATAAGGGGACCTAAGGTTAGGCTGCATCAATTACAGCAGTTAGTTGGCCAGTTGAATTTTGCCCTGAGGGTTATACCAATGGCCCGCCCCTTTTCCCGTTCGATCGCTCAAGCCATGGTCGGCCTGGAGGAGTGCCATCATCGCACAAGGCTCTCGGCAGAGGTCCGCCAGGACATGCGCATTTGGTTGGCATTTCTGGCGGATTTCAATGGTCGAGTCGTCTGGAACAAACCAGCCGTGTCCTCTCAGGAGCTGGGGCTGTGGACAGATTCGGCAGGGAGCATAGGTTTCGGTGCCATATTCGGCACGAGATGGTCTGCACAAAAGTGGCCGACATGGTGGCATGACAGTGGACTGACAAGTAACATTGCTTTCCTGGAACTTTTCCCCATTTTAGTGGCCCTGAGAACTTGGCCCGAAGGGTTCAGAGATCACTCGGTGGTATTTTGGTCTGACAATATGACCGTGGTCGAGTGTATCAATAGTCAGGCAGCACGATGCAAATGGATTTTGAGACTGCTCAAGGAAATTGTTTTACTTTGTATGCAATTGAATGTGCTATTCAGAGCAAGACATGTCCCAGGGGTAATGAACCAGGCGGCTGATGCACTGTCTCGTTTTCGTATACAGGCTTTCTGGGGTTTCCTTCCCACAGCGGACCCGGAGCCGGCACCCTTTCCCGAAGCTCTCTGGTCTCTCGGTGCCCCGAACTTCGTAACCTCGTGGGAGAGAGTTTAGCACCCAGGACGAGGAAGGCATATGAAGGGGCGTTCCGGTCCTATTTGGCCTTTTTGGGGACTGATAGGGAGGAGCTTTGGGGCCAGGAAGAGTGGGTGGTGGATTTTCTGATGTCCTTACATCGGATCGGGAAATCGGTGGCCACGGCTCAGAGGCATCGGGCTGCCATTTCCTTTGTTGCTAGGGCTCACGGGATCCATGACCCGACAGCGTCTTTCGTTGTACAGAAAGCGCTACGGGGGTGGCAACGCCTTGAGGGTCGCAGAGTAGATGAGAGGCGCCCGATAGGTTTGGATAGGCTGGCTCAGTTATTAGCCAGTCTCCCTGCTACGTGTTCATCTCAGTTTAAGACAGTGTTATTCCGAGCCGCTTTTACGCTGGCATTCCATGGGGCTATGCGGGTAAGCGAATTAGTGGCGAGGAACAAGCAGGATGTGACAGGAGGATTGTGCCAGGAGCACGTCCAGATCAGAGGGGAGACGATGACGGTCTCATTTGTCAGGTCTAAGACCGATCAAAGGGGGAGGGGTGACTGCATAATCATACGCAGGATTCCCGGGTCCTCCATGTGCCCGGTAAGGTGTCTAGAAGATTATTTAACACGAAGGGTGGCATCATGGGGGGGGACCTTGTTGAGACACGCTGACGCCACCCCACTGACAAAGTTTCAGTTTCAGCGGGTGCTTGCGATGTCGATTGCCGGTGCGGGCTTGAACCCGGGCGAGTTTGGGACCCATTCCTTTCGGATAGGGGCTGCTACAGAAGCTACAGCCAGGGGTCTGGATGTTGAACAAGTTAAACGGGTGGGGCGTTGGTCCTCCAACTGTTATAAGAGGTATGTGCGGTTGCACATGTTGTGAAGCTGTAGCAATGTACTCACGCTTCTTGTTTTTGTTTGGTTTTCAGTTACGCAAGCCTACGAGGCGGGGCGGACTTTCCAGTCGACCCTACACCGGGCCAGCGGTCAGACATCACCGGCTGTGAAAAAGGAGGTGTGGGTTGTGGGCCACTCATACGTGAGGCGTGCCGCAGACGTATTCAAGGCAGGTGATATGAGTCACGTAGCTGGGGAATACGGGTACAGTGTGTCCTTCTACGGAAGAGGCGGGCTCTGTATTGACCAGTTTCAATCATTTTTTGAGGGTTTGCTAGGGCGGACGAGGTCACCGCCGTCTGTAGTGATAGTACATCTTGGGGGTAATGATTTGGTCACCACTGGTAGACGACTTCTTCTTGAGGCGATGCTTTCCACTGTAAGTTGGTTAGCGAGGAGAGTTCCAGGGTGCACAATTGCATGGTCCCATATGATCCCACGAAAAGTGTGGCGGGGGGCTATTTCGGTTCCTGCTCTAAATCATTCTGTTAGGAAGCTTAATAACAAAGTGAGTAGGTTGTTCCGTTCCAAGACTCTGCATGCTATTTCCCATGGGTGTATTAATGATGACAGTATGTATTTGGGGGATGGAGTGCATTTGTCTCGGGTGGGGAATGAGTTACTCATAGGAGACTTCTTAGCATGGCTAAAAACGTTACACCATGACCTTTAGGTAGGAGTGTTGTGGGGGGTCCGGATAGCCGGTCAACTATCCGGCCTGTGGCGGTAAGGTCATGATCGGTGAGCACTAATTGGAAGATCCCTATGAGTGGGCGTCACCCAGCACGGATGGGAGCGCTCGGGGGAGGTGGCCATTGGCCCCTCAACGGGGAGGCGGTCCCTTCTAAGGATGGGTTGCCGAAAGAAGAGGAAAGGCGGTCAAGGCCCCTTCCTGGGTAGGAGGGGTTACAGCCCCTTCCTGGGGAATTTCCCGGGGCCAGGACGTCTGCGACGGCAGATATGGTAAGTTGTGTGGGGTTTGGGGGGGGGGTCTACGCTACCTTCTAGATACCTCACACGAGTCCTCGTACGACCTCTAAGTGGCGACGAGTTTTATTGGGGCCCCCGTCAAGTCAAGGGAAATTGGTAATTGCACTTGAGGTACGCCTCTGGGCCGCCCCTCACAAGTTAGGGCGATATTTCTGGGTTAGGGATCTTGACACCGGTTACGACCTTGCCGTTGGCCCTTAAACGTTAGGATGTACAATTTCAAAATTTCAAGTAAATGTTTTGCAGGATGTTAGTTCGGCTAGGAGAACCTTTGTATTAGAGAATCTGTTAAGGTTAGCCAAACATCGCAATGTGGTAATGAAATTGTACATAATATGAAACTGTTTATTTAATGTTTTAATTTTGTTTCATATTTTAATAAATACGGCCGGGGGGGTTACTCCCTCCCGTCTTCCAAAGACTTCAGAACTGTTTCCGGTTTCCCATCCTTGGGGATTGTGTTGAGAGGGGGTGGCGGGTATCTCAGCCATATGGAAAGGGGCGACCACTCGGTCCCCCCGAACGTATGGCAGAGTACCACGATCCCCCCGGGAAGCCATCTTGGGCGGGAGGCGAGTCTCGGCTGGTATGCCCGAAGCGGCGTAGCCGGGGCGCGCCTTTTCCCACCCTAGAGTGGGTTGGCCTAGACACTGACGCGGCTGGCCACGCCCCAGGGGCAGGCAGGGGCGGGTGTACGCCCGCCCTGAAGACGGATAAAAGGAGAAGCAAGATCCGAAGGCATCCTCTTGTTCCTGTGCTCTGAAGCTGCACCTCCTCGCTGCACGTGAGCTCGAGACGGAACGAAGAGCCAATTTTGACCCACCCACCAGCCCCTGATGACAGCAAGTGGTTTTTGAATAAAGTTGATGGACAACTCTGATTTTCGTTTACAGGTCGTGGTATTATCGTGATGATGTTTGAGTATGTAATAAAGAATGTCGATTTGTGTTACGTTTTGCAAATAAAGAAATTCTGCTTTAGTGTTCATTGGTAAGCATGCTTTTAATAAAAGTATAGTTGCTACTGTATTTTAGTTTAGTCATTTAGTTAGCATTGTCGTATTTATTTTGGTCGGGCGGTAAGGTCATGATCGGTGAGCACTAATTGGAAGATCCCTATGAGTGGGCGTCACCCAGCACGGATGGAAGCTCTCGGGGGAGGTGGCCATTGGCCCCTCAACGGGGAGGCGGTCCCTTCTAAGGATGGGTCGCCGAAAGAAGAGGAAAGGCGGTCAAGGCCCCTTCCTGGGTAGGAGGGGTTACAGCCCCCTCCTGGGGAATTTCCCGGGGCCAGGACGTCTGCGACGGCAGATATGGTAAGTTGTGTGGGGTTTGGGGGGGGGTCTACGCTACCTTCTAGATACCTCACACGAGTCCTCGTACGACCTCTAAGTGGCGACGAGTTTTATTGGGGCCCCCGTCAAGTCAAGGGAAATTGGTAATTGCACTTGCGGTACGCCTCTGGGCCGCCCCTCACAAGTGAGGGCGATATTTCTGGGTTAGGGATCTTGACACCGGTTACGACCTTGCCGTTGGCCCTTAAACGTTAGGATGTACAATTTCAAAATTTCAAGTAAATGTTTTGCAGGATGTTAGTTCGGCTAGGAGAACCTTTGTATTAGAGAATCTGTTAAGGTTAGCCAAACATCGCAATGTGGTAATGAAATTGTACATAATATGAAACTGTTTATTTAATGTTTTAATTTTGTTTCATATTTGAATAAATACGGCCGGGGGGGTTACTCCCTCCCGTCTTCCAAAGACTTCAGAACTGCTTCCGGTTTCCCATCCTTGGGGATTGTGTTGAGAGGGGGTGGCGGGTATCTCAGCCATATCAAACTGTTGTAGCAAACGAAAGAGCCCTCGCACAAGGTAAACGTATAATGATAGTTAGACCTGTACCTGCTTTAGAAGCAGTAACAAGAGCAAGCATCCCAAATGCTAAGGCATTACATCCAAGATGAATACAGTGGGTTAATCCTCTTGCTGCACCAGACGTAGTATACGAATTTGATCCTAATTTAAATACACAAGAATTTCTCCAATATGAATATGAATGTCCTCTGCCAACCGAAATCCTGCCTCTGGAACATTATGGCTGTCTAATATATACAGACGGATCAGCACAACCCGCAGTTGGGGGTAAACAAGCATATAGTGCTGCGTGCGCGATTGTTAAAGGCCGTTGGAACGACGGGAAATTTCGACCACTGGTCACTAAAACTCAATCTCTAGGAGATTGTACTGCTCAGCGAGCTGAACTACTGGCTTTTAAGATGGAGCTTGACAATACTGATCGCGAGTTCCCCACACTAATAGTGTGCGATTCGTATCACTGCGTTCAGTCTTACAATGAATACTTGCAGAACTGGGTTTAAAATGGTTTCAAAGATGCAAAAGGGTTCAAGATTCAAATCAAGCATAAAACGCTTTGGGAACAAGTAGTTCTTTTACAAAAAGAACTACAAAAGACTCACGTGATACATACACTGAGTCATCAACGTGATGGTGTTCACGTTGCGGGGAATTCATTGGCTGATGAAGCAGCAAAGGCAGCTGTGCAAACGGCTTCCGTAGCAGCAATCACCCGGTCAAAAACAAAAATAGACAGCGATATAATGCTAGCTGTCAGTGCTTCAGTAAAAGATGATAAAAAGACACTTCCGAAAGGCTTTCCAGTAAAATACTCGTACAACTGATGCGAATAATGTTCCTTTTGCTCGAATCCCTGGAGTGGGGGATAGGGCAATTCCAAACATGGAACACAGGTTAGGACTAATTTTAGCGGCACACGAAGGGCTCGCTTCTGCACACACTGGTGTTTCCGCCACAGTATCATTATTAAAACAGAGATACTAGTGGCCACGCATGAGAAAACAAACTAGGAATTACATTCTAGAATGTGAAATATGCCAAAGAATGAAAGTATCAACAGTGAAACGACCAGCACAGACGCCCCTTCTAATCTCAGATAAACCATTAGCGTGTGTTTACTTGGACCACTGTGGTCCCTTGCAAAGGGATGGCAACTATAAATATATCATTGTCGCAGTGAATTCCTGCATGAGATTCATTTGGATGTGGCCCCAGCGCTCGGCTGACACCATAACTGTTATAAAAGATTTGCGAGTCTTTATCGGCACATACGCAATTGGAATGCTACATTCTGATCAGGGTCCTGCGTTTAGCTCTTGAGCTTACAAAGAAGCCATGAGCAGCATGGGCATTGCATTTTGGTACTCTTCTCTCTTCCATCCTGAGGGAAATGCGGTTGTGGAAAGAAAAAAACGTGACATAAAGCAATCTATAACGGCGAGGGTATTAGGTTCGGGTTATGGGTGGGTCAAACATCTAACAAGTGTCCAACGTAGTTTTAACAATCTGCCAAGAAATTCTCTAAAGGGTTTCACTCCATACGAACTATTGTTTGGCACTAGAATGAAAATCCTGGATTTAGATTGTCATACTTCAGTGGTAGAAGAAAAAACTTTTGATATCAAAGATCGTTTGGCTGTTTTACAGGACTTGAATGAAACAAGAAAAAGTCTAAGTAACATAAAGTCTAAGCCAACAACCACTGAAGAACCACCTGTCCCAGCAAGACTTGTCTGGATTCCAAAGATTGGGGATCTGGTCAGAGAAAAGATCGCGGTGAAGAAGGAATTTGGGCCTTCTTACAGAAAAGCAGTACCTGTCTTAGCTGTCAGCGGAACAAGATCAGTAGTACTACCGCCACTTGCTGGTAAAAAGGAAAACAGAGTTGTTTCCATCGACCTGGTGAAACCACAATCATGTGGCCGATAATAAGTAGTAGGCCCAGTGGACTCCCAAGAAATAGCAGAGGACCAAATCTTGCTACAATACAAGAGGTTCAAACTGAAAGACTAATTACTTTCGATAAACCATCAGTGAATAAAAAAGAACTATGCAACAAAGCCATGGAACTTGTGCCTCTTGAAACCCAAATTGCAACATTTCAAGAAACAACAGTCTACAACGATGTAGCCTCGGACTATACAAATGTAACAAAAGAGAATGCAAAGATCAATGGAAATCCGGAAACAATCCCACCAATTGACAGAACTGCATCTGGCTACTTTATCAACTTTGATGACTTTTCCGATGATCCGAGTGAACATGGAGAAAAGCCAGCAACAAAAACTTTCAAAATGAAAATTAAAGAACTTTTTCATCAACTCAAAGAAATATATCTGATTTCCCCTTGAATTGAACTGTGGATTGTGTAAGGTGTACTTATCCTACTACTTTGGCTAATCCTAGTTTTAATTTTGGGTACATTTATTGATGGAAAATACAGTACAATGGACACAGCAAGTCTGAACATCAACTTGGTCCTGAAACCACACAGATCCTTTCACATAAAGAAAAGAGAACTATCATCAGTGAACATCACAGCAAAGCCTATACCTGGTGGTATAGCATGGGACAGAACTGACTGTGAAATCTATGTCCCGGTAGAGCTCTTGAAGTATCCACACCAATTCAATATTTCATTAAGTGACTTTGTGACACCAAGTTCTTTCTCTGATGATTGGGACTTTGAAAACATTAATAATATGATGTTAGTTTTAGAAATGTCAGCAAAATTTACAGAACATGATTACTTACAGGGCTCATCGAATTATGAAGAGATGTACTGTTATAACCACTATGGTCATCATTATCTGCATAAATCTGCGAATCCTAGAAATGTTTTTACTTATAATCGGTGGGAACATTGTCCAACACCGCTAATAGGCAGTTCGAAAACGTTTTACGAAAAATTCCCATACTTTTCAGGGTTTAATCATACTGATCCAGAAATGTTTTATTTCAAGATGTTAAATAAGACAGGAATGAAACACATGCTGGCACATACTAAATTGCTTTATTCTGAAAAAATTTAGGACAAAATGTCAACATTTGGTTTTGAGTTTTGGAAAAACAACATTGAAACAAAAACAATCTGGGGAACAAAAGAATGGCAGGTACAAGGTCTAGAAGCATTGTTCAGAGCCTGCATGAGCCCAGAAGAAATTATGTTCCTGAATGACATAATTCAGCAAACAACCTGTCTTGGCTTAGCTAAGATAAAAGATTTAAATAACCCGTCTATATCAAAACCTACGCCTGATAGAAACACCACTACAGATGAGGGGTTAGACGTGTCCTATATTTTAAAACAGAACAGAGCAAATCCTGATTGGAAAAAATAGTTGATCTGGCCCACAGACACAAATAACTGTCAAAATAGATTCCTGAACAAAATACAGGGGTTCAAACAGAACAGGCCAGACCCTAGATACTCCCAGAGACAACATCCAGGGATAGTAACAACATATAGTGTAGGAAAACAATGCCTTGATTGGCTTCAGAAATCCGCAGTTCCTGAAAGAAAGCAACACTTAACTTTACTTAAAGAAGGTGCTGACTTGCGAGATTTCATAATAGGACCTCGCAAACAGCTTCAAAACGTTTCATATACGCCGGTATATACGCAGCTTACAATGAGGCTTGGACATTGAAACAAATTAAAACTGCAGTAAAAATACGGGAAATTGACCGAATCAATTGGGAGAAAACATTTTCTGTAGTGGACAATGGGTTAACAACTCTGTCCTCCAGAATCTATTCACTGGACAGCATCGTATCATCTGCTATTGATGTAATAGAGCAGGACATGCTAATGTTACAACATGGCCAGTCCCAATTACGTTCTATTGTAGAGCTAGGTTAGACGTTACAAAACCTGCGTTCAGGCTATGTGCCATGGCGTTTAATCAACACAACGTCATTGTTTTCTATCTTTAACCTTACTGATAAACAAATCAGTTTGGCACAGAAAGGAGCAGACTATACGATACTGAGCATTGAAAAACTTGAGAGATTACCATTGACAATGTCAGAAAGACCTGTCATTGAATTGATAATACATGGGACTAAGCATGGGTGAATTTTGCGAATTCGCGAATTTGCGTATTCACGAATTCACAATCCGCAAAATTCTCAAACTTTCACGAATTTTCAGATTTTTTTTGTGTTCGCAAGGGTTTCTGCCAGTTCGCGAGGGTTTTCTACCAGTTCGCAAATGCGAACTTACTTGTCGGGTCGCAACGGTCGCGACCATGTTGTTTCTACGTCTGGTTCATCACAGCACCCTCTGTTTCACCACTGCCACCCTCTGGTTCCCCCATGCCACCCTCTGGTACATCACTGCCACCCTCTGGTTCATCACTGTAGATTATGGGGGGAAAAGCACACCTGCCCTGCCTCAACTGACATGAATTAATTTGGGGCTGATTAATGTGTCACTGAATTTGAGCTGGCACCTGCTTCCTTAGCTGTAAGTGCTTCCTGATTAATGATGAGCTTGAACTTTTGCACCTGCTAAGTGCTTTCAGTTTTGCAAAATTCGTTAGCACACCTGCCCTGTCTCAAATGACATGAATGAATTAGAGGCTGATTAATGTGTCACTGAATTTGAACTTCCAGTCTGGCACCTGCTTCCTTATCTGTAATTGCTTTCGGTTGCAGTGTAATTTTTTTTAACAGGACCTTTGTGGCATACTTGTAGCTATTCTCTGAGCCTGCTGTGAGGGTCAGAGCAGGTTCATAGAATAGTTGCAAGTAGGCAACTGAACTCTGGAGGGGGCTCTCAGGAAGCACTACAGAGAATGGTTAATAATGATGAGCTTGAACTTTTTCACCTGCTGAGTGCTTTCAGTTTTGCAAAAATTGTTTTTTTTCAATTTCGCGGGATTCGCGGGGCGCGAATTTGCGCGAGATCGAATTCGGAAGCCACAAATTCGTGCGAATATGCGATTTAATTTTTTGCGGCGTGTTAGTTCGCGTGTTTTTTTCCGTTTTCGCAAGCCGCTTGTAGCGCAACGACGCGAAGTTACCCTAGCGGTCGTACATGGGTGCGGCCATCTTGTTTGTGTGACGTGTTTCCATTTCCGGGCGCTATGTGTAATCTCGGAAAGTGTGCGGCTCGCTAGTACAAATTTGCGTGTGATCGCGGGGGAAATCTTGCGCGAACTTACCCACACGGTCGTGAACGGGCGCTGCCATCTTGTTTTTCATTCATTGCTATGGTTCTGGGCATGCTTTCTATATCCTCTCTCAATCTCTGCCATCCTTTGCTTGTTTGAAGTTGTTTTGTTTTTTTTATCTATTTTACTTATTATCTATCCCTCTATTTTTCTAGCTCTATATTTTTGTGTTTTCTGCTACTTTTTTAAACTCTTTTCTTTTCTTCTTCCCTATTCTATTTCTTATTTATTATTTACCTTCCTTTCTGCCCAGACCATGGTAAAGGGAGCCAGGAAGCAGCCAGAGAAGGGGAAGGGTCCCGCACACCGTGCCCGGCTCCCATGCGGGCGTTTGAGGGGGGAGCTAGTGATGCCACGGGAGATCTTTAGCTCGGAGGAGGTGGCCGCACTAGTGTACTATGTACAGCGCCGCCTTCCCCGGACCATCGCGGCAGGCGGCAAGATCGCAAGCGGCTCCGGGGTCCGGGAGCGCCGGAAGCGGTGCGAGAAGGTGTGCCGGGCCATGTATGAACACTCTTGGGTCCAGCGCACCTACAACCAGGCCACCCACCATTGGACGGATCTCCTGGACCGGGAACGCGACCTACTCGACCTGCTCGGCGTCGAGATCCCCGGGCTTGGTGAGTAGTAGTAGCTATTTCATCACTACTCTGTTTTCTCCTGCTCTGTGTGTTATTATATTGCACATTTTTGTTTTTTACCAAGAGCAATAATGCTGCCGATTACATTGTAGGTAAATTATATTTCAAAATCTTCTGTGCATTTCAGGTGCACTGCTCTCCTTCTCAGTAGCGTTGCTACTATGCTTATTTGTTTTCGATTTTGTGTTCATTTCATTGGCCTGAGAAATTATGTATGAGTGTAGTTTACAGAACTGCGTAATGCTAGACACTAAGGGGCAGATTTGCAATTACCGGCGCATCCCTGCAAAGTAGCAGTGATGCGCCAGTAATTGTGCGCCACGCCACCACCACCCATGGTGCGCCGTATTTACAATGCGGCACACCATGGGCCCAAAACGTCACCGAAGCATTACGCATCTGTGCCGTAAAGGCGGTGCATTGCTGGAGTTGCGTCGCAATGATGGCACAGCTCTATCAATGCTCTGGGGTGCCCTATCTCCCCAATGCTGCGTCAAGCTGTACGTGTGCTTTAAGCATGTGTAGGGTTTGAGTGACACAGCATTGTCCTAAAAGTGACTGATTGAAATCTTGTAGATTTCCCTCAGCCACTTTTAGGATGTGTTCCTGTGCAGGAACGCCCACCCTTGCGCCGGAACGCCCCCTGATGGCGCAGGGCTTTACAACGTGATGCATCTCCCATATGCGTCACGTTGTTAATATACGCCGCACCATGGCGCCTCTTTTGTTCTTCCGCTGCGTCACAAAAGTCACGCAACAACGGAGCAAAAGAGCCACAAGGGGCTTGTAAATCTGCCCCTACAGACTCAAGTCCAGTCCTTCCTTTGTACACCTGGCAATAAGAAGAAATAGTGGTGGTGGATTGATAGTTTGAGTATTTAATGACTGGTTAATGTAGTAGGAAACTTTTTAGTGTTGTCGCTGATCTGCAATCACGATGGAGTTTGTCTGTCAAATTGCGTGCTGCAGACTGCTGCCTGCCAGTCCTAGGCGAACCTTTTTAGTAGTTTGTTTAGTGAGTTACATAACTTTCCAAGTCGACGGTCCGCAAATCAAGCAATACTAATATATCGTAGTAGACCACATGAGATAGGTCAATATATCCCGTAGAATAGTTGTCTATTTGCTATTTCGCCAAAATATTTTGTTATTGTTCTTTCGAAATGTTTGATTTGGTTGACAACAATCATCCATGTTTTCGGGTCTTTCTTTCTTTCATGTTGTACATTAGCTCCCCCAGGGGCAACAGGACCGAGGAGGAGGTGGTATAGGCTGCTGCTGCTGTAGAAGGCCAGGATCGGTCAGGCGAGGGCCCCTTTGCTGGCCCCGGTAAGTTTTCATTTTCATATAGAGTACCTATTTTTTCCTAGTGTTCCTCATTTGATTTTTTCTAAATCTTCTTTGATCTTCTTGTAGACTGTATCTAAATTCTTATCCTACCTCTACTATGACTCCCTGTGGTATTACTAGATTATTCTTTTTAGTCTGTCTGTGTAGCTAACTAAGATTGCACATTTGGCAAAAGGTGTTAAACAAAACTCCCATTCTAGTCAGCAATAGCTCTATGCACTGATTGCAGTCCTCTGGGATGGTCCATAATGTCTTTTCAAGTCTTCTAAATGTTTATGCTTTGACAATTCCCAACAATAAAATGTGAATGACCATCAAGAGAGAATAAGATACTACTTTACTTTTGGTTTGGATAGGAGGACAATCCATACTACTACTGTTGCAGGTACAAATCTGCACAAACAGAACTATGGACACTAAATAGTGCATTGTTTATCAATTATAATAGGCGCAGGTAGACTTTCCCAATATCTCAGTGATAACAGACTTTGAAGAACCCCCAATCTCCTTACTGACTAGATAGTGTGGCAGAGTCATTTAGCTCCCGAATTCATCAATGATTGATCCCCAATGATGATTATCCAACGCAGGACAAGAGTACGGAGTCAGAGTCCAGAAGTGTCAGAGGCACGGACTCATGCTTGCAAATTGCAAAACCTTTTGCTCAGTCACTCTTGACCAAAAACCACAGAGTCTATTTAAGTTTTAAAGCTTTATTAAAAGTAAAAACATTTATTAAAATCAAGCTTGTCATAAAACATAAACGTTGATTAAAAATGGAAAAGTGCTTAGTGATTTATTTCACACATTTATTGTGGGCGAGCCGAGCCCTCACCTGGTTTGAACTTTAATTTTTCTTTTTGATGCTGAATCGTTGGTCACTCCGTCCTAGTGATGATGATCTGATCTTGCTCTTGTTCTTAGAAGTGAAGCTTCTGTCTGTTATGAGAAAAATGGTGCGTGTTAAAAAGCAAGCATTCATCAGTTGTGCCAAAAAGTGCAGCAAGACAACACCCTTCCCTGGAAAAAGGGACAATTTTACTTTAGAGTAGACAGTCACAAATTATTAGATTGGTTTCTGTATTCACATTTCTTCATTCCTAGACAAAATACTAGTGAGTGGTGTATGTCTATGACATCTAACATTCTTAAATGTACTTTGTAGGTGGAACATCTGGTGCCGGGCCCAGCGCGGAGGTGGAGGAGGACACTTCTGGGGTGGAGGCGGTGCAAGTGCCGGAGGAAACTGCAGTGAGGGTTGCCACGGTAGTGGCGGGCAGTGGTAAGCTCTTATATTCCTTACTTATTGAGATTGCAGAATGCAGAGTGTGTTCTCTGGACGGGTGTAGTATATATGTTGTACAGTTAAGTTACTATACTGTTAAGAAGACTTTCAAATTTAGAACAAAGTTTTTATCAACCAGGTAGTAGCCTCCTCAAAACTTACTTCAACTCAGCTGTAATTTTTTTTGAGAATCCAAATCAGATCTGAGATGAACTTGATGGATGGGATTAATGAAAAGCGAAAGAAAGGTGTAAGTAAGTGTGGAAGGATGAGCAAGTTAAAAGTAATGATGACTGACAAAGAATAATGATACGTGTTTGATTGGTGGCCGAGGTGGTTGGGAAGGAATATGATGCATGGCTGGGTGAAGGATTAAGCAAGGATGGGTGGAAGGAGAACAGCCTGGGTGGGTGAAACAGAAACTGTGTGTGTGCGCAATATATCCTTTGGTTGAAATTCAAATGCAAGTCAAGCACGGATGTATGGCTTGCAGTTTCCCAAATAAAATTAAAAGGTTGTTTTCCCGTGAGAAAACATAAGGTTTGTCCAGATGAGAGACATGAAGAAGAATGATTGACATATAGTTTGAATGGACGGATGCCTGGATCATGGTACTATCTGACTCTTAGATAGCATATGTGTATCTAGAGAGAGTAGACGGTCACTGGATGAACTAAGTGTTACTTTGAAGAGCATGTAACACCGCCCTCGCACGTCGTTCCAGTGTAGGAAAGTCAAGGAAAAGAAGTTTTAATTTTGTCCGAATACTACCATGAATAATAGCAGTAGTTTGTATTGCAAGCACAGCATATATCTGGCTATTACAATGGCCACTCACTACCTCTGTTAATAAGTTTAGTAAAACTCGGTCATTCATGTGTGGATGTATCACTGTTCACTCAATAAAAAGCAAAGCACCTAAAGTCATCCCATACGTAAGCAAATACATACCATGTGCAGTGATAGATAATCAGATTATTTATCTTCTTCATTTTCCTTTTCTAGTATTCATTGGCACTGTAGGGTGAAAGTTAAATTAATTAAGCAGTAGCCCTTGTAACAGAGTATTCTCAGTGCCACCCGTAATAGAAAAGTAAGAGCATCACCACCTGCATGTACTGTACTGGTACAGTACCGCAAGTCTGTCTCATTCATCATTGCGGGTGTCTGTTTTTCTCGGGTGCAAGTTGACTGCGCTGGCATTATGTCGGCTTGCAGAAGTTAACGTACCGATTTTGCTAAACAAGAGAGAAGAAGAAAAATAAGACTGGTGTACTGTCATAGTCGACTCTAATGGAGTGAGTCCATAGTGCTCGTAGAATTGATTCCTTAAACTCCCACTAATGTTAGAGCAAGGATGAAGAAGTGGGAGGTTAGATAGATACTGGCCACAATAGTTATGTACTGCGCTTGCAAGTTGCTAGTTCTACTGTGACACAACTTTCTGCTGAATCATTTTGTGTTAATCTTAAAGAGCATTGGTTACAGACTATGTCTTTCTTTCTTCATATAGATGCTCCTTCCAAACCAACCCGGAAGGAGCTGGCTAAAAGGGCCCGGCAACGGAGGCTGGTAGCCCAGGAGGAGGATGACACGCAGTCGACCACAACATTCAAGCAAGCCGGGCCGAAGAATTGGCTTGGTAGTTTGGTCTGCCCTGTTCCCATGATGCACTGGGCCAGGGTCAGACTAATTTGAATAAAGCCAAGTTCTGAGCTGGGATGGTGCAGTGAGATAAATAACGGTGATGGATCAAGCCCTGATCTTTGGACTGGGTAAGAGTGGTCTGATTAATTCAGACACTCTGTTCATCACCACCCCCTTTTCTGAATCGTTTTTGGCCACTATAGGTGTGGCAGGGTATACTCAGACATGAGTCCCTTTCTCACTGCATCATCAGGATTCAAGCAAGACGGGCTGAAGACGGCTGAAATGCCAGAAACCGGTCCCCGGTAGCTTGTCTCCTTTCTGGTGAAGAATTGGCTTGGTAGTTTAGTCTGCCCTGTTCCCATGATGCACTGGGCCAGGGACAGACTGATTTGCATATAGCCAGGTTCTGAGCTGGGATGATGCAGTGTGATAAATAACGGTGATGGATCAAGCCCTGATCTTTGGACTGGGTAAGAGTGGTCTGCTTAATTCAGACACTCTGTTCATCACCACCCCCTTTTCTGAATCGTTCATTTGCCAATAGTCATGGGTCTGTTTCAAGCTGAGTAAGAATATATCCTCGGATTCCTTTAACGGCCTGTTGCTATGACCTTATCCTCCCCAGCAAGTGTGTGGAATTATTGCTGTCATTTAGTCACACATCAATCAAAACCACACAGCCCGGGGGAAGAGGGTTAGGGTTTGGAAAATGGATGGGAATGGGGTTTTTTGGGAAAGTTTTGTTGAGAGAAGAAAAAAAAAGCACAGCATGGACAAACAATAATTGAAGATAAACAAATCTTTGGGTACAAAGCTATCCATAAATCTTTTAAGTGACATAAAGGAAGTGCATGCACTACTGCATGCATGGTTACTGAAAAGTAAGTAGTACTTTCGACAACCGTGAATGAAAGAATGCGGCAGTACAGGGCTGCAGTAATAATTATGCGTTTTCACTTGCCTATCTCTGCACTCAGAGAAACACTTCGTACATTAAATTATGTTTGAAAAATAGCAGAAGTAAAACCTATACAATTGCTGTAGGGATGAATTTAGAAGTAGAGATCAAAGAAATGCAGAGTCACACTCATAGAAGTTCACAGCAATAACATTACTTAAAAGAAAATTAGAAAAGAACGGATACTGTATCTGTATGTTGTTGTAGTTGTCCTGTTGAATTTGGGAAGTTGCATGCATCCAACCATTCCTCTTATTAGCGGGACTTCTCCATTCAATCTGACGCTCGGTCCATAAATATTGGTGACCAGAAGACACCCTATCCACTGCCTGCCGGGCGGATGCTGAATTGCGGCTCGCTAATGTGAAGCCTGACTTCATCCTTTTTTTCCCATTGCACAGGCTGAAACCCGGCCTGTAATTATTGATGGAAAAACAGGAAGTGATATTAGAACACCACTGACAAATAAATATAGGGTATGTACGCTGTGTAGTGCAAAAAGTCACACTTTGAGTTTCCTAATAGACAGTACAATATTTTTGAAAGTGCGTACTCTGTCTGAGTTACTTTTGAAGGATAAATAAGTATGGGCGAATTAATTTAGCCGATCTTTCCCCTCAAGCTAGGTGTACTGTAAACTGTGTTTTAGAACAAAATTAGACCTTCCCAGCAGTGCTCCCAGACCCTTACTAAACCCAGTCGCAAAAATGTAGAAGACCCCCAATCAGATCTCAAAAAACGAGGCCTAGTAGAAAATGGTGACAAAACGTACTTTGAAAGTAAAGTAGACACAAATCCCCCCTTACCCACCATGGATTGTATTCAAACCACTTGCAAGCAAGCAAAAGTATGCATACCCAGCATTGCTCCAAGACTCGTAAACCCCCCCACAAATACCAGGAACCCCCACAAACAGCCCCCGAAAACGGTAGAATAAGCAAGCGAAATCTCAGAAAATGCAAAAACTTTTTCCCCAGGGATTGTCTCCAAAACACTTTTTTCAGGTATTAGACCTTCCCAGCAATGGCCCCAGAACTGTCAACCGGGGCAAAAACAAGTTTAACACCCCCAACAAGCCAAAAGGCAAACCCTGGGAAAAGCCACACTTAGAAAACTTTGGGCCTACCTGGAATTCAGTCCAAATGCGCTCTGCAGCTAGGCCCCAACTCCCATTTTCCACCATGGATTTCCTGTAAAACAAATGCAATCAACATTAGAATGTGGCAGCAGTGCTCCCAGACCCCAAAACCCACCTCCAGCAACCTAAAAGCCCCCCAAACAGCACCCCAAAGACAGGCAAGTGAGCAAAAACGCAAAAACTTTTTCACCATGGATTTGGTCCAAAACACTTGATTCCGATATTAGACCTTCCGAGCTTTGCCTCCAGACCCCTGCAGCCACCCGCAAAAAAGCAGAACACCCCCAAACAGGCAAAAAGCAAAAATGGACCTACCTTCAATTCTGTCCAAATGTGCTGTGCAGCTAGGCCCTAACTTCCCTTTTCCACCATGGATTTCCTGAAAAACAAATGCAATCAACATTAGACTATGCCAGCAGTGCTCCCAGACCCCAAAACCCACCCACAAAAATCTGGAAGCCCCACAAACAGCACCCCAAAGACAGGCAAGTGAGCAAAAACGCAAAAACTTTTTCACCATGGATTTGATGCAAAACACTTGATTCCGATATTAGACCTTCCGAGCCATGCCCTCAGACCCCTGCAGCCACCCACAAAAAAGCAGAATACCCCCAAACAGGCCAAAAGCAAAAATGGGCCTACCTTCAATTCTGTCCAAATGCGCTGTGCAGCTAGGCCCTAACTCCCCTTTTCCACCATGGATTTCCTAAAAAAAATGCAATCAACATTAGACTGTGCCAGCAGTGCTCCCAGACCCCAAAACCCACCCACAAGAACCTGGAAGCCCCCCAAACAGCACCCCAAAGACAGGCAAGTGAGCAAAAACGCAATCTCTTTTTCACCATGGATTTGGTCCAAAACACTTCATTCCGATATTAGACCTTCCAAGCTATGCCCCCAGACCCCTGCAGCCACCCCCAAAAAAGCAGAACACCCCCAAACAAGCAAAAAGCAAAAATGCGCCTACCTTCAATTCTGTCCAAATGCGCTGTGCAGCTAGGCCCTAACTCCCCTTTTCCACCATGAATTTCCTGAAAAACAAATGCAATCAACATTAGACTGTGCCAGCAGTGCTCCCAGACCCCAAAACCCACCCACAAAAACCTGGAAGCACCCCAAAGACAGGCAAGTGAGCAAAAACGCAAAAACGTTTTCACCATGGATTTGGGCCAAAACACTTGATTCCGATATTAGACCTTCTGAGCTATGCCTCCAGACCTCTGCAGCCACCCGCAAAAAAGCAGAATACCCCCAAACAGGCAAAAAGCAAAAATGGGCCTACCTTCAATTCTGTCCAAATGCGCTGTGCAGCTAGGCCCTAACTCCCCTTTTCCACCATGGATTTCGGAAAAAAAAGGCAATCAACATTAGACTGTGCCAGCAGTGCTCCCAGACCCCAAAACCCACCCACAAGAACCTGGAAGCCCCCCAAACAGCACCCCAAAGACAGGCAAGTGAGCAAAAACGCAATCTCTTTTTCACCATGGATTTGGTCCAAAACACTTCATTCCGATATTAGACCTTCCGAGCTATGCCCCCAGACCCCTGCAGCCACCTGCAAAAAAGCAGAACACCCCCAAACAAGCAAAAAGCAAAAATGCGCCTACCTTCAATTCTGTCCAAATGCTCTGTGCAGCTAGGCCCTAACTCCCCTTTTCCACCATGAATTTCCTGAAAAACAAATGCAATCAACATTAGACTGTGCCAGCAGTGCTCCCAGACCCCAAAACCCACCCACAAAAACCTGGAAGCACCCCAAAGACAGGCAAGTGAGCAAAAACGCAAAAACGTTTTCACCATGGATTTGGGCCAAAACACTTGATTCCGATATTAGACCTTCTGAGCTATGCCTCCAGACCTCTGCAGCCACCCGCAAAAAAAGCAGAACACCGCCAAACAGGCAAAAAGCAAAAATTGGCCTACCTTCAATTCTGTCCAAATGCGCTGTGCAGCTAGGCCCTAACTCTCCTTTTCCACCATGGATTTCCTGAAAAACAAATGCAATCAACATTAGACTGTGCCAGCAGTGCTCCCAGACCCCAAAACCCACCCACAAAAACCTAGAAGCCCCCCAAACAGCACCCCAAAGACAGGCAAGTGAGCAAAAGCGCAAAAACTTTTTCTGCTCTGATTTTCTCCAAACCACTTTTATCCGGTATTAGACCTTCACAGCAATGCCCCAGACCCGTCAACTCACTCGCAAAGAAGTAGAACACCCTCACAAGTGCAGAGTCTTTCTTCATTGGGCGTAATCCAGCCATCTGCTTTGAGGGAAATAGGAGTCTGGAGGAGGAGGATAGAGGAGCATGTTCTTGTGAACTTGTGAACCTGAGGAATGCAGACTGCGGCACCTTCAAATCAATAAGCAAATAAGTGAAGACAGTTCTGCTGATGGGCTTGTTTTTGTGATTAGGTGATTAAAGTTGTTTTTTATATAGATTTTGCAAAACAAAAAAAGATAGACACACAGGGATAAAAGTGAATAAGGACGAAAAAGAAAGGTAGTGATTCATTGACTCATTTTCGGGGCTCGGTGTCAGGGAAGAAAAGCTCGTCCTCAAACTCTGCGAATTCAGACAGGAGTAGGTCAGTTAACAGAGAAGAACTTCCCTTATCTAAGTTGGTGTCCTCCTCGTCTTCTTCCTGCATGCATTCTCGTATTTTGTAATCTGGTGGTATGAAGTGCTGATTCATCTTGATCATTGTTAACCTCTCCAGATTTTTGGGCGACAGGCGGGTCCTTTTGGAAGTTACAATGCCACCAGCAGCACTGAAAACACATTCAGAAGACAAGCTTGCGAGTGGGCAAGAAAAGTAATTTATAGCCAGGTTGGTGATCTCTGGCCACACATCTCTTTTACCATGCCAATTCGCCAATGGGTCATGATGAACTTAGACCTCTGTTGAGTCATTCAGATAGGCCTGCACCATCGACTCAAGGTTCTCCAGGGTTCCTCCACTTTGCTTACTTTTTTCTGGGTCCTTTTGAGAAGCAAACCCAAGCTGAGTTAGCCAATCCTCTTCTTCATACAGTATTACTGTTGCGTCTGGTGCAGATGATACTGTTGCTGGTGTCGTTAACGGCTGATAGGGAAAATCACTCACTTCTGCCACAGCCACAGATGCAGAAGTGGATTTTTTTGATTCCGGATGGCCTGCTGATGCTGATGAACTGCCTTTTCCTTCAATTTCCTGCCGTTCTCTTTCAAACCGAGTGGCTGACACAGCTAGCCAATGTTTGTACTTTGTAACATCTGCGTCATCAAAAGGAAAGAGTACTCTGCCTGCCACTGCCTTTTTGTACCGTGGATCCAGAATAGTAGCAGAAATGTAATGCTGTTCTGTGTGGATCTTTTCAAGACGTTCATCGCGAAGTAGGCACTATAATAACTTCTCCGCCAACTCAAATGCTTCTTGTTTTCCATCTTTTTGAAACATAGAAGACACCGCCTTCAGTTGGTGCTCTAGCATGCGCAACAATGGGATAGCTTTTCCCAAATTACAGTCCTCCCTGCTGACTGCGCGCGTGAAGACCTCAAAAGGACGAAGCATGTCTGTCAGGCTTTTAACTAGCAGCCATTGCTCCACCTGTATCCTCAGGTCAATCATAGGTGTACCCAGTTTAAAGAAATACTGATCGACTACCGCATACTGCTCATACAGACGCTCAAGCATGTAGAAGGTTACATCTACTTGTTACCACCTCCTGGATGAGTGCTTTCACTGGCAGTTTACGTTCATGTGCAGGCACCTCAGCTGCTTCCGGGCCTTAAAGGAATGGTTGAAATATGTGCACATTTTTCGGCAGGTGGTCAGTAACTCGTAGACTGGACTTTCTTCACTCAATAATTTTTTAACTACCAGGTTTATACAGTGCGCCAAACACGGCACTCTGAAATAGTTACCCTTATCCATGGCCTTAAGTACATTGGCGCCATTATCCGTGGAAACATAACCAATCATGCGTTTTCTTGGGGACAGCCATTGAAAAACCTTTGTGTTAAACTCATGCAAAATGTTTTCTCCTGTATGATTTTTCTCCATAGCAAACATGGCTAGTGTTGCATGTTTCCGAGCAGCTTTATAAAGTTTGTCCGTGTCAACACCTGCGTTTAGCTTTGCTGTAACCCCTGAAAAAGAGACCCAGTGTGCAGTAATGCACATGTAATCAAGGGCTTGGCAACTGGTCCACATGTCTGTTGTCAGATGTATAGTGCGAACAGTACTCTTCTGCAAAGCTGCCGCAATCACCTCCAGCACATATTCATATAGGGCTGGAACCACAACTCTGGCAAAATAGAACCGGCTAGGAACCTTCCATTTAGGGCAGAGCGTTGCCACCATTTCAAGAAAACCCACCCCTTCCACAAAAGAAAAAGGTAGAAGGTCCAGCGCTAGCATTTTAGCCAGCTTAGTGTTATACAGACGCGCCATTGGGTGGTTGCATTCAAATGGCGCATCTGAAAACAACATGCTTCTAATGGTGGGCTGGACTATTTTACGGGATGATGATGACTTATTCGACCCAGTTACGCTCAGTGATGATGAACTTTTTCGCATTGGTGTCTCACTCTCTCCCACACTCTTAGTGTGGCTCATATAACTTGCAAGGGGTGTGCTGCTGACAGGGGTACTGGGTGTAACTGAAGAAATGTTTGACGCTTCTTCCTCCTTGTCATCATCAGATGAAATATCAACGGATACAATTTGTTGACTTGCAATTCGGGCTGCCTTGATCTCACTTACAGCACCACTAATTGAGGAAATGGAGGTCGAGGTGAATGGAGGTCCCTTCTGGCGAGAAAATATGGAAGCTGTAGGTGGTGGTGTACTAGTTAGCTGCATTGGTGGTGGTCCCATTGACATGTCGCCAACATCACGCTCAGCAGCATTTCGGGATTGGGTAAAAATGTCTGCTTGCTGCATGCCCGCTGAGGCTGGAGTGACGTCTATGATGACTGCGTCGTCGTCGTGAGAGTCTTCATCAGCAGGAGTATACGCCACTTCTTGTTCAGTGTCATCATCAGACTCCATAACTATGAGACTTTCGGGTACCTTCCTTTTAGGCTTAGCTACCTTTGTCAGATCATGGTGTGCCTCACTCTCGGACGGAAATGGTGTTCCCAATTTTCATCCATATCATCAGAAGGAAGGGGGCTTGAAGAAGATGTAGACACCATCCTTGATCTTTTCCTTGCTGGGGATCTGGAAGACAATAAATCATCAGGAGGAGTGGCTTCCTCAAATGATACCTCGGCTTGAATGTCGATTTCCTGATGTGCCCCTTCTTCGGGAGGAACAACTATTGTGGGCACTTGTGCCGCTCCATGCACCTCTGCTTGCGCCTCTCTTTGCACCGCCTCTCCTTCCACATGTACTTGGGCTTGTACTTGCACATGTGGTTGTTGTTGCGGCTGTGGTTGTTGAACACTCGTCAGATGAGTTACAACAACCTGTGTTGATTGAGGGATGCTGCTACTTTCTTGCGATGAGCCAACATCACTGGTCGATGGTGTCTGAACAACTATACTGGCTGCCTCTGAAGCACTCAAGGGCTTGGACCTAAGTTGGCGTGGTGGTGGTGACACTGAGCCCAATGGAGCAGAGGTGCTGCTCCCAGCTTGGTCCCCAGCAGACCCAAAAAAGGCGGCGGTCGGCACACCATTCTCCTTGGTAAGTGACGCCACTTGCTTCTTATGCTCCTTACTGGAAACTTTCTTGCTAGAGGAGCTACGGGGAACTTTTTTTGGGGCCATCTTTTTCAGATGTCAGAACAGCAGGCCGCAGTTGCACATGTTGCAGAGTTGTCTGTGGCCACACGTGAAGTTACGCTGATGAGGAACGATGAGGCTGATGATTCGTCTTTCTGCACCTAAAAGCAAAGGAAGCCAGAAGAACATCAGGTAAATAAATGTTGCATATGTAGCGCTTCAATTAATAGTTTGCAAGTAAGCATTTTTATTATACCCACCCCCCAAAATGGAAAGACCAATAAAATGCACCACTGACAGAGTACCCCTGGGCATAATGGATGAAAGCATGGCAGACTGGGTGCAGGCCTATGGCACAACAAAGCACACTGCCTGGCTACAAAATGTCCCCTAGACCCCCAACACATGGCCAGGCCCTGCCTGTACCAATCCTCAAAATGGTCCCCACCCACATGGCCATGCCCCATCAACACCCCAAAAAATCGAATAACACACATAAATCACCACAATCCAATGCCATCCATGCCCTCCATGATGTTTACATTAAAGAGACCCCACAGAAAGACTCAGTCCATGCACCACTGAGTACCCCTGAGCAAAAGGCCCCAACAACAGCCAAAAAATCGAAAACCACACAAAAATCGCCACAATCCAATGCCATCCATGCCCTCCATGATGTTTACATTAAAGAGACCCCACAGAAAGACTCAGTCCATGCACCACTGAGTACCCCTGGGCAAAAGGCCCCAACAACAGCCAAAAAATACGAAAAACACACAAAAATCACCACAATCAATGCCATCCATGCCCTAAATCATGTCGAAATTCAACAAAACAGTTGTATCATGCACCCATAACTAACCCTGGTCCTACTGGATACTGTGGCTCCCCACAATATATTTAATGTAATGTTCTGAAAAAGTTTCAAAATTGTAGTTGCAGCAACTGTAATGTCCCAAACAAACTTACTTGTGAAATTTCCAATCCAAAAGTGATGCAAAGATATTCAAAAAGGCCTCAAATCCAAATATCCAGCAGCATCCACAAAAAGTAATCCTTCCAGGTCAAGATCCAAATCAAAGTGACCAGGACATGAACAAAGCACTGGGAGGAGCCTGCTGGACAGGAACTGGAAGTTGGAGACTGTGGGGCACTTCCTTCCCGCCCACCCCCCCCCCCCCCCAAAATGGACTCCTTGCAAAAAAAAGTGCAGGAAAATGTCAACCTGAGGATTCTGATCAAAATCCTAATTTTCAGATGGTTTATGCTGCCTGCTGGTAGATTTCTTGTGCAGAATTGCCAATTTTGCAATTTCGCAAACGCAAGATTGTTGCTGCCCGCCGCGTCTACGCGTTCGCAATTATTTACTGCCACGATGCGTGATCACGGGCCTTCATGACGTACTCGCGTTGACAAACTCTCACTGTGCAAGGTGGCAAGCCGGGATGACGTAATCGCGGTCGACAAACTCCAGCGGGATCCCGCAGCAAGATCCAAAATGGCTCAGCACACGCAAACATGGAGAAAAACAACTCTTCAAACTCTGAATGACGGTAAGTGAATGCAGCGCGCCGCAAATTGTATTTGTCAAGCGCGACCAAGCAAAAAAATCCACTGCGTGCGAATTTGCGAATTTTCGGCAAATTCGCGAGAATTCGCGGATTGCAAATTTGCCGAAAATCCGCAAATTCCGCGAGCGGAATGGATTTTACGCTCATACTTACATGGAACCATTACAATCCCGATAACAACTTTTCAGTTTCAATACTGCCAAAAATATATAGCCTGAACAACATAGCTCAAGCTACTTTTTATAAGGAATATTTACTGTTATACCTAAGAGGAGAACTCTGCCCATTAAATTTAGCAGATGGTGAGATTTTAATGATGAGCCCTAAACAACATAGCTCAAGCTACTTTGTAAAAGAAACACTTGCTGTTAAACTTTAGAGGAGGATTCTGCCCACCAAATGTAGTAGGTGGTGAGATTTTAGTTTTAGTGTTTGACTGAAAGGTCTTATTTAAATGATGTTTAGCACACAAGTTTGTTTAGTTTTGTTTTTTGTCTGTAAATAGAGAATTGATATATTTGCACTTTGTGGACAAATTTATTAATTGTATATAATTATTTCTATATAGGGGGCTTTCTTCTTATTTTGAAAAACATTAGTCCTGATGATGGTCTCGTAGATGACAACTAGGAAGACCGAAACGTCGACCACTAACATCATCTCCACAGCCTTTGTGCATTGGAAGAAACCTTTTTTGCATTTATGAACTGGTTTTTCCTTATTAATTTACGGAGTTGATGTCTTGTTATGAACTGATCTGTGAATTCAAATGTACAGCCTTTTCATGACTTCTATATCTTGATTAATTTCTATTTATCCCCATGATTTGTTCAAAATACAAGTTTTTTGGAATATATTTAATTTGTTGTGTGCTTTTTAAATTCATATTCTCCTCCTTTATTGCCTCATTGAATGTATGACTTTGAACAACACTGAAATATATTGGTTATCCTAGGGATACAGTCAGGTTCAATTGACTCACAAATCCTGTAAGTAATTCTTCTGAATCACATATACTGAGTTTTTAAAAAACAAAATCCCTTGTAGACACCCTCTACTTCAATCACTTACCTTGCCCAAGCCTACAAGGGTTTATTTGGTTTCCCCAAGTATATCGTTCTTAAAAATATATACCAGCAGGCCTGTATGAAAGGTTGGGTAAAGGATACATCAAATCGACCTGGAATTTACCTTATACACACAAATGTTACAGTGAAGGGAAAAAATAGGTATTTCTTAGTGGTAATGATTGTAAAAAATCACTAAGCAGTACACTCCTGTATCCAGGTATTAACTTGCATGGAGCCTGTGAAGGTTCTTTGAACAACCTTTCATGTCATCTTCAGGGCGCCCCTACTTCACAGATAGAGCCATTTTTCAGACAGCTTTCCAACGGTAGCTACGTTTTAATAAGTGATCACAGCTGATGTGGCATGGTGCCGGGAAAAGCCTATCTTGTAACTGTGACGGCCAGGGTCATTTGCTGTATGCAAGTATTGTATCCAAACAGCAATCCAGACATGGAGGCGACAATATGGCCTTATGTGAATATCTCTTCTATCCGAATTGATACTTTAAGCAGAATGAAGTCTACTCTTTTACAGACAACTGTGCCTTTAACCTCGTCCAAAGAGACATATGACCTGCAAGTTGCAAGGACAACGGCAGAGATACATACCCTATTATCGACAAATTGCCCGGTACATTTCATAGAAATGTTAAGTCAAATCTTAAACATGTCAGATGCCAGTGGCATCGCACATGTATTTTTTCGGGACTGCTAACACCTATCGAAGCAGTTCTTCCCGAATTTTGTGCATTCGCTCTTGGGTGGCCTGCCTCTTATTTTGGGACTCGAAGCAGGAATTTTATTTTTGTTCCTTCTGCTCCGATATGGCAAGCCAAAACACAGACAAACCTCTGGCAACGACGGAAGAAACAATCCTAGAAATACAATATTGAGACCGTATCACTAAGGTCCTCGGGTTGGCCCGGCTAAGAGATCTGAATACTACCTGGTTTCTTTCATTCAGACAAATTTGGCAAAATTGCATCTTACCTGTGCTTCAATGTCTGCTAAGCAGAGAAGAATGCGTGCTGGACGTTTGTCTTACACTACCATCAGCAGTACCAATGGATATCAACGCTTTTCTTTGTCCAGTAACGACTCATGCAACGTGTTGTCCCCAGTGGCTAGCTATTCTGATGACGGCATTCGTTGAGACTTTACCATTACGATTAAGTGGTGGTTAGGTACGAGATGAAAGGGGCACCACACAGGTACAACCTTCTGTGAACATTACTGATCCTGACATCGATGATGGCAATGCATCGCACATTTGCACTATTTCCACCTTTTCGGAGTTGGCCCAACTTTCACCTACTATTGTAGACTAATTTTTTACCGGCCTATCAGAAGTAATGTTCTCCCCTAACAACGAGAATAATATTTGAAAAAAACGAGCGCACAGCGTTCCCTGAACTCTGAATTTGGCCTTCAGTTTTGATAAACAGAACTCCAAAAAGACAGTGACACTATTTTTTTCTCCCTTCCCGAGAACAAAATTATTTTCCCCTAAATTTCCAAAATATTTACCGTTTTTTGGCACATGGTACTCTGCTTAAAGTAGAACTATTCTTAGAGAACAGAAGTTCTATTTTGAGACTGTAGAGACAATATTTTGAATCAGCCTCTAGCATATGTACAATCTTGTATAACTTTGTGATGAAATGGTCTCGACTTTTTTTCTGTTTTCAGAGCCATTTCATAAATGTAATTTTCGCAATTCATTCAGCAATATTCATATTTACATTTCCTGAATGATAACTCTGCTTGAAAGCGTACAGTATAATACTCATTTAGTGTATCTATAGCATTTCAAATGCATTTCATTGTATTTTGGGGTGGGTTGGAAACACATGCATACCTATATGTTTATATATTGCTTAGTATTTAGTCATGATGGACATTATACGTGGAGTGGGTGTTGTGAATGTATCTAGGACCCTAATTAAAAATTCCTGATTCATGCCCTAATGTGGCTATGACAAATCATGTCCTAATGAAGGCATACAAATCTTACCCACATTCAGCCATAGCCCACGCAGCCCAAATACGGCAAGGCTACTTCCTTAGATTCGTAGAGAGCACAACGAGTTTTTTCGACACACCAAACCTTCAGCAACCTGGGAATTTCCTATGTCTTTGTTTTGATTTGTCATTGAACTCCTGCGAGCACTAAAGGAACAGTCAGTTCTTAGTGACATCTTTATTGACGTCTTATGTCCAACCTTACATCAAACACGGCACCTTTCAGGTATAAATATACCAACACTTGCCTTAAGCAAACACACGGTGGTGTGGAGCAGAGCGGCTATCTACTTATCCGCAGCCCAGCTGATGCGAGAGCCGAAGGAATCTGCCCCTCCCCTTTGACACACTGGAGAAGCTGCCTTTTCTCCCACCGAGAAATCCAGCTCTGGTGTTTTCCAGTCACCCTTGCGGGTTACTGGGAGATCGAGTCCTGAGAAACGAGATACAAGACCTCCTTCATTCTATAACTAAGGTACGGAGCTGATTCAAACCTTAGAGAGAATTCTTGATTCAGATTCTTGGCAAACAACCCAACTTAACTTAAAACTGCAACTTACTTACTCCTTCCCATGTATTAGGCTTAGGTCAGGTACACCGGGGTAGGCGTATCTTAGAAGCACCAGTTGAGTTCGTTAGTCAATGTTTTTATGTATGTAAATATTTTATCCGTTTTAAAGTATCATATGGCTAAGAAACCATATCAATGCTTTTACAGTATTATTTTATAATACTCCTTTTACTGTACGCACTTTACTTCATGATAAGTATTGCAATTGTGGCAATTCATTTCTCTTGCATGAGAAAGAAAACTGCTGAATAAAATAACACCTTTTATTGAAAACGCCCGTCTCTCTATTTCTCTGCACTCTGGTGGAACTAAGCATGCACGATTGACTAGTGAAATAGCTGTCTATTGTTTTCACAAGACTCTGGAAATACACTCCATATTCTGGGGGAGCAAAGTTGTCATGTTATTTGGTTGTCAGAAGCTAATCCCTTCTTGTCTAAATCAGGGTAGTTGACCCCTCCCTATTCATTCGAGAAAGTTTCTAGTGACCTCTGAGCTAGCTGGCAAAAACTAATTAAGTCTAACATAGTCAGTAGAGACCTAGATGACCTCAGTCCTCCGTCTACACTGCTGTTTATGTTATACCAATGCGCAGAGCCTATTGGGAATATAGGAACTACACTACAGTGATATGCGACGAGAGGAGGCGACGGACGTCGGTTCAGAAAATAATTATTTCGATAATCCGAGAGGTAGGCAGTACTATAATGAGGACTGTGCGATGGATGCAACCAAAGGGTATGCCTTTACATAGGACAGCCAAGGACAGAGTGGGGGCCAGGTGTCAGTACCCATTGATCAGCAAGGTCCTTATGTAAAAGCGCATTTGATGGGGACATCTGAAAAGTTTTTAGTTGATACGGGTGCAATGAATAGTTCTATTTCTCGTTCTCTGGTCCCAGGGGCTGCTCTGTCCGGGCACAATAATGTTTTGGTGGGATTCTCGGGAATTCCGGTGGTAAGCCCCAATTCCAAACCTATTCCGTTTACAATTGGTCCAGTTACGGTAGACTCCCCGTTTCTTTTGACCTCCCATTGTGGTGAAAATTTATTGGGCTTGGATTTGTTGAAGAAATTACATGCAAAAATTAATTGTTATCCTGAAGGTGTTTATTTGACTATCAATCCCTTGGGAGGCATACTTCGCAGTGTTTCACCAAAAATGAACCCCTCCCTCCTGAGTTTGCTGCTATCCCAGAGACGCTGTGGGCCACTGGAGATGCAGATGTAGGATTATTAAGGATTCTACCCGTTTCTATTACTCTGAAACAAAATGCTCAGCTTTCACGTATACCTCAGTACAAAATTTCTCCAGCAGTCGAGAAAGCTTTGCTCTCCATCATACAAGATCTGATCAAAAGGGATGTGGTGGAGGAGACGACTGCTAATGTATGCAACAGCCCCATTTTACCGAACTTAAAAAAGGCCCCTGTTGGAAGTGATCCTGACTATGTTGATACTTATCGTTTTGTGATTGATTTGCGTGAAATTATTAAAATAGTGGTGCCCCAATACCCTGTGGTTTCTGACATCACTACTATTCTTACTATGCTTCCACCCACTGTAAAATATTTCTCTGTGATCAATTTAACCCCTTCGGTGCTCATGACGAGCTCAGCTCGCCATGAGGTACACCTCTTGTGTGCTCATGACGAGCTGAGCTCGTCATGACCACACCCATTAACATTATAGCCCAGCACAGCAGAGGAAAATGTGGAGCATCCATGTGGTTAAAGAATGCTTTCTTTAGCATTCTGATACATCCTGATAGCCGTCATATTTTCGGCTTCTCATTATCCGGTCGCAGCTTCCGGTTTAGTCGTACTCCCCAGTGGTACACGGAGAGTCCTAGTATTTATAGTCAAGCTTTGAAAACATTGTTGGATGATTTGGTCCTACCCCCTGGTAATGTGCTTTTGCAATATGTCGATGATCTGTTAGTGGCCTCTGATACTGCAGTTATTTGTTTAACACTGCTTTCTTGCACTGTTCTTGTTTTTAACTAGGAGGAGGCCAGATACCTAATAAAATTACTTTTATAGTCCTCTATCCTTTTTTAATTCACCACTTTAATTATTTTTTTGCACTGTACTTTAACCCATCATCTTGATATCACTTGGTCTAGAAGTGTTTGTGGGCAGTGACCCTATTATGGTACAAGGTAAGATTATGGTCTCAATGATCAAGAGACTTTATTACCTTAGTTGGATGACCAAATGATAACATTGATCATCACAAGTTTTTGATGGGAATCCTAAGAATACCTCTTGGGTTCTACTCACAAATTACCATAGACACAGTGTTTGATAATATTGTCCTACTCGTTGAATGCAATTGTTGGTCATTAATGTATTTAATACCATTGATGACACCTTGAGATAATTTATTTATCTTCTTTTCTAGACCCCTAGGTTTCTTTGTTGTTTACATCCTGATAGCCGTCATATTTTCGGCTTCTCATTATCTGGTCACAGCTTCCGGTTTAGTCGTGCTCCCCAGGGGTACACGGAGGGTCCTAGTATTTATAGTCAAGCTTTGAAAACATTGTTGGATGATTTAGTCCTACCCCCTGGTAATGTGCTTTTGCAATATGTCAATGATCTGTTAGTGGCCTCTGATACTGAGGAAGGTTATAAGGAAGCCACTGTGCAATTATTGTCTCATTTGGTGGCTAATGGCAATAAAGTATCTCTTTCTAAATTCCAATATTGTCGACAAAAGGTGACCTATCTAGGTCATCTACTGTCAAAAGAGGGAAGGAGACTAACCCCTGAGCGGGTGACTCCCATTTTTAATATGTCTGTACCTCGTACTCAACGTGATGTCCGTGCATTTCTCGGCATAACTTCTTACTTTCGCAAATGGATCCCTAATTTTTTCCTTCTCACTAAACCTCTCCTGTATTTAACCACTAAAAATGTGCATGAACCTTTACCCTGGACTGATGATTGCCAAAATGCTTTTGACTCTTTGAAATCTGCTCTTTGCTCTGCACTTGTTCTTGCTACCCCTGACTACCGAAAACCTTTTGTGCTTTCTGTACACGAGGTGGACGGTTGCTCGCTTTCTGTGTTAACACAAGGATTTGGTGGTAAGCAGAGACCTTGTGCCTATTTCTCGGCGGTATTGGATAACGTCGTCAGAGCACTCCCGAGCTGTTTAAGGGCTACTGCTGCGGTCGCAGTGGCTATTCGATAGTCGAAAGGGCTCGTTCTGAACACTGATCTCACAGTGATGGTACCCCAATCTGTGGATACATTATTGAACAAAACAAAGTACCAGCACCTTACAAGTGTGTGTCTTACAGGTTACAAATTCACTTTGTTTGCTCCCCACATTACGATTAAACGATGTGCCACTCTGAACCCTGCCACGTTACTACCCCTCCCTTCGAACGGAAAGAACAATGATGTTCATGATTGTATATTTTGAACGGAGGAAGAGACAAAGGGACGGGTAGACCTGACAGACAATCCTCTATCTGACCCTCAAGGGGCATTGTATGTCGATGGCTCTTGTTTCAAATTACCAGATGGCACGACAACTACTGCATATGTGATCACTATTTTTCACACTGTAGTTGAGGCTTCTCGAGTACCCTATCAATCAGCTCAGGCAGCTGAGTTAGTGGCATTGCTTCAGGCCGGTAAGCTAAGTGAAGGATTGAGAGTAAGTATTTACACCGACAGCCAATACGCCTTTGGCGTGGCTCATAGTTTTGGCCGACTTTGGGCCTAAAGAGGTTTTCTCACTTCCCATGGTCAGTGTATACAGCATGGCCCCTTGATTTTGCGATTGCTGACAGCATTGACGTTACCAGAGATAGTGGCTGTAGTTAAGTGCAGTGCACACAAGGCAGTAGTTGATGCAGTGGATGAAGGTAATGCCTTTGCTAAATAAGTAGCTAAGGAAACTGCAAAATCCAAATTGACCTCAATGTTTGTGACTAGCTCTGCTAGGTGGGTGGCTGAAACAGAGATGTTTAATAACAACATGGAGAGTGTCCGAGAAATACAGAAAGAAACTACCCCTATTGAGCTGGCTCACTGGAAAGAGAAAGTGGGGAAATTAGATGCAGAAGATTGTTGGATTGATTTGACAGAAAAACAGCGATGGTTGTTGCCTGATGCATTGGTGAATGCGGTGGTGACAATGGCACATGGTTCAGCTCATATTGGTGCAAAGGGTATTTGTGCATTATTAGAACCTGTATGGTACAATCCCAATATTCCAAGGACCGCTGCTCATTTGGTGCAATATTGCATGGTCTGCTTAAAACATAATCCTGGGGGCAGGGAGCTTGTTCTGAGTGGAAACTTTGCACCACCATCTTTGCCTTTTGAGGTGCTCCAAATGGATTATATCCAGCTGGAGTGCGTAAATAATTTGAAGTATGTCCTGGTCATGGTGTGCGCTTTTAGTAAATGGGTGGAGGCCTACCCGACAAAAGAAAATACTTCTTTGGCCACGGCAAAAACGTTGGTAAAGGAATACTTCCCGTGCTATGGATTGCCTTGGTGATCTTGAGTGATAACGGGTGGCACTTTAATGCAGATCTTATCAGTCACATTTCTAATGGACTACAGATTAAACAGAAATTCCATGCGGCTCGACACCCCCAGTCCGCTGGGTTGGTTGAGAAGTATAATTGAATACTGAAGCTCAAATTAGCAAACATTTAAGAAAGTACTGGATCGAAGAGGCCAGATGCTCTGCCACTGGCATTAATGTCACTACGGGTTATCCCACATTCGCGTTCTGACTTATCGCCATATGAGGTCGAGGTCATTTTTGGGCGCCCTGCTAATGTTCGGGGCAACCCGAGACCTAGAACATTTTGTGTTATGGAGTATCCTATGTTGACAGACTATCTGTATGCTTTGACTAAAGATCTTCGTTCCATTCATCAACAGGTCTTAGCAGTTTTGCAGCCTCTGCCGGAGGGTTCCGGACATCGCTTGGAGCCAGGACAGTGGGTTCTGGTCTGTAATTACCAACGAAAATCCAGCTTGTATCCCCGTTAGCCTGAACCATTTCAAATCTTGTTGGCCATGCGGACGGCGGTAAAGGTGAACGGCAAGCGACACTGGATCCATGTGTCACATCTGATAAAACTAACCCTCCTGCTTCCATATGATCAGCGAATCCAGGAATGGGTTCTGACCCAGGAAAGTGAGCGAGTTCCTCGTTTTGTCCCTTTTTCTGGTGCCCAGGAAATTGGAGAAGGGCAAGGATAAGGTGTCTCAGGCTCGGAATGGGCTCTGTCATCAGCACAAGTGATTGCCCCAGATTCTGTTGCCCCTACAGTCGAACGAGAGGCTCGCAGTACCCCTATTGCACCGGATTCATCATCCTCTGTTTTGTTCTCTGATCAGTCTGAATATTATTTTATTATGCTTGATTAATAAATACCATTGAATACAAAGGATAACATTTCTCATGGTTGGTATTAAAAATATTATAAATGGTTTTACATCATATTAAAATAACACGAATAATTAAAACATTCTATACATTAGCCATGTTCGATACCAATATTGTTTTAACTATGGCTGTTCCTGTTACATTCCAGTTGGTTTGTGTGGTAATTAGTCTTTATGCCACTCAGTCCAGTGTTTTAATATTTTTGCAGTTATATCAAGGAATTTAATTAGCCGGCAATTTAACTGAACCAAGTCGGGGTTGAAGCACATCATTAACGCTTGTCTGCATGATCTGGCACCGTACTGTTTAAATGCTGGCTTTAACAGAGTAACCCTTATGTCTTTTAACATTTTGCAGGTGCATATAACATGAATTTCGTCTTAAATACCGCTGCCGCTTAAACGACACTGCTGGACTCCTTCCTTTCTCTCGCAAGGCGGCAGGAATTGATTAAAGGGGCCTACCCCCAGTTGGAGTCTTAGGAATTTTTCCTTGATGTTAATTTTTAATCCCATATTCAGGTAGAGCTGGGGTTTTAGTTTGGCTAAGGCTTTCTTGTCCTCAATTGCGGATAGTAAGCAAGTTACTTTTGTCACCGTTTTTTGAATGTTAGATGGTTCACCTGGGCGTTCCACAGCTCTCTTAAACCTAGATGTTTAATAGATTCCTCAAGGTAAACGCTCGCTGGTGATTTTCCTGGGTGCGGGAGCTCCATTCAAAGTTGCTCGTTCAGGGTTCCCTTTTCATCGCCTTTGATTTTATGACAACATTTCACGTATGCTCCCATGCGTTGAAAGGACTGTTTTGTAGACCAAATTCCAATCATATTTGGGCAGAGGAGACAATTATGATTTTGATATTATATTATCAAGAGTTAATGAATCTTTTCCCTTAAGCACTTCACTCCCGTAAGTAATCATTGGCTGAAGTTTTGCTTGTAGGACCCTTATTACAGGGTCGAATATCATGTCCGGTAAAAGCTTCTTTAAGGGCTTTATGGCTAGGTAGGTCGTTGCACCCTTTCTCCAGAGGGAATCTAACTGTGGTTTGAATGAATTGTTTTGGTCCAATATTACCTCTAGGTATTTATAGCTTGCTCCTTGTTCCAAGCGATGACCATCAAGGAACCAGCTCAGATGATTCTTCTTGCGGTAATTAACTACCATTATTTTTGTTTTGTTATACTTTATTTTTAGGGCATTTTCTTGTGAGTATGTATGGGTAACATTCAATAGGTGCTGGTGACCAATTGGGGACCTGCTTATCAGTACTAAATCGTCCGCATAAAGCAGGTTTGACAAAGTAGCATTTATGTTTGGTGCATGAGCTGTACAGCTATTCAACTTTTCTGGTACTCCGCTAGGAATAGATTGAATAGCATAGGGGCTAGAACGCACCCTTGTTTAAGTCCATTTGACGAAGGATTTTTTTTTTATATTTGTCGACCGCGCTTTATCCTGACCCATGTTTTGGTGTGTAGATTCTTTAATTGAAGTAGGAGGCTTGACGGAATCCCCCAGCCATCTAGTTTTTGCCAGAGTTTAGTTCGATCTACATGGTCAAATGCTGAAACAAAGTCTATGAAACAGAGGAAGAGCGGATATTTTCCCTGTTTGGCTGCATTCATAAGAAGGGTTAGGGTCATTATGTTTGTTATGGGTCCTTGCCCTTTCCGAAATCCAGTTTGTGTTAAAGGTATTATTTGATTCTTTTCAGACCAGGTGGTTATATCATTTAAGAGAAGCCCTGCAAAATATTTCGCCTCAATGTCGATCAAAGTGTACATATGGCTTATACTAGAACCTCTCCACGATTCGGGAATTGTGGAATTTCTAACTGCATAGTTGAAAACGGGTTCAATTGCGTTACTCCAGTATTCTGGGTCATTTTTAAACAGCATAGGTGGAATTCCGTTAGGACCCGGGGCTGCAGCCAGTCGGCCCCTTGCTATTTGTGTCATTATCTGTTTAGTTGGTTTGGTGGTGAGCCCCTCCTTTAATCGCCAATCGGCATTTAGCGCTTGTTTTTCTGTTGGTTCTCGTTGGTCTTGTCTTAATGCTGATCTATTGTTATCCTCCGTAGGAGATTGGCAGAATGATATTGGCTCCTTTGCGCCACTACTGCAGTCCACTGGCTCTTGACATTTGAGTTGGAGAACTGTTTCTTTTTTTTTATTGAAATGATTAAATAGAAACGCTGTCCAAGTCTCTTCAGAGATGTAGGAATTGATTCCGTGGTGGTTTGGCCGATGTACCTTGTTTACTGTTTGCCAAAATGTTGCGCTGTTTTTCAGTTTGGCATTGTGTAGTAGTTTAGCCCAAGATTTGTTGTTCGCAGTCGTTTTCCTAGCCCATCTTCTTCTCTTAAGAATAGCCTTTGAGGCACGTAGTGACTGCTGCAGATTTTGATTGCCAGGTGATTTCCAGAGTTGCAGCAGAAGTTGGTTTATAGATGTTTTCAATTTTTTTAACACTGGGGTCGTTGCTGTCAAATTTGGAAGGTCGTTTGCATTCTTTCGGTTTGGTCCTTTGCTGATGGAAAATGTATTACCAAGAGCGACTGTGAATTTTTTCCAAGTTTCCAACGGGTGACCTAAGTGGTCGTGTACTTCCTTATGCACTTCTTTTGCTATTCATGCTACTGTTTCAATGTTTGTTGAATTACACCTGATTCGAAGAAGATTGGTTGTTCCTACTGTGAGAATAGATTTTTCGGCCTCCTGAGATATTGTAGCTGTAGTTTTAAGTATCATTTCTTGTGGCATGTGATCACTTAGTGTGTTGTTCCCTATTTGAAATGAGGCTATCTTGTCAAACATAGTCAGTGTTGAAAATGTGAAGTCAAGGTAGGAAGATACTTTAGATGAATGAAATGTAAGGGCTGGGGGATTATCTTCCTTGAAGCAGCCGTTAACTGCTCTCAAATTCAGATGTTCTAGTTCTGAGAGTACGTAATTTGATCTCTTTGATGGTTTTTTTTACTGTTGGGCAGCCCTGGGTCGGGATATCCCATATACCAGTTAGATCCTGCGTGAGGTCGTCTTCCTGGTTGTTCCCTAAAAAATGCATATTAAAATCTCCTGCCAGGATGACTTTGTCTGTGTCAACCTCTTCTATTATTCTCGTTACTTCTTTGATTACTTCTTTGGATGCTTGTAATTTGTGTTTGGGATGAAGGTAGATGTTTATCAGGATTACCTTTTAATCTGTCTGATTGAAGAACAGCGTAACCATTGATGCCTGAATACAGCTTGGTGCGGAGATATATGATTTCATAGGATGCATCTCACCAATTTTTGTTATAGAGGAGAGAAGGAGTAAGCCCCCCCCCGATCAATGTCCAAAATTGGAGTGTTTTATAGCAGAAGTAAAGCTAGAGGTGTATCCCTGTAGGTCGAACCGTTTCTCTTCCCAGGTCTCCGGGAGTAGGATGATGTCCAAAGTTTTGAGGTAAATCAAGAGGTCTTGATCGCTCAGCTTCGAATTTATGCCGTTAATGTTCCAAATGCAGATTTAGACTTCATTGAAGCCCAATCGAAGTGGTACTGTGGGTAACTTACTGTGTCAATTTAAGTGCGTTAAAAGGATAGTGCGTTGGAGTCCTTGCCTTTCATTCGTAAACAGAGATTCCTTTGGGGGAGACTGACTGGTTGTTGGTGTCCGGCCCCTTGCTCCCCTTAGGACTGAAGACACTGGTCGAAGAGAACTGTCTGTGTTTAAAAATGGAACTGGGTATTGTGGTTTGGGGACTGATTTTAATGTAATCCCCCAATGTTGTATTTTTTTGTTTTCTTGGGTGATTCTACTGGCTATTTCCGATGTTTTCCATCTAGTTTTGGAGACTTCAGTGGTCGTCAGTCCATTATTCGGTAAGAACTCAACAGTCAATAGGTCGGAACTTTGGATGTTCGTTAACTTTGGGATGGCTTGCAAGAGTCGTAATATGTTCCCTCTGTTTAGGGTATCTATTCGGCCTCCCGACTTGTATAGAGGTACGAAAATGATTGTGTCGGACTCCTCCTCTTGGGTGAATTCCTGAGTTTGATGCGCAGAAGTGTGACTAGCCGCGCCACCGACCTGATGTAGACTGGAAACGCCTGAGACAGGGAAGTTCCCTCCGATAATTTCATTACTAGGTGGTAAATTGATTTGGCGATCCCAGTCTTTTGCTTTCGTGCCTCCACTTAGAGATATTTCTTTCGGTGGTTCTTGACTTAGTTCTCTAGTTGTGGGTTCAGATGTGAGTGGGCTCACTTTTTCCGTTTCTTGGTTTAGAGCCGGGAATTCCTTAACTGGGGCTTTTATCACGTATAGAGACTCCTGGATTTTAATCATTGGTGATGTTTCTAATTGGCAACTTGGTTTAAGGCTTTCCACTCCTACCTCGCATGCCTCTATTTGCTTTACTTTTGGAAAAGAGTATGAATCACCTTGTGGCGTTTCGTGCAATTGCGGGGGTGGTACCTTTTTTAGTGGTGATGCTAGAGAATTTTGATTTCTTACGGGTTTGGGCTTCATAACCGCATGATCAGGAAGTGCCTGGCCATGCTTGATACAACCTGCGGCCCAGAAAATAACGCTGTACCCCAGGTGAATATGGTAGGAGGTAGGGAGAGACTTGAGTGATAGGGTACAGACTTGTTCCACGAATGTCTGTTAGATGCGCTTCTCGGGTACTGAGCGAGACACTGGACTGAACGCGCTGAGAGCCTTGAACATTTGCTTGCTCTGTTCAGAAAGAAAGACTGAATTTCTTGTTTAAAGAGGCCCAGGTTGTGTTTTCTTCAAGGGTTGTGTGAGAACATAACTCCAACGTGAGAGGCTTGCTTTGGTACTATTTGTGATGAACGATAGGAGCCTGCCTGTGAGGCTCTAAACGGACATAGGAAAGAAGCATCCTCTGGTAGGTTGGACTGCATCGCCCAAGTTTATTTTTGGACTTTTAGTTAGTATGTGTCCCTTTGCTCGTTTTGTTCCTGAAGAGAAACGTCCTTTCGTACCAAGTTATTTCCCTGCATATATGCCTGTCTTTTCTAGTTGGACCCAACAAGTTAAAATTGCATTTATAGTTATTATAGCAATATTATTAATAAGTATGAGCTTAAAATCCGTTCCGCTCGCGGATTTTGCGAATTTTCGGTAAATTCGCGATCCGCGAACTCCCGCGAATTTACCGAGAATTCGCAAATCCGCGAGCGGCGGATCCGGGGGCAAAAGTTGAAGCCTGGCCTGTTGTAACTATTTTACGATGGCGCCGGCAAGCTGCCAGCGCCATCCTAAAATAGTTACTAAGTTAGCTTCAACAGGAAGCTCTAATAGATAAAATAAAGCAGGTGCTCGATTTTATCTATTAGAGCTTCCTGTTGAAGCTAATTTAGTAACTATTTTAGGATGGCGCTGGCCGCTTGCCAGCGCCATCGTAAAATAGTTACAACAGGCCAGGCTGGTGTGCTTTCTTTTCCCAAATGTACCGTGGAAAATCAGCTGTGATGCTGGATAGAGGCTTTTGCATCCTTGACTTTCACGAGCGCAATACCCGTGCTGTTCTTGTTACCAGGGGCTTCTTTCTCTTCATCTGCTGAAATGATCTTTCTCTGACCTTTTATGCACACAAGAGGCATGTGAACTCGCATGGAAGCCCCGCACGTTTGGCCCCGCCCACACACTCGCGGTTTGCACCGTCTTCCCGCCATTCACCCACTATGATGGACAGCTCACTCAAGGGACCCCTGCGCCCTTCGGGGCGATTGCATAGTAACACACACATGGTCGCTCGAAGTAGTTGATGCTCAAATTCAGTGACTCATTCATTAGCCCAAAAACAATCGTGAGCGTCGTCGAGGCTGTACAGGTGTGCCTTCTTCCCAACTCTACCGTGGAAAATCAGCTGTGATGCTGTATAGAGGCCTTTGCATCCTTGACTTTCACGAGCACAATACCCGTGCTGTTCTTGTGACCAGGGGCTTCTTTCTCTTCATCTGCTGAACTGATCTTTCTCTGACCTTTTATGCACACAAGAGGCATGTGCACTCGCATAGAAGCCCCGCCCCAAATCCGCGGATCCGCAAATCTTCAAAATCCGCGGATTTCACGGATCCACGATCCGCAAACCCGCAAAATCCGCGGATCGTGGATCCGCAAAATCCGCCTATGCTTAATTATTAATCACATTGATTGGAGTATTCATCTATTTAGAATTTTGCCAACCTATGCATACTATTTTAGGAGCAACTGCCCCACCTCCAGAACATGTGTTTCATACTTTAGCCCAGAATAAGGAAAGGCATCGTCAGACTTATGTGAAAATTGTATTTTTTGAAATGCTTCATCAAACACACAGTGCCACCAATGTTACAAATTGTTGGGTTTGTGGTCTTTTACCTTCCGTTATGCACAAGCACGATTTATTCATATCCCTACCCTTGTCTCATCTGGGGAGTTGTGAGGTTTGGTTTAAATTACTTTCAATGATGTATATGCATTATACTGTGGACACTCAAAGGTTTTCGGAAAAGGATTAAAGAAATGATTTTAGCATATATTGAGGTTCATCAAGGATTCAACCCGAGGGGAATAATGGAGAGGGAACCGTAGATCCGAATGCATGTATGAATATGTATACAAAGCATGAAAATACCACTTTGTTGAAAAATGAGATTTTGGATTTTGTTGAGTTTAATTTCACTCAGTATTTTCGACATTTTCAAGACCATAATGTTACTGAAGATAGGGCTATCCCAGTGCCTATACTAAATAGTACCTCTGCATTCTGTGTTCAGGGAGTAGGGTACATATCAGTTGGAGAAAGCCGATGAAATTATACTTATCGGTTGCGTACCTTTAGTAGCCCCCCATTGTTAACCCCTCCTAATGTATATTTTGTTTGTGGAGAAAATGCCTATGCTTGGCTTCCACGAGGTTGGGCTGGACGTTGCTACCTGTCCTTCCTGTACCCACCAGTATATATTGCCCCTGTTAATTATCACAAGGATCACCGCTTAGAAAAACAAAATATGCCTGTTAAGAGAAATAAAAGAATTATAGATACTACCAATATAGATCAGACAGATACTCCTGAACAGCATTTTACCGACATTGTAAAAGGAGTGTTTCCGATCTGGGAGCCTATGATCACCAGCAAAGAATTACGCCTTTTGTACAGAGTAGTTGAAGGGGTAATTAACACCGCTGCAGGAATTTTGACTAATCTGACAGTAGAACTACAAGCGACCAGACTTGTTTCGCTTCAAAATCGTATGGTTTTAGACGTTATCTTGGCAGATTGAGGAGGAGCATGCCGTGTGATCGGTAGTTCTTGCTGTGTTTATATCCCTGACTCCGCTCCTTCCGTTCATTTGGTTATCCAGAAGCTACATCATTTGGCTTCTGAAATACATGTAGAGACTGGTACGTGTTCCCTCTCTGGTAGGTTCTGGGGTCTGTTGTCTACTTGGGGATGGAACATTTTGATTGTGCTGGCAGGTATAGCCGGTATCATATTCACATGTTGCCTTTGTGTACAATGTGGGCCTGCATGTTGCTCCTATTGCCAACTAACCTGACCTCCTCATTGGCTGGTCCATCCCCAGCAGCAGTAAAGGCTCAGTTGGTTCAGCAGGAGCTCAAAGATTTAATGCAGATTGATGAAGGAATATTTGAAGATTGAGCTGTTTTAGTTAGCTACATCATGCTAAAAGGGCCGTTCTGAGGGATAAAAAAATAGATTTCTCAAAACAAAAGGAGTATCGGACCATATTATAATAGCACGATGCATCTATATGTACCCTCTTTCCATGATATGTATATATATAGCTTTTGCACGGAGGAAAGCATTTATTCACTCCTTACGTTAACACTACGAACAGAGTAGGCCGAGAACCATACAGACGCCATTTTCCGAACATATGCTCGAACACGGGCTGTGATCACATGTTAGTCTCCGGCAGTTGTCAAGCCCCAGTTCATCTGAATTACTGGGGGCAGCTGAACGTAGGCTGTTTTACTCGACTGTCCTGAGACTCAAGGTCACATCTGGCTTTGGGTGCGATAAGCGCATTCTTGGAGGCGCTGTGCCTACACTCCCGGGCACCAAGACGAAAGGGAGTCACCCCTCCTGACTTTCCCAGTAATAAATAGTTAAGCTTTATAGTAATCATGTGTGCCATATATGGTGTTTTCCTGGAGCGCGAGGGCCAGCTGGTGTTTTTCCTTTTACAGTGATTATATGTGTTGAACTGAAAAGTATATAACCTCATGTTTGAATGAGAGCCAACAGTCTTCTCAGCGCACCTGATGGGTGAGGGTTGGAGAGGCTCCTCTATAGAGTATTTGTTGCTTAAAAACTGTTTGAACTTTCTTCACTGCCAACTGACTGATTATTTGGTAATGGGATTGAGGCTATTGGTAGGTATAGCCCTTTATGTTATTTTTATGGTGCTTCAGCAACAATGTCACATCAGGCAGTGAGGAAGACCTGGGACGATGATGATGAAGATGAGGCAGGTGTACCACACCCCACTGCAGCTGCAGCAGGAATATCCCAAAGGGACACAATCATTAAAAATGTCTTTACATGAGCACGCTCAGCTCTGGTGCCCCTACCTCAGTGCAGCTCAAGTCATAGCCACATGGAGGTAGGCCCATGCCGGCCGCAGTACATCCGGTGCCACTAACTCAGTGCACCACAAGTCATGGACCCTTTATGATTTAATCTTGTGTGTGTGATTTCAGATTTGGTGCCCCTATCTCAGGTGCACTGCAAGTTATGGACCCTTCAAGTTTGAATCTGTCTGTGTCATCCAATGATCACTGTTCTAGATGTTGCCAGCACCAACCACTCCCTGAGGGCTTGCTTACACTCACCCCACACCCAACCCGCACAGGCGTCGCGGGACATGTGACCCTGGTAATACAAAGGGGCCGGGCGCACATGCCCGTAGCCAGTTCCACTATTTATCTAAGTGTGTCCATGCGGTCATTATGTATGCATGATGGCCCGGGCCCTACCACATTACATTGTGCTGTGTACTGCAGATGCAACCATTTCACCTCAGGCAGTGGGTAAGACCTTGGACCGGTAGCTTTGGCATCCCCTCGTAAACATAAGCGGAGTGGGCTGGGCTGACGTATGCCAGTCCAGTGTAGGGGTGGGAAGAACTTGCCTGAGTCTCTGGGCATGGTTTAGTTCTGGCCTGGACAAGGAAGTAACTAATGTGTGTGTCTCTGCTGTAGTGTCGGAACCACCCGGCCTGCAATCGACAATGTTGCAATGTAGCGGGCTCGCATGCAGGGAGAAATGAAGGAGCGCAAGACTGCTGGGGGTCTTGGCTCATACATGCCAAGTGTTGTGTGTATCTGTATTGCCGCAGCATGAGCCAAATGCCCACCCCTAATCGCAGCGCGAGTTCAGCCTTGCATGAAAGTTACATCTGGGCCGCCCTTTCCTTACCATAGGCCTACACTCACGTGGCCGCCCACTTTCAACGGCCAACATCACAGTGTCATTGTCAGGCTTGTGGACATGCGCAGAGAGGCATGACAATGGTATTCTGTAGGAGTGCAAGTGATTCAGCGTACACAAGTAAATAGGCTGGGGGGAGGGAGGAGCAGCTGTGAGGCAAAGTAACACACATTGATGCTGCTCATTTGCCTCATGGAAGACAAGTCAAACATGAATCCCAAAGTCGCACACATCACACATCACACCTCACCCCCAACAAGCCACATCACATTTCCTGAATAAAAGCAGATGGCAAACTAACCTTAGGGATGTGTCAGGAACCCCTTAATGTGCTCTAGTATCTGTCACAGGCAATATGTTCCCACCTCTGTTAAATTACCTGCTGGCAAGTACCCACGCTGGAGAAGACTGAACCCAGGCTGGAGAGCCTTTCTTCGTGCTATATTGCAGGATTTGAAGAGTCCCGTTAATGGTGGCCAAAACTCAACCGCACCCACTTCCTGTAGATGTACGCGGTCTAGTTGTTCCTTCTAAAGACATTTCTAAGTGTTTAATGCGCATGTGTGACTATCGCGTGGCGCACTTCAACTGAAAATCAGTTCTGCAACTGTGGCCTTATTCAAAAGGAAAGTTAATATGGCTTTATAGTATTTATTTGTCACAATGTTTCATTAACCCTGGTAAAAATTCCCTTAGCAGAAATATTCACTATCGCTGCTGCAGTTGAGGCGTGTTTTCTGCTGAGAGCTCTGGAACGAGAGAAGAGAAGAAGTTAGCGAGTGAAGCAGCCTTCTCAAGGGAGTAGCTTCTGTGAAGAGAAGCACTCCGAATTGCAAGTAAACGTATTTGGAAAGAATTCATCGTGTTTTTGGTCACGAAGTTTCCCAGGAGTTGAAGGAGATGTTCTGTCAGTTCCTCAGGATTTTGGCAGTCTGGAGACTTCCCTTGCCTCGCACTCATGAGGTTTAAGTTTTTTCTAATCCAGGCACAGTGAACTACTCAGAAAGACAGTACAGAAATGAAATGTAGAATTTCCTGAAGAGAATTGTTTGCTCAACAGGATTTAAAAACAAACTCTTCACGAGTGTAAAAAAAGATTAATGCCATAAGGAGAGAACACGAGGAAATGAACTGAATGACTACATTTTAAGAGAATTTACTGCTTGTTATTAAAAAAAACGTGTGAAGACAAGAACAAACAACAAGATATTACCAGGGGTTCTTCCAGTGAATCAGACGGTATAATGAATACAGACAAAACTATCAAGAGAGGAGCTATTCCTCAAAAAGACACAGGTAAAAGACACACATAAAGAGAGATTATTGAGGCTGCGCATTAAAAGGTTAGGAGAGGTAAATGTTTGTGCTTCTCTTGCAGATATCTTCTCTTCCCCCCATTTGAAGCATAGGAGAGGTTCCATAGGTGAGAAACCAGTGTCTGGAGGGAGTCTCTCTTGTTTTGTCTTCCACTTCCCCTTTCTCCGAGCTGAAGTTAGTGACAGTTGTGGTCACCTGTCACTGACTTTGGCAGGAAGGATCTCGAGCAAGGTCATCTGCTTCCGAGGGGATCACATTCCAAAGTAGAGAGTGTCTGACAGATTGAAGTGACCCCCAGAGCCAACTATACCGCCAAAAGGAAACAATACATCCTTGCCATTCGAGAGGCAAAAAAAGCATTTTTTACGCAACGAATTCTCGAAAACCACAACTCCGCAAAGGAGTTGTTCAAAATCGTGAAAGAGCTCAGCAACCCATCTAGCACTTCGCAAACCCTCACCCCCTCAACAGAAGCATGCGAACGGATTAGCACTTTCTTTTCCGAAAAAATTAACAAAATTTATTCCACCTTCACCCCCTCCCATCCCACTACCCCTTACGACAACTCTGATGTATGTCCATCTACACCCGACAAAGACAACGTCCACCTAGACGTAGCCAACTCCCCACGTCTAACCAACTTCCAACCACTCTCCGAAGAAGAGGTGTTAGCAGTTCTTAAAGCAATAAAATCCGGCTCTCCTGCAGACCCCTGCCCGCACTTTGTGTTCTCAGAAATTGCACCGACTCTCTGCCCCCTCATTACCAAACTCTTCAACCAGTCCCTCGCCTCCGCGTCCTTTCCAGACTGCTGGAAACACGCATCTGTAACCCCCCTCCTGAAGAAAGCCGGTTCCGATATCCTCAACCCCGAGAACTATAGACCAATCTCACAGCTCCCCTACCTCTCCAAGGCATTGGAGAAAATGGTCAACTTACAATTGTCCAAATACCTGGAGGACAACTCGCTTCTGGACCCCACCCAAACCGGCTTCAGATCCAACAACAGCACCGAGGCTACGCTGCTGGCAGTGTCGGACAGTGTCAGATGCATCACTGACCAAGGGGGATCGGTGGCTCTGATACTGTTAGACCTGTCGGCAGCGTTCGACACGGTGTCGCACGAATGCCTACTAAACATCCTCCGGAGCAAAGGAATACAAGCCATGGCGTTACAATGGATTGCATCCTTCTTGAGCAACCGCACCCAAGCAGTGCACATGGGCCAATTCCATTCAAAACCCCGTCCCATCGGCTGTGGAGTCCCACAAGGGGCCTCTCTAAGCCCCACTCTCTTTAATGTCTACGTTTCATCTCTGGCCGACATTGGAAGAAAGTGGGGCATCGGCATATGTTCATATGCCGACGATACACAGCTGATGGTGACTATGGACGAAAGATCGGAAAGATCGGAAACAACCAAAAACAAACTGCACAGCTGCCTCTCCGAAATGGCAGATTGGATGCGCAACCACTGCCTTAAGCTCAATGCCGGAAAATCGGAAATATTACTGTTCGGAGGAGCCAAACTATTGTGGAACGATACGTGGTGGCCACCGTCACTGGGAACAGCCCCCACCCCGAAACAGTACGCCAGAAACCTTGGCATTATGATGGATGACGCACTGTCCATGAAAGATCATGTACGCATACTCTGGGGTAAAGGATTTGCAATCCTGAAACTCCTAGCCAAAATTTTCTCTTGGATCCCACTGGACTGCCGACGTACGATTACCCAGGCCCTCCTAGTCAGCCGCCTGGATTATGGCAATGCCCTATTCGAAGGGATGAACGAGCAACTGTTCTCCCGCCTACAGGTCCTTCAAAACCAGGCAGCCAAACTGGTATGCAATAAAGGCAAACGAGACTCGGCATCAGCATGCCTGAAACAACTTCACTGGCTGCCAATGCGCCAGCGTGCCACATTCAAACTGCTCTGTCACACGCACAAAGCCCTCCACAAAACAGGTCCTACAGTCCTACAAGGGAAAATCGAGTACTATATTCCAAATAGGAACTTAAGATCCAATAATTCAGCCCTAGCAAAACCTACGCGCATCTACAAAACAAGGACAGGTGGACGAGCCTTTTCTCACCTGGCGGCCAAACGATGGAATGAACTACCTATGGATCTTAGACACACTACAAACCTCCTCCAATTCCGGCATAAACTCAAAACCCACCTCTTCCCTAAAAACTAACTCCCCCCGCACAACCTCAGCAGTCCCCTTTTCTTTTTAGCGCCTTGATATCCTTTGGGATGAATGTCGCGCTCTATAAATACCAGAAATAATAAAATAAATAATAATAATAATTGAGGATTACAGATCCCCTCCAGGGCAGAATTATGGAAGACTTTGATTTAACACATTAGTAGAAAACAAGTCTTTGAGGGAGGAAGTTAGGAGGTCCAGTCCAGAGTCCATCCAAACAAGACAAAAGTTGGATGAATTGGTAGCATCAGGTTCAGTTTTTAAGGGACCCTTATCCTTGCCTAGTAACCCATTTTCTGCAGATATTTCCACTAAAGTTATTCACACTATTTTGCCAATTATTCCTTTGGTGCTTCCAGAAAGATTTGTCCGAAACCCCCACAGGGCGTAAAAAAAATTGACACAGTGTTCCCTACACTTTTTGTGTCATCCTGTGATCTTTTCTGAGGATCAATCTAAAGTGCCATTTATTCTGTCATATCTGAATGAGCGTATATTAATACAGGCAAAACTATCAAGAGAGGAGCTATTCCTCAAAAAGTCACAGGTAAAAGACACACATAAAGAGAGATTATTGAGGCTGCACATTAAAAGGTTAGGAGAGGTAAATGTTTGTGCTTCTCTTGCAGGTATCTCCCCTTCCCCCCTTTGAAGCATAGGAGAGGAACCACTGTATAGAGGCAGTCTCTCTTTTTTTGTCTTCCACTTCCCCTTTCCCTCGAGCTGAAGTTAGTGACAGTTGTGGTCACCCGTCGCTGGCTTCGGCAGGAGGGATCTGGGGCAAGGTCATCTGCTTCTGAGGGGATCACATTCGAAGGTAGAGAATGTCTGACAGGATGAAAGCTCCTTTGTCTGAACTATCAGGCGGAAGCACATCTGCACCTCTGAACTCGTAATTGCATGTGCCCGGCACCCCCTGACAGATACTATAGCAGCTGATGACGACTCCCACACTACGCACAACCTGACAAAAGACCAGCGTATACACCCGCACACACAGAAGTCCTTGCTCGAAGTTATCTTGCATGGAATGGCCTTCACACTTACTCCCACACCATTCCGGGCATACAACCATTGCACACTAAAACAACTCATTGATCTGAGCTGTGGCATTTCATCCACAGAACTGGCGCAGGTCAAAACAGTGTAGCTTCAACCAGAGCCACTATAGCAATGGCAGAACATCCCAGACACATGCACAACCCCTGTCACGTGGAACTGTACCATGCATGTATGCTGCATTTACTGGGGGCACTGTGATAGAGGGGAAAGATTTTACTATATGAATATCCTGGGATATTCTTATCACTTTGCCAGCATTAACCACTGTGTAGGCCCTGCTGCTTGAAAGTTATAGGCCTCACTTACGTTGAGTGCTGCCATTTTCTCTTAATCAGAAAGCAGGTCTGACACAGGCTTCACCCAGCTCCACTTTTCTGCGAGGCTCCGCACTCCTGTTTCTAGCCCCCACCCTACTGTGTGCTAAGTTCACTAACGTTAAAGTTCAACATCCCATCTATTCTTTCAACACACCCCGGACCGACACCTAAGGCTGTGCTTGAGAAAAGGGAAGTTCCCACCGCAGCTACGCCAAGCTTGAGTGATAAATGTGGCGACAAGCATTACAGACTGGTACATAAACACATAAATAGAATTATTTTGCCCAATAATAACACTTTTCTGCCTATTCTGCATCCAAGCAGAATTTATGACAATATTCCAGTCAACAAGGCACGACCTTAGTCCAGACAAGTGTACGTGTCGCATTTACAAAAATAGAGCTACATTTGAGCGTATGGATGGGAAAGGTACAGGCCAGGCTGTAGGTGACGAAGGAAGGACATATGGTACGAGATGGCGTGAGATGACGTGACATAGGCTTCACACGCCCTGAAACATATAAAAAGGAGGTCCGCAGGAATATCCTCGGACAACTCCCTCGTCTGTTTGTAGGTATTCAGGCAGCTAGTTGTCTCCAAGGGCCCTTGTTTAAAGTCTTGCTTAAGCCTTGTCTTGTTTAAGTGTTTTGTACTTCATGTATATATATTTTACCTGTATTGTATTTTAGCTGCTTTTTAATAAGACACCCTATAGTTGCAAATGTTCTCTTAACTTGTGAAAACTTTTATAGCATTTTATGCTTTTCTATTGTGATTGCAGGTCATCTCACCATATATAGTACTGTGAGTGTTTTTATAATAATATGTACTTTGTATTCCATGAGTAATCTCAATGAAATATACTTCACCTTTTGTAAGTAATCTACCTCAAAACCTACATTTGCTTATAAGTATATACTCACTCTCAATCAGGAAACTGTATTTAGTATAATCAAACTGGTCTATGCGACTTACAGTGCATGCGTAGCGCTGGACTATGAATTTATGTGATTTTTCATGCTGTGAATGTATTTTTTAGAAGTTGTATCTTCATAATAAACCTGTTAAACTTTCAGCCTCGGTTTCCACAGCTCATATATCTGTTTTTCTCTATTTTTAGAGCAGGGGTTCCTGCACAACCGGGTACAAATTACGGTGCTTCCTTGTCCTTAGTTCTCTCTCACTCCCCGCTTCTGAGCAGCTGCGCCAAGCCCCCTGACCCCTCCTGCCCTTTAATAAATCTCCCCCTGACATTTTGGTGCCGTGACTCGGATAGCAGATACTAACAGACAGGACGCATCTGGACTGAATTTGGAGGAAGTGCAAGCTGCTAAGCGATCGTGCATGCCTTTCTGACTGAGCCATAAGAGGAACACATCGCACGGGTAAGCATATTACTGGATGCCTGTTGCAATTGTCTTCTCTCTTGGGTGCAGTGAAGAGGTGTGTATTTTTGTAACGCAGTTGTACTCCTGCCGGGTTATCTGTTCTTTCTGTCTTTCTGTCTGTTGGCCTTGCTATACATTTTTTGTCTCAAACGGAGGGGAAGGATTGTGTGCAAAGTGGAATCTGAGCCTGAAAGTTAGGACATTACTGTGATTTACGTGTTTATCTTTCTCAAAATAGACACATGTTATTGCTGTGCCTCGTGTAGTTACAAGGAAGGATTGTGGCTGATATTTTTTCAGCAGTTATTTGGCTTTCTAAAGGGATACCCCGTTACATTTATAGAGAGACGGGGAAGGAAAAGATTGGAGCCATATTCTTTTCAATATTTATCTAAGTGAAATATATATATTTTTTAAGAGATCCTCTGGAGGTATAGGAACACAGAGAAGGGAAAGATTGGAGCCGTCGTCTTTACAATATTTATCAAGTGAGGAAGCCTCTGTCTGGTATACAGTGACAGAGAAGGGAACCCTCTATTTCAATAGTCAATAGTGAAGAGGCAAAATCTGAGATCCGAGTAGCTGACGGTATTTTGGATGGCGCCTGTGTTGTTAATTTAAGTGATACCCCGGGAGGATTAAGTGTTTATATATAGTACAGTGAATCGTGTATTTTCGTCAGTTAAAAGTACCCTCTGCGTTCTTCCCTTTTTTTGTGTGCGCTGTTTACATTGCTCTCCCTTTTTGAAACACAGGTACTAATACTTGCTAATTATTAGGTACTCTTTTTAAGACTGTATGATTATTGTTTAGTGACTAGTGGTAAATATAGAGGTTTTTATCAGGTTCAAAGGCGTAATTTTTGGATTATTGTTTTTTCATAGTCATTGTATTAGAAGACACTGGCTGACACAGAGGTTGACTTTAGTGAGATCATATTATCTAGGTACACGTTGACCCTTTCTTTTTTGTTAATTCTTTGTTTGATTATAAGCACATGTATATTGATTGTAAATGTATTTCTTGTTAATCTTATGTTGACTGGCCCCATACCAATCCTATCATTTTAGGCTCAGGGCCCACTAGGTAAGGTGCTGCTGCCACAAAATATTTTGTGAACATTATTGAGAGCCACTGCTAAATGCAGAAGACTGGGTTGTTAATGAGATTCAATAACTAGGGAGATTGTAAATGCATTTTATGTATTCCCATGTGTATTGATCTGCCACTGATTAACTGAAGGGTTTCTGTAAGCTACAGCATATTGAGCGCCACAATTGTTACAGATATATCAGGTTTAAAAGATTTTAATGCTGCTGCTTTCCTGTGTGCCTATTTGTCATTCAGGTTTCTCCCCCCCCCCTCATGAGCACTGCAGACTTTGCTGAGGGGGAGATAGGGAATTACACTGTGCCATTTTAGAGGACTGAGTGTCACTTAGGTTAGCAGAAAATGTTTCTTTTTTTAATGCATTTTCACACAAATGAATAGAATACATGGTTACAGAACATGTAAAACTGCACACATCATACATGTGCAGGTTTCTATGATAACACCAGGATTAGAAATACCCACAGTAATAACAACTTCGTGGCCTCGCAATCCCTTGAGAAGCAAGGTCCTTGTGGCTTGTCTGGGAGACCACCCTAGTGCCCGCAATTCCCGACCTCTCTCGAGGAGGTATTTACAACGGCCCAGATAAGGAAGAGATTAGAGAGGCATTTTATCTAGTTATTAAAGAGGCATTAAGTGATGAGCTTGTAGTAGACTACCCTAACTCCTGAATAACTGACACAGGAGGACAGCCAGATATATATTACCTACTGGCGGTCGCCAGTAGGTAGTTATAGTTAGGATTTTTTTCAATGCAAAATCTCAAAATTCTATTGTGAATAACTTTGGCGCCGGTTGACGAATCTGCCTGAAAATTTCCTCAAATTTGCTCGCGGAGCTCCGGTTCTTCCTTGAAAGTTTGGGGGGGATTCGTCAAGCAGTGGCCGAGATAAAAAGGGGGTCCCAAAACGTGTTTTCTCCAAGTTAATTTCCGTAGGGCGGTCGAACTCACTTTTAGCCCGAACAGCTGAATGGATTTCCACCAAACTTGGCAAAATTGTAGGGACTGGTAGCCCGATGTGCCTTTGCTATGTCTCAAGATATGTGCTCCAGTGGATTTTGAGTAATTTAGGTTCAAAAAAATATATAGATCTGTGGCCGTGCCCCGGTACGCGCACCAGGGAGCTCAGCGGGCGCGACACGCGAGGTGCGCAGGGAAAGCTGATTGGCTCTCGGGTGTCTGTAAACATTCGAAACAGTCCGGACCGGCCGCCATCTTGTGTCTCGGTAGGATAGAGACACAAGAGGTGGAAAAAAAAGGGGGAAATTACCATAAGGGGGCAGGGTAGACCCCCCTGACCCCCTAGGTTTGATGTGGGGGCTATAAAAGGGCCCCGCGGTGCAAAATATATATATATATATTTTTTGGGATTTGCGTGGGGGTAGCGTCTGGTACGCGCACCGGGGAGCTGACCGGGGAGCGGCCCATGGGGAAAGAAGAATGACAGAGTTTAAAAAAATTTAGCTTTTTTTTATAAATTGGAGGTAGTTCTAAAAAGAACTGTTTTTTTCTTCTTTTTGTTGTTTTATTTTTTTTGTGTTTTTGGAACATTTTGTACTTTTTTTGGCTTTTATGAACTATTTTATATTTTTTTTGTTATTTTTATGGGGAGAAACAAAAAAACAGGGAACTGAAAATGGCTCAACTGGAGCAAAAAAGAAAAAATAAGAAAAAATTAGGGTTTTTGGGGGCATTTGTGGTTGTCCCCAGCAAGGACGATAAGCTTTATGCTCAGTTCACCATAGGAGATGGTCTTACCACAATGGATACATGTTATACGGAAATCCGCAAACCGTGGCTGAATGCAAGGGATCGTCTCCCTTGCCTCTGGTCCCGATGGACTGGGTTGCTTTCTTTTGGATGTGGTGCTTGAAGATTGGGGAGTGTTACTGGCCAGTTCCCTCATCTCTGCAGCAGAATAGTTCATCGGATGCCTGCGCTGCATGTGGCGAATCATGGTGTTGTTTCCAAAAGAGTATTTTTTATTAGGGTTCCCCCTGGAAAGTTCCATGCCACAGATTATGCAAGTCAAATTGGCCGCATTGACTTTTTTCTTGCCCTCTGGGATCGAAAAAAAACTCCCATACAATGTGTGGTTTTGGCTGGTATGGGGTATTGTGTTCTTGCAGCCATCTTCTCCTCCCCTCCTCCTCATCCTCCTCCTCCTCCTCCTCCTCCTCCTCCTCTTGTTGACCACCAATGTAATCTTGTGGTGGTCCTCTAGGTGGTTGTGGTGGTGGTGGTGGTGCAGATGCTCCAGCTGCTGCTGCTATTGAAGCCTTTTCAAAGTACAAAATATACCTCAAAGATTGCAAAACAGGTCTTACTAAGTCAAAGGACAAAGTCAGAATAAGGAAAAAAGATGGGGTCTTTCATCATTTGGAAAAAAAAAAGGCCTGAACCAATGAGAAGTGTTATTTTCAGGTCACAAGACCAGGGATTTCATCATTATGAAAGCAAAACTGTTCTGCACCAATAAAAAGTATTATTTTCAGGTCACATGACCGACGCGCTTACGCGACGTGCCCGGGGGCGCGCCCCCGGGTGCGTCGCTTAAGCGCATCACATGTTTACGTTGCGCGATTGTATTCGCTCGAGTGCTTCTGGGTGCGCTTACGCCGTGCGTATCACGTTGACGCGGCTACGCGATACGTCACGATGATGTTTTCGTTCGCTGCAATAGCGCTAACGGGACACTCTCCGGAGTGTGCCCTGGGGCGCTTCAAAAGACTACGCTTTCCGGAGCGCTCACTGGGGCGCGCCCCGGGAGCGCTCCAGGGTAAAAAAATTAAAAAAAAAAAATATACATTACAAAACTTGTTTTAAATACAAATACAAATAAAATATAGGATTCATTCATTTTGAAAAATATTACATTTTATAGCTATAGACATTTGCTATTAACAAAATTTTGAAATTCTAAGAAAAAAAAATAGGTTTGGGGCCTTATATATAGTTAAGAATTAGCATTTAAAAAACCTATGAAATTCACTCACAAAACCATAGGTTTCACACCAGTTATAGTTAGGAATTAGCATTTAAACAACCTATTAAATTCACTGAAAAAACCATAGGTTTCACAACCGTTATAGTTAGGAATTAGCATTTAAAAAACCTATTAAATTCACTGAAAAAACCATAGGTTTCACACCAGTTATAGTTAGCTGGAAATTTTACTGACATAAAACCATTGAAATTCCCACGTTATAGCTAGTTGGACTCACTATAACTTGCGCGCCTGCAATGCACTGCTGATGACGTCACATATTACATCACTCATGACATGGTCAGTGACATCACTGATGACACCATCTTTGTGGCAGAGTGAGAGACCTCCTTTCAGTGTAATATAACCCTTGAAAAAGGAGATACCCATACCAGTTACAACAACCAATTCAGTATTTTCACTATCTATATACACATCCTCTCATTCAGCAACAGTTCTATATAGTCATTCATACATATACTCACTCATCATATGTAGTGATACACATATACATCCTGTTACACACCGACAGTCATCCAAAAGTTACTCACACACATACTCACACATGCAAATAAACTATTGAACATCCATTTATTTGTCAATTCGAAACTAAAGTATTGGCTTATGCCGACGACATCGCGGTTATTACAACAGACCCGATTGAGGCTATACGTGAAATAGAAAAGCTGACTACTGAATTTCGACGCTGTTCGGGCTATTCACTTAACAAAGGAAAAACGATTATCTTGGGTACGGATAATAGCATCTGCACGGATCAACGAAGAGCCAGAAAGGCTACGTATCTAGGAGTTGTTATGTGCGCAGATACTAAATCACTATCTAAAGTTAATTTTGATCCATTACTGGCTAAGATTAAGAATGATTTTGAAAGAGTCAATAGTCTACATCTGTCTATCATAGGCAGAGCCAACTATGTTAAAATTAATACACTGCCTAGATGCTTGTATCTCTTTCGGGCTATTCCTTTAGCTATCGATCAGGAAACGTTAGAGGTGATTAATTCACTTATTTCTAAATTTATGTGGCAGAATGGTAAGATTCGGAGATCCTTGGCGCTACTATCATTGCCCGTGGATAGAGGTGGCCTGGCAATTCCCGATATTGCTTTGTATTATTGGGCAGCATTTTTAAAACAACTCACACCTATGATTAATGGCTATAGTCCAGAAGGAATTGAAAATATTCCCTCAATTTATGAACTTCTTATAGGTCAGGAGGCTAAGGGTCTACTTCTACGGAAAACTGAGGCAAGTAATTATAAGGCTTTCAAGGGTGAAGTTATAAATAGCGCATGGAGGGTTTGGAAGAAAGTGACTAAATATTTGCATATTTCCAAGATTAATCGATATACGCCTCTTTGGCGTTCAAATGCCATTGAGGGTAAGGAATTCAATGTTGTCCTAAAGAAATGGGAAAAGGTTGGAATAAGAACAATCGGTGACTTTTTAGTAAATAATTTTGACTCCACCTTTTTTGATTTAAAAGTTAAATTTAAGTTAACTAATGGAGACTTTTTGAGTTTCGCCCAGATATTCGCTAAATTAAAGGCCAAAGAGTCCTTAATCTCCTTATCTAAAGTTGAAATTTTGGATGCAATTCCCAGAATAAACACTAGGATTGGAACCCTTTATAACATGCTTCTGACTCTAAAACATGATGATCTTGACAAAATTGAAAATAAATGGAACACAAAATTAAACAACCCTAATGTCGACATTGATAGAGTCTTGGAGATGAGCCAGAAGTTATTTATGGCTAGCAACCTCAAAGCACAACTCTATAAAACTGTATTTGACCTGTATTTTACTCCCGCCAAATTGTTTTCATGGGGGAAGCGGGAGAATGATTTATGTCCTAGATGTAATCAAGGACCTGCTTTGCTAACCCATATGTTTTATAATTGTCCTGATTTGATGGTAATCAAAAATATGATTTCAGCTTTTTGGGAAGAGGTATTCAATCATAAAATACCAGAATCAGAAACTGTATTTTTACTAGGACATGATTATTCTCTAAATTTAAATAAATCTGAAGAAAGATTAATTTTCATAGGTATGGCAGTACTAAGATTTATCTTATCAACCCGTTGGAAAGAAAGAGATCCTCCTAGCTTTCAGATGTGGCTAGCGCGCGTCCTAGCCGTTTATAGGTTTGAAACAAGAGGAGCCAAATCAAGGGCTCGTGGGGAGGCACTTTTGCGTCCAATAACTAGATGGAAGGCAGGCATTATACCTAGCGGCATTGGCTGAGTCAAAAATTAATGTTTATATTCTACTTGTCTGAAACATTTATTGCTGTACTTATGTTGACTTTGTTTAACATATTGTTTCCTCTTTTGTTTGAGTAATGGTCCAATTTGTAGTACCTGCTGTATAGTTAGCACACTATTCCTTTCTGTCATGGTGTGTTTTTAATTTTTTTGTTTCTTCAGTAAAATTGCTCCTGTTTTCTTTCCTAGTTATAAATAAATAAAAAATAAAAAAATAAAAAGAAATTCCCACGTTATAGTTAGTTGGACTCACTATAACTTGCGCGCCTGCAATGCACTGCTGATGACGTCACATATTACATCACTCATGACATGGTCAGTGACATCACTGATGACACCACCTTTGTGGCAGAGTGAGAGACCTCCTTTCAGTGTAATGTAACCCTTGAAAAAGATAATCAAAAATAGAAACTAACATTTTCAAAAAAAAGGAGATACCCATACCAGTTACAACAACCAATTCAGTATTTACACTACCTATATACATATCCTCTCATTCAGCAACAGTTCTATATAGTCACTCATACATATACTCACTCATCATATGTAGTGATACACATATACATCCTGTTACACACCGACAGTCATCCAAAAGTTACTCACACACATACTCACACATGCAAATAAACTATTGAACATCCATTTATTTGAATATACAGCTATACACACACTACCACCTTACTTCTAAGGAAACTTACACAAACTTACTCTCTTTTACAATCACTTATAGAAACACATACTTATTTAAACAGGAACTCTTTCAATCTCTCACTCTCACATATACTCACTTATATACATTAATACTCACATATACTAGATTAAAACATATGTAGTTACTGATAAAGACACTAGGAGACAGTCATTCACTCACTAACACACACATATACACACACATCCACCCATACAGTCCTGCACATATGCTGTCTTCAAAAAACATAGAAACAGTGAGTCAATCATTGATGCATCTATGTGTTAAGTAACACCCCCACCAAACCATACAGACACTCACACTGATACTAAAAAAACATCTAATAACCCATATACACACACATGTAGCTACTCACCAACCCATGCAGCCACTTATACACAAAGTGAAACACTGATACAAACATTTAAATATTTAAACAATACTCTCTAACAATAAGCCAGTTAACCAATCAATTATTTTTTTATAAAACATCCATTAACACCCATATTTAAACATTTATTCATCCATCGACCTTTACAAATACATATATAAAACATATTGATTTTTCAGAAAGACACACATTCACTGGATGGTGTCATCAGTGATGTCATGAGTGATGTCACTGACCATGTCATGAGTGATGTAATATGTGACGTCATCAGCAGTGCATTGTAGGCACGCAAGTTATAGAGTCCAACTAACTATAACGTGGGAATTTCAATGGTTTTATGTCAGTAAAATTTCCAGCTAACTATAACTGGTGTGAAACCTATGTTTTTTCAGTGAATATATCTATCTATCTATCTATCTATCTATCAATCTATCTATCTATCTATCTATCTATCTATCTATCTATCTATCTATCTATCTATCTATCTATCTATCTATCTATCTATCTATCTATCTATCTATCTATCTATCTATCTATCTATCTATATCTATCTATCTATCTATCTATCTATCTATATATATATATATATATATATATATATATATATATATAAGAAGGTGTTCCTGGATAAATTCACGTCAGCCAGAGACGTGCTACAGAGGCCCCTGCTCTTCAAAGTGGCCCGGACTTCACTGGTACCCTGCCTTTTGACAGTTCTTGCACTCCGAGTTATCGGACAGCCTGGGCCCGCCTCGATGTTGGGGGAGAAGCTGGCGGTTGTGAGGTATTCCACCTCACACAGGGCGGCAAGCACTGTCTTTCTGCCCCCGCCGATTGGATTTCCTTACTCGAGGCTGGAGCAGTTGGGGACCCGAGGAGGCTATAAACACTTGATTAACAAGCAGGAAAACTTGGCTTTCTCTTTGCGCAGTGTCCTGCATCGAGCGCAAACCACTTGGCTAAATTTCCCCCAGCACAACTTACCTGGAATCCTGACGGGGCATTCTGGGTCTTGCAGTCCTTGGAAAGACCGGAGGACAGGCAACAGGTGTGCTAAACATCGTTGGGGGTGGAGCCCATTTGAATTCTCAAATGGAGGGCAGGACACTCTTCAGAGCAAAGGTCAGCTTCCTGATTACCTGGGCGCTGAAGAAGGCAAACCCACGCCGAAATGCATTCGCCCGTTTTTTTGGTGAATAAATGGCTTCCTTGATCTTCCCCTGCTGTGGCCTTTGCTTTCTTTTTTGTGAAGAAGGTGTTCCTGGATAAATTCACGTCAGCCAGAGACGTGCTACAGAGGCCCCTGCTCTTCAAAGTGGCCCGGACTTCACTGGTACCCTGCCTTTTGACAGTTCTTGCACTCCGAGTTATCGGACAGCCTGGGCCCGCCTCGATGTTGGGGGAGAAGCTGGCGGTTGTGAGGTATTCCACCTCACACAGGGCGGCAAGCACTGTCTTTCTGCCCCCGCCGATTGGATTTCCTTACTCGAGGCTGGAGCAGTTGGGGACCCGAGGAGGCTATAAACACTTGATTAACAAGCAGGAAAACTTGGCTTTCTCTTTGCGCAGTGTCCTGCATCGAGCGCAAACCACTTGGCTAAATTTCCCCCAGCACAACTTACCTGGAATCCTGACGGGGCATTCTGGGTCTTGCAGTCCTTGGAAAGACCGGAGGACAGGCAACAGGTGTGCTAAACATCGTTGGGGGTGGAGCCCATTTGAATTCTCAAATGGAGGGCAGGACACTCTTCAGAGCAAAGGTCAGCTTCCTGATTACCTGGGCGCTGAAGAAGGCAAACCCACGCCGAAATGCATTCGCCCGTTTTTTTGGTGAATAAATGGCTTCCTTGATCTTCCCCTGCTGTGGCCTTTGCTTTCTTTTTTGTGAAGAAGGTGTTCCTGGATAAATTCACGTCAGCCAGAGACGTGCTACAGAGGCCCCTGCTCTTCAAAGTGGCCCGGACTTCACTGGTACCCTGCCTTTTGACAGTTCTTGCACTCCGAGTTATCGGACAGCCTGGGCCCGCCTCGATGTTGGGGGAGAAGCTGGCGGTTGTGAGGTATTCCACCTCACACAGGGCGGCAAGCACTGTCTTTCTGCCCCCGCCGATTGGATTTCCTTACTCGAGGCTGGAGCAGTTGGGGACCCGAGGAGGCTATAAACACTTGATTAACAAGCAGGAAAACTTGGCTTTCTCTTTGCGCAGTGTCCTGCATCGAGCGCAAACCACTTGGCTAAATTTCCCCCAGCACAACTTACCTGGAATCCTGACGGGGCATTCTGGGTCTTGCAGTCCTTGGAAAGACCGGAGGACAGGCAACAGGTGTGCTAAACATCGTTGGGGGTGGAGCCCATTTGAATTCTCAAATGGAGGGCAGGACACTCTTCAGAGCAAAGGTCAGCTTCCTGATTACCTGGGCGCTGAAGAAGGCAAACCCACGCCGAAATGCATTCGCCCGTTTTTTTGGTGAATAAATGGCTTCCTTGATCTTCCCCTGCTGTGGCCTTTGCTTTCTTTTTTGTGAAGAAGGTGTTCCTGGATAAATTCACGTCAGCCAGAGACGTGCTACAGAGGCCCCTGCTCTTCAAAGTGGCCCGGACTTCACTGGTACCCTGCCTTTTGACAGTTCTTGCACTCCGAGTTATCGGACAGCCTGGGCCCGCCTCGATGTTGGGGGAGAAGCTGGCGGTTGTGAGGTATTCCACCTCACACAGGGCGGCAAGCACTGTCTTTCTGCCCCCGCCGATTGGATTTCCTTACTCGAGGCTGGAGCAGTTGGGGACCCGAGGAGGCTATAAACACTTGATTAACAAGCAGGAAAACTTGGCTTTCTCTTTGCGCAGTGTCCTGCATCGAGCGCAAACCACTTGGCTAAATTTCCCCCAGCACAACTTACCTGGAATCCTGACGGGGCATTCTGGGTCTTGCAGTCCTTGGAAAGACCGGAGGACAGGCAACAGGTGTGCTAAACATCGTTGGGGGTGGAGCCCATTTGAATTCTCAAATGGAGGGCAGGACACTCTTCAGAGCAAAGGTCAGCTTCCTGATTACCTGGGCGCTGAAGAAGGCAAACCCACGCCGAAATGCATTCGCCCGTTTTTTTGGTGAATAAATGGCTTCCTTGATCTTCCCCTGCTGTGGCCTTTGCTTTCTTTTTTGTGAAGAAGGTGTTCCTGGATAAATTCACGTCAGCCAGAGACGTGCTACAGAGGCCCCTGCTCTTCAAAGTGGCCCGGACTTCACTGGTACCCTGCCTTTTGACAGTTCTTGCACTCCGAGTTATCGGACAGCCTGGGCCCGCCTCGATGTTGGGGGAGAAGCTGGCGGTTGTGAGGTATTCCACCTCACACAGGGCGGCAAGCACTGTCTTTCTGCCCCCGCCGATTGGATTTCCTTACTCGAGGCTGGAGCAGTTGGGGACCCGAGGAGGCTATAAACACTTGATTAACAAGCAGGAAAACTTGGCTTTCTCTTTGCGCAGTGTCCTGCATCGAGCGCAAACCACTTGGCTAAATTTCCCCCAGCACAACTTACCTGGAATCCTGACGGGGCATTCTGGGTCTTGCAGTCCTTGGAAAGACCGGAGGACAGGCAACAGGTGTGCTAAACATCGTTGGGGGTGGAGCCCATTTGAATTCTCAAATGGAGGGCAGGACACTCTTCAGAGCAAAGGTCAGCTTCCTGATTACCTGGGCGCTGAAGAAGGCAAACCCACGCCGAAATGCATTCGCCCGTTTTTTTGGTGAATAAATGGCTTCCTTGATCTTCCCCTGCTGTGGCCTTTGCTTTCTTTTTTGTGAAGAAGGTGTTCCTGGATATATATATATATATATATATATATATATATATATATATATATATATATATATATATATATATATATATATATATATATATATATATATATATATAATATATATACATATATATATATATATATATATATATATATATATATATATATATATATATATATATATATATAACACTAAGAAGATACAGATACAGATGAGCTGTAGTGGGCAGCAGCCAGTTGAGCTGATTCTGCACATACTAGATAATAAAATAATTGCGGTACAGAACACTAGCACACAAACTTTAACTAAATTCAACAGACGCCAAGCGGTTTCGATATCTAAAGCTTGGACCCTGTTGGGACTTCCACTTACACAAGGTACTGAGGTAAGAGCATCTATACTGCATCTGATGGACTGTGCCTCCCAGTGCAAACATATAGAACCCCTACTGATTACACACAACTCACACTTGAGGGACCACGAGACCCACCCCCCTCCTTGGGAGACACTCAGGACATACCTTTGCAACTACCACTGGTGACACCATCAAAACCACACATTACTGAGAAGTCCTCCATAGAGTTAATTCAACAGATAGGAAGTCTAGTAAGCTGTGAGAACACCAATCTCACCTATCAGCACTCAGTGACCTCATCTCCCCTAAGTACCAACTGCCAGGAGAGACAGGGAGGTTCACAAGACACTCACACCCCACAAGGCTGCGAACAGCACGCATTACTTCTGCCAGCACTATTGGCCCCCAACTTGCCCCTAAGTTGTGAGCATCACACCCAAGAACTGCATGAACAGCTGGGACAATAGCCCACACCTAGTATCTCAGAACACATACAGAGGCACCCCATTCGCATCGCATTGCCCATTGTTGTGGGCATATTTACAAAACCGCCTGGTAAGGAGTGAGCAAGATTGTCAAGATTCACTGCCACAAATTGCCAATCCCTTAACACAACTCTAGGGTATGAGCAAGCGGCCTATACATAGAGAACGGTTGTGTTACTGCCCTTTTCGGAGGATATAACAGCCTCCTCTGTTTAGGTCTCACCTCTGACTGGTACAGTCATCTTGGCACTAATATCAGTCTTGGGAATAGACATAACAAACTTGCAGCAGGTGACACTGACTTTAACACCCAGTGAAGTTACACCCTTATCCCTTTCAGCACACAACGCTGAGGAATAATAACAACGCCCCTGCTGCACGTGATAAAAAACTTTATAGCGCAGGAAAAGCGTATCATGAAACATTGTAGCAAGTTCCATGAGTTCACACAAAATACACTGCACTCATGGCCCAGAGAAGGTACATTCGACAGAATGATACCAGACCATGCTAGAACAATCCTGGAAGGTAAATACTCTGGTAGCAAACTCAAAAAGCGTAAAGACACCCTGGCCATGAGGAGCGTCTTTAAGGAGAATGACACATCTGTCCCAACACCCACAGTACCCCCACCGGCCTACTTCGAACATGGCATGTATCCAGAACGGGTTATCAGAACTGACCTAGAACCCTCATCAAATGACCGGGCAGCCATAGGCCATGAGGATATCCCTACACCTAGCAGCTCAGATGACTTACAAAACAGTAGACCAGAGAATAGACAGAGCCAGCTCTCCCTAAGCTCCCAAGTCCAGTTGATGCAGGGTGGCACTTCAGGAATGCCAGGTCAAATTGACGCACTATTTCCAATAAAAATGACTCCTGCATCTAACACTGCAGCCCCCCAGCTGGAAGAGGACCAAGAGAGCGATGGGGCCTCGAGCGGTTCACAGCACAGCTCCCACATGCCATTGCCCACACCGAACCGCCCAGCCCCCACACCATTCTCTAGGGATCGTAATCCCTCTGACACAAGAACTAGACACTATGGCCCATTCCTGTCCCCTAGCCAGCAACATTACCATACACAAACACATCATAAAGAGTGGCAGCCCCTCAACACTGGTCCTAACAGAGAGAAGGAACAACAGTTACTATTTGGTGAAGAAAACAGGGACTGCAAACAATATCCCTCTGGGGTAGACACAGAGAGAGATATCAACAGGTGGAGGACAGAGCAGAATCTATACCAAGGAACAAGTAGAGAAGCAGGGAGCATGTTACATGAGCAGTACGGAAGAGAAGCAGGGAGCATGTTACATGAGCAGTATGGAAGAAACCCCACTGATACTACAGCAACACTCAAGCGACTGTCATTTAAGATGGGCAGAGTAGATGCCAGAATGTCTGAACTGGTGGCTGAGTTGGGCCAATTTAATAGAAGACAGCAACCACCAACACTTAATGAATTAGCGAGTGCTGCAAACAGAGCAGAGTCACACAGTGTTAGGGTCCCAAATATCATGCAACAGCAAGAGCCATGGATATGCTTACATGAGGAATCCCAAGGTGCAGCCGTACCACAGAACAACACAGCACCTTCCTGTTCAGCCCACTTCAGTGGACCCCAAGATCCGCCAGCAGGCGTTAACTACAACCTCAAGAGGTTACTGCCGCAGACGCCTGTACGCCAGGCATCACCTCCAGTAGCCGCACCACGCAGAATAGTAGCACCAGAGATAGACATAGACAATTTGTAACTGCAAAATGTGCTTAAAAGAACAGAAAGAAGCTGGAGAGAGCAGAGAAGAACAGACGTAGAGAATCTGGAAGTTTTAGGTTACCATGGGAGACCTGATGATATCCCACAGGAATATGATGTATCAGGCACAGCGCGCCTGCGCACCACCAGATCCAGAGCACAACATTGCATGGCCCTTAGCAGGCCAGTACAGTCATTGATCAACGATCTGACACCAAATGAGATAGTAACACAAGGGGAAGAGTCTGACTACTATGTCAATCCTTCTCAGATGACTTGGCAGGCTGGACAGAGGCTAATGCACCACAGATAAATGTTTGGCCCCGAGATGGTTCTTTCGAACCAGAGGAAATGGCCACTGTTGAAGAATGTATCTTGCAGGGGGCAGGAGATGACAATTGGGACTATGACTACATGCGCCAAGGCCTAAGGGTCTGGCAGAAACACGCACGCAGGTATGACCACACAAGGCCCACAGGGGTAATACACCAACTGCCCCTGCTGTATAAAAATACCAAGGACCGCCCAGTCTATGTCCCTTGGTCCCTTATGGACAAAGAAAATTTGAAGAAGGAACTCCCACCCCTCACAGAGGGTGCTGGAAAGTGGATACAAGACTTCGAAAAACACACTGCAGGTTTGCCATTGGCTGTTGGGGATGTAAAAAGTCTGCTCACTTCCCTGATTGGAGAAGATGCAGATGATATGTTCACACGCATTGACCACAGAATTTCCACCACTAAAACAAGATTAGATGGTAATCCTTTCCATAAGATAAGGTCTGTCCTATGGAGTGAACTACGCCGAAAGTTCTCCGATGTCCCAGACATCGGGTCTCCAATGTCAGAGACATTGCAAAGCAATGAAGACCCCGCACAGTACATTTCAAGAATGAAGGAAAAATGGCATCAGGAGTTAGGAGAGAAATGGGACGTGACAGGAGGTAACTGTAGGTTCTTCTACCATACAGTTAAGAAGGGATTACCCACTGCGGTACAGGACAAGTTAGATGGAATAGTAGTAATGGAATGCAAACCATGGCCAGAAATACAACATCACATCATTCACTATTGTAAGAAGGAACAGGAACAGGAGATAAAGAGGCAATTAGCAATTGAAAACGCTGCTGCTAAATTGGTGCAGCAAAGACTAAAGAAAAGGGAGGCTCTGGATGCAGTTATGGTGGCTACACCAGTAAATCAAATGACTACTGTCACTCATTTTCCACAAAATGCCCACAATGCAGTAGGAGGAAACATGCAGGCAGCAGCTCAACAAACACAGGCACAACACATTCATGACAATGAACAAGAACAGCAGTATTATGATAACAGACTAACTAGGCCTGCAAACACTGGGATGCAAGGGAGGGGTAGAGGATCAGGCGTTCAAAGATCTGCACCCCAGCAAGAGGCTCGACTGTGTCACTACTGCCATCGGCCAGGTCACTTTCTAAGGGATTGCCGTACTAAAATGAAAGATGATGAGAATAGGTCAGCAGGTAGTGGACATCCACAGCAAGTTCAGGCATCAATACAATATGTTCAGCAACAGCCACAGCCACTGCAACCCCAGGTAGTGTACACCTACGCTTCCCCAGCACAGCAACAGCCAATGCTGCAGCAGGTGCAATTACAAACACCAATGATGGGTCAAGTACAGCCCCCAGTTCAGCAAGCAGAGACGCAAATGCCACAGCAACAAATGCCTGTGTACCAAATGGTGCCACAGACACAAGTTCTTGTACCCCAGGGAGCCACAGTACTGCCCCTTGCAAATTCAGTTTTGCAGGGCACAATCCTGCAGTACCGGACTGGAGGGTATTTAAGTTAGGACAGCCCACAGACAAACCTAGTGTGTCCCTTGGTGTCGTGTCTCACAAATATTAGAGAGGATCCAGTTGTGTATGTCACGATTAACAACAAAACTAGTTTTCTGATTGACACAGGTGCCACATTCTCCTGTATAAGGGAAGGGGCACTGCCCATCTCCAATCAAAGTGCAGACACACAGGGTTTCTCTGGGGCAATAACAAGGGTCCCTTTCACGAAACCAGTACCATTGGAAATAGGAGGTAAATGTGTTCAGCAGCGTCTGCTTTACTCAACACAGTCCCCAGTCAATCTCTTGGGGCGTGACCTCATGGCCAAGCTAAATATGGCAATACACTACAGTGAAGATGGCACAATGACTTGCTCCATTCCTGGTACACCGCTGACCAGAATGATGGCTGTCACTGTGGATTCCTCCCTGAGGGATCAGATAAGAGCACGCCCAATGGATGAGCAAGCATTCTTAACAGCAGTACACATTGTCATTGCCAACGAACCAGAGATGAATGGGCGCACTGTCCGCATACATGGTACATACATGGTCAGATACAGCGCACTGTCCAGCTTCCCAAAGAATTTCTTTTCCGCCCTCAATCACAGACTATGCCAGTACCAGACAAAAATATACTCGGAATACACAGTCTCGAAATAACACCCACTTATGGAGCTTTTCTAGCCCTAGATGACTTCGCCCACACATGGGTCTGCGTCATTTTCAATGAGCCTGGACATCTGGTGAGAAACATTTCAGATCAAGAACTATTCGATGATCCTGAGGAACATTTGAAATTAGAAACTATATATCAGAATCCAGTCCCTCTATCAGTGATAGTTGAAATACGAACGCCAGCTCCACCCACAGTAATTGATGCTGCACGTGACTCAGACTTAGCTCAGGTACCCAACATCCTTTGGTCCCAATGATGTGGGGCTCATTCGATCAGCTACACCATTCAGAGTAACACTGAAAGAAGGCACCATTCTACCCAGAGTGTGCCAGTACCCCTTGTCCAAAGAAGCAGAAGAAGGAATTGCCCCTACTATACAAGCATTGCTAGATCAAGGTGTGATATATCCTTGTATCTCGCCTTGTAACACGTGTCTTTTTCCTGTACGCAAACAACAAACAAATCAATGGAGGCTAGTTCATGATCTTCGCTCGATTAACAGCATAGTGGTACCAGAGATTCCCATTGTCCCTGACTCTTTGGTGATACTTACTAACATCCCACCCAATACGAAGTACTTTTCAGTCATTGACCTAAAAAATGCTTTTTTCAGTGTCCCACTGCATGCTGGCATCCAGTTTTTATTCGCATTTACATTCCAAAATAGGCAATTTTCGTATAAAAGACTGCCTCAAGGCTACTGTGAGTCCCCCAGTGTGTTCAACAGAGTTGTCAAAGATGATTTATCAAATTTCCAATGTGATAGCACTCTACTGCAGTATGTCGATGACATACTCCTTTGCAGCACAACAGAGCAAGAATGCAGGAAAGATACAATTGCTCTGCTTACAACATTGTCACAGAGAGGATACAGGTGGACAAACAAAAATTGCAATACTGTCAGGAGGAAGTGCAGTACCTAGGTCAAAGGATCTCAGCATCAGGAAGAAGAGTTACGCCAGGAAGAGAAGAAGTAATAAGAAAGACTCCAGAACCACAGACAGTCAAAGACATGCAAAAGTTCCTAGGACAATGAACTACGTCAGACTGTGGGTCTATGATTATTCTACAGTAACTGCACCACTCCTGAAAGCTGTCAAAACGGCTAAAGACAGGCATAACAAGATCGACTGGACACCTGAAATGACATCTGCCTTACCAAAATTGAAAGATGAAATTACAAATGCACCAGTGTTAGGCTCTTCCGACTATGCAAAGGAATTCTATCTGTTCACTCACTGCAATGGACAGGTCATGACAGCAGTACTCACCCAAAAATACCCCATGGGCCACAAACCAATTGCATACTTCAGCGGCATGTTAGACTCAGTAATGAAAGGCAATTATCCTTGTGAGCAGGCTTTATCAACAGCAGCATTCACTGTTGAGAAAAGCACCCCCATAGTTATGGGCTCCCCTCTGACACTGTACACTGAGCATGCTGTCTTCGCAATAATACAAAAAGCTAAAACAACCCTTACCACACAAAGAGTGTCAGGATACAAAGTCATACTGTCATTACCATCCCTGAAGGGTGTTAAATGTCACACTGTGAACCCTGCCACATGTTTTGCCCATCCTATTGCCACTGATGATGATAACACCCATGATTGTGCCACATACTGCCCAGATGAGTCAGAAACAGCAAAAGAGGACCCATTACCAGACAGTACAATTTACTTTGTTGATGGTTCTTCTACCATTGATCAAGAGACAGGAATAAGATACACAGGAGCTGCAGTTGTCAGAGCACAACAGAATAACTCCTCAGATTCTTTAGACATTGTACAGCAGATAGCATTGCCACCACATTACTCAGCACAAGCAGCAGAAATAGTGGCACTGATTGCAGCCCTCAAGCATGGGGCTGATGAAAGAATTACGGTATATTCTGATTCTGCTTATGCCACCACAACAACACATTCAAGCATCTTGAGATGGAAAAGGCGTGGATTTCTTAAAACAGATGGCACGCCTGTGATGCACACACAGTTACTTGATGAACTAATAGATTCTTTGACACTGCCAACAGAGGTAGCCGTAGTAAAATGTGCTGCACATACAAATGGCCAAGATTTCGTTTCTAGAGGAAATGCCATGGCAGATTGGGCTGCAAAAGAAGCAGCACGAGGACTCAGAACTGTACAACCCCCAGATCCAAATGCCTGTGCCCCCATTCTGCTTGCCCAAGATGCACTCTCAGCAGTGCAGGAAGGTACACAGAATACAGTTAAGGATCCAAGTGAGTCGCCACTCTCAGATACACCTGATCCAACACTTCCATACACCATTGATGACACACAGCAATATGACATAATTGCACAGCTGCACCTCAGAGAGATACAGGAAAGTACCTCACCTGAAGAAAAAGAGTTATGGAAGAAGAGGGGAGTACAACAGGATGCTTCAGATTTTATTTACAGACAGAAATGACAGGAAAGCCTGTCATGCCACAAGCCCTTTTGCAAATAGCACTCACTCAGTTACACCTTCCTACCCATGTCCCTCGTGATATAATGTCCACAACTTTGCAGACAGATTGGTTCATCCCCAATGCATATGAACATATACAACTCATTGTTCATCAGTGCCTCATTTGTCAACAGTATTCCCCTAATCCAGCTCTGAAAACAGTTGCATCAACAATACCAAGGCCCAAGGGTCCTTTTAGAGAGCTCCACTTTGACTATGCAGACATGATTGACAGATGCCAGAATTACCGATACCTCATTGTGGTAGTGTGTCCTTTTTCACGATGGATTGAAGCTGGACCATGCGTCCATTGTGACGCAAAGGCCGCAGCTACCTTCTTGCTTCGTGAGGTCATATGTCGCTGGGGAATACCAGATTCCAATCGCAGTGACAATGGCAGCCATTGTTCAAACGCCATTTTTGACACAATTGCAACAATGCTAGGATTAAAGCACAAGTTGACTTCAGCCTATCACCCCAAAGCAATGGTATTTGTGAACGCCTCAACGGCCTGCTCAAAGCTAAGATCAGCAAAATAAGTGCCACAATTGGAAAAAAGTGGCTTTATTGCCTTCCCATCGCTCTGTTTTCACTCAGAAACAGTCCCAGTTCTGATCACCACCTCACACCTCACCAGCTTGTCACTGGCAGATCAATGAATGTGGTTGTTCCTTCCACCAGACCTAAAGTTGACAATGAAGCATCTTCAGAAATTGTTAAAGCTGAATTATTTGATTATTTGTGTGCCCTAACTCATGCTGCTAGGTTTCTTTCTATTCAGATATCCAAGACAAAGAACAAAAGCAGCGCCATTTCTGATGAACTTTCACCTATCCACCCTGGGACACAAGTATTCATAAAGAAGCATGTACGGAAGTGGAGAGACCCCAAGTACGAGGGACCATTCCAAGTCATTGACTCCTCACCTACTGCTGTCCAAATAGCTGAACGCAGAGCATGGGTTCATCGGAGCCACGTGAGGATCCACCCGGCACCATCAGAGATCTGAACTTTAACCAGAAGGAGGGCATCTTATATCCGATGACCATCCAGGACCGAGAATATGGAGATCGAATGAGGGTCTATGGAATAAAAGACAGCAACAGACCAACGCCTCCTACCAAGATTTCAGTTAAAAAGATATGTACAGTTACTATTATATTGTTTGTAATGTTTGTTGTTTCAATGGCTGTATTCCACTGGTTTACAGTACAATCAGAGAGAGAGAAAGCTAGCTCTAGCAATGTTGGGCCTACCACCTCGATACTTCCTGGTAACATGCTAGATGAGATATGCATCAGAAAAAGCTATGCCACCCCTGTCCCCACCCTGATACCTTCCACACCCCCTGCAGACCCCACCTTGAGTGCCCATGGACAAGGTGTCCCTAGACGTTCCCGCCAGAAAAAACGAAGTGTCAGGTATAAAATGGGTTGCAATAAAGTGCCAAGGAGATATACCCCATGTACCCAACGTAAGGAGAAGCAAACTGTGCAAATGTCAGACTGGGTTAGTAATCTCCAAGACACAGTTGTGTACACCTTTGAACAGCACTCTATGCCTGATTTTCACTCCCAGCACCCTAGTACATCAGCAGAGGATAACGGGATTCACAACGCACTATTAGATAACATGTGGTACAGGGACATGAGGGAGGTTGGAAGAAAAGTCACAAATGAGTCCTGCTTTGTGTGTTCACACATTGCACATGCTGTAGGTGCAGATAAATTGCTCTTTCCAAAAGAGATCCCACCAGCCTCCGCCAAATGCCTCTTACACCTGTTTCTTTGCCGCATACATGGTCAGATACAGCTCCAGTCAGCCGTGATAACTTAGGCATTTGTAAACGTGACAGAGTGGGATGACAAGTATGTCACATTTACAGTTGTCTCTGATCCAGTGGAGTTTGAAAGGAGAATGGAGGTTTACCCTGATATGAAAGTGTCTGCCGAGACAATGCTGGTTTGGGAGTATCACTTTAAGAAGCAAGGGTACTTCACCTTCCCTACGCCCCCATCAAAATGCCACTCACCCGAATATCAACAAGCTAACCATACACATGACACATGCCCTTGTCAGTGGAGACAATTTTGCACGTAAAGGCCAATATTTATTTTAACAGCAAGTGGAATGGCCCACATGACTTAGTAAGTAATGCAGCCTCCTTAGGTAGCCCAAGTGCAGGTTAAGAAAAGAAACATGACACCAATAAGGAGGTGGGGAGGGAGTGTGCTGAGATATGGGCACAAGATACTAGAAGATACACTTTCAATGAGGGTACAACATACAAACCAAAAAGAGCATACAAGCTGAAGTCTCCTTTCCTTTGCTTCCTAGGTAACAGAACAGTTCCTGTGGGTCGAAATACAAATTGCAGCAGCACAATATTTAACTTGGACCTTCAGTACGGCACCTCCAGTCTCATGGACATCTATTGGGCCTGCGGGGAGCACATCTACCTGCAGTTACCCCCTACTGGCAAGGACTTTGTTCCATCGTGACGATGCATGAACTGCATCTGGTCGCCCCAGCAGCAGCAAACATTTCCCACATCTATGCACACCCAATGGCAGGTGATTTCACCCTGCTCCACCACCGGAAAAGGGAAGTCATGCAATACTTCTCAGATGGCCTGTTTTACCAAATTCCACAGGAATTCCGCCTTTTCAACGATGCCGAAACTTTCTTCGGGGGCATTGTCCCCCTGTTCCAGACCAAAGCCAATGCACGCTGTGTTAGGGTTTTGAGGCATACAGCGAGAAATAGACATTGACATGTGATTAGGCGAGTTCCCCATGTCAATTTGTTGCCATTCCCTTGACGTCTGCCAAGAATAGGGTCCTTTATGGACGATCTCTAGCAGACATAAAGAGACGCTCTACCCATAAGCCGACGCTTGGCTTACTTCCGTGACCACGCCCCCTTCCTTGTTCCCGATATGAGCTATCCGCTATTCCTCTAGCGTCTCGCTCGTTTCCCTGTTCCAGTCATGCATGTCTCATTCCCCTATCCCTCTTCTGTTCGAGGGTTGTTTTCGAGTCGCTCTTGGTTTGGAGACCTTTCTTCGTGGAACAACCGATCCCCTGCCTTTCCAGTACCGCGGATCTTCCCGTGCATTGTTGTTCACATCTTGGTTCATGCTTGTGAGAGAAGCCGGTTCACCTTCACCATTACTCCTGACTCTTGGACGGAAACCTCGGGCCTTTCGGCTCGCCCTGCAGAGGTTCCTTCATCCCATTTGAGAAAGTGTTGCTCCGCCTGGTGCTTGGACCCGGGCCGGGCTTCGCCTCTCTTGAGTGAGTACATGCTCCGCTCCGTATTCCCTGAAGTGTCGGCCATTGCTCCTCATGTCCCCTTGCTCCCCCCCTTTATTTTTATTACGTTCCTTTGGTCTGAATGTCGTGTGAATGTGATTCTGCGTAGCCCATTCAATGATATAAGGACTCCTTCTTATCGGAGCCCGTTGTATTACCTGTAACCTGCTTCAAGGACATTCTTGGACGTGACTGGGGTAAGTGAACTGCGATTCTAATCACATGTCAATGTACCTGTAGGTGAATGTTAGTACAGTGTATTGGTACCCTCATATTATTTTCCCTACAGCCTCCTCGCGACCTGACAGACCTGCTTCCTTCCTGTGATTCAGCCCCATGTATGGGGAGAGTGGTGGACACTCCTTGGAATTTTCCCCCATACTTTTAGAGAACAGCCTTCAGGAGTGTATACTACACAGCATTCCTGTGGTTGTTTTTTGGAGGTTAAGGGGATTTCTCTTCACTCCTGTGGACCCTTGGCTCCTAGCTCTTGACTCCCGACACGCTGGCTGCTGGTGACCAGATATGAACTGATGCAGCTTGTTAACAACACCCGTGATGGGTTCAACGCCGTGAAAGAAGAACTACGACCCCTACGACTCATGGTTCTAGAGCATAGATACGTTCTAGACCCGCTAACAGCAATGAATGGTGGTGTGTGCGCCAAGGTGGGAAAGAGGTCCTGCTGTACTTTTATCCTGGCCAATGTGCAGACAATGGAACATTTACGAAGGCCTTCGAGGATTTGGACAATCTGGGAAAAAAGATGCATGATGAGGGAGGTGCTCAAGCAGATGTCTTAATTGACTGGTTCCATTTGGACTGGATGCCTTCATGGCTGTCTATTTTCTGTGTGCTGCTGTTGTTTTGTTTTGGGACACAGATACTGATACACTGTGTTAAGAGATTCAGTTCTAAGGTAATAGGGATGAACTATGCAGACTCAGGTGCATACACAGGGATACGCAGGGGACAAAGAGATGAGGGAGAGGTGGCAATGATGAATGTAGTAGAGTTGACAATTCCTGACTCTCGCACATTACATGTTCCTATGGATAGTCGGTACCAGGCCCAGGTGCATAGAACCCCATCGCTTCTCTCAGAAAGAGACTTGGTACATCCCTAAGAGACAATGTGTGATAAACTAGGGGGGCCACATGAGGCCTTAGCAACTGCCCCGAACACTGAAGAGCCACCTCTTCATGACCCACAATGGCCCCTCCCCCCAGCACCAGCTAAATATGCAGTTCGAATGATGTTCAATGATATTCCATAATATGAACAAGATGGGGGAATGATAGAGGGGAAAGATTTTATTCGCTTAGCCAGCATTAACCCCTGTGTAGGCCCTGCTGCTTGAAAGTTATAGGCCTCAGTTACGTTGACCAGAGTGCTGCCATTTTCTCTTAATCAGAAAGCAGGTCTGACCCAGGCTTCACCCAGCTCCACTTTTCTGCGAGGCTCCACACTCCTGTTTCTAGCCCCCACCCTACTGTGTGCTAAGTTCACTAACGTTAAAGTTCAACTTCCCATCTATTCTTTCAACACACCCCGGACCGGCACCTAAGGCTGTGCATGAGAAAAGGGAAGTTCCCACCGCATCTATGCCAAGCTTGAGTGATAAATGTGGTGACAAGCATTACAGACTGGTACATACACACATAAATAGAACTATTTTGCGCAATAATAAAACTTTTCTGCCTATTCTGCCGCCCATGCAGAATTTATGACAATATTCCAGTCAACAAGGCACGACCTTGGGGGCGCTAGAGGGCGCACAAGCGGAATGGCTGCTTAAGTGAGTAGCTCCCGCTCCTTGGTCAACTATCCTGCACTTATCCTGGGCCACTGGTGAGCAAATTACGAAAACCAAAACTCAACAGATGCAGTAGCCCGCCCCTCACACTCGGACCGAGGCTTGGGTTTCCAGCGGCACCCAGACCGGCGAAAACGGCGTTAAGAGATTGGCCGGCGGCGACTCTGGAGGGTGTGTGTTGGGAGAGCCGGTCGCGTTGAGCTACGCGAGTCCAGTGCCTGCCACGAGGCAACAGGCCTTGCACGCACCCGTGGTCTCGGTGCCCGCTGTGTGCCTGGCTCTCCTCCTCCCTTGCTGCTACCGGCCTTGGACATTGCCTGGCGCTGCCTACCTTCTGCGGAGACCCGTCCTGTGTGCCCGGTCTCCTCTCGGCGGCTCCGGTGCCCGGGAGGCGCTACCTCCTTCGCACACGGCCCGGCGGGCGGGACGGCCCCGGGGGACTACAAGCTGACAAGCACCGCAGCATTTGTGGGCGCCGGGAGATGTCGGGCGGCGGCGGCATCCACCGCGCGGGGTGAGTGCATAGCGGCCATTTGCTCCTTAGAGAAAGCCAGGCGGGGGGAGTTGTATTTACTGCCCTAGGACTCCCGTTTTCTCTGCCGGGACCGGTGCGGGCCTGCGCGCCCTCTGCCACATATTATACTCTGACACACTTGGAGGGCTGTAGCTCTGCCAGCCGCTTTGAGCCACGAAGGCAGAATAGGCCCCTTGTTGTAGCCTACCGGGGTTGAAGCTGGACTGCATGAGACTCTCTATTGCCCGCACTGCCTACTCTGTAGGTCCTGCCATGCATTTTTAGCCTGCGCCCTCACCTACTCTCACCGGGATCGGGCCCCACTCCACGTGGTACACCTGCAGCTGGCGGACATTCTTGATAAATACCTGTGCTCACCGTCCTCGCGCTCCTGGTGGGACAGGCTGAGTCTGGCGGTCGGAGCCCTTGGGGTGTCTAGCTTTGGATTGATACTGCCATCACACACTGCGGAGCAGGGGGAAGGAGCTCAGACTGACCTGCAGAGTGCCGACTGGTATTCGCTGTCTCACTACGCATGCAGGGCCTTGCAGTGCTGCTGTGGCGGATCTGGGAGCGGCGATACGACGACGTTCAAAGATCACGATGGTGCGCCCCGAAAATCGCCAGACGAAGATCAGTTTTGACGGTGCTAAAAAGGGCGCGAAATCCACGACTGCTGAGCCAGGGCCCAGTGATGCCACTCCGGCGGTCGCTGCCTCGCCCACCAGGGACCTTGATATCCACCGCCTGTTCCAGGAGATGAGGCAGGGGTTCGCCACTGTGGTGGAAAAAGTGAACAGCATGACATCTAGACTCGGCGCACTGGTGCACAAAGTGGATAGTCATGAAGAAAGGATAACTACCACCGAGCAGAGAATTCCGATAATGACGATATCATCTCGTCGCATACCACACAATTAGCCCGCATGGACAACCTGCTCAGAATAATAGCGGCTAAGAATGAGGATTTGGAGGCCCGCAGCCGGCGCAACAACATACGCGTAACGGGCATTCCGGAGTCCACGGACACGGGCAGAATGGAACTCTATATCGAGAAGCTCCTCAAAGGGTCGATCGGAGAGGACGCCTTCTCGCCGCAATTCATTGTTGAGAGAGCGCATCGGTCACTGGCCCCTGTCCCTAAGCCCGGGCTGCCGCCTCGGTCGATCATCGCTAAATTGCTGAATTACCGTGACCGCGATGTCGCGCTTCGGGCAGCCCGGACCCAACAAACTCTGCAATACAATGGCCTCACTCACTTTCTCTATATATCCTGACTTCACCCCCCTCATGCAAGAAGAAAGACGCAAACTCATCCCTGTGAAGAAAAAACTACGGGAGGCCCAGCTGGACTATGCCCCACTCTATCCTGCGAAGCTCCGAGTCATGTATCAGGGGAAACACCGCTTCTTCACGAGTCCCCAAAAAGCTGAAGACTTTTTGAAAACTATTCGCAAGACTCGGAAAAATGGCCGCAATGCTGAGGCAGACCTAGATGACGATGACCCATCCCTGGCGGCAAATGAACACTGACCGCATGAACCTACTGTGTTTGGACTTCTTCTAATCGCTTTGACCACTTAGTTATGGCCCGTGTATCGGAGCCGCGGGAGGGGCGGACACCATGCTGCACGACGGACATGCCTGCGCTCTCCGGTGGTAATGTACTCCAAGGACCATGATCCCTGCCTTGGCCTCCTCCGAGGGCGGTATAGTTCAGGAGACCAATGGCGGGAGTAGTGGCTGTGCGCCTTTACAGTTGTTTCCCTTACGGGTGTTCCCCATGCCAAATACACAAATGTTAAGGGGAAGGGAAGGGAGGGGGGAGGGAAGGGGGGAGGGAAAAATGGCTACTGGCATGATTGGGATGCAGTGGTGGGAGGGGGGAAGGGGCGAGTTGGGGAGGAGGGATTCACACACGGAGTGGATGGTCAAGTTACCAATTATTGTGTTGAACTATATGGTCTTGATAGGACAATGACTGTCACGTTACTACTAATGAGATGGATGATGCTATGCTTCACGCCCTATGGCGATCTTAGGAACTAATGCACAACTGAATTGCTTGTCATGGAATGTCAGGGGGCTTAACAATGCAAGGAAATGTCGCAATGTGCTAGCGTACCTTAACAGACACCACGTTCATGTTGCCATGTTGCAGGAGACACATTTGTCACCACAAGTGAGGGCTACCTTTGCAAGTAAATGGGCCGGTACCCGCATATTCTCCTCCTACTCCTCATATGCGAGGGGTGTCACCATCCTTTTTAAATGCACCGTACCGTTTCACAAGTATGGCGAGGCAGTCGATGGTGAGGGGCGTTATGTCCTGCTGTGGGGGCGACTGGGACGGGACACCTTCACTTTCATCAATTGCTATGCTCCTAACCTTGACACACCTGCTTTCTTTACTACACTCTGGGGTAAAATTGTGGGCATAGGATCCCGCCATGTAGTTTGGGGGGTGACTTTAATTTAGCATTAGTGCCCCGCTTGAATAGAGCAGACGGGGTGAGCCACTACAAACCCAGGGCTAGGGAGGCGTTAGAGGGCATCATCACTGAGGGCTACCTGGTAGACATCTGGCGCCGCCTACACCCTAACGGGAAGGAAGGCACACACTTCACCCCGCAGACGGGCACGTGGGCACGATTGGACTACTTCCTTGTCACTGCAGAAGTCGCCCCTGGAGTCCTGGGAGTTTCACACTTGCCACGAATATACTCTGACCATAGCCCTGTCTTGCTACACACATGTATCCCTGGATGGGATGACCCTAGGCCGCGGTGGCGGTTGCAACCAGCGGCTCTTTTAGACAACCTTTTCCGAGTGGAGCTGGGGGAGGAAATTGCAGCTTCTTTTCCAAGGAACAAGGGATCAGTGGACTCGGTCGAATGTATATGGGAGGCCTTCAAGGTCACCATTAGGGGTTACTGTCTCTCTAAAAGTTTTGGGGTTCTCCGGGACATACAGAATACTATTCATACCCTACACAAGGACCTCAGAGCTCTTGAGCTTCGTATGGTTGCGGATGACTGCCCCGACATACATGCAGAGTTCAGGGATAAATTGTCCAGGTACGAGGAGGAGGCTGTCAGGGAAGCAAAATTCCGGGGTAAGCATTGGCGAGCTAGAAAGTACTGTGAGGGAGATAGACCAGAGAAGGCCCTCGCGATGCTCACGTGTGTCCCACGAAACCACAATACCATTCTTGAACTCACTGACGATCAGGGGAATGCAATCAGGGATTTGGATGCGCTGCTCGAAGCTTTCACTTCCCACTATCATACACTTTACACCACGGACATTACAGCTGATCCGCCCTACGCAGACTTCCTAAGTAGTGTAGCGCTATGCTGGCTCTGCAATGGCGATAGAGCCTTCCTGGCTGCCCCCTTCGAGCTTGACGAGGTCCGCGAGGCCATTATGTCGCTGAAAAACGGCAAGGCGCCCGGATTGGATGGCATCCCTGCCGAGTTCTATAAGGCCTATATAGACATCATGGCCCCTGTCCTCCGGGAGGTATATGAGGAGTCACTCGGCGGTGGCACTCTCCCCAGTTCTATGCGGGAGGTAGGCATTACCTCACTCTTGAAACCCGACAAGGACCCCAGCTCATGTAACTCTTATCGCCCACTATCCCTTTTAAACTGCGATGTCAAGATCCTCGCGAAAATTCTTGCCACTCGGCTTTCCTTACTCATGAAACAGATTGTTTTACCCGATCAATCTGGCTTTGTGGCGGGCCGGTCTACCTCCCACAACTTACGCACCCTGTTCTCTCTACTGCGCACGATCCACCACGACTTACCAGTGGCGGCTGTCTTTCTAGACGCCACTAAGGCCTTCGACTCCGTGGAATGGCCATACTTGTTTTCAGTTCTGTCAGCCATTGGATTCCCCAAGCTCTTTATCTCCTGGGTTCGGTTGCTCTATACACGCCCGACAGCTAGGGTCCTCATCAACGGTCGTCTCTCCCATTCCATCGATATTACCAGAGGTACGCGCCAGGGCTGCCCCCTGTCCCCTCTGCTATTCGCGCTTTAGGTCGAGCCCCTTGCCTGTAGGCTTCGGCAGCTGCATCGAGATGGTGCGATACAATGTCTTCAGCGTCAAATAGATGTGTCTCTATATGCTGACGACATCACGCTTTATGTCAAGCACCCGGACCCGCACCTTAACTCCTTATTAAGAGAATTTGTAGTCTTTGGCAGAATGTCAGGGGTGCGCATAAATTGGTCCAAACCGCAATTCTTCCCTCTCACAGCTGCGGTCACCGACTTTCCCCTCGACTATCCCCTTGAATGGTGTCGGACGGATCTCCGCTACCTTGGCATACAGATCTCGCGCGATATAGCTTAGACTCTTCGCTCCAATTACGGTGTTGCGATCACAAAACTTACGACTGCAGTGGATTGTTGGATCACATTGCCGCTTTCCATGGCAGGCAGAGCATCCCTTATTAAAATGGTGGTCCTGCCCCGCTTCCTATACCTTTTCCTCAATATCCCATACTATCTGGGTGCCTTTTTCTTTAAAACCTTGAAATTAGAACTCTGTCGATTATTCTGGGGGGCAAAAGTCCACGGTTGAAGTGGTCTATGTTAATCCAACCATATGACGCGGGCGGGTTTGATGTTCCGGATCTCGAAGCTTACTACCAATGCGCGCAGGCGCATTATGCCTACCACTGGCTGGTCCCCACGCCCTTTATGCCGCAGTTGGCGGTGGAGGACTGGATTGTGCATCCCGTCCCGCTCAATGGCCTGCTCCATTGCCCGGAATCAACAATTCAGACACCAAACACTTCTATCTCCTGCAACTTGGATGCATGGCGCCGAATAGCTAGGAGAATGTCCTGCGGTTTACCGTACTCTCCAAAGCTACCGTTGACGTTTCACCCTAGCCTTGCCTTACTACAAGAACGAGGCTTTCGTTTACTCTGTGAGCGGCTGCATATAGCTCACTGGGGTGATCTATTCGCGAACGGATAATTTAAATCCGCGGACCTGTTCTTCACTTCCCATGATCGCACTCCACTCGACGTCTTTTACTACTTGCGCCTGCGTCAGGGAATGAGAAGCATTCTCCCTACGTTCCCAGATGAGCCTGAGATCCTTCTCCCACTCCACTATTTGCTATGCTCGCAGGACGGGGCGCATCTGGTTTCTGGCCTTTATCGCCAGCTCCGATCGGTTGCTACGATGCCAGTCACGGGGGCTCGAGCGCGTTGGAACGCCAAACTGGCCGCCGACCTCACTGACAAGCAATGGCAATACTGCTGTGCCCTCACGGCTTGTATATCAGCAAGTAGCAGGCTTAAGATGATACACTACAAATACTTGCAGCAGTTATATTACACCCCAGTAAAAAAACACAGATTTTGTTTAGCTGACAGTGACAGATGTGAGCGCTGCCATGCCGAGCACGCGGGCTTCCTGCATTTAGCTTGGGAGTGTCCTCAGGTTCATACCTACTGGCAACAGATAACCGATGCACTCGCTGCAATGACAAAGGTACCCATATCAGTTAACCCGCTACTCACACTACTCGGGCACACGCCGCACATCCCCAAATCCAGCAGGAAATTCGTGGATACTGCATTGCTATTGGCGAAGCGGCGAGTTGCATGTCGTTGGGGTCGGGGCAGGGCACCTAAATTCAAGGAGTGGATGGCTGACATGACATACTGCCAGGAACAACACATCACTTTCACTGAGTTGGCACCAGTCTCTGCCCACCCTCTGGATATTTGGGGCTCTCTGGTCGACTATTTACACGCCCAGACAGAGGATAGCCTTGGCTCGGAGGAGGGACACGCTAGCGATTAAGTACATACCCCAGACTCCGTGGCATGCAACACAGCCGGCTGGCATCTACACAATTCATTCCTAGCCGCCCTGACATGGCACTCCTTGGGCCACATTCTGTATTACCATCCCACGTGAGCACCCCCACACATTGTCTAATGGGAGCCATATATGCGGTCTTGCCGCGAAACCCTTGTTCGCTACACAGAACCCACTGATACACTGCACCCTTGCACCGACTCCACCATGCTCAACATCTCCTGAGGTGAGAAACAAAGCCCTTACCTACCAGAATAGTGCATCCCACCATCACCACTATAGTACTCCTGTATAACTATGACAGTCCATCGATATGTGTAATGCGCCGTTGACCCGGAACTCCACTCCTTAGTGTGTCTACCAGATCTCACAGTTTTGTTTAATGTTGGGAATTGACAAAAAACTGAAAAATCTGTTCTACTGTAGAGTATTTGCCGATGTGTATGTTGCATTAGATACAGGACACTTACCGACTGCTGCTATTCTATGCCACCGGGCCTCCGGGATGCCTGTAAAAAGGCTATATGATATTGACCGACCCCACCTTTTTGAACTGCCCTTACCGCTGCCGGCCTCAGGGTTGTAGGCGCAAACAGCAGTGTACTGTATAAATTAAGCAAAAAAACAGTTTGACCACCAAAAAAAAAAAAAAATAAGGCACAACCTTAGTCTAGACAAGTGTACGTGTCACATTTACAAGAATAGGGCTACATTTGAACATTTGAGCGTATGGATGGGAAAGGTACAGGCCAGGCTGTAGGTGACGAAGGAAGGACATATGGTACGAGATGGCGTGAGATGACGTGACATAGGCTTCACACGCCCTGAAACATATAAAAAGGAGGTCCGCAGGAATATCCTCAGACAACTCCCTCATCTGTTTGTAGGTATTCAGGCAGCGATTTGTCTCCAAGGGCCCTTGTTTAAAGTCTTGCTTAAGCCTTGTCTTGTTTAAGTGTTTTGTACTTCATGTATATATATTTTACCTGTTTTGTATTTTAGCTGCTTTTTAATAAGACAACCTATAGTTGCAAATGTTCTCTTAACTTGTGACAACTTTTATCGCATTTTATGCTTTTCTATTGTGGTTGCAGGACATCTCACCATATATAGTACTGTGAGTTTTTTTATAATAATATGTACTTTGTATTCCATGAGTAATCTCAATGAAATATAATTCACCTTTTGTAAAGTAATCTACCTCAAAACCTACATTTGCTTATAAGTATATACTCACTCTCAATCAGGAAACTGTATTTAGTATAATCAAACTGGTCTATGCGACTTACAGTGAATGCGGAGCCCTGGACTATGAATTTATGTGATTTCTCATGCTATGAATGTATTTTTTAGAAGTTGTATCTTCATAATAAACCTGTTAAACTTTCAGCCTCGGTTTCCACAGCTCATATATCTGTTTTTCTCTATTTTCCGAGCAAGGGTTCCTGCACAACTGGGTACAAATTAAGGTGCTTCCTTGTCCTTAGTTCTCTCTCACGGTCTCCCCAGCACAGGCTTCTGATCCGCTGCGCCAAGCCCCCTGACCCCTCCTGCCCTTTAATAAATCTCCCCCTGACAACTGCCATTGGCAGTGCTGAGAATCAGTTACGGGCTAAGCTTCCGCCTTGCCAACGTCACCTGCATTCAGCTTGTGTTTCATTGTCGATCATGCATATTCGAGTGGTCCATGGATGTCTGCCTATCCAACAGGACAGTAGCTGAACTGGATTTTGACATGTGTATGCACCCCCTGTTGGCCCACGACCATGAGTGTCACTGTGATATCCGTTTTATGGGATGCCTTGATACTTGGCATACGTGCTGGCAGCTGGACCTGGGAGATTACACAACTCCTCATGTGCAGTGACCACATTGAGCGACTCTCCTATTGGGCTGTACTGCTAATTGGTGAATGGTGGTGGACGCAGCACATCTGTCCAGACCTGTAAATGGATCGTATCGCCTTCCTGTTTGATGAAGTCGACAATGACCTCATGTTAGAAATTATAGCCTAAGAAGTTGCAATCACTTTTATAGATGAGTAACTACGTACCTGCAGCCAAAACAGGTTGGAACCCATTGCACATGTCCCAACACCTTGTTGCATCTTGCAGATCTGGTCACAAATCCCACAACAACAGTCGACATGGCTGCATTTGCCTGGACTCCGAATACATGAGCGGACAACAGCATGGGTTAACACACACCTGTGAAAGGTGAGGCACTCCCCTGGAGTGGAAAGCTCTTGGCAACGTTCCTCATTCTGACATACTGCTACATTGGTCTGCATGTTGTGGCACTTAACTTGCCCGTACTGAAACGCATATGCTAGTAAAGTCTACGCACCTTCAATTGTATTCAATTGTGATGAGTTTTTATTTGAATGACAGTTTGTGTGTCTCACTGCCTATCTGGGTCATGGCCATACACGCGCCTTGATAGCATTACCCAGGGAGTACCTTTTTGTGGAATCACTGTCCCTACATTCATCCATACTTTCGAACTTGATAGATCATAGCCATAACACATCTGTGTGAATTAGAATGTTTTTTTCACATTCAGTGGAGTGTTGAAGCTGGACCAGTACAGGACCATGCAAACCCCACTTTACATTGTTGCCCAGTGCAGGGCCAGCCAAGGTCCTTTAGGGATTGAAAAGTTCATCGGAAGTGGAAGACTTGAGTCCACAGTGTGATTACTGTGTCATTGGTAACTAAACAAAATATGGCAGTCCATGTCGAGGTCCAAGGTGAGTGTTGCTGAGTGTATCGGGGGACAGTGGAAGGTGTTATTCCAGGACATGATGCAGAGGGCAGACCCTAGCGGAAACCGGCCATATGGCGGAGTTGAATGCTACCACTTCATTCTTACCACAAAGCCAGATTCATCATCATCTTCATCCTCTGATGTGTCAGGTGCCTCACATGTGGGTGGTGATGTTTTGTCTGCATCACTGTGTGGCAGGGACATATCAGGGGCGGGAGATGGAATGTTTGCCGCACTGTGTGGCACTGACACTTCAGGGGGGGAGATGTGGATGGAGTAGTAGCAGCAACATTCATCCGCGCCAGGCCTTGTGGTGGCAATGCCATGACGAGGATCTGCTGGGCATGGAAGATCACAGCTACATCTCACTGGTGTGCAGCCGTGGCAAACATTCATTCCGCCTGCATCTGCTCCAAGCTCATTCTCCTTATATGTCCCAACTCCCGGCTGACATCGCTGGAGCCACTCTGACTAGACAGTTGTTCTTGGCTCAGAGTCATGACTCCAGAAATGTCAGCCATGGATTGTTGGAGTGCATGGAGCGGACAGTGGGTGTCCGTTAGGGACTGTAAGTTGTCTCTGATGGGACTTACACACCTGCGTATGGCATCTAGTTTGGCTGCCATGAGGTCGAACCCCACCCGCAACTGATTAGCCATCTTCTCCTGGCACCCTAGCACATGGAGTAGGAGTGCCATGAGTTGGTTGTTGGGGTTCAGGGAGACAGTCATGGTGGTGGGTGCTTCCTTCTGTGTGGTCTGTGCAGGGGGTAGGGTCTCCTCGATGCAGCTGGGCTGCCCTGCTCCTGGAGGTGTGGTGCCGAAGCAGTCCATGACATGTTGGAGGGCTTCGTCGTCGATGTTGGGGAGGTCCTCTTCATCATCAGTGCTGAGTTGTTGGCTCTGCTCTGCAAGAGGTGTTGATTCTCCCTCTGCAATGTGAAGGTAAGATGCAGATTGACATTGTGTTCACATGTACGTTCACGCATTGTACAAGTTTACTAACATACTGTATGACAATGTATGTTGTGAGTTTGTGTGAGGAGATGCCTATTTGATGTTGAACAGATGACATTTCTACACCATCAGGGATGTGGGGTTGTACTTGTACATTATCATCTCACAGTTTCCTGCTATGCCAAATGAGAATTGCCTTTTTCTCCACACAAGCGGCAGCAGTTGTGTCCTCTGTTCTGTTGTGAAAGAGTTGCAGTTTGCCCCACATTTTTGTCTTTTTTAAAAAATATTTTTATTAAGAATTTCTGGTGCGTTACAAAAGAGTAAAAAGGAAGCATATACAATTCATTATTCATTTCACAAGATGTCAATCTATGTCTAAAGTTTAAAAAGGAAATTAAAAGGTACAGGTTCAGCACAATTAGAATATTAATCACAGAATAAAACAATGTTAATAATAAAGACGAGGCTCTACTAGTAATAACATTTTAACCATGGGAGGCTATATCAATGATTAAAAAGTTACAATCTTTGCTTCCTCCATTCTGTTAGTGGGACCCAAATGCGGCTTCCCAACTCCCGCATTTTTTTCCCTTCTGTTCATAAAGACATGCTTCTATATTATGTATACCCAGTAGTCTGTTAAGCCACATTTGGAATGAAGGGGTGGAGGTATCTTTCCAGCCTGAAGAAATTAGGATCCACAATACCGCTACTGATATAAAAACTAAGGCTTCCTCATCTTTCTCGAGCCTTAACTTCTCATCTATGCCCAGTAACATCAGAGTTGGGGATAGATCGATCTTATGACCTAGCAGCCCCTCCATAAATTTTTCTATCTCATCCCTCATTGGGGCTAATGCGCTACAATGGGAGAACATATGTAATAGATCAGCTTGTCCCTCATTACATCTGGGACAGCAGTTGTCCTCCTTAACCCCCCAAGAAAATAATTTTGGTGGCGTATAATATAGATTAAATAATGTGTTATAATGCTGGGCTCTCAGATTTGAAGACCAGAAGATTTTCCTATTCAAATTTAGGGCCAAATCCAAATCTACATCAGGGTTGGATAATTTATTTGCTAGAGCAGATTCAGTTTTCTCCAAATCATCTTGGATTCTCATCAGGAGAAAATTATAAACTACTTTTATTTTATTACATCCTTTGGCTAATAAGTCTAACAAGGGGAAGTTAACCAAGTGTACCAGCTTAGGTCTTAATGCTTTCACAATACATTCAATTTGGGCATATAGAAGCCAATGGGAAGATGGGACAGAAAATCTACATTGCAGGGCATCAAATCTCGCTACTTCCTCGCCTTCCATGATATCACCTATAGTCTTGATACCTAGCCCTCTCCAGACCTGAAGGTTACCTTCTACACACAGATGGGAGAAGAGGCTAGAATTGCAGAAGGGTAGAAATACATTGACCTTGGGAACATTAGAGAACTTCAAGACAGTCTTCCATATACTCCATGCCCCTTCCAGAATATTTAACCGTGCCCTCTTATAATACCTGCGATCAACTTCACATAATAGCAGGCCTAATGCCTTCCTCCCCAGTAAAAGCTCGAATATTGATGGAGGGTTCTGAGTTTCAGTATCTAAAAAGTCCATTTTAGGCTGCAGCAGGGTTACCATTTGTGTAAGAAGACATGTCCAATGATATAACCTTAAGTTTGGTAAGGTCAACCCCCCCTTTCCATAGGCAGTGACATATAATTAGTAGAACGTCTGATCTTGCTGTACTGCCAGATAAATCTTATAATACAGTTTCCAATTTCTTCATAAGACCTTCTTCGATGTACAAGGGGATGGCCCGGAATAGGTATAATGCTTTGGGAAACATTGTCATCTTCACCGCATTTACTCTCCCAATCAGTGAAAGATGAAGCACATCTATCCGTTTCAACTCTATTTCCATTTATTTAATTAGAGGGAGATAGTTTTCTTCCAATATTTTTTCGATTGAGGCATTTATTCTAACCCCTAAATATACAGCAGCATCAACAAATCTGGGGTCAGATTTCACAATATTTTTTGTACAAATTACCTGTTTTGGCTTCGTTCAAGAGATAGCCTGACCGGGTGCCAAAAGCCTTAGCCAATTCAGCAAGAGTTGGCATCGCCTGCTGAGGATCGGTAGTGATGATAGCCAAATCATCGGCATATGCCAACATTTTATTTACATGGCCATTTAGTATTACCGGGCTGATCCTTGGGCAGCTTAACTTTTTTTTGTATAAACGGATCAATATAGAGTGAGAAAAGAATCGGGGAGCAGGGACACCCCTGGCGCATACCTCTCTGGATAGCAATCTTATCTGATCTTTTACCCATAACAACCACCCTGGCCTCGGGTTCTCTATGCATAGCTTTTAGGGCGCCAATAATTTCATCCCCAAAGCCTCTACCTGGCAAAATGGACCAAAGAAACTTCCATACCACCCTGTCAAAGGCTTTTTCTGCGTCGAGCAGGATCATGGCCATCTCCCTCCCCGAAGCAGCATGAGCATCGAACAAAGCAATTGCTCTCCTTATATGGTCCGTCGTGCCACGACCAGGAACAAAACCATGCTGCCACGGGGAAACAAGTCCACCTATGATCCTGCCCAACCTCTTAGCCCAAACTTTTGAGTATAATTTTGTATCTGCATTTATCAGCGAGATAGGGCGGTAGGATCCCGGCTTCTCCATGGGTTTCCATTTTTATGAAAGATTACAATATTGGTCTCTCTCCAAGAATCTGGGATCTCCCATGAATAGGCTATACCATTAAATAGATCCACAAATATTGGGGTGATTACTGTTTCAAGACATTTGTAGACCTCCAGGGGAATCCCATCGGGGCCCGCAGCTTTACCCGAGGCCAGCTCATGTAGTGCATCAATAACCTCACCACTGGTAATATCCTTATCCAGTTCTATTCTAGCTAAATCGTCCAATCGAGGGCCATTATCCCACCCCTCCTCCTCCTGTACTCCATCCCTATCTTCCTCCTGATATAATTTTTGGTAATAATTCTTGAATACCTGTAAAATTTCTTTGGTCTCTGTAAAGTCTTTGCCATTTTCTTCTATTCTGACAATTGTATTCTTTGCTCTTTCCTGTCTGATCCTTAACGCTAAGACTCTACCTGCCTGTTCGCCAGTTTCATACCGTCTAGCTCTAGATGTTTGGTATTCTGCTGTAACCTTCTGTGTTACCACTCTTTGAAGCTATGCTTTAACGCTTATTAACTTCAATTGGCTCTCATTTCCAGCTACCGTCTGAGCTATATCTCTAATATGCTGTTTTTCTGCCTCGGTTAAGTTTACCATTAGTCTCTCCACCTCCTCTCTATCATCTCTTCTCAATGTAGCCGAGCAGCTTATGGATTCGCCCCTTAAGGCCGCCTTAAATGCTTCCCATACCCCGTTCCATGAAGTGCTGTACCTGTTAGCAGCGAAAAATTCATCTGCCTATTTGGTAAGGTGCTCCACAAATCTCTTATCCCCCAAAAGCTTCCTTTAAAAGATCCAACTGGTCCTTTTCCTGACTAATTTATCCAATTCATGTTAAAATCAATGGGTTATGGTCTGAAATTAGTCTGGGAAGTTTAATTATCCAGACCTTGTTTATTTCAGGAGAAGAGATGAAAAAGTAGTCCAATTTTGTATACTTTTTATAGGGATTTGAAAAATATGTTACCTCTGGATCCTGTGGCTTTTTAACCGCCCAAACATCCCTCAATCCATGAGAGCTAATAAGAGCCTTTACTGCCCTAAAGACTCTTGGTTTCCGACCTACGTAAGGCATACTGTCATCCCAGTCTGCTGAAATATTGAAGTCACAGCAGATTATTGTGGGGGTTGACCAACCAGCTAATTCTATTTCTAGAACATCGTAGATTTTGGGATCATCACTGTTTGAGCCGTAGACTGCACATAATGTGAGGCCCATTTCCATTTCGACAATTACCCATCTACTCAAACTATCTGTCTTCGCTCGTTTCATCCCTCCCAAAGACGTGCATGCCAGAATTGCAACCCGCCTAATCGTCGAGGATTGCGTAGAACAGGCCACTAGCTCAAAACCACTGAGGAATATTAGATTTCCTTTGGACCATGGGAGATGAGTCTCTTGGAGAGTAAGAATGTCAATATTGTTATATCTTACAAAATGTGCTAATCTTTGACGTTTCCTCCAGTCATTCAGACCCCCAATGTTAAGCGAGCATATTCTAATGTTCACCATCCTGGCAGATTGATTGGCCGACTGCAGTACCCTGAACCGTGCTCATGCTGTTCTTCAATACCTTCCTGAATTGTATAAAAGAAAGAACCAAAATCCTATAAAGCGCACCATTTTTCTTAATTTTCTCCCCAGCCCCACGCAACCCTCCCTTGAGCTCCAACCCCTCCATCACACCCCGAACCCCCTGAACACCCTCCCAGAACCCCACTCCGTGAGGCGCTCAGACCTAGTCTGTGCACTTGATGGTCATGCAGTGTGTGCAGTGAGGGCAAACTGAAAAAAACATATCTTAAGAGTTCCTGTATGGCCCAACAACCGATACTCATATTACATTTTCCAACAGCCAATAGACCCCCACCCCCTAGTTCTCAGCCTATGACAATATACTATCCACTTTGAAAAACATTAGGCTCAGCCTTCGTTGTGAGTTAGGTCACTTATCCTACAGAGTCTAAATACTCCTTAGCTTTTATTTCAGAAGAGAAATATAGTGTCTTCCCATCGTGGATTACTTTTAGCTGAGCCGGGTTTATCAGATAAACTTAGATCTTTTTGTCCTGAAAAGGCTTAATCATTTCCCTGAGGCGCCACCTTCGCTCTACAGTTGAGTGGCAGTAATCCGGGCGGACAAAGAAAGATACCCCTTCACTGCTTCTCCTGGCGTCGGGTCTGGCCTTTTCCGCAATTGTCTGCCTCAAAATGAAATTACCAAGGAATATTAGCACTGCTCTAGGTTTGTCCCCTTCTTTGACATTCCTTCGTATTTTGAAGGGTGTACTATGTACTCTCTGCAGTTCGGTGGACCAGTTCCAGCTAGAGTGCTCAGGGAACGCTTTCTCAAAGAGCTTGATCATATTTGCCCTTATGTCCGAGCCCTCGATCCCCTCCGGGATTCCCAGGACCCTTAAGTTGTTCCGGCGTTGCCTGTTTTCCTTCTCCTCGAGCTTCCATTGAAGGTCTATCACCTGGGCACAGTGTGCATCGACCTTACTTGTAGCCGCAGCTGCCTCGGCCTCGTTTGACACCACTCTCTCTTCCAGGTTGGAGACCCTGTCCCCGATGTTAGAACAGGCCTTGGATAGCTTTCTGACCACCCCCTGCATTTTTCTCATGGCGGCCTGAGATTTCCGATTATCTTGCCGCGTTTCCTCCCTATGGGCTAAAATCTCGTGATGGATTGTCTCCAAGAGAGACATATGATTAAGTTCCTCACGGGGACTTCCCTGAAGAGGCATGTCTGAAGAATGGTCCCAGCTCAACTCTTGTTGTTTTTGTGGACGGGCTTGGGGGTTCATAGTAGCCTAAGTCTTAATCACAGTTGCAAGAAAATCCAGTTCTGGGTCACTCTCTGTATCTGGATAGGAGCTATGTTCCCCCTCTTCCCCCTCCTCCTCCGACCAACCAGCACCATCTGAGGCTGAATAGAAAGCTTTGCTTGGAACTTTCTCCTTTTCAGTACCACCGCCGCCCGTAGCTTGATCCACTTCTACTCTCTGGGGATCACTCTGAATATCCGTGTACTCTATTTTTAATGTGACCCCTTGCTTTAGCGCTTCTACCATATGCCCTTTAGTAGGTGTCTGCAGGGGAGTCTGGTCATCACCAACCGGTGCTTGGGTTACAAGGCACAGAGAGGAAGTCTCAGCTCCTCTTTCCAGATTTGAGACTGTTTCTCCTTGAGATATCATGTCTGCTGCAGCCAGCTGTTTCTCGCTCACCAGCCTCGGTCAAAGGCGGGGCAGGAATAAGGGGCAATTCATTGAGCTCAATGGCCTGAGACTGATTTTCCCTCGATGCTTCGCCCGAAACTTTCACCTCTTTAGCCTCTTTTCCCTCCTTCTCCTTACCCACTTTGGCAAACATGTCCGCAATTGCCGCCTGACGAGTCCTCCCTGCAGTTTGTTGCTTCTTTTTGACCTGGTCCGCCGGGGGCGAGGAATCTTGCAGTGCCTTCTCGCTCTCTTCAGTCTCCTCCCGGGCGGCTTTTTTCTTTAAATGGGCAGCCTTCGATGCAGCGTTTGTTTTGGGAGCCATCGTTTCTTTCACACTCCGTAACTTCCTGCTGCTGCTACGGGCTATGATTGAAGCCCCTCAGCACCCGCCCGCTTCTTCGGTCTTTCCCCGCTGCTCCGCTCCACACCGCCAGCTCCGCCAACTCCAAACGTGACTCCGCCCCCTGCCGCTCGCAGCACATCCGTGGCTGGGAGTGAAGACCGCCGTTTGCCGAAAGCAGCGAAAGCAGCGCCCGCAACAATTGCCTGGCAGAACCTCGGCAGGTAAGAACTATCCACATGCCGATTGTTACATAAGAATATATCCTTCGGTTGCAGTTACGGGGAGGCTTCTTTGCCATGAGAAATTACATCTCCATGGGCTCGCTCGCTCTCGCCCTCACTGCACTGCTGCAATGGCTACGACTACGCAGCCGCCATCTTGCTTCCTCCAAGTCCCTGATGTGTCCTGCCCCACATTGTTGTCAATGTTTAGATGATCTGATTCTTTTGTGTGTGTGCTGCATTGTGGGTGAGTTGCCCCTTAAGCTCTGATTTGGCTGGCCCTTATCCCTTTCAGGCGTTGTGTCTTTCACTTCTGTGCCTATACAGTGATGAGATGTTGCAAACTTAGGTAAATTGGGCTCTTGGTCAGAGTTGTGACTCTTGGGCACGGTTTGTCCGTAGATGTGCTATACTTAATTGTGCATGTGTGCCATTGTGCCCATCTCCCCCGTCCCACCAGTCCCTGGTCGTTACTCACCCTGTTGCTGTTGGGTCAGGACATGTTGTGCAGTGTCCGGTCCCCCAACTCCTACCACGGTCTCCCCAATGATGACTCAGGACACCATTTCCTCAATCTCATCCAGCTCCTGGTGTGTCGCTGAACTCCCACCTCCAGTCTGCATTACTGTTTTCAAGTTGGCTGCGAGTTTCAGCTTGGTTTTTGAGCTTCACATCAGTCCAGCGCTTCTTGCAGTCTTCCACTTCCCTTCTCTTCACACCGACTTCATTCACCTTGACCAGATGGACTGCCAAGTTGTATTTTTAGTTGCCAATGACATAGTGGAGGTGATGAACAGTTGATGGTGGTGTTGTATCACCTCCTTAATGAGGATCTGGCTTTTCTGCGGACTGAAACGCGGGTTCTTCTTTGTCTTCTCTTTACCCTTTCCTGACCCCGAGGTCCCATGCTGGTCCTCCATGTGACTTGTGGGGTTCTGGTTGTCCTCTGTACTTGCTCCAGCTACCTCCATAGTGCTTCACAGTGCTTTGTGTTTTGTTTGTGTTTTTGTTATTGCTTTTATAGTGATTTTTCCCACCTGACTTGTGAGACTTGCAGGCCTGGAGCTGCTTAATGCTGAATTGTTTATCGAAGTTGGGCCCATCGCAACTTTTTTCACACTCGAGTTTAGATTTTTATCGCTGATCCGGTAATTTTATCACATACATTTGACGCGTTATCAGGAAACTATTGCATGTTACCGCCATGTTGTAAATACTACGTTAACACTTATTTTCCCACGATAGACGGTGATGTGAAAAAGTGCATTAACCTATTTTGGCTATGATTATCAGACGTTCTTGAGAATATCCCCCCAAGTGCTGCAGAATACTGCCACCCGGTTAATCTGCAACTTGCCTCACCGTACTTCTATGGTCCCTATTCTAAGAGACCTGCATTGGCTGCCCATAAAAAAACGCATATTCTTTATATGCTGCTTGACACAGAATGATCTAATCTGACCTTTACCCACTTATCGGCATTCCAAGATTTGCCTGTATTAGCCATCTCGGGCCCTAAGATCTTGAATACATTTTTTCAAAAAATTCCTTGCATTCACACGGTCAGATTTATTTATTTTTTTAGTCCCCATTCTGCCAATACTCTTGTTTGGATTCCCCTTGTCTCTCGTTACCAACCTATACCAACCCTCGGTGGATAGAGAGAACAGAGAGTCCTCGTAAAGATAATTCTGTTTCCATTTCCATCTCCTGTTAACTTGTGGGGGCCCCGGAGTGTTACTAAGGAAGCCTGGACTGACAGCATGTTTGGCTTAATCATTGGACTCACTTGCCTTCTCCCTCCAATCTATCAGTGCAGACCAAATCCTATCTCTACTTCTTCGGTCACACCCCATGTCTGATTCACTGATGTAAATAATGTTCTTTGAACACAGCAGCAGGACCACAGCAGCTCAGAGGATGCCTCCCTTGTGGGGGCGGGTGACAGCAGCCAGGAAAGCAGAGATAGTGAGGCTGTTCCCGCCACCACCACCACCACCACTCTCCCCTCGGCTCCCATCCCAGAAATCCGTGGCACCTCCTGTGTTCGAGAGCATGTCTCCTTCATGCCTGGCACCGCACCCCCCTGCTCCTGTGTCCCCTGCTGCCCTGAGTGTGGAGTCTGTGGACTTGCTCAAACAGATCCATGTATGACAGACATCAATGCTGAGCGTCCTCCATGTGCACACCAGTCTGTTGACACAACTGGTGTTGTTCATGGAGGGTATCTCATCGGGCATGTCTGCCCTACAGAGGACCAATCAGTCCATGGCCTCCTCCCTTACGGCAGCAGTATCCCTCCTCCAACAGTCCCTCACACCTTCAGCCTCTGCCCCATCAACAATTCCTAGCACCCTACCTGTCCCCAGCACACACACACACCAGCACAGTCACCCAAACACACAGACAGCACACAATCACCCAAACCAAAGTCAAGACGTGCACGCAAGCAAAGACAGGGGAATTTTACCACACACAAGGGGATGGGTCGCAAACATACACACAGGCCACACAACCACTCCACAGTCCTCCAATTTCTCTCCCTCCAAGAGCCCTTCCCTTGCCTCACCTGCAACCCCATCTCCTAAGAAGCTCTTCCTGTGTGACCTTGGCCTCTTCCCCTTCGATCCAGCAGATCCAGACTACGGGGGGAAGAGGAAGTCACCACACACAGAGAGGAGTGACCTCACACCTGGACACCCCCCCAGGTGCCGGCAGACTGAGGCCCCCACCCGCAAGTCACTCCAGACCCGGAAGAGCAAATCCCCACCACCACCCCACAGCTCCACTGCACAGTCTCCTTCCGCCATTCCCAAGGTCACAGCACACCACAGGTTCCCCTGCCACTCCCTGTCCCAGGTTCCCCCACCCACAGTTACATCATCCCCAAAATGCTCAGGCCCTCCCCAACTCCCACTTGCTCTTCCACTGACACCACCACCAGTCTGTCTGTTACTGCAACTAGTGTGGGGACCGTGGCCCCCCCAGCTGTCTTGACAACCTCACCTGCACCCCTTTCCGCTCCCATGGAGTTAGGCACTGCAGTGGAGTCCATGACCACCAAGTCTGACAAGGGCACTGCAGTGGGGACCATGTCTGCTACACGTGACCTGCCCACTGCAGTGGTTCTGGCACCCACACCATCAGAGTTGTGCCCCACAGTTGTGACAGCACACACCATGTCAGGCACCTCCACTGTAGTTGCCAGTGGCTTTCCTGCACTGCCTCCTTCTGCTGAACCCTGATCCTTTCCCTGCGGTGCCTGGCCTGCCACCATGTAAGCCCCTCAGAGTGGATTTCCCCAGTCATTAGCAGTGCAGTGTCACTCACACCCTATTTGGAGTTTGGATATTGCGAGGACATTGGACTTCTTTTTTTCTTGGACTTTCCCTTTCGGCTTTGGATTTGTTGAATAAAGCATTTTAAGTTATCCTTGTGCATTTGATTTAGCTATACATTATGTTGATGATGTTTACCCTGACCTTGCTGTGATGATGCAGCATTTTCAATGTTGGATACTGAGGAGTTGATGTGATGTACTCCATGTGGTCCATGAGATATGTATCCTGTCAGGTTGGTATCCATGTCATCCTTTGCAGATAACTGGGTGTGTCATGATTAAATAATTTAGCACAGGGATCTTAACATTTCATTTGCATAGCATCTGTGGCTTGCGTCCATGCACATATGACATGCTTCACAATGTACACTGAATGCAATGTCAGCCCCCATGGCTGTTGCTTGTCTGCACATGGCCAAGTGTATGTTGTGTTTTCACAACACTTTTTGCCTCACCACATCTCTGTGGGTATGTGACACAACCACTACTTTGCCACAAAATGTGTGTCATGGTCTGTGACCAGGATACATACAAAGGGCCCGATTCACAGAATGAATTTAAGACTCAATCCTAAACTTACTACTGTTTTGGTATTCACAGATTGCCTTTACTACTTTTGGTATTCACAGAATGAACTTACTACTTTTGGCATTCACAGAATGCACTTACTACTTTTGGTATTCACAGAATGAACGTACTCATTTCGGTATTCACAGAAGTTAGGACTCCTAACTTTAGGACTCCTAAATGCCTTCTATGAATACCGAAAGTCTTAAAATTAGGATTGTTCTCAATTTAATAGTAGTAAAGTGAGGACTCCTGACTTTAGGACTCCTAAATGCCTTCTGTGAATACCAAAAGTCCTAAAATTATGATTTTTCTCAATTTAGTAGTAGTAAAGTTAGGACTACTAACTTTAGGACGCCTAAATTCCTTCTGTGAATACCAAAAGTCTTAAAATTAGGATTTTTCTCAATTTAGTAGTAGTAAAGTTAGGAGTCCTAACTTTACTACTACTAAATTTAGAAAAATCCTAATTTTAAGACTTTCGGTATTCACAGAAGGCATTTAGGAGTCCTAAAATTAGTAGTCCTAACTTTACTGCTACTAAATTGAGAAGAATCGTAATATTAGGACTTTCGGTATTCACAGAAGGCATTTAGGAGTCCTAAAGTTAGGAGTCCTAACTTTACTACTACTAAATTGAGAAAAATCCTAATTTTAAGACTTTCGGTATTCACAGAAGGCATTTAGGAGTCCTAAAGTTAGTAGTCCTAACTTTACTACTAAATTGAGAAAAATCGTAATTTTAGGACTTTCGGTATTCACAGAAGGCGTTTAGGAGTCCTAAAGTTAGGAGTCCTAACTTTACTACTACTAAATTGAGAAGAATCGTAATTTTAGGACTTTCGGTATTCACAGAAGGCATTTAGGAGTCCTAAAGTTAGGAGTCCTAACTTTACTACTACTAAATTGAGAAAAATCCTAATTTTAAGACTTTCGGTATTCACAGAAGGCATTTAGGAGTCCTAAAGTTAGTAGTCCTAACTTTACTACTAAATTGAGAAAAATCGTAATTTTAGGACTTTCGGTATTCACAGAAGGCGTTTAGGAGTCCTAAAGTTAGGAGTCCTAACTTTACTACTACTAAATTTTGAAAAATCCTAATTTTAAGACTTTCGGTATTCACAGAAGGCATTTAGGAGTCCTAAAATTAGTAGTCCTAACTTTACTACTACTAAATTGAGAAGAATCGTAATTTTAGGACTTTCAGTATTCACAGAAGGCATTTAGGAGTCCTAAAGTTAGGAGTCCTAACTTTACTACTACTAAATTGAGAAAAATCCTAATTTTAAGACTTTCGGTATTCACAGAAGGCATTTAGGAGTCCTAAAATTAGTAGTCCTAACTTTACTGCTACTAAATTGAGAAGAATCGTAATTTTAGGACTTTCGGTATTCACAGAAGGCATTTAGGAGTCCTAAAGTTTGGAGTCCTAACTTTACTACTACTAAATTGAGAATAATCCTAATTTTAAGACTTTCGGTATTCACAGAAGGCATTTAGGAGTCCTAAAGTTAGTAGTCCTAACTTTACTACTAAATTGAGAAAAATCGTAATTTTAGGACTTTCGGTATTCACAGAAGGCGTTTAGGAGTCCTAAAGTTAGGAGTCCTAACTTTACTACTACTAAATTTAGAAAAATCCTAATTTTAAGACTTTCGGTATTCACAGAAGGCATTTAGGAGTCCTAAAATTAGTAGTCCTAACTTTACTACTACTGAATTGAGAAGAATCGTAATTTTAGGACTTTCAGTATTCACAGAAGGCATTTAGGAGTCCTAAAGTTAGGAGTCCTAACTTTACTACTACTAAATTGAGAAAAATCCTAATTTTAAGACTTTCGGTATTCACAGAAGGCATTTAGGAGTCCTAAAGTTAGTAGTCCTAACTTTACTACTACTACATTGAGAAAAATCGTAATTTTAGGACTTTCGGTATTCACAGAAGGCATTTAGGAGTCCTAAAGTTAGGAGTCCTAACTTTACTACTACTAAATTGAGAAAAATCCTAATTTTAAGACTTTCGGTATTTACAGAACGCATTTCGGAGTCCTAAAGTTAGGAGTCCTAACTTCTGTGAATACCGAAATGAGTAAGTTCATTCTGTGAATACCAAAAGTAGTAAGTGCATTCTGTGAATGCCAAAAGTAGTAAGTTCATTCTGTGAATACCAAAAGTAGTAAGTGCAATCTGTGAATACCAAAACAGTAGTAAGTTTAGGATTGAGTCTTAAGTTCATTCTGTGAATCGGGCCTAGTCTGTTTGGCATTTGCTGCTATTTCTATGATGATAATTACCTTGGGGTCACTGTGATGATGGGGGATTTCGACCCTTTGCCACGATGCTCAACTTTTTCTGCAGTTTGTGTCCACACATTTTTACATTGGATCTACACACTGATGGGGCTTTTGAACACATTGGCACAGTGCTATTGTGAAGCTTGACTTGTGTAGCCCACACTCTGGTGTTGGTCACACATGTGATAGTAGTTACATTGTGGGTCCTAAATCAAAATCACTGTTGGGGGTTTTGTCAGACACTACACACTGTTGTCATGATGTTGTGGGGAATGTATTTGGCTGACATACCTGAGCTTGATGTTTGATGGATGTGTGGCGTATCACACATCCTATAGGTGGGGGTGTCAATATTGTTAGACACACAGACCCCTATCGGTAGGGTGGCAGTGGTGGTGGGCAACATGACACATATGGGTGAGGTGGCAGTGGTAGTGGGCAACATGCCCCTATGGGTGGGGTGGCAGTGGTGGTGGGCAACATGACACATATAGGTGGGGTGGCATTAGTGATAGGCAACATGACACATATGGGTGGGGTGGCAGTGGTGGTGGGCAACATACCCCTATGGGTGGGTTATCAGTGATGGTGGGAAACAGGCCCCTATGGGTGGGGTGGCAGTGGTGGTGGGCAAAATGACACATATGGATGGGGTGGCATTAGTAATAGGCAACATGACACATATGGGTGGGGTGGCATTAGTGATAGGCAACATGACACATATGGATGGGGTGGCAGTGGGGGTGGGCAACATGCCCCTATGGGTGGGGTGGCAGTGGTGGTGGGCAACATAACACATATAGGTGGGGGTGGCATTAGTGATAGGCAACATGACACATATGGGTGGGGTGGCAGTGGTGGTGGGCAACATACCCCTATGGGTGGGGTATCAGTGATGGTGGGCAACAAGCCCCTATGGGTGGGGTGGCAGTGGTGGTGGGCAAAATGACACATATGGATGGGGTGGCATTAGTAATAGGCAACATGACATATATGGGTGGGGTGGCATTAGTGATAGGCAACATGACACATATGGATGGGGAGGCAGTGGTGGTGGGCACCATGCCCTTATGGGTGGGGTAGCAGTGGTGCTGGGCAACATGCCCCTATGGGTGGGGTAGCATTAGTGATAGACAACATACACAAATGGGTGGGGTGGCATTAGTGATAGGCAACATGACACATATGGGTAGGGTGGCAGTGGTGGTGGGCAACATGCCCCTATGGGTGGGGTGGCAGTGGTGTTCGGCAACATGACACATATGGGTGGGGTGGCATTAGTGATAGGCAACATGACACATATGGGTGGAGTGGCTGTGGTGGTGGGCAACATGACACATATGGGTGAGGTGGCAGTAGTGGTGGCAATGTGTTCCCTAAGGAGGGGTGGTACTGGTGGACAGGGTGTGGACCCCCTGGGTGTGTGTGACATTTAGCGGGTATGTGTCGTTTGTTTGTATGGTGGGTGTCTGACTTACTGTCTGTGCCATCTGCGTCTGTTCCTTATCCGGTCATATATGTACAGGACTGGTTTGACCTGGGTGATTGGATTCATGCTCCGTCTTGATCCATTGCTAGCTGCTCCATTTCGAATCCGTGGATTGTGTTAGTTGCGCTTCAGAGTTGATATGCAGCACTTCCAGGTGCTGTGACGTGCTGTACCTGGTGACCCGTCCGGAACGTAGGAACTACGCATCATACTTGACCGGCGGAAGTAGCAGTGTTTATGGTGGCGTGCGATGCGGATTGTGTCTTTCCGGTCAGGCTCGGGCAGAAATTGTGGATGGAGTCAGAGCGTGCGTGTCAGTCATGAATTTGGGACTTTTCCGCATCGTACTTCCTCGCCCGGACGATCCCGCTCCTGGTATGGTTCGGCCGTAAGGTAAGGCTACTGACACGTCTAGGAGGGCTGATCGACCGAGATCGGAATCGACCCCTATGTTAGAAAATGGCTACCTAAATGAAATAATAGAAATACTTTTTTACATTAAAGTCAATGTACATTGAAAACGCAATTCAAAAAATTGTTTACAAAATACTAATTAATATTACTAATGTACTAAATGTTTTTTCTTTACTGTTTAAAAATGTTAAAGTATAATACTTATTATTTTAAGATAAATAATATGTATTATTATACATTAAAAAACTATGTTAACTTACCAATGTGATTTAAAAAAATTATAATGCTTGTTAAAAATGTGAAAAAATGTGTACATTTTAATAAACATTTTTCTTTTTCATAATGTTTTCTTACCTTAATAATTGTATTTGTATTTACAACTTAGAAATATTATACCAAATATAATATTATTTATTTTAAACTATGCAAAAAACATAAAAAAGTTATACAATGAGAAAATTGTAAAAAAAATTACGTCATTAAAAATGTACACTGTATATTATTATGTAATGTATATTTACAATGTAAATAAAAATTATATAACTGTTACCAAAAAAGTATGTTATAAAAAATGTATAAAAACCAGTGGACAACTACATCTTTCATGTGTAAAGAATGTACACATTTACCAAGTTCCACATTATAAAAGAGTAAAAATAATTGTTTCATACTGAGTATACTTAAAAAAGATATGTTTATTTTTGAATATGTACTGATATCAAATGTAATAAAAAGTATTATTAATTCTCTTTGACAATATATATTTTAAAAGTTTAATAAAACCAAATACATATGATATATTTGCTTGACTCTTTGAATGAAAATAATAACTAATCAAATATAAATATTTTCTTGCATTTAATTCCTATATTAATTGTTGTTTCTGCATTTATTATGAAATAATTATCTTACAATATATATAGGCTGTACGGTTTTAGGTTTAAACCTATAATAACTGATAAAACCCCACCGAGAGGGAAATAGCCCACACCAGTATAACTATATAAACATTGAAAAAACATCTGCACAACCACAAACTAAGGGGCTCAGTACGATGACGGACGGAGGCTCATCCGTGCTAGTGGTGGTGGCAGAAAAGCATAATGTTTTCCGCCCCAGGTGCGGTCATTGCGACCAACAAATCACAATGGACCTACAGAGGCCATTTTCCGTCCACCAATGTCTGTCCGGCTCTGCACTTTTTTTGCATACGCAAGGGTGGCGGACGGAGCAAACAGAGCAGGACTGGCATGTGGAACCAAGTTGCGTCTGCCAACCGGATCACGATGTTGCAGACAGCGCTTCCCACCGCCGGGTAAAAACCACCACGTTGTGGATGGCCGAAATACAACAACGGAGAGCTAGAGCCAAGACAGAAGCCATCTAATTCACCGGAGCCACCATGGATTCTGTGCAACAGGCCTTCCCATTGCACTACCTACTGCACCTCCGGCAGACAAGACACCTCCTCGCTCAACAGCAGAGGTACATACCAAACATCTCCACTCATGCAAATCCTGAACAACTACTACTCCCAGTAAGCATGGCGGCACCACAATGAATGTGGCAACCTGCCAAATGCAAAGTTCGAGGCCCACCCAATCCCTATGACTGACCCTCGTTGCCCCTAAAGGCAATTGGGGCCAATGACGAGCCCAGCAGTTGCAGAGCGCCCACACCGCAATATCTAAATATGTACGCCAAAGGCTCCCATTGGCTGATGGCTCATCTGCATAGTGTGCCACACCCTGGTGGCCCTGAAGCAGCGACCTCAACCCTGCAATATTCAATTGGGGCCAATGCGTGTCACCACTGCGAATGCCAGCTACCGTGCATACTAACACATACTGCATTTGCATGGGCTCCCTGCGAATTACATCACACATCACAACTCATTTACCTAAAGTGATTGGTGCACCCCATGCATAATGTTGTGAGGCACAAGGCCCCCATGCATATAAAGTAACCATAAAGACACAGTACATGTGTAGGAGAACTGGCCCAGGCACATGTGTCCTGCTCCATTTGTTGGCAGGGTCACATGTCCAGTGATGCCTGTGCTGGGTGGCTGTGGGGTGGGGGTAAGCCAGCCCTCTGGAAGCGGCTGGTAAATCAGAACAACTAAAACAGTGACTCGCTGCTCACTACACTGTGGAGGGATGAGAGAGTGTGACCCATGAGCCTAGTATTCACACACATGGAATTTCCATGGCAAGGAGAGTGAATTTACATGCATAGTCATGCTTCGTGGCCGGATGGACTTAAATGAGGGAAGGAGTCAAAAAGGACAAAGGTCTCTTGCACTGTAACAATGTTGTGTAATGAAACACCCAACCTGTGAGCCCCGCTTGAATATCCCTTGACATCTGACTGGCGTCTCTTGGCCAGGGGTCATCTTGTGAAGGTCCAGTGATGTAGGCAGACAATCAGAGGTGTCCATTATCTGCAAATCAGACATATGTGTAATCCCTGGCACTCCCAACACACGTACTGGTGTGGCATGCAGTGTGATTTGCTACCGTTGCCTGTAAATGTTCCCACACATATCCTGAGTCAGTGATTTTACAGACCAAACGCCCTCAAAAATCCTGCCCACCAGTATGGATGACATGTGATTACCACACCTTGTAATCCTCATTGGCCTTCATGACATTCCCTGTAGACTGGTGTACTTACATACTTGCATGATTGATTGTCTCTGTACAATGTGTGTGTAATGTAAAATACTGTCACACCCTACACTGATATCAGTAGCACCATACAACAAATGAAATGGCCATGAGCGAGTGACTATGGAGAGATCATGAGGGGTGCTGGACAAGGGTGGCAGAGAGATAATCTGAGGAGGAGGGCATGAGTGAGAGCATGAGAAGTGTCACTTGCCTGATACTCGCACCTCAGGAAACCTCCTCCTCCCTCATCAGGAGGACCTTTTTTGGAAGGAAAGAATGCATCTCCCTGGCCCTTGTAAAATTGAGGAGAGATAAAGGAGGGCCCTGAAGCAGGGCTGGCGAGAGACATAAGTCACAAATCGGGCATACAGTGGCTCACCTGAATGCCGCGTTGGACCACACAAATAAAGATTCCTGAAGCCTGCCCTGCCTGGGAGGCATCCCAAATGTTGATGGGTTCCATTCATGCTACACACATTAGTCTTGTACCACCACAGGAAAGTGAACCCATCTTTAGGAACCGCAAACACTACCATTCCATCAACGTGCAAGTGGCATGACAGGTGGAGCAGATCATCTCACATGTGTGTGCAGAGTGTCAGGGGTCAGCACATGACTGCTACATCTGGTGGACCAGCAACATCATCCCCGCTCCCAAACCACACATGCCCAGTGACGACGACAGTGGGGAGGAAGAAGGCCTTGACCATCGTCAATAGATCATCGTTAACTACTTCCGATGAGTGCAATTCAACAATGAGCGACTATGACTGTGTCTGTGTGCCTTGCTGTTGTCTCACAGACTTTGACAAATGTTCCTGAGATTCCCTACACATTCTGGACTATGCTTAGGATTTGACAACTTGTGCATGCAGGGACTGAGCACCCCGAAGCACCCCTACGCAAAGGACACCATTACCATACTGCCTCACTTGCTCTCCTACTCACTCTGAGGCATTCAAGCACCTGTACACAAGCAGACAAGTTGAAGACGAGAAACTTTTCCAAATTTGAAGTTTTTACTACAGTGTCAAGGCATGCAACATACGTGCCACAACAGATTGAAAATGCATGAGTCCCTAACCATTAACCACAGTGACATATCCATTTAATATGAAGCAAGATGTTGCATCAATAATCCCTCTGGACATAGAACCACAAGGATATCCTCTTACCCCTCGCAGGAAGGAGTTGTATGGGATGTCCCTGGTCTATGGGCGTTGTCAGCAGAGAACCCATTACTCAGCTTATACATGGTGAAATTAACACCACATTTTCAGTGTCGCTCTTATCACTGAATCCATCACCCTCCAAGTGTGGGCATCTAGCCCACGTTCCCATGTTATCTGTAGGTGATCGGTGTCCTCTTGCAGGTATGAGACTTGGTTGAGACTATAGCCTGAAGAGAACAGAAAGAAAAGGGACAATGTTCTCCGACCACGGACAGAATGTTCAGACAGTATTCCAGTACCACACAGAGAACAAGCTCTGCGGACACCTCTCATGTGACAAACATGTACTAAGGTACTTGCAGGGCACAAGTCCTAAAAAAAAAGTGGGGGGACTAACCAAGTAAGACAAAATGCAAATTACCTCACAACGTCACGACAAAGCGCTATGAAAGAAGTAAAATAGTGCGACTAACTTGATTTGTGCAAATACTGGGACAGAGTAACCATCTGAGAGTCTTACAGTGTTGATATACAGGGACAGAAGAAAGGCAAAAGCATGCCTCCATTAAGTACCTGTGAAGAGAAGGCAAGCTGTGTGCCTATGTTTCCCTTTGTGGCATCTACATTTGAATGTAAGGTTCAAGGCGGCCCCCAGTCAGCATGTTCAAGCTAAGGAGGCCGGATGGCCCCTTCACTTCGGTGCAGCTGGAGGTGAAAAAAAGCTCACACACTGCCTGCACGTTACTGCTGGGAATTGAAAGCAGTCAACATGCAGGTGATGCTGAACGTATGCCGTAATCTGTAAACCACAGCGGGACAAATGAATGAATGAAAGAGTTTTTGTATAGTGCAACGTTCACTCCAAGGAGCGTCTTGGTGCTTGGCGGAAAGAAAAGGGACATCTGGCAATGTTAACAGAGAAAAGGATGACTGAGAGAGAAACTTTAAATTAGAGATAGCGCTAGGTGGTCTGTGGTAACAAAGATTCATGTTTTGAGGAGTTTCATAAAGGTGAGTTCTGTTTGTGTGTGCCTCAGCTGAGTGGGTAGGATGTTCAGGCTTTTGTCCCTAGTACAGCCATAGTCTTCCTACCACGTGTTTTCAATTTGAAATTGGCTACAGTTAGCAGGTTCTCTGATGTGGACCGCAAAGTACGTTTGGTGTTGCATGGCTTGATTTTGGATCTCGCATATTCTGGTCCAGTTTCACTTATGGGTTTCTAAGTGATGGTCAATATTTTATAGAGAATCCTTCTGTGAACCGGTAGCCAGTGAATTGCTTTGAGTGCCGCAGCTGAGGGAGAGTCCTCAGGGAGCATGAGTACCAATCGCGCCACAGAATTCTGGACCACCTGCTATCTTTTCACCGCCGTCTTTTTTGTTCCTGCATAAAGACTGTTGCAGTAGTCCAAATAAGATAAAATTAGGGCCACTGCAACCGTCTTCCTGGCAGTCTGCGGGAGTAGGTCAAAACATTTTCAGAGGGTTTTTATGGTTTGGAAACACATGGCTGTGATGGCAAGTGCTCACTTGTTAAAATATAGTGTGGGGTCAAATTTTATTCCTAGATTTTTGACTGTAGCGACTGTTGTGGGTGGGGCATCAGAGTCAGAGGGCCACCATTGGTTAGGTCTAAATACATTGGACTTTCCAAACAGCATCATTTCTGTTTTGGAGCTATTACATTTAATGTGATTGAGCTTCATCCAATTCATTACTGCAGTGAGACAGTGGTGGAACTTCTCTTCCACTGCTGTGGAGTTTTTGTCCAGAGTGAGGATCAGCTGGGTGTCATCAGTGTATGCAATCGATTCAATATTGAAAGTAGCTATCAGAGACAGAAGTGGTGTAATGTAAAGATTAAATAGGGTACGGCTCAGGTATGAGCCCTGGGGCACCCCTGATGACAACCACTTCTCTCCCGATTTGTAACTACCCAATGTAATAATCTGATGTCTTTTATCTAGAAAAGATGTAATCCAGGCCAGAGCCTTGTTTTTTATTCCGCTGTGTTCCAATCTGTCTCTCAGGATGTCATGAGAGACAGTGCTGAACGCCGCCGAAAGGGTCAACAGAACCAGTACAGCCTCCTTGCCCTGATCCAAGGCAAACTTTAGGGTGTCGGTGGTGTGGAGCAGCACTGATTCAGTTGAATGGCCTGGTCTGAAACCTGATTGCTTGGGATACAGTATATTGGTTTCTTGCAGGAAGTCATTAAGTTGGGCATTGACTAGTTTCTCAATGATTTTACTAAGGCATGGTAGTAGTGAGATAGGTCTGAGATTGGTAAGAGTGGTGGGGTTCTGGAAGTTTCTTTTTTTGGAGTGGCTTTACAGCAGCAATTTTCCAGATATCAGGGATTTCTGCTAGCCTAAATGTGGCATTGATGATCTGATTGATGACAGGATTTACTGTGTCTACCAATGCGTGTAGGATTTTCGGAGGCCATGGGTCAAAAGGTGAGCCTGACTTATAGGAAAGGATGGCCAGCCTGGACTGTTCTGGATGTAGTTCCTTGAAACATGTAAGTTCATTTTTTGTTCCTTAAGCTTTGTTTGACTGGGATGGTATGTTAGTAAAATATTTTTTCAGGTCTTTGATTTTCTAGTCAAAGAACTCAGCAATGTCATCGCATAGGTCCTGTGAAGGAGGGATTTCACGATCTAGGTTAGTAGGGTTAGTGAAGGATTTCACAATTTTAAAGATAGTTTTCTGATTGTCATCTGCCCTGTTTATTAGATTAGCATAGTGCATCTTTTTCTCTATTCTAATTTGATGTTGATATGCTCTGAGCGCTGATTTGAAAAGCTTCATATCTTCAACCTCATAGTGTTTCCTCAATTGTTTTTCCGCTTGTCTGCAAATTCCTTTCAAGCCTTTCAGATGAGGGCTAAACCAAGGGACTGATTTTTTGTTGATGGTGGTTTTCTTTAGCAGGGCTAAAGTGTTGATCATTGACAGCATCCATTCATTAAATAGGTTTTTGTTAGTCTCCAGATTTCCGGTGAGGGTAGGTCTGGTGGTTTCTGCTGCTCTGTAATTTGGGGTTTGATAGCATGCTTTTTGCATTTCCGTGTGGGGCCCGATTTGCTGGAATTATTTTCTGTTTGAACATTATCATAGACTAATTTGAAAGGAATTAACTTATGGTCTGACCAAGTTATCGTGAGTGGCGGGGCAACAATCAGATTAGCTGCATTAGTGCACATCCCGTCAAGGGTATGTCCTGCCTGATGAGTGGACCCCTGTGTCTGTTGTTTTAGTGTGTTTATGTTTTCTATTACGTTTTTTGTATTCGTAGTATCGACATTTTCGAGATGAAGATTAGAATCACCTAGGATTGTAAAATTTGAGTATTGGACCACAAGGGAGCTTAGACTTCCTCCCAACGTATCTAAAAACGTACCCACTGATCCCGGGGGCCTGTACACAAGAGCCCCTGCGAGCGTGGTGCAGTTGTCTAATTTAAAATTGAAGCAGAAACTTTCTGCATCCTTCAGTTCAGAGATATTGGTGACAGAGCATTTAAGATGTTCCTTATAAATGATAGCTATTCCACCTCCCTTTCGGCCATTTCTATCCAATCTAGAGAAGGTATACCCCTGGGGAAGGGCTTGCACTATATCTGGATTGGAGCATTCTGTTAACCATGTTTCAATGACAAAGAGGCAGGCATAGTTGTAGTCTGTCAACAAGTCCTGGATGTGTAGAGCATTTTTTGCTAGGGATCTTGCGTTTATAAGGTGCAGTGAACCTGTTTATGGTGAGTCTTGCCCTTGGTAGGAACGATATGTTCCGCCATAGTGCTGAACTCGTGCTTGATAGTACATTTACAGGTGAAACAAGTAAGGGGGCCTTTAATAATTTCCATAAGTGCTGGGGCTTGGCAGTTTCTAACCTGTGAGCTAAGTGCAAGTAGTTCTTCCCTGGTGTAATGGAGATTTGGTTTGGTGCCGGCAGCATTTCTGGTCCTGGCCGCATTCCGGACATGGACGGGCGCAGACAGGCTTGTCTTTGGCATCCCAGCGGCGCTCCCGCTACGGTTCCGGTGCTGCATCTTGTTTAAATCCCCTTGATGTTCCCGCCACTGGGCCGGCGAGCTGCCGGGGGTGGGCGTGGTCTCTGTGGGCGGAGCTGCATTTCTCTGCTCATCTGGCACTAGCAAGCCGTAGCAGACCGGAAATGCAGCACTAACTGCTGTATATTCTGTGCAAAATACACTGTGCGGATAAGCATCTATCCAAGGTAGGGGCCTAAGAATGCGGTTGTTACTGGAATCAAATGCCGGCAAATGTGAGCGCAATATAAATAAAAACTATGGCAGTGCTAACAGAGTATATTTTAAAAACAATTATGTTAGAAGAGCGATCTCAGGGGAGGGCAGATTTTGCACCTGACCACCCTGGGACCGACCTCTCCTAGGAACACAGCCGAGCACTTGCGGGAGACCCTCAGGGTGAGGATCCCGAATCTAGAATCGTACGCGCTGCACTAGCACCACTCAACAAAGAGACACCACACCGGAGGTTAAGAGAACGTATTCTTTATCTCTTCAAATAAAAATGGATCTTTATGATCCGCAGTTTCTCAAGTACAGGCGAGCCTGGGTAGACCAGAATAGTCTCCGAGCCGCGATCGAATCAGCAGGGCTCAAGCAAGGAGGTCGTAGTCTTACGGTTTCGGAGAGCAGCGATCAGATCAGCAGGGCTCAAGAGTTCTCAAGGTAACAGGGGAGCCGCGACAGCGTCAGCAGGGCTCGGTGGTCTTCTTCGGTAGCAGTGGCACCGCGACAGCGTCAGCAGGGCTCGGTGATCTTCTTCGGTAGCAGTGGAGCCGCGACAGCGTCAGCAGGGCTCGGTGATCTTCTCGGTTGCAGAGGAGCCGCGACAGCGTCAGCAGGGCTCGGATAGTTCTTCAGATTGTAGGAGAGCCGCAACGAAGTGAGCAGGGCTCGGTAGTCCAGGATACAACTCCTGATCGTTCCAGAGCCACCCTCGATATAGGACTCCCTTCCTTTGATGTCCGGAGTCCTCGCAGGCGGAGTTCTTAGCACCTGGGGGCTGGTTGTTGGGGGTTCCGCCACGGCGGCTCCTTTCATCCTTTCAAGTTGGGTCTGGAGGGATCCCAGACACTCAGCAGGCCTGGAGCCAGCCCTCAGGGAGGCCGGATGGGTGATCGAAACTCATCTCTCGAGGGGAGGTGGAAGGTGTGACCAAGCTACTCCTCCCTCTCTCGCTCACAGGGAGCGCTCTACCCCCTGGCTGGGGATGGCGCCGTCGGCCGAGGTCGGGCTGGGGCCGGGGCAGCCATCTTAGGTGCAGGGACATGGGCCTCAGCTTTGGTTACCAGGAAAATGGGGGACGAGGACGGGGAGCCCAGTGTCGGGGATGTATGTCATGGCGGGAAGGGTCGGGTGGTTCAGGGTCTTGGGGAGCTGCCTGGGTCAGGGGTGACCACGCCACGAGGCCAGGTCCAACACGCGTCCCCCCCAGCTGAATGTCGGGGAGAACTACCCATCCTCTTGGGGATTCTCCTCGCTGAGGCGGAAGAACCTGGAGAGGCCGTCAGCATTGGCGTGGTCAGTACCAGGGCGGTGCTCTACTGTGAAGTCCATCCACTGGAGGGAGATTGACCATCGCAGCAGTTTGGGGTTCTCCACTCTCATCTGCATGAGCCACAGTAAGGGTCGATGATCTGTCTGCACTCGGAAGTGGGTGCCGAATAGGTAGGGTCGGAGTTTCTTGAGGGCCCAGACCACTGCGAACGCTTCTCGTTCGATGGTGCTCCATCTCTGTTCTCGGGGCAGAAGCCTTCTGCTGATGAATGCTACGGGCTGATCTATGCCTTCCTCATTGAGCTGGGATAGTACGGCCCCGATGCCATGTTCGGAGGCGTCGGTCTGGACCACAAACTCTTTGGAGTGGTCCGGGGCTTGGAGTATGGGGGCGGTACACATTGCGGTCTTCAAGGCGTCGAACGCCTTTTGGCAGGAGGGGGTCCAGTGCACACGCTTGGGCTGCTTTTTGGATGTCAATTCTGTGAGGGGACCCACTATGCTGCCGTAATTCTTTATGAACCTCCGGTAGTAGCCGGTGAGGCCCAGGAAGGCTCGGACCTCGGTTTGGGTGGTGGGTGGTTCCCAGGCCAAGATGGCATCGATCTTCGGTTGGACAGGGGCGAACTGACTGCTTCCGACCTGGTGGCCTAGGTAGGTCACTGACCCCTGCCCAATCTGGCACTTGCTGGCTTTCACCGTCAAGCCCGCCTGGCGCAGGGCTAGCAACACCCTCTAGAGGTGCCGGAGGTGGTCACTCCATTGGGAACTGAACACCGCAATATCGTCCAGATATGCGGCGCTGAACTCTTCCAGCACGGCCAGGACTCGGTTCACCAGTCTCTGAAAGGTGGCCGGGGCGTTTTTCATCCCGAACGGCATCACTCGGAAGCGATAGTGCCCGTCCAGGGTGGAGAAGGCGGACCGCTCCTTGGCTCCCTCTGTGAGTGCAATTTGCCAGTAGCCGCAGGTCAGGTCGAAGGTACTCAGGTAGCGAGCAGACCCCAGGCGGTCAATGAGCTCGTCCGCACGGGGAGAGGGGTGGGCGTCTGCTCAGGTGACTGCGTTGAGCCCCCGGTAGTCCACGCAGAACCGAAGTTCGGGGACAGCTCCAGAGGCTGGCCCAGGGACTGTCGGAGGGCTCGACCACTCCTAGGGTGAGCCTTTTTGAGACTTCGGCCTGGATGCAGGTTCGGACTCGGTCAGGCACTCGGTAGGCTCGGTGTCACACCGGCGGGCTGTCTCCGGTGCCCACGTCGTGGACACACCAGTCGGTGATTCTGGGAACTAAGGAGAACAAATTTGAGAACTGCCCCAAGAGCTGGCAGCAGTCCTCACGCTGCTGAGGAGTGAGGGAGGGAGAGAGGTTCACTCCGTCTATGGAGCCATCTTTCTCTTTGGCACACAGGAGATCAGGCAGAGGCTCCGTTTCCTCTTCTGCTCCGTCGTCGGTGGCCAAGAGCAAGCTCAACTCCGTCCGCACGAAGTGAGGCTTGAGGCGGTTCACGTGGAGGACCTGAAGGGGGTTCCAAGGGGACTGGACGTCCACCAATAGGTCACTTGGCTCTTCCTCTCCACAACCTTAAAGGGGCCTGTCCATTTGTCTTGGAGGGCGCAGGGTTTCAACGGGGACATCACCCAGACCTGCTGGCCCGGTTGAAACTCGACCAGAGTGGCATTCTGGTCGTACCAGCGCTTCATTTCCTCCTGACTTGCTTCGAGGTTGGCCTCGGCCAACTCTCGGAATTTCCGTGTCTGATTTCGGAGGGTGAGAATGTAGCGGAACACATCGGGGGGAGGTTCCCGGGGGGCTGCTTCCAACCCCTCCTTGACCAGGCTAAGGGGCCCCCGGACAGGATGCCCGTACAGCAGCTCAAATGGGCTGAACCCCAGGGACTTCTGGGGGACCTCTCGGTACACGAACAGGAGGCAGGGAAGGAGGATGTCCCATTTGCGCCGGAGGGGTTCTTCTAGGCCCATGATCATCCCCTTCAGTGTCCGGTTAAACCGTTCCACTAGGCCATTGCCTTGGGGATGATATGGAGGGTGAATTTGTAGGACACTCCACATTGTTGCCACAGGGACATCATATACTTTGAGATGAAGTTTGTGCCGCGGTCACTCACGACCTCGCGGGGAAAACCTACTTGGGAGAAAATTCCCATTAGTGCCCGGCCCACCATGGGGGCCGTCACGGTGCGGAGGGGAATGGCTTCGGGGTACCCGGTGGTGTGGTCCACCAGGACTAAGATGAATCGGTGACCTTGGGAGGTTCTAGGGTCCAGGGGCCCTATTATGTCGATTCCGACCCGCTCAAAGGGGGTACTGACGACTGGGAAGGGTTGGAGTGGAGCCTTGCACATGCCTCCACTCTTTCCACTAGCCTGACACGTGGGGTAGGACTTGCAGAGGGTCTCTACAGGTGTTCGCATTTTGGGCCAATAAAAGTGAGTGACTAGGCGATCATAGGTCTTATCCTGGCCCAAGTGTCCCGCCAGGGGTACATTGTGGGCCAGACCCAGGCGAAAGTCTCGGAAGCGTAGGGGTACCACCAGCACCCGGCCTGACCCTAGCTCCGCAGACTTCTGCTCACTGTACAGGAGGCCATTCTCCCAGTATACGGAATGAGTTCCAGTCTGGTCGCCCACAGATTGGGCCGCGGCCTGTCGCCGGGGTCCGACCAGGGAAGGGCAAGTGGCTTGCTCCCGGCAGAACTCCTCTCGAGAGGGGCCCCCCTTGTGACAGCCGCTGCGCCAACTTGGGCAGATCATCCAACTCAGGGAGCTGTGCGGCCTCGGGATGCAAGGTCTCGTTGTCGGTGACGGGCTCTCCTCCTGGGAGGAGGCCAGTGGGCTCAGTTCGGTCGTCCCTATCTTCTTCTACGGGGAGGTGGCTGGGAGGCTCAGTGTCGACAGCCCGAGGGGGGTAGTCGGGCGGACATGAAGCGGGTGGTGGAGCACACCCACTCGGGTAGGCCCATCATGCCCAGGTGGGTCTTGGGTCTCCACCTGTCTCCACGGGGAAATTTCCAGGTCATTGCCCAGGAGACAGTCTACAGCTTGGGAGGCCCGGACAGCGACTCGTAACTCTCCTGTCACTCCCCCCCATTCAAACGGTACTAGGGCCATCTTACATAAACTCTCGGTGTTGTCAGCGGACAATACGGGGCATAAGACATTTGGAATGATCTGGTCCTCCCTGACTAGGTGATTGAGGATACCTGTGATACTTGCCCCAGTGTCGCGAAGAGCCTCCACCCGGTGGCCGTTCACCGTCACCAGTTGTCGGTATTTCTTGGTATTATCTGGTAGGGGGGCCCGGGGATCATCTCTCGGTATCCTAGGGAGACTAGGGCCATGGCGGCGGGTTCCCACTCTTCGGTGTCCTCTATTTCCTCCCCTAGAGCTACGTTGGCTACCTGTCTGGTTGGGGGAGCTGTTGTGAAGGGTCACGGGCCCATGGGACACAGGGGGTCACTGGCGTAATGCACGGTTTGTTGGCATCGGTAACAGTAGATAGTGACCCGGTGCCCACGGTTGCCCGGGGAGGGGGTTGGCTGGTGAGGAGCCTGGTACGGTCTGAGTTTGGCCTCTGGGGGGACTACGCTGGGGTCCTGACTGGGAATCCCTCTGTCTACCTTGGTTCCCCCACCCCTTTGGCAGGGAGATCCCTGATTGTTCCTGGGGGAGTCTCCTAAGGGGCCCTGGGGGACCCGGGTGTTCACCCAGCGATCAGTCTCCACGGCCAGCTTCCTCTGGTCGGCAAGCTTGCTGTAGAGCAGATGCTGGCGGAGTTCCACAAAACAATTCATGGACAAATGTTCCCATAGCATGAGGTCAGTTAGTTCTTCCATGGTGGTCACTTTGCTGCCCTTGACCCACCCGTCGAATGCTCTGCTAAAAAAGTTTACGTACTCTACCCAGGTAGTGCCAGGAATCTTTTTGCAGTCCCGGAACCGCTGGCGGTACATTTCTGGAGTGAGGCCGTATCTCGTCAGGAGGGCCTCCTTCATGTGGCTGTAGGAAGTCTGCATGGAGGATGGTAGATCAAGCAGGGTGTCTCTCCCCTCGCTCAGGAATCGGCCCCACAACCCAGCCCCCCAATCCTTCTGCGGAACTCGGTGGGAGGTCATGGCGACTTCATAGGCCTTAAACCATTGCTGTTTATCATCGTTCTTATAGTATTCCTTCACCACATCTTTGGGGATGTGCACCTTTGGTTCCATCGGGGGAACCGCTTCTCGGCTCCCCAAGGTTCGGTTTTCTTCGCTCCGGGCCTTGAGCTTGATCTCCTTCAGGCTGCGCTCGTGCTCCAGCTGGAGTTTCTTGTCTTCATGTTCCCGTTGGAGCTTCTTTTCCTCCAACTCTCCTTGTACTCGTAGTTGCTCTACCTCTAGTCTCTTTTCTGCTAGTTTCAGTTCACACTCAATTTTGAGTTTGGCCAATTCAAGTCAATGATTGCGGGTTCTTTCTCTGTCCGTTAGTTCTCCGGGGGAGAGGTCCCCATCTGGGTTGCTGCCCCGTACCGGAGTGCTGCTGCCCCCTCTCGGATTGAGTTCAGGTCCGGTCGGCTGTTCTGTTCCTCCTCCTGACGGGGCAGCGTTCTCTTCGGACTCGACCCAAGTTTGTAGGGCTTTCTGCATATCTTCCTTCGTATTCAGGCCTGTGGTGGCGCGTTCCTTGCAAAATTCTTTCAGTTCTCTGTGCGTGTAATCTTCTAACCATTCTGGAAGGAACGTGGTACTTGCATCAGTTTCAGTGGAACCCTTGGTATTTTTTTCCGCCATCTTTGTTCGTTAGTGCGTCAGCCGCTTACTGTACGATGTCTAGATTATGGACTCGGATCCCGTCGCTTGCCACCAATGTTAAAAGGGCGATCTCAGGGGAGGGCAGATTTTGCACCTGATCACCCTGGGACCCACCTCTCCTAGGAACACAGCCGAGCTCTGGCGGGAGACCCTTAGGGTGAGGATCCCGAATCTAGAATCGTACGCGCTGCACTAGCACCACTCAACAAAGAGACACCACACCGGAGGTTAAGAGAACGTATTCTTTATCTCTTCAAGTAAAAATAGATCTTTATGATCCGCAGTTTCTCAAGTACAGGCGAGCAAGGGCTCAAAGAGTCTTGGTAGGGGTAGGGTAGCAGGACAGTCTCAAAGGCAAAAGTATCCGGCGCACAGCTCTCAATCCTCGAGCTGGGGGATACGGGGTGATCTTGGGTCCAGCCGGACCAGAATAGTCTCCGAGCTGTGATCGAATCAGCAGGGCTCGAGCAAGGAGGTCTTAGTCTTACGGTTTCGGAGAGCCACAATCAGATCAGCAGGGCTCAAGAGTTCTCAAGGTAACAGGGGAGCCGAAACAGCGTCAGCAGGGCTCGGTGGTCTTCTTCGGTAGCAGTGGAGCCGCGACAGCGTCAGCAGGGCTCGGTGCTCTTCTTCAGTAGCAGTGGAGCCGCGACAGCGTCAGCAGGGCTCGGTGATCTTCTCGGTTACAGAGGAGCCGCGACAGCGTCAGCAGGGCTCGGATAGTTCTTCAGATTGTAGGAGAGCCGCATCGAAGTCAGCAGGGCTCGGTAGTCTCTTCGGTTGCAAAAGGAGCCGCGACAAGGTCAGCAGGGCTCTTGTAGTCCAGGATACAACTCCTGATCATTTCAGAGCCACCCTTGATATAGGACTCCCTTCCTTTGATGTCCGGGGTCCTCGGAGGCGGAGGTCTTAGCACCTGGGGGCTGGTTGTTGGGGGTTCCGCCACGGCGGCTCCTTTCATCCTTTCAAGTTGGGTCTGGAGGGAACCCAGACACTCAGCCGGCCTGGAGCCAGCCCTCAGGGAGGCCGGATGGGTGATCGAAACTCATCTCTTGAGGGGAGGTGGAAGGTGTGACCAAGCTACTCCTCCCTCTTTCGCTCACAGGGAGAGCTCTACCCCCTGGCTGGGGATGGCGCCGTCGGCCGAGGTCGGGCTGGGGCCAGGGCGGCCATCTTAGGTGCAGGGACATGGGCCTCTGCTTTGGTTACCAGGAAAATGGGGGACGAGGACAGCGAGCCCAGTGTCGGGGATGTATGTCATGGCGGGAAGGGTCGGTGGTTCAGGGTCCTGGGGAGCTGCCTGGGTCAGGGGTGACCATGCAACGAGGCCGGGTCCAACAAATTATCACAGATACACGTACAGTTTAAAAAACGTGTCTCTCATTCCTCTTCAACCAGACCTGAGTCCGCTGCGCGTCTGGTGCTGCAGTCAGTTTAAATCCCCTTGAGGTTCGCGCCACTGGGCCGGCGAGCTGTCGGGGGTGGCCGTGGCCTCTGCGGCAGAGCTGCGTTTCTCTGCTCAAGCGGCACTAAGAAGCCGTGGCAAACCGGAAACGCAGCCCTAACTGCTGTATATTCTGTGCAAAATACGCTGTGCAGATGACCATCTATCCAAGGTAAGGGCCTAAGAATTGGGTTCTTACTAGAATCAAATGCTGGCAAATGTGGGTGCAGTATAATTAAAAACGATGGCAGTGCAAACAGAGTACATTTAAATAACAATTATCGGGGGGTGTGGCCAAGATGGCGAGGAGAGCGGTCGCACTCTCTGCGAGCTCCCCCGAACCTGAACCCCTAGGCCGTGATTTCGTGCAGATCTCCCCCCGATCTGCTGGGAAACCGCAGCGAGAACGGAGGAGTAACCAACGGTCCGTCACAGAGCCCAAATCCTACGCGGAGATCGCTACGGCGGGGCTCTGAAGAACAAATGGCAGCCGGAGCGGAGCGGAGGCAGGGCCAAGAGCCGAAGCCCGTTGGTGGAAGGGGAGGCATCGAGACCCTGTTCGGGGCAGAACCGGGTGCTGCAGACTGCCCGACTGTGGGGGCAAGACTTCGGTGGAGCCACAGGCAAAAGCCCCGAGACAGAGGGACACCCGGAAACGGCCGGCAGCGGCGCCGGAGCATTTCAACTCGCCGGGGATTTCTACGCAAGGCCGGGGACGCGGCCTACGGATGGGGTGGCTCAAGCCCCTGCCTCAGACTGAGCGGCGACAGGAACTGCTGCCGGCAGAGGGAAGGCGAGAAGCCGGCAGCGGTGGGGAGAGCAGCGTAGGCAGGTTCCCTGGGGTGACACTGCAAGGTGGCCTGCGGAGGGAGTAGGCCCCAGATCGGACCCGCCAGGGTAGCAAGGCCTCTTTGGAGAGTGGCCGGGAGAGCAGCCGGCCTTGCCCCGAGGATAAAGGTGAACACCGGGCCCCTACAGGCCCAGCCGGACCCCTGGTGGCAGTAAGGCATCGAAGGCGGAAGGGCCATTGACCGGAGACGGCCGCTGAGAGATGCGGCCTAAGGAGCAGGAGGTGAGCAGTCGCCCCCCCCCCCCTGTGAGCCACGTTCCAGACGCCAGATCGTGTGACCTAGTTTGGGCCTGGGGGACCTCGGGACTGGCTGGGAGCCCAGGCCATATCAGAGGAGGGGCTCGCCAGGAACCAAGCGTTCAGATGACAGGGCCCACACGATAGTGCCTTCCCTGATTACACCGACATGAAGAGCAGTGGTGTTGCCGGGAGTGACCCCAGGCCAGGGAGATGAACACAGCTACCCGAGGTGGTCGTTTTGGGGCGTGGTGGGCACACCAAGAGGACACCAGCAGACAGCAGGGACGGCAGAGCTACGAGGCCGATAACGACAGGGGCCTGTGGATGGACGCGCCGCTGGGAAGGGAGCAATAGCGGCCTGCTGATGCGGCCTGGGGCCTGATGGGGGTCCAGTAGCACGTTGCTAGGAGGCCGCAGCCCAACAGTAGAGAAGAAGCTGGGGCCTGGATTGAGCCTGCACGGTCTCCTAAAACAGCGGAGTCGGCCAAGGAGGATCGCAGCCGGACCGGTGAATCACCAGGTGCCAGAAACGGGACTTGCCAGACAGTAGCATAACCGGCAGGCCCGGTGACCGATGTGACAGTGATAGCAGTCTGTGTTACGGGGGAGGTGATGAAGCCGAGCCACACCAGATGGGACGAACCTCACCGTGACCGGACTGAGGCTGGCGATGGCCACCAAACTATGAATGAGCACAGGGAGTGATCTGGCGAACCGCGGCGGAGAAGGTCAGTCCACTGCGCCTGCCAAGGGAGGTAGCGACCCCTGCACATTGCTAACTATCGCAACGGGCCGGACGCCCGAGAAGACTCGCTTAAGAGGTGCCCGCCTCTGCAATGGCTGGCAACAGAGGGAACAAGAAAGGGGAACGGACATTGCCGGAAATGTTGAACAGGGGAGCAACGAAACAAGACAAAGGGCAGCACTCGCCGGGCCCCTCGAGAAGCTCGCTGGAGGCGGAGGAGAGGGAACCACCGGTCACCAGGTCCTTCCTGGAATCTCTTTTCAGTTCCCTGCGGGATGATTTCCAGACGCTGAAGCAGGAGGTAGCCGGAGAAGTCCAAGAGGTACGGAGAGAGGTCGTAAGCCTAGGTCAAAGAGTGGCTACCATGGAAGGAGCCGGACATTCGAGGGATGAAGAGATCGGGCAACTGCAGCAGGAGGTACTGCGCTTGAGATATCCACAATTGGACCTCCAGGCACACAATGAAGATCTCAAAAACCGGTCCCGCCGGAATAACATCCGGGTCCGGGGAGTGCCATCCAAAGAAGAAGGGGAGGACACTGCTGAGTACCTGCAAAGCATGTTCAGGGAGATACTGGGTGAGCCAGAAGACTTTCCCATCAGAATAGACAGGGCGCATAGAGTGGGCATGGCGCATCGGGCCTCTGCGCCGCCGCCTGATATCCTGGCCTTCCTGCCGGACTTCCCGCTTAAGGAGCGAATCCTCCGTGAACAGCAGTCGTTGCAATTCCGAGGGCACCCAGTTGCTCTCTTCCAGGACTTGTCGGCGATCACGCTCCAGAAACGCAGAACATTTAAAATAGCGACTGATTTCTTGAGAAACCATGGGACACAATATTCCTGGGGACATCCTTTCCGGCTTATCTTCCGATGGAACGGCACCCTGCACCAGCTCCGCTCCCTCCAGGACACGTGCGGGGTACTGGGAATCACCGCAACGGACGAAGAAGCGCACACACCACGTCGAAGGCGCACCACCAGAGACGGCTGGCAGAGAATCTCTGAAGCTGGCAGAGAATCTCTGAACGCCGGTCTTCTGCTTCTTCTGCTCGACCGGATTCGCCTACCATCCGGGCTGGAATGAACAATGCAGTACGGGAGATGGCCAGGGACACGGCCTTGAGTGATGTTGCGCTGACAGCCTAAGATTACTCCGGGGGGAGATCAACACAGCCTTTTTCACAATGCAGGTTTGGGGGTTCTGGGGGGATGGGGGTGGCAGGCGGGAGTGTAGTGGCTGGACGTCCACTTCAGTAACTTACCACAGACTTGTCCTCTGAGGACCGGAATGGGACTATGAGGTTCTGGAACTTGTTAAGGGAATGGGGGGAGGGAGGGGGGGATGTTGGGGTTGTTTTGAGTTTTGGTCAGGAGGGGAAGGGTTGGGGGGAGGGCCGGAGGAGTTATGGTTGGGGACAAGGGAACCAGGAGGGGAAGGTGGGTCGTCCAGTGGACGAAACAGGGCTCAACTGCCCGAGAAGCACTCACATGCCCTATTCCGCTCAAGCAGGAATTCTACACATTCATTTCCATCGTCCCACATGCTGCCCACGACCCTTAAGATTGTAACCCTTAATGTCAGGGGTCTGAATAACCCGATCAAGAGACGGGCGGTGTTGTCCCTATTAGAGAGCACCCAGGCAGATATTTGTCTCCTCCAGGAAACCCACTTACTGCCCCGCGACTGCCATAGGCTCCGCTCCCATAAATTCCCGACACAATTTTTCTCTTCCAGCAACACTAAGACTGCCGGAGTGGCGATTCTGGTGGCCCAGCACTTTAGGGGGGAGGTCCTCCACAAACATGCAGAACACAAAGGCAGGCTGCTGGCTTATGGGTTTAGGATTGGGGGTATTGCCTTCATGATTGGGTCCCTTTATAGCCCTAATGAACAGCAGGAACGCGTCTTACGGTCGGCGCTGGTAGACATCACAGCCACGCAGGACAGGCATGTTGTCATTGGTGGCGACTTCAACATGGTCTTTGACTCGTCCCTTGACAGGTCCGCACAACGTTTCCTGCAAGCCGGGGAGTTCTCGGCCGGGTGTCAGGCACAGATGGCAGAGGTGGACCTCCATGATCTTTGGAGGTGCGAACATCCCACTGAAAGGGGGTATTCATATTACTCCCATGCACATAAAACGTACGCGAGGCTGGACCATCTCTTGGTCACGGCCCAGGTACGCGCTCTGGCCTCGACGACAGAGATGGGAGTAGTCTCCCTGTCGGACCATGCCCCGGTGTCCACCACGCTCTGTTTTCCGCCGGTGTCCCGCCCTCCCAGGGTTTGGCGCCTCAGAGATACTTTATTGCACAGGAAAGCGGTGGTGAAACATATCACGGACACTATTAAGGACTATCTGTCCCACAATGATAACTCTGACACCTCTCTAGCGACACAATGGGCGGCCGAGAAGGCTGTGCTTAGGGGGGAGTTTCTGTCCATCTCCTTGACTGAAAATAAATAACGGCAGAGTAAGAGGGACGAACTCACCCAACGGGTCAGCGAACTTGAACACATACACCGTCGGACGGGGGCTCCTCGAATCTGGAGGCAGCTCACGGGGCGAGGAAACTCCTGACGGCCCTGGATATGGACCGCGCGGAGTCTTTGCCATACCTACTACACTGGGGGGGACCGCGGTGGCCAACTGTTGGCGAATCGGCTCAGGGTGACGCACCAACGACAGATGGTGAAGGGGGTCTCCGACCCCACGGGGACGATGGTCACGGAGGATGCCCGAATCGCTGAAACCTTTCGCATGTTTTATGCAAATCTTTACGCTGGGGATCCTCCAGATGAACAGGCGACAGAGGCATACCTGGCCTCGGTCACCCTCCCTTCCTTGGCTCCCTCGCAGGCAGAATACCTGGACAGAGATATCCAGATCGAGGAGGTGATTTCCGCCATTGCCAAGCTCAAGCACGGTAGGTTCCGGAACCAGACGGATATACGTCTCTCTTCTATAAAACATTTTGCACGTCATTGGCTCCGCTCCTCACCCGTCTGTTCAACTCGTTCGCGGACCCCGTGCCATTCCGCCGGACCTCCTGCGGGCCTTTCTTACGGTTATTCCTAAGCCCGGGAAGGATCCGACGCATTGCGCCTCGTACAGGCCGATATCCCTTTTGAATGTAGATCTTAAGCTATACACCGGGATTCTTGCGGCACGATTGGCCCCCCATCTGCCGGGCCTTATAGAACCATATCAGGCGGGATTCGTCCCCAGGCGGCAGACGGTGGATAACACAAAGAGGATAGTTCACCTCATTGAGAAAGCCTCCCGAATCCCCGGAGAGAGAATGATGTTGGCGGTGGATGCCGAAAAGGCGTTCGACCAGGTACACTGGCCCTACCTAGAACAGGTCTTGCTGAAAGTGGGTATAGGCGAGAAATTCCGTTCCATGATTTTTATTTGCTATAAATTCCCGACGGCGACAGTACGAGTGAACGGATACAGCTCACAGAGTTTTGACATCGAAAGGGGCACTAGGCAGGGATGCCCGCTCTCGCCCTGTTATTCGCCCTTCATATGGAGCCCTTTGCCCAGCGGATACGTACCAACAAGGCGGCAACGGGGGTGAGGTTGGGGGCTTCACTCACACCATAAGCCTCTATGCGGACGACGTTATACTGTCGCTGGATAGCCCCCGGACTTCCCTTCCTGTATGCATGGAGGAGATGGACTCCTTTGCCGCTGTGGCGGGCTTCAAGATGAATGTGGGGAAATCAGTGGCCTTGGACTTGTCGCTTGCGCCGGCCACTAGATATTACCTGCAAGGCTTGTTCCCGATGCTCTGGTCGTCGGATCTGGTGCCTTATTTAGGGATCCAGCTGGCTCCCACCCTGCCGGCTATGGTGGCAGTTAACTACACCACCTTAAGCACAAAGATCCGAGAGGAACTTGGACGGTGGACCCGCAGCACTCTTTCTTGGCTGGGCAGAATAGCTGCAGTCAAAATGACGGTCTTACCCCAGATTTTGTACCTATTCCAGGCCTTGCCGCTCCAGCCACCCACGGGGTTGATTCAACAAACGGAAGCAGATCTTGTGCGCTTTATTTGTCAGGGCAAAAAACCCAGAATGAAAAGGACACTCTCCATGCTGGCCCCAGAGGCTGGGGGTCTAGGGATACCAGATCTCCGCAAGTACTTTCAAGCGGCACAGCTGCGTTACCTGGTGGAATGTAGTCGTGGGAATCAGACAAGCACTGGCTCTTCCAGGACCAGGCGGTGGTGGGCCAGCCCCTGCAGGAGGTGCCATTCTTGCGCCGAGTTCATCGTCCCGCAAATGTATATGCTTCTTTTGTCACCAGAGTGCCCCTACGGGTTTGGGATGCCACCAACATAGCTCATAATCTTACTTCATTCCCATCACCACTCACGCCGCTGGTCGACAATCCGGACTTTACCCCGGGGATGGAGAGAGGTGCCTTTGCCCACTGGCGAGATGCCGGGTGCCGGGCACTGTGCCATGTGTACGACACGGAGGGGGTCATTCTCTTCCCACACTTTAGACAGGAGTACTCACTCCCGGAGACTGAAAGACTCCACTACATGCAGGTTCGCCACTGGGCGTTGCACCCACAGGTGCGGGAGGCGGCTGACAGGCGACTGCTCCCTTATGAGAAGTGGCTCTTATCCCGCACGTCGGATGCAAAACTAATTACCGACCGTTATAAGCTACTGCAACCGCCTTCTTCACACTTCTACAGTCCCGGGAGGGAGCGTTGGGAGAGGGAATTAGGCAGGACACTGAGCCATAAGGAATGGGAGCAGATATCATACAGGGCAAGGCATTCGGCATACCACATGGGACTCACCGAAACAATGACCAAGGTTTCAACCTACTGGTATTATACCCCGTAACGTGTACATGAAATGGACCATCATAAGGATAGCACTTGCTTGAGGGGATGTGGGTAGGTGGGCACATTGACACATATTCTATGGGACTGTCCACTCCTAGAATCCTACTGGAAAGCAGTAATAGATGACATTGACTCACATTTCGACACCGAACTGCCACGCTTCCCAGGATACATATTATTAGGGCTCCCAAATGGGCTGAGATATCCCCTTAGATCTCGCAGAGGCAGACAGATAGCCATTGCATTAGGCTCAGCGATACAGAACATTCTTCAACACTGGCGCACCGCCACGCTTCCCTCTGTCACCGGCTGGCTCCACAGACTGTGGCATGTGTTAGGAATGGAGAAACTGTCACTTACAGTGGCAGGGGATATAGAACAATTTGATGAACTATGGCAGCCGTTCCGGTCCCTGCTGCTCACTGAATTCAGGGAAATCACCTGCCCAAGATACCTCCGCCTCCTAAGGCTTACGACACCCGAAGAACCGACTTCTTGAATGAACACTGTGCTACACCCCTACACTAAAGAGTTGTCATGGTAGATGGCAAGGGATTGGCCTACGCACTGGATGATGGGGAGGGAGGGGTGAGGGGATGGGGGGTTGGTGTGTTGGGGGGAAAGTTTGGAGGGGGGATTGTTATGTTAACTGCAACACTGCTTATCCTTATGTGTCGCTGTGGTCTGGTCCTTAGTTGAGACGCCATTTGGAGAAACTAACGCCAGAAGTGCGGCGCTAGCCGCAGTGACGTGACACTTTATTTGCTATGGATGCTTGTTTTTTGTGTTGTACCAATAAAATGCTTTAAACCTAAATAACAATTATCACATATACACGTACAGTTTAAAAAACGTGTCTCTCATTCCTCTCGCAACCAGACCTGAATGCTGGCAGGGGGGATGGCATCCACCCGGTGCAAAGAGGGGAGACACAGTGTACCTGCGTGTGCCCCTGACTTGAGTCCTGGGTACTTGAAAAACAACGCTGTGTAATTTTCGTGCGCTACAGCAGCATAATGGAAGCCAGGTTCATGCCAGATGACAATGTCCACGACAGTCAGATGACAGCCTCCACTTGCTCAGGTCTGTGGTGCCAAGTGAAACAGACCTTAGAGCTCAGCATAGTCCAAGCCAATGCAGACAGGGCTAAAGTCAGAGAACTGGATGACAATCCTTGTCAGGAGGTGTGAAGAAAGGGAAATGATCATTGAATTAGTCACCAACAGTTTCTGTTGCTGTAAAGTAGTTACGAATCCAAGAAGGTAGAGGCAGCTTCGAAGGCAATCAGTTCCAAAAGACGATCCAATTCATCTTCAGCAAATAGGTATGCCACCCAATCCAGCAGTATGAAGAAACAGATGTGCTCCTCGCACTACGAGGTAGCAATGAGCATCCCATTCGTAACTGAGAGAGGTTCGATATAGGTATGGCACAGGAGCAATTGCGCAAATGCACAGGCACAGCTGTCAGCCTGCCTGACACACAGAAAGGCATCCCATAAACGTGTCTTGCACGTGGACGAACAAAGGAGTCACCCACATCTCATGATCCAGGTCAGCAAGGTATGTGTTGGAAAGGCAGACATCCATGGCCACTCAAACAGAGATCTTCTGCAGGAAAAGACAGCTTGCACGCAAGTGAAATAGGCATAGCGGAACGTTAGGCTATAACTGATGCACAGCACAGCCATTGGGACACATCCAAAGAGAAGCTGCATGCGGTCACGGTACCGTTGCAACTGACCGGGCTCGGCCTGGACCACAGGACACTCAGACATGGCCTGAGAGCGATCTCAGAACCAGCACTCAGCTGTACAGCCAAAGTAATGACCTGAAACCGCTACATGCAGTGTGCAAATTGGAGCAATGCCACCCTGTGGTACTCCTGGAAATGCATGGAAGGAAGGGATAAGGCCAGAGCCCACAAGTCTAATAAAAAATATGCAACTGCCTTCAGTAGCAGACGCTACCAATAATGTTTGTGTCAGTTGACCGCGAATATAGTGGGAGAGCCATGTTCAGCAGTGACTAAATCGCACAGGACGATCAAGACACCTGGAATTCGAAGGTCTCTGGGCTGGTGAGGGAGTGACTACTTGGCTAAACAGAGACCCATTTTGCATGCACACTTATTGAAGTATGCTTTCACTGTGGGTATGTGAGGTCACAAACGACTATCCACAATCACTTATGGGTGAGTTAGCAGAACATTGCCACAAAAAGGACACATTGTGCAACTGTTCCCATATATGTGGTGCCTAGCCTGTGCACACAGCTGTTGTGCTCATGAAAGAAGAGCTAAGTACATTTGGAATATAGATTTGGTTTGGGTATGTTACCAGGGACTGGTATTCATTTGGTAAAACATGCATTAATCGCCCATGTCTTAAGAAAATCCCGGTAAAACAGTATTGATGGTGTTAATGCGACAATGTCACCATCGTCCACATGACAGGATGTGGTGTGATGCTGGCTCTGTGGGCACACTGCTAAGGATTTCATTGGACTGCGCTATGTGATCTGTGACAACTTCAGTCATGTCCATGTTGATGTTATTAGGGAGATGGGAACACACTGCTTCACCTCCCAGCACAGTTCATCCCTTAGCATTCTGGTAAATGCAGCTCAGTCATGATGCTTAGTTGTCATGGGACTGAGGTGTTTCACCTGGGTTGGGCAGGGAGAGGTACAGAGACCCTAGTAGATTATGGCAGCATCCTCTGCAGACACTGATCCAATGTATATTACTTCTACTGATGTAGGATGATAACGCAACACACATGTGTTTAGGGAATCACAGCACTGACCTACACCGACCTTGGTGACACACAACAACGGTGACACGAGTAAGCATTTCAGCTGAACTGCATTGACCAGGATGTTGAGGGGTGAATTGTGTTGGGAGGTGTAGTCGTGTGCTCCAGTCCCCCTACTGTCCATGTTGATGGTGTTGGCCGGTGTTCTCTGGAAGGCATATTGTACAGTTTTGCCTAGTGGTGTGCCTTTGCAGTAATTCCATACCATGTCAACGCACTGTTATTTCCTTGAGTCTTTCAAGCTTCCTCCACTCTCTCATTGGATTTTTGCTTTTTAATATTTGTATACATTGCAATGTGAGTTAACATACTACTTACTGTAATGAAAATGCTTTTGACACCAAGGCATGCTGTTATGAGTTGTGTTCCTTGGCCAATGTGTGACAGGTGAGAGGTGAATTTGAAAGTGATGGTACACGGATTGCTAGTGTAGGACACACAATGGAAGAGTCCAAAAGTAAAACAGAACACTCCCATCCTTGTGGCAATGTGGGTTCTGATTTACAACAAAGTCAATGTACGGTGTTAAAGTGGTGACATCAGCAGTTGTTCCAAGAACTGGTACGGCACGGTGCTGTGCCATGTGTTCCTCCCGGGGTCTTTTTGGGACGCCCCCTCAGCCGTTTGCCAGGGGAAGCTGCTGCATGCTCTGAGGTGTCTGAGGATTCATTGTGGTGTGACTCACCCCTCCCTGTGGCCGCTGCTGCGGTGGTGTGACTAACATCCGGCTGGCCGGGGGGGGGGGGGTGGCCAGCTATTTGTGCTGCATGCATGTCCCTCAGGACACCCATTAGCTGGCCCATGTACTCGGCAATTATTCCCAAACGAGTGTCCATAGACCTCTGCAGCAGGCACTGTTCCCGCAGTACTTCAAGGTCCTGGCCCATCTGTCCCTGGTTCTGTTGGTATGCACCAAGGGCAGTTAGCACGGTGTACATGGCCTCTGTCTCATTGCCTTCCAGTGACTCTCCCCCAATTGTCCTCCCACCTGCCCTGAAACCAGCCGACATGTGGCATTGCAAGGCGCAGCCGCCACACACTGTCCCCAGCATCCCCGGTGTGCCTGATGTCATTCACAACTGCTGGCAAAGGAACAGTGTGGGGGCAGCGGTGGTGATGGTGGAGGTGCCTGACACACAGGTCGTTGCTGCAGGGGTATGTGCTGGCAGTGCAGCTGTTGTGGTAGTCGTGGTGGTGGTGGGGGTCATACCATGGGGGTCATGCCATGTCCAGGGCATGCTGGAGGGGCCATGTAGGTCCTCCCCACCTGAACAGACAAGGGAATCTGCAACCGAGGGTTTACCTTCCGAGGGGGGTGCTGGCTAGGCTCGTCCATGGTACGGTCGCCTGCAGTTGCTAGCGAATCACCAGTGAGAGTGAGGTTATATTGTCAGCATGTTCCGCCCACAGCGCAGCTTTGATGTTCGTGTTTGGCACATTAAATTTGAGATGACATGGCTTATACCTTGGTATTACTAGGAATTCATGTCAGTATGTCATCAGTCGCACATGATGTTGAGGTGCATACAGAGCTTTAAGTGGGCTTGTCTCACCGGTGCTGGGCACCGACATTTATTTAAGGGGGCCTCGGTATGGGTCTTTTTCGTGCTCTGTTTTGTGGCCTACCACAGGCGGTCCATTCATTTAGCTGGAATGCATTGCCAGCAGGCACATCGATGTGCGCATGGTCTCACTCCTCAATTCTCACTGGTGGAGTAGTTACAGCATGACGTCATGCCAGGTGAGGGTTGTGAGGAAGTGAAATCCTTTAAGGTTTCTTTTTGTCTCTGGAATTCACTCCTTTGGAGACTCATGTGCAGCAACATCATTGTGGTGTCATCAGGGCTTTGAGTGGAAGATTTTCCAATGTTAGATGCAAGCCATATTTACTGATTCTTTATCTTATGCAACTAACAAACATTGACAAGTCCAGTAATCCGGAGTTGTAGTCGGTATCATGTTACTTGTTGAATAGTATATCTGGGTGAAATGGCAGTGACAGAAAAATGGTAGTGGGGTAGCCCAATATGCTAAGCCCAGATTTATGTCAGAGTTTTTTAGGCCACACACTTAATTACATTAGCCAGGCACCTTTAAGAGACCCCCCAGTTTTTTCATCCCACTTACAGACCTGGGTACCTACATTGCTTGTTAGCGATGTGACATGGCTACAGGGCCAATTACATATGTATTGATGTTGTATTTCCGAGGAAATGTCCTCTGGCCCTAACTTGTTGCTCATCCAATTCAGTTACTGCTTGGACATTTGTGTATTTTCTATGTGTATCTGACAGAATTTCCCCTTGGTAATATCATAAAATATAACAAATGTAGCCCTCAAAGATTATTTATTTCGCTGCATAAAAAGGCATATTAGACTTAAAAAAAGGTCTGACCTCTCGTTTTTAAGAAACAAAGCTGGATGGAGTATAAAATTCATGTACAACATAAAAAATGTAATCACATCAAAAATAGAATCACATTACAATTTCAACAAATGATTTTCACAGTCAGGTTAAAATCCGGCGAAATTTTTTTCACAATTATAAATATCACACAATAATGAAATGTAAAATGCAGAAAACCCTATCTACACAGTTGTAACAATTGCCTTTTGTATCTATTGATCCAACACAAAACATCAAGTTATAATTCAGGTGAGTGTTGCAATTAATTCCTTGCTCAAAATTCTAGTGGTTGGATTCAAAGTTAAAACTGGTGTTGACGCGTTTCGGTGGTACGTTTCTTATATTTAAAGTCACCTTCCTCAGTACTCAATATTAGGGGAACTGTAGCTCCTTCAACCATTAAAACAGTGATCTATATTTACTGTACAACAGAAACGCGTCTACTCCAGTTTTAACTTTGAATCCAACCACACGAATTTCGGGGAAGGAATTAATTGTAACACTCACCTGATTTATAAATTGATGTTTTGTGTTGGATCAAAAGATACAACAGGTAACTGTGTAGATAGGGTTTTCTGTATTTTACATTTCATTATTGTGTGATATGTATAATTGTGATCATTTTTTTACCGGATTTTAACCTAACTGTGACAAACATTTGTTGAAATTGTAATATTATTTTATTTTTTATGGGATTACATTTTGTATGTTGAACATGAATTTTATACTCCATCCATGTGTGTATAATTGCTTTGTTTCCTAAAAACGAGAGGTCAGACCTTTTTTTTAAGACTATTATTATTTTTTATGCAGCTAAATAAATATTCTTTGAGCGCTACATTTCTGACATGGTGATACATTGTTTAGTGGGTGGGTTAGTGTACTATATAACCTGAGTGAATGATACATGAGAGTGTTGATTTGTTATATTTAATGATATTACCAACGGGAAATTCTGTTTTCTCTAATGTTCAGTGCTGCACTGTTCCCTTTGGGAGGGGGTCCGCCTCTCTAGTTGTATACACTATCTGACTACTATGCCGCCACTTCATGCTTTGTGTTGTGCTTTTTGTGCTTACCTCCTGATGTTTGTGAGGGTTGACAGAGTTTCCATGCATGTGTTGTGTTGACCCGAGTATTTCTTCTTTGAGGCAATATGACTTGCACATTGGATTTTTGTGGTCGTGTTCTTGTATTCTGCTTTGCTGTTGCATGTGACTTCATCAATGACACTGTGAATCATGTGGCCTCTCGATGGTATTAGCTGTATGTGCATGACCTAAAATAGTTATGGGGGTTTCCAGAGTTGGCTACCAAGCGCAGGATGTGGGGGTCATTTGGCTCCATCTTGTTTGTGAGAGGAGACAGGCCCTTGTGGGAGTTGTGGTCTAGCTGTCAGGGCTCAACATCCCCCTCCCCAGTGAGATGGTTAGCTACCTGTTGGGAGGCACTCTCGGCGGAGTTAGCTGCCACATGGCTGTGGGGGGGGGAGGGTGAGCCATGCTGCTTGGAGGAAGGCCAGAGTGTATTACCTGAACACTTACTTGTGAGGTTGAGCTGATTAAGAAAATGCTGTCCTCGTGATCCATTCATATTGTAAACATGCATTCTACATGAGTTTGATGTGGGTGGGCGATTGGAGCTCACTTGTGCATAACGGTGCATTGTAGTGTGATGTGAACATTTTGTTGGTACTTACCAGCCTACAATCACCCCTCGATTCATATAAGACTCTCTGGATGCATCATGGCAGGCACCTTCTCCTCCACTTTCAGTGAAGGTTAGTGGTGGGATGGGAGGCCGCCACCAGCTCTCTGGGTCTCCGCGTAGTTTCTCTAGGCCCAATGCTTGACCCGGCCCTTGAGGTCGCCCCACCGCTTCATGATGTCACGGACAGGTGTAGGGTGGTCCCTACAGCATTGACTTTGCTGTGGATCCTTGCCCACATATGATTCTTGCACGCAAGTGGGGTGTGTTGGACCAGTGTTGGCCCAAACAAATGTGGTTCTACCCTGATTCTCTTGTCTGCCATCACTTTCATCTCTAAGTCGGTGAATTTGGCTATTTTGTTGGGGTGCATGGTGCAAATGCATAAGGGGTGCAGGGTGCAAGGTAGTGGTGGAGATATGTGTAGTGTGTGGGGTGTGTGGCTGCGAGTGGTGCTGTTTGGAAATAGGTGGGTGTGATGTGCAGTGTGAGTCAATGGTGTCCTAACTCTCCGTCTTGGCTTGTGGTGTGCAAAGGATGCTGGCCCAGGAAGGGGTTGGTTTTATACTGTGGTATGTGGGTGTGTCCACATGACTGATGGCCTCCAGATGTCTCTTCCATGCTGTGGAGCAAGTTGGGGTGTATCCTTGTAGTGTGTGTGTTGTGATTGAGGGCAGAAGGGAGTACAGGCACACTTTAGCCGTTGTTGTGTAGTTGGTTACATCTGCAATTCATTTGGCCTTTGTGCGTGCAAGGCTGTCTGACGCAGTCCGAGGTCCGCCAGCTCTGCATTCTCATCGTAATTGGCCGTGCGATCACGCCGCGGCAGGAGGGGCCTTTACAAGCTGTTAAACAGCTTTCCCGATCCTTCGTGGTTGGATTTGCAGCTTTTTCAACCGCGGTGGAGGGTCTTTTATGACATCCTTCTGCCACGGTCTGATTTTGTGTACACAGCATCGTAATTTGAGCAACTGATTTGCCGCGGGTCATGCAGGGGTATTTCTTTCGAAACTATGGTGGTGGGAGGGTGTTGTGACTGGGTTTTTGGTTCTATTTCTGAGTGATGGTGACTTTAAGCTTGCTACCATCCTAGATCCCTATTCTTAGCTTGTTTTGGTCCATTTAGGCCTCTTTTCAGACCTAGAAGCATAAACTAGAGGCTAGCCGCTTTATATGATGATAGATCCCTTATTTCTGACTCTAATCCATCTATTGCCTTTTGGCTTTGACATAATTATGTGTCCTTTCATCATTCTACCTATAGTAGAGGGTGGATCCTGTAGTTCTGACTTTATATTACCTATTGGTAGGGTTTGTGTATAGAGCTAAGTGTCTATTTCATCCTTGTCGGGCCTACAAGGCCCAGAACCAGAGAGACTCCATTTTGCTTTCTGCCTCTGCTGACTGAGAAGCTTGCAGGGTAAAGGTGATGTTTATAGTTAAGCCTGTTGTGTGCTAGGGGAAAACCAGCGGAGACCGGTTCTTATCGAAAAGAATGTGTTTGTCTCTTGGGTCTTGTCGCAACACGCAAGTGGCTACTGCATTTGCGCGGAGAGCCTCGGAGCTGGCACAGGAATTCAGTGGGAGGTAGTTTCTGTTGGAAATTTCTATGAGGAGAGAGCATTCCATATTAGCGAAGTGCAGAAGAGGCGGAGTGGTCAGTTGATTTTTGGAATGGTAGAGTTCAGTCGGTTTTTAGAGTGGTCAGAAGCAGTTGTGATCAGATGGTGTCTGCAGCTGAAGAGAGAAGTCAGATGGTGTCTGGAGCTGAAGAGAGAAGTCAGATGGTGTTTGGAGCTGAAGAGAGAAGTCAGATGATTTTTGGAGCTGAAGAAAGCAGTCAGAAGCAGTTGTGGGCAGAAGCAGTTACTTGTCAGAAGGAGTTGTGATCAGTTGGAGCAGGCAGTTAACAGGTGGAGTTTGGAGTGATGCCTTTTGGAAGAGACTGAAGTTATATCGTGGATAACTCTGTGGGAGCAGCGGGAGTGAGTTGGACACTGGAGCTGGAACAATCAGACAGAGTGAAGAAGCTAGTGTAGCAGACGGTTATCAGAGCGGCAGAAACTATATTATTAGACTGAAGTTGGAAGGTGAAGACAGTTCGTGGGGGAGAGGAATCCAGTGCAGAGTGATCGGCGCAGATGTGTGTCCAAGAGTGCAGGGGAGAATCTGAGATGAGCCAAGGCAGAGACGAGAGAGGAACCCAGATGACAGCTAGAACAAGACTTCATACTAATCAGGTGATATCTGTCCTGTTATATTAGTGCCTATTTATATATACATACATTAATCTTGTCCTTTATTCCCTAAGCTATATTCCCTACTGTATTGTTGCTTTGATTAATTCTTTTTCTTTCAGCGGTGTGCAGTCTGTTATAATCCATTTCCCTTTTTAGCTATCTACAGTTCCTGTCAGCTATATGTGGATGTGTTCTGAGTTTTCTTGTTAATAAAGAGACTCCGCAGATTTGTGTATTCTTTAGATGTGTCAATTCCCCTTTACTTTTCAGGCTATGTCTAGATTGCTAGTTATTGTGATGTTATAATTTACTATTGTTTAATAAAGGGACCCCAGTTCTTAGTGAACTATTGTGTAATTGTTGTTTTCTTAAAATAAAGTTAACCTTTCTTCTAGTCAGATGCTGTTATGTTGACGGATGCGCCTCCCGTCCGGGTAAATGGTAACGGAGCAAGGGGGTAGAGGAGCACTTGAAATAGAGAATAACCTTTGCATATTGTAATTTGGCCATTCTTGTGTGAAAGGATCGACCTGTCTATCTATCACATAACCTATAATATTATATTCCCAGTAAATATAGTATAGAGAAACTTCTCAACATAGAAAGAGCTGAAGGTATTCATAGGACAGTGATCGTCGTTGTGTAGCGGCGTTAATGAGAACATTGATTGTGATCAATGTGTATACCCACAAGATTGTGGCTTGAGCGAGCACCGGGAGGACACGGTGTGTAATGAGATCGCTGCTAGGGAAAGCGGGGTTAGTGAGAGCATTGCCCGTGGTCAATGTGTATACCCACAGGATTGTGGCTTGTGTATGTGTGAAATAGTGAGAGCACTGGGGATACAGTGTTTATACCCACAGGATTGTGGCTTGTGCGAGCACTTATTGTGATCAGTGTGTAATGGTAAGTTATCGGAACTGCCCCCTTCACTATGAGTAGGAGGGTAGCATAGCCTGGGTCTGAGTTGCCGCGAGACTATAAGGTATGAGTGTGGTGTAGAGCATGGAAGTCCTTAGTAATCAGTGAGTATTCCTAGTAATCCTATAGATTTAGTGGTGTTTTTGATGATATGAGCTTGTATATTGCTAATTCCCCATCCTCAGGTAGGTACCCAGGTGCCTTGGTAAGTATGTCCTGAGGAGGGAGGTGGTTACGTTTCGGCTGGATTGGTGGTGTCTTGGTGAGCTGATTCTATCTGGTCCGAAAATCCAGTCGTTACAGAGGGCTTTTCGGTACGCCATCGTAATTGGGCCCTAAATGTCATTCAAAGAAAGGAAAAGGAGAGTAAAAGAGTAATTTTATTCCTTCTTGAAGGGCCCAATACAAAGGAACTTTGTTATACAAGGCAGCAGCAAGAAAGACTGGGCTAACATTATTCTGTTTGAATTTTGTTGTTTTGGGATGTCGCTAAAATATTGTTTCTTTTTCCTTTTGATTTTTTCAGTTTTGTGAACATTGGTCTAAAGTTGCAGGGTTTAGAAGCATGTTTTAGGTCTTGTTTAGTTATTTATAAACTGTATAGAATCAGGAAATATCAAAATCATATTAGATATTTTGGCTGGTTTCATAAGAATCATTCCCAATATGTGCCAATCAACTTTACTCACAGAGAATGGGTAAAAACACTTGATACATCAACCCCAGTTTCTAGTGAGTCAGTGTTGATAGTAGGTGAATCGCCAACACCTCAGGCTTTAAACATTCAATGCAAGGTGTAGTGACAAGTATATGTGTAAAGAGTGCTATCACCAAGCATCTGGGCTAGTGGTGAAAAAAAGACACCAGATTGTTGGAAAACATGGAAAGCAGTGTCACTTAAAATGCTGCTGCAAAAAGGTTATTTCCAAGTTCAACAAAGATTGGAGTGATACTGTTTGTATTTGCAGTAATTCAGCTACCTATATGAAAAAAAGTGTTTAATGACCTGTAAAAACTGATAGGAAAGAGATCCTTGCCACCTGTTAGATGGTATGCAGAAAGCATCCTTACAATCTTCAGAGTTAATGAAGAATGCTTTTGACTTTTTAATCCAATTTGACGAACTGTTTTGATATGCGCGGGAACTAAAACGCAATTATTTCTTATTTTGTGCTTTGTGTGGCATCAAAGAAAGAGTCATCCCAACAGTGTCACTTACACTTAGATGATGGTTCTCAATCCAAGGGAAGGGGCTGTGAATGGTATTTTATCCATGTGGCAACCGTTTACAGACTTTTTGATGAGTAATGATGCCAAAGGCAAGAGATGTGAGGATATTTGGTCACATATTGATAGTGATGTAAAAAGAAAGGAAAACTCTACTGCATTCTTAGATATTTTGCTGGAAATCATAACTGTTGAAGTGGAGATGATAAAAAATTATAGTCTGAAAACACTCTGGTCTGCCAAGTGTTCTGTATACTTGGTGTATATGTGAAATATCTCCTTGGGAGTAGGCTGGGTGATACCTTAAGTGAATTTGGCACTGCAACATGTTCCATGTTAGAGTGCTTGCCACCTGGTAAGCAACGCAATGTTGAAGAGCAATTTAGGAGCTTTTATTTTACAATGTATGAGAAATGGCTAGCAATGATGCATAGAAATGACCCTCCACCAACCATGGCATTTGAAGTCAATGAAACCTCACCATGATACGCTGTACAAGTTCTAGATCCCTCCTGTAAAGGGAATCATCTCCATAGTTTCAAATATGGTCCTTCATTTTTGACCACTTCAATAACTCTGAGGGCATAAGCACTCAGTTTAACACAAATATTGACGAATCTGCCCAGAGAATCGCAATTTTCAAGTGCTCCAGTATTGGTATGGAAAGCTATGTTAGTGGCCAGAGTTAGCAAATTGTGTACTGGCTGTTTTGAGTTGCCTGTCTTAAGTGACAATGTTGAGAGAGCCTTTTCACAGTAAAAAAAGTTTAAATGAGAAGGAAAAAGCGAGCGCACATGACCAAAGAATCACCGATTAAGTATTGTATGGTATACTACAATAAGTTTGATTTACAAAAATGTATTTGGACCTTGTATACACTGTACATGCACTGCCTATATACCATGCACTATCAGTACAGAAAACAAGCAATAATAAAAGCAAAACATTCCATAAACACCGGAAAAACACTGTTTCTGCTGTTTCTAATTACTTGAAAATGTGTAACCACGGATAAGCACTGTTTTTTAAGGATTAGAAATCACTTGAAAACACTGGGAAAAAAACACCAGAATTTGCCAAAAATAGAAACTGAAAACAGTAAAGCCTACTTATTTATCACACATAGATTTTTTTATACACATACAAAACATACTATTACCACTTAAACATAGATTTGTATCAATACCCTTAGTACAAAATAAAGAACTAATATTTTACTATTCCCACTCTACACTATATCAACTCTGGGAAACTGCAGGACAATAAACATATATAATTCACCATTCCCACTCCAAAATATATTAACTCAGGGAAGGCACTGGACACTAAACATAGATAAAATAATATCTCACTCCAAAATAGAAAAAATCTGGGAAGGCCCTGGACACTAAACATATACAATTTACTATTCCCACTCCAAACTTGAAAAAGTCGGGGAAGGCATTGGATATTAAACATACATAATTTACGATTCCCACTCCAAACTAGAAAAAGTCAGAAACGGTGCTGGACACTATACAACTATAATTTACAATTCCCACTCCAACTGTATCAACTCAGGGGGTTGCAGACACTAAACATATATAATTTGCTATTCCCACTCCAAAGTACATTAAGTCAGAGAAGGTGCTGGACACTAAATATATATAATTTACTATTCCCACTCCAAACTGTATCAATTCAGGGTGGGTGCTGCACACTAAACATATACAATTTACTATTCCCACTCCAAACTGTATCAACTCAGGATGGGTGCTGGACACTAAACATATTTAATTTACTATTCCCACTCTAAACTACATTACCTCAAGGAAGATACTGACACTAAACATTAATTAATTAATTAATTAATTGCAAGTTTATATAGCGCTAGGATCGACTCCCGGAGGAGTATCTCCACGCTTCGACCGCTGCGAAACCCTTCCTGGCTTCCCTGAGAGATGGTCCCTTAATGGGTATCTCCAGGGTGAGACCAGGCATCCCCGGCGGTCTGGTGGGGCCGTTAGTGCAGATGAGGCAAGCTTATGCCCAGAGTTGCCGAGTGTGATCGCTGATCAGAGTGGGCACCGAGGCGAGAGAATTATCGAGTCCGCTGACCCTGGTCCAGAAACCTGCCGCGTCGGGAATCGAACCCTGGTCCCGGGCCGTCCTCTGCTCTCGGGTCTGCCGCCTCTAACCAGTGAGCCACACTACTGCACAAACATATATAATTTACTACTCCCACCCCAAAATATATTAACTCAAGAAACGAATACAAGAATATAATTTTTTTATTTAATATTTCCAAACAAATTACATAAGAACATATAAAATAATACACATTATACATATATTTACAGATTCTCATGTATAAAAACGTATCCAAAAATATGTGAATTTGTAATTAATGTTATATCATAATCAAAAATATTATAATTTAATGTTATGTAAATGCATTTATTTTTTTACATCTCTTTTTTATTTTCAAATATAAACATAACTCAACAAAATTATTTAAACTTCTAACAAAATATCACAACCATTTTCAAAAAATTCAATTGCTTTGAAATATATATTTTCAAAACATATTTTAAAACCCCAATATCAAACTCCTAAAATGACAAATTTATACTAAGCATTGGCGTAAAATCCGTTCCACTCGCGTAAATTGCGGATTTTCGGCAAATTCGCAATCCGCGAATTCTCGCGAATTTCCCGAAAATTTGCAATTTCCCACGCAGCGGATTTTTTTGCTTGGTGGTAAAATTTTGCGGCGCGCGGCGTTCACTTACCGTCATTCAGCATTTGCAGAGTTGTTTTTCTCCATGTTTTGCGTGTGCGGCGCCATTTTGGATCTTGCTGCGGGAGTTTGTCGACCGCAATTACGTCATCGCGGCTTGCCAACTTGCACAGCGAGAGTTTGTCAACGCGAGTACGTCATAACGGCCCATGATCACGCCTCGCGGGAGTAAACAATTGCGAACACGTAGATGCGGCGGGCAGCAACAATCTTGCACTCGCGAAATTGCAAAATTTGCACTTCTGCACAAGAAATCCACCAGCAGGCAGCATAAACCTTCTGAAAATGATGATTTTTTTAAGAATAACTCCTCAGGTTGACATTTGCCTGCACTTTTTTTTGCAAGGAGTCCATTTTGGGGGGGTGGGAGGAAGGAAGTGCCCCACAGTCTCCAACTTCCTCTTCCTGTCCACGTGGCTCCTCCCAGTGCTTTGTTCATTTCCTGGTCACTTTGATTTGGACCTTGACCTGGAAGGATTTCTTTTTGTGGATGCTGCTGGATATTTGGATTGTGGTGATTTTTGTGTGTTTTTCGATTTTTTGGGGTGTTGATGGGGCCTGTCCATGTGGGTGGGGGCCATTTTGAGGACTGGTACAGGCAGGGCCTGGCCATGTGGTGGGGGTCTAGGTGCCATTTTGAAGCCAGGCAGTGTGCTTTGTTGTGCCATAGGCCTGCACCCAGTCTGCCATGCTTTCCTCCATTATGCCCAGGGGTACTCAGTGGTGCATGGGCCTAGTCTTTCTGTGGGGTGTCTTGAATTTGAACATGATTGAGGGCATGGATGGCATTGGATTGTGGTGATTTTTGTGTGTTTTTCGATTTTTGGGGGTGGTGTTGGGGCCTTTTGCCCAGGGGTACTCAGCGGTGCATGGACTGAGTCTTTCTGTGGGGTCTCTTTAATGTAAACATCATGGAGGGCATGGATGGCATTGGATTGTGGTGATTTTTGTGTGTTTTAAGATTTTTTGGAGTGTTGATGGGGCCTGTCCATGTGGGTGGGGGCCATTTTGAGGACTGGTCCAGGCAGGGCTTGGCCATGTGGTGGGGGTCTAGGGGACATTTTGAAGCCAGGCAGTGTGCTTTGTTGTGCCATAGGCCTGCACCCAGTCTGCCATGCTTTCATTCATTATGCCCAGGGGTACTCAGTGGTGCATGGGCCTAGTCTTTCTGTGGGGTGTCTTGAATTTGAACATGATTGAGGGCATGGATGGCATTGGATTGTGGTGATTTTTGTGTGTTTTTCGATATTTGGGGGTGGTGTTGGGGCCTTTTGCCCAGGGGTACTCAGTGGTGCATGGACTGAGTCTTTCTGTGGGGTCTCTTTAATGTAAACACCATGGAGGGCATGGATGGCATTGGATTGTGGCGATTTCTGTGTGGTTTTCGATTTTTGGGGTGTTGATGGGGCCTGTCCAAGTGGGTGGGGGCAATTTTGAGGACTGGTACAGGCGGGGCCTGGCCATGTGGTGGGGGTCTAGGAGCCATTTTGAAGCCAGGCAGTGTGCTTTGTTGTGCCATAGGCCTGCACCCAGTCTGCCATGCTTTTATCCATTATGCCCAGGGGTACTCAGTGGTGCATGGGCCTAGTCTTTCTGTGGGGTGTCTTGAATTTGAACATGATTGAGGGCATGGATGGCATTGGATTGTGGTGATTTTTGTGTGTTTTTCGATTATTTGGGTTGTTGATGAGGCCTGTCCATGTGGGTGGGGGCCATTTTGAGGACTGGAACAGGCAGGGCCTGGCCATGTGGTGGGGGTCTAGGGGCCATTTTGAAGCCTGGCAATGTGCTTTGTTGTGCCACAGGCCTGCACCCAGTCTGCCATGCTTTCATCCATTATGCCCAGGGGTACTCTGTCAGTGGTGCATTTTATTGGTCTTTCCATTTTGGGGGGTGGGTATAATAAAAATGCTTACTTGCAAACTATTAATTGAAGCGCTACATATGCAACATTTATTTAACTGATGTTCCTCTGGCTTCGTTTGCTTTTAGGTGCAGAAAGACGAATCATCAGCCTCATCGTTCCTCATCAGTGCCAGGAACAAGTCCTGCTGCGGTGTGTGCAGCACAACGTCACGTGTGGCTAAAGACAACTCTGTAACTTGTGCAACTGCGGCCTGCTTTTCTGACATCTGAAGAAGATGGCCCCAAAAAAAGTTGCCCGTAGCTCCTCTAGCAAGAAAGTTGCCAGAAAGGAGCAGAAGAAGCATGTGGCGCCACTTACCAAGGACACTGGTGTGCCGACCGCCGCATTTTTTGGGAAAAAAAAAGTACGCCTGCAGCAGCAGCGGGGTCTGCTGGGGACCAAGCTGTGAGCAGCACCCCCGCTCCATTGGGCTCAGTGCCATCACCACCACGCCAACTTAAGTCCAAGCCCTAGAGAGCTGCAGAGGCAGCCAGTATAGTTGTTCAATCACCATCGACCAGTAATGTTGGCTCATCGCAAGAAAGTACCAGCATCCCTCAATCAACACAGGTTGTTGTAACTCATCTGATGAGTGTTCAACAACCACAGCGGCAACAACAACCACATGTGCAAGTACAAGCCCAAGTACATGTGGAAGGAGAGGCGGCGCAAGGAGATGCGCAAGCAGAGGTGCATGGAGCGGCACAACTGCCCACAATAGTTGTTCCTTCCGAAGTAGGGGCACATCAGGAAATCGACATTCAAGCCGAGGTATCATTTGAGGAAGCCACTCCTCCTGCTCATTCATTGATTCCAGATCCCTAGCAAGGAAAAGATCAAGGATGGTGTCTACATCTTCTTCAAACACCCTTCCTTCTGAAGATATGGATGAAAATTGGGAACCACCACAGCCGTCTGAGAGTGAGGCACACCATGATCTGACAAAGGTAGCTAAGCATAAAAGGAAGGTCCACGAAAGTCTCATAGTTATGGAGTGTGATGATGACGCTGAGCAAGAAGTGGTGTATACTCCTGCTGATGAAGACTCTCACGACGACGACGCAGTCATCATAGACGTCACTGCAGCCCCAGTGGGCATGCAGCAAACAGACATTTTCACCCTAGACCGAAATGCTGCTGAGCGTGATGTTGGCAAGGTGGGAATGGGACCACCACCAATGCAGTTAACTAGTACACCACCACCTACCGCTTCCATATTTTCTCGCCAGAAGGGACCTCCATCCACCTCGACCTCCATTTCCTCAATTAGTGGTGCTGTAAGTGCACAACGTAGTAAATTTCGGCAACACACATCCTCCACTTCATCTGGCATTAGCATTCCCAGTATCGCCTCCTCCGCCCCCCACAGACAATTGAGGTGCACAGTTTGGGACTTCTTTAGTGTTAGCCCAACAAGGGAAAACATAGCCATTTGTACCATTTGTAAGCTTCGAGTTAGTCGTGGTAAGCTTGGTACCAACTATGGTACCGGAGGCCAGAGAGGTCAACTTGAGAGACAGCACACTGTCAAATGGCATGCGCACCTAAAGGAGATCAAGGCAGCCCGAATTGTAAGTCAACAAACTGTATCCGTTGATGTTTCATCTGATGATGACGAGGATGAAGTAGCGTCAAACATTTCTTCACTTACACCCAGTACCCCTGTCAGCAGCACACCCCCTGCAAGATATATGAGCCACACTAAGAGTGTGGGAGAGAGTGAGACACCAATGCGAAAAAGTTAATCATCACCGAGCGTAACTGAGTCGAAGAAGTCATCATCATCCCGTAAAATGGTCCAGCCCACCATTAGAAGCATGTTGTTTTCAGATGCGCCATTTGAATGCAACCACCCAATGGCGCGTCTGTATAACACTAAGCTGGCTAAAATGCTAGTGCTGGACCTTCTCCCTTTTTCTTTTGTGGAAGGGGTGGGTTTTCTTAAAATGGTGGCAACGCTCTGCCCTAAATGGAAGGTTCCTAGCAGGTTCTATTTTGCCAGAGTTGCGGTTCCAGCACTACATGAAGATGTGCTGGAGGTGATTGGGGCAGCTTTGCAGAAGAGTGCTGTTCACACTATACATCTGACAACAGACATGAGGACCAGTTGCCAAGCCGTTGATTACATGTGCATCACTGCACACTGGGTCTCTTTTTCAGGGGTTAAAGCAAAGGTAACCGCAGGTGTTGACCCGGACAAAGTTTATAAAGCTGCTCGGAAACATGCAACACTAGCCATGTTTGCCATGGAGAAAAATCATACAGGAGAAAACATTTTTCATGAGTTTAACACAAAGGGCTTTCAATGGCTGTCCCCAAGAAAACGCATGATTGGTTATGTTTCCACGGATAATGGCGCCAATGTTGTTTAGGCCATGGATAAGGGTAACTATTTCAGAGTGCCGTGTTTGGCGCACTGTATAAACCTGGTTGTTAAAAAATTCTTAAATGAAGAAAGTCCAGTGTGCGAGTTACTGACCACCTGCCGAAGAATGTGCACACATTTCAACCATTCTTTTAAGGCCCGGAAGCAGCTGAGGTGCCTGCAACATGAACGTAAACTGCCAGTGAAAGTACTCATCCAGGAGGTGCTAACACGTTGGAACTCAACCTTCTACATGCTTGAGCATCTGTATGAGCAGTATGCGGTAGTCGATCAGTATTTCTTTACACAGGGTACACCTATGATGGACCTGAGGATACAGGTGGAGCAATGCAAGCTAGTTAAAAGCCTGACAGACATGCTTCGTCCTTTTGAGGTCTTCACGCGTGCAGTCAGCAGGGAGGACTGTAATTTGGGAAAAGCTATCCCGTTGTTGAGCACCAACTGAAGGCAGTGTCTTCTACGTTTCAAAAAGAGGGAAAGGAACAAGCATTTGAGTTGACGGAGAAGGTATTACAGCGCCTACTTTGGGATGAACGTCTTCAAAAGTTCCACACAGAAAAGCATTACATTTGTGCTACTATTCTGGATCCACGGTACAAAAAGGCAGTGGCAGGCAGAGTATTCTTTCCTTTTGATGACGCAGATGTTACAAAGTACAAACATTGGCTAGCTGGATCAGCCACTCGGTTTGAAAGAGAACAGCAGGAAATTGAAGGAAAAGGCAGTACATCAGCATCAGCAGGCCATCCGGAGTCAAAAAAATCCACTTCTTTATCTGTTGCAGAAGTGAGTGATTTTCCCTCTCAGCCGTTAAAGACACCAGCAACCGTATCATCTGCACCAGACACAACAGTAACATTGTGTGAAGAAGAGGATTGGCTAACTCAGCTTGGGTTTGCTTCTCAAAAGGTCCCAGCAAAAAGTAAGCAAAGTGGAGGAACCCTGGAGAACCTTGAGTCGATGGTGCAGGACTATCTGAATGACTCAACAGAGGTCTATGTTCATTATGACCCATTGGCGTATTGGCATGGGAAAAGAAAATTGTGGCCAGAGATCACCAACCTGGCTATAAATTACTTGTCTTGCCCACAAGCAAGCGTGTCTTCTGAATGTGTTTTCAGTGCTGCTGGTGGCATTGTAACTTGCAAAAGGACCCGCCTCTCGCCCAAAAATGTGGAGAGGTTAACAATGATCAAGATAAATCTGCACCTCATACCACCAGATTACAAAATACGAGAATGCACGCAGGAAGAAGACGAGGAGGACACCAACTTAGATTAGGGAAGTTCTTCTCTGTTAGGTGACCTACTCCCGTCTGAATTAGCAGAGTTTGAGGACGAGCTCTTCTTCCCTGACACCGAGCCCTGAAAATGAGTCAATGAATCACTAACTTTCTTTTTCGTCCTTATTCGCTTTTATTCCTGTGTGTCTGTCTTTCTTTGTTTTGCAAAATCTATATAAAAAAAACTTTAATCACCTAATCACAAAAACAAGCCCATCAGCAGAACTGTCTTCACTTATTTGCTTATTGATTTGAAGGTGCTGCAGTCTGCATTCCTCAGGTTCACAAGTTCACAAGAACATGCTTCTTTATCCTCCTCCTCCAGACTCCTATTTCCCTCAAAGAAGATGGCTGGATTACGCCCAATGAAGAAAGACTCTGCACTTGTGGGGGTGTTCTACTTCGTTGCGGGTGAGTTGACGGGTCTGGGGCATTGCTGTGAAGGTCTAATACCGGATAAAAGTATTTTGCAGAAAATCGGAGCAGAAAAAGATTTTGCGCTTTTGATCACTTGCCTGTCTTTGGAGTGCTCTTTGGCGGGCTTTTAGGTTGTTGTGGGTGGGTTTTGGGGTCTGGGAGCACTGCTGGCACAGTCTAATGTTGATTGCATTTGTTTTTCAGGAAATCCATGGTGGAAAAGGGGTGTTAGGGCCTAGCTGCACAGCGTATTTGGACTGAATTGAAGGTAGTATGCCCATTTTCGCTTTTTGCCTGTTTGGGGGTGTCCTGCTTTTTTGCTGGTGGCTGCAGGGGTCTGGGGCCATTGTTGAGAATGTCTAATACCGGATAAAAGTGGTTTGGACAAAATCAGAGGTGAATTTTGTATTGCGTTTTTGCTGACTTGCTTGTCTTTGAGGTGCTGTTTGGGGGGGTTCCGGGTGTTTGTGGGTGGGTTTTGGGGTCTGGGAGCACTGCTGGGTATGGATACTTTTGATTGCAAGAGGTTTGAAGCAAATCCATGGTGGCAAAGGGGAGTTAGGGCCTAGCTGCAGAGCGCGCATGGAGTGATTTTGGAAATTTTCCTGAAAATTTCTGTCCCCATTTTTGTAGTTTTGCTTTGTGGCTGTTTGGGGGTCTTCTACTTCTTTCCGCCTGGGTTGACGGGTCTGGGGCCTTTGCTGGGAATGTCTAATACCGGATAAAAGTGGTTTGGACAAAATCAGAGGTGACTTTTTTTTGCGTTTTTGCTGACTTGCTTGTCTTTGAGGTGCTTTTTGGGGGGGTTCCGGGTGTTTGTGGGTGGGTTTTATGGTCTGGGAGTACTGCTGGCACAGTCTAATGTTGATTGCATTTGTTTTTCAGGAAATCCACGGTGGAAAAGGGAGTTAGGGCCTAGCTGCACAGCATATTTGGACTGAATTGAAGGTAGTAGGCCCATTTTCGCTTTTTGCCTGTTTGGGGGTGTTCTGCTTTTTTGCGGGTGGCTGCAGGGGTCTGGGGCCATTGCTGGGAATGTCTCATACTGGATAAAAGTGGTTTGGACTAAATCGGAGGGGAAAATTTGTTTACGTTTTGCTGACTTGCTTGTCTTTGAGGTGCTGTTTGGGGGGGTCCTTACTCCCAGTGCATGACTAATATGCGCTTGGGATTGCTTGCATGAATGTGTTTTGTGCTTAATGATTAATCCCTGATTGTATTGTTTTTAAAACTGTCACTTAAAACAAATTTTCGCCGCTTTTAATTAGATCGAATTTCACTTCCTAAAGCACATTTGGCTTCTTACCTCGCCTAGCACAATTTAATCGCCGTGTGCCCTGGTCCACCACGGGTGTGTCCCGATTGTGTGGAGGGCGGGAAGGCGAACAGCTGCTCCCTGAGACGATTGGTTGAATCCTGGTCAGGTGGGACGCCAGGCTCCTGAAGCGGCCATATTTAAGAGGGGCAATTCTTTTCGCGCCTAGCGAACGCGCCCAGCGAATGTGCGCTGAAGTTGCGCCTAAGTTGAGCCTGTCTGCGCCCGTCCGCGCTGAGGGCGCGCCAGGGGCCAGACGGGCTGGACCTCGCTTCTCCATGGTAATTGTGAGTTGTACTCTTATTCTACTCTTCTCCAGATGACTTGACTACTATTCACTGTTGTAAGAGGACTTTACGTTCTAGGCGCCCTCGCTATCCTCGTCATAAAAATCCTGCCACAATCGAAAATCAGCCGTCCGCTCTTTCCTCTCTAAATGAGGCAGGCCTGCTGTTAAATGCCAGATCTCTGGTGCGAAATAATGTTGCCTTTAACGATTTTGTTTCCCAAAACAAACCACCCTGGGTTTTTATCACCGAAACCTGGGGCTCTGAAACCGCTGGCCCAGATCTCCTGGACGCAGTTCCTGAGGGCTATTCCCTGTCCAGACTTGATAGGACAAGGTGTAGGGGTGGTGGGGTGGGAATCTTGTTTAGAGACATCTTTACTTGTTGTACCAAGCCTCTCTCTTTACCATCAGACACCTTTGAGGCAATGTATTTCTCCATTACCTTTCTCCCTTCTGAGTCTTTCTCTGGAATTCTCTGTTATAGACCCCCAGGCCCTAAAACGACTTTTCCCTACGAAATTCCTAAATTCATTAAGCCCTATGTTGACAGGCCCCATTTTACCATTCTGGGTGATTTTAACTTCTATCTAGAGGCCACAGATGCGAAGGACACGCTAGGACTTATAGATGGTCTAGCTGCATGTGAACTGCACCAATTGGTCAATGGCCCCACACATCTGGCCTCTCATCCGCTTGACAGCATTTTTTCTAATGATGCCAGACTTAGGACTGACACCCCTATTCCGCTCTCTTGGTCCGACCATCTGGCAGTTCCCTTTTTTCTTAAAGTAAACTCCAACCCAGGCAACAAACCAAAGACTGATGTTTGGTCCACTAGAAGGAACTATAAAACTATAAATGATAATACTCTTTCACCTTTTATGAACAATCTTAGGTGTCCTTCTCTGGAGGATCCAAATAGGGCTGCCTCTGATCTTTTTAATGCCCTAACTATTGCTATGGACTCTCTTGCCACGGCCAAACGACATTACTCAGCCCGAAAGAGCCCCTCTCAACCTTGGTTTTCTGACCGCCTAAAAACCATGCGTCAGAAATGCCGGCAACAAGAAAGTTCCTGGATTGCTCATCCTGATCCACGGGGGAAAGCCCTGCATAAATCCCTTCTTAGAGATTAATAGAAAGCGATAATGGAAGAAAAAAGGCACTATTTCACTAACCTGACTACATCCCTAAAATCCCCTAGAGACCTTTTAAACATTATCAACACTCTCTCGGGACCCAGACAGGCTGACCCTACCATCGAAACTCAGGAACTCTGTAACAGCTTAGTGAGTTTTTTCCATGATAAGATTGCAGATATCTATAGTGTGCTCGAAATTAGAAACCAAGAGCTTAACGCTAAGGCACCAGAATCCTCCCTCTCCATCCCTGATAGAAATGGAAAGACTGATGTTTTGCTGAAACCTTCACTTACATGTTTTCCCTCTTTATCTATAGAAGATCTCAATCTTTTACTTGATGCCACAAAGTCCTGCTCGCCTCTTGACCCCTGCCCACTAAAAATCTTAAAAACTTGCAGAGGGTCGGTGCTTCCCCCGCTACTGGAAGTTATGAACTTGGTGATCCAAGAGGGTATGTTAAATTCAGTAAAATGAAGATGAAGGGTCCTTGTTGTAATGTTCATGTAGTATATTTATTCTTGAGATTAGATAGAAGGTACAGCATTCAGGTAGGAATGTAATATGGTAAGAAACACCACCGGGAGCAGATAACTTCCTGCTCAGCCTCCAGGTAACTGATAAATCCCTTGAACAGCAACAGGTAGAATCCTGGATGACATCACAGAGACATGACATAGACAAGCAGACACTAACACTAAGGAGGGACAAAGAGAGAGGAAGAGCAGGATATAACAGGGTATCTTTCCCTCTTCCTGGAAAACCGCTATTGTTAGGCCTCTGCTTAAAAAACCCTCCTTAGACCCAGGGATCTTGAAGAATTACCGTCCCATTTCCTTACTCCCGGCCCCAGCCAAGATTCTGGAATCTCACATAAATCAACATCTATCCACTTATATTGAAAATTCCAACATGCTTGATAGCTCCCAGCATGGCTTTCAATCAGCTCACAGCACTGAGTCTGCCCTCACTGTTGTGACAAACAAAATTCGATCTGAGGTTGACAAGGGACATCCTTCGCTGCTTGTGTTGTTAGATCTCACAGCAGCTTTTGACACCTTGTCCCCGTCAATACTGATCTCCAGGCTCAAGGATATCGGATTAGGAGGCTCTGCCCTCAGTTTGCTCTCCTCCTTTCTCCATCACAGGGAGCAGAGAGTAAAAATGGGCAACTTCCTCTCCGATCCCCAAAAGGTGCAATGTGGGGTTCCCCAGGGCTCTTCATTGAGCCCTTTACTGTTTAACATCTATGTTACCCCACTTGCACAGGTGGTAAGATCCTTTGGCCTGGACGTGCTGTCATATGCTGATGACACACAGATCTTGGTATCCATCACCCAGCCAGTCTGTGAGATCGCCTCCAAGTTTAGAGCTTGTATGGAGCCAGTCTCCAATTGGATGACATGTAATTTCTTAGAATTGAACGGTGAAAAAAACGAAGTTATGGTCTTCGGAGGGAGCCAAGATCTCTGGTCAAAGGACTGGGGGCCTTCATCCCTGGGAGATTGCCCTACTCCCACTCCTATTGCTAAGAACCTTGGAGTACAAATTGATCCCGCCCTTTCCTTCGACCCCCAGGTAAATAGGACAGTGTTTACTTGCTGTGGCACCATCAGAATCTTAAAGAAAATTGACCCTTACCTGTCCTTGGCAGCCTGAAAATTTCTAAGTCCCCATATTTGTAGTTTTGCTTTTTGGCTGTTTGGGGGTCTTCTACTTCTTTCCGCCTGGGTTGACGGGTCTGGGACCATTGCTGGGAATGTCTAATACCGGATAAAAGTGGTTTGGACAAAATCAGAGGGGAAATTTTGTTTGCGTTTTTGCTGACTTGCTTGTCTTTGAGTTGCTTTTTGGGGGGTTCCGGATGTTTGTGGGTGGGTTTTGGGGTCTGGGAGCACTGCTGGCACAGTCTAATGTTGATTGCATTTGTTTTTCAGGAAATCCATGGTGGAAAAGGGGAGTTAGGGCCTAGCTGCACAGCGTATTTGGACTGAATTGAAGGTAGTAGGCCCATTTTCGCTTTTTGCCTGTTTGGGGGTGTTCTGCTTTTTTGCGGGTGGCTGCAGGGGTCTGGGGCCATTGCTGGGAATGTCTAATACCGGATAAAAGTGGTTTGGACAAAATCGGAGGTGAAAATTTGTTTGCATTTTTGCTGACTTGCTTGTCTTTGAGGTGCTGTTTGGGGGGTTCTGGGTGTTTGTGGGTGGGTTTTGGGGTCTGGGAGCACTGCTGGGCATGGATACTTTTGATTGCAAGAGGTTTGAAGCAAATCTATGGTGGCAAAGGGGAGTTAGGGCCTAGCTGCAGAGCGCGCGTGGAGTGATTTTGGACATTTGCCTGAAAATGTCCAAGTCCCCATTTTTGTAGTTTTGGTTTTTGGCTGTTTGGGGGTCTTCTACTTTTTTTCGCCTGGGTTGACGGGTCTGGGGCCATTGCTGGGAATGTCTAATACCGGATAAAAGTGGTTTGGACAAAATCGGAGGTGACATTTTTTTTAGCGTTTTTGCTGACTTGCTTGTCTTTGAGGCGCTGTTTGGGGGGGTTCCAGGTTTTTTTGGGTGGGTTTTGGGGTCTGGGAGCACTGCTGGCACAGTCTAATGTTGATTGCATTTGTTTTTCAGGAAATCCATGGTGGAAAATGGGATTTGGGGCCTAGCTGCAGAGCACATTTGGACTGAATTACAGGTAGGCCCAAAGTTTTCTAAGTGTGGCTTTTCCTGGGTCTTGCCTTTTGGCTTGTTGGGGGGGGTTAAACTTGTTTTCGCCCGGGTTGATAGTTCTGGGGCCATTGCTGGGAAGGTCTAATACCAGAAAGAAAGTGTTTTGTAGACAATCCCTGGAGAAAAGGTTTTTGCATTTTCTGAGATTTCGCTCACACTACTGTTTTCGGGGGGCTGTTTGTGGGGGTTACTGGTGTTTGTGGGGGGGTTTGCGAGTCTTGGAGCAATGCTGGGTATGGATACTTTTGCTTGCTTGCAAGTGGTTTGAATACAATCCATGGTGGGTAAGGGGGGATTTGGGCCTACTTTACTGTCAAAGTACGTTTTGTCACTATTTTCTACTAGGCCTCGTTTTTAGAGATCTGATTGGGGGTCTTCTACTTTTTGCGACTGGGTTTAGTAAGGGTCTGGGAGCACTGCTGGGAAGGTCTAATTTTGCTCTAAAACACAGTTTACAGTACTCCTAGCTTGAGGGGAAAGATCCGCTAAATTAATTCGCCCATACTTCTTTATCCTTCAAAAGGAGAATCAGACAGAGTACGCACTTTCAAAAATATTGCACTGTCTATTAGGAAACTCAAAGTGTGACTTTTTGCACTACACAGCGTACATACTTTATATTTATTTGTCAGTTGTGTTCTAATATCACTTCCTGTTTTTCCATCAATAATTACAGGCCCGGTTTCAGCCTGTGCAATGGGAAAAAAAGGATGAAGTCAGGCTTCACATTAGCGAGCCGCAATTCAGCATCCGCCAGGCAGGCAGTGGACAGGGTGTCTTCTGGTCACCAACATTGATGGACGGAGTGTCAGATGGAATGGAGGAGTCCTGCTAATAAGAGGAATGTTTGTATGCATGCAACTTACCAAATTCAACAGGACAACTACAACAACATACAGATACAGTATCCATTCTTTTCTAATTATCTTTTAAGTAATGTTATTGCTGTGAACTTCTAGGAGTGTGACTCTGCATTTCTTTGATCTCTGCTTCTAAATTCATCCCTACAGCCATTGTATAGATTTTACTTCTGCTATTTTTTAAACCTAATTTAATGTAAGACGTGTTTCTCTAAGTGCAGAGATAGGCAAGTGAAAGCGCATGATTAATACTGCAGCCCTGTACTGTCGCATTCTTTCATTCACGGTTGTCGAAAGTACTATTTTCTTTTCAGTAACCATGCATGCAGTAGTGCATGCACTTCCTTTATGTCACTAAAAAGATTTATGGATAGCTTTGTACCCAAAGATTTGTTTATCTTCAATTATTGTTTGTCCATGCTCTGCTTTTTTTTCTCCTCTCAACAAAACTTTCCCAAAAAACCCCATTCCCATCCATTTTCCAAACCCTAACCCTCTTCCCCCGGGCTGTGTGGTTTTGATTGATTTGTGACTAAATGACAGCAATAATTCCACACACTTACTGGGGAGGATAAGGTCATAGCAACAGGCAGGTGAAGGAATCCGAGGATATATTCTTACTCAGCTTGACACAGAGTCACTATTGGCAAATGAAAGCAGATTTTCATGTGCTCCATCAACTTGATTGGTCATCAAGAACATCCTCCTCCTAGACGTGGCAAATTATTACACTGCTGTGTACTTCACATTCAGTACTATTTCTTGTAGTAGTAGCCAATGTCAAAGAAATTCAACGCAAGTACTAGTTATACTTTCAATACGTTACCATTTGTTAGGCTACATTGTGGCACTGTTCTAGTGTACTGTCACCTGCTATATTCTCTATCGTACCATTCTAATGCTACGGTAAGGACAAACAAGGTTTCATTTTCTTTTTTTTTTTCAGATGCTGCGACTGCCACTGTGTAACACCACTAGTACCACCGCAATGATGACATTTCATCCGCCCAGGATTGCCAACCTGAATCACCATTTCCCGTGCAGCCAGCCCTGTGCCCAGCCCTATTTCCAAACACAAATTACAGGTAAGATAAGCGTTTGGGGGGAGGTAATATAATGGAGTATTAGGAGAAACGAGAGGCTGATATTAGTACCAGTAAAGTCATAGTACTATTGAATTCACTTACTCTGTGATAGGCACTTAGTTTTGAAAACATTTGGGCATTTACTTACACAACTTGAATCAAGATGCCACTTAAGTTTCAGGAAAACAAACTTACTGTTAAACCCCCACCCACCAGCCTCAAAATCAGTAAAAAAAACACGTATGCAAAGATAATGTTTAAAGTATATTTATATCCCTAACATAAATATTCTCCCGCAAGACCCAACCCACCCCCTCTCCCTAACCCCAACGAATGTCCGTGAAAAGTCCAAAAAACCCAACTCCCTATTCCCACCCACCCTAAGTCTTTACAAAAGGGGCAAGGGACAGTCTCCTCCTACTGCTGGCTGCTGTTGACTTTTTGGGCCAGGTCGGCATGCTCCTTGCGGAGGGTCTCAAGCAGGGTTTTGGTGTTGAGCAGCTCCTGCTCGAGGTAGGACACCCTGAGTGAAAGGAGGTGCAACCTTTTTTTGGTACTGCTGTGGGGGGCAGCTGATTTTTTTGCTGCTCGGTGGTGGCGGGTGGCTGCGGTACCCCGGCTCCGTACCGCTGGAGACATGCTGCACTGACTGGCTGACCCAGGGAGCGTGGAGGAGGATGCAGGTGTTGCCGTGGATGTTGCCGACGTACTCTGCATGTCCTCCTCCTTCTTGGCCACCAGCCGCCGATATTCGGCAATAGTCGCCTCCAGCCTCCGTTGCCGGGCCCTTTTAGCCAGCTCCTTCCATGTTGGTTTGGAAGGAGCATCTATATGAAGAAAGAAAGACATAGTCTGTAACCAATGCTCTTTAAGATTAACACAAAATGATTCAGCAGAAAGTTGTGTCACAGTAGAACTAGCAACTTGCAAGCGCAGTACATAACTATTGTGGACAGTATCTATCTAACCTCCCACTTCTTCATCCTTGCTATAACATTAGTGGGAGTTTAAGGAATCAATTCTACGAGCACTATGGACTCACTCCATTAGAGTCGACTATGACAGTACACCAGTCTTATTCTTCTTCTTCTCTCTTGTTTAGCAAAATTGGTACATTAACTTCTGCAAGCCGGCATAATGCCAGCACAGTCAACTTGCACCCGAGAAAAACATACGCCCGCCATGATGAGTGAGACAGACTTGCGTTACTGTACCAGTCCAGTACATGCAGGTGGTGATGCTCTTACTTTTCTATTACGGGTGGCACTGAGAATACTCTGAAACAAGGGCTCCTGCTTAATTAATTTAACTTTCACCCTACAGTGCCAATGAATACTAGAGAAGGAAAATGAAGAAGATAAATAATCTGACTATCTATCACAGCACATGGTATGCATTTGCTTACATATGGGATGACTTTAGGTGCTTTGCTTTTTATTGAGTGAACAGTGATACATCCACACATGAATGACCGAGTTCTACTAAACTTATTAACAGAGGTAGTGAGTGGCCATCGTAATAGCCGGATATATGCTGTGCTTGCAATACAAACTACTGCTACTATTCATGGTAGTATTCGGACAAAATTAATTTAAAACTTCTTTTCCTTGCCTTTCCTACACTGGGATGGACGTGCGGGTGCGGTGTTACATGCTCTTCAAAGTAACACTTAGTTCATCCAGTGACCGTCTACTCTCTCTAGATACACATATGCCAGTGGTTCCCAAACTTTTTGGACCCGTGGCTCCCTTGACCTAATTGGCAGATGGCCGTGGCTCCCCACCGATTTTTTATCGGTGGGCAGGTTATTGGCCCTTATCTGACTTGCGGCCTGAGCGCCAGGCATGGGTACATGAAAACGGTAAAAGACGTTTACTTGTCAATAGAGTTATTAGCCATACCTATTGTCAGTTGTTATATTGGCACACAGAAGCACCTGGGTAGACTTCTAGACATTGTCCCTTACACTTTCTGTAAGGATACAGCCTCTGCTGAGGGCATTTATCAGGTTGTTATGGACTGAATTTCAAGGAATGTAATTAAACAGACAGCATCCTCATACTGCACAGGACGTGAGGGAGCACAGCTGGTATCAAGAGGCACAAGGTTCAGGATTGAAGAAAAGATTACAAATTTGCTCATTTGAAATTCTAAGACACTGAGACACGAATTTAGAAAGGCTTTGTGCCAGTGATTGTGTGAAGGGACGCTTTACAAATCAGCACATGCGTTTTATTATTCTAGGCAAAATACCATGAAGCATGATAAAACAGGTCAAATGAATCAAGTGACCTCATCACATTCACCGCAGTAAAGACGCACAGACAAATGACAACACTGAACGAAGAAAACACCCCTGTGTAAAACACACACAAATGCTAACCCCAGGGCAGTGTGCAAGATGCCCTTCATCTCTAAATTACATACTTGGGGCCGCACAAGCAAAAAGTATGGATGTTTTTTGTCAAAACGGAGCATGTTATAAATGAACACCAACTGCCCTTTTAACTTACCTTAAGTGGGAAGACTGCAAGCTGCAGAGAACGGCGGGCACAGAAGACGGCACAAGTAACTACCCCTGCAATGGCCAGAGCTGCGTATGGCAATCGTATACCAGTAATGGAGACTACCTCCGACGCCTGTAAAGAGCACGTACGCATATACGTACGCACGTATTGCAGAAATGGCAGCAGTGCGTCCTTGGGACAAACCATGTCCCCGGATTTTGCAGGTGGAATGTGTTCTGGCGGAGGCTGCTTCACTTTTCCCCATTGTGGTCGCGGCGCCCCTGGTTCCTCGTTACGGCGCACCGGGGCGCCGCGGCGCACAGTTTGGGAACCACGGACATATGCTATCTAAGAGTCAGATAGTATGATGATCCAGGCATCCATCCATTAAAACTATGTGTCAATCATTCTTCTTTATGTCTCTCATCTGGACAAACCTTACGTTTTCTCACAGGAAAGCAACCTTTTCATTTTATTTGGGAAACCGCAAGCCATACATCCGTGCTTGACTTGCATTTGAATTTCAACCAAAGGATATATTGCGCACACATACAGTTTCTGGTTCACCCACCCAGGCTGCTCTCCTTCCACCCATCCGTGCTTCATCCTTCACCCAGCCATGCATCATATTCCTTCCCAGCCACCTCGGGCACCAATCAAACACGTATCATTCTTCTTTGTCAGTCATCATTACTTTTAACTTGCTCGTCCTTCCACACTTACTTACACCCTTCTTTCGCTTTTCGTTCATCCCATCCATCAAGTTCATCTCAGATCTGATTTGGATTCTCGAAAAAAAATTCACCGCTGAGTTGAAGTAAATTTAGAGGAGGCTACTTTGTTCTAAATTTGAAAGTCTGCTTAACAGTATAGTAACTTAACTGTTAGACATATATACTACACCCGTGCAGGGAGCACACTCTGCAGTCTGCAATCTCAAAAAGTAAGGAATATAAGAGCTTACCACTACCCGCCACTACCGTGGCAACCCGCACAGCAGTTTCCTCCGGCACTTGCACCGCCTCCTCCCCAGAAGTGTCCTCCTTCACCTCCGCGCTGGGCTCGGCACCAGATGTTCCACCTACAAAGTACATTTAAGAATGTTACATGTCATAGACATAAACAACTCACTTGTATTTTGTCTAGGAATGAAGAAATGCGAATACAGAAACCAATCTAATAATTTGTGACTGTCTACTCTAAAGTAAAAATGTCCATTTTTCAAGGGAAGGGTGTTGTCTTGCTGCACTTTTTGGCACAACTGATGAATGCTTGCTTTTTAACACGCACCATTTTTCTCATAACAGACAGAAGCTTCACTTCTAAGAACAAGAGGAAGATCAGATCATCATCACTAGGACGGAGTGACCAACGATTCAGCACCAAAAAGAAAAAGAAATGTTAAAACCAGGTGAGGGCTCGGCTCGCCCACAATAAATGTGTGAAATAAATCACTAAGCACTTTTTCATTTTTAATCAACCGTTTATGTTTTATGACAAGCTTGATTTTAATAAATGTTTTTACTTTTAATAAAGCTTTAAAACTGAAATAGACTCAGTGGCTTTTGGTCAAGAGTGACTGAGCAAAAGGTTTTGCAATTTGCAACCATGAGTCTGTGCCTCTGACACTTCTGGACTCTGACTCCGTACTCTTGTCCTGCGTTGGATAATCATCATTGGGGATCAATCTCGATGAATTTGGGAGCTAAATGACTCTGCCACACTATCTAGTCAGTAAGGAGATTGGGGGTTCTTCAAAGTCTGATATCACTGAGGTATGTGGAAAGTCTACCTGCGCCTATTATAATTAATAAACAATGCACTATTTAGTGTCCATAGTTCTGTTTGTGCAGATTTGTCCCTGCAACAGTAGTAGTATGGATTGTCCTCCTATCCAAACAAAACGTAAAGTAGTATCTTATTCTTTCTTGGTGGTCAATCACATTTTATTTTTGGGAATTGTCAAAGCATAAACATTTAGAATACTTGAAAAGACATTATGGACAATCCCAGAGGACTGCACTCAGTGCATAGAGCTATTGCTGACTAGAATGGGAGTTTTGTTTAAAGCCTTTTGCCAAATTTGCAATCTTAGTTAGCTACACAGACAGACTAATAAGAATAATCTAGTAATACCACAGGGAGTCATAGTAGAGGCAGGATAAGAATTTAGATACAGTCTACAAGAAGATCAAAGACGATTTAGAAAAAATCGAATGAGGAACGCTAGGAAAAAATAGGTACTCTATAGTAAAATTAAAACTTACCAGGGCCAGCAAAGGAGCCCTCGCCTAACCGATCCTGGCCTTGTACAGCAGCAGCAGCCTCCTCCTCTGTCCTCTTGCCCCTGGGGGAAGCTGATGTACAACATGAAAGAAAGAAAGACCCAAAAACATGGATGATTGTTGTCAGCCAAATGAAACATTTCAAAAGAACAATAACAAAATATTTTGGTGAAATAGCAAATAGACAACTATTCCACAGGATATATTGACCTATCTCATGTGGTCTACTACGATATTAGTATTGCTTGATTTGCGGACCGTCGACTTGGAAAGTTATGTAACTCACTAAACAAACTACTAAAAAGGTTCGCCTAGGACTGGTAGGCAGAAGTCCGCAGCACGCGAAGTGACAGACAAAGTCCATCGTGATTGCAGATCAGTGACAACACTAAAACGTTTCCTACTACATTAACCAGTCATTAAAATACTCAAACTATCAATCCACCACCACTATTTCTTCTTCTTGCCTGGTGTACAAAGGAAGGACTGGACTAGAGTCTGTAGGGGCAGATTTACAAGCCCCTTGTGGCTCTTTTGCTCCGTTGTTGCGTGACGTTTGTGATGCAGCGGCAGAACAAAAGAGGCTCCATGGTGCGGCGTATATTAACAATGTGACGCACATGGGAGATGCATCACGTTGTAAAGCCCTGGGCCATCAGGGGGTGTTCCGGCGCAAGGGAGGGCGTTCCTGCGCAGGAACGCATCCTAAAAGTGGCTGGGGGAAATCTACAAGATTTCAATCAGTCACTTTTAGGACAATAATGCGTCACTCAAACCCTGTGCCTGCTTGAAGCAGACGTACGGCTTGATGCAGCATTGGGGAGATAGGGCACCCCAGAGCATTGCTGGAGCTGCGCCATCGTTGCGACGCAACTCCAGCAATGTGCAGCCTTTACGGCACAGATGCGTAACGCTTCGGTGACATTTTGGGCCCATGGTGCGCCGCATTGTAAATACGGCGCACCATGGGTGGTGGTGGCGTGGCGCACAATTACTGGCGCATCTCTGCTACTTTGCAGGGATGCGCCGGTAATTGCAAATCTGCCCCTTAGTGTCTAGCATTACGCAATTCTGTAAACTACACTCGCAACGCTACTGAGAAGGAGAACAGTGCACCTGAAATGCACAGAAGATTTTGAAATATAATCTACCTACAATGTAATCAGCAGCATTATTGCTCTTGGTAAAAAACAAAAATTTGCAATATAATAATAACACACAGAGCAGGAGAAAACAGAGTAGTGATGAAATAGCTACTACTACTCACCAAGCCCGGGGATCTTGATGCCGAGCAGGTCGAGCAAGCCGTGTTCCCGGTCCAGGAGATCTGTCCAACGGTGGGTGGCCTGGTTGTCGGTGCACCGGACCCGAGAGTGTTCATACATGGCCTGGCACACCTTCTCCCACCGCTTACGGCGCTCCCGGAGCCCGTACCCGCTTGCGATCCTGCCGCCTGCCATGATGGTCCTGGGGAGGCGGTGCTGCACATAGAAAACTAGTGCGGTCACCTCCTCTGCGCTAAAGATCTCCCGTGGCATCACTAGCTCCCCCCTCAAACGCCCGCACGGAAGCCGGGCACGGGGTACGGGACCCTTCCCCTTCTCGGGCTGCTTCCTGGCTCCCTTTACCATGGTCTGGGCAGAAAGGAAGGTAAATAATAAATAAGAAATAGAATAGGGAAGAAGAAAAGAAAAGAGTTTAAAAAAGTAATTTGAAATTAACCAAAAGTAGCAGAAAACACAAAAATATAGAGCTAGAATAATAGAGGGATAGATTATAAGTAAAATAGATCCCAAAAAAACTTCAAACAAGCAAAGGATGGCAGAGATTCAGAGAGGATACAGAAAGCATGCCCAGAACCATATCAATGAATGAAAAACAAGATGGTCGCGCCCGTTCACGACCGTGTGGGTAATTTCGCACGAGATTTCCCCCGCGATCACACGCGAACTTGAACTAGCGAGCCGCACACTTTGCGAGATTACACATAGCGCCCGGAAACGGAAATACGTCACGCAAACAAGATGGCCGCACCCATGTATGACCGCTAGGGTAACTTCCCTCGTTGCACTACCAGCGGCTTGCGAAAACGCAAAAAACCACGCGAACTAACACGCCGCAAAAAAACAAATCGCATATTCGCACGAATATGCGGCTTCCAAATTCGAGCCCGTGCAAATTCGCGCCTCGCGAATCCTGTGAAATTGCAGAAAAACAATTTTTGCAAAACTGAAAGCACTCAGCAGGTGCAAATGTTCAAGCTCATCATTAGTAACCATTCCCTGTAGTGCTTCCTGAGGGCCCCCTCCAGAGTTCAGTTGCCTACTTGCAACTATTCTATGACCCTGCTCTGACCCTCACAGCAGGCTCAGAGAATAGCTCCAAGTATGCCACAAAGGTCCTGTTAAAAAAAATTACACTGCAACAGAAAGCAATTACAGATAAGGAAGCAGGTGACAGACTGGAAGTTCAAATTCAGTGACACATTAATCAACCCCTAATTCATTCATGTCAGTTGAGGCATGGCAGGTGTGCTAACAAATTTTGCAAAACTGAAAGCACTTAGCAGGTGTAAAAGTTCAAGCTCATCATTAATCAGAAAGTACTTACAGCTAAGGAAGCAGGTGCCAGCTCAAATTCAGTGACACATTAATCAGCCCCAAATTAATTCATGTCAGTTGAGGCAGGGCAGGTGTGCTTTTCCCCCCATAATCTACAGTGATGAACCAGAGGGTGGCATGGGTGAGACAGAGGGTGGCAGTGGTGAAACAGAGGGTGCTGTGATGAACCAGACGTAGAAACAACATAGTCAAGACCGTTGCGACCCGACAAGTAAGTTCGCGTTTGCGAACTGGTACAAAAATCTCGCGAACTGGCAGAAAATCTTGCGAACACAAAAAAAAGAAAAAATCTGCAAATTCGCGAAAGTTCACGGATTTTGCGGATTGCGAATTCGTGAATACGGAAATTCGCGAAGAGCGAATCGCAAAATTCGCTCATGCTTACTTTATATATTATATTCAAAAACATTTATGTTTAAATTTTTTTATTTGTTTTATATTAAAACACTCCCTGCCCTTACCCCAATAACCCCAACATCACCCTCCTAAAACACAATTTTAAAAATAATTAATATATATTTTTTGTAAATAAAAATAAAAAAAATTCAAACACTTCCCACCCTTATCCACTATAAAGCCAACATCCCACTCCTAAAAACAATTTAAGAATTTCATTTACATTAATCTTTAATTTTGTAGAGCGTGTGGTGGTAGTGAAGGAAGATGACCGCTCGCTAGAGTCTCCCTGACGCAACGGAGATTTCATTTGTTGGGAGGGAAGCATTTTCCTCAGTATGCGGGCATGCTGAGACTGTGGAGAGGGCAGAAGCACTCAGGAGCGGAAGGGTAGGTTTATAGACCTTGCAATGGTCTGTTTGCCTTAATTAAATATTTTCCCTTGCCGTCCCCCGTTTCGCCCTGAATCACAGCCACCATTTTGTGAGGTCTCACTCCGAAGCTCCTTAGGTGCTTCTCCTCATTTAACCATCAATGGAGGCTGACAACTAATGCGAATTTTCCTAATTTGAGGAGTTTTCTCTTTCTAAGTGATCTTAGCACTCGTGGTCATTTTATATGGGTAGAATAGCTATATTAAATGTTATAGATGCACTTTGTGGTCTTGACAGGCACATATTCTTGAAAAAATACCACATTAGTGTTGGACTCCTATAACTTTTTTGGGGACTATTTTATTGGTCTGCCTTGTTGTTCCTTCAACTGAAGTTATTAAATCCCTGCCTTTGTCGTCCTACTGCTCATACAATATGGAAATGGAGCAGTCACCTAAATCTGCTTCTAATGGCAATTCAAATACTAATACCCGCAAAGAATCTGCAGGCAACGCTACAAAAAGGGCGAAAAAGGATCCCATTTCTCCCAAAAAATCACCTTTACCATTGACTCTGGAAGACATTATGGACGAGTTGAAAAACATAAAACCTTTCCTGGCAGACAGTCATGCGGCACTTCAGATAATTGAAGATAAATGGTCTCATTTGAACTCTCGGTTCACAGAGTTTGAACAAAGGGTTAGTGAGGCCCAAGATGTGGCTACAAAGGTCGATACTCTATCAAAAGAAGTGACTCAATTAAAGAAAATCACTGAGGATCTCGAGAACCGAAACAGGTACAATAATCTACGTATCTATGGCAATCAGGAAGGTTCTGAAGGTCCACACAGGATCAATTTTTTGAAGATTCAAATACCAAAAATAGTCTGTATATTGACTTCCGTTGACCTCAACATCCAAAGGGCTCACAGGATTGGTCTAACAGGTGCTTCAACCTCACAAAGACTACGAGGGATCATTGCCTATCTTCTTCAATATACAGATTTAACGTTGATTCTCTCCGCAGCTAAACAACTCAAACAAATGCTATGGTCTGGCCATAAGATTTTCTCCAGTCAAGCTGTCTCCTGAGCAACGGCACAATGCCGAAAGGAGTTCTTAGATATTAGACCCATTTTGAGATCCATGAATGCATGTTTTGGTCTAATTCATCCTTGCTTTTTTCAAGGTCACCTATAGAGACAGGACTGACACTTTTGCAGAACCCGTATAACTCAAGAACTTCTTACATATGCACAAGGGAGAAGTCATGGAACATAGTAATTCCTAAAGTGTTGTCATTCTAACTTTCTTTCTCTTTTGCAGGTCCCTGGATCCCTCTTGTTTGATGTCAGTGTCCATGTTCAGTATTGTTTTTTAGTCTACTGTTTGCTTCTCATCTAGTCATGCTGTTGCCCTACTGTTCAGTAGGTCACAAAGGCACTGTTATTGTTCTGTCTTTTTGTCTTTTATCTTTCCCTCCTCAATGTTGTGATATTGTGTGTACTTATTCTGCTGTTTTGATCTCTTCAAGCGGTATTGTTCTTCTCTTTGTCCCCCCCCCTCTTTATTAAAGCCCCTTTTGATCCTGTTTCTAATGACTAAAGTCTCTTGGCTTTCTGTCATCTTTTCTTTTAATTTACATTCGGATAGACCTTGTTCTCCCATATATCCTCTTGTTTCTTTATCTGCATTTCTCTTTCTTCTTTCCCTTTTCTTTGTCATGTAATAAGCTTTCCTTATTTAACTTCGTTCTGTGGTTTTCTACTATTTTCCATCGGATTCCGTATTGATGGATACTCTTCTTTTTTATTGCCTTATCTTCCTTTCCATCAATTCCTTTATACAGTATAGTGACTTTTGCTTTACACAAAATAGTTTTAGTGGTTCTCTATTTTTTTCTACCTAAACGTTTTCTCTCAACTCTTATGCCTGAACATTACTTCTTTGGTTATGTTATTTATATATATATATATATATATATATATACATATATATATATATATATATATATATATATATATATATATATATATATATATATATATATATATATATATTACCTACTGGCGGTCGCCAGTAGGTAGTTATAGTTAGGATAATTTTCAATGTTAAATCTCAACATTCTATTTTGAATAACTTTGGCGCCGGTTGACGAATCTGCCTGAAATTTTCAGGAAAATGGTCTCATGGCGGTCCGGTCCTTCCCTGAAAGTTTGGGGGGGATTCGTCAAGCGGGGGCCGAGATAAAAGGGGGGTCCCAAAACGCGTTTTCCCCATGTTAATTTCCATAGGGCGGTCGATTTCACTTTTAGCCCGAACGGCTGAATGGATTTCCACCAAACTTGGCAAAATTGTAGGGACTGGTAGCCCGATGTGCCTTTGCTATGTCTCAAGATATGTGCTCCAGTGGATTTTAAGTAATTAAGGTTCAAAAAAATATATATATCTATAGCCGCGCTCCCGTGCGCGCACGGGAGTGCGCTCCAGGCGCGACACGCGACTTGCGCGCAGGAAGCTGATTGGATCTCAGTTGTCTGTAAACATTCTAAACAGTGCGGAGCGGCCGCCATCTTGTGTCTCGGTAAAATCGAGACAGAAGGGGTTTGAAAAAAAAAGGGGCAAATGACCATAAGGGGGAAGAGTAGACCCCCTCTGACCCCCTAGGTTTGATGTAGGGACTAAAATAGGGTCCTGCAGGGCATTAAAATTTTTTTTTCGTTTTGCGCGGGAATATGCGCTCTCCCGTGCGCGCACGGGAGAGCGCTCCAGGCGCGACGAGCGACTTGCGCGCAGGAAGCTGATTGGATCATAAGGGGGAAGAGTAGACCCCCTCTGACCCCCTAAATCCAGGACTATATTTATGAAGGCCTTGCGCTGTTAGTTTTGCGCTTCCTGTGCGTCAATTTTTGTGACGCACCAGCGGTGTAAAAAAATGCGCATTGTTATGCAATATTCAAAAAGTGACGCATCTATCTAGATGCGTCACTTTTTAAATATAGTGCAACGAGGTACATTTTATTACACTGCTGGTGTTATGCGTCACTTTTCTGTGCGCACTCCTTATGACGTTCCAGATGTGTCATATTTAATGTATGACGAATCATGTTGCAGATACAATATGGCGCAGAGTTTTAAAAAGTGACCCATGTACCTAGATGCGTCACTTTTTAAAAATAGCGTCAGGTATAATGTATGCAGAGGGGGTGTTCCCCCACAAAAAGCTTTGTAATAGCGACGCAGTGAAATGTTTGAGATTTCACTGCGTCACTTTTAGGATGCTGTTGCATCCTTTAAATATAGTGCAACGAGGCACATTTTATTACACTGTTGGTGTGATGCGTCACTTTTCTGTACACAGTCCTTATGACATTCCAGATGTGTCATATTTAATGTATGACGAATCATGTTGCAAGGAGTTACAGATACGTCAGTATTTCTGACATATGTGTAAACATAAAAGTGATGCGAGGCCGGCGCAAAATTTTGACGCAATAGCATCCAAAAAATGACGCAGGGAAATCTCATAGATTTCAGTACGTTGTTATTACCAAGCTTTTTGCGAGGGATTGCCCCCTCTGCATACATTATACCTGATGCAGATACAATATGGCGCAGAGTTTTAAAAAGTGACCCATGTACCTAGATGCGTCACTTTTTAAAAAATAGTGTCAGGTATAATGCATGCAGAGGGGGTGTTCCTTGCAAAAAGCTTGGTAATAATGACGCAGTGCGTCACTTTTAGGATGCAGTTGCGCCAAAATCTTGCGCCTGCTTCTCAGCAAACCTTTCACATGGTGCTTTTTCCATGTGAAAGGACACATTACTGGAGTTGCGTCACTTTTGTGACGCACTCCTGCAATGCGTTACTTTTGTGTTTAGAGATATGTCAGAAATACTGACATATCTGTAACTCCTTGCGAATTGATTAGTCATATATTAAATATGACATATGTGGAATGTCATAAGGAGTGCGTCCAGATAAGTGACGCATCGCTATTTTCACGTAGCGATGCGTCACTTTTCAGAAATGAGGCCTCCAGTTTATTCACTGTGTCATAAATTTCTTTTCTAACACTCACCTTCTTTCAGTCCTCCTACTTCACTTCCTTTCACCTCTCATACCTTTCTGTTCTTTCTTACTCATTCTCCTTTCAATTATCAATGCACTATATTTCACTTACTCTTCATTTTTTAAGATTATAGCTCTTTGATGAGAATTGGAGGTAGTTCTGAAAAGAACTTTTGGTTTTCTTCTTTTAACTGAAGAGGAACAAAAACAGGGAATAGAAACTGCTCAACAGGAGCAAAAAGAAAAGAAAAAAATTAGGGGTGGGAAGGGCAGTGATGGTTCTCTAATGCCCGAACCATGAGCAGGACACTTTGCTCCCCATAGGTGAGGAGTTGATTGCAGTATCTGCATCTGACGACCCCATGGTTGAATGCAGGTTGGATGTTTGCTACCTGCCCCTGAGATTGGTCTCTTCCAGAAGAAGTTGCTCCTCCTGTTGATGTAGAGGGAACCTCCTGTGCCAGAGCCCTGACACTTTCTCGGGCAAAATTCTGGGGGTGCCTGGTCTCCACATGGCGAATCATCGTGAAGTTGCCAAAAGAGTATTTTTTTAGGGGGTTACCCCGTGACAGGACCTTTTTGCAGATCCTGCACTCTACTTTTGGTGCATTCACCTTCTTCTGGCCTTCTGGAAACTTAAAAAATTTCCAAATGAAATGTCCCTTCACCTTTGGGGTAGGTGGCTCTTCATCAATGAAGTCATCTTCACTGCTGGATGATCTGGCAGCCATGATGAACCAAGAAAAAAGGAGCAGCAAAAAAGCAGGTCTTTCAGTCACAAAAGTGAAAGAAGAAGTGAAGGAAATGGGTGGGGATTTCATTCATTGTAAAAAAAAACTGTTAGCAACCAATGAAAAGTGTTATTTTAGGGTCACATGACCCGACGCGCTTACGCTGCGCGCTCGGGTGCACTTCCGGGTGCGTTTACGCTGCGCGATCGTAGGCGCTTCCGGGGCGCACACGTGGCGCGATCGTAGGCGCTTCCGGGGCGCACACGTGGCGCGATCGTAGGCGCTTTTGCGTGCGTTTAGGAGCCGCGCACGTAGGCGCTTCCGAGGGCACGTACGTTGTGCGCTGAAGTGACGTCATCAATCTTTAATAGAAATGCATAATCATTTTCAATATTAAAAAAAACAAATTTTATTTGTATGGTACGAAATGTTTTGCATTATTATTAACTTTTCATTCATATTTTTTTTTCACGAACGACAGTTGCGCTCTGGGTGCGCTTTCAGATGAGCTCTCGGAGAAGCTTACAGGAGAGCTTAGCTGAAAGCTTCCAGGAGCGCGCACCCAGAGCGCAAAAGAAAAAAATTATAAAAAAAATGAATACTTAAAAAAAACAGCAAATTGTAAAAAAAAAAAGGTTAGAAACTCGATATACAAAGGAATTAGCATTAAAAAAACCTATGAAATTCACTGAAAAAACCATAGGTTTCACACCAGTTATAGTTAGGAATTAGCATTTAAAAAACCTATGAAATTCACTGAAAAAACCATAGGTTTCACACCAGTTATAGTTAGCTGGAAATTTTACTGATATAAAACCATTGAAATTCCCACGTTATAGTTAGTCGGACTCACTATAACTTGCGCGTACAATGCACTGCTGATGACATCACTCATGACATCACTGATGACACCATCCTTGTGACAGAGTGACAGACCTAATTTCAGTGTAATGTAACGCTTGAAACACATATTCAAAAATAGAAACAAACATTTTCTAAAAAATGGAGATACCCAAACCAGTAACAACAACCAATTCAGTAATTCCACCATCTATATACACATCCACTCATTCACCAACAGTTCTATATAGTCACTCATACATATACTCACTCATCATATGTAGTGATACACCTACACATCCTGTTACACATCAGCAATCATCCAAAAGTTACTCACACACATACTCACACATGCAAATAAACTATTAAACATCCATTTCTTTGCATATACATTTATACACACACTGCCACCTTACTTCTAAGGAAACTTACCCATACTTACTCTCTTAAACAATCACTTATAGAAACACATACTTATTTACACAGGAACTCCTACAATCTCTCACTATATATACTATACTCACTTATATACATCAATACTCACATATACTAGATTAAAACATATGTCGTTACTAATGAAGACACTAGTGAGACAGTCATTCACTCACTAACACACACATATATACACTCATCCACCCATACAGTCCTGCACATATGCTGTCTTCAAAACACATACAAACAGTGAGTCAGTCACCAACCCCATGCAGCCACTTATACACAAAGAGAAACACTGATACAAACATTTAAATATTTAAACAATACTCGCTAATATATGTATTCACTAAGATACACATAATATGCCAGTTACCCAACCAATTTTTTTTAAAAAAACATCCATTTACACACTTATTTAAACATTTATTCTTCCATTGACCTTTACAAATACATATATAAAACAAATTTATTTTTCAGAAAGACACACATTCACTGGATGGTCTCATCAGTGATGTCATGAGTGATGTCATCAGCAGTGCATTGTACGCGCAAGTTATAGTGAGTCCGACTAACTATAACGTGGGAATTTCAATGGTTTTATATCAGTAAAATTTCCAGCTAACTATAACTGGTGTGAAACCTATGGTTTTTTCAGTGAATTTCATAGGTTTTTTAAATGCTAATTCCTAACTATAACTGGTGTGAAACCTATGGTTTTTTCAGTGAATATATATATATATATATATGTTGCTTTGTACTATTTTCTTTCAGTTGTTTAGAACATTCTTTTATTTTAAATATCATTTAAGTTTGATATTTTATATATATACTTCTTATCCTTTTGCCCATGAGTAATTTACGTATTGTGCCATGGAACATTAAAGGTCTTCATAATCCTACTAAAAAGCAAAGGGTTTTAACTTATTTATCTAAACCGAAATGTCAAATAGCTTTATTACAATGAACTCATCAGAAAGAGCAAGACCTAAATTCTGTTAAAAAACAATAGGTTGGAAATGTTTTTGGTTCCCGGGATGTAAATAACAAAAATGCTGTGCTTATATTGTTGCATAAGTCATTAAACGATTAAATGTTAAATTAATTTAAGGATGATGCTGGGAGATGGCTTTTAATAAAAGTTAAGAATACTAAAAAACAATTTTCGATCTGTACCGTATATGGTTCCCTTGGAGTAAATAGTTATTCTGGAATAATTTCTCTAATAGGTTATCCTCACATTCTTCTGAAAACTGACAGTTGGAGGAGACTGTAATCAACTTATGGATCCCTTTTTAGACAGTAGATCCCAGACCAGATTTGTTCCCACCAAAATGAATAAACCCTTTCAGAAAGCCATATCTGCCAGAGGGTTAGTTGATGTTTCTAGAGTATCGCACCCTGATGTTTTAGAATTGATCTTTTTTCCCCTGTTCATAGCTCCCACTCTAGAATAGACTATGTATCTTTTACTCAACACACACTTCAATATTTAACACATAGGGAAATAGGTTCAGTTCTTATTTCAGATCACGCTTCCCTTATTGAAGACCTCGATTATCCCAGGTCTATTTCTCCCTCTCCTAGATGGAGATTTATTAGTTCCCTTCTATTGGATCAACAATTCACAGACAATTTTCAGTTTTTTTACAAGCGTTTTTTACATTTAGCCTTCCCTGTGATACACAAAAGAATAGTATTTGGGATGCTTTTAAGCAAGAGGAATTATAATTGACTTTGTAGCCAGGAAAACGAAAAAGGTTCTTAAAGATTTCTCACTACTTTTAGATCAGATTAAGACTTTGGAACATGAATACTTTTCTTCCATTGGTAATGAAACATTAACTAAGCTTATTAAGGCCAAGTTGCAATATAACAAGCAATCCTGGGACAATGCTTTGATACCCTTCCCCTCCTCAATGTTGTGATATGGTGTATACTTATTCTGATGTTTTGATCTCTTCGAGCTGTATTCTTCTTCTCTTTATCCCCCCCTCTGTACTAATGCCCCTTTTGATCCTGGTTCTAATGACTATAGTCTCTTGGCTTTCTGTAATCTTTTCTGTTAATTGACCTTGGGATAGACATTGATCTTCCCTATATCCTCTTGTTTCTTCATATGCATGTCTTGTCTTTTCTTTTTTCTCTTTCTTCTTTCCCTTTTCTAAGACTTGTAATGAGCTTTCCTTATTTAACTTCGTTCTGTGGTTTTCCACTATTTTCCATTGGATTCCTTATGGATGGATACTCTTCTTTTTTATTGCCTGATCTTCTTTTCCTTCATTTCCATTATACAGTATAGTGACTTTTCTTTTACACAAAATTGTTTTAGCGGTTCTCTATTTTTTCTACCTAATATTTTTTCTCTCAACTCTTATGCCTGAACATTACTTCTTTGTTTATGTTATATATATATATATATATATATATATATATTACCTACTGGCGGTCGCCAGTAGGTATATATAGTTAGGATTTTTTCTCTATGGGATTTTTGAAAATTCTATGTCTAATAACTTTGGCGTTTGTGGACGGAATTGGCTGAAATTTTCAGGAAAATGGAACATTTTGTTCCTGAGCAGCCCCTGACAATTTGGGGGGGTTTCATCAAGGGGGGGCCGAGAAAAAAGGGGGGTTCCAAAACGCGTTTTTCCCATGTTAATTTCCATAGGGCGGTTGGCCTCACTTTTAGCTCGAACGGCTGAATGGATTTGCACGAAACTTGGCAAAATTGTAGGGACTGTTAGCCCAATGTGCCTTTGCTAGGTCTCAATATATGTGCTCCAGTGGATTTTGAGTAATTTAGGTTCAAAAAAAGATATATATCTGGGCGGAGCCTAACCACACATCTGATCTGATTGGCTGTCAGCACTTCATCCAAGAAGTGTTGGCAGCCATCTTGGGACCAATATACATGATAGCACCTCATTAAAAAGCATTGTAGTTAATAGAGGGTTTTAGGACTTTAGTTACATTATAAATCATTTGTTGATGGTACCATACTCGTTTTAGGAATTGCGGTGGGTTCTAAGGTGATTTTACCATGTGAAAAAACCTTCTGCTGTGATATCATGAATATTGTTTGAAAGAAAACTAATATCTCATGATTTTCCCACAGTGGTTTGGAAGGGGATCTATAAGCTAAACTGAAAGCATATTTTCTGTAAATTCACATTATCTTTCTCAGTCATGTGAAAATGAAGTCTGACATTCTCAGTAAAACATGTACATCCAACAAGGACAGAGACTGTCAGTTGATTCCTTTGTGTTCTACTGCAGCCTCCTAGAGTGTTCTAAAGAACAACTAGAGTGCTAACAGTCCTACTTATTACAAAGGTATGGCACACCTGAAGCCATCTTGATTGGAATAAAGTGGTAACTCTTAAAACATTTAATTTAAAAAGAAACAACATGAGGGGGTATATTTTGCCATAGAAAGTATGATTAGTGCTGCAGAATGAAAAATTAGGGCACATTTTGAGTGACTTCTCAAATCCTTTTCTATTTCATTAAAACATTCTGACATGCAGTCTCCCAAAATGGCCACCAGAGACAAAAGAGCCCAAATGTAGCCCAAATATCACCCAGATGTAGCCCAAGTATAGCCCAATGACAGAATATCCCAGAGTGTTCTAAAAAACAACTAGAGCGCTAACAGTCCTACTTATTACAAAGGTATGGCACACCTGAAGCCATCTTGATTGGAATAAAGTGGTAACTCTTAAAACATTTAATTTAAAAAGAAACAACATGAGGGGGTATATTTTGCCATAGAAAGTATGATTAGTGCTGCAGAATGAAAAATTAGGGCACATTTTGAGTGACTTCTCAAATCCTTTTCTATTTCATTAAAACATTCTGACATGCAGTCTCCCAAAATGGCCACCAGAGACAAAAGAGCCCAAATGTAGCCCAAATATCACCCAGATGTAGCCCAAGTATAGCCCAATGACAGAATGTCCCAGAGTGTTCTAAAGAACAACTAGAGCGCTAACAGTCCTACTTATTACAAAGGTATAGCACACCTGGAGCCATCGTGATGGGAATAAAGTGGTAACTCTTAAAACATTTAATTTAAAAAGGAACAAAATGAGGGGGTATATTATGCAATAGAAGGTATTATTAGTGCTGCAGAAAGAAAAATTAGGGCACATTTTGAGTGACTTTTCAAATCCTCTTCTATTTCATAAAAAAATTCTGACATGCAGTCTCCCAAAATGGCCACCAGAGACAAAAGAGCCCAAATGTAGCCCAAATATCACCCAGATGTAGCCCAAGTATAGCCCAATGACAGAATGTCCCAGAGTGTTCTAAAGAACAACTAGAGCGCTAACAGTCCTACTTATTACAAAGGTATGGCACACCTGAAGCCATCTTGATTGGAATAAAGTGGTAACTCTTAAAACATTTAATTTAAAAAGGAACAAAATGAGGGGGTATATTTTGCCATATGAATTATGATTAGTGCTGCAGAAAGAAAAATTAGGGCACATTTTGAGTGACTTCTCAAACCCTCTTCAATTTCATTAAAAAATTCTGACATACAGTCTCCCAAGATGGCCACCAGAGACAAAAGAGCCTAAATGTAGCCCAAATATCACCCAGATGTACCCCAAGTATAGCCCAATGACAGAATGTCCCAGAGTGTTCTAAAGAACAACTAGAGCGCTAACAGTCTTACTTATGACAAAAGTATGGCACACCAGAAGCCATCTTGATTGGAATGAAGTGGTAAGTCTGAAAACACTCAATTTAAAAAGGAACAACATGAGGGGGTTAATTTTGCCATAGAAAGTATGATTAGTGCTTCAGAAAGAAAAATTAGGGATCATTTTGAGTGACTTCTCAAATCCTCTTCTATTTCATTAAAAAAATTGTGACATGCAGACTGAAACATGCACTTTGAATACCAGCAGCAGACGTCCCTTATGAGCAGTAGCTTTACTACAGTGATCTAATGTGCAACTAGAGTGCTAACATTCAGAATTTATGGCAAATGTGTGACACATCTGAATGCCTTCTTGATGGAACCAAAGTAAACAAGCATTGAAAATGCAATAGATCTCGCCCTCGTTTAAGTTAAAGCCATTCTGTTTGTAATGGGGTGGCTTTTTAGCTTTGCTTTTATTAGTGTTTTTTCAACTTTCATGTAAATAACATGCATCTGTATGCATATAAGTATATGTATGCATGCATTTATGTTTGTATTTATATAGATATACAGATGATATATGTTTATATATGTATGTATATATATATATATATATATATATATATATATATATTCACTGAAAAAACCATAGGCTATAGACCATATATAGTTAGGAATTACCATTTACAAAACCTTGAAAATTCACTGAAAAAACCATAGGTTATAGACCATATATAGTTAGGAATTAGCATTTACAAAACCTTGAAAATTCACTGAAAAAACCATAGGTTATAGACCATATATAGTTAGGAATTCGCATTTACAAAACCTTATTTTACTCACACAAAACCATTGAAATTCCATATATAGTTAGTTGCACTAACTATATATCGCGCACCCGCAATCCACTGCTGATGATGTCACATATTACATCATTCATGACATGGTCAGTGACATCACTGATGACATCACTGATGACATCTCAAATGACATCACTGATGACATCACTGATGACAACATCCAGTGACTGTATGTTTCTGTAAAGTTAAAATATGTCTTACATATTGAAGAATGAGTGGATGTATAAGTGTCTGGATGAAGGATTTAGTAGGTGCATGACTGACTGTATGAGTGAGTGATTAAATGTGTCTCACTGAGTGCATGGGTTAGTGACTAAACTGTCTTAATTTGTGCATCATTATGTCTGTTGTTCTGTAAACTGTTGCATGTGTTGATAAGTAGCTATATGAGTAACTATATGGGTTATTGATTGGTTGCCTAAGTATTTGTATGGGAGACTGAGTGTGTGTGTGAGTGGCTGGGAGGTGTTTGACTCTGTGCATAGATGTGTAAGCAGTTGATTCAGTAGATGTATGGTTTCAAAAGTGCATGTGGAAACAGCTGTATGGGCGGTTGACTGTGTGCATGAGTGTATTGGTGAGTGAATGGATATCTCAGTGCTACATGTCAAAGTAAGTACATATGTAAAACACAGTACATGTGAGAGTTGACATATATAAATAACTGTGCATAAGAGCCAGTGAATGTGTGAGTGGCTGTATGGATCATTGTGAACTTGTATCAGGGATTGTATAAGAGAGTAAATATGTGTTAGTATATGTTTGAATAAGTAAAGTTTGTATAACTGTATAGTTGAGGAAATGGAGGTGTGATTGATTCTTTGCATGACTGACTAGGTGTGGGAGTAACTCCATGGATGAGTGACAGTCTGTAAGTGTCTGTTTACACTGATTGTATCTAAGGTTATATTAGAGTCTGAAGAGGTTCATCGTATTATCACATGAATGATATCATCAGTGATGTGATCAGTAATGTCAAATGAGATGTCATCAGTGATGTCATCAGTGATGTCATTTGAGATGTCATCAGTGATGTCATTTGAGATGTCATCAGTGATGTCATCAGTGATGTCACTGACCATGTCATGAATGATGTAATATGTGACATCATCAGCAGTGGATTGCGGGTGCGCGATATATAGTTAGTGCAACTAACTATATATGGAATTTCAATGGTTTTGTGTGAGTAAAATATGGTTTTGTAAATGCGAATTCCTAACTATATATGGTCTATAACCTATGGTTTTTTCAGTGAATATATATATATATATATATATATATATATATATATATATATATATATATTACCTACTGGCGGTCGCCAGTAGTTATATATAGTTAGGATTTTTTCCCTATGGGATTTCTGAACATTCTATGCCTAATAACGTTTGCGTTTGTGGACGGAATTGGCTGAAATTTTCAGGAAAATGGCACATTTTGTTTCTGAGCAGCCCTTGAAAATTTGGGGGGGGGTTTGTGGAGGGGGGGGCGAGAAAAAAGGGGGGTCCCAAAACGCCTTTTTCCCATGTTAATTTCCATAGGGCGGTTGGACTCACTTTTAGCCCGAACGGCTGAATGGATTTTCACGAAACTTGGCAAAATTGTAGGGACTGTTAGCCCGATGTGCCTTTGCTAGGTCTCAATATATGTGCTTCAGTGGATTTTGAGAAATTAACGTTTAAATCAAGATATATATCTGTAACAGCGCTCCGGGCAGCGATCCGGTTAGCGAACCTTTCGCGTATCGGAACTTTGTGATGCGAAGCTGATTGGCCCTCCGGTGTCTGTCAACATTCTAAACAGTCCGGAGCGGCCGCCATCTTGTCTCTCGGTAGGATCGAGAGACAAGAGGAGGCCAAAACAAAGGGGGAAATTACCATAAGGGGGCATAGTAGATCCTCGTTGACCCCCTAGGTTTTATGTGGAGGTTTTAAAAGGGCCTAGGAGGGTCCAAAAAAAAATAAATTTAAAAATTTTTTTTTGCGTGGTAAGCGCCAAGTTCGCGAACCGGAAAGCGTTCTGGGCAGCGAACTTTATGGATAAAAGAATGAAAGACTTTTCTAATACTGTATGTTAATTATTTGTTGGTTTTGTTGATTTTTTTTTAATATTATTATTTTTTCAGCAATTTTTTATTGTTGTGATTGTGTTTCAAAATTTAATAACATTTCTTACATTTAACTACTTTATGAATTACATATAAAAATGATTAAAGACTCAAACAATTTTTTAATATTACATATAATTTTATTTTTCGGATTGTTTTTCGAAATTTAATAGAACGTCTAGCATTTCACTGTCTGATATGTGTTCTTGTTCAGTGAACATAAGTTCAAACATTTGACCGTCATCATAATGAAGTAAATGATCCACTGATTCCACACATTGAACTAATTCATGGTCCCGTGATTGATCCATGAAATCAGAGTCTTCATTGTCCTCAATTTCTTTTTGTGTGTTGGTCTCCAGAACAATTTCGAAAGAAACATTCTGCTCACCTTCCATTTTTTTGCTGTAATTTGCATAGAAAATAAATATATAAGTAGAGATAGGGCACTGTTGGGTTTAAGTTCAGACAGGCACTTGTGAGTTTATACCAGAGAAGTAATCTATGGGCACTGTATGGTTTCAGGCGTGAATTAGTACTATTAAAAAGTGCCTGTGAAGAAGCCTAAGTAAATTTATAATTATACCACAGAAACCTAAATCAGTCCATAATTATAATAAAGAAGCTTTTCTCAATGTCTAACTCTTACAGAGGGATAGTATATAACTATCTGAAAAAGTTTACCATATTTACTTATAGTGCACAATATACTTCAGTTTTAAAAATAACAACTTACCTTTAGAAACAAGTTGATGTTATTATTGATATTCTAAATGATATATACAACAACAAGTAGTAGTCAAAATGGCTGTGTTTCCTTCTCTCCCTTTATATATATACAGGTATATAACCAATCAAATGTCAGGTAATAAAAGTAGAAAATGAAAGTAACATTTTCATTGGTTGTCAATTCCAACACTTCAGATGTGTTTTGTGAAGTAATTTACCTCACGGTACTTGGAGAGGTCTACAGGCTAAATGGCTAAATGAAATTTCAATGAAATTTGTGAGAATGGAAGGGATTGTTATGTAGTATGAGCTAATGTATATTTGGTGAGAGTGTCTCTAGTCGTTTTTCTGTAAATTACTTTCCCACCTTTTTTTTGGACCGCTTTCCGGGAAGCGGCCCGGTTAGCGAACCTTAAGCGTCACGGGAGTCCACCATTTTGTGTATCGGTCGCATTAAGATACAAGATGGAGGGCAAATAATGTTTAGAATGGGTAGAAGGGGTCATGGTAGACTTATCTTGACCCCCTAGGTTTTCTGAGCGTGGCTGAGGAGGCTTATATGTGCGAAAAAAAAACTTTTTTTAAAAAAATTCCGCGAGGTTAGCTTTCGGTTAGCGAACCGGGTAGCGCTCCGGGGAGCGAATTTTGTGGAAAATTAGTGAAAAAAGTTAGAGAAAAATAATAATTGTGAGTGATCAGATGTAGGGTAGCTCTGAGAAGAGCTTTTGGGTTTATGGTACATTTAGGTACTTATAAGTAGGTACCAATGCACAGTCTTAAATTCAGAATGAAAATTCTGTTGCCCTCATCTGAGAAGTGAACTCCATCTCCTCTGTAGATATCTTGCATGTAGTAACGCAAGTTATTGTTGTAAAGAGAGCCCATTCCATGGTCTCTCATGTAAGCTGAAACAGATTTGTTTACATGCTTCCTCGCTTTCTCAATTTGTGGACAAAATTGGTTGGACCACCTCCATTTCTGTCTTTGGCATATATTGGAATATACCAAGGCAGTTTGAGGAAAAAGTGCCATTAATTGCTCCAAGGTGTCCTTTAAAAGCATTTCCAGACCTTCCCCTGTCAAAGTGCCCAAATCATTACCTCCACAGTGCACTATTAACAGGTCAGGTTTTGGCAAATGCATAAAGGTTTTCAGCAATGGTATCAATTGGTGACATTTTAATCCTCTTTGGCCCAACCACTTAATTTCCACATCTTGTAAATTGAGGTTGTGTAAATTTCTGCTCTCAGCATACCTTTGAGCCCAGTGGATGTAACTATGTCCAACAATCCAGACGTTAAACATGGTGGAAGAAGGTTGTTCTGCAGTCAGATGAAGTGTGGTAATGAAAGGGCAGTTGAAACAGTAGGAGTTTCTAAAGAAAAAAAACTGTGGATTTACAATGCTAATGATTCATTAGCAGTGATTGGTGCATTTCCATTTCTGAAAACAGAAAGTTAGGGTGCATGGATGTGTTCTTTGAAAGATGTAATTTGAATGGTCAAGGAAGAAACATTTAATGAAAGATTGCACTGGATACGCAGGTGCACTGAGAGTTCAGAGTTCAATTGAAACATTGTTGTGTGAATTTGCAAACATGAGAGGTCTTCCAGGAGGTGGTTGCTATGGAAACAAGGCAGACAGGGCAGAGGGGGGAAGGGTTTTGATTTGAAAAAAGTGAGGGAAGAGGTATGATTGGCTAATATGAGAGATATGTGAAAAGAATATCTGTATTTCTGTGCTTTCAATAGCTGCAGCCTTTGGAGTGCATCCTTTTTCTTCTGCTGAAGACAATTTGGTGTATTTCTGAGACTGTTTTCAAAACTCAAAAAATATTTGCTAAGGTGAGAAAAGATTTATTTAATTTAGATAGAGAATAGTATGATTTAAGGAGAAAATGATGAAGAAAGCTGTGTTTTTAAAATGTGGTTTTGTCTCTAGTGATATACTAATAGAATTAGTTTCATAGAGAAATTATAATTGCATATTTGGTGTAACATTCTGGCATGCAGTAACACAAGATATTGTGATACATGGAGCCCATTTCATGGTCTGTTATGTAAGCTGAAACAGATATGTTGCTTTTAAAAACGATTTAAGAAATCAATTACATTTCTGGATATGTACTGCTAGAGCTTCATAGGTTGTTTTGGGCCATATTTATAAGGTATTTGAGTGTCTAAGATGTTATGTTCGCCTTTTAAAATGTAAAGTGTTCCTCATGGGGCAAGTGTCTTGTAAATACGCTCCCACTTGTGCTTGGCAAATTTAGATTTTCATTATGGGAGTTACCTAGCCATGTTAATAGTGTCCCAAAAATGGTGCTAGGGCATTCCAGAAAACACTTTCATGTGTCTCAAGGACATTTTTAGTCATTTCTTCATGAATGCAGGTATACAATTGATTTATATGCTGTGTTTAAAAACGAATTTTGAAATGAATTAAATTTCAGGATATGTACTGCTAGAGCTTCATAGGTTGTTTTGGGTCATATTTATAAGGCATTTGAGTGTCTTTGATGTTATTTTTTCCTTTTTAAATGGAAAGCATTCCTCATGGGGCAAGTGTCTTGTAAATACGCTCCCACCTGCGCTTGGCAAATTTAGATTTTGATTATGGGAGTTACATAGCCATGTTAATAATGTCGAAAAAATGGTGCTAGGGCATTCCAGAAAACGCTTTCATGTGTCTCAAGGACATTTTCAGTCATTTCCTCTTGAATGCAGGTATACAATTGATTTATATGCTGTGTTTAAAAACGATTCTTTTCTATGATGTTATTTTTTCCTTTTTAAATGGAAAGCGTTCCTCATGGGGCCCTGAGCAGTTCTTAGCCATGTTATTTAATGGGAAGTGGATAACATGGCTAAGAGCATTTGCTGGAAAATGCATGAATATCGCTGATTTTTCTGCTATATTCATGCATTGTGGCCGTTTTTTTTCACATTGCTTTATAGGTTGTTTGGGTTCATATTTAGAAGGCATTTTAGTGTCTTTGATGTTATTTTTCCCTTTTTAAATGGAAAGCGTTCCTCATGGGGCCCTGAGCAGTTCTTAGCCATGTTATTTAATAGGAAGTGGATAACATGGCTAAGAGCATTTGCTGGAAAATGCATGAATATCGCTGATTTTTTTGCTATATTCATGCATTGTGGCCGTTTTTTTTCACATTGCTTCATAGGTTGTTTGGGTTCATATTTAGAAGGCATTTTAGTGTCTTTGATGTTATTTTTCCCTTTTTAAATGGAAAGCGTTCCTCATGGGGCCCTGAGCAGTTCTTAGCCATGTTATTTAATAGGAAGTGGATAACATGGCTAAGAGCATTTGCTGGAAAATGCATGAATATCGCTGATTTTTCTGCTATATTCATGCATTGTGGCCGTTTTTTTTCACATTGCTTCATAGGTTGTTTGGGTTCATATTTAGAAGGCATTTTAGTGTCTTTGATGTTATTTTTCCCTTTTTAAATGGAAAGCGTTCCTCATGGGGCCCTGAGCAGTTCTTAGCCATGTTATTTAATTGGAAGTGGATAACATGGCTAAGAGCATTTGCTGGAAAATGCATGAATATCGCTGATTTTTCTGCTATATTCATGCATTGCGGCAGTTTTTTCCACATTGCTTCATAGGTTGTTTGGGTTCATATTTAGAAGGCATTTTAGTGTCTTTGATGTTATTTTTCCCTTTTTAAATGGAAAGCGTTCCTCATGGTGCCCTGAGCAGTTCTTAGCCATGTTATTTAATAGGAAGTGGATAACATGGCTAAGAGCATTTGTTGGAAAATGCATGAATATCGCTGATTTTTCTGCGATATTCATGCATTGCAGGCCTTTTTTTATCACATTTGCAAGCACTTCTTAGCCATGTTATCCAATGGGAGGTGGATAACATGGCTAAGAGCATTTGCTTCAAAGGTTGTTTGGGGTTATATACCATTTTTGGGAAATTATTAACATGCCTATCTAACTCCCATAATCAAAATCTAAATTTGCCAACCGCAGGTGGGAGCGTATTTACAATAAATTTGCACCATGAAGAATGTAAAATAGCATACTAGATACTCAAATAACTTATAAATATGACCCAAAACATCTTATGAAGCACTAGTAGTGCATATTTCCAGAAATGTATTGGTTTTCTTTTATTGATTTATTTCATTGGTAGGCGTTCACATGTTTTTTTACCTTGGTTTTTTTCAGTGAAAATCTTATCTGCAACCATGTGTTGGCCTCACCTCAAATAAACAAAACAGTTGATGGACTGAATGTGGATCAATGACACACATTCACCCCAGTCCAAAGATCTGGGCCTAAACAAACCTTTAGATAGGCTACATCTTATCGTCATCCTGAATTAATGATTTAAAATATTAGGGAGTGATTTATGAGTGTTGTATGCCTGTTTTGTACCATTGAGTGTCATTTTTGTGATGCAGTGCTGGTGGAAAATATTTGCTATGTTAAATAATTAGTACGGCATTAAGTTTTAGATGACTGTTATTTATTTACTGTTTGGTAATAGTGGTTAATAACATTTTATATTATATTTTTTCACAGATTCAACTGCAGATTCTTTCATAGTTTGGAAAATGCCTTCCAGAAGTCGAATACGAAAGGCTAGAAAACGTCAAAGACAGCAGGATGATGTTTTATTGCAGCAGTCCTCTTCCCCAAATACTTGTCAAAACACCAAGAAAGGTCCGGGTAAGAGCACGAAATCATTCTTAAGAAATATTTGTAGTAAAAAAAATTTTGCTCAAAAAAATGTGTCTGTTCACAAAAAGAAAAGTAATTTAAATGGAAAGGAGAGACCCATCACAAATGTTACTGGTAGAGGAAGAGATAACTCTGTGCATGATAGTAGAAGGAAACAACAGTTTAGGGACATTCGACAACGAATGTTCCGTAATAGGATATTAGTTAATTTATTGAAAAATATTAAAAAGAAAGGCCAACAGAAAGCGGCATTTTATAGGAAGAAGAAAAATGTAGAGAAAATTATTGATCATGCTTTTGAAATCAAGCGAAAGTTGTTTATTTTGGTAATCAATAGAATTAGGAAACTAAGCAAGGTAATTTCTGATTTCAAAACAAAAAGTAGATGGAAGAGAGTAGTAAATCGTACTAACTTTTGTGAAGTTTTTTCTGGAGAATGGATGCATAGTTCAAGTTCTGAGGCATTTTTTAATGAGGAGACTTATTTTCAGGATAATGATTTGGTGCATGCAGTTGACATCAGTGGTCGAGCTTATGAAGTGAAGGATGGTTGTCCAGTTGAAAAAGAACAACTTGTGACAACAGAGACAGAAGAGGCGCTAAGTGATGAGGTTTTAGGAAGACGTCCTAAGGGTCCTGTGTACATTTGGAAGTGTAGTTCTATTTGCAGTGTGCGACAGGTTTCCATCAATTTGCTTTGTGATTTTATACGGACATTTAATAAGAAAAGTTTGAAGCAGAAAATGAAGTTGTTGCAAGATTTAGATCCTTGCAGAGTGAGACAAATGACAGGTTTGCGTGGTCATTCACTGGCTTGTCTTTCCAGGAGAGTATGCCAGAGTGTTTTTCATCATTTCAGGATGCTAGCAGTGCATCATAATAAAGTGAGAAAATTAGTGAGAATGTTGTATTATGCTAAGAGTCCAGCAATTATGCTTAAACAGTTATGTGCTGCTCTTTTGCATGGTTCTGAAATAGATGTGAAGAATCTTTGTGAAGAAATTGAGTTTTGTTACTTTGGTAGTAAAGATGAGAATGTTCAAATTGACCCTGAAGTAGAGGGTAATGTGGAAGATAATGTACAGGTTTCCAGTACAGATAATTTTCAGAAGGAAATTGCCACGTTTCAGATGAAATCAAGTGAGAGGCCTAATTTCACTTGTGTATGTTGTCGACGCACTTATTATAAGAATCAGACTAAGGTAGTGGATTTATATGCAAAAAGTGAAAGGGAAAATAATAGTGAATGGAAGGATTTAGCCACATACTTGATGGTAGAAAATTATTTTGATTTGGGATCGGATCAACGTGTGTGTACTTATTGTTGTAATAAATTAAACCAAAACCAGATGCCTGCTAGGGCAGTTCATAATAATCTGGAATTGGTTGAGATTCCTTCTGAATTGAAGGATTTAAATACTTATGAATCTATTTTGATTCAAAGTATCCATCCCTTTCAGGCTATTGTAAGAATGGAGCCAAAGACAGGGAAGTTGCCTCCAGTAGATTTACAGAGAGGATTAAAGGGAAGAGTTGTTTATTTGCCTCTAGATTTGAACAAAAACATTAACACAATTGGAATAGAAAAAGTGGAAGAGGAACCTCTGGTTATCTTGGTTAATGGGGTTCCGACAAAGAATAAGAAAATATGGCAAGATTTAGTGGATGTTAGGAAAGTCAAAAAGGCAACAGTGTATTTGAAGAAAAATAATAAGTACTATAAGAATGTATACGTTGCAGAAGAGGAAGTAAGTGATGAAGAGGATAGCGATTTGTGTGCTGGCCAAATTGAGAAAGTAGAGGCCTCTAAAAGTGAAGAAATATATGAACATTATAGTGTTCATCCTTTGCATTCCAAGGAAGTCATGGGGAATGCTATTGAGTTGTTTCAAATGAAACAAGCCAAAGGGAGTCCCATTAGTGTTTGGGAGGAAAGTTTGGAAGCTCGGTGTTTCCCACAGCTATTTCCCACAGGTCAAGGAGGAAGATATGATGAGCGACCTCGTGAAATTCCTGCGTCTGAATACCGGACTTTACGATTGTATGCAGAAGATCCTAGGTTTCGGCAATGCATTCCCTATTTGTTTCATCTCCTGTTTGAAAGCGATCTGTCTGGACTGTCATATGCAGTGAACCACATCTTAAAAAGTGGTATACAGATGCGAAACATCTCGGCAAGTGACTTTATGCATAAAGTCAATGTCCAAGACAGTATTTTGGATTCTCACTTAATTAATCTCATGGCGTGTCAGCGTGGTACTAATGAGTACTGGTACCGTCGTCATGGTGATTTAAAATGTATGCTGAGGAACTTAGGAACTCCGACATGGTTCCTCACTCTGAGCTGTGCCGAGTATGGCTGGGATGACTTACTTGAATTTCTACGAGAGGCAAATGGAAATATTGAAAACATTGAATTCAAGACACCTGGAGAACTGTGTTCTTTGGATCCTGTGAATGTATGCAGGTACTTCAATCATAGATTTGAAGCTATGATGTCTTTCATCACAAATAAAAAGAATCCACCTCTTGGAGAGGTGTTGGATTTCTTCTGGAGAAAGGAGTATCAAGCAAGAGGTGCCCCTCATATACATATGTTGCTGTGGATCAAGGATGCACCTAAATTTGGAACAGATCCGGATGACTTAGTGATGAATTTCATCGAACAGTATTCTACGTGTGCTGTTCCAAACGCAACGGAGAAGAAAAGTCTAAGAGAACAAGTTCTACGTTTCCAAAGCCATCGTTGTGGAAAGTACTGTCGTCGTAAATTCAGAAACAAGGACAAGTTCTACACCAAATGTCGTTTCAACTTTCCACGACCGGTGATTTCTAAAGGAAGAGTGAACAGTTTGATGTCTTCGCTGCGACATAATGTGACGAGGAAATCACCCAAGAATACATACAATTTGAAAAGGAACGAAGAGTCCAAGTACATCAATGACTACAACCCAGTGATTTTGTCCATGTGGAATGCCAACATGGATATACAGTTTGTGGCTGACAACTGTATGGCTGTGGCTCGGTATGTGACATCTTACATCACCAAAAAAGAAAAGACCGAACTGAAGGATATGTGGGAGGACATTTCCCATGAAAAGAGCCTCAGCAAGAAGTTGTACAGTTTCAGTCTGAAGATGTTGTCGCATCGAGAAATCGGAGCTTACGAATGTTCTGATCGATTGTCTTCAGCAAGTCTCTATGCCAAATCCAGGAGTCTCGTTTGGGCGAGTCTTGGTCTTGCTGCAACGCGAAATCGAGTTCTAAAACCTGTTCGGGAAATTGAGTATTTGGCAGAAAAGGAACCAAACAGTACCGACATTTTGAAGACCAACATGTTGGATACATATTATCCAAATCGAAGCAGTCACCTTGAGAATGTTTGTCTATATGAGGTTCTCCAAAATTATATATTCAAGAGGAACATCAAAGAAGATATTGAGAAAGGAGTGTATGCTGTAATTGGAAGTGAGGGATGCCTGGTCAAGCAAAGAAAATGCCAATTAGTAAACCATCGAAAATTAAGTGGCGAATCTCCAGAAAAAAAGGAGTTTTTCTATTTAGCACTTTTGCAACTTTTCAAGCCTTGGCGTGCAGAAGAGGAACTGCTTGGAGATTTCCTCTGTTACGAAGACTCTTTCAATGCAGCCAAGGAGTCCATAGAATGTCCTGCTTTTTCTAAATATCAAGAAATGCTAACTTTGGAAATTGAGCAGGAAGCCACGATTGCAGCCGAGATTGCCAGAGACAGTTCTCAGGACAGTCAGAGTTCTGTTTCATTGAGTCAAGATCCACTTGGAGGACCTATTATCGAAAATGAAGCTGCCACTGCTATGAATGAAGTAGAAAGAGCCATGGCACATGCTCAGGAGGATTCAGTTAACTTACAAGACTTGGAAAAACAACTCAACGTTGAGCAGAGGAAAATATATGATGAAGTTACCAAGGAAATTGAGCACGGATTAAGTCATGAGAAGAAAGAGTGCTCGTGTACGTCGTTGAAGCCTGTCCGACTGTACGTGAGTGGAGAAGCGGGAACTGGAAAAAGTTTCCTCATTAAAGCAATCTCTTGTTATTTGCAGGAAAGGACTGAGTCATCGCTGTCTTGTGTTGTCACCGCTCCTACTGGACTGGCAGCACATAATATTAAAGGTATTACTTTGCATCGTCTACTGATGCTGCCGGTGGAGCATGACAACAAATTACAATACAACAAGTTATCTGGAGATGCTTGCTGTGAAGTTTCAAGAGTTTTGAGGAAAATGAAACTACTTATCATTGACGAAGTAAGCATGGTTTCCAATGTCATGCTTGCCTTTGTGCATTTGAGAATGCAAGAAGTACTTAAAACTGAATATGATGTCTTATTTGGTGGGAAACACATTATTGTTTTCGGAGATCTTCTACAGCTGACACCAGTAAAAGGTCAACCTGTGTTCAAAATACTCACGCATGAAGATACCAGGAAGTGCCTAGGGAGCATTGGCAACGTCAATATATGGTTAAACTTCAATTATGCAGAACTGCATCAAAATATGCGTCAGGCAAAAGATGAAGATTACAAGAATATTCTACAAGATATTAGAATTGGAAAAGTGACCGAGCATGGGAAAGAAGCTTTAAATTCACGGTTACTGTCATATTTGTATCCCAAACAAGAGATTGTGCCTGAGAATATTTTTCAGAAAATTACTGAGAAGAAATCCGGGATATGTCTCATGCCAACTCTTGCAGAATGTGCCATCTTCAACAACAAAATGTTGAATTTAGAAAAGCAAGACATTGTGAAACTGGAAGCTATCGACAAATTAGAGCATATGGGATCAACAATTATTTTGTCAGAAAATTTGAAATCAAAATTGGATTCATTAGAGAAGACTATATCTAAGACAGCGGGTTTTGAAAAGACTCTGAATGTGTGTTTAAATTGCCGAATCATTTTGAGACGGAATTTACATGTAGAAAGAGGTCTGGTAAATGGATCAATGGGTAATGTTGTTGATTTTGAGAAATACAGAAATAGAGATGGAATAGAATTTTTAAGAATTAAATTTGATGGCATTGAGGAAGTACAGCAAATTGGTCGTTGTTCTGCTAGGTTTTTGCTTGTTAAAGATTTATATGTTCGCCGTAAACAGTTTCCTGTTTGCTTGGCATATGCGGTGACAATCCATAAATCGCAAGGTTTAAGTGTAGACTGTGCATTGGTGAATATTGGCAGTTCTGTGTTCAAGGAGGGTATGGCATATGTGGCATTGTCACGAGTTAGAACTTTATCGGGATTGTACTTGATTGACTGTGATGTCACAAACATTTGTGCAGATCTAGATTGTGTTAAGGAATACAATAGGTTAAGAAGAGAGTATGCACCACATTTGCCTCAATATCCTTTGTTTGAGAAACGTGTGGTAGGCCGGAAACGTAGAAATAGCAGTAATAGTAGGGAGGTTGTTGCAAAAAGACTAAAAGTCAATGAACCGAAAGTTGTTAGCAGAAAGAAAGTGGATACTGTTGAAGAGATTGTTGGTTTTCAATTTGAAAACAGTTCTGGTGTCAACTGCTATGCAAATGTCGTTGTTAATGTTCTCTTTTCACTAGAGAGTTTAAAACAACAGATTGTGTTCAATTCAGAACAAAGTTTATGCTGCTTGTTGAATTCTGTGTTAGAGAAATGTAGCACTGATCGAACAAAAGTAGAAAGTGTGTCTGAAGTTCGTTATCTGTTAGATGAATGTTCAGGTCAAACAGACTTCTCTGAAAATAATCAGCAAGATTGTCAGGAGTTTTTAATGTATATGCTTGATATATTGCAAGATGAGGGTGTAGATGTAGATCACCTGTTTGGGCTTTCTTATCAATGGCAGCATGACTGCGAGAACTGTATGGTATCAAGTACTACTAGTGTAGACTCAGAAAGATTTATATATTTAACTTTGCCAGACAGTAAATCAGTGTCCTTTAATAAGCTAGTAAATGCAGCGGATCACAACATGGAGTGTTGTCAATGTAAATGTGATATGATGTCAACATTATTTATACGTAGATATGGCCAGTATGTCATTTTAATGATGCAACGATGTAGGCCTGATGGATCAAAATTGTCAACTTTAATAAAAAATTTTGTGGCTTCTCAGCTGTCAATATCAGGGAGGACTTTTGTTACTGTAGCAATTATCTATCACGATGGTCCATCAACAACATCAGGACATTATACAGCTTACTTAAAGTCTGGAAACGGCTGGTCATTCTGTAATGATTCTGTTGTAACTTTCAAAAAAAAATTGCCGTTTGACCTTAAAAATTCTTACCTGGTGTTTTTAAAACCAAAATTTTAAGTAGAGGGAATGTAAGTCTGCAATGCTGTCTCGATTAAAAATCCAACTATATAAACCTGATGCAAGTAAGTCTGCTTCATAGTAAGCAGTATCAGTGTCATAGGAAAAGGAGAACATGAGTGACAAAGAAGAGTAAGATATTAGTAGTCCAGGATTGTGAAAATAATCTCAAATATTTTATTTTTGAAAGTTGCGAAAATAGAAAATGTCGGGATTTGATTGGAAGAATTACAAGACTTGCGAATCGCGGCAACATGATTTGGCCTAGTGGAAACATGTGATATAATGAGAGAAGTTTTTTTTCTATGTAACATATTTCACGTATCGATGGAGGTTTTCTTTCAGAAAGTGGCGGGCTGAAAATATTTAAAGCACAACAGAGTGGATGCTGTTTATAGGAGATCGTTTGACGTCATTGAAAGTAAGTTAATTTTAAGAAGTTTTGAAATCAGATTTCTTAGGTTGTATGGGTTTTTTAAACACAGTCATTTTGATTGTGTTTTTTTTTCCCCGCTGTTACATGATGAATACCTTCAAGTCACTGATTTAAGTGAAATTTGATACATTCTGAGAACAGCAAAAATAAACCATTTAACATGTATAATTAATGTTATGCTTTTTGTCCTTATGATATACATTTAGAAATGTGTGGTACATATGGGTAAGCTGAGTTCTGTAAATATCAATTTTAATGCTTAGAGTGCTGTACTTCTGGGTAGTGTTTTTTTTTTTAAAAAAAAAGAGGCCTCACCTCAAAGAAAGCTCTTGAAAGCACACATCTTATTTGCATCCTAAAACAATCATTTACAATGTTAGACACAATTTTATTATGGCTTTACATCTTTTTTGCGCTGCTATTGCATCACTATTGTGAGACATTAGCAGTGCAAGAAAAACATCATGTTCCAAAATAGGCCTCAGTTCAGCAATATCAAGATACAGTTTCTTTCGAATATATATCTTTAGGATTGTGTAGGGGACGTAGAGAAGCAGAGACTTCTGTAAATGTCAAAGTTGTTGAAAAACTGTTTGTTTTTGAACCTTTTCCCTTGTCTTTTCTAATTTTTAAATACATGTTTTAATATTTTTTGAAATGTTTGTTCTTTGTTTTACAGATTGAAAGTATGAAAAAATATTTAAAAAAGGTAACAAGAATTATAAGGTAAATGTTTTCCACTCTTTTTACCCGCAATGCACTGCTGATGATGTCATTGACACTATCTCTCATTTACTCTCTCTAGCTGTCTTTCTTTTTACATTATTCTCTGTTTACTTCCCTTATACTAACTCTTCTTTTTTTTAAAAAAATATTTTTTTAGTTCGCTTAAAGTTCGCGAACCGGTCAGCGAACTTGAAGCGAACCAAAAGAAATAGAGCTTGCCAGAGTGATAAACATTCTAGCAATTTTGTTTGAAAGGGGAGGTAGTTCTGAAAAGAACTGTTTTTTTTTGTTTTTGTTGTTTTATATTTTTTTTTTATTTTTTGAACATTTTTTGATTTTTTTGTATTTTTAGAACTGTTTTATGTTTTTTTTGAGTTTTTTATGGAGGGGAGACAACAAAAAACAGGCTTTCAAAACGGCTCAACTGGAGCAAAAAAAAAAAATTACTTTTTGGGTGCATTAGGGCATTTATGATTTTCATATGCAATGTTCATGAGGTTGACACTCATGTTGCCATATGACAGCATAGCACCACAGTAAATACAAGATAACTTCATATGCTGGAAGTTAGGTTGGATGTTTGGCACAGTCTCTTGTGCCTCTCTTCCCGTCAAAGACAATGTGGATGTAGATCTTGCCACAGGAGTTGCCGTCGGATTGTCTTCAAGATCCCTTAACTCAGCCCGGCTGTAGTTCAAGGGATGCCACCTGCTCATGTGACGATGCATTGTATAGTTCCCCATACTGTACTTCTTTTCTGTGCCTCTCGACAATCTGTAATCACAGATGAGGCAGGTGGCATATTTTGCATTCACTTTCTTTGATCCAGGAGGGATGGTGAAAAACTGCCAGATGAAACTGGTTTTTCGTTTAGAAACCCGGGGCAACTCATCGACAAATTGTTGTTCCTCTCTGTCCTCTTCTTCTTCTTCCTCCTCTTCCTCCTCTCTGTTAGTCATAATTTGACTAGGTGGTCCTCTCTTCTTATGAGGAGGTGGAGGTGGTGGTGGGGGTGCACCAGCTGCAGCAAGAATGGAAGCCATTGTGGAACTTCAGATAAATGGTCTTTCTCTCACCAAGATGAAAGTCAGAGTGAGGAAATAAGGAGGGGTTTACATGATTTGGGGAAAACAAAAGTTCTGAGCCAATGAAAAGTGTTATTTTTAGGTCACATGACCTAGTCATACATCATTTGGAAACCAAAAGTGAAATGAACCAATGAGAAGTTTGATAAACAAGTCACATGACCTGTTCCGCTTACGTTACGCGGCGCGCGCCGCGTCCCAGATCGCTTCCGGTTCGCGGTCCGGAGCACTTCCGGGAGCGCTAACGCGACGCGTCATTAGACGCATTACGCGATAACGTGATACGTCGCGCTTCCGCGACGCGTCACTGTTCCACTAACGTAACGTTGACCGGTTCGCGGACTAGATCGCGGCATCAAGATGAGCTAACGGAAAGCTTCCCGGTTCGCGAACTAGAAGCGAAGAAAAAAATATTTAAAAAAAATTATCAATAAATATCTAAATATATTTTGGGATTTAAAGAATAATACATTTTACAGCTACAGATGTTAGCTTTTAAAAAACCAATGAAATTCACTGAAAAAACCATAGGTTATAGACCATATATAGTTAGAAATTTGCATTTAAAAAACCATTGAAATTCAATGAAAAAACCATAGGTTATAGACCATATATAGTTAGGAATTCGCATTTACAAAACCTTATTTTACTCGCACAAAACCATTGAAATTCCATATATAGTTAGTTGCACTAACTATATATCGCGCACCCGCAATCCACTGCTGATGATGTCACATATTACATCATTCATGACATGGTCAGTGACATCACTGATGACATCACTGATGACATCTCAAATGACATCACTGATGACATCACTGATGACAACATCCAGTGACTGTATGTTTCTGTAAAGTTAAAATATGTCTTATATTTTGAAGAATGAGTGGATGTATAAGTGTCTGGATGAAGGATTTAGTAGGTGCATGACTGACTGATTGAGTGAGTGATTAAATGTGTCTCACTGAGTGCATGGGTTAGTGACTAAACTGTTTTAATTTGTGCATCATTATATCTGTTGTTCTACAAACTGCTGCATATGTTGATCAGTAGCTATATGAGTAACTGTATGGGTTGATTGGTTGTCCAAGTATTTGTATGGGAAACTGAGTGTGTGTGTATGGGTGGCTGGAAGGTGTGTGACTCTGTACATAGATGTGTGAGTAGTTGATTCACTATATGTATAGATTCAAAAGTGCATGTGCAAACAGCTGTATGGGCGGTTGACTGTGCATGAGTGTATTAGTGAGTGAATGGATATCTCAGTGCTACATGTCAAATTAAGTACATATGTAAAACACAGTACATGTGAGAGTTGACATCTATAAATAACTGTGCATAAGAGCCAGTGAATGTGTGAGTGGCTGTATGGATCATTGTGAACATGTATCAGAGATTGTATAAGAGAGTAAAGTAAATATGTGTTAGTATATGTTTGAATAAGTAAGGTGTGTATAACTGTATAGTTGAGAAAATGGAGGTGTGATTGATTTTTGGCATAACTGACTAGGTGTGTGAGTAACTCCATGGATGAGTGACAGTCTGTGACTGTCTGTTTACACTGATTGTATCTAAGGTTATATTAGAGTCTGAAGAGGTTCATGGTATTATCACATGAATGATATCATCAGTGATGTTATCAGTCATGTCAAATGAGATGTTTTCAGTGATGTCATCAGTGATGTCATTTGAGATGTCATCAGTGATGTCATCAGTGATGTCACTGACCATGTCATGAATGATGTAATATGTGACATCATCAGCAGTGGATTGCGGGTGCGCGATATATAGTTAGTGCAACTAACTATATATGGAATTTCAATGGTTTTGTGCGAGTAAAATAAGGTTTTGTAAATGCGAATTCCTAACTATATATGGTCTATAACCTATGGTTTTTTCATTGAATATATATATATATATATATCGAAAGGATGGCACCGACTCCGTGAGTTAACTCAAGCTTGAAGTTTTATTTTCAAAGCTGCATGAAGACGCGTTTCGGCGGAAGCCTCCGCCTTGCTCACTTCATCTACCCAAATGATGTTACAAAACATATATACCTCTGTACAAACACAGTTACTTCACTGTGATTGGTATCTAGTTACCACGGTGATACTTAGTTTGGTCATGTGGTATGGCAACAGACATAGAAGAGTCACTATACATCATTCCTCAGACTCGTAATGTGCATAATCATTTTACAAGGAAAAACCATCTGATAAAATTGCTAGTATTAAAGCATAATTTACGTACAATACAGAATCAAATAACAGGTTGATTTAGTGTACATGTTTGTTACATGCTTGTATAAGATGGCACCAAGATGTATAGCATTATTGGTAGGCAAAAAACGGGTGAGGATATACATGGAGTCCAGAAAGATTTCCACAGTCTCTGGCACATACTCGGGGGAATATACTGAACACTCATAATGATAATCAACGTATATTGGGTAACTCGACATCTAGAGCTTTGTAGGTAAATTCCCTCATAAAAGTCAATGATAGTCACAGAGCTGAAAAATAAATAAAACCCATTAAAAATAGCAAGTTACATTTACCATGATACATAGTATACACAAAGGTTGCTCAAGCGAGACTCGTCTCCAAGTGGAGCAAAGTTATGTGTGTACCAATACATGAAGTATGAAACATAGTCATAAGCCACGGTGTGATAAAATCCAAACGCCCCTAGATGCGTGCAAATAAAGGCCCCCAAAACATCATCCATATTTATGTAAACCTCAAAGTTGGCCATGCTAGATTCACTCAATGTTAAATAATTAAATCTAATGTTACAGAGGAAACAAAGTATTTACATAAGTGATGGTGTAGATGTATCACGAGTGGGAAAAGGGGGGTAGAGGGAGTATGCTGCGTTAATTTATAAATGTACAGTTAATGCTTCATCGGCATTGAGCCCATTCGGGATCTTGGAATCAAGCAAGATAATATATCTTGATTCCAGACGCCTCAGAGCAAGTCTGCGATTCCCTCCTCTGATACTTTTTGCAATGCTGTCGATGACAAAGTATTTGATGTCAGAACTGTTACCAGCATGTGCTTTGTGTATGTGCCTAGCCACAGGGTAGGTTTCATCATTATTGTTTATAGCTCACAAGTGCTGCAGAATACGGACATGTGCCGGATGGATAGTGCTTCCAACATACCGTTTGCCGCATTTGCAAACAAGGACGTAAACTGCATACTCTGTTTTACACGAGTAGCAGCCTCTGTTGGAAAACGGTTTGTTTCTAAAGGGAACAGAAACCTCTTTAGTGTTCACGCCTTGTTTGCACGCTTTGCATTTTGTGCACTTTATGAAACCTCTTTGATTGTTTAACCAAATGGGTGGCTTAGTGATAGTCTGTGCACTGACTACAAGCTGGTTGCGCATCGACTTGGCCCTCCTAAAAGTAATTGAAGGACTTCTATCACACCACTGCCCTATTACTGGGTCATTTTGTATCAAAGGTCAGTGTCTCTGCAAGATCTTTCTCACGTGATTGTGATAGGCATTGTATCCCGTGATCAATCTTGGCATGTTTGGGACAGATTTATTCTCTTGTTTGCTCTTCTTGTTTTCTGAAAATAGAAGATCCCTTCTATTTACATTACTGCATTTGTTTTCTGCTCGAGATAGAGTTTGAGCACTATATCCTCTCTTGCTAAGCTTGTCAAATAAATTTGATTTGGCTTCGCTCGCCCCTGCCTGTGTGCTGCAATTTCTTGTCATGCGTAGACATTCTGCGTAAGGGATGGATTCTTTGAGTTTAACTGGGTGGAAACTCTGCGCATGTAATACCACATTTCCTGCCGTAGGCTTGCGGTATGTTTTGGTTTGAATTATATTTTTGTCTACGAACAACTCTAAATCTAGAAATTGTATTTTCTCTTTGCTAGTGGAGCATGTGAATTTAAGATTAAGGTTGTTTTCATTAATTGCTGATGCAAATCTCTCGGCGCTCTCTTCTGACCCTTTCCATAAAATGAAAATGTCATCTATATATCTCCTATAGATTATCACCTTTTCCTCCATGCTAGATGCATGGGTGACTGCCAATACTTGCTCCTCCCACCAGCCTATATGCAAATTAGCATAGCTGGGGGAGAAGCAAGTACCCATGGCCGAACCTTGCAGCTGTTTATAATGCAGGCGATCAAAAATAAAGGTGTTATTGGTTAAACACCATTCTACCATCTGTAGGAGCATGATCGTGTGGTCATGTAGTGCAATGGGTCTTTAGTTAAGATAGTATTGGAGTGCTTTGAGCCCATCTGTGTGTCTAATGCTGGTGTACAGCGACTGTACATCTAGGGTCATGAAAACATATTCATCATTCCATTCACAATCATAAATTTTGCGGAGAAAATCACCACTATCTTGAACAAAAGCAGGAAGATTTTTAACATACATTTGCAAGAAACTGTCCACATATACACTGGTATTTTCAAATAAACTGCCTATAGTAGAGATTATAGGTCTTCCTGGGGGTTTCAAAGCATTCTTATGTATCTTAGGTATAAGATACAATTGAGGCATTGTCGGATAGTCATTCTTAAGGAATTCAAACTATATATATGAAATCTGCATACTTAGACATCTGTCTTCCACTACTGCTTGACGATTTTTGGGTACAACTGAAAATATCTGCCTCTATGAATTTTCCTTCCTTAATTGCTAATGAATGAATTGGCACCTTATAACTGCCCATCCAGGGCTTAATCATTTGTTACCAATATTTAATTGACGTACCAGGCAGTACAATGCACTCAAATTATTCTATTTTGAATGTTTAATGTGCACTTATTATTATTATTTGGTTTATTTGACCATTCAAAGATGGCGCCTATAATTTAGGACCTTGGTCCTTTGTTTATGTTTCTTATTTTGCCATTATATACACTCGCCTCGCCGCCGCCAGTTGAAACTGACGAAGGCAAGTGCCGAAACGCGTTTTTCTTTTGTGCAATAAACCTACTGGTTTAACTTACTGCGAGTGCTGGTTTGTTTGACATTGTCAGGCAGAGGAGCTGGGAATACGGAAAGTGGTACGCCGCCGCTTGTACCGGCACCCACTCGGACTGAGTGCGGATTTTTGTTGGCGAAGCTGGAGCGAGGAACAAAGAAAATAGAAACCGCACCGCCACGGAGGGTCGGCGAAACCATCTCTGTCCCGAGGAGTACGCACTCGAATGAGGAGCTCAGAACACGGTGAAGGGCGGATGAAGGTAGGAAATATCCAACATCTCTAATATATGAACAGGCACGAGTGAAGTAATAAGCACTTTGATTCCATTAAGAACTTTGACATTAACAAATGTTTAGCACCGGACGCAGCGCAGACCGATCTAAAGAATAAATATCAACAACTTGAAAGACTCTACGAATGCGAAACAAGGAAGTGGTGGGAGGCCACTTCCTTACAGCATTATGTGGAGGTGAATCGTGTTCCTCGCGGTCTCCGCAAATACACGGTCCCAGCATACAAAAATCCGGACCCGGATTTACTCACTGAATGGGCAGAGTACACAGCACATTCGTCCGAAGAAATGCTGAGATTGCTAATCAAGTTTGCTTGGAAAGATCATGACAAGGCATTGAAGGATATTGAAACCTTGGAGCTAGCAATTCTCGAACAGGTGGATCAAGGGCAACTCGATAAGGAGAAAGAATCCATGAAAAAAAGACTTACGGTGTATGAAAAGAAAATACATCAAAGAAAACAACAAAAATTCGAACGTGGCGCTCGTGATTATGAGCAAGGGAGGATACTGACTTTTGCGCGTAAATACGACGCACCACGTCGTGACCTGAGGGCAAAGAATCAAAAACAGCAAGAAAGACAGCCAGCAACAGTAGAGACTTCTGAATCGGAAGTAACAAGCGCTGAGCACTCAGAAGAAGAAAACGCAGTGGACACACGACCAAAGGAAAAAAACAGATGCCAGCCTTCTTTTCACGAGGAGTTCGACCTTATACACCAAGACTGGCTGAGGGATGGGAAGAAATGCCCACCAGAACAGTCACAAAACAAAAGCGGAGGCGCATCACGAGAAGAGGAGGGAGGAAACACTGCAAGAGGAACCAGACAGCTGAGGAATCGACAAGCCAGGAACAAGAGGAATTGACAGAGGATCTGAACATAATCAACCTCTCCCCAAGACTACTAACCAAAAGTGAGGAAAATGTGCCTAAATTAGGTATGACATTTTGCCCTACTAACTGCTACGAGTATACGCAGACACGTATAGATTTATTTCTATTTATCCGTAAACTAAAGTTTTGGAAGTTTTTTAAACAAAAAGCTCTCAAAGAAGATGCACAAAGACCACCATCAGATGGACAAACTGATTCACGAGATCCCTTTGATATCAATATCAGGGACCTAGAGAACATGGCAGTCTTCGAAGAATTACTAGAAGAAAGCAATCCCCAGCTGTTACCCCCAATGAATACAGCTGACAGGGGTATGGCCATTGGCATTATTCAGATCGGAGAGAAAAGCAAATTCAAACCTTCCTCACGCTTCCTACCTCAGACACCCGTAGATGCTATAGACATCTTTTCTGAAACTGTAAATCAAGAACTGCAAAAACTGTCCAAAGACGAAGAAAAGAATAAGCACACCATGAAATGGAATATAACACCAGACCAAAGGGATGCAATCCTAACTCTTGAGAAAGATGACTCAATCGGGATCAAGTCTTCAGACAAAGGCGGGAATATTGTAATTCAAAGCAGACAGAATTACTGTAAAGAGGCCCTACACCAGCTACAAGACCGGACTAACTATTCACCTACCACAGACCAAGAATATCAAGCCAGTATTCGCGAATATCATACCCTGATTGATCAATGGTATGGAAAGGGGATCCTGGCCAGGGAAGAATACCTATATTTACAAAATAAACAGCCAAGACTAACAAGCTTCTACCATCTGCCAAAGATACATAAGGACCCTATTAGACCACCTGGGAGACCCATTGTATCCTCTATAGGGGGACTTACTGAAAAGATGTCTAAGTTCATTGACTCATTCCTGGCTCCATGGGTAATGCAATTATGCTCCTATACTAAGGACACCAAAGACTTCTTGCGACAGATACAAGATGTGGAGTGGGAAAATGACCTGATTATGATAACAATGGACATCTCCAGCCTATACACAAGTATCAGGCACAACGATGGGATAAAAGCAGTAAAAACATTCCTAGACTTACGTCCTGCGAAATATTTGGAACATAGCAAGATGATTATAGAATTCATATCATTTTGTCTTAACAACAACATTTTTATTTTCCAGGATCAAAGGTATAGACAGACAAGACAGACGGCGATGGGCACCTGCTTCGCCCCCAGCTACGCAAATTTATTAGTGGGCTGGTGGGAGAAGCAGGTGGCCTGCGCTGACGATAAGGCAGAATGGGTGGATAAAGTGATCTGCTGGGAGAGATATATAGACAATCTCTTCCTTATTTGGAAGGGATCTGAATTCTCGTCTGAGGAATTTATAGCAGCACTTAACATCAATGACTTGAATTTAAAATTCACCTACAATATGAGTAAAGAAGAGGTCAACTTCCTTGACCTGAGGGTCTTCGTAGAGTCAGGTATGATTCAGACCGCCCTCTATAGGAAAGAGACAGCGGGGAATTTTGTCCTTCATGGAAGTAGCAGCCACCCTGGAACCCTCATAAGAAGCATCCCTTATGGAGAGCTGCTGAGGATAAAACGCAACAGCTCCCTTGACAGAGACTTTGAGATGGCAGCCGAAGGCAGCATTAAACGCTTCAAATCACGCGGTTACTCTCAAAAGATACTCAAAAATGCTAAGGGAAAAGTTACAAATACTGACAGGAAGACACTCTTGAATGAGAAACAGAGCAGGGAAAAGAAAGGCGGAAATGGCGTAATAAGACTAATTACTAACTATTCAGTGGCAGCGAATAGAGTTAGGGCCATTATACTCAGGAATTGGGGTATTCTCAAATCAGATGCAGTCATAGGGAGAGATTTATCAGACCACCCTATGATAACCTTTAGGAAAACGAAGTCATTAAAAGACAAGTTAGTACAAAGTCATCTGTCGAGAGTAAGACCAAAAGGAGAACTACAGGCCATGCATGGATCGTTCCCATGTGGGAAATGTAAGGCCTGTAGTACAAGTCAAAGAGTACTATCCTACCAAGTGCCCCACAAAGAAATGAAGATCAGAATCCCAAAATTCATAACCTGCTCAACACCATTTGTTGTCTACTGTTTGAAATGTCCTTGCGGACACCGTTATGTAGGGAGCACTACGAAAGCAGTCAAATTAAGGATATTGGAACATAAACGGGCTATCGCAAACAAAGATGACAACTATCCGATGGCCCGTCACTTCGCAACGCATCATAATAGCGACAGAACTCTCCTTAGTTTCTTCAATTTAGGCTGCATTCCACAAGATTTGAGAGGGGGTGACTACAAGCGTAGATTGAGACATTTGGAGTCGAGATACATTATCGAACTCCAAACAAAATCACCAGGAGGCATGAATTCTGGAGAAGAACTATTATCACACCTGTAAATACCTAATAATGATGGAGAAGTTTAGCTGCCAAGAAACCTGAGACTGTTTTGAAAAATGTCCTAAACACTTCACTATAAGCAGTATGTTGGAAGACTTTATGAATGAACACTTACAGTGAACTAACATTAGGAAGTATGAGCGATCATGTGATGATTAGGAAAATGGTTTTAGTGATTGGAACTATTCTATTAATATGCCCATCCAGGGCCTTATGAAATCTGCATACTTAGACATCTGTCTTCCACTACTGCTTGACGATTTGCGGCTACAACTGAAAATATCTTCCTGTATGAATTTTCCTTCCTTAATTGCTAATGAATGAATTGGAACCTTATAACTGCCCATCCAGGGCTTAATCATTTGTTACCAATATTTAATTGACGTACCAGGCAGTACAATGCACTCAAATTATTCTATTTTGAATGTTTAATTTGCACTTATTATTATTATTTGGTTTATTTGACCATTCAAAGATGGCGCCTATGATTTAGGACCTTGGGCCTTTGTTTATGTTTCTTATTTTGCCATTATTTACACTCGCCTTGCCGCCGCCAGTTGAAACTGACGAAGGCAAGTGCCGAAACGCGTTTTTCTTTTGTGCAATAAACCTACTGGTTTAACTTACTGCGAGTGCTGGTTTGTTTGACAATGTCAGGCAGAGGAGCTGGGAATATATATTTATTACCAAGCACACTTCCTCACGATGAAGGACGGCACCGACTCCGTGAGTTTGCTCAAGGTTGAAAGTTTATTTTGCAAAGCTGCTGGAAAGACGCGTTTCGGCGGAAGCCTCCGCCTTGCTCACTTCACCTACCCAAATGTGATAACAAAACATATATACCTCTGAACAAACACAGTTGCTTCACTGTGATTGGTATCTAGTTACCATGGTGACACAAAGTATAGTCATGTGATAAGGCAACAGACATAGAAAAGTTCCTATTACAACTTCCCAAAGGTTCGTGCAAATTTACATCTTTAGATAAGGAAATACCATCTGCCATACCAAGTATAGAGCATAACATTTCTAAGCTCAAATAAACAAATTAATGACATGTATGTATATAAGATAATTGGAGTGTAAGCTTTGCAGATGCATGGCATTATCTGTAAACAAAAACCAGGGTGGAAACCGGCATGGAGTCATATCGCAATTAATACAATAACCGACAGAATTTCACGGCACTCTATATTTTACCCTGTAGGGTTATAATCAAACATAGTCCTGGTAAAACGGCATCTAGAGCATGTGGGTACTTCCCTCAATACAACAATGATATTCTCATGCAAATGACAATGGGTCAATACATAAATGACAAAAATACTCTCTTTCAAGATCATAAGTTTCATTAACCATGTTTTAAGGTAAACACAAAGGTTGCTACACGAACCTCGTCTCCAAGTGGAGTATTATATGTGTGTCTTACATGAAGTATGAACCATGATCATAAGCTTATTTAGAATTAGCATCTTACCATGCCTAGATGCGTACACCTCAAGAACCCCACAGTTTCACCCGTATTGTTTTGAACCTTAACGTTGCCAAACTAGATAGTTGCCGAATTAATTAAAATAATTAAACAAAAGTTGCAGAGGAAACAAAGTATTTACACAAGTGATGGTGTAGGTGTATCACAAGCGGGAAAAGGAGAACAACGGGAGTATGCTGCAATAGTTTATAAATGTACTGTTAATGCTTCATCGGCATTAAGCCCATTCGGAATCTTAGAATCCAACAAGATGATGTATCTTGATTCCAGACGTCTTAGGGCAAGTCTGCGATTCCCCCTCTGATACTTTTTGCAACGTTATCGATGACAAAGTATTTAATGTCAGAATTGTTACCAGCATGTGTTTTGTGTATATGCCTGGCCACAGGGTAGGTTTCATCATTGTTCATTATTGCTCGCAAGTGCTGCAATATACGGACATGTGCTGGATGGATGGTACTACCAACATACCGTTTACCGCATTTACAAACAAGGACATAAACTGCGTACTCTGTTTTACATGAGTAGCAGCCTCTGATGGTATATGGTTTGTTTCTAAAGGGAACAGGAACCTCTTTGGTGTTGATGCCTTGTTTACATGCTTTGCATTTTGTGCATTTGATGAAACCTCTTTGGTTGTTTAACCAAATGGGTGGCTTGGTGATAGTCGGTGCACTGACTACAAGCTGGTTGCGCATCGATTTGGCCCTCCTGAAGGTGATTGAAGGACTTCTGTCACACCATTGCCCTATTACTGGGTCATTTTGTATCAGAGGCCAGTGTCTCTGCAAGATCTTTCTAACGTGATTATGATAGGCATTATATCCTGTGATCAATCTTGGCATGTTGGGGACAGATTTGTTCTCTTGAGTGCTCTTTTTCTTTTCTGAAAATAGAAGATCCCTTCTATTCACATTACGGCATTTGTTTTCTGCTCGTGATAAAGTTTTAGCACTATATCCTCTCTTGCTTAGTCTGTCAAATAAATTTGCCTTGGCTTCACTCACTCCTGCCTGTGTACTGCAATTTCTAGTCATACGTAGACACTCAGCGTATGGAATGGACTCTTTGAGTTTAACCGGGTGAAAACTCCTGCAGTAGGCTTGCGGTATGTTTTGGTTTGAATTTTATTTTTGTCTACGAACAACTCTAAATCTAGAAATTGAATTCTTTCTTTGCTGGTGGAGCAGGTGAATTTGAGATTAAGGTTGTTTTCATTGATTGCCAATGCAAATTTCTCTGCACTCTCTTTTGACCATTTCCATAAGATGAAAATGTCATCTATATATCTCCTATAGATTATAACATTTTCCTCCATGCTGGATGAATGGGTGATGGCTAATACTTGCTCCTCCCACCAGCCCATATGCAAATTAGCATAGCTGGGGGAGAAGCAAGTACCCATGGCCGAACCTTGTAGCTGTTTGTAGTGTAGGCGATCAAAAATGAAGGTGTTGTTGTTCGTTAAACACCATTCTACCATCTGTAGGAGCATGATCGTGTGGTCATGTAGTGCAATGGGTCTTTGATTGAGATAGTGTTGGAGTGCATTAAGCCCGTCTGTATGTCTAATGCTGGTATACAGCGACTGTACATCTAGGGTCATGAAAACATAATCTTCATTCCATTCAAGATCATAAATTTTTCGAAGAAAATCACCACTGTCTTGTACATAAGCAGGAAGATTTTTGACAAACACTTGCAAAAAACTGTCCACATACACACTAGTTTTTTCAAATAAACTGCCTATAGCAGAGATTATAGGTCTTCCTGGGGGTTTCACCGCATTCTTATGTATCTTAGGTATTAGATACAGTTGAGGCATAGTCGGATAGTCATTTTTGAGGAATTCAAACTCTGATTTATTTATCAGATTGGCACTTTTCCATTTGTACAATTCCGCATGGAACCGTTCTTGAATACCTACAGTTGCAGTAGGGCTAATTCTGCAGTAGCATTCATGATCTTGTAGTTGTGCCATCGCTTCTTCATTATACATTTTGAGTGGCCACAAAACAATGTTACCGCCCTTGTCAGACCATATTACAACTATATCCGGTCTGCTTTTGATTTTTGTCATGAGATTATTGTATTTGAACCTCTGTTTCATGTCAGTTTGGTAAAAGTTCTTGGTACTCAAAAGTGAAAGTTCCTTTAGTTCTTTAATGACATATTCCGAAAATAAATCTAAACCGTCTTTCAATAGCATAGGCATGAAAACAGACTTGGGTTTAAAGTTTGTTTTAGCAGCCACGTTGGTAGCTAGATTGGATTGAGCTGCTAGATCGCCTGCTGATAGTTGTGAAAGTGATTCATCATATTCCAAACAATCATGTCACTTAGAACCGCCATATCTGTAATAGCTAGCCTTTGTTCTGTTTCAGTGCCTAGTTCTTTGTCAACATCTTTTCTTGCACTATTCCAGAAATGTTTTTGTAGTTTAAGTTTCCGCAAAAAATGAAATAGATCTATCCGTGTTTGGGCATAGTCAAAATTAGTAACGGTGCAATATGTCAATCCTAAAGATAAAATCCTAGTCTCTTCCACAGTTAATGTTAAATCAGTAAGGTTAACAACGGTGTTGTCCATATTTTCAAGATTTGTATCTGCCATTATTGTTTCCTGTTTTTTCTGTAGGTTGGCTTTGTTTGTTTTCCCACCGCGTTTCCCCCAGCGTCTGTCTTTTCTCCGTCGGCTTTTTGTTTTTTGTCTTGTTTCGTTTTGCCCCTGTACCATGCCTGCCGCTGAGTTTGTGGTCGAAGGGTTGCGAGGCGTTGTAACCGAAAATAAGTCAGCTCTTGTGCTGGTTTGGGATTGTACCTCCTGCCCCACGTGAACTATTACTGTCTGTGTCTGAGCCTAGAGAGGAGCTCAGGTCTGTGCCACCTGCGGGTGTTGCAGTATCACCACCAACCGCCGATGCTGATAATTGCTGTCTCTTGATGTTGTCAAATTTTCTGGCAAACGTGTACACACGCCCATTGATGTAATCATTTCGGTCTCTCTGAAACTTTATTGCTATGCGCTCTTTGATTTCCTCCTCATGTTTATCAATTTAGTCTTTATTTCATTGAGTAATTTCGTGATTTCGTCTTGTTCTTCTCTTGAATCAAGTTCTTTCAAAATTTCCTCAATTCTGACAATTAGTTTGTCACGGTCACTAGCAGCATATTTAATTAGTATTTTGACCATATTCTGTGATGCTAGGGCAGAGTTGTCAGCCCAATCTTGCAGCATGGCAGGGTCTGGATTTTCATATGTGGGGGCTACAAGGATTCTCAGCCCTCTGGGTATTCTTCCCACATCCAAATATCTTTGTAGAGATTTAATCTCCCACCATTTAGCAATTTCTTTTTTGCGGAGCTTTTCCAATTCTCCACATAGTTTTTTGGTGCTGTTGTCCGGTTCAGATTCATTATTCAATGTCGTCTGTTTATTGGTTCAGAAAAGGGGGTGGTGATGAACAGAGTGTCTGAATTAAGCAGACCACTCTTACCCAGTCCAAAGATCAGGGCTTGATCCATCACCATTATTTATCTCACTGCCCCATCCCAGCTCAGAACCTGGCTATATGCAAATCAGTCTGTCCCTGGCCCAGTGCATCATGGGAACAGGGCAGACTAAACTACCAAGCCAATTCTTCACCAGAAAGGAGACAAGCTACCGGGGACCGGTTTCTGGCATTTCAGCCGTCTTCGGCCCGGCTTGCTTGAATCCTGATGGAGCAGTGAGAAAGGGACTCATGTCTGAGTATACCCTGCCACACCTATAGTGGCCAAAAACGATTCAGAAAAGGGGGTGGTGATGAACAGAGTGTCTGAATTAAGCAGACCACTCTTACCCAGTCCAAAGATCAGGGCTTGATACATCACCATTATTTATCTCACTGCCCCATCCCAGCTCAGAACCTGGCTATATGCAAATCAGTCTGCCCCTGGCCCAGTGCATCATGGGAACAGGGCAGACTAAACTACCAAGCCAATTCTTCACCAGAAAGGAGACAAGCTACCGGGGACCGGTTTCTGGCATTTCAGCCGTCTTCGGCCCGGCTTGCTTGAATCCTGATGGAGCAGTGAGAAAGGGACTCATGTCTGAGTATACCCTGCCACACCTATAGTGGCCAAAAACGATTCAGAAAAGGGGGTGGTGATGAACAGAGTGTCTGAATTAAGCAGACCACTCTTACCCAGTCCAAAGATCAGGGCTTGATCCATCACCATTATTTATCTCACTGCCCCATCCCAGCTCAGAACCTGGCTATATGCAAATCAGTCTGTCCCTGGCCCAGTGCATCATGGGAACAGGGCAGACTAAACTACCAAGCCAATTCTTCACCAGAAAGGAGACAAGCTACCGGGGACCGGTTTCTGGCATTTCAGCCGTCTTCGGCCCGGCTTGCTTGAATCCTGATGGAGCAGTGAGAAAGGGACTCATGTCTGAGTATACCCTGCCACACCTATAGTGGCCAAAAACGATTCAGAAAAGGGGGTGGTGATGAACAGAGTGTCTGAATTAAGCAGACCACTCTTACCCAGTCCAAAGATCAGGGCTTGATCCATCACCATTATTTATCTCACTGCCCCATCCCAGCTCAGAACCTGGCTATATGCAAATCAGTCTGTCCCTGGCCCAGTGCATCATGGGAACAGGGCAGACTAAACTACCAAGCCAATTCTTCACCAGAAAGGAGACAAGCTACCGGGGACCGGTTTCTGGCATTTCAGCCGTCTTCGGCCCGGCTTGCTTGAATCCTGATGGAGCAGTGAGAAAGGGACTCATGTCTGAGTATACCCTGCCACACCTATAGTGGCCAAAAACGATTCAGAAAAGGGGGTGGTGATGAACAGAGTGTCTGAATTAAGCAGACCACTCTTACCCAGTCCAAAGATCAGGGCTTGATCCATCACCATTATTTATCTCACTGCCCCATCCCAGCTCAGAACCTGGCTATATGCAAATCAGTCTGTCCCTGGCCCAGTGCATCATGGGAACAGGGCAGACTAAACTACCAAGCCAATTCTTCACCAGAAAGGAGACAAGCTACCGGGGACCGGTTTCTGGCATTTCAGCCGTCTTCGGCCCGGCTTGCTTGAATCCTGATGGAGCAGTGAGAAAGGGACTCATGTCTGAGTATACCCTGCCACACCTATAGTGGCCAAAAACGATTCAGAAAAGGGGGTGGTGATGAACAGAGTATCTGAATTAAGCAGACCACTCTTACCCAGTCCAAAGATCAGGGCTTGATCCATCACCATTATTTATCTCACTGCCCCATCCCAGCTCAGAACCTGGCTATATGCAAATCAGTCTGTCCCTGGCCCAGTGCATCATGGGAACAGGCCAGACTAAACTACCAAGCCAATTCTTCACCAGAAAGGAGACAAGCTACCGGGGACCGGTTTCTGGCATTTCAGCCGTCTTCGGCCCGGCTTGCTTGAATCCTGATGGAGTAGTGAGAAAGGGACTCATGTCTGAGTATACCCTGCCACACCTATAGTGGCCAAAAACGATTCAGAAAAGGGGGTGGTGATGAACAGAGTGTCTGAATTAAGCAGACCACTCTTACCCAGTCCAAAGATCAGGGCTTGATCCATCACCATTATTTATCTCACTGCCCCATCCCAGCTCAGAACCTGGCTATATGCAAATCAGTCTGTCCCTGGCCCAGTGCATCATGGGAACAGGGCAGACTAAACTACCAAGCCAATTCTTCACCAGAAAGGAGACAAGCTACCGGGGACCGGTTTCTGGCATTTCAGCCGTCTTCGGCCCGGCTTGCTTGAACCCTGATGGAGCAGTGAGAAAGGGACTCATGTCTGAGTATACCCTGCCACACCTATAGTGGCCAAAAACGATTCAGAAAAGGGGGTGGTGATGAACAGAGTGTCTGAATTAAGCAGACCACTCTTACCCAGTCCAAAGATCAGGGCTTGATCCATCACCATTATTTATCTCACTGCCCTATCCCAGCTCAGAACCTGGCTATATGCAAATCAGTCTGTCCCTGGCCCAGTGCATCATGGGAACAGGGCACACTAAACTACCAAGCCAATTCTTCACCAGAAAGGAGACAAGCTACCGGGGACCGGTTTCTGGCATTTCAGCCGTCTTCGGCCCGGCTTGCTTGAATCCTGATGGAGCAGTGAGAAAGGGACTCATGTCTGAGTATACCCTGCCACACCTATAGTGGCCAAAAACGATTCAGAAAAGGGGGTGGTGATGAACAGAGTGTCTGAATTAAGCAGACCACTCTTACCCAGTCCAAAGATCAGGGCTTGATCCATCACCATTATTTATCTCACTGCCCCATCCCAGCTCAGAACCTGGCTATATGCAAATCAGTCTGTCCCTGGCCCAGTGCATCATGGGAACAGGGCAGACTAAACTACCAAGCCAATTCTTCACCAGAAAGGAGACAAGCTACCGGGAACCGGTTTCTGGCATTTCAGCCGTCTTCGGCCCGGCTTGCTTGAATCCTGATGGAGCAGTGAGAAAGGGACTCATGTCTGAGTATACCCTGCCACACCTATAGTGGCCAAAAACGATTCAGAAAAGGGGGTGGTGATGAACAGAGTGTCTGAATTAAGCAGACCACTCTTACCCAGTCCAAAGATCAGGGCTTGATCCATCACCATTATTTATCTCACTGCCCCATCCCAGCTCAGAACCTGGCTATATGCAAATCAGTCTGTCCCTGGCCCAGTGCATCATGGGAACAGGGCAGACTAAACTACCAAGCCAATTCTTCACCAGAAAGGAGACAAGCTACCGGGGACCGGTTTCTGGCATTTCAGCCGTCTTCGGCCCGGCTTGCTTGAATCCTGATGGAGCAGTGAGAAAGGGACTCATGTCTGAGTATACCCTGCCACACCTATAGTGGCCAAAAACGATTCAGAAAAGGGGGTGGTGATGAACAGAGTGTCTGAATTAAGCAGACCACTCTTACCCAGTCCAAAGATCAGGGCTTGATCCATCACCATTATTTATCTCACTGCCCCATCCCAGCTCAGAACCTGGCTATATGCAAATAAGTCTGTCCCTGGCCCAGTGCATCATGGGAACAGGGCAGACTAAACTACCAAGCCAATTCTTCACCAGAAAGGAGACAAGCTACCGGGGACCGGTTTCTGGCATTTCAGCCGTCTTCGGCCCGGCTTGCTTGAATCCTGATGGAGCAGTGAGAAAGGGACTCATGTCTGAGTATACCCTGCCACACCTATAGTGGCCAAAAACGATTCAGAAAAGGGGGTGGTGATGAACAGAGTGTCTGAATTAAGCAGACCACTCTTACCCAGTCCAAAGATCAGGGCTTGATCCATCACCATTATTTATCTCACTGCCCCATCCCAGCTCAGAACCTGGCTATATGCAAATCAGTCTGTCCCTGGCCCAGTGCATCATGGGAACAGGGCAGACTAAACTACCAAGCCAATTCTTCACCAGAAAGGAGACAAGCTACCGGGGACCGGTTTCTGGCATTTCAGCCGTCTTCGGCCCGGCTTGCTTGAACCCTGATGGAGCAGTGAGAAAGGGACTCATGTCTGAGTATACCCTGCCACACCTATAGTGGCCAAAAACGATTCAGAAAAGGGGGTGGTGATGAACAGAGTGTCTGAATTAAGCAGACCACTCTTACCCAGTCCAAAGATCAGGGCTTGATCCATCACCATTATTTATCTCACTGCCCTATCCCAGCTCAGAACCTGGCTATATGCAAATCAGTCTGTCCCTGGCCCAGTGCATCATGGGAACAGGGCACACTAAACTACCAAGCCAATTCTTCACCAGAAAGGAGACAAGCTACCGGGGACCGGTTTCTGGCATTTCAGCCGTCTTCGGCCCGGCTTGCTTGAATCCTGATGGAGCAGTGAGAAAGGGACTCATGTCTGAGTATACCCTGCCACACCTATAGTGGCCAAAAACGATTCAGAAAAGGGGGTGGTGATGAACAGAGTGTCTGAATTAAGCAGACCACTCTTACCCAGTCCAAAGGTCAGGGCTTGATCCATCACCATTATTTATCTCACTGCCCCATCCCAGCTCAGAACCTGGCTATATGCAAATCAGTCTGTCCCTGGCCCAGTGCATCATGGGAACAGGGCAGACTAAACTACCAAGCCAATTCTTCACCAGAAAGGAGACAAGCTACCGGGAACCGGTTTCTGGCATTTCAGCCGTCTTCGGCCCGGCTTGCTTGAATCCTGATGGAGCAGTGAGAAAGGGACTCATGTCTGAGTATACCCTGCCACACCTATAGTGGCCAAAAACGATTCAGAAAAGGGGGTGGTAATGAACAGAGTGTCTGAATTAAGCAGACCACTCTTACCCAGTCCAAAGATCAGGGCTTGATCCATCACCATTATTTATCTCACTGCCCCATCCCAGCTCAGAACCTGGCTATATGCAAATCAGTCTGTCCCTGGCCCAGTGCATCATGGGAACAGGGCAGACTAAACTACCAAGCCAATTCTTCACCAGAAAGGAGACAAGCTACCGGGGACCGGTTTCTGGCATTTCAGCCGTCTTCGGCCCGGCTTGCTTGAATCCTGATGGAGCAGTGAGAAAGGGACTCATGTCTGAGTATACCCTGCCACACCTATAGTGGCCAAAAACGATTCAGAAAAGGGGGTGGTGATGAACAGAGTGTCTGAATTAAGCAGACCACTCTTACCCAGTCCAAAGATCAGGGCTTGATCCATCACCATTATTTATCTCACTGCCCCATCCCAGCTCAGAACCTGGCTATATGCAAATAAGTCTGTCCCTGGCCCAGTGCATCATGGGAACAGGGCAGACTAAACTACCAAGCCAATTCTTCACCAGAAAGGAGACAAGCTACCGGGGACCGGTTTCTGGCATTTCAGCCGTCTTCGGCCCGGCTTGCTTGAATCCTGATGGAGCAGTGAGAAAGGGACTCATGTCTGAGTATACCCTGCCACACCTATAGTGGCCAAAAACGATTCAGAAAAGGGGGTGGTGATGAACAGAGTGTCTGAATTAAGCAGACCACTCTTACCCAGTCCAAAGATCAGGGCTTGATCCATCACCATTATTTATCTCACTGCCCCATCCCAGCTCAGAACCTGGCTATATGCAAATCAGTCTGTCCCTGGCCCAGTGCATCATGGGAACAGGGCAGACTAAACTACCAAGCCAATTCTTCACCAGAAAGGAGACAAGCTACCGGGGACCGGTTTCTGGCATTTCAGCCGTCTTCGGCCCGGCTTGCTTGAATCCTGATGGAGCAGTGAGAAAGGGACTCATGTCTGAGTATACCCTGCCACACCTATAGTGGCCAAAAACGATTCAGAAAAGGGGGTGGTGATGAACAGAGTGTCTGAATTAAGCAGACCACTCTTACCCAGTCCAAAGATCAGGGCTTGATCCATCACCATTATTTATCTCACTGCCCCATCCCAGCTCAGAACCTGGCTATATGCAAATCAGTCTGTCCCTGGCCCAGTGCATCATGGGAACAGGGCAGACTAAACTACCAAGCCAATTCTTCACCAGAAAGGAGACAAGCTACCGGGGACCGGTTTCTGGCATTTCAGCCGTCTTCGGCCCGGCTTGCTTGAATCCTGATGGAGCAGTGAGAAAGGGACTCATGTCTGAGTATACCCTGCCACACCTATAGTGGCCAAAAACGATTCAGAAAAGGGGGTGGTGATGAACAGAGTGTCTGAATTAAGCAGACCACTCTTACCCAGTCCAAAGATCAGGGCTTGATCCATCACCATTATTTATCTCACTGCCCCATCCCAGCTCAGAACCTGGCTATATGCAAATCAGTCTGTCCCTGGCCCAGTGCATCATGGGAACAGGGCAGACTAAACTACCAAGCCAATTCTTCACCAGAAAGGAGACAAGCTACCGGGGACCGGTTTCTGGCATTTCAGCCGTCTTCGGCCCGGCTTGCTTGAATCCTGATGGAGCAGTGAGAAAGGGACTCATGTCTGAGTATACCCTGCCACACCTATAGTGGCCAAAAACGATTCAGAAAAGGGGGTGGTGATGAACAGAGTGTCTGAATTAAGCAGACCACTCTTACCCAGTCCAAAGATCAGGGCTTGATCCATCACCATTATTTATCTCACTGCCCCATCCCAGCTCAGAACCTGGCTATATGCAAATCAGTCTGTCCCTGGCCCAGTGCATCATGGGAACAGGGCAGACTAAACTACCAAGCCAATTCTTCACCAGAAAGGAGACAAGCTACCGGGGACCGGTTTCTGGCATTTCAGCCGTCTTCGGCCCGGCTTGCTTGAATCCTGATGGAGCAGTGAGAAAGGGACTCATGTCTGAGTATACCCTGCCACACCTATAGTGGCCAAAAACGATTCAGAAAAGGGGGTGGTGATGAACAGAGTGTCTGAATTAAGCAGACCACTCTTACCCAGTCCAAAGATCAGGGCTTGATCCATCACCATTATTTATCTCACTGCCCCATCCCAGCTCAGAACCTGGCTATATGCAAATCAGTCTGTCCCTGGCCCAGTGCATCATGGGAACAGGGCAGACTAAACTACCAAGCCAATTCTTCACCAGAAAGGAGACAAGCTACCGTGGACCGGTTTCTGGCATTTCAGCCGTCTTCGGCCCGGCTTGCTTGAATCCTGATGGAGCAGTGAGAAAGGGACTCATGTCTGAGTATACCCTGCCACACCTATAGTGGCCAAAAACGATTCAGAAAAGGGGGTGGTGATGAACAGAGTGTCTGAATTAAGCAGACCACTCTTACCCAGTCCAAAGATCAGGGCTTGATCCATCACCATTATTTATCTCACTGCCCCATCCCAGCTCAGAACCTGGCTATATGCAAATCAGTCTGTCCCTGGCCCAGTGCATCATGGGAACAGGGCAGACTAAACTACCAAGCCAATTCTTCACCAGAAAGGAGACAAGCTACCGGGGACCGGTTTCTGGCATTTCAGCCGTCTTCGGCCCGGCTTGCTTGAATCCTGATGGAGCAGTGAGAAAGGGACTCATGTCTGAGTATACCCTGCCACACCTATAGTGGCCAAAAACGATTCAGAAAAGGGGGTGGTGATGAACAGAGTGTCTGAATTAAGCAGACCACTCTTACCCAGTCCAAAGATCAGGGCTTGATCCATCACCATTATTTATCTCACTGCCCCATCCCAGCTCAGAACCTGGCTATATGCAAATCAGTCTGTCCCTGGCCCAGTGCATCATGGGAACAGGGCAGACTAAACTACCAAGCCAATTCTTCACCAGAAAGGAGACAAGCTACCGGGGACCGGTTTCTGGCATTTCAGCCGTCTTCGGCCCGGCTTGCTTGAATCCTGATGGAGCAGTGAGAAAGGGACTCATGTCTGAGTATACCCTGCCACACCTATAGTGGCCAAAAACGATTCAGAAAAGGGGGTGGTGATGAACAGAGTGTCTGAATTAAGCAGACCACTCTTACCCAGTCCAAAGATCAGGGCTTGATCCATCACCATTATTTATCTCACTGCCCCATCCCAGCTCAGAACCTGGCTATATGCAAATCAGTCTGTCCCTGGCCCAGTGCATCATGGGAACAGGGCAGACTAAACTACCAAGCCAATTCTTCACCAGAAAGGAGACAAGCTACCGGGGACCGGTTTCTGGCATTTCAGCCGTCTTCGGCCCGGCTTGCTTGAATCCTGATGGAGCAGTGAGAAAGGGACTCATGTCTGAGTATACCCTGCCACACCTATAGTGGCCAAAAACGATTCAGAAAAGGGGGTGGTGATGAACAGAGTGTCTGAATTAAGCAGACCACTCTTACCCAGTCCAAAGATCAGGGCTTGATCCATCACCATTATTTATCTCACTGCCCCATCCCAGCTCAGAACCTGGCTATATGCAAATCAGTCTGTCCCTGGCCCAGTGCATCATGGGAACAGGGCAGACTAAACTACCAAGCCAATTCTTCACCAGAAAGGAGACAAGCTACCGGGGACCGGTTTCTGGCATTTCAGCCGTCTTCGGCCCGGCTTGCTTGAATCCTGATGGAGCAGTGAGAAAGGGACTCATGTCTGAGTATACCCTGCCACACCTATAGTGGCCAAAAACGATTCAGAAAAGGGGGTGGTGATGAACAGAGTGTCTGAATTAAGCAGACCACTCTTACCCAGTCCAAAGATCAGGGCTTGATCCATCACCATTATTTATCTCACTGCCCCATCCCAGCTCAGAACCTGGCTATATGCAAATCAGTCTGTCCCTGGCCCAGTGCATCATGGGAACAGGGCAGACTAAACTACCAAGCCAATTCTTCACCAGAAAGGAGACAAGCTACCGGGGACCGGTTTCTGGCATTTCAGCCGTCTTCGGCCCGGCTTGCTTGAATCCTGATGGAGCAGTGAGAAAGGGACTCATGTCTGAGTATACCCTGCCACACCTATAGTGGCCAAAAACGATTCAGAAAAGGGGGTGGTGATGAACAGAGTGTCTGAATTAAGCAGACCACTCTTACCCAGTCCAAAGATCAGGGCTTGATCCATCACCATTATTTATCTCACTGCCCCATCCCAGCTCAGAACCTGGCTATATGCAAATCAGTCTGTCCCTGGCCCAGTGCATCATGGGAACAGGGCAGACTAAACTACCAAGCCAATTCTTCACCAGAAAGGAGACAAGCTACCGGGGACCGGTTTCTGGCATTTCAGCCGTCTTCGGCCCGGCTTGCTTGAATCCTGATGGAGCAGTGAGAAAGGGACTCATGTCTGAGTATACCCTGCCACACCTATAGTGGCCAAAAACGATTCAGAAAAGGGGGTGGTGATGAACAGAGTGTCTGAATTAAGCAGACCACTCTTACCCAGTCCAAAGATCAGGGCTTGATCCATCACCATTATTTATCTCACTGCCCCATCCCAGCTCAGAACCTGGCTATATGCAAATCAGTCTGTCCCTGGCCCAGTGCATCATGGGAACAGGGCACACTAAACTACCAAGCCAATTCTTCACCAGAAAGGAGACAAGCTACCGGGGACCGGTTTCTGACATTTCAGCCGTCTTCGGCCCGGCTTGCTTGAATCCTGATGGAGCAGTGAGAAAGGGACTCATGTCTGAGTATACCCTGCCACACCTATAGTGGCCAAAAACGATTCAGAAAAGGGGGTGGTGATGAACAGAGTGTCTGAATTAAGCAGACCACTCTTACCCAGTCCAAAGATCAGGGCTTGATCCATCACCATTATTTATCTCACTGCCCCATCCCAGCTCAGAACCTGGCTATATGCAAATCAGTCTGTTCCTGGCCCAGTGCATCATGGGAACAGGGCAGACTAAACTACCAAGCCAATTCTTCACCAGAAAGGAGACAAGCTACCGGGGACCGGTTTCTGGCATTTCAGCCGTCTTCGGCCCGGCTTGCTTGAATCCTGATGGAGCAGTGAGAAAGGGACTCATGTCTGAGTATACCCTGCCACACCTATAGTGGCCAAAAACGATTCAGAAAAGGGGGTGGTGATGAACAGAGTGTCTGAATTAAGCAGACCACTCTTACCCAGTCCAAAGATCAGGGCTTGATCCATCACCATTATTTATCTCACTGCCCCATCCCAGCTCAGAACCTGGCTATATGCAAATCAGTCTGTCCCTGGCCCAGTGCATCATGGGAACAGGGCAGACTAAACTACCAAGCCAATTCTTCACCAGAAAGGAGACAAGCTACCGGGGACCGGTTTCTGGCATTTCAGCCGTCTTCGGCCCGGCTTGCTTGAATCCTGATGGAGCAGTGAGAAAGGGACTCATGTCTGAGTATACCCTGCCACACCTATAGTGGCCAAAAACGATTCAGAAAAGGGGGTGGTGATGAACAGAGTGTCTGAATTAAGCAGACCACTCTTACCCAGTCCAAAGATCAGGGCTTGATCCATCACCATTATTTATCTCACTGCCCCATCCCAGCTCAGAACCTGGCTATATGCAAATCAGTCTGTCCCTGGCCCAGTGCATCATGGGAACAGGGCAGACTAAACTACCAAGCCAATTCTTCACCAGAAAGGAGACAAGCTACCGGGGACCGGTTTCTGGCATTTCAGCCGTCTTCGGCCCGGCCCGGTAGCTTGTTTCCTTCCCAGTGAAAGAATTGGCTTGGTAGTTTGGTTTGCCCTGTTCCCATGATGCACTGGGCCAGGGACAGACTAATTTGCATATAGCCAGGTTCTGTAGCTGGTATGGTGCAGTGAGCTAAAAAACGTGTTGGATTAAGCCCTGATCTTTTGACTGAGTGAGAGTATTCTGCTTAATTCAGAAACTCTGTCCATCACCACCCCCTGTTGTTTAAATATTTTGTCCACCATAAGCGTGGAAGGGTATACTCAGACGTGAGTCCCTTGCTCATTGCACCATCAGAATTCAAGCAAGCCGGGCCGAAGACGGCTGAAATGCCAGAAACCGGTCCCCGGTAGCTTGTTTCCTTCCCAGTGAAAGAATTGGCTTGGTAGTTTGGTTTGCCCTGTTCCCATGATGCACTGGGCCAGGGACAGACTAATTTGCATATAGCCAGGTTCTGTAGCTGGGATGGTGCAGTGAGCTAAAAAACGGTGTTGGATTAAGCCCTGATCTTTTGACTGAGTGAGAGTATTCTGCTTAATTCAGAAACTCTGTCCATCACCACCCCCTGTTGTTTAATTATTTTGTCCACCATAAGCGTGGAAGGGTATACTCAGACGTGAGTCCCTTGCTCATTGCACCATCAGGTTTCAAGCAAGCCGGGCCGAAGACGGCTGAAATGCCAGAAACCGGTCCCCGGTAGCTTGTTTCCTTCCCAGTGAAAGAATTGGCTTGGTAGTTTGGTTTGCCCTGTTCCCATGATGCACTGGGCCAGGGACAGACTAATTTGCATATAGCCAGGTTCTGTAGCTGGGATGGTGCAGTGAGCTAAAAAACGGTGTTGGATTAAGCCCTGATCTTTTGACTGAGTGAGAGTATTCTGCTTAATTCAGAAACTCTGTCCATCACCACCCCCTGTTGTTTAATTATTTTGTCCACCATAAGCGTGGAAGGGTATACTCAGACGTGAGTCCCTTGCTCATTGCACCATCAGGATTCAAGCAAGCCGGGCCGAAGACGGCTGAAATGCCAGAAACCGGTCCCCGGTAGCTTGTTTCCTTCCCAGTGAAAGAATTGGCTTGGTAGTTTGGTTTGCCCTGTTCCCATGATGCACTGGGCCAGGGACAGACTAATTTGCATATAGCCAGGTTCTGTAGCTGGGATGGTGCAGTGAGCTAAAAAACGGTGTTGGATTAAGCCCTGATCTTTTGACTGAGTGAGAGTATTCTGCTTAATTCAGAAACTCTGTCCATCACCACCCCCTGTTGTTTAATTAGTCTGTTTATTGGTAGCTGACTTGCCTGTATCAGCGTCTGCAAAAATATCTAATGCAGCTTCCTCCCTTTCCTTATATGTATATATATATATATATATATATATATATATATATATATTACCTACTGGCGGTCGCCAGTAGGTATATATAGTTAGGATTTTTTCCCTATGGGACTTTTGAAAATTCTATGTCTAATAACTTTGGCGTTTGTGGACGGAATCGGCTGAAATTTTCAGGAAAATGGCACATTTTGTTTCTGAGCAGCCCCTGAAAATTTGGTGGGGTTTCGTCAAGGGGGGGCTGAGAAAAAAGGGGGGTCCCAAAACGCGTTTTTTGCATTGAGTTTTCCATAGGGCGGTTGGACTCACTTTTAGCTCGAACGGCTGAATGGATTTGCACGAAACTTGGCAAAATTGTAGGGACTGTTAGCCCGATGTGCCTTTGCTAGGTCTCAATATATGTGCTCCAGTAGTTTTTGAGAAATTAACGTTCAAACCAAGATATATATCTGTAACAGCGCTCTGGGCAGCGATCCGGTCCGCTTACTTTTCGCTTATCGGAACTTTGCGCGCAGAAAGCTGATTGGCTCTCCGGTGTCTGTCAACATTCTAAACAGTCCGGAGCGGACGCCATCTTGTCTCTCGGTAGGATCGAGAGAGAAGAAGAGGTGGAAAACGAAGGGGGAATTTAATGAAAGGGGGCAAGGTATCCCCCTCTTGACCCCCTAGGAATGTTGTTGGGGTTATTAAAGGGTCCCGTGGGGAAAATAAAAAAAAAATGATTTTTCACGGTAGAAGCGCGGCCGCGAACTGGTAGCGAAACGGGAATTCGCCATTTTGTGCTTCGTAAATTAAATTACTAGTTATAAGTGGGTGCGGGAGACGTATCCTAATCCCCTATGTTTCCTGAGGGTGGGTGAGGAGGCTGATATATGTTGATACATCTCTTCCAGCGGCTGTGCGTGAGCTTTTTTTTTTTTTTTGCTGCGTGACAGTCCGGAGCGGCCGCCATCTTGTCTCTCGGTAGGATCGAGAGAGAAGAAAAGGTGAAAAACTAAGGGGGAATTTAATGAAAGGGGGCAAGGTATCCCCCTCTTGACCCCCTAGGAATGTTGTTGGGGTTATTAAAGGGTCCCGTGGGGAAAATAAAAAAAAAATGATTTTTCACGGTAGAAGCGCTTCACGGGCCGCGAACTGGGCCGCAAACTGGTAGCGAAACGGGAATTCGCCATTTTGTGCTTCGTTAATTAAAGTACTAGGTATAAGGGGGTGCGGGAGACATATCCTAATCCCCTATGTTTCCTGAGGGTGGCTGAGGAGGCTGATATATGTTGATATATCTCTTCCAGCGGCTGCGCCATCTTGCCTTTTTTCGAATGCCACAATTTTGTCGTGCACGGCAGCCATTTTAGATGCCAGGCTGGTCCCAGGCTATCACCTACCCCTGCGGATGTAGTTTATGGCCCCAGCTGTAGAGAATTCAGACATGCCAATCCTCCTGATTCAGGCGTGTGAGTACTGATTTCAGTGCTAGTCTCCCGCCTCCCGATTTCTGCAAGCAAAAACCCGGGGGCATATTACGAACAACTAGCGATAATTTTTGTCTATAACTTGTTTAGAGACAAAAATTATCGCCGCACATCGGCGATTTTTATCGCAGATAAACCTTGCTATTATCGCAGAAAAGTCAGCGATATTCATGTATTATCGACCTAATGCTCTTAGCCATGTTATCCACCTCCCATTGGATAACATGGCTAAGAACTGCTCAGGGCAGGTGTTAGATTTTGGAGATATTCGCGCTTAGCGCGAATATCTCCAAAAGTTGGTAATAGGAGATAGCGATGTTAGGGACTGTTTCCAGTCGCTAACATCTTGGCACGCCACTTTGCATGTCATTAGTGATAAGTATCACTGACATGCAAAGCCGGGCCCAAGATGGTCGCTATCTCCTTTTAGGTGTCACTAACTGGTGTTAGCGACAGCTTGATAATAGGGAAATAATTTTATCTCCGCTTTCATGGTTTTTAAAGCCAAAAAAGCGGAGATAAACCCCCTTGATAATATGCCCCACGATTCCTTGGGGGTTTCAGCTGACATGGCTTGGTATTGTGTTACATGGTAATTTTTCCATGAAACGTCAGAGGGTCGATGTAGGGGTTCTAGAAGAGGTGATAAACCATTTAAGCCTCATGAACAAGCGCATGGTCTTTTAAAGATTTGTGAAGTACTCGGGGCGGCGGTGTGTGTGTGCCCTCTTTCAGGAGCGGGCGGGGGGGCACTGCCAGCAACTTGCCAGGTCAGGTAGTGTTCAACACGTGCATCACCCTTTCTCTGCCTGCTATTGCGCTCCATGCTTCGGAAAGGTAAGAAAAAGAACGTGCATTTGAGTTTGAAATGTCCGATCCTGCAGCAGCACACTTCCAAAGCCCACACATGACAATAACCCGATTCAAGGCCCCATTCACCCGTTTTTCAAAAAATAGATAACACTCCAACAAATTAAGGTTATAAAACTTTATTAACTTTTAACGATAATGAACAGAACAAAAACTAAAAACATTTAAACATTTATTAACACAAAAAGCAACAATGGTTAGAAGCTGTCTTTTGTGCGAATAGTCCCAAGGCAGCACAACGTGCAGAGTTCTGGACGGCACCCAGGTGATGTCGCCTGGGTGCCGCACTGGTTTAGGGATCCTACAATGCTGCTCCGAAAATTGGCGTGGGGCGTCCCGGGTGGGGCGGGGGGAGGCCTCGTCAGTAGCGGTCTGTTGTGCGAATAGTCCCAAGGCAGCACAACGTGCAGAGTTCTGGACGGCACCCAGGTGATGTCGCCTGGGTGCCGCACTGGTTTAGGGATCCTACAATGCAGCACAGAAAAACAGCGTGGGGCGTCCCGGGTGGTGCGGGGGGAGGCCTCGTCAGTAGCGGTCTGTGTCCAGTGTCACATGGCTGACACAACATGTACGACAGGCACCCAGGTGATGTCCAGTAAACTGCCGCACTGGTTTTGGTATCCTACAATGCTGCTCCGAAAATTGGCGTGCGGCGGCCCGGGGGGGGGGGGGGGGGGGAGGCGGCGTGAACGGGCCTCCCCAGGTGGCGGCCATCTAGCTGAGTTGCGCTCGCTCTTGCGGCCACAGCGTCTCGCTCACCATGTTGTGGAGTTGCTCCCACTCTTGCAGTGCAGCGATAGGCGGCTGCCACATGGCTGTCAAAATGGCGGACGGCTCTTCGGTTTTGGGCCTGGTCCACTGAAATGGCCCTGGGACACCTTGGAAGTCGGACGCTTGCCTGCTAGGGCTTGGGCTCCATTCTCGAAAAGCGTCCCCTCAGCCGTGAAGATTGTATAAAAGTCTTGGGGGCCCCCGACTCCCGCAGGCTTCCGGTGGGGAGCGGCTGCCATGATTGCTCGCGGAATGACCACGACGGAGCCACGAGATGGTGGTGCTCTCATGCTGACGCCAGCTTCAGTCTGAATGATCCAGAAACAAGGTGGGGCTTTCATCGTTTGGGAAAAAAAAATGTTCTAAACCAATGAAAAGTGTTATTTTTAGGTCATATGACCAAGCCTTCCATCTTTAGGAAACCAAAAGTAAAATGAACCAATGAAAAGTTTTATAAACAAGTCACATGACCTGTTATGCGACATAGGGCTACAAAAAGCGTAGAAAATCCGTTGGCACGTGAGGCGGCGTCAGTAGCGGACCGATGTGCGAATAGGCCGAAGGCAGCACAACGCGCCGAGATCCGGATGGCACCGAGGTGGTGTCCAGCAAATTGCCGCACTGGTGTGGCCATCCTACAATGCTGCGCCGAAAGACGGCGTGTCCAGCTGAATTGCGGTCACTGTTGCGGTACAGTGACTCGAACGCGCCGAGATCCGGATGGCGCCGAGGTGGTGTCCAGCAAATTGCCGTACTGGTGTGGCCATCCTACAATGCTGCGCCGAAAGACGGCGTGTTCAGCTGAGTTCCGGTCACTCTTCCGGCACAGTGACTCGAACGCGCTGAGATCCGGATGGCACCGAGGTGGTGTCCAGCAAGTGGCTGCACTGGTGTGGCCATCCTACAATGCTGCACCGGAAGTCGGCGTGGGGTGCCCCGTTGGCTTATGAGGTGATGTCAGTAGTGGACTGATGTGTGAATAGGTCGGAACCAGCACAAGGCGCCAAGATCCGAATGGCAAGTCCTGGATGTTGAGTGCCTCAGTTGAGATTTCTGAGCAGTGCTTGTAGAACTGTCTGAAGCTTATTTGCACCTGCTGCAGCTTCACTAGGTCCGGCGGAACTTGTTGCCTTTTCCTTTCTGCTTCTTTTCCTACAATGCGTTTCTTCTGAAGACACGACCAGGTCCCTGAATGTGTGCAGGGGGACGCTATTGAATGAATGAACGCGCCGAGATCTGGATGGCACCGAGGTGGTGTCCAGCAAATTGCCGCACTGGTGTGGCCATCCTACAATGCTGCGCCGAAAGTCGGCGTGGGGTGCCCCGTTGGTTTATGAGGTGATGTCAGTAGCGGACCGATGTGTGAATAGGTCGGAACCAGCACAAGGCGCCCTGCACTGTTGAGCCTTTTTCAATGTCTGTTTTTTGTTCTTTCCCCTCCATCAAAAACAAAACAAAAATACAAGGCGCCAAGATCCGAATGGCAAGTCCTGGATGTTGAGTGCCTCAGTTGAGAGTTCTGAGCAGTGCTTGTAAGACTGTCTGAAGCTTATTTGCACCTGCTGCAGCTTCACTAGGTCCGGCGGAACTTTTTTCCTTTTCCTTTCTGCTTCTTTTCCTACAATGCGTTTCATTTGAAGACACGACCAGGTCCCTGAATGTGTGCAGGGGGACGCTATTGATTGAATGAAAATGGCGGCTTGACACAAAGCTGACTCAAGCGTTACTGTTGGTGCTATACAGACAAAAATTGGTTTTCAGTTTGTACATTCTTCAGGTTTTTTTTTCCATCCAAGTCTGATTGAGAGTTTGTAGAAAAATGGCTTCAGATTTTCCACATACTACTCTTCAACATTCTTCCTAAATGTAACAATGTGAAACTCACTAGGAGAACGGCTGTTTCTGTTTCCTTTCAAAATGCTGCCACCAATATTTTCTGAATGGAAGACACCATCTTGTAACATAAAGGGCCGAAAGGGGTTCTGGTCTGGCCGATGGTTGGTGGAGACATTTTGACTATATCTTGGACCTGCCCGGCCTCGCCCAAAATGGCGCCGGTATAAATGGGACTCGTAACTCTTTGCCCGCAAATGTATATCTAGAAAATGTTATTGTAAGTGGCTCTGTCGTATTTTAATTACAAAATGTACGTCCACCGATTCCGCAACTGTTAGACACCTTTGTTCTTGTCACCTAATGGCCCGCTCGTTACGTTCTTCTACAGTGTAAATGTCTCCTCATCATATACGATTTGAGTTTGCTCCGTGGCCGGCCCACGTGGTTATAGGCCCGTATTTGTATACTGACATTTTCACAATAAAGGTTTTTAAAACAAAACACGGTAGTAGTATTTTCATTTGTAAAGTTTTTACTTTTAGTGACTGTTTTCGAATCAGTAAAAGGCAAGTGAAATAAAGCAGTCCAATTACATGACGGATAAAAGGTATAATATGTAGGAACGCAGTAAAGATAAATGGTCAAGGGCAGTTGTGTTTTTCATGTCTGCAACATAAAGTGATCGATAAGAATCTGATAATCAGGCGTATCGGCGACTAAGACAGCAGGCCGAATCTCTTTTACTCAACGGCTCCGTCATGGAAGGAAGAAACGCCCTTTTTCTCGAAAAAGGAATATATTTTACTTGCAAGACAGTTGTAAATTTTCCGGGAAAGTACATTAGCCTGGAATATTATAACATATGTTTGAAAAAAAAATATTGTTCGAAAATAATAAAAAGCGTAATTTTTAGGTCATATGACCAAGCTTTTCATCATTAAATTAACAAAAGTAAAATGAACCAATGAAAAGTTTTATTAACAAGTCACATGACCTGTTATGCTTACGTTACGCGCTGCGCGCCGCGCCTCGGATCACTTCCGGGTGCGCTAACGCGGCGTGTCATAAAACGCATTACGCGACAACGTAGGTCAAGAATATAGTCTAAATGTCTCCACCAACCAGCGTTCAGAACACAACCCCTTTCAGCAGTCCAAAAAGTTCTGTTAAATGACAACAGAGGGGACAGGCAACAAGAACCATCAGTCAAAGAGGGGAGGGCAAGTTCTTCTCTTCCGGGTCATGTTGGGGCGCTACCGGAACTGATCGAATTGGTAGTCTACAGTGTTTCTGGATGTTTCAGACTAAAGCTGGCGTCAGCATGAGACCACTACCATCTCGTAGCTCCGTCGTGGCCATTCCACGAGCAATCATGGCAGCCGCTCCCCACCAGAAGCCTGCGGGAGTCGGAGGCCCCCAAGACTTTTGTAGAATCTTCACGGCTGAGGGGACGCTTTTCGAGAATGGGACCCAAGCCCTAGCAGACAAGCGTCCGAGTTCCAAGGTGTCCCAGGGCCATTTTAGTGGACCAGGCCCAAAACCGAAGAGCCGGCCGCCATTTTGAGAGTCCTGTGGCAGCCGCCTATCGCTGCACCGCAAGAGCGGGCGCATCTCAACTACATGGTGAGCGAGACGCTGTAGTCGCAAGAGCGGGCGGAAAACAGCTGAATGGCGGAAGAGGCACAGTGTAGCAAAAGCGGGCGGAATGGCAACTAAAACGATAAAGGGGCGCCTCACTACAGCTTGTCTTCAGGTCAAACGGATTGTGGGACAAGGTCCAGAATTGAAGAGTCATCAAAAGGCAAAAAGTACCGCCGGACCCCGGGAGCCGGCCGCCTATGTCGGGGGCGATCTCAGGCTACACCAGTGCTATAAGACTTGGGGAGGGTGTCGGAGCCAAGCGTCTTCTCCGAGTCCATGGCCATCACAGCGCCCCTCAGGGGCCTCCGTCAAGCTGTTTAGGAAGGTAACATATCACATTGTTTTCTAATGCAGTCAGGTCCACAAACGACACTCACTTACTTTGAGAATAGTGAAGCTGCAGTAGGTGGAAATAAGCTTCAGACAGTGTTACAAGCGCTGCTCAGAACTCTTAACTATGGCACCCAACATCCAGAACTTATGCTATTTGAGAATGGTAGTGACATCGAAGCATCTCAGGGACCAAAACCATTAACGTACTTTCACGTATGAAAATCTTACTTGGGGAGGGGGCAGGAGCGAAGCGCCCCCTCCCAGTCAGCGCCACCACACCGTATGTTGAAAATCTGAAGCCATCGTTCTACAAAGTCAACCAAACTTGGATTGAAAAATCTAGAAAAATGTACAAACTGAAAACCAGTTTTGGTCTGCATAGCATCAGTAACAACGCTTGAGTCAGCTTTGTGTCAAGCCGCCATTTTGATTCAACAAAGCACAGGCATTGAAAAAGGCTGAAATTCAGAACTCTAAACTATGGCACCCAACATCCAGGAGCTTGCTATCCGGATCTTGGAGCCTTGTGCTGTTTTCGATCTATTCACACATCGGTCCACTACTGACATCATCTTATAAACCAACGTTATGTAAATAGTTTTTTAATAAAATGTTTTACCCTGTTTCTTTGCTGGTGTGTTGTCTATATTTTTAATATTTGCATAGGGTTTGTCATTATTTTGTGCGGGATGGGTGATGGAGCCGAGCTGTCTTGCAGCCCTCATGGTGTGGAGCTCAGTTCATCTCACTATTTTCGTATTTCTCAGGAAGGGTTGTTCCTAATATTTCTATTTTAGCGAGGTCAAAAAGAGATCCAATTAGTGGCCTACTGATTTTGCTCGATTACTTTTATTTTTTTACACGATTTTTCACTATCTGCAAAGACTAAACAGAGTATTGCGACTTTGTGCTTGTTTGTAAATAGAGAATGATCCAAAGAGAACCAATTCTAAAACAGTAAATGCTTGGACAACAATCAATCAAATGGAGAGACAAGGAGGTACGACGGATTACAACGGGGGTAAAGGCCTGCGTTAACTACCCTTCTGTATCTGCAAAGAGAGAGTACTACTAAGGCAAAAGAGGGGAGGGGGGGGGGGGCAGCGTTCAAAGCACATCAGCGTGCATAAATACGAAAATGTTTTTATCTATCACGTACTTGACATTTTAAAGCTTTTCATATTTGCTATTAAAAAACCAATGAAATTCACAGAAAAAACCATAGGTTATAGTGGATATATAGTTAGGAATTTGCATTTACAAAACCTTGAAAATTCAATGAAAAAACCATAGGTTATAGGCCATATATAGTTAGGAATTAGCATTTACAAAACCTTATTTTACTCGCATAAAACCATTGAAATTCCATATATAGTTAGCTAACTATAAGCGCTAACTATATATCGCGCACCCGCAATCCACTGCTGATGATGTCACATATTACATCATTCATGACATGGTCAGTGACATCACTGATGACATCACTGATGACATCTCAAATGACATCACTGATGACATCACTGATCAAAACAACCAGTGATTGTATGTTTCTGTAAAGTTAAAATATGTCTCACATATTGAAGAATGAGTGGATGTATAAGTGTCTGGATGAAGGATTTAGTAGGTGCATGACTGTGTGTATGAGTGAGTGTTTTAATGTGTCTCACTGAGTGCATGGGTTAGTGACTAAACTGTCTTAATTTGTGCATCATTATGTCTGTTGTTCTGTAAACTGCTGCATGTGTTGATCAGTAGCTATATGAGTAACTATATGGGTTATTGATTGGTTGCCCAAGTATTTGTATGGAGACTCAGTGTGTGTGTGGGTGGCTGGGAGGTGTGTGACTCTGTGCATAGATGTGTGAGCAGTTGATTCACTAGATGTATGGTTTCAAAAGTGCATGTGGAAACAGCTGTATGGGCGGTTGACTGTGTGCATGAGTGTATTGGTGAGTGAATGGATATCTCAGTGCTACATGTCAAAGTAAGTACATATGTAAAACACAGTACATGTGAGAGTTGACATATATAAATAACTGTGCATAAGAGCCAGTGAATGTGTGAGTGGCTGTATGGATCATTGTGAACTTGTATCAGGGATTGTATAAGAGAGTAAATATGTGTTAGTATATGTTTGAATAAGTAAAGTTTGTATAACTGTATAGTTGAGGAAATGGAGGTGTGATTGATTCTTTGCATGACTGACTAGGTGTGTGAGTAACTCCATGGATGAGTGACAGTCTGTGAGTGTCTGTTTACACTGATTGTATCTAAGGTTATATTAGAGTCTGAAGAGGTTCATCGTATTATCACATGAATGATATCATCAGTGATGTGATCAGTAATGTCAAATGAGATGTCATCAGTGATGTCATCAGTGATGTCATTTGAGATGTCATCAGTGATGTCATTTGAGATGTCATCAGTGATGTCATCAGTGATGTCACTGACCATGTCATGAATGATGTAATATGTGACATCATCAGCAGTGGATTGCGGGTGCGCGATATATAGTTAGCGCTTATAGTTAGCTAACTATATATGGAATTTCAATGGTTTTATGCGAGTAAAATAAGGTTTTGTAAATGCTAATTCCTAACTATATATGGCCTATAACCTATGGTTTTTTCATTGAATATATATATAGATATATATAGATATATATATATATATATATATATATATATATATATATATATATATATTCACTGAAAAAACCATAGGTTATAGACCATATATAGTTAGGAATTCGCATTTACAAAACCTTATTTTACTCACACAAAACCATTGAAATTCCATATATAGTTAGTTGCACTAACTATATATCGCGCACCCGCAATCCACTGCTGATGATGTCACATATTACATCATTCATGACATGGTCAGTGACATCACTGATGACATCACTGATGACATCTCAAATGACATCACTGATGACATCTCAAATGACATCACTGATGACATCACTGATGACATCTCATTTGACATTACTGATCACATCACTGATGATATCATTCATGTGATAATACGATGAACCTCTTCAGACTCTAATATAACCTTAGATACAATCAGTGTAAACAGACACTCACAGACTGTCACTCATCCATGGAGTTACTCACACACCTAGTCAGTCAATCAAAGAATCAATCACACCTCCATTTCCTCAACTATACAGTTATACAAACTTTACTTATTCAAACATATACTAACACATATTAACTCTCTTATACAATCCCTGATACAAGTTCACAATGATCCATACAGCCACTCACACATTCACTGGCTCTTATGCACAGTTATTTATATATGTCAACTCTCACATGTACTGTGTTTTACATATGTACTTACTTTGACATGTAGCACTGAGATATCCATTCACTCACCAATACACTCATGCACACAGTCAACCGCCCATACAGCTGTTTCCACATGCACTTTTGAAACCATACATCTAGTGAATCAACTGCTCACACATCTATGCACAGAGTCATACTCCTCCCAGCCACCCACACACACACTCAGTATCCCATACAAATACTTGGGCAACCAATCAATAACCCATATAGTTACTCATATAGCTACTTATCAACACATGCAACAGTTTACAGAACAACAGACATAATGATGCACAAATTAAGACAGTTTAGTCACTAACCCATGCACTCAGTGAGACACATTTAATCACTCACTCATACAGTCAGTCATGCACCTACTAAATCCTTCATCCAGACACTTATACATCCACTCATTCTTCAATATGTAAGACATATTTTAACTTTACAGAAACATACAGTCACTGGATGTTGTCATCAGTGATGTCATCAGTGATGTCATTTGAGATGTCATCAGTGATGTCATCAGTGATGTCACTGACCATGTCATGAATGATGTAATATGTGACATCATCAGCAGTGGATTGCGGGTGCGCGATATATAGTTAGTGCAACTAACTATATATGGAATTTCAATGGTTTTGTGTGAGTAAAATAAGGTTTTGTAAATGCGAATTCCTAACTATATATGGTCTATAACCTATGGTTTTTTCAGTGAATTTTCAAGGTTTTGTAAATGCTAATTCCTAACTATATATGGTCTATAACCTACGGTTTTTTCAGTGAATTTTCAAGGTTTTGTAAATGCTAATTCCTAACTATATATGGTCTATAGCCTATGGTTTTTTCAGTGAATATATATATATACATACACATATAAACATATATCATCTGTATATCTACATATAAATACAAACATAAATGCATGCATACATATACTTATATGCATTTTAGGGTTGTTAGGGCGTTTTCGTGTGTATTATGTTGCTTTTTTAGGGCTTTTGGGTCAATTAAGTAGGGTTCCCGGAGTCTAGGGCTGAGGGGCCGGTTCAGTTTCGTGCATATTGGTGTTGGCAAGGTTTTGAGGGATTTTGGCGGTTTTTGGTCGAGATTTGGCCGTTTTATGGCTTTTTTTGTGTTTGCGGGGGGCGCGTATTCGGGTTGAAATTCGTCCCCGTTCCAGTGGATGGATTGGGCTGATTTTTGGTGAGATGTTAGGGAATCGCTGGAACTAGTGTCCAGCCAAGTTTGAAGCGGATCGGAGCAGTGGAAGTGCTTTAAAGAGCAATTTTTGTGCGGAGTAGCGAATTGTCATGTTATTTAATGGGAGTTTTTGGTGCGCATGGAGAAGGTGAATTTGGGGTGTTCCAGTTGCGCTAGAGGGACGGGGCTTGGGTGAGCTGTAGGGAGAGTGGATCGGCAGGTGTGCCGAATTTTTGGGATTTGTTGGCCGAAGGGAAGGGTGTGCTTGGGCAAAGTCGATTTGGTGAAAACGGTGCGTTATTTACATGAAAGTTGAAAAAACACTAATAAAAGCAAAGCTAAAAAGCCACCTCATTACAAACAGAATGGCTTTAACTTAAATGAGGGCGAGATCTATTGCATTTTCAATGCTTGTTTACTTTGGTTCCATCAAGAAGGCATTCAGATGTGTCACACATTTGCCATAAATTCTGAATGTTAGCACTCTAGTTGCACATTAGATAACTGTAGTAAAGCTACTGCTCACCAGGGACGTCTGCTGCTGGTATTCAAAGTGCATGTTTCAGTCTGCATGTCAGAATTTTTTTAATGAAATAGAAGAGGATTTGAGAAGTCACTCAAAATGATCCCTAATTTTTCTTTCTGAAGCACTAATCATACTTTCTATGGCAAAATTAACCCCCTCATGTTGTTCCTTTTTAAATTGAGTGTTTTCAGACTTACCACTTCATTCCAATCAAGATGGCTTCTGGTGTGCCATACTTTTGTCATAAGTAAGACTGTTAGCGCTCTAGTTGTTCTTTAGAACACTCTGGGACATTCTGTCATTGGGCTATACTTGGGGTACATCTGGGTGATATTTGGGCTACATTTAGGCTCTTTTGTCTCTGGTGGCCATCTTGCGAGACTATGTCAGAATTTTTTAATGAAATTGAAGAGGGTTTGAGAAGTCACTCAAAATGTGCCCTAATTTTTCTTTCTGCAGCACTAATCATAATTCATATGGCAAAATATACCCCCTCATTTTGTTCCTTTTTAAATTAAATGTTTTAAGAGTTACCACTTTATTCCAATCAAGATGGCTTCAGGTGTGCCATACCTTTGTAATAAGTAGGACTGTTAGCGCTCTAGTTGTTCTTTAGAACACTCTGGGACATTCTGTCATTGGGCTATACTTGGGCTACATCTGGGTGATATTTGGGCTACATTTGGGCTCTTTTGTCTCTGGTGGCCATTTTGGGAGACTGCATGTCAGAATTTTTTAATGAAATAGAAGAGGATTTGAAAAGTCACTCAAAATGTGCCCTAATTTTTCTTTCTACAGCACTAATAATACCTTCTATTGCATAATATACCCCCTCATTTTGTTCCTTTTTAAATTAAATGTCTTAAGAGTTACCACTTTATTCCCATCACGATGGCTCCAGGTGTGCTATACCTTTGTAATAAGTAGGACTGTTAGCGCTCTAGTTGTTCTTTAGAACACTCTGGGACATTCTATCATTGGGCTATACTTGGGCTACATCTGGGTGATATTTGGGCTACATTTGGGCTCTTTTGTCTCTGGTGGCCATTTTGGGAGACTGCATGTCAGAATGTTTTAATGAAATAGAAAAGGATTTGAGAAGTCACTCAAAATGTGCCCTAATTTTTCATTCTGCAGCACTAATCATACTTTCTATGGCAAAATATACCCCCTCATGTTGTTTCTTTTTAAATTAAATGTTTTAAGAGTTACCACTTTATTCCAATCAAGATGGCTTCAGGTGTGCCATACCTTTGTAATAAGTAGGACTGTTAGCGCTCTAGTTGTTCTTTAGAACACTCTGGGACATTCTGTCATTGGGCTATACTTGGGCTACATCTGGGTGATATTTGGGCTACATTTGGGCTCTTTTGTCTCTGGTGGCCATTTTGGGAGACTGCATGTCAGAATGTTTTAATGAAATAGAAAAGGATTTGAGAAGTCACTCAAAATGTGCCCTAATTTTTCATTCTGCAGCACTAATCATACTTTCTATGGCAAAATATACCCCTTCATGTTGTTTCTTTTTAAATTAAATGTTTTAAGAGTTACCACTTTATTCCAATCAAGATGGCTTCAGGTGTGCCATACCTTTGTAATAAGTAGGACTGTTAGCGCTCTAGTTGTTCTTTAGAACACTCTAGGAGGCTGCAGTAGAACACAAAGGAATCAACTGACAGTCTCTGTCCTTGTTGGATGTACATGTTTTACTGAGAATGTCAGACTTCATTTTCACATGACTGAGAAAGATAATGTGAATTTACAGAAAATATGCTTTCAGTTTAGCTTATAGATCCCCTTCCAAACCACTGTGGGAAAATCATGAGATATTAGTTTTCTTTCAAACAATATTTATGATATCACAGCAGAAGGTTTTTTCACATGGTAAAATCACCTTAGAACCCACCACAATTCCTAAAACGAGTATGGTACCATCAACAAATGATTTATAATGTAACTAAAGTCCTAAAACCCTCTATTAACTACAATGCTTTTTAATGAGGTGCTATCATGTATATTGGTCCCAAGATGGCTGCCAACACTTCTTGGATGAAGTGCTGACAGCCAATCAGATCAGATGTGTGGTTAGGCTCCGCCCAGATATATATATTTTTTTGAACCTAAATTACTCAAAATCCACTGGAGCACATATATTGAGACCTAGCAAAGGCACATCAGGCTAACAGTCCCTACAATTTTGCCAAGTTTCGTGCAAATCCATTCAGCCGTTCGAGCTAAAAGTGAGGCCAACCGCCCTATGGAAATTAACATGGGAAAAATGCGTTTTGGGACCCCCCTTTTTTCTCGGCCCCCCCTTGATGAAACCCCCCCAAATTGTCAGGGGCTGCTCAGAAATAAAATGTTCCATTTTCCTGAAAATTTCAGCCAATTCCGTCCACAAACGCCAAAGTTATTAGACATAGAATTTTCAAAAATCCCATAGAGAAAAAATCCTAACTATATATACCTACTGGCGACTGCCAGTAGGTAATATATATATATATATATATATATATATATATATAGAGATATATATATAGATATATATTCACTGAAAAAACCATAGGTTATAGACCATATATAGTTAGGAATTAGCATTTACAAAACCTTGAAAATTCACTGAAAAAACCATAGGTTATAGACCATATATAGTTAGGGATTAGCATTTACAAAACCTTAATTTACTCGCACAAAACCATTGAAATTCGCATATATAGTTAGTTCCACTAACTATATATCGCGCACCCGCAATCCACTGCTGATGATGTCACATATTACATCATTCATGGCATGGTCAGTGACATCACTGATGACATCACTGATGACATCTCAAATGATATCACTGATGACATCACTGATGACATCTCATTTGACATTACTGATCACATCACTGATGATATCATTTATGTGATAATACAATGAACATCTTCAGACTCTAATATAACCTTAGATACAATCAGTATAAACAGACACTCACAGACTGTCACTTATCCATGGAGTTACTCACACACCTAGTCAGTCATGCAAAGAATCAATCACACCTCCATTTTCTCAACTATACAGTTATGCACACCTTACTTATTCAAACATATACTAACACATATTTACTCTCTTATACAATCCCTGATACATGTTCACAATGATCCATACAGCCACTCACACATTCACTGGCTCTTATGCACAGTTATTTATATATGTCAACTCTCACATGTACTGTGTTTTACATATGTACTTACTTTGACATGTAGCACTGAGAAATTCATTCACTCACCAATACACTCATGCAGACAGTCAACCGCCCATACAGCTGTTTCCACATGCACTTTTGAACCCATACATATAGTGAATTAACTACTCACACATCTATGCACAGAGTCACACACCTCCCAGCCACCCACACACACACTCAGTCTCCCATACAAATACTTGGGCAACCAATCAATAACCCATATAGTTACTCATATAGCTACTGATCAACACATGCAGCAGTTTACAGAACAACAGACATAATGATGCACAAATTAAGACAGTTTAGTCACTAACACATGCACTCAGTGAGACACATTAAATCACTCACTCATACAGTCAGTCATGCACCTACTAAATCCTTCATCCAGACACTTATACATCCACTCATTCTTCAATATGTCAGACATATTTTAACTTTACAGAAACATACAGTCACTGGGTGTTGTCATCAGTGATGTCATCAGTGATGTCATTTGAGATGTCATCAGTGATGTCATCAGTGATGTCACTGACCATGTCATGAATGATGTAATATGTGACATCATCAGCAGTGGATTGCGGGTGCGCGATATATAGTTAGTGCAACTAACTATATATGCGAATTTCAATGGTTTTGTGCGAGTAAATTAAGGTTTTGTAAATGCTAATCCCTAACTATATATGGTCTATAACCTATGGTTTTTTCAGTGAATTTTCAAGGTTTTGTAAATGCTAATTCCTAACTATATATGGTCTATAACCTATGGTTTTTTCAGTGAATTTCAATGGTTTTTTAATAGCAAATATCAAAAGCTGTAAAATGTCAAGTACGTGGTAGGTAAAAACATTTTCGTATTTATGCACGCTGATGTGCTTTGAACGCTGCCCCCCCCCCTCCTCTTTTCTTTTAGGAGTATTCTCTCTTTGCAGATAGTTAAGGGTAGGTAACACAGGCCTTTGCCCCCGATGTAATCCGTCGTGCCTGCTTCCCTCTCCATTTGATTGATTGTTATCCTAGCATTTATTGTTTTGGAATTGGTTCTCTTTGGTTCATTCTCTATTTACAAACAAGCACAGAGTCGCAATACTCTGTTTAGTCTTTGCAGATAGTGAAAAATCGTTAAAAAAACAAAAGGAATCAAGCAAAATCAGTAGGCCACTAATGGGATCTCTTTTTGACCTCGCTAAAATAGAAACATTATGAACAACCCCTCATGACAAATACGAAACTAGTGAGAGGAACTGAGCTCGACACCATGATGGCTGCAAGACAGCTCGGCTCCGCCGCCAACCCCACCCAAAATAACGACAAACACTATGCAAATATTATAAATATATACAACACACCAGCAAAGTAACAGGGTAAAACGTTTTATTAAATAACTATTTACATGGCAGCCTGCTGCAACATCGATCCAAACAAGCCTTTGTATTTTGGGCTCAAAATAAACCATCAATAGTAACATTTTCATAGGTGAGTGTAGGTTCATGGTTTTTCATCCACAGACTAAAAGCCTGGAGTGGGAGTGAAAGAACAATAACTAGGTAAGAAGGAAGGCAGAGGTTGTGGGAAGGACTCTGGATATGGTATGTTGCTTGGTCCCTGAGATGCTTCGCTGTCACTGCCTTGCACAAATGTCATAAGTCCTGGATGTTGGGTGCCATAGTTAAGGGTTCCGAGCAACGCTTGTAACACTGTCTGAAGCTTATTTGCACCTGCTGCAGCTTCACTATTCTCAAAGTAAATGGGGGCTGTTTGTGGACCTGACTGCATTGGAAAACAATGTGATGCGGTGCCTCCCTGAACCACTTGACGGAGGCCCCCGAGATAATTGCGCCTGCTCCACACCTTGTCCCACAATCCGTTTGACCTGAAGACACGTCCTGCGGTGCCCTGGTCCGACCATCACATATACCTGCGCCAGGAGATGGCGTGGGGTGCAGTAGAAGGGAGAGGCGGCGCGATTGAGCCTTCCCCACCTCCCCAGGTGGAGGTTTCTCAGCTACACCCCAGTGCTTCACTCGATCAGCTGACTTGCACCCGCTCTTGCGACACAGTGCCTCGCTCGGCCAGCTGAATTGCGCCTGCTCTTGCTATTACAACGTCTCACCCGCCATCCAACGGAATTGCACCCAATCTTGCGGTACAGTGACAGGCGGCTGCTACGGAGCTCACGAAATGGCGGTCGGCTCCACAGACTTGGGCCTGGCTTGCAAAGATGGCTCTGGGCAACCGTGGAACTCGGACGCTTGACTGCTAGGGCATGGGCCCCATTCCCAAAAGAGTCCCCTCAGCCTTGAAGATTCTACAACAGTCACCGAGACCCCCGACTCCCGTAGACTTCCGGTGGGGAGCGACTGCCATGATTGCTCGCGGAATGGCCACGACGTAGCCACGAGATAGTGGTGCTCTCATGCTGACGCCAGCTTCAGTCTGAAACATCCAGAAACACTGTAGACTACCAATTCAATCAGTTCCGGTGGAGCCCCAACGTGACCCGGTAGAGAAGAACTTGCCCTCCCCACTTTGACTGATGGTTCTTGTTGCCTGTCCCTTCTCTTGTCATTTAACAGAACTTTTTGGACTGCTGAAAGGGGTTGTGTTCCGACCGCTGGTTGGTGGGGACATTTTGACTATATTCTGGACCTGCGTTGTCGCGTAATGCGTCATATGACGCGCCGCGTTAGCGCACCCAGAAGTGCTCCGGTGCGCGAGGCGCAGCTTCCCGGAAACGATCCAGAGCGCGGCGCGCAGCGCGTAACGTAAGCATAACAGGTCATGTGCCTTGTTAATAAAACTTTTCATTGGTTCATTTTACTTTTGTTATTCTAAAGATGAAAGGCTTGGTCATATGACCTAAAAATAACACTTTTCATTGCTTTCGAACATTTTTTTTTCCCAAATGATGAAAGCCCCACCTTTTTTTTTCTCACTCTGACTTGTAAAGCAAAGGACCCAGATGCATTTACAGTTTACAGTTTATCACTAACAATGTTCCAGGCTAATGTATTTTCCCGGGAAATTTACAACTGTCCTGCAAGTAAAATATTCCTATTTCGAGAAAAAGGGCGTTTCTTCGTCCCATGAGGGAGCCGTTGAGCAAAAGAGGCTCGGCCTGCTGTCTTAGTCGCTGATAGGCATGAATATCGGATTCTTATCGATCACTTTATGTTGCAGGAGTGGAAAACACAACAGCCCTTGACCATTTATCTTTACTGCGTTCCTGCGTATTATACCTTTTAACCGTCATGTAATCGGGCTGCTTTATTTCACTTGCCTTTTACTGATTCGAAAACAGTGGCTATTATTCAAACTTTACCAAAAAAGGTACTACTACCATGTTTTGTTTTAAAAACCTTTATTGTGAAAATGTCAGTATACAAATACGGGCCTATAACCACGTGGGCCGGCCACGGAGCAAACTGGAATCGTATATGATGAGGGGACATTTACACTGTAGAAGAACGTAACGGGCGGGCCATTAGGTTGCAAGAACTAAGGTGTCTAACAGTTGCGTAATCGGTGGACGTACATTTTATAATTAAAGTACGACAGGGCCAGTTACAATAAAATTATCAAGATATACATTTGCGGGCAAGTACCATGAGTGACGTTAATTCGATCTTTCAATAGTACAGTAATCAATAACACATCAGAACTTAATATCAATCAGTACTCGTCCCCGCCCGCCATGTGCTTCAAAACTGCATACGTATCTACTTACTTTGACATGTAGCACTGAGAAATTCATTCACTCACCAATACACTCATGCAGACAGTCAACCGCCCATACAGCTGTTTCCACATGCACTTTTGAACCCATACATATAGTGAATTAACTACTCACACATCTATGCACAGAGTCACACACCTCCCAGCCACCCCCACACACACTCAGTCTCCCATACAAATACTTGGGCAACCAATCAATAACCCATATAGTTACTCATATAGCTACTGATCAACACATGCAGCAGTTTACAGAACAGACATAATGATGCACAAATTAAGACAGTTTAGTCACTAACACATGCACTCAGTGAGACACATTAAATCACTCACTCATACAGTCAGTCATGCACCTACTAAATCCTTCATCCAGACACTTATACATCCACTCATTCTTCAATATGTAAGACATATTTTAACTTTACAGAAACATACAGTCACTGGGTGTTGTCATCAGTGATGTCATCAGTGATGTCATTTGAGATGTCATCAGTGATGTCATCAGTGATGTCACTGACCATGTCATGAATGATGTAATATGTGACATCATCAGCAGTGGATTGCGGGTGCGCGATATATAGTTAGTGCAACTAACTATATATGCAAATTTCAATGGTTTTGTGCGAGTAAATTAAGGTTTTGTAAATGCTAATCCCTAACTATATATGGTCTATAACCTATGGTTTTTTCAGTGAATTTTCAAGGTTTTGTAAATGCTAATTCCTAACTATATATGGTCTATAACCTATGGTTTTTTCAGTGCATTTCAATGGTTTTTTAATAGCAAATATCAAAAGCTGTAAAATGTCAAGTACGTGGTAGGTAAAAACATTTTCGTATTTATGCACGCTGATGTGCTTTGAACGCTGCCCCCCCTCCTCTTTTCTTTTAGGAGTATTCTCTCTTTGCAGATAGTCAAGGGTAGGTAACACAGGCCTTTGCCCCCGTTGTAATCCGTCGTGCCTGCTTCCCTCTCCATTTGATTGATTGTTATCCTAGCATTTATTGTTTTCGAATTGGTTCTCTTTGGTTCATTCTCTATTTACAAACAAGCACAGAGTCGCAATACTCTGTTTAGTCTTTGCAGATAGTGAAAAATCGTTAAAAAAACAAAAGGAATCAAGCAAAATCAGTAGGCCACTAATGGGATCTCTTTTTGACCTCGCTAAAATAGAACCATTATGAACAACCCCTCATGACAAATACAAAACTAGTGAGAGGAACTGAGCTCGACACCATGATGGCTGCAAGACAGCTCGGCTCCGCCGCCAACCCCACCCAAAATAACGACAAACACTATGCAAATATTATAAATATATACAACACACCAGCAAAGTAACAGGGTAAAACGTTTTATTAAATAACTATTTACATGGCAGCCTGCTGCAACATCGATCCAAACAAGCCTTTGTATTTTGGGCTCAAAATAAACCATCAATAGTAAGATTTTCATAGGTGAGTGTAGGTTCATGGTTTTTCATCCACAGACTAAAAGCCTGGAGTGGGAGTGAAAGAACAATAACTAGGTAAGAAGGAAGGCAGAGGTTGTGGGAAGGACTCTGGATATGGTATGTTGCTTGGTCCCTGAGATGCTTCGATGTCACTGCCTTGCACAAATGGCATAAGTCCTGGATGTTGGGTGCCATAGTTAAGGGTTCCGAGCAACGCTTGTAACAGTGTCTGAAGCTTATTTGCACCTGCTGCAGCTTCACTATTCTCAAAGTAAATGGGGGCTGTTTGTGGACCTGACTGCATTGGAAAACAATGTGATGCGGTGCCTCCCTGAACCACTTGACGGAGGCCCCCGAGATAATTGCGCCTGCTCCACACCTTGTCCCACAATCCGTTTGACCTGAAGACACGTCCTGCGGTGCCCTGGTCCGACCATCACATATACCTGCGCCAGGAGATGGCGTGGGGTGCAGTAGAAGGGAGAGGCGGCGCGATTGAGCCTCCCCCACCTCCCCAGGTGGAGGTTTCTCAGCTACACCCCAGCGCTTCACTCGACACAGTGCCTCGCTCGGCCAGCTGAATTGTGCCTGCTCTTGCTATTACAACGTCTCACCCGCCATCCAACGGAATTGCACCCAATCTTGCGGTACAGTGACAGGCGGCTGCTACGGAGCTCACGAAATGGCGGTCGTCTCCACAGACTTGGGCCTGGCTTGCAAAGATGGCTCTGGGCAACCGTGGAACTCGGACGCTTGACTGCTAGGGCATGGGCCCCATTCCCAAAAGATTCCCCTCAGCCTTGAAGATTCTACAACAGTCACCGAGACCCCCGACTCCCGTAGACTTCCGGTGGGGAGCGACTGCCATGATTGCTCGCGGAATGGCCACGACGTAGCCACGAGATAGTGGTGCTTTCATGCTGACGCCAGCTTCAGTCTGAAACATCCAGAAACACTGTAGACTACCAATTCGATCAGTTCCGGTGGAGCCCCAACGTGACCCGGTAGAGAAGAACTTGCCCTCCCCTCTTTGACTGATGGTTCTTGTTGCCTGTCCCTTCTCTTGTCATTTAACAGAACTTTTTGGACTGCTGAAAGGGGTTGTGTTCCGACCGCTGGTTGGTGGAGACATTTTCACTATATTCTGGACCTGCATTGTCGCGTAATGCGTCATATGACGCGCCGCGTTAACGCACCCGGAAGTGCTCCGGTGCGCGAGGCGCAGCTTCCCGGAAACGATCCAGAGCGCGGCGCGCAGCGCGTAACGTAAGCATAACAGGTTATGTGCCTTGTTAATAAAAATTTTCATTGGTTCATTTTACTTTTGTTATTCTAATGATGAAAGGCTTGTTCACATGACCTAAAAATAACACTTTTCATTGCTTTCGAACATTTTTTTTTCCCAAATGATGAAAGCCCCACCTTTTTTTTTCTCACTCTGACTTGTAAAGCAAAGAACCAGATGCATTTACAGTTTATCACTAACAATGTTCCAGGCTAATGTATTTTCCTGGGAAATTTACAACTGTCCTGCAAGTAAAATATTCCTATTTCGAGAAAAAGGGCGTTTCTTCGTCCCATGAGGGAGCCGTTGAGCAAAAGAGGCTCGGCCTGCTGTCTTAGTCGCTGATAGGCATGAATATCGGATTCTTATCGATCACTTTATGTTGCAGGAGTGGAAAACACAACAGCCCTTGACCATTTATCTTTACTGCGTTCCTGCGTATTATACCTTTTAACCGTCATGTAATCGGGCTGCTTTATTTCACTTGCCTTTTACTGATTCGAAAACAGTGGCTATTATTCAAACTTTACCAAAAAAGGTACTACTACCATGTTTTGTTTTAAAAACCTTTATTGTGAAAATGTCAGTATACAAATACGGGCCTATAACCACGTGGGCCGGCCACGGAGCAAACTGGAATCGTATATGATGAGGGGACATTTACACTGTAGAAGAACGTAACGGGCGGGCCATTAGGTTGCAAGAACTAAGGTGTCTAACAGTTGCGTAATCGGTGGACGTACATTTTATAATTAAAGTACGACAGGGCCAGTTACAATAAAATTATCAAGATATACATTTGCGGGCAAGTACCATGAGTGACGTTAATTCGATCTTTCAATAGTACACTAATCAATAACACATCAGAACTTAATATCAATCAGTACTCGTCCCCGCCCGCCATGTGCTTCAAAACTGCATACGTATCTCGTGATATCAAGGTTGGGCAACCAGTACACAACAAGGAGTTACGAGTCCCATTTATACCGGCGCCATTTTGGGCAAGGCCGGGCAGGTCCAGGATATAGTCAAAATGTCTCCACCAACCAGCAGTCGGACCAGAACCCCTTTCGGCAGTCCAAAAAGGTTCCGTTAAATGACAACAGAAGAGATAGGCAACAAGAACAATCAGTCAAAAGAGGGGACGCTTTCGTGAATGGGGCCCATGCCCTAGCAGGCAAGGGTCCAAGTTCCAAGGTGTCCCAGGGCCATTTTAGTGGACCAGGCCCAAATCCAAAGAGCCGGCCGCCATTTTGAGAGTCTTGTTGCAGCCGCCTTTCGCTGCACCGCAAGAGTAAGCGCAATTCAGCTGGATGGTGGGCGAGACGCTGTAGCCGCAAGAGCGGGCGCAACTCAGCTGGATGGCGGGCGAGACGCTGTACCGCAAGAGCGGGCGAAACTCAGCTGGATGGAGGGTGAGGCACTGTGCCGCAAGAGCGGGCGCAACTCTGCTGAACGGCGAGTGAAACGTTAAGGGGCGCCCCACTGCAGATGAGGTGCCTCCACCTGGGGAGGCGGGAGAGGGCCGTTTGCGCCGCCTCCCCCCCCCCGGGCACCCCACGCCGTCTTTCGGCGCAGCATTGTAGGATAGCCACACCAGTGCGGCAACTTGCTGGACACCACCTCGGTGCCATCCGGATCTCGACGCGTTGTGCTGCCTTCGGCCTATTCGCACATCGATCCGCTACTGACGCGGCCTCACAGGCCAACGGATTTTGTAGGCTTTTTATAGCCCAAAGCCGCATAACAGGTCATGTGACTTGTTTATAAAACTTTTCATTGGTTCATTTTACTTTTGCTTTCCTAATGATGAAATGCTTGATCATATGACCTAAAAATAACACTTTTCATTGGATTGAAACATTTTTTTTTCCCAAATGATGAAAGCCCCACCTTTTTTTTTCTCACTCGGCAATCCAAAAAGGTTCCGTTAGATGACAACAGAGGGGACAGGCAACAAGAACCATCAGTCAAAAGAGGGGAGGGCAAGTTCTTCCCTACCGGGTCACGTTGGGGCTCCACCGGAAGTCATCGAATTGATAGTCTACAGTGTTTCTGGATGTTTCAGACTGAAGCTGGCGTCAGCATGAGAGCACCACCATCTCGTAGCTCCGTCGTGGCATTTCCGCAAGCAATCATGGCAGCCGCTACCCACCGGAAGCCTGCGGGAGTCGGGGGCCCCGATGACTTTTGCAGAATCTTCAAGGCTGAGGGGACGCTTTCGAGAATGGGGCCCAAGCCCTAGCAGGCAAATGTCCGAGTTCAAATGTGTCCCAGGGCCATTTTAGTGGATCAGGCCCAAATCCGAAGAGCCGGCCGCCATTTTAAGAGTCCTGTGGCAGCCGCCTATCGCTGCACCGCAAGAGCGGGCGCAACTCAACTGGATGGTGGACGAGACGCTGTAGCCGCAAGAGCGGGCGGTAAACAGCTGAATGGCGGATGAGGCACAGTGCAGCAAAAGCGGGCGGAAAACCGCTGAATGGAAACTGAAACGGTAAAGGGGCGCCCCACTACAGCAGACGAACCTCCACCTGGGGAGGCCCGTTCACGCCACCTCCCCCCCCCCCGGGGCACCCCACGCCCGTTTTTCAGCGCAGCATTGTAGGATGCCAAGACCAGTGCGGCAAGTAAAGGACATTACTTGGGTGCCGTCCAGATCTCAGCGCGTTGTGCTGCCTTCGGACTATTTGCACAACAGACCGCTACTGACGCCACCTCACAGCAGCCCATTGTTGCTTTGTTTTAAAAAAAATGTTTTAACGTGTTTACTTTGTTAGAGCATTGTATATATTTATAAGTTATTAAAATGTTATAATCCTACTACTTTGTTGGAGTGCTATATATTTTTAATGTGACACATAATTGTGAAGACTTTGATGTACAAAAAGGCATCCCTGGAATCTTCCGCTTCAGGCTCGGTCCCACACACCCTCACAGTGAGAATCCCCTCCCCAATCACAATACAGGATCGTTATCAGATAGTAGGAACGCGTGTGGTGTGACGGATCTCATGGGGTGGGGGCCTTGATCTACTGTAACTCCTTTGAAGAGGAGTGATTCTTTACAGTTGGGGCCATAAACTACATCCGCAGGGCTAGGTGATAGCCTGGGACCGGCCTGGACAATCAGACACAGAGGAAGAGGAGTGTCAGAGGGTGCAGTAGTGAATAGGGTGAAAGGGAGGTGTCGGGCGGGCACAGGGTGTGATTCTCAGGGAAGAGCAGCGCAGATGGGGGGAGGTTTATGGCCTATGCATGAGAGAGAGAGCGGGGGTGACCAGTGCGTGGGGGAGATGCTTGCGAGGGTGGGGAGCCATGCTGAGGATCGTCGGCGTGCAGAGAGTGGGTCTGGTCAAGGCATCTAAAATGGCTGCTGTGCACGACAAAAGTGTGGCATTGGAAAAAAAGCAAGATGGCGCAGACAATGTTTATCAATACGGATTAATTTATAACAATTATTTTTAACAATATATTTACTCGTAGTGTCAAAATGGCGGTCAACACTTCCTGATTTCCTTCGAATCGAACGTTAACAGACGTCACGCAGCAAAAACAAAAAAAAAACGCTCACGCGCAGCCGCTGGAAGACATGTATCAACATATATGAGCATCCTCAGCCACCCTCAGAAAACATAGGGGGTCAGGATACGTCTCCCGTACCCCCTTATACCCATTTCTCACATTGTTTTTCCTACATCTTGTAATCTAATTAAAACGAAACACAAAATGGCGAGTTCCCGTTTTGCGTCCCGGTTCGCTACCCGGTTCGCGAACCGGAAAGCGCTTCTACTGCAAAAAATCTAATTTTTTTTATTTGCCCCACAGGACCCTTTAATAACCCCAACATCATTCCTAGGGGGTCAAGATGGGTCTACCTTGCCCCCTTTCATTAAATTCCCCCTTCGTTTTTCTCCTCCTCTTGTCTCTCGATCCTACCAATATATATATATATATATATATATATATATATATATATATATATATATATATATATATATATATATATATATATATATATATTCAATGAAAAAACCATTGGTTTTAGGCCATATATAGTTAGGGATTTGCATTTACAAAACCTTATTTTACTCGCATAAAACCATTGAAATTCCATATATAGTTATAAGCGCTAACTATATATCGCGCACCCGCAATCCACTGCTGATGATGTCACATATTACATCATTCATGACATGGTTAGTGACATCACTGATGACATCACTGATGACATCTCAAATGACATCACTGATGACATCACTGATTACAACATCCAGTGACTGTATGTTTCTGTAAAGTTAAAATATGTTTTACATATTGAAGAATGAGTGGATATATAAGTGTCTGGATGAAGGATTTACTAGGTGCATGACTGACTGACTGATTGAGTGAGTGATTAAATGTGTCTCACTGAGTGCATGGGTTAGTGACTAAACTGTTTTAATTTGTGCATCATTATATCTGTTGTTCTACAAACTGCTGCATATGTTGATCAGTAGCTATATGAGTAACTGTATGGGTTATTGATTGGTTGTCCAAGTATTTGTATGGGAAACTGAGTGTGTGTGTATGGGTGGCTGGGAGGTGTGTGACTCTGTACATAGATGTGTGAGTAGTTGATTCACTATATGTATAGATTCAAAAGTGCATGTGCAAACAGCTGTATGGGCGGTTGACTGTGCATGAGTGTATTAGTGAGTGAATGGATATCTCAGTGCTACATGTCAAATTAAGTACATATGTAAAACACAGTACATGTGAGAGTTGACATCTATAAATAACTGTGCATAAGAGCCAGTGAATGTGTGAGTGGCTGTATGGATCATTGTGAACATGTATCAGAGATTGTATAAGAGAGTAAAGTAAATATGTGTTAGTATATGTTTGAATAAGTAAGGTGTGTATAACTGTATAGTTGAGAAAATGGAGGTGTGATTGATTTTTGGCATAACTGACTAGGTGTGTGAGTAACTCCATGGATGAGTGACAGTCTGTGACTGTCTGTTTACACTGATTGTATCTAAGGTTATATTAGAGTCTGAAGAGGTTCATGGTATTATCACATGAATGATATCATCAGTGATGTTATCAGTCATGTCAAATGAGATGTTTTCAGTGATGTCATCAGTGATGTCATTTGAGATGTCATCAGTGATGTCATCAGTGATGTCACTAACCATGTCATGAATGATGTAATATGTGACATCATCAGCAGTGGATTGCGGGTGCGCGATATATAGTTAGCGCTTATAACTATATATGGAATTTCAATGGTTTTATGCGAGTAAAATAAGGTTTTGTAAATGCAAATCCCTAACTATATATGGCCTAAAACCAATGGTTTTTTCATTGAATTTTCAAGGTTTTGTAAATGCAAATTCCTAACTATATATCCACTATAACCTATGGTTTTTTCTGTGAATTTCATTGGTTTTTTAATAGCAAATATGAAAAGCTTTAAAATGTCAAGTACGTGATAGATAAAAACATTTTCGTATTTATGCACGCTGATGTGCTTTGAACGCTGCACCCCCCCCTCCCCTCTTTTGTCTTAGTAGTACTCTCTCTTTGCAGATACTGAAGGGTAGTTAACGCAGGCCTTTACCCCCGTTGTAATCCGTTGTGCCTGCTTGTCTCTCCATTTGATTGATTGTTGTCCAAGCATTTACTGTTTTAGAATTGGTTCTCTTTGGATCATTCTCTATTTACAAACAAGCACAAAGTCGCAATACTCTGTTTAGTCTTTGCAGATAGTGAAAAATCGTGTAAAAAAATAAAAGTAATCGAGCAAAATCAGTAGGCCACTAATTGGATCTCTTTTTGACCTCGCTAAAATAGAAATATTAGGAACAACCCTTCATGAGAAATACGAAAATAGTGAGATGAACTGAGCTCCACACCATGAGGGCTGCAAGACAGCTCGGCTCCATCACCCATCCCGCACAAAATAACCACAAACCCTATGCAAATATTAAAAATATAGACAACACACCAGCAAAGAAACAGGGTAAAACATTTTATTAAAAAACTATTTACATAACGTTGGTTTATAAGATTATGTCAGTAGTGGACCGATGTGTGAATAGGTCGAAAGCAGCACAAGGCTCCAAGATCCGGATGGCAAGCTCCTGGATGTTGGGTGCCATAGTTCACAGTTCTGAGTTTGAGCCTTTTTCAATGCCTGTGCTTTGTTGAATCAAAATGGCGGCTTGACACAAAGCTGACACAAGCGTTGCTACTGATGCTATGCAGACCAAAACTGGTTTTCAGTTTGTACATTTTTCTAGATTTTTCAATCCAAGTTTGGTTGACTTTGTAGAACGATGGCTTCAAATTTTCAACATACGGTGTGGTGGCGCTGACTGGGAGGGGGCGCTTCGCTCCTGCCCCCTCCCCAAGTAAGATTTTCATACGTGAAAGTACGTTAATGGTTTTGGTCCCTGAGTTGCTTCGATGTCACTGCCATTCTCAAATGGCATAAGTTCTGGATGTTGGGTGCCATAGTTAAGAGTTCTGAGCAGCGCTTGTAACACTGTCTGAAGCTTATTTCCACCTACTGCAGCTTCACTATTCTCAAAGTAAGTGAGTGTCGTTTGTGGACCTGACTGCATTAGAAAACAATGTGATAAGTTACCTTCCTAAACAGCTTGACGGAGGCCCCTGAGGGGCGGTGTGATGGCCATGGACTCGGAGAAGACGCTTGGCTCCGACACCCTCCCCAAGTCTTATAGCACTGGTGTAGCCTGAGATCGCCCCCGACATAGGCGGCCGGCTCCCGGGGTCCGGCGGAACTTTTTGCCTTTTGATGACTCTTCAATTCTGAACCTTGTCCCATCCAGCTGAGTTGCGCCCACTCTTGCGGCTACAGCGTCTTGCCCACCATCCAGCTGAATTGCGCCCACTCTTGCGGTGCAGCGATAGGCGGCTGCCACAGGACTCTCAAAATGGCGGCCGGCTCTTCGGTTTTGGGCCTGGTCTACTAAAATGGCCCTGGGACACCTTTGAACTCGGACGCTTCCCTGATAGGGCTTGGGTCCCATTCTCGAAAAGCGTCCCCTCAGCCGTGAAGATTCTACAAAAGTCTTGGGGGCCTCCGACTCCCGCAGGCTTCTGGTGGGGAGCGGCTGCCATGATTGCTCGTGGAATGGCCATGACGGCGCTACGAGATGGTAGTGGTCTCATGCTGACGCCAGCTTTAGTCTGAAACATCCAGAAACACTGTAGACTACCAATTCGATCAGTTCCGGTAGCGCCCCAACATGACCCGGAAGAGAAGAACTTGCCCTCCCCTCTTTGACTGATGGTTCTTGTTGCCTGTCCCCTCTGTTGTCATTTAACAGAACTTTTTGGACTGCTGAAAGGGGTTGTCTTCCGAACGCTGGTTGGTGGAGACATTTTGACTATATTCTTGACCTACGTTGTCGCGTAATGCGTTATATGACACGCCGCGTTACCGCACCCGGAAGTGATCCGAGGCGCGGCGCGCAGCGCGTAACGTAAGCATAACAGGTCATGTGACTTGTTAATAAAACTTTTCATTGGTTCATTTTACCTTTGTTAATTTAATGATGAAAAGCTTGGTCATATGACCTAAAAATTACGCTTTTTATTGTTTTCGAACAATATTTTTTTTTCAAACATATGTTATAATATTCCAGGCTAATGTACTTTCCCGGAAAATTTACAACTGTCTTGTAAGTAAAATATATTCCTTTTTCGAGAAAAAGGGCGTTTCTTCCTTCCATGACGGAGCCGTTGAGTAAAAGAGATTCGGCCTGCTGTCTTAGTCGCCAATACGCCTGATGATCAGATTCTTATTGATCACTTTATATTGCAGACATGAAAAACACAACTGCCCTTAAGCATTTATCTTTACTGCGTTCCTACATATTATACCTTTTCTCCGTCATGTAATTGGACTGCTTTATTTCACTTGCCTTTACTGATTCGAAAACAGTGACTAAAAGTAAAAACTTTACCAATGTAAATACTACTACCGTGTTTTGTTTTAAAAACCTTTATTGTGAAAATGTCAGTATACAAATACGGGCCTATAACCACGTGGGCCGGCCACGGAGCAAACTGAAATCGTATATGATGAGGAGACATTTACACTGTAGAAGAACGTAACGAGCGGGCCATTAGGTTGCAAGAACAAAGGTGTCTAACAGTTGCGGAATCGGTGGACGTACATTTTGTAATTAAAATACGACAGGGCCACTTACAATAACATTTTCTAGATATACATTTGCGGGCAAGGAGTTACGAGTCTTATTTATACCAGCGCCATTTTGGGCGAGGCCGGGCAGGTCCAAGATATAGTCAAAATGTCTCCACCAAACATCGGCCAGACCAGAACCCCTTTCGGCCCTTTATGCTACAAGATGGTGTCTTCCATTCAGAAAATATTGTTGGCAGCATTTTGAAAGGAAACAGAAACAGCCGTTCTCCTAGTGAGTTTCACATTGTTACATTTAGGAAGAATGTTGAAGAGTAGTATGTGGAAAATCTGAAGCCATTTTTCTACAAACTCTCAATCAGACTTGGATGGAAAAAAAAACCTGAAGAATGTACAAACTGAAAACCAATTTTTGTCTGTATAGCATCAACAGTAACGCTTGAGTCAGCTTTGTGTCAAGCCGCCATTTTCATTCAATCAATAGCGTCCCCCTGCACACATTCAGGGACCTGGTCGTGTCTTCAGATGAAACGGATTGTAGGAAAAGAAGCAGAAAGGAAAAGGAAAAAAGTTCAGCCGGACCTCAGGAGCCGGCCGCCTATGTCATGTGCCACCTTTGGCCACACCAGGGCAATAGTGAAGCTGCAGCAGGTGCAAATAAGCTTCAGACAGTCTTACAAGCACTGCTCAGAACTCTCAACTGAGGCACTCAACATCCAGGACTTGCCATTCGGATCTTGGCGCCTTGTGCTGGTTCCGACCTATTCACACATCGGTCCACTACTGACATCACCTCATAAGCCAACGGGGCACCCCACGCCGACTTTCGGCGCAGCATTGTAGGATGGCCACACCAGTGCGGCAACTTGCTGGACACAACATCGGGGCCATCCAGATCTCGGCGCGTTCGACTCACTGTACCGCAAGAGTGACCGCAACTCAGCTGGACACGCCATCTTTCGGCGCAGCATTGTAGGATGGCCACACCAGTGCGGCAATTTGCTGGACACCACCTCGGTGCCATCCGGATTTCGGCGCGTTCGAGTCACTGTACCGCAACAGTGACCGCAACTCAGCTGGACACGCCGTCTTTCGGCGCAGCATTGTAGGATGGCCACACCAGTGCGGCAATTTGCTGGACACCACCTCGGTGCCATCCGGATCTCGGCGCGTTCGAGTCACTGTACCGCAAGAGCGGGAGAAACTCAGCTGGACACGCCGTCTTTCGGCGCAGCATTGTAGGATAGCCACACCAGTGCAGCAACTTGCTGGACACCACCTCGGTGCCATCCGGATCTCGGCGCGTTGTGCTGCCTTCGGCCTATTCGCACATCGGTCCGCTACTGACGCCGCCTCACGTGCCAACGGATTTTCTACGCTTTTTGTAGCCCTATGCCGCATAACAGGTCATGTGACTTGTTTATAAAACTTTTCATTGGTTCATTTTACTTTTGGTTTCCTAAAGATGGAAGGCTTGGTCATATGACCTAAAAATAACACTTTTCATTGGTTTAGAACATTTTTTTTTCCCAAACGATGAAAGCCCCACCTTGTTTCTGGATCATTCAGACTGAAGCTGGCGTCAGCATGAGAGCACCACCATCTCGTGGCTCCGTCGTGGTCATTCCGCGAGCAATCATGGCAGCCGCTCCCCACCGGAAGCCTGCGGGAGTCGGGGGCCCCCAAGACTTTTGTAGAATCTTCACGGCTGAGGGGACGCTTTTCGAGAATGGAGCCCAAGCCCTAGCAGGCAAGCGTCCGAGTTCCAAGGTGTCCCAGGGCCATTTCAGTGGACCAGGCCCAAAACCGAGGAGCCGTCCGCCATTTTAAGAGCCATGTGGCAGCCGCCTATCGCTGCACTGCAAGAGTGGGAGCAACTGAACAACATGGTGAGCGAGACGCTGTAGCCGCAAGAGCGGGCGCAACTCAGCTAGATGGCCGCCACCTGGGGAGGCCCGTTCACGCCGCCTCCCCCACGCCCCCCCCCCCCGGGGCGCCGCACGCCAATTTTCGGAGCAGCATTGTAGGATACCAAAACCAGTGCGGCAGTTTACTGGACATCACCTGGGTGCCTGTCGTACATGTTGTGTCAGCCATGGGACACTGGACACAGTCCCATCAACATCTCAACGCGTTCTGCTGCCTTGGGACTATTCGCACAACAGACCGCTACTGACGAGGCCTCCCCCCGCACCACCCGGGACGCCCCACGCTGTTTTTCTGTGCTGCATTGTAGGATCCCAAAACCAGTGCGGCACCCAGGCGACATCACCTGGGTGCCGTCCAGAACTCTGCACGTTGTGCTGCCTTGGGACTATTCGCACAAAAGACAGCTTCTAACCATTGTTGCTTTTTGAGTTGAAAAATGTTTAAATGTTTTTAGTTTTTGTTCCGTTCATTATAGTTAAAAGTTAATAAAGTTTTATAATCTTACTTTGTCTTATCTATTGTGTTATCTATTTTTTTAAAAACGGGTGAATAGGGCCTTGAATCGGGTTATTGTCATGTGTGGGCTTTGGAAGTGTGCTGCTGCAGGATCGGACATTTCAAACTCAAATGCACGTTCTTTTTCTTACCTTTCCGAAGCATGGAGCGCAATAGCAGGCAGAGAAAGGGTGATGCAAGTGTTGAACACTGCCTGGCCTGGCAAGTTGCTGGCAGTGCCCCCCCCCCGCCCGCTCCTGAAAGAGGATACACACACACCGCCGCCCCGAGTACTTCACAAATCTTTAAAAGACCATGCGCTTGTTCATGAGGCTTAAATGGTTTATCACCTCTTCTAGAACCCCTGCATCGACCCTCTGACGTTTCCTGGAAAAATTACCATGTAACACAATACCAAGCCCTGTCAGCTGAAACCCCCAAGGAATCGTGGGGCATATTATCAAGGGGGTTTATCTCCGCTTTTTTGGCTTTAAAAGCCATGAAAGCGGAGATAAAATTATCTCCCTATTACCAAGCTGTCGCTAACACCAGTTAGTGACAGCTAAAAGGAGATAGCGACCATCTTGGGCCCCGCTTTGCATGTCAGTGATACTTATCACTAATGACATGCAAAGTGGCGTGCCAAGATGTTAGCGACTGCAAACAGTCCCTAACATCGCTATCTCCTATTACCAACTTTTGGAGATATTCGCGCTAAGCGCGAATATCTCCAAAATCTAACACCTGCCCTGAGCAGTTCTTAGCCATGTTATCCAATGGGAGGTGGATAACATGGCTAAGAGCATTTGCTCGATAATACATGAATATCGCTGACTTTTCTGCGATAATAGCAAGGTTTATCTGCGATACAAATCGCCGATGTGCGGCGATAATTTTTGTCTCTAAACAAGTTAGAGACAAAAATTATCGCTAGTTGTTCGTAATATGCCCCCGGGTTTTTGCTTGCAGAAATCGGGAGGAGGGAAACTAGCACTGAAATCAGTAGTCACACGCCTGAATCGGGAGGGTTGGCATGTCTGAATTCTCTACAGCTGGGGCCATAAACTACATCCGCAGGGGTAGGTGATAGCCTGGGACCAGCCTGGCATCTAAAATGGCTGCCGTGCACGACAAAATTGTGGCATTGGAAAAAAGGCAAGATGGCGCAGCCGCTGGAAGAGATGTATCAACATATATCAGCCTCCTCAGCCACCCTCAGGAAACATAGGGGATTAGGATACGTCTCCCGCACCCCCTTATACCTAGTAATTTAATTAACGAAGCACAAAATGGCGAATTCCCGTTTCGCTACCAGTTTGCGGCCCAGTTCGCGGCCCGTGAAGCGCTTCTACCGTGAAAAATCATTTTTTTTTTCTTTTCCCCACGGGACCCTTTAATAACCCCAACAACATTCCTAGGGGGTCAAGAGGGGTATACCTTGCCCCCTTTCATTAAATTCCCCCTTCGTTTTTCACCTCTTCTTCTCTCTCGATCCTACCGAGAGACAAGATGGCGGCCGCTCCGGACTGTTTAGAATGTTGACAGACACCGGAGAGCCAATCAGCTTTCTGCGCGCAAAGTTCCGAAACGCGAAAAGTAAGCGGACCGGATCGCTGCCCAGAGCACTGTTACAGATATATATCTTGATTTAAACGTTAATTTCTCAAAATCTACTGAAGCACATATATTGAGACCTAGCAAAGGCACATCGGGCTAACAGTCCCTACAATTTTGCCAAGTTTCGTGCAAATCCATTCAGCCGTTCGAGCTAAAAGTGAGTCCAACCGCCCTATGGAAATTAACATGGGAAAAACGCGTTTTGGGACCCCCCTTTTTTCTCGGCCCCCCCTTGACGAAACCCCCCCAAATTTTCAGGGGCTGCTCGGAAACAAAATGTGCCATTTTCCTGAAAATTTCAGCCGATTCCGTCCACAAACGCCAAAGTTATTAGACATAGAATTTTCAGAAATGCCATAGGGAATTAATCCTAACTATATATACCTACTGGCGATAGCCAGTAGGTAATATATATATATATATATATATATATATATATATATATATATATATATATATATATATATATATATATATATATATATATATTACCTACTGGCGGTCGCCAGTGGGTATATATAGTTAGGATTTTTTCTCTATGGGATTTTTGAAAATTCTATGTCTAATAACTTTGGCGTTTGTGGACGGGATTGGCTGAAATTTTCAGGAAAATGGCACATTTTGTTTCTGAGCAGCCCCTGAAAATTTGGGGGGTGTTTGTCAAGGGGGGGCCGAGAAAAAAGGGGGGTCCCAAAACGCGTTTTTCCCATGTTAATTTCCTTAGGGCGGTTGGCCTCACTTTTAGCTCGAACGGCTGAATGGATTTGCATGAAACTTGGCAAAATTGTAGGGACTGTTAGCCCGATGTGCCTTTGCTAGGTCTCAATATATGTGCTCCAGTGGATTTTGACAAATTAACGTTCAAAAAAATATATATATCTGTGACAGCGCTCCGGGTAGCGCTCCGATTCGCGTACTTGACGCGAAACGGAACTTCGCGAAGCAAAGCTGATTGGCTCTCCGGTGTCTGTCAACATTCTAAACAGTCCGGAGCGGCCGCCATCTTGTCTCTCGGTAGGATTGAGAGACAAGAGGAGGCCAAAACGAAGGGGGAAATGACCGTAAGGGGGCATAGTAGATCTTCCCTGACCCCCTAGGTTTGATGTGGAGGCTTTAAAAGGGCCCCCCGGGGCAAAACAAAAAATAATAATTATCTCCCTGAGATGCATTCCCTTGTGTTTCGGCAATGGTAGTCTGTTCATTACATAGATCGCTCGAAGGCGGTAGTACAGACCGCGCGTAGGAAAGGGTCAAAAGCCAGGGGTATAGGAGTATGTAACAAGCGAGTCATTTAATTGAAAAATCTAAACGTGACAAACGGTTGCAGGATCAGTGAAGGTTGATTTTTTAACCCCTTGCATGCTGATGACGGAGCGGTTCCGTCATCAGCTACGGGTGAGCTGTGCTGATGACGGAACTGTTCCGTCATGACTCCGACCGCGCAAGGCGGAGTCAGCATGGGTGGGGAATTCCCGCCGCACGCAAGGGGTTAATTGAAAGTATAACAGGATCAGTTACAATAATATCGTCCATACGCACACCATGGGCGAGTATCATGGGTAACATTACTTCGAAGCTTTATTAATACAATAATCAATAATGAAAAATCGACATCAATAGGGTTGTCCGTATTCCCAGTCAGTACCCTTCCCCGCCCGCCATGTGCACAAAGGCCGCATACATCCCCCATAACGTCAAGGCTAAGTAACTAGAACGTCATAAGGAGTTGCAAGTCGCTCCCATACTGGCGCCATTTTGGTCGAGGCCAGGCAGGTTCAGAGTATAGTTCAATGTCTCCAATAAGTAGCGGCAGGACCAGAATCCCTTTCGGCAGTTCTGGCTTCGTCATTACGAGCACTAGAAAACAAGACATTCTGGGCAGTATCACCCTTGACGCAGCCCTTTATTGTACAAGATGGTGTCTTTCAAAAGCCAGGGGTATAGGAGTATGTAACAAGCGAGCCATTTAATTGAAAAAACTAAACGTGACAAACGGTTGTAGGATCAGTGAAGGTTGATTTTTTAATTGAAAGTATAACAGGATCAGTTACAATAATATCGTCCATACGCACACCATGGGCAAGTATCATGGGTAACATTACTTCGAAGCTTTATTAATACAATAATCAATAATGAAAAATCGACATCAATAGGGTTGTCCGTATTCCCAGTCAGTACCCTTCCCCGCCCGCCATGTGCACAAAGGCCGCATACATCCCCCATAACGTCAAGGCTAAGTAACTAGAACGTCATAAGGAGTTGCAAGTCGCTCCCATACTGGCGCCATTTTGGTCGAGGCCAGGCAGGTTCAGAGTATAGTTCAATGTCTCCAATAAGTAGCGGCAGGACCAGAATCCCTTTCGGCAGTTCTGGCTTCGTCATTACGAGCACTAGAAAACAAGACATTCTGGGCAGTATCACCCTTGACGCAGCCCTTTATTGTACAAGATGGTGTCTTTCAAAAGCCTGGGGTATAGGAGTATGTAACAAGCGAGCCATTTAATTGAAAAAACTAAACGTGACAAACGGTTGTAGGATCAGTGAAGGTTGATTTTTTAATTGAAAGTATAACAGGATCAGTTACAATAATATCGTCCATACGCACACCATGGGCAAGTATCATGGGTAACATTACTTCGAAGCTTTATTAATACAATAATCAATAATGAAAAATCGACATCAATAGGGTTGTCCCTATTCCCAGTCAGTACCCTTCCCCGCCCGCCATGTGCACAAAGACCGCATACATCCCCCATAACGTCAAGGCTAAGTAACTAGAACGTCATAAGGAGTTGCAAGTTGCTCCCATACTGGCGCCATTTTGGTCGAGGACAGGCAGGTTCAGAGTATAGTTCAATGTCTCCAATAAGTAGCGGCAGGACCAGAATCCCTTTCGGCAGTTCTGGCTTCGTCATTACGAGCACTAGAAAACAAGACATTCTGGGCAATACCACCCTTGACGCAGCCCTTTATGCTACAAGATGGTGTCTTCCAGTAAGAAAATATCGTTGGCAGCCTTTTGAAAGGAAAGATAAACGGCCGTTCTCCTAGTGAGTCTCACATTGTTACATTTATGAAGAATGTTGAAGAGTAGTATGTTGAAAATCTGAAGTCATCGTTCTACAAACTCTCAACCAGCCTTGAATGGAAAAATCCTGAAGAATGTACAAACTGAAAACCAGTTTTTGTTTGCATAGCATCAGCAGCAACACTTGAGTCAGCTTTGTGTGAAGCCGCCATCTTGATCCAATCAATACCGTCCCCTTGCACACATTCAGGGACCAGGCCGCAGGACGTGTCTTCAGGTCAAACGGATTTTGGGACAAGGTCCAGAATGGAAGAGCCACCAAAAGGCAAAAAGTTCCGCCGGACCCTGGGAGCCGGCCACCTATGTCGGGGGCGGTCTTAGGCCACACCAGGGCAACAAGACTTGGGGAGGGGGCAGGAGCCAAGCGCCCCCTCCCAGTCCGCGCCACCACACCGCCTCTCGGGGGCCTCCGTCAAGCGGTTCAGGGAGGCACCGCATCACATTGCTTTCCAATGCAGTCAGGTCCTCAAACAGCCCCCACTTACTATTGATGCTTGACTGAGGCCAAGGAGATCAGAGTTCATGTCTGTGTAAGGTGATGTACCTCTGGGGAGACAAGGTCCAGAATGGAAGAGTCGCTGTATCGCAAGAGTGGGTGAAATTTAGCCGGATGGCGGGTGAGACGCTGTAATAGCAAGAGCAGGCGCAACTCAGCTGGCCGAGAGAGACTTGGGGAGGGGGCAGGAGCCAAGCGCCCCCTCCCAGTCCGCGCCACCACACCGCCCCTCGGGGGCCTCCGTCAAGCGGTTCAGGGAGGCACCGCAGGCAGCTGTTCTTCAGATCAGTGGCTCTCACCGGCAAGGCTCCCCTCCTTAAGCAGCGATCGTTGGCGCTGTGGTTGCAGCCGGAGGCCCCGCCTAGTCAACGCCCCGGCCTCTCCATGTCGTAGGCCGCAAGAGTGGGCGCAACTCTGCTGGCCGAGCGAGAAATACCGTCCCCCTGCACACATTCAGGGACCAGGCCGCATTGCGAGGGCACTGCAGGACGTGTCTTCAGGTCAAACAGATTGTGGGACAAGGTCCAGAATGGAAGAGTTGCTGTATCGCGAGAGTGGGTGAAATTTAGACGGATGGCGGGTGAGACGCTGTAATAGCAAGAGCAGGCGCAACTCAGCTGGCCGAGAGAGACTTGGGGAGGGGGTAGGAGCTAAGCGCCCCCTCCCAGTCCGCGCCACCACACCGCCCCTGGGGGGCCTCCATCAAGCGGTTCAGGGAGGAACCGCAGGCAGCCGTTCTTCAGATGAGTGGCTCTCACCGGCAAGGCTCCCCTCCATCAGCAGCAATCGTTGGCGCTGTGGTTGCGGCCGGAGGCCCCGCCTAGTCAACGCCCGGCCTCTCCATGTCGTAGGCTGCAAGAGTGGTCGCAACTCAGCTGGCCGAGCGAGACTTGGGGAGGGGGCAGGAGCCAAGCGCCCCCTCCCAGTCCGTGGCACTACACCGCCCCTCGGGGGCCTCCGTCAAGCGGCTCAGTGAGGCACCGCAGGCAGCGGTTCTTCAGATCACAACAGAGTCTCATGCTCGATCGATTGAGCTGGCCGAATCAGGCAACAAGAAGGTGTGGGGGGGGCACCTCTTGCTCAACCACCACATGAGGAGGTGGTACTCTCTTTCTAGGAGGTGGTGGTGGTGGTGGGGATGCACCAGCTGAAGCTACAACACTTGCTATTGCTAAGTGATGAAAAAAGGTCTTCCTCTCACAAAGATGAAAGTCAGAGTGAGGAAACAAGGAGGGGTTTTCATCATTTGGGACAAAAAATAGTTCTCAACCAATGAAAAGTGTTATTTTTAGGTCACATGACCTAGCCTTACACCATTAGGAGCCCAAAAGTGAAATGAACCAATGAAAAGTTTTATTAACAAGTCACATGACCTGTTATGCTTACGTTACGCGCTCCGCGCCGCGCCCCGGATCGCTTCCAGGTAGCTGCTTTTCGCGCCTCGCGCACCGGAGCACTTCCGGGTGCGCTAACGCGGCGCGTCATATGACAGAAGGGACAGGCAACAAGAACCATCAGTCAAAGAGGAGAGGGCAAGTTCTTCTCTACCGGGTCACGTTGGGGCTCCACCGGAACTGATCGAATTGGTAGTCTACAGTGTTTCTGGATGTTTCAGACTGAAGCTGGCGTCAGCATGAGAGCATTCCGTGGCTACGTCGTGGCCATTCCGCGAGCAATCATGGCAGTCGCTCTCCACCGGAAGTCTGCGGGAGTCAGGGGCCCCGGTGACTCTTGTAGAATCTTCAAGGCTGAGGGGACGCTTTTGGGAATGGGGCCCATGCCCTAGCAGTCAAGCGTCCGAGTTCCAGGGTTGCCCAGAGCCATCCTTGCAGGCCAGGCCCAAGTCTGTGGAGCCGACCGCCATTTCCTGAGCTCCGCGGCAGCCGCCTCTCGCTGTACTACAAGAGTGGGTGCAATTCATCCGGATGGCGGGTGAGACGCTGTAATAACAAGAGCAGGCGTAATTCAGCTGGCCGAGCGAAACCCTGTGCCGCAGGAGCGGGCGCAACTCAGGTGGCTGAGTGAAGCGCTGGGGTGTAGCTGAGAAACCTCCACCTGGGGAGGTGGGGGAGGCTCGTTCGCGCCGCCTCTCCCTTCCAGTGCACCCCACGCCGTCAAGCGTCCGAGTTCCACGGTTGCCCAGAGCCATCCTTGCAGGCCAGGCCCAAGTCTGTGGAGCCGACCGCCATTTCCTGAGCTTCGTGGCAGCCGCCTGTCGCTGTACTGCAAGAGTGGGTGCAATTCATCCGGATGGCGGGTGAGACGCTGTAATAACAAGAGCAGGCATATTTCAGCTGGCCGAGCGAGACCCTGTGCCGCAGGAGCGGGCGCAACTCAGGTGGCTGAGTGAAGCGCTGGGGTGTAGCTGAGAAACCTCCACCTGGGGAGGTGGGGGAGGCTCGTTCGCGCCCCTCTCCCTTCCAGTGCACCCCACGCCGTCTCCTGGCGCAGGTATATGTGATGGTTGGACCAGGGCACCGCAGGACGTGTCTTCAGGTCAAACGGATTGTGAGACAAGGTCCAGAATGGAAGAGTCACCAAAAGGCAAAAAGTTCCGCCTGACCCCGGGAGCCGGCCGCCTATGTCGGGGGCGATCTTAGGCCACACCAGGGCAACAAGATTTGGGGAGGGGGCAGGAGCCAAGCGCCCCCTCCCAGTCCGCGCCACCACACCGCCCCTCGGGGGCCTCCGTCAAGCAGCTCAGGGAGGCACCGCAGGCAGCGGTTCTTCAGATCAGTGGCTGTCAGCAGCGATCGTTGGCGCTGTGGTTGCGGCCGGAGGCCCCGCCTAGTCAACGCCCCGGCCTCTCCATCTCGTAGGCCGCAGAGTAGTCGGGGAGAAATCCCGGGAACGACGGCATGTATTTGGATCGATGTTGCAGCAGGCTGCCATGTAAATAGTTATTTAATAAAACGTTTTACCCTGTTACTTTGCTGGTGTGTTGTATATATTTATAATATTTGCATAGGATTTGTCGTTGTTTTGGGCGGGGTGGGCGGCGGAGCCGAGGTGTCTTGCAGCCATCATGGCGTCGAGCTCAGTTCCTCTCACTAGTTTCATATTTTTCATGAGGGGTTGTTCCTAATGTTTCTATTTTAGCGAGGTCAAAAAGAGATCCCATTAGTGGCCTACTGATTTTGCTTGATTCCTTTTGTTGTTTCTAACGATTTTTCACTATCTGCAAAGACTAAACAGAGTATTGCGACTCTGTGCTTGTTTGTAAATAGAGAATGAACCAAAGAGAACCAATTCTAAAACAGTAACTGCTTGGATAACAATCAATCAAATGGAGAGGGAAGCAGGCACGACGGATTACAACGGGGGCAAAGGCCTGCGTTACCTACCCTTCACTATCTGCAAAGGGGGAATAGTCCTAAAAGAAAAGAGGGGGGGGCAGCGTTCAAAGCACATCAGCGTGCATAGACACGAAAATGTTTTTACCTACCACGTACTTGACATTTTAAAACTTTTGATATTTGCTATTAAAAAAACATAGAAATTCACTGAAAAAACCATAGGTTATAGACCATATATAGTTAGGAATTAGCATTTAGAAAACCTTGAAAATTCACTGAAAAAACCATGGGTTATAGACCATATATAGTTAGGAATTAGCATTTACAAAACCTTATTTTACTCACACAAAACCATTGAAATTCCATATATAGTTAGTTACACTAACTATATATCGCGCACCCGCAATCCACTGCTGATGATGTCACATATTACATCATTCATGACATGGTCAGTGACATCACTGATGACATCACTGATGACAACTCAAATGACATCATTGACAACATCACTGATATTATCATTCATGTGATAATACGATGAACCTCTTCAGACTCTAATATAACCTTAGATACAATCAGTGTAAACAGACACTCACAGATTGTCACTCATCCATGGAGTTACTCATACATCTAGTCAGTCATGCAAAGAATCAATCACACCTCCTTTTCCTCAACTATACAGTTATACACACCTTACTAATTCAAACCTATTCTAACACATATTTACTCTCCTATACGATCCCTGATACAAGTTCACAATGATCCATACAGCCACTCACACATTCATTGGCTCTTATGCACGGTTATATATGTCAACTCTCACATGTACTGTGTTTTACATATGTACTTACTTAGACATGTTGCACTGAGATATCCATTTACTCACCAATACACTCATGCACACAGTCAACTGCCCATGCAGCTGTTTCCACATGCACTTTTGAACCCATACATCTAGTGAATCAACTGCTCACACATCTATGCACAGAGTCATACACCTCCCAGCCACTCACACACATACTCAGTCTCCCATACAAATACTTGGGCAACCAATCAATAACCCATATAGTTACTCATATAGCTACCGATTAACACATGCAGCAGTTTACAGAACAACAGAAATAAAGATGCACAAATTAAGACAGTTTAGTCACTAACCCATGCACTCAGTGAGACACATTTAATCACTCACTCATACAGTCAGTCATGCACCTACTAAATCCTTCATCCAGACATTTATACATCCACTCATTCTTCAATATGTAAGACATATTTTAACTTTACAGAAACATACAGTCACTGGATGATGTCATCAGTGATGTCATCAGTGATGTCACTGACCATGTCATGAATGATGTAATATGTGACATCATCAGCAGTGGATTGCGGGTGCGCGATATATAGTTAGTGCAACTAACTATATATGGAATTTCAATGGTTTTGTGTGAGTAAAATAAGGTTTTGTAAATGCTAATTCCTAACTATATATGGTCTATAATCCATGTTTTTTTCAGTGAATATATATATATATATATATTGTAAGAGACAGCTCCGCTTTGCTGGAGGCCGCCGGTCCTGCAGGGCGAGCTCCGGCTATATGTATATATATATATATATATATATATATATATATATATATATATATATATGCTGCTTTGCACTATTTTCTTTCATTGGTGTCTCAGGTGTTTAGATCCTTCCTTTATTTAAAATCTCATTTAAGTTTGATATTTGATATATACACTCCTTATCCTTTTCCTCATGAGTAATTTATGTATTGTGCCATGGAACGTTAAAGGTCTTCGTAATCCTGTTTAAAAGCAAAGGGTTTTATCTCATTTAACTAAACTGAAATGTCAAATAGCTTTATGACATTTAACTCATCATAAAGAGCAAGACATAAATTCTGTTATGAAACAATAGGTTGGAAATGTTTTTAGTTCCCAGGCTGTAAGTAACAAAAATGGTGTGCTTATATTGTTGCATACGTCATTAAATGATCAATTGTTAAATGAATTTAAGAATGATGCTGCGTGATAGCTTTTAATATAAGTTAAGATTAATAATACCTAATTTTTGATCTGTAATGTATATGGTCCATATGGAGTAGATAGTTATTCTGGAATAATTTCTCTAATATGTTATCCTCACATTCTTCTGAAAACCTGACAGTTGGAGGAGACTGTAATCAACTTATGGATCCCTTTTTAGACAGTAGATCCGAGACCAGATTTGTTAAACCCTTTCAGAAAGCCATATCTGCCAGAGGGTTATTTGATGTTTGGAGAGTATTGCACCCTGATGTTTTAGAATTTACCTTTTTTCCCCTGTTCATAGTTCCTACTCTAGAATAGACTATGTATTTTTTACTCAACACATACTTCAATATTTAACACATACGGAAATAGGTTCAATTCTTATTTCAGATCATGTTCCTGTTATCGTAGACCTCGATTATCCCAGCTCTATTTCTACCTCTCGTAGATGGAGATTTAATATTTCTCTTCTATTGGATCAGCAATTTAAAGACTACCTTAAAATCAAAAAACAGAAAACTAAAATTGTCACCATAACTGACTCAACTGGGGCCCGTCCTGTAAGTGACTCAAAAATCTTAGAATGTGTTTTCGGAATATTATACAAATTCTATATACTGCTGAGTCGTCCCCCTCTACAGATTGATTAGATAATTTTTTTCAATCAATTCCTAAAAACCCCGAAGATGCTGTCTATTTATCATCCCTAAATAGTCCTATTTCGGAACAAGAATTATTAAGTGCCATTAATCAACTCTCCAAGGATAACACCCCAGGACCTGATGGTTTTCCTATACACTTTTATTTATATTTTAGATAGCTTTTAATTCCTAACTTATTGCTTCTTGTCAATCATTTTCTTAACACAGGGCAGTCTCAAGGGTCTTTCTCTCAGGCCATGCTCTGTTTACTCCCTAAGAACGATAAAGACCCCACCCATTGTCGCAACTATAGGCCTATTTCTTTAATTAATACGGACTGCAAGATTTGTGCTAAACTGCTTGCTCTACGTATTAATTTGGTTTGTGAGGGGGAGATCTATTTTAGATCTATTTCAGATAACTCAAGAAATTTCATAAACATCATTCATTTAGCTGCTAAACATAACTCTCCCCTAGCCGAAATAACGTTCAATGCCGAGAAGGCTTTTGATCGAGTGAATTGGGAATTTTTGTTCTGCGCACTGAAGTGGCACGGTTTTAGTCCCCATTTTATTCAATGCATTAAACTTTTGTACTCTGCACCATCTACCTCTATTTGGATTAATGGCAAACAATCCCACTACTTCCCTCTACATAGAGGTAGTAGGCGGGGTTGCCCTTTATCCCCTTTTATTCATTTTAGCATTAGAACCCTTTCTGGAAACAATTAGCTGATCCCCTATATTTTCAGGTTTTCAATTCAAAAGCCTAAATATTAAATACACAGCATATGCTGATGAGATTTTATTATATATATCTAACCCCTCTACATCTTTACCAGAATTTTCCTCTTTATTAAATACGTTTTAGTTTGCTTCATATTATAAACTTAATATTGATAAATCAGATGTTTTGCCATTGAATAAATATTGCCTTCCTATTTGTTTAAAGATTCTGGTTTCAAATGGAACTCAAAGGGTATTAAATGTTTAGGAATCCTCCATTCCAACAATAATAAAGAAATCATTAAAATGAATCTTAAAGAGATTATGATCAAAGTTAATGCACTAATAGTTGGTTGGTCTCCTTCATTTTTGTCCTGGTTTGACAGGCTGGCTACAATTAAAATTATGTCAATGCTTCCAATATCCCTTCCTCAAACTTTTTTTTAAATCATTAATCGTGTTTTCACTCAATTTTTATGGAATGGGCGTAAACCCAGGATTGCTTTGGCACGCCTTCAACAACCCAAAGATTCAGATGGGGTTAATTTCCCCAACCTTAGAGCATACCATTCGGTCTACACTTTGAAACATATTTGGGTCTCCCTTTCTGATACTCACACAAATTCATCAACAGTTTGGGGGCATCCTGAACATTCACAATTTTTACCTTTTACCTTCAAAGATGCCATTCGTATCACCCAACCTCCAAAAGGGTTTATTTCCCTATACTCACCCATTCTATAGCTATCGCCAAACCTTAGATTTTTCCCCTAATTCCTCTTTTGTAAATATTCTACACTCCCCAATTTGGTATAACTCACACAATAAATTAAATAATCGAATTTGTGTGTGGAAAGAATGGATTATAAAGGGTATTATCGTTGTCGGACAGTGATTTCCTAAAAGCTCTTTGTTCGATTTTACAGAGCAACAGGATAAATATATTATATCTAATAAATACGCTTCTCATTTTTACCACCTCAAACCTCTTCTCCTCTCATACATATCCCACCAGTCTGATATACGACCATTATGCATAACCAGTTGGTTTTAACTACTTTTAATATTCAACCCTATTTAACCCTTGTACCATGTGTCTTTGATATATTTGTATTGACTAGATTCAGGCTGGGGGTTTTTCACAGACTTGTTACCATTACTAAAATGAACGACTGGGGATAAGATCTTGTTATGTGCACTTCTGATAATCATTAAGCACAGTCCACAATACATGTTGTACTTTTTTTGTAAATGTTATCTTGATGCGAGGAAAGTTTATTTAGTACAGATTCTGAAATCACTGGGGCTCCAGTAATGCCGACCAGCTTTACTTGTATTACAACTCTTGGACACTGTGCACAATGTTTCTAGGATTGTAACTTCTTTTAAAGGAGTCTTAAGTCAAAGGAAATGTATGATAATTTAATCTCTTTTTATTTGTAATTTGAAACATGACTAATTTATAATGCTCAATAAGTGCCATTATATATGTATGTATGACATTTCTTATTTATTCAATATTTTAATCTATGAAATAACTGTTATTTTATCTCATGTGCTTTTATGATTGTTTGATATGGCAATTGAATAAAGCTTTCCTTGACTTGATATACTTTCAAGCACACAACCTCTTTCTCCTGTAGATTTTTCTTCACAAGAAAGTGCCCCTAGCATATACAGATTTTTGCTTAGCACCTCTAAATTAACTACCAACTCCAAAATAGAGTTTTTGTGGGAATGAAATCTCAATCAAGAATTTTCATCTCACACTTGGAAATTAATATGGGCAAAAATTCACACCTCATCTGTTTCATCAAACACAACACAAACGCTATACTATTTTTACAACAGATTATAGTTCACTGCCACAAGTTTATATAAGTTTAAATTCTCTCCTAGCACTAAATGTTTGGTCTTGTGCTCATGATAACAGTGATATTTTAATATGTTTTTCGAATATACTCTAATCCGAAAGTTCTGGACACATGTGTGGGATAAATTGAACAACATTTTGTTCACAGATTTGACTTTTGATGTTGTACACATTTTTCTAGGGGGTGTTTCCCCTCCCTGGATTTCTCAGCGTATGATTTGAAAATGTGTTCACTTAATGTTTGTTCTAGCATTTCAAATAATTACATCTAATTGAAAGGATACAACCAAAATTTAACATCTGGCATGGTGGAATCTGTTGTGTTATCATCACCGTCTGGATCGTTCTCATGCTACTTCTTTTCATTTGAAGATTAAAAAAGATTTTTCATGGTCACCTCTCACAACATTTCGATCTAAAGACATGGCTCACCCGTCGTATCAGTGGTTCGTTACTATGAACCGCCTTGAAGATTAGAATTTTTCATTCATTTTCTACTATCTATTTATAAACCAGATTAGTGTCATTTAATTGCTTGTTTAATTCTAAATTATTAAAATTTCATCCCTTTTCGTCCTCCTTCCCCCTCTTTCTTCATTTTTTGCTTTTTTCTTTCTTTCGTACTTTCCTTTACTTTTTCGTCTCTCGCACTCTTATAAAAAAAAATGCACTTGTTTTCTGCATTACAGTTATGTATTTCAGTTCAATCTTATAAGATTTATAATCTATTAATATAGGAGATTTTTCCCTTTCATTAAATCCTATATTTCCATTATCTTGTTCTTCTCTTTACTTTTAAAATGTTTTATTAATTACACTTTGTATATTTCTTTGTTGCTTGGACTGACCTTCCAATGTTGAGTTTTATCCATTGTAATTGCCTTTTGTTTTCGAATTTTGTTCAATAAAGAATTTTTAAACAAAAAAAAGTACTTTTTTTAAAAACACTACCCACCCTTATCCCCTATAAACCCAAAATACCACTCCTAAAACATTTTTTACATATACCATACACAACTAATTAAAAACTATTAATACATTTAAAATTATATACTTTATTAACAAATTCACAACATTTACAAAATTGATATTTTTTAATAACGATATTCTTAACATTGATTTTTTTAACAACGATATTTCATACAACACAACAAATCGATATTCTTGGCATCGATATTATATACAACGATATTTTTGAGTTTCGACATTTTAAACTCAATACTATTGCACAACGATATTTACAACTCTATATTATGACTACTTCCGATTCCTGGACTGCATTTTATTTGTGGACAGAATGCATATTTCAAATAGCCCCATGGATGGCATGGCATGTGTTATCTTGGAATAGTTTGTCCAAAGATTTACCACGTAGAAAATGTTAATGACCTTGTATGGGAAACTAAATCTAAAACTAGATGAGGTGTTCGTGCAGCGGTGGTAGGAGATATTTTTTTTTTTCACAACCAATTTTTATTGAGCAAATGAGTATCAAGAATGTGGTATCTCCACACACCAAGATCACCACAACAATATCAATGCAGCAATTACATAGGCAATTCTTAAACAACAAGGGACCCCAATCAAGTCAAACAGGGACCTCGGGGAACAATTTTATGGAAACAACAGTGGTCCCATGCTTATGTGATGCAACAAACAAAATAAATATAGACGAAATCGCTTCTATATTTTCAGAAGGACATGTCCAGCCGGACAGAGGTCTTCCAGGTTTACTTAATAAACACAGTATTTCAACAAATAGGATGTCAGGAGTACCTTCCACACTGCCCCTGTGTGGTACACAGCCTGTGCCCGACACTAACGGGGTGAACACAAGTGGAGATAGTAGGAAAGGTTCAAGGCAAAACAAACGTTTTTTCTGTTTACATATAAATTTGTACAGAAAATATCACGCTGCACCATTACATAAAATCAAACAATCAGATTTGTATCGGGTGCATAAGCAAGTCGACGGCGTTTCGGTTTCATCAAAAAGTAATAGAAACCATCATCAGGACATTTAAATACTTTGCCTTTACATTAAACCTCAATTTTGCCTATGAAGAAGAAGATAAAGATATACTTTAGAAAACAGAATACATACAAGAATAAGTGAAGTGACTCTACGTGCGCTGTGCACATGCTGGATCGTCAGGGAGTGATGTTATACATAACCTTGCTATTAAGGTAGTGACACAATTACCAAGTGTATGGTCATGCGTCCAAAATTGCTATAATGTGCCTATAGGGCATTAGTGATTATAAGGGGATGTTGACCGCAGTGCTAGTGACCTAAATTCGTGGTGATATCGTGTATCAAGCACTTGCCGGAAAGTGGGGCTACTTCAGAGTGAAGGGCGCCTTGCAATGCTTACCGAGGTATAGCATGTTTGGGCATCGAAAGTCAGTACCGTCAAGATGCCCGTTTTTAAACTTGGCCAGTCACCCTATAAAACGAAGGAATTAAATTAGAGCAGGCCGATGGTTGGGGACAGCCCGGCGGGCGAAAAAGGAAATAGTCTTACCACAATGGAGCGTCAGGTAATGCCGGTTTACACAGTCGTAAACGGGCGACGCCAGGACAAGCCTAAGAAAGGATCAAAGTAGCGTCTATCAAACAAAGGTCTTTTAAAAATTAAAACGTGGCAACAGATTGAAGCCCGAGGACAGAGCAGGACGCGGAGTGAACACTTACCGATAGTTACGGTCATGGAGTGTGTCCCTGGCGTGCTCGTGTCTTGGAACCAGGAAGTAATGAAGGGAGTAGGGAGCGCTGTGATTGGAGCAATGCACCGGAGTGAGGGGCATAAGAATAAAGGAAGGACTTAGTTCCAGGGGCCATATTAAAGTGAACCTTAAGTGAATACCATGCAGAGTGACATTAAAATATAAAACCATTTCAGCAATTTTAAAATAATTCCAAGAAATAATTATAATTAAACATCAATTTCTGAATGGCATGAAAGAGGGGTTATTCCAAGACAAATAGTGTTTAAGGAAACAATAACAAGGGAGCACTTGTTTTTGAACAGCATGTAGAGGAGAAAAGGTCAATTCAGATTAATGATGTCCAGTCCTCTTGCAGATTAAGCCCGGAATTCAGGCTATCAGTCTTTAATATCCATTTTAGTTCCTCCTTGTTGAGCAACCGGCTCAGGTCACCACCTCGAGGTGGAACGATAACCTGTGTGATGACAGTCCAACGGATATCATTCTCAGTGTGTCCCTTGTCCAGAAAATGTTCGACCAAGGGAGCGTTTGGGGTTTTACATCGAATGCGGCTCCGGTGTTGGGAAATCCGTAATTTGATCTTTTGCTTTGTCTGACCAACATAAATGCAATTGCAAGGGCATAAAATAGCATATACAAGATTACAGCTGTTACAGTTAGTAAAAGTGCATAAAACATTTTTTACATCCCTGTAAACAAACTCTTTTCCTTCTATTGCGGTTTCTATACCTAAGACCAACCAATGTTTGGAGCAGGTGGTTCCTATACTGCTAAAGCCTGTTATATATTTGGGGTTGTCAGTGAATACTCCCGGAATATTTCTGACTTGTAGACCGAGTGGTATAGTATTAGATTTGAGATATTGAGTTAACATCAGAGTCATCAACTCCAATCTGACATATTTCTTTCTTTGTTTCTCTAGCTCAGCAGAGACATTAGTGCTATTTGTGGTGGAGTTTTCTTCCTGATCGGAAAACAAGGAAGGACCTGCACAGATTTTTTTAATATATTCCAATGAATAAAGAGGGGCTGTGTCAGACATCACAAGGAAAATTAGAGGAGAGAAGTGAAAGACAATTTAGTCCGTTTGTGTACAGGTAAGAAAGCCAATGACCACTTAGGAGAAGTGGGAGGAAGGGAGAAAACCCTTGCAATCAATCGTTACAGGAGCTGTCACCCGAGAGCTCTTAGGGACAGCCTTCCCTACTCACAGTTCCTGAGGCTTAGAAGAAACTGTTACAAGAAAGAGGACTATTTTCTAGAGGCAAATACTTTATCAGAGAAACTTAGGTTCAGAGGGTACCCCAAGCGCCTGGTTAAGAACTCTATGAAGAGGGCCTGGTATTGCCCCCGTGACACCCTGTTAGAACCTAAACAGAAAACCACTGATGTGAAAACAGTTTGTGTAACTACTTTTTCTACCATTTCTCACCGGGTAACGCAGTGCATCAGAAAAAACTGGCACATTTTGAACTCAGGTCCCCTTGACTGGGAAATCCCTCTCTTTGCCTTCAAGAAGAATAAAAGCCTGAAGGACCAGTTAGTGAGGGCGGCACTACCTGCCACACCTGGAAAGAATGTAACACTACATGACCACTGGTCATTGCCACCTGTAAGGGGTCACTTTAAATGTGGCTCATGCATAGTCTGTGAGTATACAATAGAAGGAAAAGAGTTTGTTTACAGGGATGTAAAAAATGTTTTATGCACTTTTACTAACTGTAACAGCTGTAATCTTGTATATGCTATTTTATGCCCTTGCAATTGCATTTATGTTGGTCAGACAAAGCAAAAGATCAAATTACGGATTTCCCAACACCGGAGCCGCATTCGATGTAAAACCCCAAACGCTCCCTTGGTCGAACATTTTCTGGACAAGGGACACACTGAGAATGATATCCGTTGGACTGTCATCACACAGGTTATCGTTCCACCTCGAGGTGGTGACCTGAGCCGGTTGCTCAACAAGGAGGAACTAAAATGGATATTAAAGACTGATAGCCTGAATTCCGGGCTTAATCTGCAAGAGGACTGGACATCATTAATCTGAATTGACCTTTTCTCCTCTACATGCTGTTCAAAAACAAGTGCTCCCTTGTTATTGTTTCCTTAAACACTATTTGTCTTGGAATAACCCCTCTTTCATGCCATTCAGAAATTGATGTTTAATTATAATTATTTCTTGGAATTATTTTAAAATTGCTGAAATGGTTTTATATTTTAATGTCACTCTGCATGGTATTCACTTAAGGTTCACTTTAATATGGCCCCTGGAACTAAGTCCTTCCTTTATTCTTATGCCCCTCACTCCGGTGCATTGCTCCAATCACAGCGCTCCCTACTCCCTTCATTACTTCCTGGTTCCAAGACACGAGCACGCCAGGGACACACTCCATGACCGTAACTATCGGTAAGTGTTCACTCCGCGTCCTGCTCTGTCCTCGGGCTTCAATCTGTTGCCACGTTTTAATTTTTAAAAGACCTTTGTTTGATAGACGCTACTTTGATCCTTTCTTAGGCTTGTCCTGGCGTCGCCCGTTTACGACTGTGTAAACCGGCATTACCTGACGCTCCATTGTGGTAAGACTATTTCCTTTTTCGCCCGCCGGGCTGTCCCCAACCATCGGCCTGCTCTAATTTAATTCCTTCGTTTTATAGGGTGACTGGCCAAGTTTAAAAACGGGCATCTTGACGGTACTGACTTTCGATGCCCAAACATGCTATACCTCGGTAAGCATTGCAAGGCGCCCTTCACTCTGAAGTAGCCCCACTTTCCGGCAAGTGCTTGATACACGATATCACCACGAATTTAGGTCACTAGCACTGCGGTCAACATCCCCTTATAATCACTAATGCCCTATAGGCACATTATAGCAATTTTGGACGCATGACCATACACTTGGTAATTGTGTCACTACCTTAATAGCAAGGTTATGTATAACATCACTCCCTGACGATCCAGCATGTGCACAGCGCACGTAGAGTCACTTCACTTATTCTTGTATGTATTCTGTTTTCTAAAGTATATCTTTATCTTCTTCTTCATAGGCAAAATTGAGGTTTAATGTAAAGGCAAAGTATTTAAATGTCCTGATGATGGTTTCTATTACTTTTTGATGAAACCGAAACGCCGTCGACTTGCTTATGCACCCGATACAAATCTGATTGTTTGATTTTATGTAATGGTGCAGCGTGATATTTTCTGTACAAATTTATATGTAAACAGAAAAAACGTTTGTTTTGCCTTGAACCTTTCCTACTATCTCCACTTGTGTTCACCCCGTTAGTGTCGGGCACAGGCTGTGTACCACACAGGGGCAGTGTGGAAGGTACTCCTGACATCCTATTTGTTGAAATACTGTGTTTATTAAGTAAACCTGGAAGACCTCTGTCCGGCTGGACATGTCCTTCTGAAAATATAGAAGCGATTTCGTCTATATTTATTTTGTTTGTTGCATCACATAAGCATGGGACCACTGTTGTTTCCATGCAATTACATAGGCAGCAAAGGATGGAGTAGACTCAAAATAGGTTCAGTATAAAAACTCCCCAGCAACCTACCCTAACCCACAACTCTGCCCCCCCCGCTCCAAACACCCCCCCAACCTCCCCTACCGCACGTGTATAGAAAGCAACAGACAAGGAAATGTAAAGAGAATAAGCAGGTGTAATGCCACCAGGGCTTTGCCGCTTCAGGCCAAAATCGTCACTGTGATCAAATGTCCTCTTCCTGCTCCGCCGGGGGGTCCAAGGACAGGCCACGGTAGTCGGCCCAACGCTTCCAGACCTTGTAGTGTTTGCGCGGGCAGCCCCTCGCCTCAAATATCGGCCTCTCCAGACCCATAAAATAATCCAGCCCAGCCTTCCATGCAGACAGGGGGGGGGGCCCTCACTGACTCCCATGCCCGGGCCAGGTCCCGCTTAGCCACCACCAGCCCCAAGAGCAACAGGTGACGCTTATATATGTTGCCCCCAACCCCTTCCATGATATGCAGTAGGCCCAGCCGGTGGGTACGAGGAAGGTCCCAGCCCAGGACCTCAGCCAGGCAACTCCACACACCCCTCCAGAACCAAGTCAGTCGGCCACACGACCACATCGTGTGCAGCAGGGAACCAGGCACCACCCCACAACGCAGGCACTCCGGGGATGCAATTAAACCAGCCTTCCACAAACGTTCACGCGTATAATAAGCGCGGTGCAAGTATTTAAATTGAATCAGCCGGAGCCGGACTGCTATGGCGGTTCCGCGTGGGGATTCCAGCGCCTCCCTCCAATCGTCCTCATCGAGGGGGCCCACGTCCACCTCCCACGCCTCCCGAAGGGAGTGCAGGGTGGAGGAGCAATGAATAACAAGTGTCTGATAGATCCTAGAGACCTTCCTGTCCCCCAGGTCCCCCATAAACACTTTGGCCTCAACCGGGCTAAACTCTGGCAGGGAGTCGAGGCCGGCGATGCTCGGGGCAAGGGCATGCCGCAGCTGGAGGTAGCGGAAGAACTGGGACTGAGGCATCTGGAACTCTGTGCGGAGCTCCTCGAAGGATTTGAGGGTGGTGCCGGACATGACCTGGCCCAGTTGTGTAATCCCAATGGCCTCCCAGCCCTCAAACCCGGTCAGGGCCGCCAGTTCCGGGAGTAGACCGTTGTGCCAGAGCGGGGTCTCAGCCGTCAATTTGCCCCACCATCCCATGCGGCGTAGGGACTGCCGCCACACCGCAAAAACCACTCTGGTGACCGATGGCAAACCACGGCGCAGACGGGCCGAATAAAGGATGGTGTGGAGCGTGCGATCCCCCATGAGCAATCGTTCTAGGGCATAAGCTGGATCACCCCTGTCACCATACCACCATTCATTGAGGACAAGTAGTTGGGAAGCCTGGTAGTAGGAGAGGAGGTCCGAGGTGGCCAGGCCACCACAGTACGTGGACAGAAAGCACGTCCTCAAGGCCACCCTGGCCGCACCGCCATCCCACAAGAAGCGGCCCAGCACAGAATTAACCTGACGGAACCACTCCAGGCCAATGGGGTACGGGAAATTCTGAATTTGGTATAGGAGCCTCGGAAGCGCCACCATTTTGAAGATGGCCGATCTCCCAAAAATAGTGAGTGGCATTCTGGACCAAGTCTTAACATCAGCCTGGACCCGTTCCCACACCGGCAAGACTCCACGCGCCCAGGCCACGGCCCGCGATTCCGAAAGGAAAACGCCCAGATATTTTAGGCCATCCGTCGCCACTCGCAACTCGGCGGCTCAGGGGTCGTCAACCACTCCACCACCCAGCACCCACAGGGTCGATTTGTTCAGGTTGAGATGAAGACCCGAGACCTCGCCAAACGCCCGCATGATCTCCAGAACTCGGGGACCCGATTGCCGTAGATCAGTGAGGAATAGGAGGACGTCATCCGCATACAATGCAATCCTATCCACCAGGTCTTCATTCCAGGCGAAGCCACGCAACCGGGCATCTATTCGTATCCGCGACGCCAGGGGCTCCATGGCAAGGGCAAACAGGTACGGGGACAACGGGCAACCCTGCCGAGTACGGCGACCTATGCGGAAGCGCCCAGAGGTAGCACCGGCCACACGGACCGAGGCCGTAACGTTAGTGTAGAGGAGACGAACGTACGACAAGAAAACCGGCCCTTGGTTAAGGCGGGCTAACAGGGCGAACAGATATGCCCAACTCACCGAATCAAAGGCCCGGTCCATGTCCGCCAGGAGGAGTGCCGCCTGCTCATCTCTAGCACCCATGGCATCCACCGCTGCCTGCGCCCGTCGAATATTATGCCGGGTGGCCCTGTGAGGCATGAATCCGGCCTGGTCGGGGTGGACCAGGTCAGCAATGTGAGGCAAGAGGCGGTTCGCCAAGGCCTTAGCCAGAATCTTGGCCTCGATATTGAGAAGGGAGATCGGCCTGTAAGAGTCGTGCCTGTCCGGCGCCCTGCCCGGCTTCAAGAAGACCACGATTTCGGCATGACGCCAGTCTGGTGGCAGCTCTCCCTGAGCCCGCGCCGCCTCCAGGGCGCGGCGATAGTGGGGTCCCAGCTGGACGTGAAACTTTTTATAGAATTCGCTTGGGTAGCCACTCGGGCCGGGCGCCTTACCAGTGTTTAACTGACCAAGGGCTTCCCCGAGTTCCTCAGCCGTAAGCGGGGCATCCAGGGTGTTTCTGGTCTCATCAGGGACGGCCTGCGGTAGCAGGTCATCAAGATATGTAGATATCTCGTCCGTCTCCAAGTGATCGCGAGGAGCGTATTGCGCCTCGTAGTAACGGGCAAAGCTAGCCGCCAGCAAATCCGGATCGGTCATGACCGAGCCGTCGTCCGCCGCAAGACCCGGCAACACCAGGGGCTGGAAGGTCGCCTGGCATAGCCTATGGAGCATAGTACAAGACTTGTCGCCCCACTGATACACCCTGCTGCGCGTGGCGAGCCACGCCTGCCGGGCTTCCTCGTAGAGGACGGAGGCGTACGTCTGTTGGGCCTGCAGGAGCTGCCTCACAACACCTTCGTCGCCCCCGAGCCGACCACGCTGCTCCAGCTCCTCCACGCGGGCCGCGGCGGTCACAATGGCCTCCCGATGCTTTCGCCGGGCTGCCACACACCAAGCTATATCAATGCCCCGGAGCGTGGGCTTCAGCGCCTCCCACACCACCACTGCGTCCACGTCCCCCACCAAGTTCTCACGCCAGAAATGATCAATCGCCTCGCGGAGGTGACGCACGTACTCAGGCCGCTGCAGCTGCCAAGATGACATCCGCCAACGAAATGGCTGTCGCTTGGAGGGGAGGGTCATGGTAGCTAGGACAGGGGAATGATCAGAGAAGCCTCTGGGGAGTATCACAGCATCTCTGACACGACTCAGGCAGGCACCCGGCACAAACAAATAATCTAGTCTCGAGAAGGACCCATGCACCGCCGACACATATGTGAATTCACGCACAGCAGGATGAAAGTGTCGCCACACATCAACCCAGCCTAGGCCACTCACAGTCGCACACAGTTTGGTGGGAGCAGCAGCAGGGGGGGGATCCAACGCAACAGGCACCCGCCTCTGGCGATCCAGGCCCACATCCATAACCTCGTTCCAATCGCCCCCCACCATGGTCAATACCTCCGGAATCTCATCCCACAGCGCGAACAGCCGCTCAGACAAGGCCCACTGCAGGGGGGGGGGGGGGGGGGGGCGTACACGCTACCAAAAACCACTTGTTCGGTACCCAACAGGCCCTTGATGAAAATATACCGGCCCTGAGGATCAGTCCATTGCTTCTCATGTACGTAAGCCACCCTGCGGTGTACCAAGATAGCCACCCCCCGCGAGCCCCTCGTGAAGCCCGCATGGTACACTTGTTGAAATCCAAACCTCTGGAGGCTAAGGGCCTTGGAGCCCAGCATGTGGGTCTCCTGAAGCAGTAGCACATCCACCATCTCTCTCTTCCCCCAACGCAGCACAGCCCCACGCTTGATTTTATCCAGGATACCCCTCACATTCCACGTCACAACACGCAGGGTCTTTTGAGGAGACATAGTCACAGTATCAGCCATTATCAACACAGGATCCAGTATCCGGCCCTCCGTCCCACCCTGGCGCACCCCACAAAGCAACAAAATCAAAGGCCACATACATGTGCGGTCCCACCCTCCCAGCCCGAACACACAGCAACCCCCCCCAGATCCAAACCCCCCCAAACATCAGCAACAAAAGAACTTCCCCCCTCACCCCGCACCCCCCACCCCAATACCTCAGAGAACATTGAAGTATCTGTCACGGCATGGAGAGACCCGGGTCCAGAACAGAGAACCCAGGGCCCGCCATACCAATGGATCCCAACATCCCAACCAAGACACACTCACCACCCCCCCAACAACACTCACAACCGTGAGGGTCTGAGGCCCACAAAAGGTGCCCCCCGAGTCCTACTGCGTCCCCATGAAAAGTAACAGGAGTCCTCACATGAGAACTGACTGGCATACGAAAGTCATAACAGAACAGTCTCACCAGCCAATGCAGGGCAGATCAGTACTCAGCAAATAAAATCCAGTCCCAGCAATGTTCAGCTGCCGGCATCAGAGTGCTCCGAGTCCCTGGCACCACCCGTCTGCGATGCGCTGGCGGAGGCCGACCTCTTCTTAGAGCGAGACCTCCGATGGCGGCCCTTCCTGTTCGGGCGATCCGACCGCTCCGGCGACGATCCCTGGGACCTGCCTGGGTCCAGCCCCGGCTGGGCATGCGGCCTGAGTCGCACCGCTTCGTCGGTCCAGCGGAAAACCTCCTCGGGTGAATCGAAGAAATGCGTCCGAGACTGGTACACCACTCGCAGGCGGGCTGGATACAGGAGAGAGTATTGGAGCTTCAGGCCCCTCAGCTTGGCCTTAGCGGCCACGAAGGATTGTCTCTGCTGCTGCACCATCTTCGTGTAGTCAGGAAAGATCATGATGGTATGATTCTCGAAGGTGAGCGAGCCTTTGTTTCTCGCCTCCCGCAGGATAACATCGCGGTCATGGTAGTTTAGCAGCCGGGCGATGACTGGCCTAGGGCGCTCACCCTCCGGTGGCCGCTGGGTCAGGGCCCTGTGAGCTCTCTCAATAACAAAGCACGCGGACAGTGTCCCTTCGGGGAGCCAGCTCTCCAGCCACTGGGTCAAAAACCGCTCCATGTCGTCCTTCTCGCACCGCTCCGGAAAGCCAATGAAGCGGAGGTTGTTCCTCCGCGCGCGCCCTTCGGCGTCCTCCACCCGGGCCGCCAGTGTCTTCTGCACACCCTCCACCTCTGCCAACCTCTTCTTCAGGGCGCCAATGTCCGCTTCAGTCACTGTGATGCGGGATTCAGCCCCGGTGATCCGCTCCACCGCGTTGCGGAGGTCTTGGCGCAGCAGCGTAACGTCCGCTCCTACAGCCCCAATTTTGGCATCAAGCATGTCCCGGGATTGGGTGATGGCTGCCAGTATCGCTGCATTATCCGGCCCGGGGCCGCCGCTGCCACCGGCCGCCCCAGAGCCACCACTAGGCCCTGTGAACTTATCGATAGGGCCATGTTTAGGCGGGCCACCTCCTCTATCCCTGGTCATGGCGCACACTGGGCAGGGCGGGCACCACTCCCGACCAGGCTCAGGAACCCTCGGGTACCGCCACAAGCGCTGGATGAGACGTCAGTATCGGAGTCCCCAAGGAGGAAGTGGGCAGGCCGGCACAGGCCCGAAGTCGCGAAAATCGAGGTCCCGGCTTCACCCAGGCGGGACAGGCCTCCTCCACGCTCGTCGCCACGAGCGTCTGTCCAAGGCGCAGAAATGAGTTGCGTCGCTGTGATCTGTGGGCAGCCGTAGCTGTAGAGCCGAGCCAAGGGCAGCGGATGCCACCACCACCCGCGAGTCCACCACCGCCACCGGGCGTCCCGAAACTCGAGGACCCCGGTCTCCAGCCGGTCACGAGGCCACACGGTGCCGTCGCCTCTTTCTGGTCACGAAGGGGAAAATTGTCCGCCCAAGGCGCAGGAACGAGTGGCGCCGCTGTGGTCCACAGGCGATCGTAGCAGTAGAGCTGAGCCAAGAGCGGCGCAGAGGATGCCACCTCCACCAGCCAGTCCGCGACTGCCACCAGGCGTCACGAAACTCGAGGACCCCGGTCTCCGGCCGGTCACCAGGCCGCACGTCGCCGTCGCCTCTCTCTGATCACAGGAGGGGGAAAAATGCAGAATCGATACACCGGAGCAGACAGGAGACTTCACCAGATCAGCGCCAACCACTGGGTATCAACAGCGGGCTCGGGGGCCAGGATAAATGAACGGATTAAGTCCGGGCCGGCGGGAGCTCTACAAGGCTGCGACCGCCATCTTCGCCTGCCAAGCCACGCCCCCCGGTAGGAGATATTTTTGACGCTATAATCCCGTCTGTATATGTAATTTCGAATGATCTGAAAATTAGAAAGCTGTCTACAGTAGTGGGTAAACTGTCAACTAGTACTGTAATTTCTTTTTTGCTTGTAAATATTGAGATGGTTGCGACAAGGCCTATGGTTTTAAATAACCGACTTGCGTTGGACCTTTTACTCGAAAAGGAGGGGAGTATGCCTGATGCTCACAGTTCAGCAATGCAGGACTTATATCCCAGATGAAAGTCAGGATCTGGAGAAATATATTCAGAATATATCTGGATTGAAAAATTATTTGAAAGAGTTAGAAGTGAGAGGACCTTTGGAATGCGTAGGGAATGGATTGTGTGCTTTACCCAAATGGTTTTGAAATGTGAGAAGTGGAATGTTGGGCACCATTTTGAAACCCCTTTTGATAATTGTTCTTTGTGTAATATTCCTATTTATGATCTATAAGGAAAACCCCTTTTGATAATTGCTCTTTGTATGATATTCTTATTTATGATATGGGATACAAGTACGCGCAGGTTAGAAGGGGAGTGAAGAGGAGGAGAGCAGATGTACAGTTGGAGGAGAGTCAGGGTAGATACTATGAAGACATGAAACGTTTAAAGGATTCTTGGTGTAAGATGCTAAGAAACAATAAGTGGTCTTCAAACTGGGGGGCGTCCCCCCAGGGGGGTCTCAAGGGATCCCAAATGGGGGTGCGAGATTCTGGCCAGAAGAAGCATTATGCTGATAACTGCTTTGTTTTCAGCTGAAATAAATGAGTGGCAGTAAGCCTTTCTGTAAATGGCCATCACTAACATCTTTTGTCATTTTTTAAATCATGGGTAGGGGGAAGGTGTCAAAAGGCAAGGGACTCGAAATACCCCACTCCCATTTTTAATAATCATATTGTGGATACGTTTACATGATAGTAAGGTCTGCCTGACCAAAAAAGTATGTTTGGCAATCATGCATTTAATTCAGTTCTCAAAATGGTAATATAACTTAACTGCAATGTTTAAATACATCTAGACCTATTTCAACATTGCCAATTTAATAGAATAATTGTAAAAAAATCTTGAGGGGGGGCCCGATGATCTATGTTTGTCAGGGTAAGGAGAGACATTCTGAGCCTAGGGGTTATTGGAGCAGTGTTGGTTACTTTGCAACCCACTACAAAGTGAGAGCTATTACTCTTGGTGATATTTTTTAGAGAACAGGGCATGCCCACTCTGCATTACAACGTTTGAAGACCATTGTTGACATGGTCTGTCTGATAACATTAGATTGTAATCTGTGATGGCTAGTATCACTATCCGAGGTGGGACTGGAGCAGTGTGAATTTTGTCTCCACCCGTTTGTGTTTAGTTAGACCACATATATGTTTACCTATGGACTTATGTACTTGTGTGATATAAATGGAATAATGTAACGTAGTGCACTTAAACAGTTACAGAAAGTGCATCTACTGTGCAATCTCAACATTTATATGAAAGCATATTAACATTTTCCTTTACAGTTGCAACAAATTGCAGTTCTCACATAGTTTAACATTTTTGTGGTTTGAATAACATTGTAAATTCTTATATATCTATGTATTCAATTAAACATATTCTTCATCGATTGTTTAACTTGAAGTGTATATATTTGAATAGTGCTTTACATCTACATTGTAACTGTATATGTATCTGTAACTATGCATTTAAATATGTACTGAAATGCTTGCTGTACTAAAGTTCAGCAAAGGCCTTCAGTTTTTGGATTTTGCAATGTTTAATGTAAACGTGAATGCTTGCTTCGGATGCAATGCCTCTCTCTCTTCTGCAGGTACAGGAGGCAGGGCCGGAATGGCCGTAGCAGGCACCGGGCGTTTCCCCAGTGAGCTGCCATGGCAGGGGCAGGTTATGGGCCCCTGGGGGCCATTTTTGTTACCGGGGGGCAATATCTGCCCCTGTAACAAAATCGGCTGAAACCGGCCCTAGCAAACAGCTCAGCAGCACCCTCCCCTCCAAGGAGACAGGCCAAAGAGTTTACTGATTTTGGTTCCCAGCCCTGCCCTGACAGCAGGTGAAGTTAGGTGAGTTCCTGGTCAAAGAAAAGTCACATTGTGTGAAAGAGATAGTGCACTTACCAAGGATAAGAAAAGAATAAGAAAATTCAATGAAGCAAGGGAGGACTACTGTCCAAGCAGAATATGGAACCGGTAAGAATCCAAGGGCGTTTTAATGTGTAGACCAAAGGAATGAAATCTCGAGTATAATTGCCAAGTTGGTTGTTTGAAGATGAGGCTTATGTTGTGTATCGATTTAGATTCTGAATTAATTTCCAGATTCATGCCCTTATATAGGTACAATTCACATTGCCGTAGGCATAGAAATCCAGTCCTTATTTAGGCTTAGCCCATGCTACCCAAATACAGGCATGTCTACTTCCATCCATTCATCTATGTCACAATGATTTATTGGAAAACCAGACTCTTAAGCCGTTAGGGACTTTTCCTTGCTTGGATATTGACTTCTCCAAGAACTCATTTATCATGCAGAAACATCTATTCCTTAGGGGTTCATTTGTGACGTTCATATGCCCAACTCATACGTCAATACTGGCATTCCTAAGCACCTTCAAGGTATAAATATACCTTCACTTGCTATAGCAAAGCACGGTGTGGTTCGGTGCAGTTCGACTACCTACTTGCATGACGCAGCGCGCTACAGCAAGTCCTGAAGGAAGCCAACTCTCCACCTGATGCACTGACTAGATGCTTTCATCCTCCTGCCGAGAACTACCCTTGCGGGGTATTGCGAGATCGAGTCTAGGGAAAGAGATACCAACCTCTCTCATTGTTTCCAGCTGTCACAATACACAAACTCATTACCAAGGATCAGAGCCCAAATGCAAGAACAGCGGTGGGAGGTATTCTATCGACACGAACAGAAGAGGAAGAAAATCAGTCCAAAGCAAACACAAACGCAGATAGCACTGTCAGTAAGGCGTCCTCCCACCAAAAATTTCCAAAGCGCGGCGATCCTTCAAAAATGGTCTGCCCACTAATGATTAAACCAAGTACACACGCCAACTCTAAGTCCTTGGGTAATGACCCCGTTGGACCCAGCAACAGCCCGGCTCTATTGGATCAAGACCCCTGCCCTGGACAACAACAGCATAGAAAAATACTGCTCTATCCCGAGTACGAGTCTCAGGGACAATGGGACATTTTAAATAGAGGTAACTTCTTAAGGCTATGTCAGCACTTGCCGGGCTTAGAAAGTGTGAACTCAACGGACATTGAGACGGTGGCCTTCATAGACCCTGTGTCTGGACAAAGAAACAAGTCTACATTAGTAACCTTTTCCAATCCAGAAAGGGGGGCAACACTGATGAAGAGCAAAAAACAACTGTCTGAATGGGGCATCCAGGCTACCCCTTACACTCCCACCAATTACCCGACTTTCCTCAAAAACTACTCCGTCGTAGCAACGACTGCTACTACCAGACCAGACCTAAAACAGGATAAACACTTAACCAAGCCATCGTCGATGCTTCGGGGATTCCAACAGGAGCCAAGAACAGCTTTATGGATTGAGCACCCACTGCAAGTATTTGCCTCCACCGCAGGCGACCCACGCAATGCATACTAAAAACATCATAAATCGGAAGACTGGTCCTGGCTCTCCCAGGTGTTAGGGTAATGCGCCGGTACCTGCGCATAGTCACAAACCAACCTGCGAGACGGCCCATCATTTAAACATCTGCTCTTGGAACATCCGGGGCCTAACAAAGAAAAAATCGGAGCGATTAACTTTAGGCCTGCTGACAACCTGTGAAATCTTTGCCCTACAAGAGACCTGGGCCCTGGAAAATACCATCTGGGAAGACTTTACGGTAATAGAATCTATTGCCACCCCATGCAAGGTAGGCGGCCACGTGTCTGGGGGAGTGCTGATCGTCGTGAAGAACTCACTGACTATGAATATAGAAACCCTCCACAGGAGAAGGTGGTGACCACGTCTTCATTAGTATTGAGATTAAGAGTCAGGGAAAGGGGAAATCAAAGCAAAAAATGATACTTGGCTGTGTCTATTTACACCCAACAAAAGCAAGGCGAGAGCTCACTCTGAGTATCATACTCCCAATAATGTATAACCTCCAAATTCTATACCCTACCGACCTGTGGCTGATAACGGGTGACTTTAATGCAAACCTAATGGAAACCGACCCAGCCGATCCTCCCAAATAACATCTTTTAATGCAATGTGGTTAATTCCGGAGACAAAATCCCAGTATCATCGAAAGGATGTGAATGGAATACAACTGGCAACAAAACTGAACCATCTTGGTCTGCGCACTCTCAATGGAAGGATCGCTACTGATCGACCGGCGGCATACTCACATATATCCTCTTTTCGAATGGCCACCCTAGACTATATATGGATATTGCTAACGGCCTTCCATCTGGTACGCCAATTCCTGGTAACACCTTATCCAGATAGTGACCATGCCATTCTAACATGCAGCATTGCCCTGGGCCCTCTTCAACGCCCGACCACAAATCCGATAGGGGCGGCTTCTAGCCTACAGAGTGTGAAGAAACTCCGATGGTCAGAAAGTAACCAGTATGCAATCAAAGCGGAGGTGGACAAGCTTATGACCAGAGGGCTCCTGGCTGGTATTAGCCATGTGACAGCCCCCACTTGGGAAACTATACTGACCAACTTTAGAGACCACTGTACCTCAAAACCATCAAAGATCTGCTCAAAGGATACTCCGACCCCAACAACTCTGTCAGTGCAACAACAACACACAATCACTGCCAAGAGTAAACTAAATAAGCTACAACGAATAATTGTTTACAATGAAAGCAATCATAAACTTCTGAAGGAGGACATTATCGCTGCATGGAAAGCCTACAGGAAGGATCGCTTTACTCAAAAGAAATTGGAAGAAGAACAGCATTGGGCAACACCCTTTGATATTATAAAATCTAAAGATCCAAGGAAATTCTGGAATTGGGTTAACAAGGCTAGTCAAACAACTAAAGCTCCTACCGCAACTAACATCTCCCCCGCGAAGTGGGAGTCCTATGTTAAAGCACTCTATTCTGCACCAGACGACCAGAGTACTAATAGCCCGGCCATTTTTGATCAACTAGTTAATCAGGACGGAACCACAGCTCCATCAATACACTAACGGACGATATAACTGGAATAATAAAGAAAATGCGCTCGGGCGGTGCCCCTGGTCCCAAATGGAATCCTGACCCAAGTATTTAAAGCCTCCGCCGGAAAATGGGCCCAGATTTTGACACCCCTTTACGAGGCCGCAATATTGGGTGGCCCTTTCCCAGAGTCTTGGAAAGGATCGCTTCTCGTTCCCTTCCACAAAAAAGGCTTGCGTTCCAACTCCGACAACTATCGGATGATAGCCCTCCTAGACGTGGACGGGAAGGCATATGCTAGCGTCCTTTTAACTGCACTCTCTGAATGGGTGAAAAATAACAACTTGGTCCCCTTCACCCAAACCGGTTTCCAAAGAGGGTGCCACATTGAGGACAACCTGATATGTATTGACCATCTGATGGAATCCACCCTAGACACAAAAGGTAAAGCTCTATACCTTGGGTTCATCAACTTTCGTAAAGCTTTTGACAGCGTAAGTCGGCCAAAACTATGAGAAAAACTTGCAAGATGGGGCATTCCACAGTCACTATTGAAAGCATTAATCGCCTAACACACTGACACATGGGTAAAAGTGCGAGTTACATCAAGCTGGTCGACCTCTAATAAAATCTACACCACCAGAGGTTTAAAACAAGGGTGTACGCTTGCACCAATGCTCTTCAACCTGTACCTCGTGGATCTCCCTGAATGGTTGTCACACATTTGTGCTTTCCCTCCAAGAAAGATCCAAACTCTTCAATATGCTGATGACACCATTCTGCTAGACCAAACCCAGGTGGGTCTTCAAAGACTGTTCGATTCCCTTGCTCAGTACTGCAGCACGAACATGCTGAAGATAAATGTGTCGAAAACCAAAGCAATGACAATATCTTCTGGAAAAAGTAAAAAAATCATGCGGCTCGTCGGAGGGAAGAGATTGGAAACCGTTACTGCTTATAAGTATCTGGGGGTGTGGATCGACCACAAAGGGAGATCCTCTGTGCACACAACTGAAATGCAGGTTGTTGCTCGCTCCCTGGAAGGGGCCTTTATAAGAACGAAAAGCGCTCTGCACTCCCAGGATCTAGTACCATTAATAAAACTGATCTCAGCAAAACTTCTCCCCACAATCTCCTTCGGTGCAATAATATTTAAAGACAAAATGAACAATTGGTTGGACAGAGCTCAATCGTCGTGCTACTGCAGGGTTTTTCGACTCCCAGCTTCAACCACCCATGCCCAAATCCGGAAAGAATTTTCATTGTCTTCCCAGAGATGGATAATGAGCGCACGCTACATCAGTTATTGTTTAAAAACTAAGCATGCTAGCCCTTACACCCTAAAGAGCTGTTTATGGTCAGTCTTCAGTAACCACAAAACTTCCTGGAATAAATATCTGACATCATGCCTTGAATCCCTCAAAGCAAAGGACATATGGTCATCCTCTCTGCCCATCGACGTGATATCAAAACTCCTAACCAAACAAGCAAAAACTCTATCAAGCGAACTCGACAAGCAACGTGTCGCCCAGCTCTTTCATGGTCCTTGGGTCTCCAAATTATATGCCCCGAAAACTCTTCCGTCCTATCTCGCATCTTCTACCAAAGTCCACACAAAACTCCAATTAATGCGACTTCGTTTTGGTCTAATCCCGCTGATGGCCTATAAGTTTGGCCAAGGATACAAGAAAAAAGTTTCATCGCAATGTCGCTTCTGTAAGCTGGACGACGAAAACCTTATTCATATCCTGTGCATATGTCAAAAACTCCGAGCTCAAAGAAACTTCTGGCTGCGTCCAATTTGGCTGCTTAACATCAGGGCTTGCCAAGAAGCATTAGACGCTTGCATGAGGGGTGATTCCCCGCAGTTGGCAGCGCGTTTTGTTAAGTTTATCTCAGAAATTAATTCCCCTAATTTTGTCCTCTGACCCAGCTTGAGTTTGTTTCTCCCCTAGTGACATTATTATACACCATTTTAATTTATAATTCTTCTGTTTTTGTAATTGATCTGTGTAGCTCCTCCCTTTATTACTATGTAATGATCATTTCTGTGAGTGCACTTTGCAATGATTTTAATTAATTGTGCAAATAAAATTTTTACTTACTTTATTTACTCTCTCATTCTCAGGTATGGAGCTGATTAGAACTTAGAAAACCCTTTGACAATTCTTGGCAGAACTAAACCTATAGCTAAACAGCACCTACTTCTTCCCTGGTACTAAACCTAGTTTAGGTACATTGAGGTAGGCGTATTTTAGATTCACCAGATGAGTATTTTAGCCTGTGTTATTTATGTACGTATTTTTATGTATTCCTGACCAGGTGAATCTAATAAGTTAGCCCAAGGTGGATATATACAAATTTAGAATAGAGACCAGAAATATTAGTCACAATTGGCTAAGGTTGGGAATAGTGTTTTTAATCTACTTAGGTAGCGACCAGTCCAGCGTAACCTGCAACTTATTTTATATTCCCCTTGCCTCCTCCTGCGCAGACGTGGTATTGTAGCGCCTGACTCTGCTGCCCTTTCACCATCACGCTGATTTTGTAGCGCCTGTCTCTGCAATTCGGATCGTAGCGCTTGTATGCAAACTATCTTACCGCTAGTAGCGATTGTGTGCTCTGCGTGTAAAAACTGATATTGCCTGCATTGTGCTCTGTGTGTATAAATTGATATTGCCTGCATAGTCATAGTCCATAAGATCGCTAGCGCGCACTTCCTGGTTGTGCTTGCTACAGAGTTGAAATATTAAAAGCGCCTCCGTTTACTCTGTTGCATACCTTGTTGTGCTTTCTGCCATTTGGTGTAGCAGCCCCTGGCCCTTCCCCCACCTCGCTCCCGCCTCCCGGCTGACCCTCCCACCCACGGAAACCACAAGCCAGCCTCGCACCCTCCTTGGAGCTGTGACCATCCTGTCCTGGACACGAACGGCCGCTCCCCTTGCCTCCTCCTGCGCAGACGTGGTATTGTAGCGCCTGACTCTGCTGCCCTTTCACCATCACGCTGATTTTGTAGCGCCTGTCTCTGCAATTCGGATCGTAGAGCTTGTATGCAAACTATCTTACCGCTAGTAGCGATTGTGTGCTCTGCGTGTAAAAACTGATATTGCCTGCATTGTGCTCTGTGTGTATAAATTGATATTGCCTGCATAGTCATAGTCCATAAGATCGCTAGCGCGCACTTCCTGGTTGTGCTTGCTACAGAGTTGAAATATTAAAAGCGCCTCCGTTTACTCTGTTGCATACCTTATTGTACTTTCTGCCATTTGGTGTAGCAGCCCCTGGCCCTTCCCCCACCTCGCTCCCGCCTCCCGGCTGACCCTCCCACGCTCCGCCCCCCCTTCACTCTCCATTTATGTCAGATGTCCCAACGCGCAGCGTCCACGCGCTACGGCCGCGCCGAAGGTGCGCCAAAGGTAAGCCCGTCTACGCCCGTCCGCGCCTGGACCGCGCCCAGCGCCAGACCCCCTGGTCCCCGTAATGCCCAGCCCACTCGCATCACTTACGATGCCACCACCCTCCTAGCCCTTAACACCGGCCGCTCCCCCAACTGCGTCCAAGCCGCCCCTGGACACACCCATGGACCCTTCTCTTGCAACTCGTGCAAGTTCGACTGCACCAAGAACAACTCCTCATCCACTAACTCCAACCAGATATCTGACACCAACCACCTTAAGTGCATCCTGCTCAACACCCGCTCGGTCCACAGGCACGCCATCGACCTCTGGAATCTACTAGAAACCATCTCTCCAGACGTCGCCTTCCTAACAGAAACATGGATGAATGCCTCTTCAGCCCCAGACATCACCATTGCCATTCCGGAAGGATACAAGATCATCCGAAAGGACCGCATCAAGCATACAGGAGGAGGCATCGCTATCGTCCATAAGAACTCCATCCGCATCTCAACCAGCTCAGACGTCAACCTCGCTAGCGCCGAACACCTTCACTTCCAGATCCACACCGACCCCAAGACCACACTCAGAGGCACCCTCCTCTACCGGCCTCCAGGACCCCGTGCACAATTCAGTGACGACATCACTGACTTTATCACCCCACACTCCCTCCCCTCCGAGGACTACATTCTATTGGGAGACCTCAATTTTCACCTGGAAAAGAGCAACGACAGCAGCGCCACCACCCTTCTGGACAATCTCGCCGACCTCGGACTCAAACAACTTATCTCTACGTCCACCCACATCGCAGGTCACACGCTCGACCCTATCTTCACCTCCAGCAAACATATCTCATTCAGTCACACCACAGCCCTTCACTGGACGGACCACAGCTGCGTTCACTTTACCTACAATAAGACCACAATCCACAACCATCCTCAACCCACCCTGCGAAGAAACTGGAACAAAATCACCAGCGACCAGATCTCCTCATCGCTTCTACTAAACCCCCCCCTCCCACTCCTCAAACCCCGACCAAGCAGCCATTAACCTCACCCAATGGCTATCCAACAGCGCCGACATCCTAGCACCGTTGAAAAAACGCCAAATCAAGATAGGCAGCAAAAACGCATCCTGGTTCAACGATGATCTTAAGAAATCGAAGAAACACTGTCGCTCCCTCGAAAAGGCCTGGAAAAAAGATCCTAAAACCAGCACCAGGGACGCCTCCAAAAACGCCACCCGCATACACCACCAACTAATCCGGTCTGCCAAGAAAGCCGCATTCAAAGACCGTCTAGATAACAACGCCCACAACAGCAAGGAATTATTCAACATCGTCAAAGAATTTACCAACCCATCAGCCAACTCCAACGACATCACCCCCTCCCAAGCCCTCTGCGACTCCCTAGCTTCCTTCTCCACAACAAAATCGCAGACATCCACAACAGCTTCGACAACCGACCCGAAGACCAACCCACCCAATCTTCCGCAGGACCTTCACCCCCCCTGAACATCCTTAACGACTGGAACCCAATCTCCACTGAGGACACCATCCGCCTGATGAACTCCATCCACTCAGGATCCCCAACTGACCCATGCCCTCACCACATCTTCAACAAAGCAGACTCCATCATAGCACCACACCTCCGAGATGTCATCAACTGCTCCCTCAACTCCGCCACCTTCCCGGAAAGCTGGAAACACGCAGAACTCAGCGCCCTTCTGAAAAAACCCACAGCTGACCCCACCGAACTCAAAAACTACCGCCCCATCTCGCTTCTTCCATTCCCGGCCAAAGTCATTGAGAAAGCGGTCAACAACCAGCTCGCCGCCTTCCTCGAAACCAACAAATCCCTCGACTCCTCACAGTCCGGCTTCCGAGCCAAACACAGCACTGAAACCGCCCTCATCGCAGCAACAGACGACATTCGAACTCTACTGGACAATGGAGACACAGTCGCCCTCATCCTCCTCGACCTCTCCGCTGCCTTCGACACAGTCTGTCACAGCACCCTTCTACAGCGCCTCAGAGACGTAGGAATCCAAGGAAAAGCACTGGAATGGATCACCTCGTTCCTCACCGGAAGAACACAGAGAGTCCGCCTCCCACCATTCAAGTCAGAGGCCTCTGAAGTCATCTGCGGCGTGCCACAAGGATCGTCACTCAGCCCCACCCTCTTCAACGTATACATGAGCCCCCTTGCGGCCATCGCTCGCCAACACAATCTCAACATCATCTCCTACGCGGATGACACTCAACTGATCCTATCACTCACCAAAGACCCTAACACCGCCAAAACCAACTTACACGAAGGAATGAAAGAAGTAGCCGAGTGGATGAAGCACAGCCGTCTGAAACTGAACTCAGACAAAACAGAAGTCCTCATCTTAGGCACCTCCCCCTCAGCCTGGGATGACTCTTGGTGGCCAGAAGCCCTTGGAAAAGCCCCCATCCCGACGGACCACGCACGGAACTTAGGCGTCATCCTGGACTCCTCACTCTCGATGACCAGACAAGTCAACGCCGTTTCATCATCTTGCTTCAACATTCTTCGCTTGCTCAAAAAAACATTTCGCTGGATCCCCACCGAAACTAGAAAAACGGTCACCCACGCACTGGTCACGAGCCGCCTGGACTACGGAAACACACTATACGCCGGTACCACCGCAAAACTCCAGAAAAAACTCCAACGCATCCAGAACGCTTCAGCCAGGCTCATACTAGACATCCCGCGTAAAGAACACATCTCTGGTCACCTGAAAAACCTCCACTGGCTCCCCGTAAATGAGAGGATTACTTTCCGCCTCCTAACCCACGCACACAAAGCACTTTACGAACTTGGGCCCGAATGCCTCAACACACGATTGTCCTTCTACACCCCCTCCCGTCAGCTGCGATCCTCCAACCAAGCCCTTGCCACTGTACCTCGCATCAACAAAACAACCATGGGAGGTAGATCCTTCTCCTACCTGGCAGCTAAATCCTGGAACTCACTTCCCACTCACCTTCGCCTTACTCAGAACCACCTAGCATTCAGAAAGCAACTTAAAACTTGGATATTCGACAAGTAATTCCCCACCCTCCCTATAGCGCCTTGAGACCCTATGGGTATGTAGCGCGCTATATAAATCTCTTGACTTGACTTGACTTGAATATTAACATGGAGAGATCCCTCTAAAAACAGATCTAGATGTATGAGTTATAGACGGACAAAAAGATTGTTGTCTAAAATAGATCTTTGTTTGTTTTTGGAAGGGGTTTGACACCAGGTTGAATCCGCACTTGGCTCCTTCAAAATAGAATATTGGACCTATATAACAGTGGCTAAAGGATTCTTGGATTTTAAAGAACTACATAGTATAGGTAAGCCCTGAATGTTGTAGTGACTGTGATATTTAGTGAGTAGAGAGTGGTGATGAATTCCTGAAGAGGTGGATGAATGTTCAGTGGAAAAAGTGTGAGGAACACAGAGGAGCACTGTTGAGATTAAGAAATTTAAAATGTTCAGGTTATAAAAAAGTAGTAATGGAAACTAAATTTTTTTTTTATTTGGAACCAGTGAGTGGAAAATGGTATAATAATGGATTGTTTATTATGCATATCTCATATGGAGATTTCAAATGTATTTTAGTATTTATTTGATGTTTTTGTATTATAGATAATTATAAATCAGCGAGAGATTGTAGTCTTGGAAAAGAAGGTTCAACTATATCACCTTCCAAACGCATCGACGCCCGTTGGCCATTAACTCATCACTCTGCATCTGCCCTTAAATGTTAATTAATTTCAACACATTAGGGTGACTGTGGAAGCTTTCTGAAATGAGTCATGGCATCTGATGACAAAGTGTATATGTCTCTTTTTTAACTCTCGCATTGTGTTTTTAAAAGTGTTTATATAATTGTCTTGTGGTGGTCTATGTGAGCAACAGATTTTTGTTTTTATGGTGTATAGGAGAATTAGGAATTTTCCGCAATTTCTGTAAAAAAATGTTTGCACTTTACTTTTAATAAATGTATTATCTCAATACATAAAATGTAGTATCTCAATATATGCTATAAACTGTGCACTGGAATATGTTTTTTTAGTTTCAACAGTGATTTCTCGGGTTGAATGCTTTCTTTGATTGTTGAACCATAAGAAGTGTGTGTGTGTGGTGGGATGGTATAAAGTAAGAGCATATTAATTCCTAAAGGACACTTGTTTTTGAGTATTTCCTTGTATCCTAGTCCTTTGTGTTCCAAAGGGTGCCTCTCTTTTTTTACAATGTATTTTTATGTATGTCATAGCAACAGACAATGCTATTACAGTACTATTTTATATTACTGTTTACCTTGTACACATTATACTTCACATTCTGTCTAATGAGTGCAGCAGTTCATATCTCTTGCATGAGAAATAAGACTATTCAATAAACCCCATTTATTGAAACGCCAGTCTCTCTATTTCTATGCAACTCTGTAGAAACAAAGAATGCACGATTGACTGAGTGAAATAGTTATCTATTGTTTCCACAACTCTGAAGATATTGTTCCGGTTCTAGGGGCAACAAAGTTGTTATGTTTATGCAGTTGTCAGAGACTAATCCCTTCTTGTTTATTTGAGAAAGTTTCTAGTGACCTCTGAGTTAGCAGGCATGCACACAATTAAGTTTAGTATACTCGATAGAGACATACTGACCTCAGTCCAATGTCAAATCTATAGTGCATATTATTCAAATGCGCAGAGCCTATTGGGAATATATGAACTACAGTACATGACGCCCAACTGGAGTAACTCAGTCATGCTTTTCTCAGAGACCCCCTACTCATAAAACTCCAATAGACGTCTGGAGAGGGTAAGGGATAAATATCCACCATAGCTGAGTAGGACAAAAAAAATCCTATGTATTAGTTTTTGGTTTGTTCAACGTTCAACATTGAAGGATACAGTTTTCCAAATCTTATCTTTGTTTCCTTAAAGCTTGCTCTGCAATCTTTCAGTCAACGAAATGGCCGACGAAGATAATTGCGGGCCCAGTGGGGCTGCAGGCGAAAACGCCGTACCAGCTTTCAACCTAACAGGTTTCCAAGAAACTGATGAGAATGCTATAATCATTCCTCCAAATTTAAGGAAAGCCATCACTATCAGACTTGTAAAACATGGTCTAACATCGACAGGTGGTAGGGCAGTTTTTGTGATAGAGGCACATGAATATCACCAGACCGAGGTATTCTATTCATGGATAGTCTTCCCAGAAGCAAATCTAGTAACACATAGGTTTCACTTCTACAAAGAAGATGATCCACCAGAGGAATATATTCCTTTCGAGGATATTGAAATTCCACTCACATACCAGGAGCATGAGCTCTGGTTTAAAGACACCCTAAAGCATTTAAATCACATTACCAGGCTCGGTCCACTAGGTAGACCAGGATCAACATGGTCGGCCATAGCCGGCTACACACCTGACCCTGACATTGAAGCAATGTCAGATGATGAATTACTTAGTAATATACAAAGATTAGTAGAATTATACAGTGATACCACAACTGTCTGAAAGTCCTGAAAAGGTCGTTACTAAAAACACTCCAACCTCTTCTAAAAAGAAGTAGAAAAATAGCAAACAAACTTCCAAAGAGAAGCGCTCTCAATCCCGAGGTAGGTCTCCTCAAAAGGAGCCCTCTGAAAAGAGGTGCAACCTCAGGAATAGAGATAATTTGAGAAAACCTGATAGATATCAAGACACTGATACAACTTCCTCTCGTATCTTTCAGACTTCATCACAGAAATCCGAAAGAAGAGGATGGTCAGAAAACAAAAAAGAAAGCATGAAGTCCAAAGACGATCAACAAGTTTAGAAAAACAAGAAACCTCAATTCACCAAAAAGAAGGTAGCAGGTCTAAAAATCAGACATGCCAAGGACCTTGAGGACACAACTCAAGAACGGAGAATGGGCTCAGACAATGTTGGACAGCGCAGCAGAAGTCACAATAGCTCGCCAGAACCTGAAGGGTCTTCTGGAGACAGTGGACTTGAATTAATTCATTCAAGTTGAAAACTGCAGATACCAGGGTTAGTTCTCAACATAGGTTATATGAAATAACTCTCGGGATGGAGGGAGACATACCAAGATAAGTGAAAGCACTTTTTTGAGAGAGACTTTCTAAGGGTTATGACATACTTCTGGCTAAAAAAGACTGGCCACCACAATTTGTCAGGGAGTACCCACTTGGCGAAGACATCATTATGCCAGCCTTCTCTAAACATATTCCAATACATTTAAAATGTACTTATGCCAGGAAATGGGCAGTAGCCTAAGCTCCAGCAGTATACAAAAAATCTTGTAGGATGGGATGAGGACTTGCCTCACCATAAAATCCAACTAAAGGATAAACAAACTGCACAAAGGCAGTATCCAGTTAAGCAAGAAGCTAAAAAACAGGTCAGGGAGATAATAGATCAACTTGAATACCAAGGGTTGATTGAAACATGCACCTCATCAATGAGCAATCCTTTGTTTCCTGTCTCCAAACCAGACAATACATATCGTCTAGTATTGGATTGCAGACATTTAAACTCTTGTTGCTAAACATGTGCAGTGCAAAACGCACACAGTACAGCATGAATGAATAACATTATGCGTAAAAAATATAAAACCACATTAGATATTTCTAACGGTTTCTTTTGTCAAAATATTGTACCTGAAAGCAGATATTTGACCTCTTTCTCAATTATGGGGACACAGCGTCACTTCTGTTGTCTCCCTCAAGGATTCAAGAATAGTCCTGGGTTATTCTCAGCAAGAGTAACAGAGTTACTACAAACTTATGATGATGAAGCATTGTCATATGTGGATGACATCTATCTGATAGATGATGATTTGGATAGGCACTTGAACAGAGTGAACACCATTATACTTGGTTTCGCCTCTGAAGGGTACAAATTCGATTTTAAGAAATCGAGAATTGCCCATCTTAACGTTCTATTTCTAGGATATGAGTTATCAAGTGAAGGCAAAAGCCTGCCAGCCAACTTTTTAGAAAAGTGTGGGCTTCTCCAACCTCTAAAAACGCTGAAATACGTACCATAAATTCAAGGATTCCTGAATTTTGGAAATACTTACATTCTAAATTACGCAGAAAGGGTTAAACCTCTCTACAAATTAATTAAACCTGATTTTAAAACAGTAAATTGGACACAAAAACACACAGAAATTTTGTGTTCACTCAAAACAGACATGCTAGCACAAAACATTTGCAAACACGCGTAAACTTATGCAACTTAGTGATCCGAATCATTCCTGGTCAATACGGATTCACTTACTCAACTATTAACGAAGGTGAAAAAGTACCAATAGCTTACAAATCGCATTTGTATACACAAGCAGAAATGAAATTCACTTCTATAGAAAAAATTCTGACAGCTGTTCAAACCGCTGTAGCAAAAGGAGAGAGCCCTCACACAGGGAAAACTAATTATGGCCGTGACACCTCTACCTGCCATGGAGGCAGTGATGAAAGCGAGCCTTCCAAATGATAAAGCTTTACATCCGAGATGGATACAATGGGTTAATTCTCTTGCTGCAACTGATGTTGAATACGTTTTTGATCCATATTTGAAAACACATGCATTTCTACAATACAAACAAGAATGTCCTCTGCCTAATGAAATTCTGCCACTTGACCGGAATGAATATATAATTTATACTGACGGATCAGCTCAACCCGCTACGGGGGGTAAACAAGCGTATAGTGCTGCATGCAAGATTGTTAAAGATTGTATGCACAATGGCAAATGTAGACCAATGGTCACTAAAACGCAATCTCTAAGAGATTGTACAGCTCAGCGAGCTGAACTGCAAGCATTCAAAATGGCACTTGAAAACACGGATCGCAAATTCCCCACACTCATTGTGTGCGATTCTTTCTATTGTGTACAGTCTTATAATGAATATTTACAGAATTGGCTTCCGAAAAGGTTTCAAAGATGCAAAAGGTGGTCGGATTAAGCATAAAACTCTTTGGGAACAAGCAGTTCAGTTACGAGAAGGACTACAAAAAAATCATGTGATACATACGCTGAGTTATCAACGTGATGGTGTTCACGTTGAAGGAATTCATTGACTGATGAAGCAGCGAAGGCGACTGTGCAATCGGCTTCCGTAGCTGCAATCAGTAGTTCAAAAATGAAAATAGACAATGAAATAATGCTGGCTATCAATGCTACAAGCAAAGGCAGTGGTAGTACGTTACCTAAAAGGATTCCACTCAAATACTTATATATAACTGATGCGAATATTTTTCCGTTTGCTCGAATCCCTGGAGTGGGGGATAGGGTAATTCCAAACATGGAACATAGATTAGGACTAATCCTAGCAGCACATGAAGGCCTCACCTCTGCACATGCAGGTGTTTCCGCCACAGTATCATTATTAAAACAGAGGTACTGGTGGCCACGCATGAGGAAACAGACCAGAAACTAAGTCTTTGACTGTGAAATATGCCAAAAGATGAAAGTCTCTACTGTGTAACGTCCTGCGCAGATGCCCCAGTTAATTTCAGATAAACCATTAGCTTGCATTTACCTGGATCACTGCGGTCCCTTACAAAGGGATGGTAGCTATGAAAATATCATAGTCGCAGTGGATTCATGTTCAAGGTTCATTTGGATGTGGCCTCAGCACTCGGCTGACGCTCAAACTGTTATAAAAGATTTGCAAGTCTTTATCACCACAAACGCAATCGTCACTCTACATTCTGACCAGGGTCCTGCGTTTAGAAATGTCTGCAGTGTTCACTAATCATGAATATTTAGAAGGTTCCTCAGACAATGAACAAATGTATTGTTATAATCCCTATGGTCATCATTTCTTGCACAAATCAACAATGCCTAGAAATGTATATATGTATAACCAATGGGAACATTGTCCTACGCGACCAAAGGGTAGCTCAAAAACTTTTCCTAATAAGTTTCCATACTTTTCAGGCTTCAAAGTATCAAATCCAGAATCATTTTACTTTAGAAATGTAAACAAAACAGGACTGAAAACTATGTTAACAAACACAAAACAGATTTATTCTGCAGCCTTTTTTGCCCAACTGTCTGGACTACGTTTTGACTTTTGGAAAGACAACATTGAGACAAAAACTGTCTGGGCTACGAAAGATTGGCAAGTGCAGGTGTTAGAAGCTTTGTTTAGAGTCTGTATCATCCCTGAGCAAATTATGTTTGTGAATGACACTGTCCAACAAACGTCTTGCCTTGGGTTAGCCAAGATCAAAGACATAAACAATCCCTACATATCTATACCTACACATGATAGTGAAGACACTTCAGAGGGGGAGGTCGACGTACATACTATTTTGGTTCACAACAGAACAGATCCATATTGGAAAAAATGGTTGATCCAGCCCACAGACACAAACAACTGTCAAGATAGATTCCTGAACAAAACACAGGCTTTCTCATTCAACAGGCCAGACCCAAGATATGTTCAAAGACAGCATCCTGGAATAGTAACAACATACAGTGTAGGGGAATTATGCCTTGATTGGCTACAAAGATCTACACTTAAGGATGTAGAGCAACACTTATCTTTACTTACAGATGTCAAGTCAAGTCAAGTCAAGAGATTTATATAGCGCGCTACATCCCCAGAGGGTCTCAAGGCGTTTGAAGAAGGGTGGGGGGTTACTTGTCGAATATCCACGTTTTAAGTTGCTTTCTGAATGCTAGATGGTTCTGAGTGAGGCGGAGGTGAGTGGGAAGTGAGTTCCAGGTTTTAGCTGCCAGGTAGGAGAAGGATCTACCTCCCATGGTGGTTTTGTTGATGCGAGGAACAGTGGCAAGGGCTTGGTTGGAGGATCGTAGCTGGCGGGAGGGGGTGTAGAAGGACAGTCGTGTGTTGAGGCATTCGGGTCCAATGTCATAAAGTGCTTTGTGTGCGTGGGTTAGGAGGCGGAAAGTAATCCTCTTATTGACGGGGAGCCAGTGGAGGTTTTTCAGGTGATCAGAGATGTGTTCTTTACGCGGGATGTCTAATATGAGCCTGGCTGAAGCGTTCTGGATGCGTTGGAGTTTTTTCTGGAGTTTTGCGGTGGTACCGGCGTATAGGGTGTTTCCGTAGTCCAGGCGGCTCGTGACCAGTGCGTGGGTGACCGTTTTTCTAGTTTCGGTGGGGATCCAGCTAAATGTTTTTTTGAGCATGCGAAGAATGTTGAAGCAAGATGAAGAAACGGCGTTGACTTGTCTGTTCATCGAGAGTGAGGAATCCAGGATGACGCCCAGGTTCCGTGCGTGGTCCGTCGGGATGGGTGCTTTTCCAAGGGCCTCTGGCCACCAAGAGTCATCCCAGGCGGAGGGGGGGGTGCCTAGGATGAGGACTTCTGTTTTGTCTGAGTTCAGTTTCAGACGGCTGTGCTTCATCCATTCGGCTACTTCTTTCATTCCTTCGTGCAGGTTGGTTTTGGCAGTGGTAGGGTCTCTGGTGAGTGATAGGATCAGTTGAGTGTCATCGGCGTAGGGGATGATGTTGAGGTTGTGTTGGCGTGCGATGACCGCGAGGGGGCTCATGTATACGTTGAAGAGGGTGAGGCTGAGTGAAGATCCTTGTGGTACGCCGCAGATGACTTCAGTGGCCTCTGACTTGAATGGTGGAAGGCGGACTCTCTGGGTTCTTCCGGTGAGGAACGAGGTGATCCATTCCAGTGCTTTTCCTTGGATTCCGACGTTTCTGAGGCGCTGTAAAAGGGTGCTATGACAGACTGTGTCGAAGGCTGCGGAGAGGTCGAGGAGGATGAGGGCGACTGTGTCTCCATTGTCCAGTAGAGTTCGAATGTCGTCTGTTGCTGCGATGAGGGCGGTTTCAGTGCTGTGTTTGGCTCGGAAGCCGGACTGTGAGGAGTCGAGGGATTTGTTGGTTTCGAGGAAGGCGGCGAGCTGGTTGTTGACCGCTTTCTCGATGACTTTGGCCGGGAATGGAAGGAGCGAGATAGGGCGGTAATTTTTGAGTTCGGTGGGGTCAGCTGTGGGTTTCTTCAGGAGGGCGCTGAGTTCGGCATGTTTCCAACTTTCCGGGAAGGTTGCGGAGTTGAGGGAGCAGTTGATGACGTCTCGGAGGTGCGGTGCTATAATGGAATCTGCTTTGTTAAAGATGTGGTGAGGGCATGGGTCTGTGGGGGATCCTGAGTGGATATAGTTCATCAGACGGATGGTGTCCTCAGTGGAGATTGGGTTCCAGTCATTGAGGGTGTTCAAGGGGGGTGGGGGTCCTGCAGAGGGTTGGGAGGGTTGGTCTTCGGGTCGGTTGTCAAAGCTGTTGTGGATGTCTGCAATTTTGTTGTGGAAGAATGAGGCTAGGGAGTCGCAGAGGGCTTGAGAGGGGGTGATGTCGTTGGAGTTGGCTGAGGGGTTGGTAAATTCCTTGACAATGTTGAATAATTCCTTGCTGTTGTGGGCGTTGCTATCTAGTCGGTCCTTGAAAGCGGCTTTCTTGACATTCCGGATCAGTTGGTGGTGTATGCGGGTGGCGTTTTTGAAGGCGTCCTTGGTGCTGGTGTTTGGGTCTTTTTTCCAGGCCTTCTCAAGGGAGCGACAGAGTTTCTTGGATTTCTTAAGATCATCGTTGAACCAGGATGCCTTCTTACTGCCTAGTTTGATATGTCGTTTTTTCAGTGGTGCTAGGATGTCGGCGCTGTTGGATAACCATTGGGTGAGGTTAGTGGCTGCTTGGTCGGGGTTTGAGGAGTGGACAGGGGGGTTTTGAAGAAGCGATGAGGAGATCTGGTCGATGGTGATTTTGTTCCAGTTTCTACGCAGAGTGGGTTGAGGATGGTTGTTGGTAGGGGTCTTGTTGTAGGTAAAGTGAACGCAGCTGTGGTCCGTCCAATGGAGAGTTGTGGTGTGGCTGAAGGAGACATGTTTGCTGGAGGTGAAGATAGGGTCGAGTGTGTGACCTGCGATGTGGGTGGGGTAGTGACAAGTTGTTTAAGTCCGAGGTTGGCGAGGTTGTCCAAAAGGGTGGTGGTGGTGCGGTCGTTGTACTTTTCAAGGTGAAAGTTGAGGTCTCCCAAAAGGATGTAATCCTCGGAGGGGAGCGCGTGTGGAGTGATGAAGTCTGTGATGTCTTCACTAAATTGTGCGCGGGGTCCTGGTGGCCTGTAGAGGAGGGTGCCTCTGAGAGTTGTCTTGGGGTCGATGTAGATCTGGAAGTGAAGGTGTTCGGTGTTGGCGAGATTGACGTCTGAGCTGGTTGAGATGCGGATGGATTTCTTATGGACGATAGCGATGCCTCCTCCTGTTTGGCCGGTACGGTCCTTGCGAATGATCTTATAGCCTTCCGGGATGGCAATGGTGATGTCTGGGGCTGATGTGGCGATCATCCATGTTTCTGTTAGGAAGGCGACGTCCGGAGAGATGGTGTCTAGTAGATTCCAGAGGTCGATGGTGTGCCTGTGGACCGAGCGGGTGTTGAGCAGGATGCATTGTAGGTGGTTGGGGTCGGATATCTGTTGTGTGTTCGTAGATGAGGAGTTGTTCTTGGTTACGTCGAACTTGCAGGAGTAGCAGGAGAAGGGTCCATGGAGGTGTCCGGGAGCGGCTTGGACGCAGTTGGGGAGTCGGCCGGGGTTAAGGGCTAGGAGGGTGGTGGCGTCGTAAGTAATGCGGGAGGGCTGGGCATTGCGAGGACCAGGGGCTCTGGCGCTGGGAGCGGTCCAGGCGCGGATGGGCGTAGACGGGCTTACCTTTGGCGCACCTTCGGCGCAACTAGGGCGCGATCGCTGCGCGTGAATGCTGCGCGCGGGTGTGACTGTCATAAGCGGATAGTGGGGGGGCGGAGCGAGGGAGGGGTGGCTGGGAGGCGGGAGGCGGGCTGGATGTGCTGCTTCAGGCACAACAAACAAAATGGTGGGGAAAAACGAAACTGAGCCTGGGCGAGGTTGGGGCACAGGGAGGAGGGACGCTGAGGGCAAAGGTACCGACACAAACAGAAAATACTTCTTCAATCCCCAAGCACACACCAATACAATCTGCGTGCTAGCTGCAAATGCAGAACCAGGATTACAGAAGACACGAAGTGCACGCTAGCAGAATGTGATTTAAAGTTCCCAAAGTGCACGTTTTCAAGGCGCCAGCAATGGCAAGCAAAACAAAGCGGCAGAAGCAGGCAGGCGAATAGCGCTACGATACCGGTTTTCAGCTCAGCAAAGCGCTATGGCAGTCAGGCAGGGGCAATTGGAGCGACCGCTTCCTACGGAGTAGGAGAGGTCACAGGGGATCAGCAGGCAGGCGAGCCTTCTCAGTCCGTGTGAGGGAGGGGCGGCTGGGAGGCGGGAGGCGGGCTGGATGTGCTGCTTCAGGCACAACAAACAAAATGGTGGGGAAAAACGAAACTGAGCCTGGGCGAGGTTGGGGCACAGGGAGGAGGTACGCTGAGGGCAAAGGTACCGGCACAAACAGAAAATACTTTTTCAATCCCCAAGCACACACCAATACAATCTGCGCGCTAGCTGCAAATGCAGAACCAGGATTACAGAAGACACGAAGTGCACGCTAGCAGAATGTGATTTAAAGTTCCCAAAGTGCACGTTTTCAAGGCGCCAGCAATGGCAAGCAAAACAAAGCGGCAGAAGCAGGCAGGCGAATAGCGCTACGATACCGGTTTTCAGCTCAGCAAAGCGCTATGGCAGTCAGGCAGGGGCACAGACCTTAGGGAATTCTTGCTTGGACCAAGAAAACCGCATCATAAACGTTTTATATATGCCTGTATATATGCTGCTTATAATGAAGCATGGAAGATTACGCAAGCAGAGACTGTGGGTTCACGACTCTGTCGTCCAGGATATATTCATTGGACAGCATAGTGTCTTCTGACATAGACATCTTGGAACAAGACTTGGTCATGTTACAACATGGTCAGTCGCAATTACGTTCTATCATGCTATTAGGCTGGACGTTGCAAACCCTTCTTTCAGACTATGTGCCTTGGCGTTTAATCAATACCACGTCACTGTTTTCTAAATTTAATCTCACTGATAAACATATCAAACGGGCACAAAGGGGAGCAGACTATACGGTGCTGAGCATTGAAAAACTGGAAAGATTGCCATTTACTGTAGCAGAGAAACCAGCTACTGAATGGATTTTACATGGAACAATCACTCTGCCTGTTACAATTTTCCATTTTCAGTATTGCCTCAAACACATACCGGCAGGCACATATGAAAGATTGGGTAAAGAATACATCAAGACATCCTGGGAATTACCATACACACACAGATGTTGGAGTGGGGGACGTGAAGTGTTTCTTAGCTGTAAAAACTGTGAAAACGCACTAAGCGGTTCTTTCATTTGTTAGGGTATTAATTTACACGGGGCCTGCGATGGTTCCTCTAACAATGTATCCTGCCACCAGCAAGGTTCACCAGCCGCAGTGATTGATCCAATATTTGGACAACTTTCAAATGGGAGTTACCTCATGTTGAACGATCAAGGCTGCTGTCGCATGTTGCCAGGCATACCATATCTAGTAACTGTGTCAGCCAGGATCACTTGCTGTATGCAAGTATTGTTTCCTAAACCAAGATAGCCAGGGAGTCGCCTTTATGGCCTTCACTGAACATCTCTTCTATACGAATTGATACTCTAAGCAGAATTAAGCCATTCTTTTGCTAAAAACTGTGCCACTGACCTCAGCCAAAGAGACCTATGATCTACAAGTCGCAAGGACTTCTGCCGAGATACATGCCGTTTTAACTACAATTTGACCTATACATTTCTAGGAAATGTTAAGTCATATCTTAAACATGTCTGATACGAGCGGTGTAACATCTATTTAAGAACGTATGTTCTGGACTGTTAGCACCTTTTCAAGCAGTCCTAGGAATATTTCCAAACTTCCTGCACTCTGTGTTTGGTGGACTGCCCCTCCTTTCGGGACTTGTTGGAGGGATACTATTTTTGCCTCTTCTTCTACGATATGGCAAGCCAAATCACCAGCGTCACTCCAAGCACCATAGAGAGAGCTCTATTTGAGATGAAGTGTCGTGAGCGCCTCGTCCAAATTTAGGGATTAACTCGTCTACAAGAATTAAATACCACATTGTTTCTGTCATTCAGACCAATCTGGCAAGTTTGCATATTACCTGTGCTACGCTGCCTGCTATGCAGAGAAGAATGCGTGCTAGACATCTGTCTAACTTTCCCATCAGTCATGCCAACGGATGTTGATACTTTGCTGGACCTCCTAACGGCCCATTCTCTGTGTTGTCCCAAGCGGCTATCGATTCTGATGACGGCATTCATTGAGATCTCACAGACGCAAAATGCTGATGCTGAGGTACGAAAGGAAACTTCAGGCACGCAGGTAACATCCGATTCGAACATTGCTAATGCGTCCAATGCTGAAAGCGATGCTTCACATCTATGTGCGGTTAATCTTCTAAACGAGATAATGCAACTGTCATCTACAATGATAGATGATTTTTTACAGACATAGAAGATTTCATGTTTTCTCCAAGTGCTAACACTGACTTTTAAGTTTGGCACACAGTGTTCTGCGAGACTTTGAATTTGACCTTCATTTTTGGAAACAAAGAACTTTTCACAATGATTATTTTTTTTTTCCAAATTTGATTTTATTCTTTTTTTGGCACAAGTAATCTGCTTATAGTAGAACTATTCATAGACAAACAGTTTTATGTAATCTGACATGAAATGTTTTCGGCCTTTATCTTCTGTATTTACAAGCCATTTCATAAATGTATATTTTCATGCTTCATTCATTTAGCATTCAAATGCAAGTATATGCTTAGAATGAAAGGGAGGGAGCGAACGCCATAACAGGAAGTGCCACTCTACACTTCCGGTTACCAGGGAGGTTAGCAGTGTAGTTCATCGCCTCCACCGGCATAAAGACCGCCGTTACATCGAGAGCACTCGGTCTCTCTAGACATCCTAGTGCCGTGAGCACGCTTCCTGATTCACTCACCACTGCATGTCTTGTACTAAATATGGATAATATCCCTCAGAGCTGTGTTTTTAATCGCAGGTGGACGCTCGATCTTAAGGGCCCTTAGCGCTTTTATTTTCATTTGCACTGTACTGTGTTTTAACTTGTGTCACAATTGTTTGCTGAATAAAGAGTCACCTTTTGTGTCCATTGGCGTGCTCCCCGTTCCACTACTGATCATTCAGCTTGCTGTGGAGGGAGCGAACGCCATAACAGGAAGTACCACTCTACACTTCCGGTTACCAGGGAGGTTAGCAGTGTAGTTCATCGCCTCAACCGGTATAAAGACCGCTGTTACATGGAGAGCACTCGGACTCTCTAGACATCCTAGTGCCGTGAGCACGCTTCCTGATTCACTCACCACTGCAGGTCTTGTACTAAATACGGATAATATCCCTCAGAGCTGAGTTTTTAATCGCAGGTGGTCACTCGATCTTAAGGGCTCCTAGCGCTTTTATTTTCACTTGCACTGTACTATGTTTTACCTTGCGTCACAATTGTTTGCTGAATAAAAAGTCACCTTTTGTGTCCATTGGCGTGCTCCCTATTCCACCACTGATCATTCAGCTTGCTGTGGAGGGAGCGAACGCCATAACAGGAAGTGCCACTCTACACTTCCGGTTACCAGGGAGGTTAGCAGTATAGTTCATGGCCTCCACTGGTATAAAGACCACATACCCCCCAGACGCACAACGGGCGCGCCAGAGGCGCGCCCAAGGCAAGCCCGTCTGTGCCCGTCCGTGCCTGGACCGGGCCCAGGGCCACCCCCCGTTGACACACTATCCCCAGATCCATTGCCACCTGTATAAGATACACCACAACACAACTAAAAGCACTTAACTCTGGTGCCAAAGTTCCCTGTTCCACCCTGCCGTTACCTAACAAGCTTTCTCCCGGGCCAGCCCAATGTCCCACATTCCCTTTCACCCTTCCCACTCCTCGTTCCTTTTCCTACTTTGCCCCAATCACCCATCACACCCTCTTCCGCTCTTTTCTCAGCAATGTACGTTCCCTCCCCAAACACAATTTAGACATTGCAGAGCTCATCATCAACCAAGAGCTAGACATCTTGTTCATCACAGAGACCTGGGGCGATGTCTCCTCCGGTCCCGATTTTTGCTCGGCCACTCCGGAGGGATACCGGGTGATCAGACAGAACAGACCCACGGGGAAGGGTGGAGGGTTAGCTATTATCCACAAAGTCCTATATGTCACAAAAATAGAACCATTCCAACTCCCTGACTGCAAGGCCTTCATTTACTCTCTCTGACTCAATAACAATCAAGTGTTTAGAGGTACCCTACTCTACCGACCCCCTGGCTCGCGGAAATGCTTCCTCGCAACCCTAGACGATCTTATTGAGCCTCTTGTAGAAACTCCTCACCTCACCATATTAGGAGATTTTAACTTCTATCTTGAATGCCCTAGCGATATAGATACCATTAAAATTATAACTGACTTGCAAGCTGTAAATCTCCATCAGATAGTGTCCTCCCCTACCCATCAAGCAGGTCATACGCTTGATGGTTTATTCACCAATGACCTTGACATCACACTGCTAGCAGTCCTGAGGAAATATAAATTTTTGGTCATGTTATGTTCCCTAGCGCGTACCCCACCGACTCCATGTACCAGCTTAAAGTGCATGTAACTTCCCTCCTGTGCCAGCTATGAAGACGCAAATACATTTGCGTCCAACGTTAACTTGTCCTCTTTCAGATCCACCATGAATGGATTATATAGTCCGTTCCTAAGTATGCTATGCCACCGTCTTTTTGTAGTACACTTTACATGTTTTTCTGCTCTGGCCGAGTAGGCCCTGAATTTCTGCCATCGAACCTCTTTTTTTTTGGCTCCTGACTCTGACAGCCTCTGCCCAGGCTACCTCTGTACCCGTGAACTCTGACTTACTTTCAGCGCGGCCCCTCGCGCTCAGCTCAGCCTGCTTTCTGCCAAGACTGACTATAACCTTCGAGTTATCTGTTCCGCTCCTCGAGAATGCATTCCTGCCTACTAGCTCCAGTAAACATCCTCTCCAGCTGCAGAGCCAAAGGGCCGACCTGTCTCAATGCAAGTAATTCATAGCCTCTGTTACCATGCTTCCATGGAAGGCCCCGTGCCCCCACACTTCTCATGCAGACACTCAGGCGCTTATACACGCATCCACAGTTAGCATAGAATAGCTTCTGCCCTAGAGACCTTTCCGCCCAGATAGTATGGTTCCTAAACATCAGATATCAGATATGATAGAAGTACAAGTTGATCTGACATGCCAGACTTCTGTCTCTTTCCGTCAGTGTAAATGTCAAGTCCCCTGCACCCCTCCAATCACACGTCATGCAGCTGCGCGCGCATCCAAGCTTCCGATTTCTGCTGACATTGCAACAATTCTGTTAGCACCACCCCTTGGTGACACCCACTTGCGTCACCTATCAGTGACGTTTCTAGCACACACCTCTGGTTCACGCCTAGTTCACGCCTCCTAATTACGTACTAGTACCACGTGTATACTGTTATCTTGTCTTCTCTCAGCTGTTACGCCTCTTGCACTATTACTTATGATGTGAATTAAGTATATAAGCTATGTAATATCAATAAAGTTTGCTCTATCCCTTCTGACACCCCTGTGGTGGTCAGAACATGATATCCTGATCACGACCATTCCTTTTTAAGGAATAAAACCCCTAAGAAACTCTAACACCACGGACTCTGTCTTTTTTCATTCCGATTGAGTTATTATTGATTAAGTACTTACCTGCATAGAAATTAAGAGAGTAAATTAATTATTTACGTCATTTTGGCGCCCGAATAGGGACCCCTCCCCCACCTCACGCGCCGGTTGGCGCATTGCAAGCTCTGTCCCCTGCCGTCAGTTAGACGGAACCTACGCGTACCAGCAGGATTTCCTGCATCTCCCTCTGACCCAAGGAGGTGACGAAGACTGCGATCAGTGCCCAGACGAGGCGGTGAGGAGTGCGGAGGATCCCGACCAGAGCCTAGTCGAAAGAAGCAAGGTCCGAGGTGTCAAGAGGCCCACCAGGTTTTCCGAAGTTTTCCGAGGGTTTCCGAAGTTTTCCGAGGTTTTCCGAAGTTTTCCGAAGTACCGAGTTGAGTCCAGTCGAGTTTTCCGAGGCCTTCTGTTTCCGTGCTTCCCGGTGAGTACCATTGCTGGGTCGTATCTAGACGGGTTTGGGTACGCAAGTCCGGTCTGCACTGTTTTTAGGCAGTGTATCTGTACTGTTTAGCAGTATATCTAGTATTCCGAATTTCTGCACTGTTACACCAGTGTATCTGTACTGTTGAGCAGTACATCCAGTATAGGGGGGTAGTCATCTATGTCTTCAATGTTCTTATGTGATTAATGTCGTGGTATGAATGTGACTGTTTAAATGTGTATTATTGTGTTTCTCGTATAAACTAGCTGTCAAGAGTATTAAGGAATAAGGATTGAGCATTCAGTAATAAGTAAGCAAAATGCCGTTTTTCAGCAAGTTAAAGCAGATAGGAACTAGGAAAGGGATACTGGAGGAAGAAATTCCTATTCCCCCTAGGGACACTCCAGGTAATTTTATGTACCACAAACATGGCATAGATGCCATATTATATCTAGATTTATGGGCCGATTACACCAAGCACCTAGACGAAAGACACAGATGGCCTGTTACCGGAACATGGGATGCCGAGTGCATCATGAAGGTAGAAGAAGCATTATGGAAAAAGAAAGCTAGACAATCCCAGAAAGACGCCATAGAATTCTGGCGTAAGGAATCACATAAGCGTGCTGAGAAAGCACTCCGTAGAGAAGACAGACTTAAAGAATCAGAAAAGGCCCAAGAAAATGAATTAGTTATTGAAGGGATCCGAGTAAAAACAGAACAAATAGACCGTGCCCGAAACAATCTTGTAAACGGAATGTATCTCGCGGCCGAGGGCACATCTGAAGGCCTATCAGAAATACCGAAAAACTTACCGCCACCATTAGTTCCAACTAAAGTAATGCATAAGACTACTAAAGACATATTCTTAAATTCTTATCTAGAGGATGTAGCACCAGCTTACACCAATCTGCCTGTTCGTGCCCTGCCTACTGACAGGGATGGGGGTGGCACTACGCCCCCAGATCATGTTCCGCCAGTACCGCGACAGACCTCCCCTGTTCCGCCAGCTCCGCCACTTCCCGCACCCAAGATTGACCTACCGAAACAAGTCCTACCTGATCCTACTAAACGACAAATTCAAGTTCAGATCCAGACTCCGCAGAGAGATAATGCCCAAGCGTCCGCCTCAGGAGGTGCGACTGCGGGTCCTCGGACCCCGCCATTAACACACAGATTCAATTTAAGGGACACGCAGAATCCTTTCACGTTCCAGTCCCCCCGCCTTGACGCATTAAAGGAAAACATGTCAGTTTGTAGATATGATCCAGTACCCGGAAAAAACGATCTAATGATATTGGCATCCCTACGATTAAGATCTGCCACTGATATCTTGCTATGCTATGTAGGAATGAAGGAACGGCTAGATAGAATATATGAGTTTATTCAGACAGGGAAAGACTCTGACAGTATCAAGGATGCCATGGATAAACAGAAAGTTGACATTCAAGCACAGATATTACGATTTTTCATAAATTGTCTAATAAGAGAACGAGACAGGCCCGAGACAGATCAAAGTGAATTAGATGCACTAACCAAGTGGGGTCAAAATATAGCCGAAGGAAAACATGACAAGGGGGCTTGCATAGCCAGTATGTACCAGAGAATTAGAAGGGCAGTGATAACGGCACACCAGAAAGGGAATGACAAAGCTTCCTCCGAGGAGGAAGAAGACCTTGCAGAACAAGGAAGGACTACAGATACTATAGCATATGTAGGTAAGGGAAACTACCTTAGGAAAGGCATCCGTCCGGAAAACAAGAGAGTTTTTCTCTCTGCTTTAACAAACCCGAATTCTTCTGAACATCAGTTCCAGGAAACTGATAAAAGGCTTCGAGACCGAATAGGGTACCATGTACTCAATTCTATGGATGAACAGGAACTAGCCCGGTCAGCCGTGTTATGGGCCGAAAACCCAGACATATATCATGATGATACGTTAGCACAGACATTCTTGAACCTTTCCCCAGAAGAGCAGAAAATAGCAGGTGTATACATGATTCAGCACCTCCTCATCAAGTACAGAAACCACCATTCCGACCCAGGTCCCTTACACGAAACATTAGAAGCCCTACTCATGGATAGATGGAGAGGTTTCAGCACCAAGTTAATACAAATAATTCTAGAACAACGACATAAATATAACACCTTCATAAGCTCTGAATATGTTCCCCCCCCGCCTCCAGAAAGAAAAACGTACCACATGCAATGCGGTAGTGGCATTGAAAGTCAGAACCCCTTACGAGAAGTACACCCAGTTATGGGTGCGGATCAAGTCTTGAAGCGTGTGTATGTTCACACACCACTGACTAAGTTAGAACTGTTAGAAATGAAGAAATTAGTCCCGTGTCACGATAAAGACCCTGCAGGTTTTCACAGAGAGCTCAAAGACATGTTACTCATGGGGGATTACACGTATGATGATATTATGAAAATGTTAAAGGTACTGTTGCCCACGGGCATTTACGAGAAATTAAAGGAAAAAGATTGGGAAGTGGGGGAGGCAAAGATAGCATGGGCAGAAATAGAAGACGAAGAAAACAAACGAATCCCAGGGTTAGGCCTTGGGGATAGGACTAAAGCATTACCCGGATTAATAGTACAGGTTTTGCCAAGATTATTGACAACTAGAAAGGAAGATTGGGACGCAATCTCGTCCTGTAAACAGAAACAAGATGAAGATACTAGTGACTTCTATTCCAGATTCGAGAAATGTTTCATTATAAATAGTGGCCTACAACCTAGTAGCGAGTCATATCCACACCTTTTTGTATCAAAATTAGTCGAGAATTCCCTACCATTAGTTAAAAATAGAGTGTACAAAGTTGAAAGTACTTGGCAGGCAAATACGCCATCCCAGATGTTACAAATGTTACAATATCATCAGAACAGAATTAGGGAAGAACAAGATCAGGAACAGAAACGTATGAAAGACACAAAGATGAAAATGTTAGTAGCTCAGACGGTTCCAGCCGACGGCCAGAGAAAAGGTGGGGCCCAGACAAGTCACTCTACAGCTCCCGTTAAAGGGACATGTAATTACTGCAAGCAGCCAGGTCACTATGTACATGAATGCCCAGTCCTGAAACATAACATTTCAACAGGTAAAACTAAAGAAAGACCGCATCCGCCTAGACACGATCAGGTCCAGCAACAGACCTCACAAAATGTACAGCCAATGCAGAATACACAGCCTATGCATGCTCCATCCCACACAGCGCAGACAGTAGCAGTACCACAGCCACAGCCCATTGCCGCGACTCAGCAAGTTTCACAACAGATGTACCAGTATGCCCAATCTGCATATCCAGATTACCCCCGATATACATGAAACAGCCTAGAGAGGGAAGGTGGTTTGCCTCTTATTGAAATTCCTGTAGATCAAGAAGGTCCTTATGTACACAGTCACGTATTGGGAAAAGACAGAAAGTTTTTAATTGACACATGGGCAAGTCGCACTACAATCAGTCATAATGAAGTCCCAGGGGCACCCCTCTCAGGCTCACAGAATGTTTCCCTTGGTTTTTCAGGACAGCCTATTGTAAATGAAGTATCAGAACCAGTACCGTTGGCTGTGGGTCCATTATCCCGAGTTACAGATTTGTTACTTACGAAATCATGTCCAGAAAATCTGTTAGGAATTAAAACACTGAAGGCTCTAGGAGCTATAATATGCTGTTCCCCGGAGGGAGTTAGACTCTTTCTGCGGGATTTCAAGGGTCATTACGTTTTACGTGAATTTGATGTCAGATTGAAAAATGTACCAGATCACCTATGGGCAAAAGGCCCAGCTGATGTAGGTTGTATGCATATCACTCCATATCGTGTTACACTCAAGACAGGAGTTGTCCTACCCAGAATCAGACAATACAAGTTACCACCCGATGCTGTAGTGGCTTTACTGAAAATCATTGAAGAGCTAATTGCCCAGGGAGTGGTCGTAGAGACCGACTCCAATATCTGTAATTCACCTATCATTCCAATTCTTAAACGTACAGACCCCAATGCACCGCCAGTATATCGGCTGGTGATTGATCTTCGAGAGCTGAACAAATGCATTGTACCACAGTATCCTGTGGTCCCCGATATCTCCTCCCTATTGACTGCTATTGATTCAGAAGCAACGTTCTTTACTGTAATTGATCTCAAGAACGCTTTCTTCAGTGTGCCTATTGATCCGGAGAGCCAATATCTCTTCGGATTCAGTTTAAATGGACGAAGTTTCAAATTTTCCCGCGCACCTCAAGGATTCACAGAAAGCCCCAGCATCTATAGTCAAGCACTGAAAAGACAACTAGATTGTATTCAAATGCCAGTTAACACCGCGTTACTGCAATACGTCGATGATCTACTGATCACCGCACGAAGTGAGCCCGAATGTGAACAAGCATCATTGACAGTTTTACATTTCCTGGCCGACAAGGGACACAAGGTGTCTCCTTCGAAGCTACAATTCTGTGTTCAGCAAGTTGTGTACTTGGGTCACTTGCTGTCCAAAGTGGGGAGACAGCTCACTCCCGATCGCATTCAGTTAATTGTAAATATGCCACGACCCCAGACACAAAAGGAAGTGCGGGCCTTCATAGGCCTCACCTCGTACTGCAGACAATGGATTCCTCAATATGCATTTCTAGCTAAACCACTCATCCAGTTAACAACGCAGGAGGCAGCAACTTCGATTGCCCTCCCTTGGACTCAGGAACATACACAAGCCTTTGAGGAATTAAAGAAAGCATTATGCCAAGCACCAGTTTTAGCGACACCATGTTACAGCAAACCGTTTACACTTTTTGTTACAGAACGTAACGATACAGCATTGTCTGTCCTCACTCAAGATCAAGCAGGTTCACATAAGCCTTGCGCTTATTTTTCAAGTACATTGGATTCAGTAGCCCAGGCACTCCCTGCGTGCTTAAAGTCAGTAGCAGCAACAGCGTTAGCAATCAGACAGAGCGATTCAATTGTTTTAGGTCATCAGTTAACAGTACAAGTCCCACATTCTGTAGAGGTTCTTTTAAACAGAACCCAAACTCAACACTTGACTATAGCACGACTGACAGGTTACGAATTGACATTATTCCAGCCACACATAGAAATCAGACGTTGCAGTATCTTGAACCCAGCAACACTGTTACCTACAGTTATGACAGATCCAGTTCCGCATGATTGCATAGAGATCATTAATGCAGTAACAAAGCCCCGACGAGATTTAACAGATGTTCCATTGACAAATCCAGACATGACACTTTATGTGGACGGTTCATGCATGAGAACAAGTACAGGAGAATTAGTGGCCGCGTATGCCGTGACCACTGAAACTGAAGTTAAAGAAACACATCGTATTGATACACTGTCTGCTCAAGCGGCAGAGCTCATCGCTCTGACCCGAGCCTGTATTCTAGCTAAGAACAGAAATGTCAACATATACACTGATTCCCGTTATGCGTTCGGAGTTGTACACGACTTCGGCATGCTGTGGCAAGAACGAGGTTTTCTGACCTCTCATGGTGCCAAGATACAACACGGTCCCCTCATTCAAGCACTGTTAGAAGCAATACATCTGCCTTCAGCCATATCCGTTATGAAGTGTAAAGCACATACTAAAGTCACAGATTCTGTTTCCCAGGGTAACGACCTGGCAGATCAGACAGCAAAACATACAGCACTGACTCACACTCAGACAACTGATACGACAAAGACAACAGATCCGACAAACTGTATGACAGTCAGGGATCCCACACTAGATGTTATCGACATTCAGACACATGCTACTTCAGAAGAAATAAAGAAATGGATTGAACTAGGAGGGATCCAGACAGATCAAGGTTGGGTGACGAAGGGAAAATCTACATGGTTTCTCCCTGACTCTATGGTTCAAGTCATGATAAATACAGCACATAGCCCTGCACATCTAGGAGAGAAAGCGATGTTAGACAGTTTACAAAATCTCTGGAACAATAAACACTTACGAGCAGCCGCAAAACAGAAAGTGCGTACTTGCATGATCTGTTGTCAGTTCAATCCAGGAAAAAGTGTCCCTGTAGAGCAAGGTGGATTTCATCCGCCCGATCACCCTTTTGAAGTCCTCCAGATGGATTATATCCAGATGGACCGTTGTCGAGGATTTAAATATGTTCTCGTAGTTGTCTGTGCTCTGTCCCGCTGGACCGAAGCATACCCAGTCCCAGATTACACTGCTCCGACCACTGCCAAGCAGCTGGTTCGTGAATTCTTCCCACGATACGGCTTGCCTCGTGTCGTGTACTCAGATAACGGTCAGCCATTCTCATCTGCATTAATGAAAGAAGTTTCTTTATTACTGGGATACCAGTGGAAGTTCCATTGTGTCCGACATCCCGAAGCCGCAGGCCTTGTAGAAAGGCATAACCAGACACTAAAGATCCGCCTTGCCAAAATATGTCAGGAGAAAGGGGTCGACTGGATAGTCGCCCTGCCAGTGGCACTATTCTACATGAGAATGGTCGCCCATTCGAGATCAGGGCTATCCCCGTACGAGGTGGTCTTTGGCAGACCACCGAATATGTGGGGGACGCCCATTCCGAAAAAGATTACTGATGTTGATTGTAATATGTTGACAGATTACCTTGCCTCCTTGATGTCTGCACTCCAATCATGTCGTTCACAGGTTGCCGCAGCCTTCCCTGACAACACTGATGTAAAGCCACACGACGTCCGTCCTGGCGATATTGTGCTCGTTCGCAACTTCGACAGAAAGAGTCCGCTGGAGCCCCGCTGGAAGTCCCCGAAGACCGTTCTTCTCACAACAAGGACGGCCGTGAAAATCGAAGGAAGAAAGGGGTGGGTTCACACGAGTCATATAAAAAAATTCTCTGGACTGAAACCTGATCGAGACTCGTCCACCCCCACCAAAGACTGTGTCGAACAAAAAGACTTTACAGAATCTGAACGAGAAAAAACTCCTCAAGAAAGTTATCGCATGAAATTACGATCTAGCAAGTCAGACAGTTTAATTGTTTAAGTCCTCCCCTAGGTGAATCGGTTAAATAGTTTCTGACATGTATCCCCTAGATCGAGATAGAGAGAGAGAGAGAGAGAGAAGCAAAGAAACGTACATACTGTAAATCACTTCGTAGTCACTGTATAGTGACACTATTAATCATGTTTATTCTGAGTATTTTAATTATTGTTGTCAGCATCGTTTTGCCTATCTATTACCCTATTTTCAAGCGTGAACAATCTGCTTACAATGTATCTGCTGAACACACTTTTAGTGAGTTACCTCCACACGAGCTTTCCTACAGACTTGCGCTGCGCAACAATACATTCATTAGTATGTTACATCATTCTCATCAAACTAACAATGCTACAAACTGCTGGATATGTGGCCGACTCCCTCCCTACCAGAATTACAAGGGAGCTCTGCCCCTCTTTCCGTACCCATTCACTCACAATGGCTCCTGCGGAGCATGGTTTAAAATAATTAACTCCTTAGATCCTGATATTGCTGTTTTCGATGGGGGCTGGGTTTGGGGAAACCTGAACTTAGTCCTGCTAGATGTCTGTTACCCAGATAAGGAGGGACTCCCCACTAGAATAGGAACTGATCTAGAAAATGAAGTGTATGGATTAGGTAATTATACAATTAGCCTTATGATTCTCACTGTTGAATCTGAAGCTGCACCAGTTCTACCCATTATGTCAGTATTGCCAGTCACTGGTGAACTATGTATCAAGAAGAAAGGTTCAGTACACTTAGGTCATAGTAAATGCACTACTGTGGTCGAATTCAGTGATCATGGAAAATCGTCCTTTAAAGCTATTAGTCATTCTTACTTTGTTTGTGGCCATACCGCATACATACGTCTACCTCCAGATTGGGATGGTACCTGTTACATTGCATTCCTTCTGCCACCCGTTTTCCTAGCTCCACCTGATTACCATAGAAATACCAATCTAGTAAAGAATAGACCCAGAAGAGATATCCCACTTGTCGACTACACAGAAACGGCATGGGAACAGTACACCGACTTTAATAAAGGATTCTTTTTCTTCTTAGGACCTGTCCAGAATAGTAAATTAATACGCAGATTAACTAGAACACTTGAAGCAGTAGTGAATGAAACTGCCTCCGCCTTAGGTAACTTAACAGAAGAGCAGTCCGCCATGCGGGTTGTTGTCCTTCAGAATCGTCTTGTTATTGACGTCATCTTGGCAGATAGAGGTGGAGCCTGTAAGGTCATCGGGTCAAGTTGCTGTGTTTTCATACCACAAAACGCACCATCAGTATATCAAGCTATCACCCGTCTTCATAAAATTGCAAATCAGATACATCAGAATCCAGGCACCTGGACTTGGTCCGGTTGGTTCTGGACAACGTTAACAGCTTGGGGATGGAAGATCCTATCCTTCCTAGGCATTGGCCTAGTCCTAGTATTCAGTTGCTGCCTGTGCCTGCAGTGTGGGCCAGCGATTTGTGGACTGTGTGCCACCTCTTGTATTGAACACTCCAGTTTTCTCTCAAAACGTAAACGAAAGAAAGAAGAACAAATGATGTTACAAGAACAAACTGATCGATTCATGAGGATCGATATATCATGAAGGGTCCGTAGGGAACAAGGAGGGAATGAGGAAATATAAATTTTTGGTCATGTTATGTTCCCTAGCGCGTACCCCACCGACTCCATGTACCAGCTTAAAGTGCATGTAACTTCCCTCCTGTGCCAGCTATGAAGACGCAAATACATTTGCGTCCAACGTTAACTTGTCCTCTTTCAGATCCACCATGAATGGATTATATAGTCCGTTCCTAAGTATGCTATGCCACCGTCTTTTTGTAGTACACTTTACATGTTTTTCTGCTCTGGCCGAGTAGGCCCTGAATTTCTGCCATCGAACCTCTTTTTTTTTGGCTCCTGACTCTGACAGCCTCTGCCCAGGCTACCTCTGTACCCGTGAACTCTGACTTACTTTCAGCGCGGCCCCTCGCGCTCAGCTCAGCCTGCTTTCTGCCAAGACTGACTATAACCTTCGAGTTATCTGTTCCGCTCCTCGAGAATGCATTCCTGCCTACTAGCTCCAGTAAACATCCTCTCCAGCTGCAGAGCCAAAGGGCCGACCTGTCTCAATGCAAGTAATTCATAGCCTCTGTTACCATGCTTCCATGGAAGGCCCCGTGCCCCCACACTTCTCATGCAGACACTCAGGCGCTTATACACGCATCCACAGTTAGCATAGAATAGCTTCTGCCCTAGAGACCTTTCCGCCCAGATAGTATGGTTCCTAAACATCAGATATCAGATATGATAGAAGTACAAGTTGATCTGACATGCCAGACTTCTGTCTCTTTCCGTCAGTGTAAATGTCAAGTCCCCTGCACCCCTCCAATCACACGTCATGCAGCTGCGCGCGCATCCAAGCTTCCGATTTCTGCTGACATTGCAACAATTCTGTTAGCACCACCCCTTGGTGACACCCACTTGCGTCACCTATCAGTGACGTTTCTAGCACACACCTCTGGTTCACGCCTAGTTCACGCCTCTTAATTACGTACTAGTACCACGTGTATACTGTTATCTTGTCTTCTCTCAGCTGTTACGCCTCTTGCACTATTACTTATGATGTGAATTAAGTATATAAGCTATGTAATATCAATAAAGTTTGCTCTATCCCTTCTGACACCCCTGTGGTGGTCAGAACATGATATCCTGGTCACGACCATTCCTTTTTAAGGAATAAAACCCCTAAGAAACTCTAACACCACGGACTCTGTCTTTTTTCATTCCGATTGAGTTATTATTGATTAAGTACTTACCTGCATAGAAATTAAGAGAGTAAATTAATTATTTACGTCAGTCCTTCCCGTGACTTGGTCCAATCATGCAGTAGTAATGTTTTCTATCAAGGCCCACAATCCTAATCCACCACAGTTTAAGACCCATACGCTTAAGATCACTCGAGCATGGAACAACGCGGACATACCGTTACTCATTCAGACCCTCTAAAACTCTCGCTATAAAGGCACCCCTAATCCAGATACAGCATCTAACCTGTATCAGGACTGGATCCAAAATGCTTGTAATCATGTAGTACCGATAAAAAAGACTTACCCCAATCATTCCACCCCTTCCGCCCCTTGGTTTACAGAGGATCTAAGACTCCAGAGACAGTATTGCAGAAATTTAGAAAGACACTGGCGGAAGCAGTACAACCCTCAGGACAAACAAACCTACAAGGACGCTTTGTCCATATATAAGCAGGCAATTACCACTCAAAAAAAAGGATCTTTTACTCCTCTCTCTGCCCAGAACTCAGCTAAGAAACTATTCGAGGTAGTCAATACCCTTTCCACTCTGAAATCATGTGAAGGTACAGAGGCTTCCCAAGATCTCTGCAACTCACTCGCTGACTTCTTTGCCACCAAGGTCACGAAGATTTACACAGCTTTCACCTCCCATACTCACCCCAACGCTCCCACCCCTTCTTCCCCTCCTACGGCCCTGCCCTTTTCCTTCTCCAACTTTCACAATGTTCCCGCGGAACAGATTAGTAAACTAATTACTTCCATCAGGTCAGGCTCCCCTTTAGACCCCTGCCCACCGTCAATACTTAAACCGGTGCCAGAGGTGATTACACCTTCTCTCACAGATATCTGTAATTCCACATTTCTTACAGGGACATGCCCCTGGCATCGAAAAAAGCTGTAATCAAACCTCTTCTCAAAAAACCTTCCCTAGATCCCACTGCATCAGTCAATTATAGACCGATAGCGTATCCCCCGTTCCCTGCCAAGATCTTAGAATATCTTATGAATAGACAGCTGTCTGAGTACATCAATCATAACCACCTATTAGACGACACCCAATTCGGGTTCAGGCAAGGTCACGGGACCGAAACCGCCCTGATAAAAGCTACGGATGAATTCAGGGAAATTCTGGATCAAGGGGTGTAGGAAGGTGGACTCCTGACTATGGTTACCCCAGATTGTTTGCCTTGTGTTTAGCTGGTTTTCGACTTAGTTGGCCTGGTTCCCTGCTAATCCGGGCGCCAGGCTATCTGCTCTCTCCTTAAAATGGATTCCATGTACCCTAGGTGCATAACTAAATTGGCTTGGGTCACCTTATCAGCCCCTGTACAGAGCACTATAGGTGCCCAGGGCATAGGTGCATCCAAGGCCTACCAGGAGCTGCAGCATATCTTTTGCCACCCGTGGCTGGCTATCCAAAATTGACACAACTGGCTGATCACTCAGCTGGGGCAAGGTGGTGTAATCACCCCTTGCTTAGATATAGTATACCTATATCTAAACCTATCTGGACACATATATACCTATAAGTCACTCCTATGGCAGGCCTTAAGAATCCTGGAGGCAGAGTGCTTGGTTTTATTTGAGATGGTGCTCTAGCATGAGCTGAGCCTGTCTGCAGCTGACGGGACCAATTCCCTAAGCTTTCCGGGATATTGCCATACCATATACTATTAAGTGCATTATAATCCATCGCGGTTATATGTTAACTTTGGTTTGGCTTTATCAAAACATGTTGTGTAAGGTGTCATATGATATGGAATACTATCCCCTCTACAGTCCTGTCGACGGGGATAGGATTCCACCCCTCTAGAGGGAGAAGACATGTTACTTTACTGAAACGCGGTTGATTTTTAAAAGAGCCTCAGCATCACAAAATGAACGCTTCTGCCACAGACACGAGTCTGACCTCCTGCTGCTGACCAAAACTCAGCCGAGGAAGGCTGGACAAAGGCTTTCCTGTCTCAGGGAGGCGTCACACCACCCCAGACAGGAGATAGTGGATTGTAGCAGGGAGGTTTGAAAGAAACCAAAGTGCCTGGGGAGCATAAGGCTTCCCCTTGCATAATCCGGTCAAACCAGTTCTGGGGCACACCAGCCCCAGTCCCAGTGCGACCCTGGACAAAGGGAAAGTGGTGTAACCACCCCCTTCCTGGGTCCCACCCATAGGAGGGACCTAGCAGGTAATCCAGCCCTCTAGATTGGTATAAGAATGGAAGCAGTGCCAACGCACTCAGATTATCCTGACAGAAATTTATGAAACGAAACTCTGGACCCTTAGACATCCTACTCAAAGTAGAAGACTGAAGAATTTCCCTTGTGGTCAAGGAGTGACCACCCTGGCACTCCACACCACTGGAGTCAAGCTAGCCGGGCTGATGAGAGGTGTTACCTCGAAACCGGTCCGGTCCTCGGATGCTTGATTCCGTTCTGGGAAGGACATGGCTTTTGTAGTTCGGACTGGACTGTTCCCATGGGGCACAGGGTCAGAGCTGATTTGCATATCGCCATTGTCTAACCCAGGGTGGTGTGGAGTGTAAAAAAACGATGGATTTGGGCCCACATCTTTGAACTGGGGTGAATGTGTGACATTGATCCACATTCTGTCCATCACTTGTTTTGTTTGCACCCTTTGCAAACAGGCACCATCCAGCACCTCGACGTTTGCTTTATTGCAGTTCCCGCCGGAACTTGAGCAACAGAGTTCAACAAGACCAAGCGTGCCTGCCTTCTAACAGCCCGATCCACAGTCCCTGCAGAGCTGAGACCCGTGGAGGCAACCGGAAGAGTGGGGCCGCCATCTTGGAAAGACCACGAGACGCTGACCGTGCAGCCCACGAGTGACCCTCGAAGCTGTGCATTGGGGTTTGAGAAGCCCCAGCCCTGAGCCTCTCTTGCACCGAAGCTCACGCCTCTACACTCACCGAGTGCTGCGTGGGGCCCTTCTGCATCTTTTGGCTCAACGCGTTGGCCCGGTCACTTGCCCGTTGGCTAGTGGCCCCTGTGCCGACGAACCTTGAAACCTAACTTGTGAATCTGGTTGCTCCAGACTTGCACTCGCTCCTCTGAAAAGGAGCACCCGCTCTGACCCTCCTGGTCCGAGTATTAAGCCATCTTCGAGTCCTGCGTGGGTTGCACTTGCCAAGGGTTGTTTGCTCCAATCCGGAAGCCGACACCGCCGACAGCGAGAGCCTTCGTGGGACAGCTCGTGATCCCCCCCTGGACATCCTCGGTGTCCCAGAATCCACGTGCAGCAGAGAGAAGCTTCACGACAGCGACCTGAAAGAGCCCGACATTGCCTGGTTCCTTCCTGGTTCCACCCTGGTCACTGCTGAGTGACCCAGACTCTGTCCCCTCTGCTTTCAGATCATCCTTATCTTCAATCCACCCTTGGACCACACCGGACACTTCTTGTCTCAACGCCTGCAGCATCTTCAGCTCCAAGCACCATCAACCAGTGTGGCAAAACCCGACACTACTTCGCACCTGTGCACCCGCTTCCTGTGGGTGAGGTAACTCAGCAACGCCGGTGTTCCTACACTGGTACACACCTCTAGTGTATGTGTCTAAAGTTTCATCCTGCTAGGTTAAGCGGAAGTCTCCTTTAACTGTAACTTTATAACTTTTACACACCATTGACATTGCATTGGTGCATGTGTGTGCTTTAATCGCTGCACCCGAATCCCGCAGGCTTTTCCCGACTTCCGCATTGCTAGTCCCGACTGCTCCCAGCGATTCCATAGGCCCTAGGCCTAACCACTGTTCAATTGGTATCTCTTATACCACTTTTTTAATATATGGTTTGCGTGGCCCCTGGGCCTCATCCATAATTGTGCAACTTTCATATGTTTAACTGTGCTTTTGTTTAAACGCTTGTGCCTCTGCACTCATAAAGAGTACAGAGGATCATTCTAGTAATGAATACATATATTTTTATAATATATAACTTGTGTGGTGTCCTTTTATTTGATATTACAGGATTGTGATTGGTAAAACAGCTCGCTTAACACGACCTCTTGAGTTAAGACTTTTTGGCTGCTTAGTCCATGCTACCATTAGGATAGCTTGTCTATAAGGTTGACTTACAACCAGACACCATAAGGGTTGTTTGGACTGATACAAGGTGCCCCCAGAATTGGAGACATCATATATCAGGCCAACTTCTCACAAGGGGGGACGGCGGTTCTCATACTATTAGACCTATCCGCAGCCTTCGACACGGTCGATCATTCCATCCTGATCGACCGTGTCGCAACCCTAGGGATCAACCACTTGGCAAAGGACCTCCTTGTCTCATTCCTTTCCAATTGCACTCAAACCGTAAAACTGGGCACCTTCTATTCCCTCATCTTTACTCTTCCATGCGGGGTGCCTCAGGGATCCTCGCTATGCCCTACGTTATTTAATATGTACATCTCGGACTTGGCGAGGATAATTAAATCACACGGCCTGAGTCTAACCACCTATGCCGACGACACCCAGCTGGTGCTAGCTGTGCACAAAGATGGGGCTGCCGTCGTGTCCAGATTCCAGGAGGGTATGCTAGCCATAGGCTCCTGGATGACTAAAATTTTTTTTTAAATTGAACTCAGAAAAGACGGAGGTCATGACCTTTGGCAACCTATCCCCTGCTTGGTCTGCCACCTGGTGGCCCAACGAAATGGGCCCCCCACCACACCCTGTCGCCAAGGTCAGAAACCTCGGAGTAATGTTTGATGACAAACTGTTATTCCATCATCACGTAAACAAAGTGGTATCCTCATACTTCCATACCCTAAGGAAAATTAAGACGCTAATGCCATACCTCCCAGCTTCGGCAGGAAAAACCCTTGTTACCACCCTGATCTTTTCTAAGATCGATTACTGTAACGGCCTCCTCCTCAATGCCCAAGAGAAGGTCTTGAACAAGCTACAGTCTGTTCAAAATGCGGCGGCCAGGGTCCTGCTTGGCATTCCCAAACACAACTCCATCACCATGGCAATTCGGCTCCTCCACTGGCTGCGTGTCAGAAGCTGCATTAAATTCAAAAGCGGTACAAAAGGGGGTGGTGATGGACAGAGCATCTGAATAAATCAAACACTCACACCCAGTCAAAAGATCTAGGTTTAATCCATCACCGTTCTTTAGCCCACTCTGCCACCCCAGTTCAGACATGGCTATATGCAAATCAGTCTGACCCTGTGCCTCATGGGAACAGTCCAGCCCGAACTGCCAAGCCATGTCTTTCCTGGACCGGAAACAAGCTTCCGAGGACCGGTTTCTGGCATTCCAGCCGTCTTCAGCCCGGCTTGCTTGAATCCAGTGGCAAAGTGAGCAAGGGACTCATGTCTGAGCATATCCTGCCACACTTATGGCGGCCAAAAGCGGTACAAAAGGTGGTGTTGATGGATGGAGCATCTGAATCAATCAAACACTCACACCCAGTCAAAAGATCTGGGTTTAATCCATCACCGTTCTTTAGCCCACTCTGCCACCCCAGTTCAGACATGGCTATATGCAAATCAGTCTGACCCTGTGCCTCATGGGAACAGTCCAGCCCGAACTGCCATGCCATGTCTTTCCTGGACCGGAAACAAGCTTCCGAGGACCGGTTTCTAGCATTCCAGCCATCTTCAGCCCGGCTTGCTTGAATCCAGTGGCAAAGTGAGCAAGGGACTCACGTCTGAGCATACCCTGCCACACTTATGGCAGCCAAAAGAGGTACAAAAGGGGGTGGTGATGGACGGAGCATCTGAATCAATCAAACACTCACACCCAGTCAAAAGATCTGGGTTTAATCCATCACCGTTCTTTAGCCCACTCTGCCACCCCAGTTCAGACATGGCTATATGCAAATCAGTCTGACCCTGTGCCTCATGGGAACAGTCCAGCCCGAACTGCCAAGCCATGTCTTTCCTGGACCGGAAACAAGCTTCCGAGAACCGGTGTCTGGCATTCCAGCCGTCTTCAGCCCAGCTTGATTGAATCCAGTGGCAAAGTGAGCAAGGGACTCACGTCTGAGCATACCCTGCCACACTTATGGCAGCTAAAAGCGGTACAAAAGGGGGTGGTGATGGACGGAGCATCTAAATCAATGAAACACCCACACCCAGTCAAAAGATCTGGGTTTAATCCATCACCGTTCTTTAGTAGTTCGGGCTGGACTGTTCCCACTGGATTCAAGCAAGCCGGGCTGAAGACGGCTGGAATGCCAGAAACCGGTCCTTGGAAGCTTGTTTCCGGTCCAGGGAAGACATGGCTTGGCAGTTTGGGCTGGACTGTTCCCATGAGGCACAGGGTCAGACTGATTTGCATATAGTCATGTCTGAACTGGGGTGGCAGAGTGGGCTAAAGAACGGTGATGGATTAAACCCAGATCTTTTGACTGGGTGTGAGTGTTTGATTGATTCAGATGCTCCGTCCATCACCAACCCCTTTTGTACCGCATTAAATTCAAGGCGCTTTGTATTACCTACAAGGCCATCCACAACTCAAGACCTCAGTTCCTCAAAAACGCCTTTCTTATTTATGCCCCCACCAGAACCCTCCGCTCTTCTACTGCCCTCTACCTACCAGTCCCGCGCACAAAAACTTCCTCCTGGGGAGACAGACGCTTTTTGGTTGCCACCGCCAGACTCTGGAATACTCTCCCCCTCTCCATTAAAAACAGCCCCACCTGCACAATCTTTAGGAAACAATTGAAGACTTGGCTCTTTGATCAATAAGTCTCCTCCAGCACTTTCCTGTCTGGATCTACAGTCCTCACGCGCCGAGACACCCCAGGGTATTTGCGCGCAATACAAATCACCTAAACATAAACATAACATAAACATAAACATAAACATTGCTTTAATGTGTACAGCACCTATGCATTTTTTATGCTTACAACCAATTCTGATGCATTTTTCATGTATTTTAGAGGGGTTTTGGCACCTCATGTGTAGATATGTTTTAGATATGTTTAAACATGTTTAGTAACGTCTTACATAAGAAAGTGGAGTGGGTGTTGTGTATTGATTTAGATTCCGAATGAATTTCCCGGTTCATGCCCTTATAGAGGTACAATTCACATTGCCCTTATATAGGCATAGAAATCCTGTTCTTATTTAGGCATAGCTCATGCTACCCAAATACAGGCTTGGCTACTTCCATCCGTTCATCTATGTCACAACGATTTCTTGGAAAACCAGACTCCTAAGCCGTTAGGGACTTCCCCTTGCTTGGATATTGGTGTCTCCAAGAACTCATTTATTATGCATGAACATCTATTCCTTAGGGGTTCATTCATGACGTTCATATGCCCAACTCTTACATCAATACTGGCATTGCTAAGCACCTGCAAAGTATAAATATACCTTCACTTGCTATAGCAAAGCACGGTGTGGTTTGGTGCAGTTCGACTACCTACTTGCTCGACGCAGCTCGCTACAGCAAGTGCCGAAGGAAGCAAACTGACGCACTAACTAGATGCTGTCATCCTCCTGCTGAGAATCCAGCTCCAGTGTTTCTGACTCCCCTTGCGGGGTGCTGTGAGATCGAGTCTAGGGAAAGAGATACCAACCTCTCTCATTCTAAGGTATGGAGCTGATTAGAAGCTAGAGAAACCTTTGTCAATTCTTGGCAGAACTAAAACTATAGCTCCAAACAGCACCGACTTCTTCCCTGGTACTAGACCTAGGTTAGGTACATTGGGATAGGCGTATTTTAGAAGCACCAGTTGAGTATTTTAGCCTGTGTTATTTATGTATGTATTTTTATGTATGTCATATCAACAGACAATGCTATTACAGTATTATTTTATTTTACTGTTTACACTGTACGCATTATACTACGCATTCTGTCTAACGATTGTAGCAGTTCATATGTCTTGCATGAGAAATAAGACTGTTAAATAAACCCCTTTTAATGAAACGCATGTCTCTCTATTTCTATGCAACTCTGTAGAAACGAAGCATGCACGATTGACTGAGTAAAATAGTTATCTATTATTTCCACGACTCTGAAGATATTGTTCGGGTTCTAGGGGAAACAAAGTTGTCATGTTTATGCAGTTGTCAGAGACTAATCCCTTCTTGTTTATTCGAGAAAGTGTCTAGTGACCTCTGAGTTAGCTGGCACACACACAATTAAGTTTAGTATACTCAATAGAGACATATTGACCTTAGTCCTATGTCAAATCTATATTGTAAATTATTCCAATGCGCAGAGCTTATTGGGAATATAGGAACTACACTACACTCACCAGCGCTTAGAGACCGGCGGTGATAGGCGCTATACAAGTAATCCTTAACATAACATAACATAACTTAGACATGTTACCTGAAATTCTCAAACATTCTTTGGTGGCTTTAATTGAACATTGCACTTTGGCTTTGTGCCGATTTCCCGTTTATAGGTACAGACCTCTTTGCATTATCTGTTCTGTGACTTCATGCTATACAATATACTTTACTTTTGAGAACTTCTACAGAATTCCTACTATGCTGGCATCTTTCTCCAGTTCCCTGATTTCGGGGCTCATTAGGATGGCGGATGGACTGGAATCCGTCCACCATCCTGGTGTAAACTGGGACCGTCCGCAATGCATGCGGCTGTCCCGCACACCGGATCAGGATTCGACTACCACCGTGATGGTTGGATCCTGCATTGTAACATTGCAGTGGTTGCTGTTAACAGCAGCACCCGCCGCAATCTAAAATGCCATGCTGTGCATTTCACAGCACTAGATGTCAGGCACCACGCAGTGCCTGCCACCTAGTGCTGTGAAAGGTACGGGGTACTATGGGCACCACCCAAGTGCACCCCTGCCTCCCCAACACAAGGGGGGCCTGCACAGGCCCCTAAACCTAATCCCCGCCATCCTTTCCATGGCGGTTCCACCTCGGTGGAGAGGCTGTCTACAGCCATCATCGTAATTTGGCAGACGGTGCCTGCTAGGCATCGCCGCCATTTTACCTGTGAAGACCGCTCCGCCAGGCAATCTTAAGCGATTGCCTGTGGCGGTTCCGTGGTGGACAGTATTTGCGACCGCCACCGTCGCGGTGAGATTACCCTGCCATCATAATTTGGCGGGAGAAACTCGCGGTCGGCGTACGGAACGACCATCACCCCATGGCTGGTGGTGGCAGTCCTTCTGCCATCGTAATCATCCCATAGTACGGTTTGCCGGATTCCCAGGTATAGAATAGGATTTAGTAGGTTACCTTAGATAACCCCATGTATAGTCAAGGGGACTGAAACTTTCAATCTACACATCAGACTTTATTCCTTATTCTTTGTATTGCAGCTACTGAATTCCTTATTTACTTTATGATATTGAAGATTCATTTTTGGCATCGCATTGGATACCGTTTAGTAATTCTGTATTTTTATACTGTGTTTCAGTGACTTATTAAGATCAGCTTGGCTTTGAGTTTTTAATAAATCCATACTTAATCCAATCAATTTACTCTGAATTGTACTGTGTGACCAAATGGGTTACACTGTAATATTCAAATTGCAGATGATCCTAACTCCTTTAATTGCTCAGGCCCCTTAAACTTTCTATTTCAGGGGTCCAGGAAGAAGGAGTCCACAATTTAATGCATTCAGTGCCATCATAGGATGGGCCACAGTAGTGATGAGGGTTTGCTATGAACAGAGAGTGTCTTCCTTCCACACGAACTATCAAGACACAAAGGGAGACATTCTCAGTCTAAGGGCCTGAAAAGCTGGCTCAAATAGAGGTAGAAGTATGAACGTTCTGAAGTTCTGCACATGTAAAAGCTCTTAGCCCAAACAAAAAAAAGAAATTAACAAAATACTCTGACGCAAATAAAAGGTTTGTAGTGGTTAGGTAAGGCAGAAACTGATGATCAAGCCCGAGTGACAAACAGAAATGTGTTTAGAAGACAGGTCAGGTCATGTTTTTCTTCCACCTCTCAGAGACACGAGACTCATAAATTGTGTGGATAAGGAGGCGTGTTCAGCCCATGGCACATTAATGTTAATACCGGAAGGGCAGCACTCTTATTATAGGTAGGTGTGAAGGCATCAAACAGGGTGTGGTAAAAACAGAGAAGCCAAAAATCAGTATGAGAGATGCACCGATGCTGCTTTCGGAGGTGCCTTGCTTGTTGTGGAGCCTCCCTGCTTGGCAGTGTGAAAGCCAAGAAAAAGCTGGTCCATGGCCAACCGCGTGCTATGGCTCGGATCTTGACACCCTTCATGCATGATTTGGAACAATCTCAACGCTTCAAAACCATTCTGTATAATTTATAATATTTTATAGAAAGTCATAGTCTATCCTAATGGGTGATTATGTAAAGAATAATCTAAATTTCTAATTCACCATAGGAAGATGTGACGTATGAGAGTAAGAATGTGATCAAGCTGGTAACAAAAAAATACTAATAACTATAATCAATTCATGATAATTAGGCTGTAATCCCTACAACTCACTGAGCACCGAGATTCTAAATCAATGCCTAAATAGGCGTGCTTTGCACTTTGGAGCCTTGGCATTCCCAAGTTTGAAATTAATTAAGGAAAAGTCAAAAGTTAAGACTCACAGTCACAATGACAACTTTGCATTATATGAAAAGAAAGGCCTCATCCATTGGAAGATTGGAAGGAAGTGGGTATTTATTTGATTGTGGGGATGTCTGACAAGTTTGAGCAAACCCACAAAGTTGACAATTTGTGAATAGTTATAAACTTTTATTTGTCTCATTCCCTCTCTATAAACTGCTTGACTTTTACTCCTCTCAAATGCATGTGTACATCCATGTGCATTATTTGAATTGGATGGAAACTTCCATTGTTGTCGAGAGTGTGATAGTAGGAGGTTAACAAAAGGAAAAAATAGGTTCGGTAGAGAAAAAAGAAATAAAAGAAAGGTTAAAAACTGGAATTGAACTCAAGCAAGAAATTACTCATACGGAAAAGCATTTCCCATGATGTAAACCAAAACTGCCAATCGTTTTGCATGAGTACTGTAGGGATCCGGAAACTGTCCCAGTTTCTCAGCTGTACTCCTGGAAATATTATAGACTTCCTTAAATCCAAAAATATACATCCAAACACCGGCATATTTTGGTAGGGTGGAGTACACAGACTCTAAAAAAGAAAAGGTATGGGGTTCTCATACTAAAATTGCTTTAAAAATGGTACTAAAAGGCAGAAAAAGTAAATAATATACAGATTTTTTTGGTGTTGCAAATTATTGTTATCATTCCTACCATAGGAACTGTTTGGGAAATTAATAGAAAATGTTTAAGGCTGAGTGACAAAGGAAGGATTCTAAAAATTGTATCCTAATTTAAAGGGAGCAGTTCGATAGGATAATGATTATGACAATAGCCAGACTTTCATGGAATGCGCATGTCCCTGCAGAGAACACTCTTGTGGGGAAGTTAACAGCAGTAGGGTACACAAGAATGGTGTGGGTTACGTGGGGTACACAGGTGATTTTTGCAGCCTAACTCCAAGCTCAATCTCCATCATCAGCCACAGGAGTAGTTGAATGGATTGCAACCCCACTCTCAATTGAAAGCTCAGGGCTCTGCTTTTAGATCTACTCCGTCGCTTTCTCGCAAGGCTCTTTGATTCACGTCTGGAAGGCGGTTTATGAACTGTATCTTCCCTCAGATCTGAGCTGTCTGAAATATCAGTCTAATCCAGAAGCAAGTGATTCAGTTTTTATGTCTGTACCTCTTGAGGCATTAGTGGACTTTGAGCCTGTTTCAGTCCCCCCCACAGCCCCTTCCTCCTCATTGAGTGAATAGAAACATTCATCGCTAGGTGAACCGGGATTTAGGCCAGAGTTTAGAGTAGTACCCACGGAATTTAAATCAGAATCTAGTACAGTCTTATCAGTCTGAGATACCATTAATACGGGCATTACCTCCCCGCCTCCATCTTGCTCCTCTATACCCACGGCATCTAATGTATAGATTGTGTCCCCAGTATTAACTTGTATTATTGCTCCTGTTTCCTTATCGTGTTCTTGTGTCAATTCCACATTACACTGGTCCTCCCCCTGTTCCTTCATTACCTGTGTTACTTGAAATGTCACTGAGGTCGCCGGAATCTGAGAAGCAGCAGGTACACTATCAGAACCCTAAATCTCGTTCCTCGATACCGCATATACCCCCTTTAATCGCTCTGCATCGTTCTGCACGGCCTGAAGCAAAGCCTGGCCTGACCTCTGCTACGACTGCTCCATCTGCTGAGTCTGCACAGGGTGTAACAGGGCCTGTCCTGGCCGATGCTCTGTCTCTGGTCCCGCCCCCTGTGCGCCCGTAGCCATCGTACCTGAGTGATCCGTAGCTCCGCTAATGAGTCTCCAGTTTGACTCCTGCAATATCGTTGGGGAATGAAGCCCAGAAGCCGATAGAAGCGGGGTCTGGGTGATCTCTTTAGCCACTGATTCATCTGATTTGGCGTTTACCGTGACCTTGGCATTCGTGCTTGCTGCCGCTGCCGCCGCCATAGCAGGGGAAAACGCCTCTAGCACCGTGGGCTGTCTTAGCACTGCCTGTTCAGACGTCTTAGTACCAGTGTTGTTTCTCCTGTTTGCAATAATTTTATCATTTAGTTTCTCCTTTTTTTCCTTTTGGTTCACCGCGGCGCTGCTGCCGACTGCTTTACCCGGCTCCATATCCCATATCTTCCATTTTACGTAAGGTTGTTTTTGCCCGTAGATTTGCCACTGGGGCATCAGGATCGCTGCATACCGCTTTCTCCTTATCCTCCTTCTGCTCCCTTACGGTTCTCTGCTGTTTTGGAGCCATTACAGCCTTCCTTAAGCGATGCCAGTAACAATGACTCGTATCGGCAAGCCATTCTAGAAATCGACGAGTACGGCTCAGGCTCCCTTTGATGTTCTCCTTTAAAGTCAAGGCTGACCACGCTGTCCCGGGAGGAGAGCCTGAATCAAAGACTGAAGGTAAATTCACCATGGGTTTTTAAAATTTAATTTCAAGAAGCATTGCTCTTCATGGGGGGGTCCCAGGGGGAGTCTCAGGGGATTTTCTCATCCTTTTCCATCGCCTAGAAGAGTGGTGTGTCGCACACAGGCTGTAGCCACGGGAGAGAAGAGAGAGCACGTCTTACCCCTACGGCCTGTCAGCGGCCATCTTGCCCACGAAAAGCGGTGCAAGTCCCTTACAAGTACAGGTTGTAAAAAGACTAGATTGGGACTACTCCGCGACATCACAGCTGTATCAAGAGGCATCGGGCTCCATCCCAACTCAAGATCAGTCACAGAGACAGACTCAAGGTCAAGGTCAAGATTCACTTGGATTTGAAATGATGTATTCAATGTTGAAGCAGATTCAGGTGGAGGCTAGAGTGGAGAGTTGTAGAGCGAGGCAGGAGAGCAAGAAGATACAAGGGTCCCTTAGGAAGGTTAATAAACTGTACACAGACCTAGTGGGAAGAGTCACTGAGGTGGAGGAAAGAACTGGTAATTTGGAGGATGAAGTTAATAAATGGCAGAACTTCAAACAGGATCAAGAAAAAACTACATCAGATGTTTTGTGGAAACTTGAAGATTTTGAGAACAGACAATGAAGAAACAACATACGACTACTGGGTGTGGCAGAGGGGAAGGAGGGGCAGGACGTGAGGGCATATGTAATTGAATTACTCAGAGGTGCATTGCCGGATATAACAGGCTGGAATTGGGAAAGCGAAATACAGCGCACGCACAGGTTCCCATTTGTACAGAGTAAGGGTAATATGACTGCCAAACCTAGAGCAATACTCATATATGTTGGAAATGACCTATTAAGGGAAGAAATCATGGCAAAGGCAAAACCTCAGGCTAAATGTCGATACAAAGATGTGGAATTTTTTGCTAGGCCTGACTTTTGCCACACATCAGTTGAGAGGAGATGGAGGATGGAGGAGATGGAGGATGAGGGAATTAATAACTCCATTTCAAAAACTAGGATGTGAGGCATATTTGATGTTTCCTAGTAGACTAAAGGTAGTCAGAAACGGGCAATTCAAAGTTTTTTACTCTGAGATTAAAGCTCAAGAATATCTGGTATGGCTGAAAGAAAATAGAGCTCAGGATGGCATGGTGGCTTTGATTTCTCATGGAAGTCGGAAGACTTAATAAATGAGCTCAAAAGATGTTTATAAACTAACTCAGCTAACTATCTGAGGGTAAAACAAGAAGAAGAAAAGGAAGAAGATGGGTGTAGGGGGGTCGAAGAAAATAAGGGAGAATGATGTGTCTTTGTTTTTTTTTTTTAAAGGTGTAGGGGTAAGGAGTTGAGCTGAGAGAGCACTCCTGAGGAGTCACAGTTGCCACATATAGGTCTCATGGACCTATTTGCCAGTAGGGGGGTGGGATCGTCGGGGGGATTTCAGGGGAGGGGGTGGGGACGTACGGGGGGTAAGGGGCACAGCATTAAAGAATTCTACACAAAAATGCAAAGAAACCAGAAGATAATAAACAATAAGCAATTGTGGAGGCTATATCTGATGAAAGGATTATTTGAGTTGAAGCGGTCTAAATGGATTGGGCAGGTATTTGACGTTTCTTAATGGCTGTACGAATAATGTCATGGAATGTATGTGGCCTGAATGATAGGCAGAAGGTCTCTTTTTTGTTAAAAAATACGAGAGCTAATTTCTTACTTTTACAAGAAACGCATATTATGGCATCTGAAATACATCTCTTGGAGCAATTGGGCTTCTCAGTTCTAGCTTTCTCAAGACAAGGCTCTAGGAATAGGGGGGTGGCAATACTATCAAGACGAAGGGGCACCACTACTAGGAATAAACTGGAGGATGATTGGTGGAGATGGGCTCTGGTAGAATGTATGGTCGGGGAGGAGTGGATAACTTTAGGTTCTATTTATGGCTCTACAGGGATGACCTGTTTATTTTTGAATTTCTAGATGTGGAGCAGGCTTCCTGGGGACATTGCATTATACTTGGAGGGGACTTCAACATTAATGGTGCAGGGGGACTGGGATTAGGGGTAGGACCTCATATATTGTATCAAGGAAGGAAGAGAAGAGTTTTTAGAGCAATCTGCTCTATGACTAGGAATAATGCCTTAATAGATCTCTGGGATACCTTAAAACCGCAAGAGAAGGGATATACATACTATTCTGCCCAGCACAGGGTGAGTGTTTTGGTCTTGAGTAACTGTTCTTGAGTAACTGTTCATCCAAATTTCAGATTGCGAGGATGCCACACCTATTTTCTGATCACAACCCTCTAATTTTAAATTTTGCTGTTACATCGATCCCTAGGGGGGTACACGGTGGACATTTGAGAGAGCGCTCCTGGAGGATGAGATATATATCCAACACATGATGCAATGGATTGAGGAATATTTGGCAATAAATAGGGGCAGTGCATCAGAGGGTATGGTATGGGATAGTTTTAAGGCAGGGGTACAGGGGGAGACTCTCAGTTATAGTGTGAACAAACGGAAACAGGAGCAACAGAGAAACCAGGTATTAAAAAGAGAAATGCTTCTAGCTGAGGAGGAACTAAACGAATGTATAGTAACAGGCAATCCACTGGAGGCTTCACTTACTAAATTAGCAAAGATAAGGATGGAGGCAGAGGAAGATATAGCAACCAAGGCAGCAAAAATATATGTGGCAAATAGAGAGAAATGCTATGAAGCTAGTGAAAGGGTGGGACGAACATTAGCAGTATGAGCAAGGCAAAAAACTGCGATAGGAGAGAAAAGGGCGATAAAGGATAGCGCTGGGAATGTGGTAACTGATACGCAGGAGATCAGAGAAGTTTTTAGACAGTTTTATATGAAATTATACGAAGAGCAGCAAGGAAAGGATCTCGGGGAAATTGCACTCTTTTTAGAGAATATTCCAAGAGTGATGTTAGAAGATGAAGAACGACAGAGGTTAGATACTCTATTAGATTCTCAGGAGATCGAAGCGGCTCTTATGAGTCTCCTTCCTGGAAAGGCAGCAGGACCGGATCAGATACCGATAGAGTTTTTTAAGGTATTCTGGAAAGTATTGGGGAAGGACATGGTGAAGACCATGCAACATGCACAGATAGGGGTGTCTGTACCAGGCTCATGGTCAGGCGCAGAAATTGTGGTTATATTAAAGAAAGGGAAGCCACCAAAAGACCCCGGATCTTATAGACCTATCACACTCATGAATGCGATACAAAGGTTTATTCAAAGGCATTAGCAATAAGATTTGCAAGCGTGATAACACCACTAGTCACTAGCAATCAGCATTGATTCATACCAGGGCGTGGAACTACCCATCATAACCGGAAGCTTATTACCTTATTTGACACCATGGAAGTCACGGGGGACCCGATGGCGGCGCTGTTTTTAGATGCAGAGAAGGCTTTTGACCGGGTCTCCTGGGACTATCTATGGTGTGTTTTAAAAAGGGTGGGATTTGGGGAGGGTTTTGTTAACGCAATAAAAACACTATATAGGGATCCGGTAGCAGCTGTCAGGGTAAATTTAGGATTAACTAGGGCGATTCAAATTAAGAGGGCAACAAGGCAGGGGTGCCCGTGCTCCCCCCTGCTGTTTGCTATGTATTTGGACCCTTTGATTCGGAGGATGGAAAGTAATGAAGACATCGCTCCATTGATTACGCATAGGGGGGATTGCAAGATACTCGCGTACGCCGATGATGTGGCAGTTGTTACACCATCACCCACAGAGGCTATCCGATATGTGGAACTGGAGGCAAAAAGTTTTGGAAAGGTCTCAGGCTACTCCCTGAATACCAATAAAACGCAAATAATTAAGAACAACAATGTGGTATGTCAGGGTCAAAGGGTGGTGCACGCAGGTGTATATCTCGGAATCACAATTACCTCAGAATTAGATAAGGTGGTGGAATTAAATATAGCCCCTATTATAGTCAAGGTTGGAAGGGATTTAGATAGGCTGCACAACCTCCACTTGTCAATAGTTGGTAGAACAAATATTATTAAGATGCTAGTGCTACCAAAGTTTTTGTACATATTTAGGGCAATTCCACTGATGATTGACAACTCCTGGTTTAAAAAGTTAGAAGTTATGATTAATAGGTTTATCTGGTCTAAAGGAAAGACCAGGAGAGCACTACGTTTTATGGCACTCCCAAGAGAACGAAGAGTGTCGGCATTACCTGATTTGAAACTTTATTACTGGGCTGCTGCCTTATAATATATGGTGGGTTTAATAGGTGGAGCGGAGATGGAGGGGAGGACGATCTAGGAACCCTGGCAATATATGGTCTCTTGCTAGGTGGGGATGCGAATTACGTGCTCCTTAGATATTTCGATTCTGCTTATATCAAGAGGACTCGTTTTAAGACTCTTATGGCAGCATACAATATTTGGAAGGCCTTTAGCAAGAGATATGGCTTGGGCAAAAATAACAGATATACAAGAATGAAGAATAACTCAACTTTCCCTAATGATATCTTTTCGGATGCAGTATTCACGGTTTGGGTAAAGAAAGGAATTACAAAAATTGGCGATCTGATGGGGTCCCAGGGCTTGATGCAGTTTTCAGAGATCCAGGCAAAGTACGGGATAGAAACAAGGCATTTTTTTAAGTACCTTCAAGTAAGCTTTTTGGTAAATAAAAGAGGTGGGCCTGCTGGATTTGGATAAAATACCATACTGGAGCAGGAAGGGGTTAGCTGCAACATTAAAAGGTTTTACTACGAACTAACAGAATCAAAACAGGATGATATGGCAAAATGGGGGGAAACTTGGGCAACTAAATTGGAGATTGAAGCAGATTGTTTTAATCTGTCATTAGAGTTGGGTCAGAATGTTTTGTGCTCCGCAGCATTGCAGGCACAACATTACAAGACACTGTACCGGCTATATTATACTCCGGCAAAAATCTCGCAATGGGGAGCCACAATGGGTATTAACTGCCCAAGATGTGGAAGTCTACATGCTGATATAGTACATGTATTTGCAACATGCCCACAATTATTCACAATATTGAAAGAAATTGAGACTTTTGTGCAAAGGGCCTTGAGAATACCAGTTAATTTAACCCCCTCGTTAATATTGTTGGATGTAAATCCGGATGGTATTCAGGGGGAAGAATGTTATTTTATCTTTGTGGCTATGGCGGTATTAAGATTATCTATCGCTTCAGCTTGGCTCGATCCATTACCACTGACATATCAACAGTGGTTGGCCAGGATTCTCAATATATATAATTTGGAAAAAGCAATCTATGCTAGAAAGGGGAAGAAAGGGAGAAAACTGGGATTAAAAATATGGGAACCAATAACTGAATGGAAGGATGAGATTTAGGATAATAGGACTGTATATAGAGATGGATTGATTAATGATGTCATTATTTACTGCTCTAGGTTGTTGTATCTCTGATGTTTCTCTATCCCCATGTTTTTTATTTTATTATTTTTTTTATTTTTTTTCCTTTTCTTTATGAACTTATTATGTGCTTCTGTATGTACAAGGTAAATTGGTTTTATGTTATGCTGTGCTTCTTGCCCTCGGTTCAGGGGGTAAATTCAGGTAAAAAAAACCTAATAAAAAAATGTAAAAAAAAATGAAAGCTCAGGGCTCTGATACCATAGGAATGACTTGGTTACTTACTGATAATTTTCATTACTTCGAGTCATCGTCTTCCTCATCTCAGACCTGACCTTTGAACACTAAGGGGCGAATACGATGCGGCCAGTTACGGCCCGACCAATGGTTAGAGCCTTCAGGGCTGCATCCTAATCGGCCCAATGGTTTACTTACCAACTGCCAAATTATGATCTAGGCGGTCGGAAAGTAAACTAGCTGGTCATTCTGGCAGGCTTCCAACAGGCTCTAAGAGCCAGTCGGCCAATTGGAAGCCAGACAGTAATCTCAAGGGCGGGCCTTTCCGCCCTTGAGATTATGAAGCATGGATTCTGGCATGGTTCCATGCAGGCCTGTCAGACATGAAAAACCATATCGGAAAACATGCCTGGGGGACCAGGCAGGGCCCCCTTGTGCTTGCGGTTTCTGGTTGGGGGCCAAGGGGGCACCATAGGTGGTGCCTGCCACGGGGTGCAGGGATGAACTGCACCTTCCATTTCTCTATGGAAGCTTGTGTTATGGCTGGTTTATGCCGTACCACGAGCTCTTGTTAAGAAAAGGGAGCATGGGACCGAACAATGTTCTGTCACATTGTAATTAGGGGTGGGTTGAATTTGCATAGTCGCGCTACACAAAGGTCCGCGAAACGGAATTGCTAGTTCCGCCCGTCTGCAATGCTTTTTTCCTGTTCGCGAACGCTGTTTGCGTGCTCGGGGGGAAAAATCTCACAAACACGCTTTTTGAAAGGGCGAACAAGCAAAAAATCGGGGAATATTTGGCAATTCCGCTTTCTCCATGGAACGCAAAATACCCAAATTCCGCAAATTCCGTTAGCGGAACAGAATTTAATGCCCAGGCCTAATTGTAATGAGCCGGTCGGGACTGCTGACCGGAGGTCCCAGGACTAAGACGGTGCGGGCGAACTTCAGTCCACCCAACTTCGTAATGAGCCCCCATGTGTTTGGTGCACAACATTCATCCATAGAAAAAAAATCCCTACCCAAAATGGTGATCTGACAGGAAACCTCCTGTCACCTGACCTATAAGGGTGGGGCAAACCCAAACCACAGCCTGAAATTCCCCAAAAATCTTAAAGATCAAAAAATAAACTTCCATGAGAAACTTTAAATGAGACCCATCAACTGTCCCATCGACTCATATGAGTCCCACCATTTTCTCTTTTGTTCGTGCTCCAACTCTAAAGGGTGGGAAGGAGGGATAAAAGACTGTGATGAGGAAGACTATGAGTTAGAGTAATCAAGATTACCGGTAAGCAGTGTTAAATTTGAGCCAGGTCTTGGCATCAGAACTTATCTGCTTTATTGTGCTCGACACTAGCACTTTATTGTCATCACCACAACTACGACATGGTGGATATGCTCATCTAATTTAGAGATGAGCTGAACAATGGCTGTTTATGAATACAATATGGATTAAAAATTCTAATACCTGCCTCTCTAGCCATTCCTTTAGCTTTGGGGATCCAGAGTAATCTGAACTGTTAAACTCGCAGGCGAGAGAGGTGGTTAGTAGTTGTTTTGGTATCATCATTGACAGAAATGATGTTGCAATGGGTGGTGGTGCAAGCTGTAGTGGCCTTCTGGTCAGGGCCCTGGCACTTATTATTTTACAAATTAGGCACTGCCAGCAAGGAACCAAGTCATTACCTTCCTCATCCATCTTCCTCGTCCTGACATTTGAGCATATACCAAAGCATTTGACGGAAACAAAATAGAAAACAACACCAGTAAAGAAGCCAAGAGAAGTTTATTTTTGGTCAATCATAAAGCAGCGAACTGCAGTAAGATCTGCTGAACCAAAATCTTCAGAAAATCTCCCCCAGCTTCAACTTAAAATGGGAAATAAAAGTAAGCGGGGAAGACCATGTAGCTACTGCACAAATGTCCCTCAATGAGGCACCCTTAAAGGATGCCCATGAGATAGCAACACCCCTGGTTGATGCCCCTAGATTACAGGAGGAAGAGAAACTCCTGAGTGAAGATGGGCAAAGGATATGGCAGACCTAACCCAATAAGAAATAGTTGCTGTAGCAGGGCGATGATTCTGCCTTGTCACCTGAAAAGCGACAAAAAGAAAATCCAACTGATGAATAGAGGCAGTTCTGTCCAGATAAACAACAAGAGCCCTTGTTAAATCCAGAAAAGCCCTGCAATAGCATCCCTGAGACATGTTTGAAAGGGTGTCATAACCAGTCCTGCAGGCCTACAAGTAGCATTTAGATTACATGCCCTGGGTATATTGGTATACCACTTTACAAGGGACTTACAGATAAACTAAACCGTGATGGCTCGTGTAGGCCATGGCAATGGGCAAGGAGTCAACAGGCAACGATGAGGTGAAATAAAATTTAAATAAAAGTAAAATCGTACTTTGCGCTCGCAACATTGTCGCCTCAACGATGAGCCGAGTGCAAGGGAAGTGGTTTTTTTTTACATTTTATTTTCCCTCGTCGTCTATCAACTCCTCCCTCACCGCTCTTATATACACCAGCCATCACTGAAGCTAAATATGCCAATCAGGTGTACATCAAAGTTACCACATTTAGGGGAGAACCACATGCACTTTAACACTGGTCAGCAGTGGTAAGTTGGGGAAGACCACCCTAAGGATGACATGTCTAACACTGACCGATCTCTGATTCTGGGACTGGAATGATAGCTCTGATCTGAAGAAGTGCAAACATTCCTTTATTTAGCCCTGAAATTTCAGTGGATTCCGAAGAGTTGGTGCAAAAGGTTCTGGAGGCCGTGAAGAAAAGTAGATAGAATAGCCCTCTTTTACCAAACGAAGAACCCAGATATTTGTGATGTCTTTTGAGTAAAAGGATGACAATTCTCTGATTCGGCTTCCCTCTCTTTGACAGTCATGCTTTTGGAGTGGAAGGGGCAAGTGTGATGCTTGCTGGTTGTTGCCAAAACTTGTCAGAGGAGGGAGTGCCAAGGCCTTGTCCCCTCCCATGAAAGGGCTGAGCCAGCCCAATATCAGCCATCGAGGATTTCCCAAATGCATGCCTGTAAGAAAATTCCCAAAGCCTTGCAGCAGGCCTGAAAGGTATCAGGAGCTTACAGGCTGCTCTACACATTTCTTTAATGGTTCCTCTAGTTTAGGCCCATATAGTTTCACTCCATCAAAAGGCAGCCAAGATAGGAGTGCATTCTGGGAATTCTCCGCCTTCCATGACTTAATCAGTATAGGGCACCGAGACAATAGAACCAGAAATGTCCGCTGCTGCAAACAGAGAATTAAAGGTAATGTCTAACAAGAAGCTAACTTGTTGCTTCATAATAGGCAACCTGGAATTAATATCATCCCCCTGCTGATTCTCCTCAGACAAAGCTTATGTTGTGACTGCTAAATTGTGGAATAGCTTGCCACTGTGCCTACGGTGGACTGAATCTGAATCTCTGTTTTGGCGCCACCTAAAAACCTGGCTGTTTTCTAACCTATAACCTCGCTAGATATTCTTGCTGCTCAGGGGCGTAACAAACACCCCCGCAGCCCCCGCAGTGCGGGGGGGGGCCACTCTTTTCAGTAAATGAAGGGGGCCCAGGCCCCTCAGCACTTCAGAGAGCTGTGAGAGAGGCTTGCGCTGAAGCAAGCCTCTCTCCCTCTAAAGCAGGTGCAGGCTGTCTGCAGCCTGCTGGAGCCCCTCGCCCCCTCCCTCTGACTGAAGAGAAACAAAGTAATAAGTTGCAATGTTTCTCTTCAGTCAGAGCGAGCAAGGCCCGGAAAGAGGATGGGGTGGGTGGGGGCCCCGAGCAGGAGGCAGCACAGAGCAATTAGGACACAGAACAAGTCATGAGGTCAGATCTACCTGGTTGTGAGAGGGGAAATGGAGATGGCGTTCTTCCCAGTTTTGAAGGTACATACCACACTCATGACAAGAGTATGGATGCAAATATGCATGTTATTCATGAACTGGTTGCCATTTCCTAAGGAAGAATGGGCAGACAGGTAACACCTGTCCCACACACTTGCAAGACTATGTTTTGAATTATTGGTTTCAAGATCCTATCTTCTCAATGTTGTCAAATATTGTAGTACTGTTTCACAACTTTGGTTCTCATGTAACACAGCACCTTTAGTTGCAGCTCTCCACTGTGAAGTATTTTAAACAATAGCTTGATTCCTATAGGAAATCTTTGGGTTGGATATTGTCGAGCTTTCTGATGAGGGTGGTGTGGAAAGTGTGTATTCTTTAGTGAATTTGCCTCTATAACATCAGGATATTGTTTCTCTGAATTTAAACTGTGAGAAAGGTGGAGTATGTCTTGAGTCGGTATCCCCTTTGGGAGAGGGGCCCTCAGAGTCAGCATTCTCAAGGGCTAAGGTCATATGAGAAGGGATGAGGCAGCAAAATGGTGCCCTCAGGTAAGCACTCTTGTTAGAACGCGCCATGTGGGCGTCCGCAGGAGGGTTGGTAAGGGGGGCCGAGAAGGGTGCAAAGCAGAGAGGAGAAGGGTGCAAGGTAGAGAGGAGATGAGTGCAAGAAAGAGAGGAGATGGGTGCAAGGCAGAGAGGAGATGAGTGCAAGACAGAGAGGAGAAGGGTGCAAAGCAGAGAGGAGAAGGGTGCAAGGCGGAGGGGAGAAGGTTGCAAGGTGGAGGGGAGAAGGGTGCAAGGCGGAGGGGAGAAGGGTGCAAGGCGGAGGAGAGAAGGGTGCACGGCGGACAGGAGATGGGTGCAAGGCAGAGGGGAGAATGGTGCAAGCCAGAGAGGAGAAGGGTGCAAGGTAGAGGAGAGATGGGTGCAAGGCGGAGAGGAGATGGGTGCAAGGCAAAGAGGAGAAGGGTGCAAGGCGGAGAGGAGATGGGTGCAAGGCGAAGGGTGCAAGGCAGAGAGGAGAAGGGTTCAAGGCAGAGGGGAGAAGGGTGCAAGGCAGAGAGGAGAAGGGTGCAAGGCAAAGAGGAGAAGGGTGCAAGGCAGAGGGGGAGAAGGGTGGGTGCAAGGCAGAGGGGAGAAGGATGCAAGGCAGAGGGGGAGAAGGGTGCAAGGCAGAGGGGAGAAGGGTGCATGGGGACAGGAGATGGGTGCAAGGCAGAGGGGAGAAGGGTGCAAGGTAGAGAGAAGAAGGGTGCAAGGTAGAGAGGAGATGGGTGCAAGGCAGAGGGGAGAAGGGTGCAAGGCGGAGGGGAGAAGGGTGCAAGGTGGAGGGGAGACGGGTGCAAGGCGGACGGGAGAAGGGTGCACGGCGGACAGGAGATGGGTGCAAGGCAGAGGGGAAAAGGGTGCAAGGTAGAGAGGAGCAAGGTGCAAGGCAGAGGGGAGAAGAGTGCAAGGCGGAGAGGAGATGGGTGCAAGGCGGAGAGGAGATGGTGCAAGGCAGAGGGGAGAAGGGTGCAAGATAGAGAGGAGAAGGGTGCAAGGCAGAGGGGAGAAGGGTGCAAGGCAGAGGGGAGAAGAGTGAAGGGGGAGGGGAGAAGGGTTCAAGGCAGAGGGGAGAAGGGTGCAAGGCATAGAGGAGAAGGGTGCAAGGCAGAGGGGAGAAGAGTGCAAGGGGGAGGGGAGAAGGGTGCAAGTCAAAGGGGAGAAGGGTGCAAGGCAAAGGGGAGAAGGGTGCAAGGCAGAGAGGAGATGGTGCAAGGTAGAGAGGAGATGGGTGCAAGGCAGAGGGGAGAAGGGTGTAAGGCAGAGAGGAGACGGGTGCAAAGCGGAGGGGAGAAGGGTGCAAGGCGGAGAGGAGAAGGGGAGCAGGGTGCAAGGCAGAGGGGAGCAGGGTGCAAGGCAGAGGGGAGAAGGGTGCAAGGCAGAGAAGGGTGCAAGGCAGAGAAGGGTGCAAGGTAGAGAGGAGAAGGGTGCAAGGCAGAGGAGAGAAGAGTGCAAGGGGGAGGGGAGAAGGGTGCAATGCAGATATGAGAAGGGTGCAAGGCAGATGGGAGAAGGGTGCAAGGTAGAGAGGAGAAGGGTGCAAGGCAGAGGGGAGAAGAGTGCAAGGGGAGGGGAGAAGGGTACAAAACAGAGGGGAGAAGGGTGCATGGCAGAGGGGAGAAGGGTGCAAGGCAGAGGGGAGAATGGTGCAAGGTAGAAAAGGGTGCAAGGCAGAGGGGGAGAAGGGTGCAAGGGGAAGGGGGAGAAGGGTGCAAGGGGGAGGGCTAGAAGGGTGCAAGGGGGAGGGCTAGAAGGGTGCAAGGCAGAGGGGAGAAGGATGCAAGGGGGGTGGTGATGAAGTTAAAAATGTGCCCCCCCTTGGAAATATTTCTGCGTACGCCCATGGCAACACACACTACTGTGTGAGAGAGAGTGGGAGAGAGAGTGGAGTGAGAGAGAGAGTTGAGAGAGAGAGAGAGTGGAGAGAGAGAGAGAGAAGAGAAAGAGGGTGAGAGAGACAGTGGAGAGAGAGTGGAGAGAGAGAGTGTAGGGAGACAGTGGAGAGAGTGGAGAGGGAGAGAGTGGAAAGAGAGAGAGTAGAGAGAGTGGAGAAAGACAGTGGAGAGAGAGTGGCGAGAGAGTAGAGAGAGAGTGGAGGGAGAGAGTGAAGAGAGTGTGGATAGAGTAGAGAGAGACAGTGGAGAGAGAGTGGAGGGAGAGAGAGAGTGAATAGAGAGAGAGTGGAGAGATAGAGTGGAGGGAGACAGTGGAGAGAGAGAATAGAGAGTGGAGAGAGAGAGAGGGAGAGAGAGAAAGTGGAGAGAGAGACAGTGGAGAGAGAGACAGTAGAGAGAGAGTGGAGAGAGAGAGTAGAGATAGAGTTGACAGAGTTGAGAGAGAGAATGGAGAGAGAGAGAGTGGAGAGAGAGTAGAGACTGACTCAGAGACTGAAGACTGACTGACTGAGAAACTGACTGGCTGAGAAACTGACAGGGAGAGAGAGAGACTGACTGACTGACTGAGAGAGAGAGAGAGAGAGACTGACTGACTGACAGACTGACAGAAAGAGAGAGAGACTGACTGACTGACTGACTGACAGAGAGACTGACTGAGTGAGAGACTGAATGACAGAGAGAGAGAGAGAGAGAGAGAGAGAGAGACTGACTGACAGAGAGAGAGACTGACTCACTGAGAGAGAGACTGTGATGGAATTGGGGTCACGGTGTGTATGAAGCTATGCAATGCCTCTTAAGATTGCTATTGTCTACTAATAAAAATGTATTATCAAAATTTGCTCTTTGTAGTTACATCTGCTTTTGAAATACTGCATTGTCGCATTGTCTAATGTTTTAAAACGGAAATGAAAAGGAGTAGTGGATGCACTTTTGTCAAAACTGAACGATGAGTGGGCCCGATGTTGTATATCAAGACAGGAGTCTGCATCAGGAAACCCACCTAGAATTGGGCAAACTTCCCAGGCGTACTGATGGCAGGGTCCTGTAATGAATGGACCACCACCTATGATAGCCTGCTGGCAGACTAAGCCCGACCTTTAACTCCACCATCCAGTGTTACTTATAACGGCTGGATTGGTGATAGCGGCGTAACAATCACCCTGCATCCCCCGCAGTATGGCGGGTCGCTGGCCTGAGAGCTCTAGACTGGCACGGAGGATGGGAGGGGGGCCCCCTCCATGTATTTTGCAGGGGGGCCCCCTCAAGTTTTGTTACGCCACTGTTGCTGCTCCTAGTCCGTAGCGCCCGGACAACCCTGTCCGTGGTAGCTGAGCGCTCTATAAACTCCAAAATAAATAAATAATAAAAGTCATGCAGGAGGGACTGAATAACATAAGTGGCATAAGCCCCTGTCCGGATTAAAAAGTTCAGGGCTAAATAGGCCTGCTTGGCCACGCAGTAGATCTTATCAACCTGGTCATTTGGAGAGACATCTTCAGAATTGATGTAGCCACTGGATGGCAGGTCTGCCATAAGAGAGTTGACTTTCACCTGAGGGAAAACTCATTCTGAAAATTGACAGATGGAAACTTCTTACTGAGGAATCTAGGGAACCCTGATTTCTCAACTTCAGACCATTCCCTAGACAAAAGTCCACATATAGCCTTATGGATGGGAGGAACCTGGGTCTTCTTCTGATGGTCTTACAAAACAAATCCTCCTCATATGGAGGAATAACCGGAGGGAAGGCCAAATTATCCTTCAAGTGGGCCGTCATAACCTGCTTTAACTAAGCTCCTTTTATAAAGCGTCCTCTCAGTTCCTCATCTGAAACCATCGGATTCTGGATCAGGCTAGGAGGAAATATTAGGGATCATAGGCGCCGGACCCTCTTGTGCCAAAAAAAGCTGAATCCACAGCTTAATTTATCATAGCCTGAACGACATCCAGAACTATTCCGACAGGCTAATGCAAGGAAACTGGCTCTGACAACACTTCCAATTCTGATCCAGGCTATCTGCAACCACCAAACAAATGCTGACTGAGGGAAAAAGCTGTCTGCTACATATACTTCCGTGTTTAACTGTTGCTAAGCAACGGACTACAGCAAAGTGACGCAGAGCATTGCAGATGGCTCCTTCCTGCATCTATATTGCTGCCTAACAACCCCAGCTGCCTCGCAGGAAAACTGAAGCCACCCAGCAGCGTGAAAATAAGTGGAAACGAAAACAAGAAGGGAACCATATAGCCGCTAGAGCGGGCCATGCTGTACCACAAAACATGGTAAAATAAGCCACTGCTCCTAATCGCTCAGCGTAGGAGCAGTGAAGGGTAAAAAGACAGTTTAGCATTGGCCGCAAGAGCAGAATGTAATGGAAATATGTAACCACCGCTCCTAATTGCTCAGCGTAGAAGTGGTGGCATGTGCCAAGACAGCATAGCTTCGGCCTCTGGAGCGACCACTGAAATGCAATGAAAATCTGTAACCGCTGAAATGCAATGAAAATCTGTAACCGCTGCTCCTAATCGCTCGGCTTAGGAGCAATGGGACAAAAGGAATATGAAGTAAAAAATGTAGGATCGCTCCAGCAATCCGAACAAAACATACAATACATATAAAATAAAAATAAGTTACTTCTATGGGTGCCTTGCATCTGGACACAGAAGAAACAACAGGATGTGGTTTAGGTTTGCCCCACCCTTAAATGTCAGGTGACAGGAACTTCCTGTCAGGTCACGATGTCGGGTTGAGATTTTTTTCCTATGGGTGAATGCTGTGCCTCGTACACATAGTGTTCAAAGGCCATTACTGACGAGGAAGATTGAGGAGGAAGGCCATGAATGTAAGTGAAACTGACTGTGTCCTGATACCTGTTCTGTTTTGTGCATTCCTTCTGCTGCCACCTGCACACAGATTCTAGTTCCATTCCAACCACCCATGAGAAAAAACATCATCATCTCTCCTAAAGATTGTGCTCTCTAGACACCTAACTTATTTTCATTGGACAGAAACAACCTCAATGCCTTTTGTCTGTTTACATTTTTTGCACTTTAACTACAGGGAATTTGCACAGTAGCTTAACATTGCTATTGCACTGTAACTTAGGGGAATTTTTTTCTACTGCCGGAAAAGGCAAGTGTTGGATTCCTAGGGAGAGGGTGTTTTGGTATCAAAAAGCTGATTAGCCTCGTAGATGAAATGTTAGTTCCAAAGGATTTGTGCTGTTGATATATTAGTGCAGGCGCTTCTCAAAAATCCATACTATACTATTAACTCAACAACTCAGCAGAGTTGCCATCTTTTTATGTGGCAACACATACCAACATCAGCACCATTGTCATCATTTATTGGAGCTAGGCAACGACTCCCTACAAGGATTCTAGATTTCTATAGGAGAGCATAAGCACTTCTCAACATGGTGTTTGTCTACACATTTATTGGAGAGTGAAATTGTGTGGTACTTTCTTAAGCAGGGAAGCTTTGTAATAGGACTGGATCAATTCTTCTTAGCAAAACTGCCAAACATTTTACAGCAGTTCCAGCGCATTTAGCCAATGTAGCCATGCTGCAACTAGGGAGTGCCAAAACCTCTTGGCAGCGGCCCATTTATTAGACAGTACCTACACTTCTGAGCAAGGCTATGACTGAATGACTGAATGAGTGCATTTATAGAGCCCACAGCTACTCAACAAGAGTGTCCCTGCGCTAACAGTCTCCATCTACCCTGTAGACACCTCTGGATGCGGGAAACCAGGTTTTGAGCTGCATCTTAAAAACGGCTAGGTCAGTCACAGTTCTGTGAGTCAACAAAAGAAGGTTCCAGGTTTGGGCTCCCCGGAACCTAAATGAGCTGCCACCAGACAGGGGACAGGGTGTTCTAGGAACAATAGCCAGGCCCAAAGAGGATGACCTCAAGGTTCTTGGTGGCACATATTGAGTTACTCTCCTTCTGAGATACCCTGCGCCACTCTCATGCAGGGCTTAAAGAATAGCACCAGAGCTTTAAACCTAATCCTCTATTTTATTGGCAGCCAGTGGCTCGGTCCACACAGCTCCTGCTTCAGCACCAGGATATCTTCCTGGGTGAGTTGCACACTATACAAACACTCATAACATAACAATGTCATGTCATGTTCAGAAGATGCTGTAATGGAATGCAAGGTGCATAACTGACACATATAAGACCCAAATAACAAACAAGGTGCACATTGGGACATGTGTAAGTTAGGTCTGTGCATGATCCAAATTTAAATCTGTCTGGCTTTTTCTAAACAAATTACTGGTTAGACAATTTTCACTACTTACATACCATAGATATCTGTCCTCTGACCCTGTTCACAGGGCTGGTTGCTCCACGCCCCGCACAGCCCCCCGTGAGTGCGCCCGAGTTGTTTCCGCTGCTGCCAGAGTCCGCCCTGCTGACTGAGTATTGTGCCTTGTTTCTCTTTATTGGATTGTATTCCGTGCCCTGTGACTGTTTTGAACCTTGTGTTTCCTGGTTTTCCTCGCCGCCCTGCGCAACGGTCTTCCCACTCCCCCACCGCTGCTACCCTGCGGCCCGCCCCCTTTTCTTTTTCTGTACTCTGCACCCTTCCTATTCACCGCCCGCTCCCGCCTCCCAGCTGCTCCTCCCTCCCACTTGGCCATTTATGGCTGGGACCGCGCGGTGGTGAGCTGGGACCTCTGACCCTGTTCACAGGGCCAGTCGCTCCACGCACTGCACGGCCTCCCGTGAGTGCGCCCGAGCTGTTCCCGCTGCTGCCTGATTCCGCCCTGCTGACTGAGTATTGTGCCTTGTTTCTGTTTATTGGATTGTATTCTGTGCCCTGTGACTGTTTTGTACCTCGTGTTTCCTGGTTTTCCTCGCCGCCCTGCGCAACCGTCTTCCCGCTCCCCCGCCGCTGCTCCCCTGTGGCCCCACCCCCTTTTCTTTTTCTGTACCCTGCACCCTTCCTCTTTGTCGCCCCGCTCCCGCCTCCCAGCTGCTTCTCCCTCCCACTTCGCCATGTATGGCAGGCACCGCGCGTACGCGCAGCGAACACGCGCAGCGGGCGCGCCGATTGCACGCCGAAGGCACGCCAAAGGCAAGCCCGTCTGTGCCCATCCGCCCTCGACGATGCCAGCGCACCCGACTGACTTACGACGCCGCCACCCTCCACGCACTCAACGTCAGCCGAAACCGCACCTGCTACTGAGCCACCCCGAAACGCACCCACGGACCCTTCACCTGCCAAACCTGCAAGTTCACCTGCCTCCGACCCGGCCCGGCAACCGCCAAGCCTAGCACCAGCAACAATCACTTTAAGTGCATCCTGCTCAACACCGCTCCGTCCACAGGCATGCCGTCGAACTCTGGAACCTCCTGGACACAACAGCACCAGACGTCGCCTTCCTCAAAGAAACTTGGATGAACGCCTCCTCAGCCCCCGACATCGCCATAGCCATCCCTGATGGCTACAAGATCACCCTGAAGGACCGCAACAACCAAACCGGAGGAGGCATCGCCATCGTCCATAGAAAGACCATCCGCATCACGACCAACTCCGACGACACCCTCACCGCCGCTGAACACCTTCACTTCCAGATACACACCGACCCCAGGACTACCCTCAGAGGCACTCTCATCTACAGACCCCCGGTACCACGTACACAATTCAGCGAAGCCATCACAGACTTCGTCAGCCCATATGCCATCACCTCACCAGACTACATCCTCCTAGGGGACCTCAACTTCCACCTGGAGAACAACAATGACAGCAACACCACCACCCTGCTGGACAACCTCGCCAACCTCGGACTCAAGCAACTGGTGAACACCCCCACCCACTACGCCGGCCACACACTGGACCCCATCTTCTCCTCCAGCAAGCACATCTCCTTCAGCCACTCCACCGGACTACACTGGACAGATCACAGCTGCGTCCACTTCAACTTCAGGAGAATCACGACCCACCACCACCCGCAACAGCTTCCCCGCAGAAGCTGGAGCAAGATCACCGCCAACCAGCTCACCACCTCCCTCAGCCAGAACCCTCCCACCAACACGACGGACCCCAACGAAGCAGCCCGTAACCTCACACTTGCTCACCAACTGCGCCGACAACCTCGCACCACTGAAGGCACCACCCAGCAGACCCGGCAGCAAGAAAGCCTCGTGGTTCACCAACGACCTCAAAAACTATAAGAAAACCTGCTCCACCCTCGAGAAAGCCTCAACCAGACAGCAGAAAACATGACAGCCCTCAAGAACGCCACCCACAAACACCACCAGCTGATCCGCACCACCAAAAGGACTACATTCAAAGAACCACTGGACAACAACACCCACAACAACAAGGAACTCTTCAGCATCGTTAAAGAGCTCTCCAACCCCAGGGCCTGCAACAACGGCATCACACCCTCGCAAGACCTCTGCGACGCACTCACCTCATTCTTCCACCGCAAGATCGCCGACATACACAACAGCTTCAGCCCACAGACCACGCACCCAACCACTGAATCAGCGCCCCCCACCACCACCCTCTGCACCTGGACCTCGGTCAGCACCGAAGACACCACCCGCACGATGAACACCATCCACTCCGGCTCCCCTACCGACCCATGCCCACACCACATCTTTAACAAAGCCGACTCCATCATCGCACCCCAACTCCGGGACATCATCAACAGCTCCTTCGCAACCGCCACCTTCCTGGGGAGATGGAAACATGCCGAGCTCAGCACCCTCCTGAAGGAACCCATTGCGGACCCCACGGACCTCAAGAACTTCTGCCCCATCTCGCTCCTCCCTTTTCCTGCCAAAGTAATCGAGAAGACCGTCAACAAACAGCTTTCTGCCTTCCTCAAGACAAACGGATCCCTCGACCCCTCGCAGTCCGGTTTCCGAGCAAACCACAGCACCGAGACCGCCCTCATCGCAGTGACGGACGACATCAGGTCCCTGCTCGACAACGGGAAAACAGCTGCCCTCATCCTCCTGGACCTCTCAGCAGCCTTCGACACTGTCTGCCACCGCAACCTCATACAGCACCTCAGCAACACCGGAATCCAAGGAACGGCCTTGGAGTGGATCATCTCGTTCCTCGCCGGAAGAACCCAGAGAGTCCGCCTCCCATAGTTCCGATCCGCGGCCACCGAAGTCATCTGCGGCGTTTCACTAGGATCCTCGCTCAGCCCCACCCTCTTCAATGTCTACATGAGCCCCCTCGCAACCATCGCACACCAACACAACCTTAACATCATCTCCTACGCCGATGACACCCAACTGATCCTCTCCATCGCCAACGACCCCGCCACCGCCAGAGCCAGCCTCCAGGAAGGAATGAAAGACATCGCGGAGTGGATGAAACTCAGCCGTCTGAAACTGAACTCAGACAAGACGGAAGTCCTCATCCTGGGACCATCCCCCTCCGCCTGGGACAACTCCTGGTGGCCCCCTGCCCTGGGCACCGCACCCAAGCCAACGGACCATGCACGCAACCTGGGCTTCATCCTGGACTCCTCCCTCACGATGACCAAGCAAGTCAACGCAGTCTCGTCATCCTGTTTCAACACCCTTCGCATGCTCCGAAAGATATTCCTGTGGATCCCCACCGTAACCAGGAAGACGGTAACCCAGGCCTTCATCACCAGCCTTCTGGACTACGTGAACACTCTCTACGCTGGAACCACAGCCAAACTCCAGAAAAGACTCCAGCGCATACTGAATGCCTCGGCACGACTCATCCTGGACATCCCCCATCACAGCCACATCTCTGCCCATCTGAAAGACCTGCACTGGCTCCCCATCAGTAAGAGGATCACGTTCAGACTCCTCACCCAAGCACACAAGGCTCTCCACGACATGGGCCCCAAATACCTCAACAGCCACCTCACATTCTACACACCCACCCGCCAGCTCCGATCCGCCAGCCTCGCCCTCGCCACCGTCCCACGAATTCACAAAGCCACCGCCGGAGGAAGATCCTTCTCCTACCTGGCGGCCAAGACATGGAACTCCAACCCCACCCACCTACGGCTGACCCAGGACCATCTCCCCTTCAGGAAACAACTCAAGACCTGGCTGTTCGAGCAGTAGCGACTCCCCCTACCCCTCCCAGGGCCTTGAGACCCTAGCGGGTGAGTAGCGCGCTATACAAATTTGTTTGATTGATTGATAGAAATCTAGAATCCTTGCAGGGAGTTGTTGCCTAGCACACTATGTGATCTCACCCTGGGGGCCGTTCTGTGTGCCTGGGGGATGAAGTTGATCCAGCTTACCTGATCAGCGGTCTGGCTTCCGGACCCTGAGGCCCACAACTACAGCACCCCTGACTCGCACTGGTTGCGTACCCGGGAGGGACCTGAGACACCTGCGACTGCCTCTCTGCCCCACCGCAGCCTGGACCTCACTGGATTCCTGTGCCCACCCACGATTGCAGGCAATTCTGCTGGCCGACTTCAACGCCATAGACCCGGTGCTGGGACGGACCCCCGGACGGCTGGCCCGGAGGTGCCCAGGGCTATGCGGCCTTCTGAACCTCCTGTAATCCTACTCCACATTGCATCACGGGGTGAGTGCGCTTTACTTTTGGGGCCACCCCGCATATTTAGCGCCTACCCTGGTCCCGCCTCACCTGCCTGGCATGCGGGAGGCCCATTTTTTCAGAGATTCACTGCTGCAGCACCCAGCCCACGAGCCTATTGCTGCCCACTGCTCCACCCTGCCACCACTCATATCCTTCTCTGGGGCTAGCTGTAGGTGGTGGACCGCTGTGGACGAAGCGCCCTGTCACCCTGAGTTCTTGGTGCTATATCACGCTTACAACGACACATAGACTCACCTTGGCAGTTCAGGACTAACCACCATCTGTGATTTCCACTGTTGCTGACAGCAGCCGCTGGGTTACCCATCCACTAGTAGGAATACTCCCAGTTGTGCCGCGCTGCGAGCTAAATATCATAGCACACTCTACTGGGGATGCTACTTGGCCTGCCGGGCCCATCGCCTACTGCGGCTGTCACCCATCACTGTGCCACGTTCCATTTGCTCTGCGGCCCTCGCACAGCCAGCTTTCCTGACTGAGGAGTGTGCCACCTTCAGGAGCCTCGCCCTGCTCTGCTTGGTGCTCGGCGGACCCCCGGCTGGGCCGCCGGATCTACTTAGCCACCACTGGTACACGTCATGGTCTAAAGAGGGGCCGCTGCGGCCTGCGGCCCTTTCCTGGTGGCTGCCACCATCTTCTCCTCTAGATTCACACCCGCCTGTCCCCCTGCCGCTAGCCAAGTGAGTGGAGAGGCCTCCGGGGTTGGGAGGCCCTGTCCACCTGAAGATCTTACGCTCCAATTGCTCCTCACCATGTCTTCCTGCCTCTCCTGCTTGCTCCATATAGCAGAGTGGACACCAATTGCTGTAGGCAGTGCTCCCCCACCTAGCACTGCACACCATTCCGCAGACACCCAGCGGAGCCTTCCGCTTCAGTCGCCGCTCCTCTGTGACCTTGGGACCCGCTGACCCCCCAACCAAACAGCTGCCTACCCTCCCATACTGCCCGCTTCCCTGTGGATCTCCTTCAGTCTTCATCCCCCCATCATAAGATTATCTTTGAGGCCCCGAATCTTCCAGGAAGCTGGTGGAAACTGAAGACAGACAAGATGGGTCCCCGACCTCTGGATCCACCACTTCCACAGAGGACTTGTAAGAACTCCTTTTAGTGATACAGTCAAACCTGACCTCCATTGGATCCAAAATTGATACTATGAACGCTTGCCTGGACAGTCTTTCGCACAAAGTTGAGCGGCATGACGAACGTATCAAAGAGGTGGAGCGCCACGTCTCCGATCTAGAAGACACCTCCACCGCAACCACAGACAAAGCTCTTGATATGGAGAAGATCTACTTAACTATCGGGATCGTGATGTTGCCTTATGTCTGTCCAGGGAGCAGGGTCAACTGCGCTTTGACGGTATAGAGGTATCAATGAACCCAGATTTTACCAGGGCCATTCAGGAGGCGTGAAGAAAGTGCCTCCCAGTCAAGAAAAAACTGCAACAAATTAATTAAATTGTTTACGCCATGCTTTTTCCCGCATGCCTAAAGATCACACACCTGGTGAAGCAACACTTCTTTATGAACCCCCAACACAACCACGATTTCCTGAAGACTCAGCCCAAACAACCCGGGGATCGAGCCTCCCCCTCCGGCCAGCTGGCTGGCTCCGATAACATTACTGATGTGGAGTGATGGTGGCACCAACCCTTGAACCCCTTTAAGTAATTTCCATTGAACAATTGTTCCCACACTTGACCCTTCCTCTGCCTCAGTGACCCACAGACCGGACATCTACCTCCTACCATCCCACCGATGTTGGAGATGCCTCAGGGGCAGAAAGTGGGCAGCGTCACTCCTTGGGCCCTTTCCTCTCCCTTGTTGTTGCTCTACAAGATCTCTTTCAGGAGACTGCGGTGAACGCAGACCCCCTCAACCTACCGCTGGCCTTGCGGCACCTGTTACTGAGAACTGCTCCAAGATCCAAGATGGACCTTTGCGGCTGATGCCACAGCGGATTCCAAACTTTGCCCACTGCCATAAGCTAACTGACACAATGAGACTCTCTACTACCCCCGAGCACCCTTACTAGTGTGAGGTGCCCTTGGTTTGCCCTTTAGCCTCTACCCATCAGGGAACCCCTACACTGTTTAGGCTTAGTACCACTACTACCTATTGTTTACCCTCCCCTGTTGGGAGTGTAGCACGTAGATTTTTGGGGAAGGGGGAGGGGACTATGCCACAGCAGGATTGGGCTGCTGATGTGGGTGGGGGGATGTTTAATTTACTGCCTACTGCCACATACAGATGACCCGACACATAACAACACTGCACATACAGCTGTTCCACCTGACAAGACTACTACACTCTCTTTCACATCTCTGACATGCTTCCTTGGAGGACCGTCCTGGCCCCCCTAGCTATAATTTACTTACGTGGAATGTTAGGGGCCTGGGCAACCCACGCAAGCGGCGACACATCCTTGCGTACCTTGACTGTCACAATATACCCTGCACTGCGCTCCAGGAGACACACCTCGGTCCCTCCGCACCCACCTCCTTCGCATCCCGATGGGCTTCCTATCACTGTTTTTCTACATACTCCACCTACGCACGCGGTACAGCCCTTCTAATTAAGCACATGCTTCCCTACACTCCTATGGGGTCCTATACTGACCCGCAGGGCCTATACATCCTCTCATGGGGCAGACTGGTCGCCCAATCTATAACATTGATCTCCTGCTACGGCACGAACACTGACAACCCTGAGTTTTTCAGCGTCCTGTGGGGTAAGATCTTGGACACTGGCTTGTCGCACTTTATGTGGGGCGGATATTTTAATGTCACCCTGGACCCGCACGAGATTGATCGCACCCACAACCTCACCAATATTTTAATGCACATCACGCCCTTAACCACAGCATCTCAGACCACAGCCTTGTTGACGCCTGGCGAAATCTTCACCTGCACGATAGAGAAGGCTCCTGCTACTCCTCTGCCCACTCCTCCTGGTCAAGGATTGACAACTGGCTTATTTCTAAAGGACTGACCCCATGGCTGTCTTGGGCCCTTCACCTCCCATGCACCTACTCCGACCACTCTCCGGTGCTCCTCATGCTCACTCCCTCCCATGCAGACTCACCATTATTGTGTTGCGATTCCCCATGCAAGCAATGTGATTTTTTTTCCCCCGTAATGAGCGCTCAGTCACACAATTTTCCACTATATGGGAAGCTTTCAAAGCCATAGTGCATGGCATCTGCATAGCCAAGAGTGGGGGCATGCTGAGGAACATTTGCACCACACTTCATGAATTGGAAACAGACCTCAAACACATCGAAACACAAATACAATCCTCCCTTACCCTAGAGATACAATCTCGTCTGAGAGACCTACTCACAGAATACCAGTAGACAGCCGATAGAGAGTGCAAGTTCAGGGGGAAACACCACGTAGCCCGCCGTTATGGGGATGGAGAGAGACCAGGTAAAGCGCTTGCTGCCCTCGTTTGTCTGCCTAGGTTCTCCAACACCATTCTCGAAATCACTGATGCAGACACCCACACGCACAGAAACACTTCAGACATAGCTGCCACTTTCAAATGCTTCTACAGCGCCCTATACACCTCACACAGGAAACAACCTGTCGACTTCACCTCATTCTTCAAAGACACCGCGATCGGCTGGCTTGGAAACCCTCAATGAGAATTTCTCCTTGCAAATCATGAGGATGAGGAAATTATTGCCGCTATCATGCAGTTACAGTCTGGGCGGGCCCCTGGTCCTGACAGCCTCAATGTCGAATTTTATAAAACATTCCGTATTATACTCATCCCCGCTTTGAGACAGTTATATGAAGAAGCCAGTGAATCGGGCATTCTCCCCCAAAGCATGCGAGAGGCTCTCATAATATCCCTCCTGAAACCCAGGAAGCAGGCGACGCAATGCGACTCATAAAGGCCCCTTTCCCTCATTATTGTTGATGCCAAAATGTTGGCAAAACTGAAAGCTAACCGGATTAGTCCCCTCATGAATGCCCTTGTCCTCCCTGACCAGTCAACATTTGTTCCCAGTAAAGGGACCTCTCACAACCTTCGTGCCTTGTTGGCTGTGCTACAAGACATCGACCCTGACACAAATGCTGTCTTTCTTGACGCCACCAAGGCATTTGATTCCCTGGAGTGGGACTATCTGGCAATCGTGCTCAATCGACCCTTGACCCTGTCTTCAGGCAGGTCGCTCCCCCTTCGCTCCAGCTCCACCAGTGCGTCCGTGTACCGCTACTACCTGTCACTGCCGCTGCCGCAGGTTTGAGGCACCTCCGCCTCTGTTGTCCGGTAGTAAGGTACCTCTGCTTTTGCTCACTACTTTTGTCTTGGTTTGCCTGTAATTGTAATTTCTTGGATCCTCGTTCCCCTTCTCACTGTACTCTCCTGTTTTGCCTTCTGTCTCCCTGCTTCTCCAGTTTTTCCCACTAATGCGTCCCCTGCTGCCCGCCACCTGCTCGCCCGTTCGTCGGCCTCCTCCAACCTCCCAGCTGCTCCTCCCTCCCACCTCCCCCTATATGGCAGCCGCTGCATGGTGAGGAGAGCGACCCTTGACCCTGTCTTCAGGCAGGTCACTCCCCCCTTGCCGCACAGCTCCACCAGTGCGTCCATGTGCCCCCGCTACTTTTCACCACCCCTGCCTCAGGTTCGAGGCCCCGTAAGGTAGCGCTGCTTTTCCTCACTGCTTTTGTCTTGTTTTGCCTGTAATTGTAATTTCTTGTATCCTCATTCCCCTTCTCACTGTACCCACCTGTTTTGCATTCTGTATCCCTGCTTCTCCAGATTTTCCCACTGCTGCATCCCCTGCGGCCCAGCCCCCCTGCTACCCCGTTCGCCGCCCCACTCCCACCACCCAGCTGCTCCTCCCTCCCACCTCCCTTATATGGCGGCCGCTGCGTGGTGAGGAAAGCGACCCTTGACCCTGTTGTCAGGTAGGTTGCTCCCCCCTCGTTGCGCAGCTTCACAAGTGCATCCGTGTGCCCCCGCTACCTGTCACCACTGCTGCCGCGGGTTCGAGGCCCCTCTGCCTCGATAGTCCGTTGGTAACATACCACTGCTTTTGCTCACTGCTTTTGTCTTGTTTTGCCTATTATTGTAATTTCTTGTATCCTCGTACCGCTCCTCACTGTACCCCCTGTTTTGCCTTCTGTATCCCTGCTTCTCCAGTTTTTCCCGCCACTGCATCCCCTGCAGCCCTGCCCCCCTCCTCGCCTGTTCGCTGCCCAGCTCCTGCCTCTCAGCTGCTCCTCCCTCCCACCTCCCCTTATATGGCGACCGCCTCACGGCCGCGCCCAGCGGGCGTGCCGAAGGTATGCCTAAGACAAGCCCATCTGTGCCCGTCCCCGCCCAGCACCAGAACCCCTGGCCCCCGCGAATGCCACAATGCCTATCACCACTATGATGCCAGCACCCTCCACGCACTCAACACCGGACGCTTGCACATCTGCTTCCTGGCCGCCCGAAGTGCACCCAAGGACCCTTCTCCTGACGGAACTGCAGCTTCACCAGCATCCGATCCACCAATCCACCCACCGTGAAAGAAAGCAACCACCTCAGATGCATTCTTCTCAACACCGCTGCGCCCGCAAACACACTGTTGAACTCTGGGACTTACTCGATTCAACCTCCCCAGACGTCGCCTTCCTGACGGAGACCTGGATGAACCCCTCCATGGCACCCAACATTGCCATAGCCATCCCGGACGGCTACAAGATCACCCGCAGGGACCACACCAACGGAACAGGAGGAGGAATCGCCATCATCCACAGAAACACTCTCAGAATCTCGACCAAAACCGACGACACCCTCAGCACTGCTGAAGACCTGCACTTCCAGATCCACACCGATCCCAACACCAATCTCAGAGGAACCCTTCATCTACAGACCCCCCAAACCCCGGGCACAGTTCAGCGACTCCATTGCCGACGTCGTCAGTACACATGCCCTCGCCTCCACAGACTACATCCTCCTCGGGGACCTAAACTTCCACCTCGAGAACAACAACAACACCAACTCCACCACCTTGATCGACAACCTCGCCAACCTCAGACTCAGACAACTCGTCGCAACTCCCACCCCCTCTACCAGCAGCACACTTGAACCCATCTTTTCCGCAAGCTCCCACGTCTCCTTCAGTCACACCACTGAACTCCATTGGACAGACCATCGCTGCACCCACTTCACCCTCCAGAAACCCACCATGCACCACCACACCCAACAGATCCCTCGCCGCTGTTGGAGCAAAGTCACCGAAGACCAGCTAAACACCATCCTCGCCCGAAGCCCTCCCACCAACCCCACCGACGAACAACACCGACGCCTGCAACCTCAGACAATGGATTGACGACTGCGCCAACACCCTCGTCTCGATCAAGAAACCCTCCAACAGACATACCGCAAAGAAATCCAGCTGGTTCACCAAGGACCTTCAGGCCTCCAAGCAAACCTGCCGAAAACTAGAGAAGAAATGGGACGTGACCCGACACCGGACAGCTACGCAGCCCACAAGATCGCCACCCGCAGACACCATCACCTCATCAGATCGGCCCAAAGGGCCTCCTTCAAAGACCGCCTAGACATGATCGCACACAACAGCAAATAGCTCTTCAACATTGTGAAGGTACTCTCCAACCCCAGCTCCAACAGCAACGGCATCCCACCTTCGCAAGACCTGTGCGACTCCCTCGCCACCTACTTCCATCGCAAGATCGCAGACATTCATGACAGCTTCAACATCACAACCACCCCAACAGCCACTGAGACCTCCATCCCATGGCCACCATCCGCACCGATCCCCTGCTCTCCTGAACCAACATAAATGACGACAACAACATCAAAAATCATCAATACAATCCACTCCGGGTCCCCGTCAGACCCATGCCCACACCACATCTTCAACAAAGCCAGCACCACCATCGCACCCCATCTCCAGAAAGCCATCAACATCTCCTTTGAGACAGCGACCTTCTCGGAGAGCTGGAAGCACGCCGAGATCAACGCCTTACTCAAAAGACCCAAGGACCCTAAGGACCTCAAAAACTTCCAACCCATCTCCCTGCTCCCATTCCTGGCGAAGATCACAGAGAAGACCGTAAACAGACAACTGACCCGCTACCTCGAGGAGAACAGCATCCTGGACCCGTCCCAGTCCGGGTTCCGCAGCAACCACAGCACCGAAACTGCCCTCATTGTTGCCACCGATGAGCCCTGCTGGACAATGGTAAAACCGCGGGCCTCATCCTCCTGGACCTGTTAGCCGCCTTCAACAATGTCTGCCACCATACCCTACGCACATGCCTCCACAACGCTGGGATCTGAGACAAGACTCTGGACTGGATCACCTACTTCCTCTCTGACAGAACCCAGAGCGTCTGCCTCACCCCTTTCCGCTCCAAAGCCACCAAGATCATCTGCGGCATACCCCAGGGCTCATCCCTCAGCCCGACACTGTTCAACATCTACATGGCACTGCTCGCTCATGTCGCCCGACTGAATGACCTAAACATCATATCAGACGCCGACGACACCCAGCCCTCACCATGGGCCCCCTCACCGCCAAAACCAACCTCCACGAAGGAATGAAAGCTGTCGCCTAGTGTATGAAGACATCGTCTGAAGCTAAATTCGGAAAAGACAGAAGTCCTCATCCTCGGCTCCACCCCCTCTGCCTGGGACGACTCCTGGAGGCCAACCGCACTGGGAAGAGCACCAACACCCACCGACCACGCACGCAATCTGGAGTTCATTCTCGACTCTACTCTCTCCATGACAAAGCAGGTGAACAACGTCACGCCCTCCTGCTTCAACACCAACAGTTACTAATTGTGCCTCTTTCTCTTTGCGGTGCCCAACAATTGCGGAGAGGGCTTCACCCCTCAGCACAGTTTTAAAGGCTTCCCAGAGGACAACGGGGAATTCCACCATCCCAACGTTTTCTTGGAAGTAGTGCTCAATCAAGTGGGTGATCTTCCTCTTGATCTCAGAATTGTGAAGGTACCAGGGGTTTATGGGTGCTACAAAGCCTACCTTCTTTTCCCCAATAGTGAGGTGTGCCCATCCTGTAAAGCGCTCTGATACCCTCACAGGTCTGGTTTGCGCTCTATAAAACCTTCAAATAATTAAATATAGGGGAGTGATCAGAGATACCCTGCGCTAAATGTTTAATTTCTCGAATGGCCGTGTCCTGCTGCAAAGGTGTGAGGATGTAATCTATCCTGAAGAAAGTATGATGTGGACCCGAGATGAATGTGTACTGTCTTAGTGTCGGGTGGCGCAAGCGCCACCCCACGCCCTTGACCGAATGTTTCAAGGAGATTGGAGAGCCACTTATGTCCAGTAGCTATGTCCCGTGGCTGATGCCTATCCAGTACTCCCGCCACTACTGCATTGAAGTCACCTCCTATTAGTAATTGCCCCTCAGGTAGGGAAAGGAGAAGCCCACCCAAGTCATGATATGACATAGTTTGGAGACCCAGCGGCAAGTAGGCCGTCACCAGATTGAGTCTGCGTCCCTCCCACCTCCCCAAGAGCGCTGCGAAGCGCCCCAGCGGACCAGCTTCTGAGTTGTCAATGACAAATGGAAAATTTTGACGTATGAGAATACCCCCCCCCCCCCGAGACCCTGAAGTGAAACCTGCATGTTTCGCCAATGTATATCCCCATCTATTGAGCGCATGACCGGTGTTGCCAACCAGGTGCGTTTATCGTAAGAGGACAACATCCGGGAGGTGCCTTTTGACAAATATAAGGACCACGCTTCTCTTGAGCTTGTCCCCTAACCCATTGACGTTCCAGCTAAGTATTTTAAGACTTTTATCACACCTCGTAGCCATTGATAAGAGCTAGTTTAGCATGCAGTCTTAAGTTCTTGCAACATCGAACCAGCACAACATTACATTCTCTGTGTGAACAACCCAAACCCCCCTACCTCCCCCCGAAATGCACCCACCAACAGTACTTAATGACCCCCCCACCCCCCGCCCTTCTACCCTGCCAACAATAGGTTTCAGGTGACCCACACCCCCCAACTAGCAGAGAGCCTTTCGCCCCACACACCCAAGGAGAGAGAAAACCCTCCCTCCGAAAATCTGATTAAAGGGGGAAAATGCGCTGGCCCCAGCTCCTGCCGCTAAGCGCCCTTCCCCACCAAGTCAATAATTTGTCAAGCTTGTGCACACATATTCAAGTTCATTTATTCTGGCATCCATACATTGCACTCCCCTCCCGCAAAGTGCTTGCCCCACTGCCCCATTGGCTGGCTGGGACTGTCTGCCAAGGAAGGACGGGTAATCAAAGGCATGCAGTGGCTCTTACCCAAGGTCTTCCCCACCTCTAGTCCTGAGAGCCCTCCACCCAATCGGATGACATCCTCCTAGGGAGGTTCATAGCCCCAACATCATGGAAAGTATGTATACATTACATTACAACTTGTCTGGGGCCATATTCGCTGTCCTTCAATCAACTAGAGTCCACTAGCGTCTCTGGGTGTCGCCCATGTTAGGGCTAGCAGATCTTGATCGCCATGAGCACTGACTCGTTCTGTCGGTGTCTGATCTACCGTCCAGAGAGCCTGGTGATTTGTCCCGAGTATCCCTCCACTTGTCTCCAGCGGCGGACGTGGACGACTGCGATGCTCCTCTGTTCAACCAGTCTTGTACCTCCGCTGGCGTAGTAAAGAAGAGAGAATTGCCTCCAGCAATAATTTTGAGCTTGGCCGGAAAGAACATCATGTACTTGAGTCCCTTATCCCGAAGTGCCGCTTTCACCCCATCAAAGGAGCGTTGGTCCCGTTGAACTTTGAGCGTAAAGTCTGGGAAGAACCTGACAGTTGCGTTTTCATATTGAAGATCTCCCATTTGTCTGGCAGCCTGCAGGATAGCGTCCCGGTCTCTATAGTTGAGAATTCGCGCAATGATTGTCCTTGGCGGCGCCCCTGGTTTGGGCTTGGAGATCGGCGCACGGTGCGCCCTTTCAATGGTGAACATGTTGGAGAGACGTTTGGGCTTCAGACAGTTGAGGATTAAGTCTTCCAGGAAAAGGTCCATACTGGGTCCCTTCGAACCTTCTGGAACGCCCACCACGCGGATGTTGTTCCAGCGGGCCCTCCCCTCCTGGTCCATTAGCCTTAGGGCTACCTGGCGATGTTGGTGCACAAGTTCATTGACCCTCTGCTTCAATTTCCTGGAGGATGTCTGGAATTCCCGGATGTCTGTCTCATTGGCCCTGGCCTTGTCCGACATCTTGTTGAGGTCTGTACGAATGAGATTCATCTCAATTGACATCTTATCGATTTCTGATTCCAAGGTGGTCCCAATGTTTGGATTGCCGCCATAATGGAAGCCAAGGAGGGTTCCGCCGGTGTAGGGTGTCCCCCCCGTTGCTCCCTCGGTGTGGGCGGCCGCCAACGGGACCGCATATTTGTCCAGCTTGTTCGTTTGCGCAGCTGCCGTGCCCTTCGGTTTCATTTTACAGTCCCAAATGCCCGGGTACTGCCCTCCCGGTCTTAAAAGGCTCTGTGATGATGGCTTGCGTTACCCGGCTGGTACTCTTGGGAGCCTGCTGCTAGGGCGTCTCACCGCCCCGATATCTCTGCACCTCAGCTCCTTTTTACCGCCCCGCACCTCAGCTCCTTTTTACCACCCGCACCTCTGTCGGGTCCCCGGCCGTTCCTTACTGGCGGGTGCAGGGGCTTCTACTCCCCAGTCACTGGCATAGACCATGCGCCTGCTGGGACTCTTGCACTCTTCAGGCCCCCACCACACTAAGGCACAACAGTAATATATGGCCAGCACAAATTACATCAGCCACTTTCTCCGGAGAGTGGGCACCGGCAACTTCGTCCTCCACCCTGCCTAACATTCCCCCTTGTCTCAGCGTCTGGGGCACCACCACCTGTCGGCCGGCTACCTGCTTTCTCCGTGGTGCCCCAAAGGTCATGCAGAGGAGGCAGATTTTGCTCCCCTAACCTCGACATACCCGCATATTAGTACATACAGGCATAGTGTGTTTGATTGTATTTCATTAATGACAGCCCTACCCTTGATCCCGACCCTGTCCTGGCTCTTTTAGGCTTTGTAGCTAATGTGCCAAAGATCATCCGTATATTTTCCGGTATGGCTCTACTGCTCGCCAGGAGAGAAAAGCGTTGCATTGGGGCAGTGGTATATGTGCTACAGCGAACGCCTGATTAACCAGTATGATATACTGTGATATGATAAGTAAATTATATGCCACACTGCAGTCACCTACCTCCAGACCCAAGGATATCTGGCAGCCTCTCCAGGACTACCTGATCATGCTGGACTCAAACTAACAGAACAGACTTGCTGATCTCTGCCTTGTTCACCCCTATGCACCGTGGGGACCGACTCTCCTTCGCGGGCTGCGGCCCACTCTAGTATTCGTATTTACTGGCTTTGAATCTGCCTGGCTTGTTTACATATTTGTGTTATGCTGGTATTTGATGTTCTCATGCACCATCATTGAGACCCCATACGGAATAACAGTACCAGGTTTTATTTTCCCACTGCTTGGGTAATACTCTATGTATGATGCCCCTTGTTTTTAGGTCTCGCCTAGGCAGCGCTTGCGCTGTCTCTTCGAGACATGCTGTATTCAGGATATGTGTATAAAGCTTCACCTACTTCCCACCCACCTTTTTAATTGTCTCCGGTTCCTGTCCTATGTAAATGGTGGCTTTTCATTGGTCATTAGGCTTTGTAGTCTCTCCTTAGTACCACCTTGTCTCTTCTTGAAACCTCCCACAAGGACATCCCCTGCTACATGTGTTGTTACGCCCTAGGTTTTAACTACAGCCTCAAGGCACTATTTTCTTAAAGGCCTTCAGACAGGACACTCACTTGGTCCTAAACTAGGTTGGCAGTGGTTACTTTACTCGCTAGCACATCTCACATTTATATTAGACATTTTATACATTTCCCTTCATCAGCTCCAAATCAGGAATTAATATAATAATTGTTTTGATACATTTCAAAGCTACTAATTGTATATATAGACATAGCTATTTGTATGTACCCGGGGTACTCTCTTGCATGCAATGCATTATGGGTAGGGTGGATTTTGCAAATGTGACCAAAAGTTTATGATGCTCACTAGGGACCTCTCGGAGCAGCTTGCTGTACTGCACTTACCACATCTCACATTTATATTAGACCTTTTATAAATTTCCCTCCATTAGCTCTACATAGGGTAAAACCTAATCTGGAACTTATATAGTAATAGATTTGTGACATTTCAAAGCTACTAATTGTATATATGGACTTAGCTATTTGAATGTACTTGTGGTACTGTCTTGCATGCAATGTATTATGGTCTACGGTGGATTTACCAAATGTTCAAAGTTTATGATGGATACTCACTAGGGACCGCTAGAAGCAGCTTGTGGTACTGCACCTAGACAAGCAGTGCTGGTGCCTTGCTCACTAGGGAGCTCTAGGAGCAGCTTGTGGTACTGCACTGAGACATACAATGTTGGTTCCCGGCTCATTACGCAACCATTTGCAATGCACTAGGTCTCGCACTACTGAAAGAATGAGCGATTGGTGTTGCATTATTATTTGCAATGCCAATACCTCAAACTATCAGTAATGTGATACCTATTGCATTACAAATGCTTTTTCTTTTATGTTTCGGTTTATTGAAAAATAAATCAATTCAATAAAAAAAAAATTAAAAACGGGAAAAAAAATTAAACTGATGGATACAAATCATGGCGGAATAATGCAAAGCATGAAAATCTAGCCACTGCAAAAACAAGGAAATCATGTTAAAACTGTTCGTTAAACATTAATTTTAACAGCTGTACCTTGAAAAACAGTTCTGTCATCGTTTAGATAATTGCGCCACAATCAAACATCTATTGGACACAGCAGAATGAAACTGGGTGAAATAATTATCATAGTCTCTGTTTTCTTTTAGACAGATTAGAGCTAAAACCTTAAAATGCAATTAAAAAAAATCTTAACTTGGCTTACTTGTACAACAGAGGGCGCGTCAGGAAATACATTTTACACAAAAACAAGGGGAAACCCAAGGATACAGAGCGACCAAGGGTAAATGATATTTTAAAGTGAAAACGGTCCCTAAAGGAAACGGTCAGTATTAGATTAGGTCTAATAAGTTATATCATGACTCAATGTCTCATTTATTAACAACCAGGAGTAGTGGATAAAGTCAAAAGAAAAAAATAAATAATATACACAGGCAATTACAGGTGACATGCGTAAAGATTATTCAATTTACATCACAGTACACATATAGCCACAAAGCAGCCCTTTCAAATTTTATTGACAGTACAGGGTCAGTGTGCAAAGTCAACGATGTTTCAATCCGAATTTGAAAGGGCTGATTTGTGGCTCTATGTGTACTGTGACATCAATTGAATCATCTTTATATAAGTCACCAGTAATTGCCTGAGTAGATAATTCTTTTTCTTTTGACATCATTCACTACTTAATAAATGAGGTTTTAAATTTCATATGTACATACTCTGGGTCATAATATAACTTCTTGACCTAATCCATTACTGATTGTTTCCTGTCGGGACTGTTGTTCCTTTAAAATATCAGGAAAATCCCTGGGCCAGAGGAGGTGGGAGTCTGAACTGGGCCGCTCCTTTACACATCAGATGGGAGGATATTTATCACCGCACATCACTTGCAATGTGGCTAGCATAGAGACGGTAAGTAAAATAGATACCTATTGTTATCCCCCCCGCCTGCACATGGGTAACCTCACCCTCAGACCCCTGTGCTGGTGCGACTGTGGCTCTCTAGGTACCATGACACATTTGCTGTGGGATTGCCCCAAAATCCCTGCCTACTGGGATGCATGTGCTGGATGACATTGATATCCATCTTAACACACAGCTACCTAGCATCCCTCTCTACCACTCCTACATTTCCCCTCGAATCTCGCAGGGGGCAACAGATAGGTGTAGCATTCAGAGAATCCCTTTAGAATGTCCTCTCACACTGGGTCTCAGGACACGTCCCCACTCATGTGCGTTGGCCACACCGCCTCTGGTACATCTTGAGTATGGAACGTCTCTTCCTTTCCTTGCAACTCTAAGGGGACTCATTCCCAGACCTCTGGTGCCCCTTTTCTCTCATTGCTTACCACGGAATTCTGTGAACTTTCATGCCCTAATTATTTACGGCTTCTGCGACTCACTGTACCACCAGCTACTGTACCTTAGAGGTGACCTTAGCGCCCACACTCACAACCTGAGTTCAGAGGGATAGGCAGATGGGATGGAGGCTGGTTCTGGGGGATTCAGATTTGGAGATATGTGTTCTAGGATTGTCTCCTGCTTTGTCTTGATTAGTCTCCCTTTTGATAAACCAATAAAGAAATGTAATTCTAAAATAGCAGGAAATTAATGCAATTGCACAATTAGATAATATATAGGTTGAGAGCAATTTTGAAAATTTATATAAAGTAGTAAATAGTAAGCTGATTGCAATTGTAGTGAGTTTGGGGACAGGTAAATAATAAGTTAATGAACTAAAAATCTAAGCTGGTAAAATGGACCTAGGATCTTCCAGAATAAAAATGTTGCGCATGCACTTTCTAGAAGAGTCCAGCTGACCAGTTGAAACTGGATCTGCCTTTGACCTTGCTGGTGGCTTCTGCTGGACTGAATCCTGACCCCAAAGTGCTGTTCCTGAGGTCCTGGAATCCTTGGTTGCTGTCAGACTGCACTCCTCAAGCCTAACCCTAAAACCTTGGAATTGGAAACGTTTTTCTAGACTTTTTATCTAAGAAGAACGACTGAAGACCGGAACAAACCGGTCAAGAAAATCTGAAGCAGGTGAGTTGCAGCTGAGCCAGAAAATAAGGTTGCTCTCACTCTGAGCTTTTCCGCAGCAGCAAATCCTTTCAGCAGGGCGTCGCGGAGAAGGATTCAGACTTGTGGAGCCCTCTATGGCTACAGCTTTCATTCTTGCCCCACTGGAGGAATCCGATGTCAAAAAATGTGACAGAGTCGAAGGTAGAAATCTTCATCAGACGAAGTGGCCAAAATGATTTGGCTGGCAATGGATTTTCCTAGGGTGACATTTTTCAATTTCTCCCAGTCAGAGCTTTACCAGCAAAAGTCCACAACTTCATTGAAACTGCGACTGATGGCTATCAAGGCACGTGGAATCATCTGCCTTGCTCACTGATGATTTTTGTCTTTCATTTCAGAGTCAGAAGGTGGAACGTCCGAACGGCACATGACTGGACACTGCATCTGTCCTGTGCTTCATAACAGTGAGCCTTAACTCGCTCCAAAATACAAGTCAAACACAACCAGATGACAATTGACAACTGTTAATAAAGTCTTACAACAGAAAAATAAAAAAAAAACACAACCAGATGACAAAGTTGGCCCATAATGCTTTTTGATGCTATTTTTTTTTATTTAAAACATTAAAAGTTAATATGTACGGTTTCTCTAATTGGATTTTTTGTCATTTTGGTTTCATTTTGTTAATTAAAATATTCTCTATTTTTATAAACTGGATTTTTATTGTGTTGTGGTTTTGACTTTTTAACTCTTTTGGTACTTCTAAATGCCTTACACTTTTCCTAAGTTAAGCCAGTCTGCTCTGTGATAGCTACCAGGGTTTGAGCTCAGGTTTAAATTGCGTAAACCTTTACTGGACTTAACAAGAATAGTGACATTATTACTTCTGGTAGACTAGGAAGGAAGTGTCTTAACTCTAGGTGTTCAGAAGCCATGCCCTAAAGTGAAAACATTTTCACATGTGATGAAGGACCTCAAGCTTTCTTAGCACGTTCATTGATTGTAAAACAGTACTGACGCTGTGTAATGGAGCTAGAGACATTCGTTCAAGGTTTATTATCCATTTTGGTAAGCAAACAAGGGCGGCAGTACCATGCCTATTTGAATATGGCCCACAACTGCTTTCTGGCCATTTTGCAATCCGAACAAGAGTCTCACTTCTGTTGTGCAAATCTACAAAGTTTTATTACTAAACTCTATTTTTGCATTTTCAAAGTAATATGGGACAATAACTTAAATAAAAGAACCAAGAAAGGAATGCTACTTGCCAGTATGATTGTTTTTGTAGCTTGTAGTGTCATTAGAATCATATGCTCTGCATAATGCTTCCGTCTAGTGTTTGGTTCAGACACTGCAAGTTGTTTTTCTTCAAAAAAGTATCTTTGAGTCACTAGGTCTCTTGTGATTACTCCCAGAGTAGGAAATGCTCATGGGCACCAGATACTATTTTTTTTTTTTTTAAAGAGTGTTTTCCATACAGGTGGTGAGTACAAGTATGGGGTGATTTTCAGCAAGAATCCTGTGACCATGCAAATAGTATATTAACGTAACGTAAGCACTTAATGCTACTCTAAGATGTGCAAACAAGACCATGACTCCCGGAGGACAGCACTACAAGTTATGAACATATGCTTACAGGTTAAGTAGTAGTAGTAGTAATTATCTTTTTTCGGATAAAAGAAATCCATAAAAGCACAATTCAATCACTGTCTAACAGAAATTTCCACGGTAAACAATGTATAAAAAAACACAGTAAAAAATGCAAAATGTCATAAGGTAACATTTTAAAAACAGTTGGACGGGCATTTCAAGACGACATAATATAATAAAGTGCGAAAGTGTAAATAATGTTGACCACATAGTAGGTATAGGGTTAAATATAAATATAAGTATCAGCAGCAGCATTAGATAGACTAAAGTGCAGTATAATTGTAAACAATAACCGCAACATAGTGTGTGGTAGTTATTTTACTTGCGCCTCCACACCTAAACGGGGCGGCCTTAATAATGCTCAGATGAGGAAATAATAATTACTAGATGCACATAACCATTATTAGGTATGTTTGGCACGTTATAGGTCACCCATGGAGGCACGTGAACGTACTGCCGCAGCTAAAAACGAGTTTACTCGAAGGATCAGATCCACACTACCCAGTTGTAAAATTTCAAGATAAGCTGTTTTGTGATCTGTAACGCTTACTTCCTTATAATACGGAATCAGATATTGTTTTGTATATTTACCATAATAATTGCAGAACAGTAAGAAGTGTACCACTGTTTGGTTACTTCCGGTGCCACACGGGCAAGGCATCTGCCCAAGATTTTTGTTAAAACCCAGAGGGAAACAAAGTGAGTATTTTATTGAACCATCTCTGAGGCGGAAGAGTAAACCCCTCTTCCAGCACCCAATGCTACTCAAAAGGTATTTAGGAAGCATTGGGTTTTGAGGGGCGATTGCCTTCCTGAGGGCAGGTACCCAACTACTGAGGGTTTAGGGGACTCAATGGCGTGTCTTTCATTATTATATAGTTTGTATAATGCCCCCATGAGGGATCTTTTGGTCATGCCCTCATTTTCTAATGGATGTGAAAAACACGTTCTAAGTTCACACTGATTAAACTTTTTCTGACCGCAGAGAGCCATGGTATAGAACCACCCTTGTCACACTTAAGGCAGTCAGTGATGATTTCTCTAGTCAAGGATGCAGCCGGGTTCTGCCAAATTTTTAACCAGAATATGGCTGGGCGCGACCGAATAAAATCTTCAATATAAAACAAGTTAAGTTCCCTGTGACATACATAGGAAGATGATGAGATTTGGGCCCCCCAAATATTTCTGCAGAATCTATTTTCTTCTCTTTGGACCCCGCTGCAATTTATGAATCCCCAAACTTCCGCGCCATAAGCGGCTGTCGGCTGACACTGCGATTTGTATATTTTCATTAAAGGTAAAACCACATCTGCCTGTTTCGGCTACCGAAGGCACAAGATGGAGTTAATCGCTTTTGAAAATTTGCTTCTACTATGGGCAGCATGCGCTTGCAAAGATCCTGTTTCTGAGAACACTAGGCCCAGATAAGGGAAGTTTATTTATTTATTTATTTAATTATGAGGTTTTATATAGCGCTGCTAGACCCAAGAGTATCAGAGCGCTTTACAAGGTAGGTAGACATATTAAGAAATAATAAACAATTTACAATGTGCAGGAAGATTCAACAGAAAGGTAAAACATTGCATAGAATGCGTGACGGGGGCAGAGAAGCAACGGGATAAAAAGAGGGATACAGGGGGTTGCAATTAGGGAGAGAAGGGGGTGTAGAGAGGGGAGTGAGAGAATGGAAAGAAGGAGAGGGGATGGGTAAAATGTGAATCATAGTAAAGCGGTAATGAGCGGGGTCAGAGTAAAAAACATTAGGAACCCCAGTGTTCATGCGTGTGCATGATAGGGACTCAGTGTCAGATGTTATAGAGTTGATACAATGTTTTTTCGTACCACAACTCATTATATACGATTTTTTTAAATTGGTGCGGAGCTCCAGATCCGCCATGAAGGCCACAAATCCCTTAACTAAACTGCGGAGTGCATTAGGAGTGCGGCCCATAATGACGGCATCGTCTGCGTATAAAAGCGCGGGGAGTATATTACCATTAATTTTTCATTGGTCAGTTTTGACAGGGTATTATGTAAGTCATTTATGTAAAGTATAAAATGTAGAGGGGCAAGTACACATCCCTGTCTGACCCCTCTACCAATTGCAATCTCCCCAGAGACCTCCCCATCATTGCCAATCCTGACCCGCGCCTTCAAATCCCTATGCAAATATGCCAAGAAATAAACCAAGGCCTCGTCCAACCCATAATTTAAAAGGACCGACCATAAGTGTGACCTATTGACAAAATCAAATGCTGATGTGAGGTCCATAAAACCCAAATAAATAGATGTATTTTGTGCAATCATGTATTTACCAAGAATTAAATTTAAATTCAGACACTGTTAGACTGTGCCTAATTTACTCCTAAAACCAAACTGACATTGGTTTAAAATTCGATCCTTCTCCGCCCAAGACCTAATTTTATTAAACATGACCCTTCCTAAGATTTTCAAGGTGTTCTCTATCAAAGAGATAGGGCGGTAACAGCTAGGGTCGGATCGGTCGCCTTTTTTAAAAATGGGCACTATAATGCTAGAGGTCCAAGTCCCGGGAATAGTTGTTTTGGACAAATTGTTAAAAACGTCACATAAAAGAGGTGCCCAAAATTCCGGTTCTTGTTTAATAAGGTCAATAGAGAGCCGGTCTGGACCTGGGGCTTTATTCCCAACACTTTGGTGTATGGCATCCTCAACTTCTATGACTGATATAAGTACCTTGGCGGCTGGGGGGCTAATGCTAATGTACAGGGTCGTTGATGGTGCTGTATAGATCCTAGCAAGATGTCCCTCCCATGATTCACTCGCTATATTACAGCTTATGGGAGTGACGTTTAAACCCATCAATCTCATAGCTTTAACAGCGAACCAAAATCTGTTTCCGTCATTCAGTGTAGCAGCACAGGCAAGATTGTCCCAGTGTTCTTTTAAGATTATCAGTTCGCAACCTGGTCGCTTTCTTGTAACAAGATCGTAATGATCTCACAAGGGTTACGTCCCTGGGTGAAGCTGCTAATGCTGCACGGAGTTCCCTATTTGCCCGTGAACAGGTGCCATCGAACCATTTATGGTTCGTACAAGTTTTTAAGGCTGGTTTTGAAATCATGTGTTTAATGCCTGCGCATAAGCTGCTAAACCCCTCAATGATCTCTGCATCAGAAACACAGCATTACAGGCAGGTACTAATGAGCAGTGGATAAGATTTTATCATATTCACAAATAGGGCTTTATTATCTATTGCCCTCCATATGTTTCTTAGCTTATCAGTAGATGCCACTAAGTTAGTTGCTCAAAATGGTTTTGTTGGGCGCACTACACGCGTTGATAAACGTTGTATGGGTTGCACAATGCTCCAGGGTATCACTCTCTGAATGGGAGTGTATGACTATGATTCAGGTGGGTAGCATTCCCACTCCGGTGGGATATGTCCCCCGGGCTCCGCGAAAGTCTTTCAAGCAGAAGGTTTCTCCATTTTAAAACAATAAGTTAAAACGTGCAAGGATGATTTGCTCGACAACCAGCCCAAATACAAAATATATGCCCTATGCCCCACACACCTATAGAAGTAGAGGCCTGCAAAATTATTAGTTGGAACATTGCAGGCCTAAGAGATAAGAGGACAGACATATCATGGCTGGAATTTATTAAGGCACACAATATTATTGCTTGCCAGGAAACATGGGATAGCTCCCCTGACTTCTGGGTTGATGGATTTATTACCTTTGCCACACCTGCAGTCCCAAGTCGGTCAGGCAGAGCTAAGGGTGGTTTAATGTCCCTGTTTTCCCTTAAATTGAAGGGTAGCTTTAGGCAGATTCATTGTGATTCGCCAAACCTTTTAGTTGTAGAATGGGTTGTCTCACCAGTTTGCACTATTCTTCTTATAAACTTTTATAATGCTTGGGAGAGAACGAACGAAAGAGAACATCTGGCCGGGCCGGATAATTTTCTCTCACTGTTTAGTCTAAATAAATACACTAATTTCGAATTGGTTTTACTAGGTGATTTTAATGTACATCTCTGCAATGAACTGTGTAGAAGAGATGAATTGGAAGACCCACAGTACAACCAGGTGCCACATTTTGAACATTCTAAAGGGGGGGAGGCTCTTGAGGAGCTGGTGGCATCTTATAATTTGTTCGAAGCCAATATCACGGAGAGGGGCGACAGGACAGTTACCTTTAAGGGTACATCCCCTGGTTCCATAGTAGACTACATTTTTGTGTCGCCAGGTATATTAGCTAGAGTTAAGATACATAATGCACTCTTTGTAGTCTATAGTGATCATAACCCTGTTTTGCTTGCGGTACAGGGTGAGGATTGGCTGTATACTAAGCAACAGGGGGATGTCCCGGGCCCAGCAGTACGTCCCATAGATCAAGGACGCAGACTAAAATGGGCGAACGTGGTCCCTGAGAACTTTATGCAGGAAATTTTACCAAAGATTGGGCCCCACATAGCGCCCTGCCAGGAGGTAGGCACACCTGTACAAGCTATTATGAGTAGCTTTGAATTAATCTGCTCACAGGTCTCAACTGCCTGGCCCCCCTCCTCTTTAAGATCTATATAAATGGGCTTGAAAAACATCTGATGGCCGTGGAGGGGGATGTTCCGTGTGTAGGAGAGAGAAAAATACCAGCTCTCCTATACGCGGACGATGCTGTCCTGATAGCGCGTACTGGGGTGGGCCTCCAACGACTGTTAGACTCATTTGGTAACTTTATGGACCAGTTAAATCTTAAAATCAACACCAAGAAGTCCCACACCATGGTGGTGGCCCGAAAGAAGCATAAAACTATTCTATTGCATTGTAAAGGAGAGGTTGTGTCCCGAGTAACATCGTTCCCTTACCTGGGCGTTACTTTCGATGAGAAGGGCACCCCGGGGTTCCACAGCCAAAGTTAAAAAAGTTGGCTATGACTAGAGCCGCTTCAGCTCTTGTGGGGTTTGCGAACAGGCTGGGAGCGAGACCCATGGAGGCTCTTTTAAAAATATACAACGCAAAATGCATTGCAATAGCTATATATGGCGCACCTTTATGGGGGTACCTGTCCCACGATCTCCTACAAAGGGCAGAAAATAAATTTCTTCCACAACTACTCTCTGTCCCCCAATCTACCCCTACTTTTTCGTTACACGCAGAGCTGGGTCTAGATTACATTTCAGATAAGTTGAGATTGGCTCCCTTAACGTGTTGGTTGAAGTTATGGCTTAACGTGGAATTATCTCTTAATCATGTTATCCTGGAGGACATCATGTCTCTTGATTACAGGAAGAAAATCCCCTGGTTAGAATATGTTCGACTAGCATTTGAAAAACTAGGTCGTCCAGGATTATTTAATTTGCCATCTTCTATCAGGGTTGAGGATATCAAATGGGTTAAAAAACATTTCATGGAGAATGTAAGGCTGGCTCGGGAGGAGCTCGAGCTGACAAAAACTTCAGTAAGAGCGCACTACATGCTGTTATCCTCCCCATCCTTAGAGCCCTACCTTACCTTTGTGACTAAACCCTTACATAGACACCTCCTAATTAAATTTAGATTTAATCAAATTCCCTCTGTGCTGGGCTGCTTCCAGCAATGGAGCACGCTGGAACTAGGAGCCCCATGTAAATGTGACGATTTTTCCACCCAAGACACGTTGCACTTTATGATGTTTTGTAATACTTTTAGAAAGCCAAGAATTAAATATTAAGTACCCATTTTAAAAGAAGCCGGTTTTATTCAAGTCAGGCCTGCCCTGTTATACTTACAGCCCTTTGGTAATATTTTCATTACATATTCTGTGGCTAGCTTCTTAGTTGCAGCATTCAGAATCAAGTCAAGGCTCAACAAGGGCAATGCTGTAACATGAATGTTGATATATATGTCTTGCTACTTATGATTGCTTAATGTGTCGCAAAATCTGAGGATCTGTATGTATTCTTTTAATCTGTATATATTATTGTGTTTTTATTGGCTTTTATGATTTTAATCAAATCGAATAAAGTGTATTTTGACTTGACTTGATTTGCTTGTTTATTTCCAATTCAAAATCTTGTTATTCTCACAAAACTCATTTGAATGTATAGAAGAATTCATCGTTCCTTTGTTGTTTAACAATTTTAAATTTCCTAATGCATTTCGGCATAGATGTTGCCTTCATCCGGGGATATTCTAGAAAAAGCAAAGTGTGTCAGCACTTAGAATGGGGACGTCAGCGGTAGTTAAACGTGAAATCGTGGTGATTAAAGTGATAATCAACGGGTACCGAGAGCCATCTATATTCGTGAACTGTGTTCGTGTTGTAGAAGAAAATTAAATGTGGACGTGGATTAGGCATGCTCCAGTGAAAAGTATAAAAGCGGGCTGTGCTACTAAAATGAAAAAATGAAAAAAAAGAGCTGTGCTCTTGTATAAATGTTGAAAACGCGGTTTGTATTCGGAACGTGAACAGTCGATGAAAAGTGACTTCGTCAAATCTCAGTGAGGGTATTCATATGAACTATAATAAAAATTAAAGGTCTAATGATCTACTAACATGCGTTATTGTTGAAAGAAGTTAGCCGTTCGGCGCTTACTGCAACTCTCTATAGCTCCATCTCTCCCTGCATGAACCGGAAGTGAAGCTTCGTCATAGGGGAAGTGATTTAAATGGTTGCAGGAATGCGTTGCTAGGCACGACTAAACTATGCCATGATTAATGTGGTGACTTCAAACGTGACGCTAGTGTACACGAAAGTACATGTCCTGAGTTATTGGTAAAACGCACATTTAAGTAATTTAAAACTCAGGTATTGGAAAAAAATGTGAGACCCCGCTATTTAAAAAAATTAGGCTATTGAAAAAATCAACAAAGTTACACCGCTACATAAACATAACATCAGGGAAAGTGTTGTTCAAAAGAAAACAGTATAACTAAACTTTCTAAACAACGTGCATAGAGTTCAGATAGTAAACGCTGAAAAATCAATAAAGTTAATTGAGAAATCAATAAAGTTGCGCCACTGCACAAACAAAGGGACATGTACTCCATACGGTCATTAAGGCCGTGTGGCTTCATGCTGGACAATAATGAAATCCAATCATTCTCTTGTTGCAAAAGTGAATCGTGATTATCCTTTCCTTCACCTTTCACAACATTCTCTAACGCACAGAATCTTATCTGGCTGACGTTATGGCCAGCTTCAATGAAATGTTGGGCCACTGTTGATTTGATTTGTTTCGTTCTAATGTTTGATTTGTGTTTTTTTTAATCTTGTTTTGATTTTTCTTTCAGTCTGTCCAACGTAAATTTTGCAACAAGGGCACTTAAGCATGTACACCAAGTTCGAAGTGTCGCAGGTTGCAGTTGCTCGGATTTTGATCTTATGGCCCTTCATAGGGTGGTTAATGGTTGTACCCTTTATGATGCTGTTGCAATGGTTGCAATTACAGCAGGGGAGGGTTACCTTGAAATGTGTAGCCTGCTCATGTTCCGAATGTTTAATTAATACTCCATTGCTTTTTTTTACCTCTGGTGTAAGCCAGTGGTCGAAGTGGGGAAAAAAAAGTAGGGGAACTGTGGGTGGAGAATCAGGGGGCGGGAACAACCGAAGATTGAATCAGTGGGCGGAGTCAGGGGTGTGGCTAGAAATAGCAAAACATACCAATTTTTAGTACGTTAAGCATTTCACTGACCAGTTACAGCTTATAACGTTATTTAATTAAAAGAATGGATATGTTTATTTGGGGTTTAATTCAGGAATTGGGTTTCTCAAACATCTTTGGAATGGTGTGTGTTACACCGGGCCTGTATGGGGAGGACAACTGTCAACAGAACTAGAAGTGGCGTGAGAACGGCCCGGGTGCACCTCCGGGCCGAGATTGCCGGGAAACAGTCTTGTAGGCATTGATGAACGTTGCTTCCGCAGGTAAACACTGTGAATATTACTGCCACAAAACCCAACTAATAGCAGCTTTAAATTGGCATGTAAATTTGCTGGCAGCGTCCTCACAAATGAGGTGTGATCACGGGCTCACAGCAGCCGCAGGGTCATCAGAGTAGCTGTTTTCGCACTATGCTACACTGATGGCCCTTTCAGTCTCACTTTGCAGGCCCATTAGACCCAGCGGGGAAGGGGAAGAGGTCGGGCGCAGTGCAGAGGCCTTCTGAATATTCACGTTGCACCACTCATGCGTGAAAAAAAAGGTGTACTTTTAAAGTATGGCAATTTTACAGTCCCCGGTACGCTCTTTCAAAACTAAGAAGTAGAGGAACGGACTAACATAATTTTAAGAAGTAGGGGCACGCCGTGCCCTTCCGTCCCCGCCCACTTCTAACACTGGTGTAAGCAAAGATTGGTTCGGGATCAAAAATGTGATTAAAATCATGTTCCATTCTGAGAATTTGCCAATGCTTTTTGATGATGATCTTGTATGCTCCGCTCATGGTGGAATATTTAGATACTATAGTGGAATATTTAGATACTATAGTGGTTGTTTCTTTGATGTCTTTCTGACGTGCAGATAATAATTAAGGTCTGGTCTTTTGTGCACAGCCAAGACATGGAACTCCCTCCCCACTCGCCTACGGCAGACCCCGGACCATCTCGCCTTCAGGAAACAACTCAAGACCTGGCTGTTCGAGCAGTAGCGACCTCCCGCAAGCGCCTTGAGACCCTTACGGGTGAGTAGCACGAAATACAAATTTTTGTGATTGATTGATTGAAGTGATGGCCCAGTGATATTTCAAGTCACAAAGGGGGCACTTTTTAAAGGGTATTTGTAGGAAAGCAGTACCCTTCTAGCATGGGTACCCCCACTTTTAGCCTGGTGTCAGTGTGTTGTTGACCTAGTCTGCTGGCATCCTGCTAATCAGATCCCCAGCAACTGTGCTTTCTCATCTAAATTGACAAGGTAAGTACTTTGGTACTTCCACTACTGGCTACTAGTGCACCATTGAAAGTCCCTAGCATGTGATCCAAAGGTACACCAGGGGTCTCCCATGGGCTGCAGCACGTATTATGCCACCCATGGCAGACCACTCAACCTGTGACTACAGGCTAGCCATTGCAGCCTGTGTGTGCTGGTGCCCCTATGGCAGGCTCTTCAGTCCCGAGGGCTGGGTGCTTAGTTATACGTGTGAGGGTGCCCCTGCCTGAGTTGGACACCCCTAAAAACCTTACCATTATCCAGGCTTTGTAAGTACGGTCAGTCATTTTTCCAGTGTTGGAAGTATGATCCCATGTACTGGGAGGGCTCCTTGGGAGACCGCACCAGTACTCCTGGTAACAACCTTACAGGGTCTGTAAGCAAGCTAGTGCTGCTGGCGACCACAAACACGATTCTGCCCTCCTGCTACGGAGCCCAGCTCAAGCAGAGAAAGGTAGAACAATATGTTTTCTGTCACAGGGAGATGTGACCACCTCCCAGACAGGACTTAGTGTATTGGGCAGGGGTGGGGGTGATTGCTAGCGCCACCAGACTGCATTAAAGGTCACATATGGTGCACTTCTTCCATACTCAATCAATCAATCACAGCATTTATATAGCGCGCTACTCACCCGGAGGGTCTCAAGGCGCTTGGGGAGGGGGGGTCCGCTACTGCTCGAACAGCCAGGTCTTGAGCTGCTTCCTGAAGGCGAGGTGGTCTTGGGTCAGGCGGAGGTGAGTCGGGAGGGAGTTCCACGTCTTGGCGGCGAGGTAGGAGAAGGATCTTCCTCCTGTGGTGGCTCTTCCACATCGCCACTGGACTTGGATGTTGATAAGTGTTCTAGGGTTTCCAGAATAGGTTCATAACTATCCATTACTTTTTTTACAGCTTTCACACGGACCGTCCAGCGTGTTGGACACAGAGGCTTTATTTTTAACACATTTGCAGGGCCTTCTACGCTGTGTTGGATGAGGTCTGAGAATATTGTACGGCATGTCATAGATTGCCCAAACAGATTACCAAGTTCATGGACATAAAGTAGTGCATCTTCCATTATGGAACATTTATGTGCTGCAGCCTGCATCACCAGATTTGTACAATGTGCTCCACAATGGAAATAAAGAGCAAGTGGTTGTTCTTGGCGTATTAATGCTTGTGCACCATGGTATTTCCCTGCCATATTTGCTGCACCATCATATGTTTGTGCTCTCAACTTTGACAGAGAAAGACCATGACGGCATAAAACATCTTTGACAATTGTAGCAATTGTAGTACCAGTGGTATTATCAGCCTGATACAGTCCAATAAAATCCTCATGAGGATACAGATCTTGGTCAATGTAACGAATACAAAAGCTTTCTTGTTCCTGACCAGATATATCCTGTGTGCCATCAACAATTACTGCGTATGGATTGTCACCAATATTTTTACGGATTTGATGCAAAATTGCATGGGACAATAATTGAAGAACTTCATTTTGGATATCTGGGCTGAGATATTCTGCTCGATTTGCAGTAATCCACTGTTTCAAAGAAGGTACATCCTCTGCTCGTGCACTAAGAAATTGATGGAAATTTCCATTGCTGTCATCATGACCTCATAGTGCAAGGCCTTGTTTTGCCAGAAGAGCTGTGGTATGAATGATTTTGTTAAGACAAAGCCAGGCTTCTTTCTGTTGTTGTTGGGCTTGCTGTGATAACTGTTGATTGATTGACTGGCCTCCCCTATACTGTACTAGTTGACTCACAGCATATGAATGAGCATAACTGGTCTGGTGCTTTTTGAACCGTTCTATTGCCTTCTTCCAGTTGGTGTAACCGGTGCTGCAAAATGCCTCCTCTGAGTTCTTGGAAAGCTCAGTCAATTTCAGTGACTTAGCCTTTGCACAGTGAAAGCATAGTACTCCTGCCACTCTACTGCTGTAATAAAGCCAGGGAAAATCCTGGAACCATCTTCCTTGACAATGTAGAATGCGTTTTTTCTTCATTTGTGACTGTGTTACAATGATTTGAACTGGCAATGTGTTCTCGTGGGGTTGGTTTGGTGCCACTGTGCTTACAAGTGTTTCCTCTGTATCCTGAAGACTAGTTGTTCATGCATAAGAACTGTTGCTTGATTCGTCTGAGGCAGTGACAACTCCACAAAATGTTCTTGGGAGTGGTGTGCAATTACTTGATATTTCTAAATTTGTGGCCCCAACTCCATATTGAAATGCAGGCTGCAGTTCTGACATATCATCACTGTGAATCGAGTCAATTTCTGAGTTGTCTGAATATAGGTTCACTTCACTGGGCTGTTTCTTGGCAAAGAATTTCCGGATATCCATTCTAAGAAAAAAGGAACAAATACGTTTGTAGCAGTTGCAATTTGGGGACATACAGAATATTTACCTGCAGTTTAAAAGTTGCAAACAATCTTTTGTGTGCACTCTCCCATGCAATCAACACAGGGAGTGTTAGGGGCAAAACCTGCCTCCAGTATAAGGATCCTCTTCCAATGTAGTGCAACAGTGAGGGGAAATGATGCATGTGCAAAGGCTTCACAGTTGTTTTATAACACCTTTAGGTTTCCACAGCAAGAAGAGCATTCTAGTCCGCATCTTACCTGACTAAAGTGTTTCAGCAATACATAAGACACTGCAGTATATGTTTTATGGTGGCAAAGGAACCTACCTGAAAAATCTCTTTTAGCTGTAGATGAGAGGCAATGTGACCAAGCAGGTTTTCAAAAGCGAAGTATTGTTGTACTTGTAGTAAAAATAATCTGTTGGGGAAAATTATAATACATTGTAAGGCTTTTGGTCTGAGTAATACAAGTACTGTACTACAGAATTGTTCAGAACATAGCATAGAAAGAAAAAATGCACAAATAATGTGATGCTGAGAAAGGGAGTGCTTTACCACAATCTGACAAAAAGTATCCAAACAGATTGGCCAAGAAATCGTTATTTTTTTACGCTAGACAATACTATAGTGCACTTACTTATTAGCAGTAGTAGTGGCAGCCGTAGCCCTCTTTTGCGATTTTCTTGATCCGCTCACTGGCAGTAAGTTGCTGGTCGGACTGACTACTGGATTCCGACGGCTGATAGTGCTGCGTTTCCTTCTGCCCTGGGACTCTGGAGACTTACCATCAGACAATGGTTCAGGTGAGCCGGAGATCAGTCTGTGGACTTGGAAGAGGTGCTGGCTACTCAAATTCGGTACTAAGATGATCCTGCTCAGTTGCTAAATGTTGACAAGTACAAAGAAATGAAACTGAGGGACTTGAGGCAAAATCTTCACTAGCAGTATCCTGAGCCAAGATACCATCAGGTGTAAAAATCCACATAGTTTTGAGAGCAATAGAGAATTGTGAAACACAGAACTATGAGAGAGTGTAAGTGTGTGTGAGATGCACGAAGGCTCAAACATGGTGCATGGAACCTCTAGCCTTTATTGCACCAGTACTCTGCCATAGCCTGCCCTTGCTCCCAAAATATGTAATGGAGTGAGTACCAAATTGCCAGTTCCCAGACTTAAAAATCAAATAAAAATTGTCCAAATACTATGTTCATTGTTTGTACGATAGGTGTGACCCCTGCAGAGGTGTGGCCAGAAAGAGCAAAACTTCCCTATTTTTAGTACTTGTTTGGCATTTCACTGACCAGTTACAAACTACTATGCTATCTAATTCAACCAATAGCCACACATGCTTATTTAAGGTTTAATATGAGTTATTGACATTAAAGTACATTCACATAATGGGATATGTTTCCAATCACTGAATGTCCCAAATATGCTTAAAAGTGGAACCACACGCCATTTGTCTCTGAGCCAAGCAGTTTCTGTCATCAGTACTTTTCTCTTTTACGCAGTTCAAATATGAATATCAAAATATCCTAGTTTGGAAATGTTTTGCACATAATTATAGTTGTACCATATTTGCCCCATAATTCATCATCTGCTAAATAATCTGACAATTTTAACTAAAAAATGGTTTGTAGCTCACCGGGATCAAAAATTACAAAAATGTGACTTATGTTGCTGCAAAGTGGAGGGCCCTTTGCAAAGGTTGACTGGTCACCTTTCTCATTGCTGCATTTGTATGTTACACTGGTACTAACGAGGCAAAATCTTTGCAGAGACTGGAGGTATGTGTAAAAATGTCAAAATTCACTGGAAGTAACTTATTCCTTAAATTATTAATTGTTCCCCTAAATTAAGAATTTTAACCAAAACTAAAGTCATGTGTTTTTCACATGTCTTATAAAAACCCATGTAATGTGTGTCACAGAACATATCCAATCACAACAGGATTTTGGTTTTCTGGATCATTCTATTTTTTCATGTCAGCTGATTTCATTGCTGTTTTAGTAGTAGTAATTCCCCCCACCCCCTCTTCCCGGACGATGTCACTGTCATGTCATACCTGTGAAATAAGACCAATTAAGTACGGAATGGCAAGTTTCACCGTTGTCTAAGCTGCATGCCAATACATTTAGTTCACAGCAGCACCAGCCCACATGGCTGGGCTTCACCGTTGAGGCTTTTGGATACAACTCAAGGGTGGGCAAAGGGACTAAAGTGATGAGCTCAAGAAAAAAAGCCAGATACCAAGGAACAGGAAAAAGTGGCTGAATACCAGCACAGTCCCACTTTCCTTTGCAGTGAAGGGTGTTGCAGTGACGAACAGCCTACAATAACACCAGTGTCTGTGGGGGCGGGGGGGGGCTGCTTGCATTCTTGGTCTGTGCTGAGCACCCCCAGCTGCTCAGAGGGCCCAGCTGACATGGTGTTATGTACTGGAGTCTGTCACCAGGCAATGTCGGGCCTAGACAGGCTGAAAGACATGAAACCTATTGAGTGCAGTGCATTGAAGGGTGAATGATGTCTGTGTGAGTGCAGGGTGAGCAGTGTGCCTGTTTGAGTCCTGGGTGAGTGATGTCTATGTGAGTGCAGGTTGAGCAGTGTGCCTGTGTGAGTCCTGGGTGAGTGATGTCTATGTGAGTGCAGGGTGAGCAGTGTGCCTGTGTGAGTCCAGGGTGACTGATGTCTGTGTGAGCGCAGGGTCAGCAGTGTGCCTGTGTGAGTGATGTCTGTGACAGTGCAGGGTCGGTGATGTCTGTGTGAGTATAGGGTGAGCAGTGTGCCTGTGTGAGTCCTGGTGAGTGATGTCTGTATGAGCGCAGGGTCAGCAGTGTGCCTGTGTGAGTGATGTATGTGACAGTGCAGGGTCGGTGATGTCTGTGTGAGCGCAGGGTGAGCAGTGTGCCTGTGTGAGTCCAGGGTGAGTGATGTCTGTGTGAGTATAGGGTGAGCATTGTGCCTGTGTGATTCCTGGGTGAGTGATGTCTGTGTGAGCGCAGGGTCAGCAGTGTGCCTGTGTGAGTGATCTCTGTGTGAGTCCAGGGTGAGTGATGTCTGTGTGAGCGCAGGGTGAGTGATGTCTGTGTGAGCGCAGGGGGAGCAGTGTGCCTGTGTGAGTCCAGGGTGAGTGATGTCTGTGTGAGTATAGGGTGAGCAGTGTGCCTGTGTGAGTCCAGGGTGAGTGATGTCTGTGTGAGTATAGGGTGAGCAGTGTGCTTGTGTGAGTCCTGGGTGAGTGATGTCTGTGTGAGCGCAGGGTCAGCAGTGTGCCTGTGTGAGTGATGTCTGTGACAGTGCAGGGTCGGTGATGTCTGTGTGAGCGCAGGGTGAGCAGTGTGCCTGTGTGAGTCCAGGGTGAGTGATGTCTGTGTGAGTATAGGGTGAGCAGTGTGCCTGTGTGAGTCCTGGGTGAGTGATGTCTGTGTGAGTATAGGGTGAGCAGTGTGCCTGTGTGAGTCCTGGGTGAGTGATGTCTGTGTGAGTATAGGGTGAGCAGTGTGCCTGTGTGAGTCCTGGGTGAGTGATGTCTGTGTGAGTATAGGGTGAGCAGTGTGCCTGTGTGAGTCCAGGGTGTGTGATGTCTGTGTGAGTGCAGGGGGAGCAGTGTGCCTGTGTGAGTCCTGGGTGAGTGATGTCTGTGTGAGTATAGGGTGAGCATTGTGCCTGTGTGAGTCCTGGGTGAGTGATGTCTGTGTGAGCGCAGGGTGAGCAGTGTGCCTGTGTGAGTCCTGGGTGAGTGATGTCTGTGTGAGCGCAGGGTGAGCAGTGTGCCTGTGTGAGTCCAGGGTGAGTGATGTCTGTGTGAGTATAGGGTGAGCAGTGTGCCTGTGTGAGTCCTGGGTGAGTGATGTCTGTGTGAGCGCAGGGTCAGCAGTGTGCCTGTGTGAGTGATGTCTGTGACAGTGCATTGAAGGGTGAGTGATGTCTGTGTGAGCGCAGGGTGAGCAGTGTGCCTGTGGGAGTCCAGGGTGAGTGATGTCTGTGTGAGTGCAGGTTGAGCAGTGTGCCTGTGTGAGTCCAGAGTGAGTGATGTGGATGGGTGAATGCTGGCTTAGTGATGTGTCAGGGAAGGGTGAGTAATGGGTCTATGAGTGCAGGGTGACTGTGCCTATGTGAATGCAGGGAGAGAGATGTATCTGTGCACGTGCAAAGATACTTGTCTGGCTACTCCCAGAGATGTACTGGCCAAGATATCGCTTTCTCAAATGTGCTTAAGAATGCACCATTTGCCCACTCTTTTTTCAAAATGTTCTCGTGGGAGAACCCCCGAATCCCCCATAGGTGGTTGGGCCTTGCTCGCTGCGCGAGCTCGACACAGTGCAGTATTTACGCCACACCACTTTCAAATGTCACCAGCCGCCCCTGCCTTTTAAATGAAAATACACTATGAAAATTACAGTGTAGGCATAAGGTGATCACATATCATTTCACACACTGACAAATCTGAATACACAATGTAATACAGCAATGTCTAGCACCATCCCCTAAATGAATATAAAAAAAAAACCTTTTGACCTAATGTCAGATGTGTCAGTACGAATCTAGTTATACTGAAAACATTGACAGTCTTAACTATCACAGTAGTTTAAGGAAGCAAGTCTTGAAAATTTCCAAAAGGCTTCCTCAGAGTTCTTAAAGAACACTACAGCACGTAAACACAGAGCATTATACAAGTGTCCAATCTGCGGCTGGGCTGCGCCGCGCCGGGCCCGAGAAGAGACCTGCACCTGGTGTGCCCAGAGAACCAAAGGTGTGTGCGGAGCTGCGGCTGTGTGAGGTGACCTGGGGCCGCGATGTATACACTCACTGCACTCACTGCATGCCAAGAACAACGGTGCGGGACGCTGCTCACAAATGGACAGTGACAAGAATGACAGAACAGAAGGTAGCGCTAGCAACCCCAGCCTATGCGTTAAAAACACACGAATGTCCATTTTCGCACAACAATTTCCAAAATCTTTTCCCATCTTCCTACCTCGCAGATATTTCATTCACCCCTTGAAAGCCTTGTAAGCAGCCGTCTGATTAATTCCCAGTCCTTATGAGGTTAGATTTCTCACGTCCGCGCTCATAAAACTAAATCTACTTTGTAAGCCTCATTCAGATAATTAGAAAAGTATCATATTTAAGCAAGAATATTGAGCCACAATGCCCGTGAATAGCCGAATTTAGAGACCGGCCTGCAAACACTAGTCCGCGGTGACATTTACACAATTCCAATCTAATAATTACAGAAACACGGCGTGAAAGGGCCCTTTGTTATCGGGAGTTATTCAAAGTGCGGAATTAAGACAGAACATACTGGGCACAATTTAAACAAAAAAGCGACGAGGAGAGGGCTTTCACGCACTATAAATAAAAAAAATTAAAAAAGCAGCACTGGCAGCAGAGGTGAGGACGAGGCTGCTGAGCAGAGGCTCCGGCTGCACTCCAGACTCCACTCAGTCACAACTTGTAAACCCCACACCCCCACCACTTTCAAATGTCACTAGGCGCCCCTGGCAATGCAGTGTAACAGCCCTCCTTGCTCTTCAGAGAGGCCAAGGACTGGATGTCATATATTTATAACACCTTCTTGCCCTATTGTTCGACACTCCGAGCCCTTCAGCCTCATTTCAGGAGCTCTGTTATGTGGCTCGTTATGAACACCTGCAGACTATTCAGTTCAAAGTAAGCACCATAGTGTGACACCAAAAACAAACCAATCTCAATCATGGTAGTCTCATAAACACAGGAGGTGACTCAGTTCAAAGAAAGCATTATAGCAGAGCAATATCCGACTGCAAAAAAAATACAAAAAACACATGATCTTTCAATTATAAAACTCTTCGAGTTGCAGCATTGAGTAAACTCATGAAATATAAATAATGAGCACTAGATCACTGAGGATCTCCATAAATGTTTTAACATTTATTGTTCAATAATTATGCAGTGTTGTAGTCAATGAAGTCTTTACTGGCACTCAGGGCACGATTTCTGAACATTGAATGTTAAAAGCGTTAAAGTTAAGGGCATGAATAGAGAGCCCAAAAGAGACCCTGTTCAATATCTGTTTCAATTTAAAGTAAACTGCACTTACCTGGGAGAGGGTGAGGCCAGGGACGTCTTCTCCTCACCTAGTCCTCTTTTTTGTGCATGGTCTAGGGCAGTCCAGTCCCGGCCTTGCCCCTACTTACAAGTTACCGAGCGTCAGAGCGTGCTGCTGCCTGCAGCCCTTCGTTTCAAGCCGGCAACAGACACGGGGCGAGGAGTCCACGACGAGGTCAGGTCAGCCAGCAAATCAACCAGAGCACTGGCTGGCTACAGGCAGCTGAGGTGCGAATTAAATCATTCCTGGAGCCTCAGGGGTGCTGCGCCACACATAGACTTCAAAAGGGCAGAGGCAGGGGGGCGAGTGGCCTCTGACGTCACCTTATGCTGTGACTATCGGATCATTGGCGGCTCACAGACAGGTAACTGGAGAGGCGCCAGGTCAAGTGCAGGGCCATTGATCCGATAGTCACAGCATAAGGTGACGTCAGAGGCCACTGGCCCCCCTGCCACTGCCCTTTTGAATTCTTTGTTTGGCTCAGCCCTGATGGCCTGGCTGATGGCCTGGCAATCTCAGCAGGTAGCGGGGAAATTTGTTTAACCCCTCGGACCCCCCACCCTTGTCCCCCGTGTCCCCCCCACTCCAAAATCTGGGGGGGATATGTCCCCCGCGTCCCCCACAGTTCCTACGCCCATGCACATAGTGTTCAAAGGTCATTACTGACGAGGAAGATTGAGGAGGAAGGCCATGAATGTAAGTGAAACTGACTGTGTCCTGATACCTGTTCTGTTTTGTGCATTCCTTCTGCTGCCACCTGCACACAGATTCTAGTTCCATTCCAACCACCCATGAGAAAAAACATCATCATCTCTCCTAAAGATTGTGCTCTCTAGACACCTAACTTATTTTCATTGGACAGAAACAACCTCAATGCCTTTTGGCTGTTTACATTTTTTGCACTTTAACTACAGGGAATTTGCACAGTAGCTTAACATTGCTATTGCACTGTAAATTAGGGGAATTTTTTCTACTGCCGGAAAAGGCAAGTGTTGGATTCCTAGGGAGAGGGTGTTTTGGTATCAAAAAGCTGATTAGCCTCGTAGATGAAATGTTAGTTCCAAAGGATTTGTGCTGTTTATATATTAGTGCAGGCGCTTCTCAAAAATCCATACTATACTATTAACTCAACAACTCAGCAGAGTTGCCATCTTTTTATGTGGCAACACATACCAACATCAGCACCATTGTCATCATTTATTGGAGCTAGGCAACGACTCCCTACAAGGATTCTAGATTTCTATAGGAGAGCATAAGCACTTCTCAACATGGTGTTTGTCTACACATTTATTGGAGAGTGAAATTGTGTGGTACTTTCTTAAGCAGGGAAGCTTTGTAATAGGACTGGATCAATTCTTCTTAGCAAAACTGCCAAACATTTTACAGCAGTTCCAGCGCATTTAGCCAATGTAGCCATGCTGCAACTAGGGAGTGCCAAAACCTCTTGGCAGCGGCCCATTTATTAGACAGTACCTACACTTCTGAGCAAGGCTATGACTGAATGACTGAATGAGTGCATTTATAGAGCCCACAGCTACTCAACAAGAGTGTCCCTGCGCTAACAGTCTCCATCTACCCTGTAGACACCTCTGGATGCGGGAAACCAGGTTTTGAGCTGCATCTTAAAAACGGCTAGGTCAGTCACAGTTCTGTGAGTCAACAAAAGAAGGTTCCAGGTTTGGGCTCCCCGGAACCTAAATGAGCTGCCACAAGACAGGGGACAGGGTGTTCTAGGAACAATAGCCCGGCCCAAAGAGGATGACCTCAAGGTTCTTGGTGGCACATATTGAGTTACTCTCCTTCTGAGATACCCTGCGCCACTCTCATGCAGGGCTTAAAGAATAGCACCAGAGCTTTAAACCTAATCCTCTATTTTATTGGCAGCCAGTGGCTCGGTCCACACAGCTCCTGCTTCAGCACCAGGATATCTTCCTGGGTGAGTTGCACACTATACAAACACTCATAACATAACAATGTCATGTCATGTTCAGAAGATGCTGTAATGGAATGCAAGGTGCATAACTGACACATATAAGACCCAAATAACAAACAAGGTGCACATTGGGACATGTGTAAGTTAGGTCTGTGCATGATCCAAATTTAAATCTGTCTGGCTTTTTCTAAACAAATTACTGGTTAGACAATTTTCACTACTTACATACCATAGATATCTGTCCTCTGACCCTGTTCACAGGGCTGGTTGCTCCACGCCCCGCACAGCCCCCCGTGAGTGCGCCCGAGTTGTTTCCGCTGCTGCCAGAGTCCGCCCTGCTGACTGAGTATTGTGCCTTGTTTCTCTTTATTGGATTGTATTCTGTGCCCTGTGACTGTTTTGAACCTTGTGTTTCCTGGTTTTCCTCGCCGCCCTGCGCAACGGTCTTCCCACTCCCCCGCCGCTGCTACCCTGCGGCCCGCCCCCTTTTCTTTTTCTGTACTCTGCACCCTTCCTATTCACCGCCCCGCTCCCGCCTCCCAGCTGCTCCTCCCTCCCACTTGGCCATTTATGGCTGGGACCGCGCGGTGGTGAGCTGGGACCTCTGACCCTGTTCACAGGGCCAGTCGCTCCACGCACTGCACGGCCTCCCGTGAGTGCGCCCGAGCTGTTCCCGCTGCTGCCTGATTCCGCCCTGCTGACTGAGTATTGTGCCTTGTTTCTGTTTATTGGATTGTATTCTGTGCCCTGTGACTGTTTTGTACCTCGTGTTTCCTGGTTTTCCTCGCCGCCCTGCGCAACCGTCTTCCCGCTCCCCCGCCGCTGCTCCCCTGTGGCCCCACCCCCTTTTCTTTTTCTGTACCCTGCACCCTTCCTCTTTGTCGCCCCGCTCCCGCCTCCCAGCTGCTTCTCCCTCCCACTTCGCCATGTATGGCAGGCACCGCGCGTACGCGCAGCGAACACGCGCAGCGGGCGCGCCGATTGCACGCCGAAGGCACGCCAAAGGCAAGCCCGTCTGTGCCCATCCGCCCTCGACGATGCCAGCGCACCCGACGGACTTACGACGCCGCCACCCTCCACGCACTCAACGTCAGCCGAAACCACACCTGCTACTGAGCCACCCCGAAACGCACCCACGGACCCTTCACCTGCCAAACCTGCAAGTTCACCTGCCTCCGACCCGGCCCGGCAACCGCCAAGCCTAGCACCAGCAACAATCACTTCAAGTGCATCCTGCTCAACACCGCTCCGTCCACAGGCATGCCGTCGAACTCTGGAACCTCCTGGACACAACAGCACCAGACGTCGCCTTCCTCAAAGAAACTTGGATGAACGCCTCCTCACCCCCCGACATCGCCATAGCCATCCCTGATGGCTACAAGATCACCCTGAAGGACCGCAACAACCAAACCGGAGGAGGCATCGCCATCGTCCATAGAAAGACCATCCGCATCACGACCAACTCCGACGACACCCTCACCGCCGCTGAACACCTTCACTTCCAGATACACACCGACCCCAGGACTACCCTCAGAGGCACTCTCATCTACAGACCCCCGGTACCACGTACACAATTCAGCGAAGCCATCACAGACTTCGTCAGCCCATATGCCATCACCTCACCAGACTACATCCTCCTAGGGGACCTCAACTTCCACCTGGAGAACAACAATGACAGCAACACCACCACCCTGCTGGACAACCTCGCCAACCTCGGACTCAAGCAACTGGTGAACACCCCCACCCACTACGCCGGCCACACACTGGACCCCATCTTCTCCTCCAGCAAGCACATCTCCTTCAGCCACTCCACCGGACTACACTGGACAGATCACAGCTGCGTCCACTTCAACTTCAGGAGAATCACGACCCACCACCACCCGCAACAGCTTCCCCGCAGAAGCTGGAGCAAGATCACCGCCAACCAGCTCACCACCTCCCTCAGCCAGAACCCTCCCACCAACACGACGGACCCCAACGAAGCAGCCCGTAACCTCACACTTGCTCACCAACTGAGCCGACAACCTCGCACCACTGAAGGCACCACCCAGCAGACCCGGCAGCAAGAAAGCCTCGTGGTTCACCAACGACCTCAAAAACTATAAGAAAACCTGCTCCACCCTCGAGAAAGCCTCAACCAGACAGCAGAAAACATGACAGCCCTCAAGAACGCCACCCACAAACACCACCAGCTGATCCGCACCACCAAAAGGACTACATTCAAAGAACCACTGGACAACAACACCCACAACAACAAGGAACTCTTCAGCATCGTTAAAGAGCTCTCCAACCCCAGGGCCTGCAACAACGGCATCACACCCTCGCAAGACCTCTGCGACGCACTCACCTCATTCTTCCACCGCAAGATCGCCGACATACACAACAGCTTCAGCCCACAGACCACGCACCCAACCACTGAATCAGCGCCCCCCACCACCACCCTCTGCACCTGGACCTCGGTCAGCACCGAAGACACCACCCGCACGATGAACACCATCCACTCCGGCTCCCCAACCGACCCATGCCCACACCACATCTTTAACAAAGCCGACTCCATCATCGCACCCCAACTCCGGGACATCATCAACAGCTCCTTCGCAACCGCCACCTTCCTGGGGAGATGGAAACATGCCGAGCTCAGCACCCTCCTGAAGGAACCCATTGCGGACCCCACGGACCTCAAGAACTTCTGCCCCATCTCGCTCCTCCCTTTTCCTGCCAAAGTAATCGAGAAGACCGTCAACAAACAGCTTTCCGCCTTCCTCAAGACAAACGGATCCCTCGACCCCTCGCAGTCCGGTTTCCGAGCAAACCACAGCACCGAGACCGCCCTCATCGCAGTGACGGACGACATCAGGTCCCTGCTCGACAACGGGAAAACAGCTGCCCTCATCCTCCTGGACCTCTCAGCAGCCTTCGACACTGTCTGCCACCGCAACCTCATACAGCACCTCAGCAACACCGGAATCCAAGGAACGGCCTTGGAGTGGATCATCTCGTTCCTCGCCGGAAGAACCCAGAGAGTCCGCCTCCCATAGTTCCGATCCGCGGCCACCGAAGTCATCTGCGGCGTTTCACTAGGATCCTCGCTCAGCCCCACCCTCTTCAATGTCTACATGAGCCCCCTCGCAGCCATCGCACACCAACACAACCTTAACATCATCTCCTACGCCGATGACACCCAACTGATCCTCTCCATCGCCAACGACCCCGCCACCGCCAGAGCCAGCCTCCAGGAAGGAATGAAAGACATCGCGGAGTGGATGAAACTCAGCCGTCTGAAACTGAACTCAGACAAGACGGAAGTCCTCATCCTGGGACCATCCCCCTCCGCCTGGGACAACTCCTGGTGGCCCCCTGCCCTGGGCAACGCACCCAAGCCAACGGACCATGCACGCAACCTGGGCTTCATCCTGGACTCCTCCCTCACGATGACCAAGCAAGTCAACGCAGTCTCGTCATCCTGTTTCAACACCCTTCGCATGCTCCGAAAGATATTCCTGTGGATCCCCACCGTAACCAGGAAGACGGTAACCCAGGCCTTCATCACCAGCCTTCTGGACTACGTGAACACTCTCTACGCTGGAACCACAGCCAAACTCCAGAAAAGACTCCAGCGCATACTGAATGCCTCGGCACAACTCATCCTGGACATCCCCCATCACAGCCACATCTCTGCCCATCTGAAAGACCTGCACTGGCTCCCCATCAGTAAGAGGATCACGTTCAGACTCCTCACCCAAGCACACAAGGCTCTCCACGACATGGGCCCCAAATACCTCAACAGCCGCCTCACATTCTACACACCCACCCGCCAGCTCCGATCCGCCAGCCTCGCCGTCACCACCGTCCCACGAATTCACAAAGCCACCGCCGGAGGAAGATCCTTCTCCTACCTGGCGGCCAAGACATGGAACTCCAACCCCACCCACCTACGGCTGACCCAGGACCATCTCCCCTTCAGGAAACAACTCAAGACCTGGCTGTTCGAGCAGTAGCGACTCCCCCTACCCCTCCCAGGGCCTTGAGACCCTAGCGGGTGAGTAGCGCGCTATACAAATTTGTTTGATTGATTGATAGAAATCTAGAATCCTTGCAGGGAGTTGTTGCCTAGCACACTATGTGATCTCACCCTGTGGGCCGTTCTGTGTGCCTGGGGGATGAAGTTGATCCAGCTTACCTGATCGGGGGTCTGGCTTCCGGACCCTGAGGCCCACAACTACAGCACCCCTGACTCGCACTGGTTGCGTACCCGGGAGGGACCTGAGACACCTGCGACTGCCTCTCTGCCCCACCGCAGCCTGGACCTCACTGGATTCCTGTGCCCACCCACGATTGCCGGCAATTCTGCTGGCCGACTTCAACGCCATAGACCCGGTGCTGGGACGGACCCCCGGACGGCTGGCCCGGAGGCGCCCAGGGCTATGCGGCCTTCTGAACCTCCTGTAATCCTACTCCACATTGCATCACGGGGTGAGTGCGCTTTACTTTTGGGGCCACCCCGCATATTTAGCGCATACCCTGGTCCCGCCTCACCTGCCTGGCATGCGGGAGGCCCATTTTTTCAGAGATTCACTGCTGCAGCACCCAGCCCACGAGCCTATTGCTGCCCACTGCTCCATCCTGCCACCACTCATATCCTTCTCTGGGGCTAGCTGTAGGTGGTGGACCGCTGTGGACGAAGCGCCCTGTCACCCTGAGTTCTTGGTGCTATATCACGCTTACAACGACACATAGACTCACCTTGGCAGTTCAGGACTAACCACCATCTGTGATTTCCACTGTTGCTGACAGCGGCCGCTGGGTTACCCATCCACTAGTAGGAATACTCCCAGTTGTGCCGCGCTGCGAGCTAAATATCATAGCACACTCTACTGGGGATGCTACTTGGCCTGCCGGGCCCATCGCCTACTGCGGCTGTCACCCATCACTGTGCCACGTTCCATTTGCTCTGCGGCCCTCGCACAGCCAGCTTTCCTGACTGAGGAGTGTGCCACCTTCAGGAGCCTCGCCCTGCTCTGCTTGGTGCTCGGCGGACCCCCGGCTGGGCCGCCGGATCTACTTAGCCACCACTGGTACACGTCCTGGTCTAAAGAGGGGCCGCTGCGGCCTGCGGCCCTTTCCTGGTGGCTGCCACCATCTTCTCCTCTAGATTCACACCCGCCTGTCCCCCTGCCGCTAGCCGAGTGAGTGGAGAGGCCTCCGGGGTTGGGAGGCCCTGTCCACCTGAAGATCTTACGCTCCAATTGCTCCTCACCATGTCTTCCTGCCTCTCCTGCTTGCTCCATATAGCAGAGTGGACACCATTTGCTGTAGGCAGTGCTCCCCCACCTAGCACTGCACACCATTCCGCAGACACCCAGCGGAGCCTTCCGCTTCAGTCGCCGCTCCTCTGTGACATTGGGACCCGCTGACCCCCCAACCAAACAGCTGCCTACCCTCCCATATTGCCCGCTTCCCTGTGGATCTCCTTCAGTCTTCATCCCCCCATCATAAGATTATCTTTGAGGCCCCGAATCTTCCAGGAAGCTGGTGGAAACTGAAGACAGACAAGATGGGTCCCCGACCTCTGGATCCACCACTTCCACAGAGGACTTGTAAGAACTCCTTTTAGTGATACAGTCAAACCTGACCTCCATTGGATCCAAAATTGATACTATGAACGCTTGCCTGGACAGTCTTTCGTACAAAGTTGAGCGGCATGACGAACGTATCAAAGAGGTGGAGCGCCACGTCTCCGATCTAGAAGACACCTCCACCGCAACCACAGACAAAGCTCTTGATATGGAGAAGATCTACTTAACTATCGGGATCGTGATGTTGCCTTATGTCTGTCCAGGGAGCAGGGTCAACTGCGCTTTGACGGTATAGAGGTATCAATGAACCCAGATTTTACCAGGGCCATTCAGGAGGCGTGAAGAAAGTGCCTCCCAGTCAAGAAAAAACTGCAACAAATTAATTAAATTGTTTACGCCATGCTTTTTCCCGCATGCCTAAAGATCACACACCTGGTGAAGCAACACTTCTTTATGAACCCCCAACACAACCACGATTTCCTGAAGACTCAGCCCAAACAACCCGGGGATCGAGCCTCCCCCTCCGGCCAGCTGGCTGGCTCCGATAACATTACTGATGTGGAGTGATGGTGGCACCAACCCTTGAACCCCTTTAAGTAATTTCCATTGAACAATTGTTCCCACACTTGACCCTTCCTCTGCCTCAGTGACCCACAGACCGGACATCTACCTCCTACCATCCCACCGATGTTGGAGATGCCTCAGGGGCAGAAAGTGGGCAGCGTCACTCCTTGGGCCCTTTCCTCTCCCTTGTTGTTGCTCTACAAGATCTCTTTCAGGAGACTGCGGTGAACGCAGACCCCCTCAACCTACCGCTGGCCTTGCGGCACCTGTTACTGAGAACTGCTCCAAGATCCAAGATGGACCTTTGCGGCTGATGCCAAAGCGGATTCCAAACTTTGCCCACTGCCATAAGCTTACTGACACAATGAGACTCTCTACTACCCCCGAGCACCCTTACTAGTGTGAGGTGCCCTTGGTTTGCCCTTTAGCCTCTACCCATCAGGGAACCCTTACACTGTTTAGGCTTAGTACCACTACTACCTATTGTTTACCCTCCCCTGTTGGGAGTGTAGCACGTAGATTTTTGGGGAAGGGGGAGGGGACTATGCCACAGCAGGATTGGGCTGCTGATGTGGGTGGGGGGATGTTTAATTTACTGCCTACTGCCACATACAGATGACCCGACACATAACAACACTGCACATACAGCTGTTCCACCTGACAAGACTACTACACTCTCTTTCACATCTCTGACATGCTTCCTTGGAGGACCGTCCTGGCCCCCCTAGCTATAATTTACTTACGTGGAATGTTAGGGGCCTGGGCAACCCACGCAAGCGGCGACACATCCTTGCGTACCTTGACTGTCACAATATACCCTGCACTGCGCTCCAGGAGACACACCTCGGTCCCTCCGCACCCACCTCCTTCGCATCCCGATGGGCTTCCTATCACTGTTTTTCTACATACTCCACCTACGCACGCGGTACAGCCCTTCTAATTAAGCACATGCTTCCCTACACTCCTATGGGGTCCTATACTGACCCGCAGGGCCTATACATCCTCTCATGGGGCAGACTGGTCGTCCAATCTATAACATTGATCTCCTGCTACGGCACGAACACTGACAACCCTGAGTTTTTCAGCGTCCTGTGGGGTAAGATCTTGGACACTGGCTTGTCGCACTTTATGTGGGGCGGATATTTTAATGTCACCCTGGACCCGCACGAGATTGATAGCACCCACAACCTCACCAATATTTTAATGCACATCACGCCCTTAACCACAGCATCTCAGACCACAGCCTTGTTGACGCCTGGCGAAATCTTCACCTGCACGATAGAGAAGGCTCCTGCTACTCCTCTGCCCACTCCTCCTGGTCAAGGATTGACAACTGGCTTATTTCTAAAGGACTGACCCCATGGCTGTCTTGGGCCCTTCACCTCCCATGCACCTACTCCGACCACTCTCCGGTGCTCCTCATGCTCACTCCCTCCCATGCAGACTCACCATTATTGTGTTGCGATTCCCCATGCAAGCAATGTGATTTTTTTTCCCCCGTAATGAGCGCTCAGTCACACAATTTTCCACTATATGGGAAGCTTTCAAAGCCATAGTGCATGGCATCTGCATAGCCAAGAGTGGGGGCATGCTGAGGAACATTTGCACCACACTTCATGAATTGGAAACAGACCTCAAACACATCGAACTACAAATACAATCCTCCCTTACCCTAGAGATACAATCTCGTCTGAGAGACCTACTCACAGAATACCAGTAGACAGCCGATAGAGAGTGCAAGTTCAGGGGGAAACACCACGTAGCCCGCCGTTATGGGGATGGAGAGAGACCAGGTAAAGCGCTTGCTGCCCTCGTTTGTCTGCCTAGGTTCTCCAACACCATTCTCGAAATCACTGATGCAGACACCCACACGCACAGAAACACTTCAGACATAGCTGCCACTTTCAAATGCTTCTACAGCGCCCTATACACCTCACACAGGAAACAACCTGTCGACTTCACCTCATTCTTCAAAGACACCGCGATCGGCTGGCTTGGAAACCCTCAATGAGAATTTCTCCTTGCAAATCATGAGGATGAGGAAATTATTGCCGCTATCATGCAGTTACAGTCTGGGCGGGCCCCTGGTCCTGACAGCCTCAATGTCGAATTTTATAAAACATTCCGTATTATACTCATCCCCGCTTTGAGACAGTTATATGAAGAAGCCAGTGAATCGGGCATTCTCCCCCAAAGCATGCGAGAGGCTCTCATAATATCCCTCCTGAAACCCGGGAAGCAGGCGACGCAATGCGACTCATAAAGGCCCCTTTCCCTCATTAATGTTGATGCCAAAATGTTGGCAAAACTGATAGCTAACCAGATTAGTCCCCTCATGAATGCCCTTGTCCTCCCTGACCAGTCAACATTTGTTCCCAGTAAAGGGACCTCTCACAACCTTCGTGCCTTGTTGGCTGTGCTACAAGACATCGACCCTGACACAAATGCTGTCTTTCTTGACGCCACCAAGGCATTTGATTCCCTGGAGTGGGACTATCTGGCAATCGTGCTCAATCGACCCTTGACCCTGTCTTCAGGCAGGTCGCTCCCCCTTCGCTCCAGCTCCACCAGTGCGTCCGTGTACCGCTACTACCTGTCACTGCCGCTGCCGCAGGTTTGAGGCACCTCCGCCTCTGTTGTCCGGTAGTAAGGTACCTCTGCTTTCGCTCACTACTTTTGTCTTGGTTTGCCTGTAATTGTAATTTCTTGGATCCTCGTTCCCCTTCTCACTGTACTCTCCTGTTTTGCCTTCTGTCTCCCTGCTTCTCCAGTTTTTCCCACTGATGCGTCCCCTGCTGCCCGCCACCTGCTCGCCCGTTCGTCGGCCTCCTCCAACCTCCCAGCTGCTCCTCCCTCCCACCTCCCCCTATATGGCAGCCGCTGCATGGTGAGGAGAGCGACCCTTGACCCTGTCTTCAGGCAGGTCACTCCCCCCTTGCCGCACAGCTCCACCAGTGCGTCCATGTGCCCCCGCTACTTTTCACTACCCCTGCCTCAGGTTCGAGGCCCCGTAAGGTAGCGCTGCTTTTCCTCACTGCTTTTGTCTTGTTTTGCCTGTAATTGTAATTTCTTGTATCCTCATTCCCCTTCTCACTGTACCCACCTGTTTTGCATTCTGTATCCCTGCTTCTCCAGATTTTCCCACTGCTGCATCCCCTGCGGCCCAGCCCCCCTGCTACCCCGTTCGCCGCCCCACTCCCACCACCCAGCTGCTCCTCCCTCCCACCTCCCTTATATGGCGGCCGCTGCGTGGTGAGGAAAGCGACCCTTGACCCTGTTGTCAGGTAGGTTGCTCCCCCCTCGTTGCGCAGCTTCACAAGTGCATCCGTGTGCCCCTGCTACCTGTCACCACTGCTGCCGCGGGTTCGAGGCCCCTCTGCCTCGATAGTCCGTTGGTAACATACCACTGCTTTTGCTCACTGCTTTTGTCTTGTTTTGCCTATTATTGTAATTTCTTGTATCCTCGTACCGCTCCTCACTGTACCCCCTGTTTTGCCTTCTGTATCCCTGCTTCTCCAGTTTTTCCCGCCACTGCATCCCCTGCAGCCCTGCCCCCCTCCTCGCCTGTTCGCTGCCCAGCTCCTGCCTCTCAGCTGCTCCTCCCTCCCACCTCCCCTTATATGGCGACCGCTGCACGGCCGCGCCCAGCGGGCGTGCCGAAGGTACGCCTAAGACAAGCCCATCTGTGCCCGTCCCCGCCCAGCACCAGAACCCCTGGCCCCCGCGAATGCCACAATGCCTATCACCACTATGATGCCAGCACCCTCCATGCACTCAACACCGGACGCTTGCACATCTGCTTCCTGGCCGCCCGAAGTGCACCCAAGGACCCTTCTCCTGACGGAACTGCAGCTTCACCAGCATCCGATCCACCAATCCACCCACCGTGAAAGAAAGCAACCACCTCAGATGCATTCTTCTCAACACCGCTGCGCCCGCAAACACACTGTTGAACTCTGGGACTTACTCGATTCAACCTCCCCAGACGTCGCCTTCCTGACGGAGACCTGGATGAACCCCTCCATGGCACCCAACATTGCCATAGCCATCCCGGACGGCTACAAGATCACCCGCAGGGACCACACCAACGGAACAGGAGGAGGAATCGCCATCATCCACAGAAACACTCTCAGAATCTCGACCAAAACCGACGACACCCTCAGCACTGCTGAAGACCTGCACTTCCAGATCCACACCGATCCCAACACCAACCTCAGAGGAACCCTTCATCTACAGACCCCCCAAACCCCGGGCACAGTTCAGCGACTCCATTGCCGACGTCGTCAGTACACATGCCCTCGCCTCCACAGACTACATCCTCCTCGGGGACCTAAACTTCCACCTCGAGAACAACAACAACACCAACTCCACCACCTTGATCGACAACCTCGCCAACCTCGGACTCAGACAACTCGTAGCAACTCCCACCCCCTCTACCAGCAGCACACTTGAACCCATCTTTTCCGCAAGCTCCCACGTCTCCTTCAGTCACACCACTGAACTCCATTGGACAGACCATCGCTGCACCCACTTCACCCTCCAGAAACCCACCATGCACCACCACACCCAACAGATCCCTCGCTGCTGTTGGAGCAAAGTCACCGAAGACCAGCTAAACACCATCCTCGCCCGAAGCCCTCCCACCAACCCCACCGACGAACAACACCGACGCCTGCAACCTCAGACAATGGATTGACGACTGCGCCAACACCCTCGTCTCGATCAAGAAACCCTCCAACAGACATACCGCAAAGAAATCCAGCTGGTTCACCAAGGACCTTCAGGCCTCCAAGCAAACCTGCCGAAAACTAGAGAAGAAATGGGACGTGACCCGACACCGGACAGCTACGCAGCCCACAAGATCGCCACCCGCAGACACCATCACCTCATCAGATCGGCCCAAAGGGCCTCCTTCAAAGACCGCCTAGACATGATCGCACACAACAGCAAAGAGCTCTTCAACATTGTGAAGGTACTCTCCAACCCCAGCTCCAACAGCAACGGCATCCCACCTTCGCAAGACCTGTGCGACTCCCTCGCCACCTACTTCCATCGCAAGATCGCAGACATTCATGACAGCTTCAACATCACAACCACCCCAACAGCCACTGAGACCTCCATCCCATGGCCACCATCCGCACCGATCCCCTGCTCTCCTGAACCAACATAAATGACGACAACAACATCAAAAATCATGAATACAATCCACTCCGGGTCCCCGTCAGACCCATGCCCACACCACATCTTCAACAAAGCCAGCACCACCATCGCACCCCATCTCCAGAAAGCCATCAACATCTCCTTTGAGACAGCGACCTTCTCGGAGAGCTGGAAGCACGCCGAGATCAACGCCTTACTCAAAAGACCCAAGGACCCTAAGGACCTCAAAAACTTCCAACCCATCTCCCTGCTCCCATTCCTGGCGAAGGTCACAGAGAAGACCGTAAACAGACAACTGACCCGCTACCTCGAGGAGAACAGCATCCTGGACCCGTCCCAGTCCGGGTTCCGCAGCAACCACAGCACCGAAACTGCCCTCATTGTTGCCACCGATGAGCCCTGCTGGACAATGGTAAAACCGCGGGCCTCATCCTCCTGGACCTGTTAGCCGCCTTCAACAATGTCTGCCACCATACCCTACGCACATGCCTCCACAACGCTGGGATCTGAGACAAGGCTCTGGACTGGATCACCTACTTCCTCTCTGACAGAACCCAGAGCGTCTGCCTCACCCCTTTCCGCTCCAAAGCCACCAAGATCATCTGCGGCGTACCCCAGGGCTCATCCCTCAGCCCGACACTGTTCAACATCTACATGGCACTGCTCGCTCATGTCGCCCGACTGAATGACCTAAACATCATATCAGACGCCGACGACACCCAGCCCTCACCATGGGCCCCCTCACCGCCAAAACCAACCTCCACGAAGGAATGAAAGCTGTCGCCTAGTGTATGAAGACATCGTCTGAAGCAAAATTCGGAAAAGACAGAAGTCCTCATCCTCGGCTCCACCCCCTCTGCCTGGGACGACTCCTGGAGGCCAACCGCACTGGGAAGAGCACCAACACCCACCGACCACGCACGCAATCTGGAGTTCATTCTCGACTCTACTCTCTCCATGACAAAGCAGGTGAACAACGTCACGCCCTCCTGCTTCAACACCCTCTGCATGCTCCGCACGACCTACAGGCTGGATCCCCACCGAAACAAGAACAGCGTTCACCCAGGCCCTCATCAGCATCAGGTTGGACTACGGAAACGCCATCTACGCAGGAGCCTCGGACAGACTCCTGACATGACTACAACGTATTCAGAACGCCTCTGCACACCTGATACTCGGCATCCCTCGCCGCAGCCACATAACACCCCACCTGAGAGACCTGCACTGGCTCCTGTCAACAAGAGGATCACCTTCAAGCTCCTCACCCACTTAGACAAGGCCCTCCACACCACCAGACCAGCATACCTCAACAGACAACTCACCTTCTACACCCTCAACCGCCAGCTCCGCTCTGCCAACCTTGCCCTCGCCACTGTACCCCGCATCAGAAAAGTGAAATCCGGGTGCAGATCATTCTCCCACCTCGCCGCCAAGACCTGGAACACCCTCCCCATCCTCCTACGGCAGACCCAGGACCTGCTAACTTTCAGAAGCCTACTCAAGACCTGGCTATTCGAGCAGTAGCAGCATCCCCCGCCCCAGTGCCTTGAGATCCCCACGGGTGAGTAGTGCACTTTACAAATGCCCTGATTCATTGATTGATTGAACCGCATGGAATTCCCTGCTCCGTTTCTGGTGTGGATTAACCTCCTCTATACAGGCCTACGGGCCAACGTGGTGAATAATGGCCACAGATCCTCTGCCTTCTCATTAGCCAGAGGCACTAGACAGGGGTACCCCCTGTCCTCACTCCTGTTTTCTCTCTCGGTTGAGCCCTTGGCCACCAAAATTCGCCAGCATTATCACGAAAATGTCCCTATCTACCCTGAGCGGCAAATATTAATCTTGCTATACGCCGATGATTTCACCTTATACCTCTGCAACCCAGAGGACAGCCTCAATCCCATCTTAAGGCTTCTTGGACACCTCTCTGGGGTCAAAATAAACTTACACTAGGGTCTGACAAGTAAATGAAATAAGCCAATCATGGAGTCATTAATTGATTACAACAATTTAACATAGGGAGCTCATGCACTGTGCAACTGGATAGCAGTGGCACATTGCCCAAAGGATCTAAAATCAGCAAAACATATCAAAAACAGAGGAGACAACAGCGAAAAATGGAATGGAGACTCACACCAATGGCACCAGGTCTAACACCGGTGATATCACCTTATACCTCCGCAACCCAGAGGACAGCCTCAATCCCATCTTAAGGCTACCTAACCTCTCTGGGGTCAATATAAACTGGGGGAAATCCCAGATTTTTCCCTTCACAGATGCCACTACACAATTCATGCCTGACTACCCCCTTCCATGGTGTGACGTCACTGTTACCTACTTAGGAATAGTAAAAACCCGCAGCCGCAACGATTTGATGGCAGCTAACTATGGGCGCGCGCTAAATCTCCTCACTGATAAAATCACTAGGTGGATCGCCATGCCGATCTCGATTGCTGGAAGAACCTCGTTTATAAAGATGATAATTCTGCCTGAATTGCTTTACTCATTCATCAACATCCCATACGCCCCCAACAGACATTTTTTTACAGCCCTGAAAACCCAACTCATTCAACTCACCTGGGGTGGGAAGCAACCTAGACTGCATTGGGACATTCTCAACCGACCCTACAGCGCTGGGGTTTGAAGTCCCAGACTTAGAATTATACTTCAGCTGCACACAGGCCCACTATGCTGCATATTGGGTGACTCCCCTTCCTTACATGCCCAACCATGCAGTCGAGGACGGGTACATCACCCAGATCCCTTGTTCCGCCTATCTGAGCACCCCTGCTGTTCCGAGACATCTAGCCTCTACCACAGTAGACTGCACCACAAGTGCCTGGCGAGACATAGCCCGGCACCTCCACATGCCTATACGATAATTCCCCCTGCTACCCCTCCATGACATACTCTACATCTCAGTCACGAAGGAAGGTGGTTGCCGTCAACTCCTTCGGAAACTTCCTGTTCGGACTTGGGGTGAGCTATACGTACATGGCACATTCAGCACCAGCGATGAGTTCTTTGGAGATGCCCCACTTACCCCCCGGAAATGCTTCTTTTATATCCGCCTGCAGCAGGACATTAGGGCTTTAAACCTGTGTTTCCCACAAGCGCCCCCCATTGTGACTCCGTTTCACGCTCTCCTCCAGAAAGACACCCCACACATGTTGTATCAATGCTGTAGCGCACCACCCAAAAAGACTGCATGCATGACCCCCCCCCCCCCCCTTGTCTAGGGCGCGCTGGGAAGAACTTAGCATCACCCTCTCGGATGACCAGTGGTCCTTCTTCTGCCAACAGATTGGAACTATATCTGCCAGTAGTAGGTTTCGCATCACTCACTCCAAATTTTTACATCACCTCTATTACACACCTGCACAACTGATGCGCCTTCACCTGCGCAATACCGACTGCTGCGACCACTGTGGGAGGGAAGGGGCGGATTTCCACCATTTGGCTTGGGACTTCCCCCCCATCAGACGCTACTGGTTGGAGGTGCTTGTGGCACTTGACCAGATGACTGGGCTGCATTTTCCTGGCGATCTCCTAGTTGCACTTCTGGGCTACACCGGGAACCTGGCTGTTCCAATATGACGATATGCCTCCTTGGCACTTTTGCTAGTTAAAAGATGAGGCACTTGTAGATGGGGCCGTGGAAGGGTGCCCAAATTTAAAGATTGGCTGAACAACCATATATTTTGTCAGGAACAATTGCACCCCTACGCTGAGCTGCTACCGCCCTCCTCGCGCTCACGCAACATATGGTCCTCCCTTCAGGGGTACCTTCTGGAGCAGGCAGCCACAGTTGAGGATGACACAGACGCACGGCCGGGCGACTGAGGGGACTTGTGAGAGGGCTGTAGCCCGACCCCTATCACTCCTAAGCATGCCTAGACCGTAAATTCTAAACTGTATGTATAAACGAAAATGTAGTCAGTCAATATATAGTGTCAAAACACCATTACTATCGAATGTTCGGAGTATATGTCCTGTCGGGATTGTCAAATAGCAACATTTGTTTTTTAAGTTCTGTACACTGTGTTCAAAACTAAATAAATAAATAAAAAAAGAATAATAAGATGTTCTGAAAAGTGTTGGCCATTCCCCTAAACAAATTTCTGAATCACACCTGAGTGTGGATGGGATGTTCAAACACCTATATCTACTGAAATATACGACTGCACAGTCCATTAAAATAGACTGTACAGCCTGGGAGAATTTGGCCTGGTATTTGATGTCTAATCTAGTGGGAACCTTGAACCAGTCCAAACAACCCTTATTGATGGTAGGTTGTAAAGGGGTGGATCCAAGGGTGGATTGAAGATCTGAAGAACCTGAAAGCAGAAGAGACAGAGTCTGGGTCACTAGCCAGTGACCAGGATGGCGATGGGAAGCTGCCAGCCAATGTCGGGTGATTACAGGTGAAAAAGTGAAGCTTGTCTCTTCAGCCATGTGGTCCAGGAGGCGTCGACAATGACCAGGAGCTGGATTTGAGCTGTCCCACAAAGGATCTAGTTGACCGCGATATCGGTATCCGGATTGGACCCAACAAGTCTTGGCAAACGCAATCCAAGCAAGAAGTCGGGATTCGCTTTTGTGCAGACCAGCAAGGTCTGAGGAACTTCTCCTTTTGAGAGAAGTTAGAGCAAGCCTGTAGCAACCAGGAAAGCAAAGTAAATCAAGGATTGGGTTTCGTGGGGGCTCACTAGCCCACGGACTAGGAACCGCGAAAACCTGTCAAGCTGAAATGCACAAAGCGGGCCCACGGGACACTCGTGGAGTGTGGGCCTCTGAACTTCGGTTCAAAAGGTGCTCAGGGCTAGGACTTCAAGCACTCCAATGCACAACTTTGGGATACCTCGGGAAGTAGGTGCAGGTGCAAAATACAGGATGTCCAGGAGTTCCGGTCCCACGTCTCTTGTGTCCGCTACAGCTGTCAGCTTTGCTGGGACTGCAGGTCAACATCAGAGATGTCTGGAAGTCTGTGTCCTGTGTCACAGATTCTTTGGGAGCAGGCAGGAGCCTCGAAAATGCAGACCGGCAAAGATGCAGTTGGTGCCTGTTTGAACAGGATGATCACTCCTTGACCACATGGGAGATTTCTTCCGTCTTCCAGTTGATATGGAATCATGTTGTAGAGTTTCATCCAGGGTAGTTTAGGTGTTGGACTAACTCTAAGGTCCCTCCTATGGGTGGACCTGGGGAGGGGGTGGTTACATCCCTTTCACTTTGTCCAGTTTCGCGCCAGAGCTGGGGCAGAGTGCCCCAGCAACCGGTTTGAACTGGGAAATGCATGGAGCACCTAGTATGACCCAGGCAGTGTCTGAAAAGCATTCACTGAATGCAACCCACCCTGCCCCAATACACTAAAGATTGTGTGGGGAGGTGCTAGCACCTCCCTGGAAAGGAAACCTATTGTCCAGACCTCCCCTGCCAGAGTTTCATCCAGCAGCAGGAGGGCAGACTTGTGTCTGTGGCAGCAGCATCCATTTTGTGATCCTGGGGCTCTGTTTAACTTTAACCGGGTTTACCAGTAACTACATGTCTTCTCCCTCTAGAAGTGTGGAATGCTACCCCCGCCGCCAATACTGGCGGGGGGCGGGGGGGTAGTATTCCAAAGTGTTTGACACTTTACACGACATGTTTTGATATAGCCAAACCAAAGTTAGCATTAACTGCAATGATTATATTTATAATGCACTTAAGAGTATATTACAATTGGGGTGGGGTCGCACACTGCTCACACACCAGCGGGATCGCCCCTAAGGACTGTTGTAAATGTAGTTCATGTTCTGCGATGCATCTTCTTTTGATTCTCTGCTATCTTCACTCTCTTTGCCATCCCTGTACACATGTTTTGGGGTATTTACCCCTCATCAGCAGGGATTAGGCCATCTTCTGGGGTTGCCGGTGGCTGCCAAATATTACCAGGTTTAGTACCACTCCAGGCGCGCAGGTGCGGGGTCCTTGGCTCGTCAGCCCTCTGCTCGAGGGAGCATTTAACATTACAATTGGGGTGGGGTCGCACACTGCTCACACACCAGCGGGATCGCCCCTAAGGACTGTGGTAAATGTAGTTCGTGTTCTGCGATGCATCTTCTTTAGATTCTCTGCTATCTTCGCTCTCTTCGCCATCCCTGTACACGTGTTTCGGGGTATTTACCCCTCATCAGCAGGGATTAGGCCATCTTCTAGGGTTGCCGTTGACTGCCAATTATAACCAGGTTTAGTACCACTCCAGGCACGCAGGTGCGGGGTCCCAAGCTCGTCAGCCCGCTGCTCGAGGGAGCATTTAACATTACAATTGGGGTGGGGTCGCGCACTGCTCACACACCAGCGGGATCGCCCCTAAGGACTGTGGGAAATGTAGTTCGTGTTCTGCGATGCATCTTATTTCGATTCTCTGCTATCGTCGCTCTCTTCTCTTCACCATCCCTGTACACGTGTTTTGGGGTATTTACCCCTCATCAGCAGGGATTAGGCCATCTTCTAGGGTTGCCGGTGGCTGCCAAATATTACCAGGTTTAGTACCACTCCAGGCGCGCAGGTGTGGGGTCCCAGGCTCGTCAGCCTGCTGCTCGAGGGAGCATTTAACATTATAATTGGGGTGGGGTCGCACACTGCTCACACACCAGCGGGATTGCCCCTAAGGACTGTGGTAAATGTAGTTTGTGTTCTGCGATGCATCTTCTTTCGATTCTCTGCTATCTTCGCTCTCTTCGCCATCCCTGTACACGTGTTTCGGGGTATTTACCCCTCATCAGCAGGGATTAGGCCATCTTCTGGGGTTGCCCGTGGCTGCCAAATATTACTAGGTTTAGTACCACTCCAGGCGCGCAGGTGCGGGGTCCCAGGCTCGTCAGCCCGCTGCTCAAGGGAGCATTTAACATTACAATTGGGGTGGGGTCGCACACTGCTCACACACCAGCGGGATCGCCCCTAAGGACTGTGGTAAATGTAGTTCGTGTTCTGCGATACATCTTCTTTCGATTCTCTGCTATCTTCGCTCTCTTCGCCATCCCTGTACACGTGTTTTGGGGTATTTACCCCTCATCAGCAGGGATTAGGCCATCTTCTGGGGTTGCCGGTGGCTGCCAAATATTACCGGGTTTAGTACCACTCCAGGCGTGCAGGTGCGGGGTCAAGGGCTCGTCAGCCCGCTGCTCGAGGGAGCATTTAACATTACAATTGGGGTGGGGTCGCACACTGCTCACACACCAGCGGGATTGCCCCTAAGGACTGTGGTAAATGTAGTTTGTGTTCTGCGATGCATCTTCTTTCGATTCTCTGCTATCTTCGCTCTCTTCGCCATCCCTGTACACGTGTTTCGGGGTATTTACCCTTCATTAGCAGGGATTAGGCCACCTTCTGGGGTTGTCCGTGGCTGCCAAGTATTACCAGGTTTAGTACCACTCCAGGCGCGCTGGTGTGGGGTCCCAGGCTCGTCAGCCCGCTGCTCGAGGGAGCATTTAACATTACAATTGGGGTGGGGTTGCACACTGCTCACACACCAGCGGGATCACCCCTAAGGACTGTGGTAAATGTAGTTCAAGTTCAAGTTCAAGTTCCAAAATTTGTATAGCGCACTACTCACCCAGAGGGTCTCAAGGCGCTTGAGGGAGGGAGGTGCTTTACTTATCAAATATCCAAGTTTTTAGTTGCTTTCTGAAGGAGAGGTGGTTCTGTGTAAGGCGGAGGTGGGTGGGGAGAGAATTCCAGGTTTTGGCCTCTAAGTAGGAGAAGGATCTTCCCCCCATGGTGGATCTGTGGATGTGAGGAATTGCGGCGAGGGCTTGATTGGACGATCGTAGTTGCCGGGAGGGGGTGTAGAAGGATAGTCGTGTGTTGAGGCATTCGGGTCCTAGGTCGTAGAGGGCTTTGTGTGCGTGGGTGAGGAGATGAAACGTTATTCTCTTGTTGACAGGAAGCCAATGGAGGTCTTTCAGGTGGCCGGAAATGTGAGCTTGCCGAGGGATGTCCAATATGAGTCTGGCTGATGCGTTTTGGATGCGTTGGAGTGTTTTCTGTAGTTTGTCTGTGGTTCAAAAGTAAAGGGTGTTTCCGTAATCCAGTCGGCTTGTGACCAGTGCATGGGTGACTGTCTTTCTTGTTTCGGTGGGGATCCAACAGAAGATTTTTTTGAGCATGCGTAGGATGTACAATCATGATGATGAGACAGCGTTTACTTGTCTGGTCATCGAGAGGGAGGAGTCCAGGATGAAGCCCAGGTTGCGTGCGTGGTCCGTAGGTATGGGTGCGGTTCCCAGGGCCGGTGGCCACCATGAGTCGTCCCAGGCAGAGGGGGATGACCCTAAGATGAGGACTTCCGTTTTGTACGAGTTTAGTTTTAAACGGCTGTTCTTCATCCACTCGGCTACTTCTTCCATTCCTTCGTGTAGGTTGGTATTGGCGGTGTTTGGGTCTTTGGTGAGGGAGAGGATCAGCTGGGTGTCGTCTGCGTAGGAGATGATGTTGAGGTTGTGTTGGCGTGCGATGGATGCGAGGAGACTCATGTATACGTTGAAGAGGGTGGGACTGAGTGATGATCCTTATGGTACATCGCAGATGACTTTGGTGGCCTCTGATTTGAAAGGGGGAGGCGGACTCTCTGGGTTCTTCCGGCGAGGAACGAGATGATCTATTCCAATGCTTTTCCTTGTATTCCGACGTTGCTGAGGCGTTGTATGAGGGTGCTATGACAGACTGTGTCGAAGGCTGCGGAGAGGTCAAGTAAGATGAGGGCAACTGTTTCTCCGTTGTCCAGTAGTGTTCGGATGTCGTCTGTTGCTGCGATGAGGGCGGTTTCGGTGCTGTGTTTGGCTCGGAAGCTGGATTGTGAAGGGTCGAGGGATTTGTTGGATTCGAGGAAGGCGGCGAGCTGATTGTTGATGGCTTTCTCAATGACTTTGGCAGGGAATGGGAGGAGCGAGATGGGGCGGTAGTTCTTAGCTTGGTGGGGTCTGCTGTGGGTTTCTTCAGAAGGGCGCTGAGTTTGGCATGTTTCCAGTTTTCCGGGTAGGTAGCGGAGTTGAAGGAACAGTTGATGACATCGCGGAGATAGGGTGCGATGATGGAGTCTGCTTTGTTGAAAATGTGGTGGGGACATGGGTCGGTTGGCGATCCTGAGTGGATGGAGTTCATCAGGCGGATGGTGTCTTCGGTGGTGATTGGTTTCCAGGCGCAAAGGTTGTTAGAGTGCGGTTTTGGTTCGGAGGTGGGTGGAGTGGACTGGTCTTCGGACTGGTTTTCAAAGCTGTTATGTATTTCAGGGATTTTGTTGTGGAAGAATGAGGATAGAGAGTCGCAGAGGTCTTGGGAGGGAGTGATGTTGTTGATGCCGGCGGTGGGGTTAGTAAATTCTTTGACGATGTTGACTAGTTCCTTGCTGTTTTGGGCATTGTTGTCAAGTCGATCGTTGAATGCTGATTTCTTGGTGGATCGGATCAGTTGGTGGTGTTTGCGGGTGGCGTTCTTGAAGGTGGCTAGGTTGTCAGTGGTTGGGTTTTTTCTCCAGGTTTTCTCGAGAGTACGACAGAACTTCTTGGATTTCTTAAGGTCATCGTTGAACCATGGGGCTTTTTTGCTACCTTGCTTGATTAGATGGTTTTTCAAGGGTGCTAGTTCATCGGCGCTGTGGGTGATCCATTGTGTGAGGTTAGTGGCTGCTTGGTTTGGGTCCGATGATTTGGCAGGGGGGGTTTTGGTGAAGCGATGTGAAGAGCTGGTCGGTGGTGATTTTGTTCCAATTTCTTCGAGGAATAGGTTGTGGGGGGTTGTGGGTCGTGGACTTTTTGTAGTTGAAGTGAACACAGCTGTGGTCCGTCCAATGGAGAGCTGTGGTGTGATCGAAGGAGATGTGCTTGCTGGAGGTGAAGATAGGGTCGAGCGTGTGTCCGGCAAAGTGGGTGGGGGTGTCAACAAGTTGTTTGAGTTCGAGATTGGCCAGGTTGTCCAGAAGGGTGGTGGTGTTGCTGTCGTTTTTTTTTTCCAGGTGGAAGTTGAGGTCTCCCAGTAGAATGTAGTTCTCAGAAGGGAGGGCATGTGGGCTGATGAAGTCAGTGATGTCTTCGCTGAATTGTGTGCGGGGTCCTGGTGGTCTGTAGATGAGGGTGCCTCTGAGTGTGGTTTTGGGGTCGGTGTGAATCTGGAAGTGAAGGTGTTCGGCGGTAGTGAGGTTATCGTCGGAACTGGTCGTGATGCGGATGGTGTTCTTATGGACGATGACGATGCCTCCTGTTTGGTTGGTGCGATATTTTCGGATGATCTTGTAGACGTCCGGGATGGCTATGGCGATGTCGGGCGCTGATGAGGCATTCATCCATGTTTCTGTAAGGAAGGCGATGTCCGGCGATGTAGTGTTGAGTAGGTTCCAGAGTTCAATGGAGTGTCTGTGGACCGAGCGGGTGTTGAGCAGGATGCACTTTAGGTGGTTAGTGTCGGAGCTCTGTTTGGAGTTTGTGGATTTCGTGTGGGTCCTGATGCAGTCAAACTTGCAGGAGTGGCAGGTGAAGGGTCCATGCGTGTGTCCTGGGGCGGCTTGGTAGCAGTCTGGGAGATGGCCGGAGTTGAGTGCAGAGAGGGCTGCGGAGTCGTACGTTATGTGGGTGGAGTGGACTTTGCGGGGGCCAGGGGGTCTGGCGCTGGGCGCGGTCCAGGCGCGGACGGGCGTAGACGGGCTTACCTTTAGCGTTCCATCGGCGCGCATGGGGCGCGACCGCTGCGCGTGAACGCTGCACGCAAAGGCATCTGTCATATGTACATAGTGGAGGGGGAGGGGCGAGGGAGGAGCAGCTGGGAGGTGGGAGCGGGGTGGAGGGCCGGGCAGGGAGGCACAACAACAAACAACAAAATGCCTGCAAGCAAAAAGCGAAACAGAATTGGGGCACAATGTAAATAAACGCGATGAAAACGGCAGTGGCACTGGCACAGTCAGGCACAAAGGATTGATTCAGGCAAAGGCTGAACAGCACAATGCAAATATCGTCAAAGCGCACTTACGCAATTTAGCGCTACAATACAAATATACTAAGCGATCAGGCACTAATGATAGTGGGAGCAATGCGATGCATTTTCTTTCGATTCTCTGCTATCCTCGCTCTCTTCACCATCCCTGTACACGTGCTTTGGGGTATTTACCCCTCATCAGCAGGGATTAGGCCATCTTCTAGTGTTGCCGGTGGCTGCCAAATATTACCAGGTTTAGTACCACTCCAGGCGCGCAGGTGCGGGGTCCCAGGCTCGTCAGCCTGCTGCTCGAGGGAGCATTTAACATTACAATTGGGGTGGGGTCGCACACTGCTCACACACCAGCGGGATTGCCCCTAAGGACTGTGGTAAATGTAGTTTGTGTTCTGCGATGCATCTTCTTTCGATTCTCTGCTATCTTCGCTCTCTTCGCCATCCCTGTACACGTGTTTCGGGGTATTTACCCCTCATCAGCAGGGATTAGGCCATCTTCTGGGGTTGCAGGTGGCTGCCAAATATTACCAGGTTTAGTACCACTCCAGGTGCGCAGGTGCTGGGTCCCAGGCTCGTCAGCCAGCTGCTCGAGGGAGCATTTAACATTACAATTGGGGTGGGGTCGCACACTCCTCACACACCAATGGGATCGCCCCTAAGGACTGTGGTAAATGTAGTTTGTGTTCTGCGATGCATCTTCTTTCGATTCTCTGCTATCTTCGCTCTCTTCGCCATCCCTGTACACGCTTTTGGGGTATTTACCCCTCATCAGCAGGGATTAGGCCATCTTCTGGGGTTGCCGGTGGCTGCCAAATATTACCAGGTTTAGTACCACTCCAGGCGCGCAGGTGCGGGTCCCAGGCTCGTCAGCCCGCTGCTCGAGGGAGCATTTAACATTACAATTGGGGTGGGGTCACACAATGCTCACACACCAGCGGGATCGCCCCTAAGGACTGTGGTAAATGTAGTTTGTGTTCTGCGGTGCATCTTCTTTCGATTCTCTGCTCTCTTCGCTCTCTTCGCCATCCCTGTACACGTGTTTCGGGGTATTTACCCCTCATCAGCAGGGATAAGGCCATCTTCTGGGGTTGCCGGTGGATGCCAAATATTACCAGGTTTAGTACCACTCCAGGTGCGCAGGTGCGGGGTCCCAGGCTCGTCAGCCTGCTGCTCGAGGGAGCATTTACCATTATAATTGGGGTGGAGGTCGCACACTGCTCACACACCAGCGGGATCGCCCCTAAGGACTGTGGTAAATGTAGTTTGTGTTCTGCGATGCCTCTTCTTTCGATTCTCTGCTATCTCCGCTGTCTTCGCCATCCCTGTACACGTATTTCGGGGTATTTACCCCTCATCAGCAGGGATTAGGCCATCTTCTAGGGTTGCCGTTGACTGCCAATTATAACCAGGTTTAGTACCACTCCAACCACGCAGGTGCGGGGTCCCAAGCTCGTCAGCCCGCTGCTCAAAGGAGCATTTAACATTACAATTGGGGTGGGGTCGCGCACTGCTCACACACCAGCGGGATCGCCCCTAAGGACTGTGGGAAATGTAGTTCGTGTTCTGTGATGCATCTTATTTCGATTCTCTGCTATCGTCGCTCTCTTCACCATCCCTGTACACGTGTTTTGGGGTATTTACCCCTCATCAGCAGGGATTAGGCCATCTTCTGGGGTTGCCGGTGGCTGCCAAATATTACCAGGTTTAGTACCACTCCAGGCGCGCAGGTGCGGGGTCCCAAGCTCGTCAGCCCGCTGCTCGAGGGAGCATTTAACATTACAATTGGGGTGGGGTCGCGCACTGCTCACACACCAGCGGGATCGCCCCTAAGGACTGTGGGAAATGTAGTTCGTGTTCTGCGATGCATCTTATTTCGATTCTCTGCTATCGTCGCTCTCTTCACCATCCCTGTACACGTGTTTTGGGGTATTTACCCCTCATCAGCAGGGATTAGGCCATCTTCTGGGGTTGCCGGTGGCTGCCAAATATTACCAGGTTTAGTACCACTCCAGGCGCGCAGGTGCGGGGTCCCAGGCTCGTCAGCCTGCTGCTCAAAGGAGCATTTAACATTACAATTGGGGTGGGGTCGCACACTGCTCACACACCAGCGGGATTGCCCCTAAGGACTGTGGTAAATGTAGTTTGTGTTCTGCGATGCATCTTCTTTCGATTCTCTGCTATCTTCGCTCTCTTCGCCATCCCTGTACACGTGTTTCGGGGTATTTACCCCTCATCAGCAGGGATTAGGCCATCTTCTGGGGTTGCCGGTGGCTGCCAAATATTACCAGGTTTAGTACCACTCCAGGTGCGCAGGTACTGGGTCCCAGGCTCGTCAGCCAGCTGCTTGAGGGAGCATTTAACATTACAATTGGGGTGGGGTCGCACACTCCTCACACACCAGTGGGATCGCCCCTAAGGACTGTGGTAAATGTAGTTTATATTCTGCGATGCATCTTCTTTCGATTCTCTGCTATCTTCGCTCTCTTCGCCATCCCTGTACACGCTTTTGGGGTATTTACCTCTCATCAGCAGGGATTAGGCCATCTTCTGGGGTTGCCGGTGGCTGCCAAATATTACCAGGTTTAGTACCACTCCAGGCGCGCAGGTGCGGGGTCCCAGGCTCATCAGCCCGCTGCTCGAGGGAGCATTTAACATTACAATTGGGGTGGGGTCACACAATGCTCACACACCAGCGGGATCGCCCCTAAGGACTGTGGTAAATGTAGTTCGTGTTCTGCGGTGCATCTTCTTTCGATTCTCTGCTATCTTCGCTCTCTTCGCCATCCCTGTACACGTGTTTCGGGGTATTTACCCCTCATCAGCAGGGATTAGGCCATCTTCTGGGGTTGCCGGTGGATGCCAAATATTACCAGGTTTAGTACCACTCCAGGTGCGGGGTCCCAGGCTCGTCAGCCCGCTGCTCGAGGGAGCATTTAACATTATAATTGGGGTGGAGGTCGCACACTGCTCACACACCAGCGGGATCGCCCCTAAGGACTGTGGTAAATGTAGTTCGTGTTCTGCGATGCATCTTCTTTCGATTCTCTGCTATCTTCGCTCTCTTCGCCATCCCTGTACACGTGTTTCGGGGTATTTACCCCTCATCAGCAGGGATTAGGCCATCTTCTAGGGTTGCCGTTGACTGCCAATTATAACCAGGTTTAGTACCACTCCAGGCACGCTGGTGCGGGGTCCCAGGCTCGTCAGCCCGCTGCTCGAGGGATCATTTAACATTACAATTGGGGTGGGGTCGCACACTGCTCACACACCAGCGGGATCGCCCCTAAGGACTGTGGTAAATGTAGTTCGTGTTCTGCGATGCATCTTATTTCGATTCTCTGCTATCTTCGCTCTCTTCGCCATCCCTGTACACGTGTTTTGGGGTATTTGCCCCTCATCAGCAGGGATTAGGCCATCTTCTGGGGTTGCCGGTGGCTGCCAAATATTACCAGGTTTAGTACCACTCCAGGCGCGCAGGTTCGGGGTCCCAGGCTCGTCAGCCTGCTGCTCGAGGGAGCATTTAACATTACAATTGGGGTGGGGTCGCACACTGCTCACACACCAGCGGGATTGCCCCTAAGGACTGTGGTAAATGTAGTTCATGTTCTGCGATGCATCTTCTTTCGATTCTCTGCTATCTTTGTTCTCTTCGCCATCCCTGTACACGTGTTTTGGGGTACTTACCCCTCATCAGCAGGGATTAGGCCATCTTCTGGGGTTGCTGGTGGCTGCCAAATATTACCAGGTTTAGTACCACTCCAGGCGACCAGGTGCGGGGTCCCAGGCTCGTCCGCCCGCGGCTCGAGGGAGCATTTACCATTACAATTGGGGTGGGGTCGCACACTGCTCACACACCAGCGGGATCGCCCCTAAGGACTATGGTAAATGTAGTTCGTGTTCTGCAATGTTTCGTCTTTCGATTCTCTGCTATCTTCGCTCTCTTCGCCATCCCTGTACACGTGTTTCAGGGTATTTACCGCTCATCAGCAGGGATTAGGCCATCTTCTGGGGTTGTTGGTGGCTGCCATATATTACCAGGTTTAGTACCCCTACAGGTGCGCAGGTGCGGGGTCCCAGGCTCGTCAGCCCGCTGCTCGAGGGAGCATTTAACATTACAATTGGGGTGGGGTCGCACACTGCTCACACACCAGCGGGATTGCCCCTAAGGACTGTGGTAAATGTAGTTTGTGTTCTGCGATGCATCTTCTTTCGATTCTCTGCTATCTTCGCTCTCTTCGCCATCCCTGTACACGTGTTTTGGGGTATTTACCCCTCATCAGCAGGGATTAGGCCATCTTCTGGGGTTGCCGGTGGCTGCCAAATATTACCAGGTTTAGTACCACTCCAGGTGCGCAGGTACTGGGTCCCAGGCTCGTCAGCCAGCTGCTCGAGGGAGCATTTAACATTACAATTGGGGTGGGGTCGCACACTCCTCACACACCAGTGGGATCGCCCCTAAGGACTGTGGTAAATGTAGTTTATGTTCTGCGATGCATCTTCTTTCGATTCTCTGCTATCTTCGCTCTCTTCGCCATCCCTGTACACGCTTTTGGGGTATTTACCCCTCATCAGCAGGGATTAGGCCATCTTCTGGGGTTGCCGGTGGCTGCCAAATATTACCAGGTTTAGTACCACTCCAGGCGCGCAGGTGCGGGGTCCCAGGCTCGTCAGCCCGCTGCTCGAGGGAGCATTTAACATTACAATTGGGGTGGGGTCACACAATGCTCACACACCAGCGGGATCGCCCCTAAGGACTGTGGTAAATGTAGTTCGTGTTCTGCGGTGCATCTTCTTTCGATTCTCTGCTATCTTCGCTCTCTTCGCCATCCCTGTACACGTGTTTCGGGGTATTTACCCCTCATCAGCAGGGATTAGGCCATCTTCTGGGGTTGCCGGTTGAGGTTCCGTAATGATTTGAACCCGTGTTTTCAACATTGTCGTAAATACATAATATTGGTATCAGCGAACCGCAAATGATCCATTTAGCATATCCTGGTGTTTTCGCTATGCTACGAGCAAGAGTACTCCTGTTACGAACACATTTCCAATCTACCCATGGCATCCATCTTAGATCATGGCAGCCATTTTGTGTTTCTTGCCCTCACATACGCAATGACCTCTGATTACTTCATTTCGATTAAGGACACGTAGGCTTAGCCGGCGATTCACCTCTTTAGTAACACGTGCACCTTAGAACAGAACATGCTGTAGCTGCATGACTCGACAAAGGCTGCCTCCTCTGCCCGAGGCCAGTCCTGCTATACTGGTTCTCGTGTTCGTTGGCCTGATCATGATTAGGCGGCCGAAGCTGGTAGCCTTGCCCATTTACGACCCACAAACATCTCTTATCCTGCTTTTCTATCTTCTGCACCTGGCTCTGCTCCTTTCCTTCTGGGCCTTTATTAGGGGGAGGTAACGAAATTTACGATGAGGCGGTCCGGGTCTTGAATGAAAAGTTGACATGAGATTATGATGAAAAAGTGGGAACCCCTCGTTCGTAAAGTTTTGACATCAGATATTGTCGACGATTCCTGTGCATACGTCAAATATTTATTGTTTAGGACACAAAGGTTTGGGAATATATTGCATGTAAAGAATTTGCCTCAAGCTCAAATTTTAGTATATAAGGAGCAACCCTTTTTGTACAAATCGAACAGGCTCCTAGATTCTGCCCGTGTGTAGTTTCTGTGACTTCTGTGTCCCTGCAGTAATAAACCTTTGGTCTTTGACGCCACCATCGAGAAGCCCGTGTTTCTGTTTATTTGTGCACCGAGACAGGTGGAACTCCGGGGTCTTCGGGTGTTATCCCTGACACCTCTGGACGGAACCAAAAAGTCCAGAACTCCAATTGGCGCCCACGTGGGGCGACGTCATTCGGTACTGGTCCAAAAGCCTGAAGAGTTCGAGAAGCTTCGTGTGAAGATTCCTGAGGGAGGCGCCCCACTTCATCGATCCCGGCATATCGCAAAAGTGGCCCGACGTTCTCTTCCACGAGGGTTCCCGTTCAGGACGGCTGCAGTGGACCGTTGCCTTGACCGTCGCCCTGTCTTGGACCCGAGGTGCAGTCCTTAGTACGGCGAAACGTGACGGGTTTTCTCCTTGGTGACGTCTTCAGTGCCTCAGTTAAGTATTTAGTGGTTGCTAGTTGGTTACTTCGTAAGGGTTGTTAAAATCCTTTTGGTTCTTGGTTTGGTTTGGTTTCGTAAGATTATCACTGGTTGTTCTGGTTACGATAATCTATTGGTTCAGTTTTGGGTATCGATACATTAGTTCGCTTTTGGTAGGCCTAAGTTCTTGGTTCGAGTGCACATCCCTGTTTGTGTTTGTTTGTTCTGTGTTCCGGATTACAAAATGGTAAGTCGGAAAAATTGTATGTTGTCGTGTTTTGGTTGCAACAGTGATTCCCGGTTAGAGGACTCATGTCTGGTTCCTCCGATTGGGACTCCCCTTTATGATCTTTACTGTAAGCATGGTGTGGGTCCTATATCTTATAATGAGGTGTGGGTCCGCTACACTGAAAAAGACGGTGTCCTTAGTTGGCCACTGCATGGTAGTTTTGAACCTGAAATCCTTGATAATTTGGAAGTAAAATTGTTTAAGAAGAAAGCCCGGCCGGCAATGTTTGATTCTTTCCGTTACTGGCGAAAAGAATCTAAACAGAGAGAAATTAAAAGGTTGAAAAAAGAACAGAAAGAGCAAGAGTTAACTTTAGAACAGGCGGCTAAGCAGCTGCAAGTCAACGAGTCTGAAAAGGCAATGAAGATAGCTACTAGAGAGCGTAACTTAGCGATAGATAAGTGCTATCCTGCCTTGCCATCGAGTACAACTAAGATAGTAGAGGACCCCGAAAACGATCCTCTGTTGTCTTACTTGTTAAGGTCACCCCCACCGTATGCACAGGGTGCTACGGCTCCACCTGTACCGAATGTTCAATTGCCGGTTGCTGGACAACCTGGTATTCCTGCTCCTGCCCCTCAGAATCAAGCTCCTGTACCTCCTGTGGTTAATGTAAATGTTCCTCCGGCACCCCCTCTTCCTGGGTTGCCGACTTCTTTGCCTATACCTATATTGCTTACACCTACTTCTTCACAAGCTACCTTACTTGATACTCCTACTATCCCTGTACTATCTGTTCCAACTGCTACTGTGTTTTCTACATCTGCTAGTATTATGACTCCGCTTTCTGTTCGTCGAAGAATCACTGATTCTGTCTCTAACATTCTGTCTCCTTTCTATAAATCTTTAATTAAGACTCCTACTTCTGACTCTGTACAAAGACGTAGTCAGCTCCCAAGTACTGAGGAACGGGGAATATTAGATTCCACGGCTCTCAGATGGATTTCGAAGAGTAGAAGATATAGTACTAGAGATGTATTAGATACATTTAGGCAATGGAATGAACCAACACAACGATATGTATTCGACGAGATGTGCTCTCTTTTACGTGAGGAACTAGAAGAAGATGACTCTGAATCGAATTTAGAAGACTTAATTAGGGTTCAGAAAGAGTTTGCTGCAGGTATGATAGTAGGTCAAGATATAAAAGAAGTGATGGAACTCATTTTAAGTTATAGGAATGATCCATCACTTCGTTCACCGAGGGACTTAGAGAAAAGTAGTACGAAGCAGAATCGCCAATATCCAATGAGGGAGGTTCCTCCAATTTGGCGCGAAGCTATACAAGCTGATGCAGTCCATGGTATTGCAGCCGCTCCGGCACAATTCCAGAGAGTGTGGATACACATTCCGTGGAAGCGAGCCGAAGTGTTAGCAGTGAAACAGGCCTTGCCAGATCCGCGTAAGAATCCTGCCGGATACTATAAGGAGTTAGCACAGACAGTTGAGGCTTGTGTAATGAATCTAGCGGACATTGACATGTTATTTGGGAATGTAGTTCCACAACCAATTTGGGCTAAAATTCGTAAGGAGAATCATCCAGTTGCTCTAGGTGGTGATTGGGCAGCTATCATTGCAGCGGATGGTCAGCAAATAGGTGGTTCCAAACCCGAACCTCTAATTGCTAATCTTCCAGGTAGGATAATTGACTTAATGAAAACTCTGATGCCAGCATTGCGCGTTAATTGGGACAAGTTGTCCGCATGCAGGCAGAAGAAAGACGAAAGTGTCTCCGACTTTTTCACAAGGTTCGAAGAGACTTTTGTAGATCATAGTGGTCAGGATATGAGCACAGAAGGAGGACAGAGACTATTTGTCGATAAATTCGTACACAATCTGCTACCCGAGCTCTGTAATAAATTGAAAGATTCCGAGAGTGCGTGGGCTGTCTCTACAACTGCGCAAATACTTGCGACTGCACAGTATTATGAAAATAGGGATAAAGAGGAGAAAGAGAAATCGGATAAGAAAACAAAAGATTTAAAGACTAAAGTTCTTTTGCAACAGGCATATCCTCCTCGCATGAATCAGAATAATACACAGCAAGGGTCATATCAAAGGACAGATTATGGTTCCCAGAGACCGCAATACCAGTGGAATCAATGTGCATATTGTAAGAAAGAAGGTCATTATAAGAACGAGTGTCCAGTCCTAGCGCAAAATAACGCTGCAGCAGCTCAGAGAGGTCGTGGTGGTTTTGTGCAAAATTCTAGAGGTCGAGGACGAGGTGCTATGCCTCCACAAACGAACGATCGCCCTTCCAATCACTTTGATCAGCGAAATGGACAGTCTGCTCAACAGAATAGGTCGCAACAGTATCATGTTGAAGACTATTGTGAAAACGATGAGGGATTTCAACAAAATGAGTACTAGGACAGCCATGGACAGAGAGAGGGAGTAGTATCAGTTCCAGTGGATCAGAGTGGGCCTTATGTCGCAGTAGCAACATCAGGTGTAGTCGAACCGTTTCTGTTGGATACTGGTGCCGCAAAAAGTTCTATCATTTATGCGAAACTCCCTGGCGCACCTTTGTCCGGCTTAACAAATGTTTCTGTAGGTTTTTCAGGCGCCCCTGTTTACAACCCCGTATCTGGTCCTTTAGCTATTTCTGTTGGACCTCGTCAATTGAAAGCACCCTTGATTTTGACGACAGGTTGTAATGAAAACCTGCTTGGTTTAGACTTGTTAAAACGCCTATATGCGACATTGTACTGTTCTCCGGAAGGAGTACAGCTTACGTTGGGTAAACGAACCACCTCTCCGATGTACTTGTCAATGGATGCACTCCCGCCAGAGCTGCGTTCACTCCCTGATACTCTTTGGGCGACTGGTCCTAACGATGTAGGCCTTTTAGAAATACCACCATATGTAGTCACTTTGAAAGCAAATATCAAATTTCCACGAATTCCTCAATACAAGATTTCTACTGAAGGTGAACGTGCACTTTTATTGATTGTGCAAGATTTGATTAAGAAAGGGGTGGTTGAAGAAACTAGAGGAAATGTCTGTAATAGTCCTGTATTGCCAATTTTGAAACGTACTGATCCTTCAAAGCCTCCAGTATATAGATTTGTTATCGATCTCAGAGAGGTTAATAAAATTGTAGTTCCGCAGTTTCCTGTGGTTCCAGATATTACTGCATTGTTAACATTGATTCCTGCAACAGCTACATGGTTCTCAGTCATCGACTTGAAGAATGCCTTTTTCAGCATTCCGATAGCCGAGGAAAGCAGAGATATTTTCGGCTTCTGTCTAGGAGGTCGAAGCTTCAGGTTTAAACGCGCTCCACAAGGCTATTGTGAGAGCCCATCCATTTACAGCCAAGCATTAAAAAGTCAGTTAGATTCTTTTGTACTTCCTCCAGGTTCTGCTCTAGTGCAGTATGTAGATGACCTTCTAGTGGCTGCCGATGACAAGGAAACTTGCAAAGCAGCTACGATTTCGTTATTGCATCATTTGTCTAATTTGAATCACAAGGTGTCACCTTCGAAAATACAATACTGCTGCCAAGAAGTGACCTACCTAGGTCATCTCTTGTCAAAGGAGGGAAGGAAGTTGACCCCAGAGAGAATAAAAGCAATTACGCAGATGAGTGTTCCTCGCACACAGAGAGAAGTACGTGCCTTTTTAGGTATTTCCTCTTACTGTAGGCAGTGGATCCCAATTTTTTCTCTTTTAGCAAAACCATTGGTAGCTTTAACTGGGAAAAATGTTCCGAGTCCGGTGCCATGGTCTGCTGAATGTCAGGAGAGTTTTTCTGAGTTACGAAATGCACTATGTTCAGCTCCTGTATTGGGTACACCCGATTACAGCAAGCCATTCACGCTCTATGTTCACGAGAGAGAAGGTTGCGCGTTGAGTGTTCTGACACAGAGATTCGGTGATAAACAACGCCCTTGTGCGTACTTTTCATCAACATTAGATCCGGTAGCTAGAGCGTTGCCTAGTTGTTTGAGAGCTACAGCGGCAGCTGCGGCTTCCATTCGACAATCTGCTGGTTTGGTGATGAATAACATGCTAGTGGTCATGGTTCCTCATGCTGTGGATACACTCATGAACAGAACCAAGACGCAACACCTTACCAGTGCTAGATTATCTGGCTACGAGCTGACACTGCTAGCGAGTCATATTCAGATCAAAAGATGCAATGTATTGAATCCAGCAACACTGTTGCCGACTAATCAAGAGTCGAGTGATTCCGAACCCCATGATTGTTGTTTCAGAACCGAGGAGGAAACAAAAGGACGAATTGATTTAAAAGACACTCCATTGTCAGATCCAGATGGCACGTTGTATGTTGATGGGTCATGCTTTAAATTGGAGAATGGTGATGTGACTGCTGCTTATGCAGTAACGACTTTGAGGACGATTGTGGAGACTGCAAGAGTGAGTCAGAATTCTGCCCAAGCTGCAGAATTAATCGCTCTAACGAGAGCGTGTGTTTTAGCAAAGGGAAAGAGAGTGAATGTGTTCACAGATAGTCAGTACGCATTTGGAGTGGCCCATAATTTTGGCCGTTTGTGGAAAGAAAGAGGTTTCATTACGTCCCATGGGACTAAGATTCAACATGGTCAGTTAGTTAACGACTTGTTGGGATCTCTAACCTTGCCGACTGAGGTTGCGATTGTGAAATGCAGTGCGCATAAAGCAATCACGGATGATGTTGGTCGTGGGAATGCGTTTGCTGATGAGACCGCTAAACAGACAGCCAGGAATATGATGAGTGGAATGTATGTGGCTACATCTGCGAGATGGATTTCTGAGTCTGGAATGTGTGAAGACACATTGGAAAGTGTGAAAGAGATTCAGAAAGAGGCGACTGAGGAGGAAAAGTGTGCATGGAAAGAAAGTACGGGTAAATTGGACTCGAGTGGGTGTTGGATTGATTTGTCGGAACAACAGCGTTGGATGTTGCCTGATGCGTATGTACTTGCAGTGGTGACAATGGCACATGGAGTAGCGCATATAAGTTCTAAAGGAATTTGTAAGATGTTGGCTCCAGTCTGGATGAATGATGGGATTAGTAAATGTGCAGAGAGAGTGGTGAAAAATTGTATGGTATGCCTGATGCATAATCCTGGCAAGGGAATCCCTACTCCTGCTGGTCACTTCGCTCCTCCCTCTTGCCCCTTTGAAGTGATCCAGTTAGACTTCATTCACATGGATCGGTGCAATAACTTAAAGTACGTCCTGGTGGTAGTTTGTGCTTTCTCCAGATGGAACGAAGCATATCCACTAAAGGACAACACTGCCCTATCAAATGCTAAAATTCTTCTCAAAGAATATTTCCCTAGGTACGGAATGCCACGGATTGTATGGTCAGATAACGGAAGTGAGTTTATAGGGAAAGTTATGCAGAGTGTGTGTGCCGGTTTAGGTATAAAGCAAAAGTTTCACAGTGCAAACCATCCCCAGTCTGCTGGTTTAGTTAAGGGTTACAACGGCATCCTCAAACAAAAACTCGCTAAAATACAGGCATCCACAGGTTTATCCTGGCCAGACGCTCTTCCATTGGCTTTATTATCCACGAGAGCGACTGTACATTCTAGAGTAGGGCTTAGTCCGTATGAAATTGTCTTTGGCCGTCCCGCTAATATTTGGGGAGTGCCAAGGCCAAAGGAATTTTGTTCTCTGGAATATCCAATGTTGATTGATTACCTTTACGACTTGACTGCTAAATTGAGTCTTATTCACCAACAGGTTTTCGATGCATTGCCAAAGCCACCGGAGAGTCCAGGTCATCAGCTGAAACCAGGTGACCACGTTGTGGTGCGCAACTTTGCGAGGACGAAGAACCTTCAACCCAGATTTGTTGGCCCCTACCAAGTACTGCTAGCAACAAGAACTGCTGTTCGTGTGGCCGGACGCAAGCACTGGATCCATGCGACACATGTCAAACGCGTGCCCCTGCCACTTCCTTATGACAACTGGATTAAGAAGGGAATTGGTGTCTCTGAGTTCGAGCGAACACCCAAGTTTGTCCCTTTCAGCGATGCCGAACTGATAACTGACACTTCGAACACTGACTCTCCTCCTGGAACTACTTCTTTGACTCCTGAACATTTGCCTTCTGCATCAGAAGAAACTTTGCCATCTGCGAACTTGAACATTGCAACCTCTGCTGATAACATACTATTTCCTGATCAAACAGTTCCTGCAAAACTGAGATACAATTTACGATCTCGCAATTTGGACAAATAAAGCAGGAAACTGCCTACTTTACACATTTGAAATTTTAACACTTTGCCTCCAGCCAGGAAGTTTGCTGTTGTTTTTTTGTTTTTAAAATTGCCTTGCCGTCTGGGTAGCCGTAGGGTCGTGGCTGTGTGCCTAGTTGAATCTGCGGGGGTCAGACACAAGGTCGATCTTTCTGTTGGTTCTGGGAACTCCCAGGGCTGATAGAGGCATTTTCATCTACGTACACATCATCAGTGGTCGCGAGCGGATTGTAGAAGATGGAGCTTCCTGCGCTGCAACGAGAAAATGTGATTTATGTTCACAGAAACAGACTTTACAGAATTCTTCATAGCAAATGTTTTCTGATGCAATGTGCTATTACATTTTTAATTGTTTTGATAACGTTGGTGGGTGGAATCGTTTTTGGTATAAATTTAATTTTTGTGCCAGTAACTACAGTACCTCCCCTTGATCCTGCTACCTCTACTGTTTCTTCTATGCACTCTTTTCATTCGTTTCCTGAACATGAGCAAGCTCGACGCTCAGAATTTATCAATAACACTTTCGTACAACTCTTGCACCAACACCAACTGGTGGTCAACACTACAGACTGCTGGGTGTGTGGCTTGATACCCCACACTATGGATAAAGGTATTCCCTATCTGGTTTTGCCTTTTAGCTATAATGGATCATTTCAGGCCTTTCAGACCATTTTTGCCTATGCCCTTGAAACCTATCCTCCGCGTCCACCACGTTCCACTAAATATAACTCTGCCAACAAAGCTTTAGTCCAGGGAATTATTGACATGATCAAGGACGTCAATAATACTCCATCTTACCCTAGAGACGAATTACGAGTATATTTGAGTTGGAATTCTTCAGAGTATCGCCTTAGTTTGGGAGAAAGCAAGCGTAAAAGCTCCACTCCAATCTGGGTCGTGCCTCACCGAGGTCAGGTCTGTTTGCAAGGTAATGGGAGAAATCCGAGAGCTCAGCTGGGGAGGAGTGAGTGCGTTGAGACTTATGTGTTTCCGTCTAACTCTTCCCCTGCCTTCCTTACTGCTAGGGGTACCTACTTCATCTGTCAAGGCAGAGCGTATACATGGTTGCCTGCCGACTTTGCGGGTTCATGCTATATTGCTCGATTGTTGCCTCCAACATACACTGCTTCTTCAGACTATCACAAGACCAGAGTAGCAAGAGGTGTTTTCAGCAAGGAAGACACCGCTGGTCAGGAAGCTGGAGACTTCTTCAAAGGTTTCCTTCCGTTCTGGGGGCCTATGGCCAATAGTAGAAACATACGTCAGCTAACACGGGTAGTTGAATCTACTATTACCGAAACTGCTGGTGCCCTTAGCAACTTGACAGCTGAGCTTCAGGCGGATAGACTCATGATGTTGCAGAACCGTATGGTTCTAGACGTAATACTTGCAGATCGAGGTGGGGTATGCAGAATGATCCAATCGAGCTGCTGTGTCTTTATTCCCAATAATGCTCCAACAGTCTATGAGGCGATCTCTAAGCTACACAAGATTTCCGACTCTATACATGTAGACAAGGGAAACTGGTCCTTCATGGAGTGGTTTTGGACTCTGATATCAGCGTGGGGTTGGAAGGTTCTGATGGTCATTGGTTTCATCTTAGTATTCCTATTCTCATGCTGCCTGATTATCCAGTGTGGTCCTGCTTTGTGTAGTCTCTGTGCTGCAACCTGTTTTAGAAAACCACCTGCGTTTGGAGAAAAGGCACGAGAAAGGATGATGATACAACAGCATGTCACTGACCTGATGAGCATAGAGTTAGACGCTGACATAGACTGAGCAATTGCCTATGTAAGGGCAAAAGGAGGGTCTGAGGTTCCGTGATGATTTGAACCCGTGTTTTCAACATTGTCGTAAATACATAATATTGGTATCAGCGAACCGCAAATGATCCATTTAGCATATCCTGGTGTTTTCGCTATGCTACGAGCAAGAGTACTCCTGTTACGAACACATTTCCAATCTACCCATGGCATCCATCTTAGATCATGGCAGCCATTTTGTGTTTCTTGCCCTCACATACGCAATGACCTCTGATTACTTCATTTCGATTAAGGACACGTAGGCTTAGCCGGCGATTCACCTCTTTAGTAACACGTGCACCTTAGAACAGAACATGCTGTAGCTGCATGACTCGACAAAGGCTGCCTCCTCTGCCCGAGGCCAGTCCTGCTATACTGGTTCTCGTGTTCGTTGGCCTGATCATGATTAGGCGGCCGAAGCTGGTAGCCTTGCCCATTTACGACCCACAAACATCTCTTATCCTGCTTTTCTATCTTCTGCACCTGGCTCTGCTCCTTTCCTTCTGGGCCTTTATTAGGGGGAGGTAACGAAATTTACGATGAGGCGGTCCGGGTCTTGAATGAAAAGTTGACATGAGATTATGATGAAAAAGTGGGAACCCCTCGTTCGTAAAGTTTTGACATCAGATATTGTCGACGATTCCTGTGCATACGCCAAATATTTATTGTTTAGGACACAAAGGTTTGGGAATATATTGCATGTAAAGAATTTGCCTCAAGCTCAAATTTTAGTATATAAGGAGCAACCCTTTTTGTACAAATCGAACAGGCTCCTAGATTCTGCCCGTGTGTAGTTTCTGTGACTTCTGTGTCCCTGCAGTAATAAACCTTTGGTCTTTGACGCCACCATCGAGAAGCCCGTGTTTCTGTTTATTTGTGCACCGAGACAGGTGGCACTCCGGGGTCTTCGGGTGTTATCCCTGACACCTCTGGACGGAACCAAAAAGTCCAGAACTCCACGGTGGATGCCAAATATTACCAGGTTTAGTACCACTCCAGGTGCGCAGGTGCGGGGTCCCAGGCTCGTCAGCCCGCTGCTCGAGGGAGCATTTAACATTATAATTGGGGTGGAGGTCGCACACTGCTCACACACCAGCGGGATCGCCCCTAAGGACTGTGGTAAATGTAGTTCGTGTTCTGCGATGCATCTTCTTTCGATTCTCTGCTATCTTCGCTCTCTTCGCCATCCCTGTACACGTGTTTCGGGGTATTTACCCCTCATCAGCAGGGATTAGGCCATCTTCTAGGGTTGCCGTTGACTGCCAATTATAACCAGGTTTAGTACCACTCCAGGCACGCTGGTGCGGGGTCCCAGGCTCGTCAGCCCGCTGCTCGAGGGAGCATTTAACATTACAATTGGGGTGGGGTCGCACACTGCTCACACACCAGCGGGATCGCCCCTAAGGACTGTGGTAAATGTAGTTCGTGTTCTGCGATGCATCTTATTTCGATTCTCTGCTATCTTCGCTCTCTTCGCCATCCCTGTACACGTGTTTTGGGGTATTTGCCCCTCATCAGCAGGGATTAGGCCATCTTCTGGGGTTGCCGGTGGCTGCCAAATATTACCAGGTTTAGTACCACTCCAGGCGCGCAGGTTCGGGGTCCCAGGCTCGTCAGCCTGCTGCTCGAGGGAGCATTTAACATTACAATTGGGGTGGGGTCGCACACTGCTCACACACCAGCGGGATTGCCCCTAAGGACTGTGGTAAATGTAGTTCATGTTCTGCAATGCATCTTCTTTCGATTCTCTGCTATCTTTGTTCTCTTCGCCATCCCTGTACACGTGTTTTGGGGTATTTACCCCTCATCAGCAGGGATTAGGCCATCTTCTGGGGTTGCTGGTGGCTGCCAAATATTACCAGGTTTAGTACCACTCCAGGCGACCAGGTGCGGGGTCCCAGGCTCGTCCGCCCGCGGCTCGAGGGAGCATTTACCATTACAATTGGGGTGGGGTCGCACACTGCTCACACATCAGCGGGATCGCCCCTAAGGACTATGGTAAATGGAGTTCGTGTTCGGCGATGTTTCGTCTTTCGATTCTCTGCTATCTTCGCTCTCTTCGCCATCCCTGTACACGTGTTTCAGGGTATTTACCCCTCATCAGCAGGGATTAGGCCATCTTCTGGGGTTGTTGGTGGCTGCCATATATTACCAGGTTTAGTACCCCTACAGGTGCGCAGGTGCGGGGTCCCAGGCTCGTCAGCCCGCTGCTCGAGGGAGCATTTAACATTACAATTGGGGTGGGGTCGCACACTCCTCACACACCAGTGGGATCGCCCCTAAGGACTGTGGTAAATGTAGTTTGTGTTCTGCGATGCATCTTCTTTCGATTCTCTGCTATCTTCGCTCTCTTCGCCATCCCTGTACACGTGTTTTGGGGTATTTACCCCTCATCAGCAGGGATTAGGCCATCTTCTGGGGTTGCCGGTGGCTGCCAAATATTACCAGGTTTAGTACCACTCCAGGCGCGCAGGTGCGGGGTCCCAGGCTCGTCAGCCCGCTGCTTGAGGGAGCATTTAACATTACAATTGGGGTGGGGTCACACAATGCTCACACACCAGCGGGATCTCCCCTAAGGACTGTGGTAAATGTAGTTTGTGTTCTGCGATGCATCTTCTTTCGATTCTCTGCTATCTTTGCTCTCTTCGCCATCCCTGTACACGTGTTTTGGGGTATTTACCCCTCATCAGCAGGGATTAGGCCATCTTCTGGGGTTGCCGGTGGCTGCCAAATATTACCAGGTTTAGTACCACTCCAGGCGCGCAGGTGCGGGGTCCCAGGCTCATCAACCCGCTGCTCGAGGGAGCATTTAACATTACAATTGGGGTGAGGTCGCACGCTGCGCACACACTAGCGGGACCGCACCTGCGCGCTCATGCTAGGGCACCCTCTCACATAAAACCAAGCACTCTGCCTCCAGGATTGTCAAGGCCTGCCATAGGAGTGACTTATAGGTTAATATGTGTCTATATATATATATATATATATATATATATATATATATATATATATATATATATATATATATATATATATATATTACCTACTGGAGGTCGCCAGTAGGTAGTGATAGTTAGGATTTTTTTCAATGTTAAATCTCAAAATTCTTTTTGGAATAACTTTGGCGCCGGTTGACGAATCTGACTGAAAATTTCCTCAAAATGGCCTCGCGGAGTTCCGGTCCTTCCCTGAAAGTTTAGGGGGGATTCGTCAAGCGGGGGCCGAGATAAAAGGGGGTCCCAAAACGCGTTTTCCCCATGTTAATTTCCATAGGGCGGTCGATTTCACTTTTAGCCCGAACGGCTGAATGGATTTCCACCAAATTTGGCAAAGTTGTAGGGACTGGTAGCCCGATGTGCCTTTGCTATGTCTCAAGATATGTGCTCCAGTGGATTTTGAGTAATTTAGGTTCAAAAAAATATATATATCTATAGCAGCGCCCCGGTACGCGCCCCGGAGAGCGCTCCGGGCGCACCACGCGAGGTGCGCACGGAAAGCTGATTGGCTCTCGGGTGTCTGTAAACATTCGAAACAGTCCGGAGCGGCCGCCATCTTGTGTCTCGGTAAAATCGAGACACAAGAGGTGGCTTAAACAAAGGGGGAAATGACCATAAGGCGTCAGGGATAGACCCCCTTTGACCCCCTTGGTTTGATGTGGGGGCTATAAAAGGGCCCCGCGGGGCATTTAAAATATTATTATTTTTTTTCGTTTTGCGCGGGGGGAGCGCCCGGTACGCGCACCGGGGAGCGGACCGGGGAGCGTACTATGAGGAAAAAAGATGACAGAGTTTTTAAAAAATGAAGCCTTTTTTTAGAAATTGGAGGTAGTTCTAAAAAGAACTTTTTTTTTCTTCTTTTTGTTGTTTTATATTTTTTTGTGTTTTTTGAACATTTTGTACTTTTTTTGGCTTTTCAAAACAGTTTTTTTTATTTTTTTATTTTTTTAGGGGGAGAAACAAAAAAAGGGAATTGAAACTGGCTCAACTGGAGCAAAAAAAACAAAAAAAACCTAAAAATTACTTCTTTTTGGGGCACTTGTGATTATCACCTGCAAGGACGATAAGCTTTACGCTTTTTTCACCATAGGCGATAAGCTTGCCACATGCAGAACAAGTGATTTTAAAATCAGCAAATCGTGGCTGAATACAAGGCATCATCTCTGATGTTTCTGGTCCCGATGAAATGGGTTTGTTTCTTTGGGAGGTGGTCCTTGAAGACTGGGGGAGGTTACTGGCCAGTTCCCTGAGCTCTGCACGAGAATAGTTGTTAGGGTGCTTACGTTTCATATGTCGAATCATGGTATAGTTACCAAAGGAATATTTTTTGTTTGGGTTGCCCCTTGAGAGTTCTTCATTGCAGATTAGGCAATTTACCTTGGCCGCATTCACTTTTTTCTTGCCCTCTGGGAGTGAAAAAAACTCCCATACAATGTGTGGCTTTGGCTTGTATGGGGTATTTTCTTCAGGCAGCCATCTTCTCCTCCCCTCCTCCTTTTCCTCTTCCTCCTCCTCCTCTTCTTGACCACCAATATAATCTTGAGCTGGTCCTCTTGGTGGTGGTGGTGGTGGGGCAGATGCACCAGCTGCTGCTGCTACTGAAGCCATTATAAAGATCAAAAAGGTACAGAGAGGTACAAACAGGTCTTCCTCAGTCAAAGGACAAAGTCAGAATAAGGAAAAAAGGTGGGGTCTTTCATCATTTGGAAAAAAAACTGTCCTGAACCAATGAGAAGTGTTATTTTCAGGTCACAAGACCAGGGGCTTCATCATTATGAAACCAAAACTGTTATGAACCAATGAAAAGTGTTATTTTCAGGTCACATGACCCGACGCGCTTACGCTATGCGCCCCGGGGCGCGCCCGGGGGTGCGCTCTGGAAGCGCGTCGGATGTTTACGTTGCGCGATCGTATTCGCTCGAGTACTTCCGGGTGCGCTTACGCCGTGCGTATCACGCGGACGCGGCTACGCGATACGTCAAGATCATGTTTTCGTTCGCGATATTGGCGCTCACGGGACGCTCCCCGGAGCGCGCCCAGGGGCGCTTTATAGAAGCACGCTTTCCAGGGCGCTCTCCGGGGCGCGCACCGGGAGCGCTCCAAAAACAAAAAATAAAAAAAATGGGATAATTGTAGGGACAGGTAGCCCTATTCTGAAGTGGTTTTTAACCAAATTAACTTTGGAAAAATATGTATTGTGCTACATTGGGCTTTATATATGTTAGAGCCAAAATGTAGCCCAAATGTAGCCCAATGTAGTCCAATGTAGCCCAAAGATGGCCACCAGAGACAATAAAATACAAATGTAGCCCAAATATCAGCCAGATGTAGCGCAACTATAGCCCAATGACAGAATGTACCAGAGTGTTCTAAAGAACAACTAGAGCGCTAACAGTCTTATTTATAAAGTGAGACTTATAGTTAGGAATTAGCATTTAAAAAACCTTTGAAATTCACTGAAAAAACCATAGGTTTCAGACCAGTTATAGTTAGGAATTAGCATTTAAAAAACCAATGAAATTCACTGAAAAAACCATAGGTTTCACACCAGTTATAGTTAGGAATTAGCATTTAAAAAACCTATTAAATTCACTAAAAAAACCATAGGTTTCACATCAGTTATAGTTAGCTGGAAATGTTACTGACATAAAACCAATGAAATTCCACGTTATAGTTAGTTGGACTCACTATAACTTGCGCGCCTGCAATGCACTGCTGATTACGTCACATATTACATCACTCATGACATGGTCAGTGACATCACTCATGACATCACTGATAACACCATCCTTGTGACAGACTGACAGACCTCCTTTCAGTGTAATGTAACCCTTGAAACACATATTCAAAAATAGAAACTAACATTTTCAAAAAAAATGGAGATACCCATACCAGTTACAATAACCAATTCAGTAATTCCACCATCTATATACACATCCACTCATACACCAACAGTTCTATATATTCACTCATACATATTCTCACTCATCATATATAGTGATACACATATACATCCTGTTACACATCGACAGTCTTACAAAAGTTACTCACACATGCAAATAAACTATTGAACATCCATTTATTTGCATATACAGCTATACATACATTAGCACATTACTTCTAAGGAAACTTACACATACTTACTCTCTTAAACCATCACTTATAGAAACACATACTTATTTAAACAGGAACTCTTTCAATCTCTCACTCTCACATATACTTACTTATATACATCAATGCTCATATATACAAGATTAAAACATATGTAGTTACTCATAAAGACACTAGTGAGACAGGCATTCACTCACTAACACACATATATACACACTCATCCACCCATACAGTCCTGCACATATGCTGTCTTCAAAACACATACAAACAGTGAGTCAGTCACCAACCCATGCAGCCACTTATACACAAAGTGAAACACTGATACATATATTTAAATATTTAAAAATTACTCGTTAATATATGTATTCACTAAGATACACCTAATAAGGCAGTTAACCAATCAATTCTTTTAAAAAAACATCCATTTACACACTTATTTAACCATTTATTCTTCCATCGTCCTTTACAAATACATATATAAAACATATTTATTTTTCATAAAGACACACATTCACTGGATGGTGTCATCAGTGATGTCATGAGTGATGTCACTGACCATGTCATGAGTGATGTAATATGTGACGTAATCAGCAGTGCATTGCAGGCGCGCAAGTTATAGTGAGTCCAACTAACTATAACGTGGAATTTCATTGGTTTTATGTCAGTAAAATTTCCAGCTAACTATAACTGATGTGAAACCTATGGTTTTTTTAGTGAATTTAATAGGTTTTTTAAATGCTAATTCCTAACTATAACTGGTGTGAAACCTATGGTTTTTTCAGTGAATATATATATATATTCACTGAAAAAACCATAGGTTTGACACCAGTTATAGTTAGCTGGAAATTTTACTGACATAAAACCAATGAAATTCCACGTTATAGTTAGTTGGACTCACTATAACTTGCGCGTGTAATGCACTGCTGATGACATTACATATTACATCACTCATGACATGGTCAGTGACATCACTTATGACATCACTGATGACAGACCTCCTTTAAGTGTAATGTAACCCTTAAAACACATATTGGAAAATAGAAATTAACATTTTCAAAAAAATGGAGATACCCATACCAGTTACAACAACCAATTCAGTAATTCCACCATCTATATACACATTCTCTCATTTACTAACAGTTCTATATAGTCACTCATACATATACTCACTCATCATATGTAGTGATACACCTATACATCCTGTAACACACCGACAATCATCCAAAAGTTACTCACACACATACTCACACATGCAAATAAACTATTGAACATCCATTTATTTGCATATAAAACTATACACACTCAACCACCCATACAGTCCTGCACATATGGTGTCTTCTAAACACATACAAAAAGAGAGTTAGTCATTCATGCATCTATGTGATTATTAATACCCCCATAAAACCATAGAAACACTCATACTGATACTAAAAAAACATCTAAGAACCCAAATACCTACACATGTAGGTACTCATCAATCCATGCAACCAGTTATTCACAAAGTGAAACACTGATACATATATTTAAATATTTAAACATTACTCGCTAATATATGTATTCACTAAGGTACACTTAATAAGCCAGTTATCCAATCATTTCTTTTTGAAAAAAACATTCATTAAGACAATTATTTAAACATTTATTCTTCCCTCGACCTTTACATATACATATATAAAACATATTTATTTTTTAGAAAGACACACATTCACTGGATGGTATCATAAGTGATGTCACTGACCATGTCATGAGTGATGTAATATGTAATGTCATCAGCAGTGCATTACACGCGCAAGTTATAGTGAGTCCAACTAACTATAACGTGGAATTTCATTGGTTTTATGTCAGTAAAATTTCCAGCTAACTATAACTGGTGTCAAACCTATGGTTTTTTTCAGTGAATTTCATAGGTTTTTCAAATGCTACTTCCTAACTATAACGTGTGTAAAACCTATGGTTTTTTCAGTGAATTTCATAGTTTTTTTGAATGCTAGTTCCTAAGTATGTAATCACGTTCATAACTACATAGTGTCACCGCCTACACGTCCTGAGAAGCGCATGTAAAGTCACGTGACTTGAAAACAAAACTTCCAATTGGTTATTAGTAGTTTCTGTTCTGGAATATACACGAAGCACTCCACCCACTTTCCTTACAATCTTTTCTACTCTCAAGAGACAACAACGTCGAGCATCTTCCGGAAGACTTTGCTGAAATGGCTTCCCTACCAGATTCATCTTCCGAATCTGAAGGAAATGAGCGACCACCGTTAAGAAGAAAAAAGGAATCTTTCATTTTGCAATTTTTCACTCATCCTGAAGATCAAAAGAAAGTGAATGCTCCAAAAGTAACCTGCACGATATGCAATTCGGAGCTCTCAAGGGGAAATCCAAATAGAAAATATTCCTTTTCTGCACACACCATGCAGCGGCATGTTAAACAAAGGCATCCTGAGCATTATGCAAAAACATCGACAAGAGCCCTGGCCACACTATTACCATCAGAGGTGGCCAGCACATCTTCTGGTGTACGACCTGTATCTCCATCGAGTGCTGAGATGGACTTGAGACCATATCTTGCGAAGGTGCATATGAAATGCAACAAGTGTGGAGGTCTTTTGTATGGAGAGCAGAGCCTCGTTCTTATTAAACTCAAAATTGACAGTCACAAATGCCCCAAGAAAAGATAAATTTCTTCACTTCATTTTCAAACTATTACATACTGAAAAATGTAGTAGCAACTTTAAGAAATCGAAAGCATTATAACACATCTTTCCCCAAAAAAAAAAAAAAAAAAGTTATTTTCAGAACTAACTCTTTCTACCAGAACGTGCTCCAAGAGCATATTATGAGATATTTTTTCGCCGCTTTATTTTAGTGCGAGACCGGGTGCGCGCACCCTCCTATCGCGTACAGGACCTGACACTCCCATGTGAAGTCATGTGACTTCTAAACAACACTTCTAATTGGTTCTTGGTAGTTTCTATTCTGCAATTTACACGCAGCACTCCACCCACTACCATCACTTTCTTTTCTACTCTCAAGAGACAACAACGTCGAACATCTTCCCGAAGACTTCGGTACAATGGCTACCGTTCCGCATTCATCTTCCGAATCTGATGAAAATGAGCGACCACCTTTGACAAGAAAAACGGAGGCCACGCTATTACCATCAGAAGTAATCAACACATCTTCCGGTGGACGACCTGTATCTCCATCGAGTGCTGAGATGGACTTGAGACCATATCTGGCGAACGTGCACATGAAATGCACGAACTGTGGAGAACTTCTTGTATACGGAGAGCAAAGCTTTACTCTAATTAAACAAATAATTGAGAGTCATAAATGCTCCAAGAAAAGTTAAATTTCTTCACTTTATTTGGATAGTATGACATACTGAAAAATGTCGTCGCAACTTTAAGAAAGCAAAAGCATCATAACACTTGTTTCCAAAAAAAAAAAAAAAAAACAAGTTCTTTTCAGAACTAACTCTTGTACCAAAACAAGCTTGAAGAGCATATTAGCTGATATTTTATCGCCGCTTTCTTATAGTGCGCGACCGGGTGCGCGCACCCAACTATCGCGTCGAGACACGCATGTGCAGTCATGTGACTTTAAAACAACACTTCCAATTGGTTCTTACTAGTTTCTATTCTGCAATTTACTCCACCCACTTCCCTAGAAAACCAGTTTATCGTAAATCTTTTAAAGCCTCCTCTTATGAAATATTCGACATCAATCACATAGCAGAGTACTAAATAGCACTATATACACTCCGTCCCTTAATTATAAGAGACTTATTGCTATGTAAAATCAACTTTTGTTTTCCAAGATAATGTAAAATGCTGAGCCTACTACATAATTTTATTTCACATATATGTTACTAGTCTCCTTCGAGTACTAACACCGTGGAAAATACCACCAATAGCGGTGATATTTTTTACACCGAGAACGGGCGATTTCTATCGCTTACAGCCCTTACAATTATAAAGTTTTATTTCCTAAGTCTCTGATCTCCAACTGTGCAACGTAGATCCCCTGTGTTTCGCAATAAGGTCCATAAACAAAAACTACAGAGCCAGCATTATAAACATACACAGAACAACAAAACGACAAGAGCCACCATGCTAATATATACCCTTAATATAATAAACCTCTGAGAATAAATACATATTTCCGTGGCAGCCCATAACACAAATGTTTTACAAAAAGGGGGTGGTGATGAACAGAGTGTCTGAGTTAAACAGACCACTCTTACCCAGTCCAAAGATCAGGGCTTGATCCATCACCGTTATTTATCTCACTGCCCCATCCCAGCTCAGAACCTGGCTATATGCAAATCAGTCTGTCCCTGGCCCAGTGCATCATGGGAACAGGGCAGACTAAACTACCAAGCTAATTCTTCACCAGAAAGGAGACAAGCTACCGGGGACCGGTTTCTGGCATTTCAGCCTTCTTCGGCCCGGCTTGCTTGAATCCTGATGGAGCAGTGAGAAAGGGACTCATGTCTGAGTATACCCTGCCACACCTATAGTGGCCAAAAACGATTTACAAAAAGGGGGTGGTGATGAACAGAGTGTCTGAGTTAAACAGACCACTCTTACCCAGTCCAAAGATCAGGGCTTGATCCATCACCGTTATTTATCTCACTGCCCCATCCCAGCTCAGAACCTGGCTATATGCAAATCAGTCTGTCCCTGGCCCAGTGCATCATGGGAACAGGGCAGACTAAACTACCAAGCCAATTCTTCACCAGAAAGGAGACAAGCTACCGGGGACCGGTTTCTGGCATTTCAGCCTTCTTCAGCCCGGCTTGCTTGAATCCTGATGGAGCAGTGAGAAAGGGACTCATGTCTGAGTATACCCTGCCACACCTATAGTGGCCAAAAACGATTTACAAAAAGGGGGTGGTGATGAACAGAGTGTCTGAGTTAAACAGACCAATCTTACCCAGTCCAAAGATCAGGGCTTGATCCATCACCGTTATTTATCTCACTGCCCCATCCCAGCTCAGAACCTGGCTACATGCAAATCAGTCTGTCCCTGGCCCAGTGCATCATGGGAACAGGGCAGACTAAACTACCAAGCCAATTCTTCACCAGAAAGGAGACAAGCTACCGGGGACCGGTTTCTGGCATTTCAGCCTTCTTCGGCCCGGCTTGCTTGAATCCTGATGGAGCAGTGAGAAAGGGACTCATGTCTGAGTAAACCCTGCCACACCTATAGTGGCCAAAAACGATTTACAAAAAGGGGGTGGTGATGAACAGAGTGTCTGAGTTAAACAGACCACTCTTACCCAGTCCAAAGATCAGGGCTTGATCCATCACCGTTATTTATCTCACTGCCCCATCCCAGTTCAGAACCTGGCTATATGCAAATCAGTCTGTCCCTGGCCCAGTGCATCATGGGAACAGGGCAGACTAAACTACCAAGCCAATTCTTCACCAGAAAGGAGACAAGCTACCGGGGACCGGTTTCTGGCATTTCAGCCTTCTTCGTCCCGGCTTGCTTGAATCCTGATGGAGCAGTGAGAAAGGGACTCATGTCTGAGTATACCCTGCCACACCTATAGTGGCCAAAAACGATTTACAAAAAGGGGGTGGTGATGAACAGAGTGTCTGAGTTAAACAGACCACTCTTACCCAGTCCAAAGATCAGGGCTTGATCCATCACCGTTATTTATCTCACTGCCCCATCCCAGCTCAGAACCTGGCTATATGCAAATCAGTCTGTCCCTGGCCCAGTGCATCATGGGAACAGGGCAGACTAAACTACCAAGCCAATTCTTCACCAGAAAGGAGACAAGCTACCAGGGACCGGTTTCTGGCATTTCAGCCTTCTTCGGCCCGGCTTGCTTGAATCCTGATGGAGCAGTGAGAAAGGGACTCATGTCTGAGTATACCCTGCCACACCTATAGTGGCCAAAAACGATTTACAAAAAGGGGGTGGTGATGAACAGAGTGTCTGAGTTAAACAGACCACTCTTACCCAGTCCAAAGATCAGGGCTTGATCCATCACCGTTATTTATCTCACTGCCCCATCCCAGCTCAGAACCTGGCTATATGCAAATCAGTCTGTCCCTGGCCCAGTGCATCATGGGAACAGGGCAGACTAAACTACCAAGCCAATTCTTCACCAGAAAGGAGACAAGCTACCGGGGACCGGTTTCTGGCATTTCAGCCTTCTTCGGCCCGGCTTGCTTGAATCCTGATGGAGCAGTGAGAAAGGGACTCATGTCTGAGTATACCCTGCCACACCTATAGTGGCCAAAAACGATTTACAAAAAGGGGGTGGTGATGAACAGAGTGTCTGAGTTAAACAGACCACTCTTACCCAGTCCAAAGATCAGGGCTTGATCCATCACCGTTATTTATCTCACTGCCTCATCCCAGCTCAGAACCTGGCTATATGCAAATCAGTCTGTCCCTGGCCCAGTGCATCATGGGAACAGGGCAGACTAAACTACCAAGCCAATTCTTCACCAGAAAGGAGACAAGCTACCGGGGACCGGTTTCTGGCATTTCAGCCGTCTTCGGCCCGGCCCGGTAGCTTGTTTCCTTCCCAGTGAAAGAATTGGCTTGGTAGTTTGGTTTGCCCTGTTCCCATGATGCACTGGGCCAGGGACAGACTAATTTGCATATAGCCAGGTTCTGTAGCTGGGATGGTGCAGTGAGCTAAAAAACGGTGTTGGATCTAGCCCTGATCTCTTGACTGGGTGAGAGTATTCTGTTTAATTCAGAGACTCTGTCCCTCACCACCCCTTGTTGTAAATATTTTTGTCCACCCTAAGCGTGGAAGGGTATACTCAGATGTGAGTCCCTTGCTCATTGCACCATCAGGATTCAAGAAAGCCGGGCCGAAGACGGCTGAAATACCAGAAACCGGTCCCCGGTAGCTTGTTTCCTTCCCAGTGTAAGAAATGGCTTTTGTAGTTTGGTTTGCCCTGTTCCCATCATGCACTGGGACAGTAACAGACTAATTTGCATACAGCCAGGTTCTGAAACTGGGATGGTGCAGTGAGCTAAAAAACGGTGTTGGATCTAGCCCTGATCTCTTGACTGGGTGAGAGTATTCTGTTTAATTCAGAGACTCTGTCCCTCACCACCCCTTGTTGTAAATATTTTTGTCCACCCTAAGCGTGGAAGGGTATACTCAGATGTGAGTCCCTTGCTCATTGCACCATCAGGATTCAAGCAAGCCGGGCCGAAGACGGCTGAAATGCCAGAAACCGGTCCCCGGTAGCTTGTTTCCTTCCCAGTGTAAGAATTGGCTTTTGTAGTTTGGTTTGCCCTGTTCCCATCATGCACTGGGACAGTAACAGACTAATTTGCATACAGCCAGGTTCTGAAACTGGGATGGTGCAGTGAGCTAAAAAACGGTGTTGGATCTAGCCCTGATCTCTTGACTGGGTGAGAGTATTCTGTTTAATTCAGAGACTCTGTCCCTCACCACCCCTTGTTGTAAATATTTTTGTCCACCCTAAGCGTGGAAGGGTATACTCAGATGTGAGTCCCTTGCTCATTGCACCATCAGGATTCAAGCAAGCCGGGCCGAAGACGGCTGAAATGGCAGAAACCGGTCCCCGGTAGCTTGTTTCCTTCCCAGTGTAAGAATTGGCTTTTGTAGTTTGGTTTGCCCTGTTCCCATCATGCACTGGGACAGTAACAGACTAATTTGCATACAGCCAGGTTCTGAAACTGGGATGGTGCAGTGAGCTAAAAAACGGTGTTGGATCTAGCCCTGATCTCTTGACTGGGTGAGAGTATTCTGTTTAATTCAGAGACGCTGTCCCTCACCACCCCTTGTTGTACATAACACAAATGTGGCGTCCTCTGACTCTGCTCCATTACCAAACACCGTAACTCCCCGCCCCCCTCACTTTTCACTAAACTCCGCACTCCACCCCAGCCGAACCCCCTATTACAAACCCCCAACCTACCCTCCCTGCCCAAACCCACCATGAACCTCAAACCGCCCCTAGAAAACTTATAAGACACAGGATTACTAAAACTCAAAGAATACGCAACAGGCACATAATGTAAATAGTACATAAAGGCACAAATTTTTTCCAAAATACTATTTAAAAACATGTTCTATTTTTAATAAATCTATCATGCATCTGACCCTCTAGAACTGCTTTCAAAACGTGAACTATAAACCTCTACTTTTCATTTTCAAACCATACACTTTCTTCGAACCCTCTAGAACTGCTTTCAAAACATGAACTATAAACCTCTACTTTTCATTTTCAAACCATACACTTTCAATTACATTATTTTTTTTCCACAATTCATGTAATGTTACAAACCTTTTCTAAAATACACCAGTCCGTATCATTTATAAGGATTTATTTTCAGTCTTCATCAGTGACACTTTCTTCCCATATAATAGAAATCACTATAACTTTTTAAACGACAATGCTAACGCGGTAAAAATAACCCTTCATTTACTTTCCTTTAAGAATGCACACTATGTACCCCACGCATGCGTTTCTTAATATTTGTATTTGGCAGCGAATACCGACCTTGAATCGGAAGACATGAACAAGACCGCCATTGTCACATTTAAAACTGAACGTTGCATCTGCTCACACACATATCTTTCACTAAGCTAACATTCACAGAAAACAGCATTGATGTAAAAAAAATTGACCTTGCTTTACAACTCCCTCAAATCACTCCCTTATTTTTTAACGCATCCTCCAGTTCAAAAAAAGCTACTTTTTTAATAACCACTAAGCAATATATAAGTGACTAGACTCCTAGAAAATGTATCAAGTCATTCTGCTCCTCTCCACTGCATAGCCGGCGACCTAATTCTGTGGAGTTGCTATACAACCAGCGGTGCTGCGCCGTTTCCTGTACCATCTTGGGAAATTCAAAATGGATGTCCCTCCTGCCTTCGCAAACGAGCCGGGCCACTTAGAACTATTTCGCCAGAGGATGCTTGACTACTACGGCATCTTACCACTCTCGACTTTGAATGCATCATATCGATTATCATTTCGATATTCGTATTTCACCTGTGTGCAGCCTGTATTTCATTGCCTGAGCTGTGATTTCACGTGGGCCCTGGATTTATGTCTCTGCAATTTGGTACCTCCTGAACCGAATTACAATCACCTCATGAATCCGTTACTTGATCATGAACAGCTTTGTTACAACGGAGGGTTTATGGCCTTTGCAGCGATACAAGGAGTTCTGGGTCATTGGCATATATTCGCAGCGGCGCAAGATTTCCTAACAGAGAGCTACATCGAAAACCCACCGAGCTGCCCTATGATGGTAAAAGACGCTCCAATAATGACAGATCATGAATGTTCCTTTCATCTTCTCAATTGGATGGCTGACATGTTCTCAGATGATAACAGTGATTTCATGTTAGAGGCACTTGCTGCATACTTTGCCTACACAATGGACGGTTAACTCTTTCCTAACAGCGAGCTACATCGAAAACCCACCGAGCTGCCCACTGATGGTAAAAGAGGCTCCGATTATAACAGATCATCAGTACTGCTTTACTCTTTTCCATTGGATAGCTGACATACTTTCAAATGATAAAACTGATTTCCTGTTACAAGCAGAAGCTACCTATTTTGCCTAAACAATGCTTCAATAACTCTCAAACAAGCCATTGACGTCCTCATTTCCTTTTGGTTTTCTATATTCTTCACGTTCTTTTCCATATTTTCTTTTGAAGAGCAGACCTATTTGCTTTACTAACAGTGGACATTATGATTTTGTGTTGTTTGACAGCTGATTCATAAAGTAATGATGTATAACCACTTGCATTTTCATATATCGTTCCTAAACTGAAAGGCCAGAGACCTTCTTCCATTTATTAAAATATAATATACTTCCTTATAAGAGTGTACAATGTTTTTTTCCAACTATATTCATTTTTCTTCAACTATAGCGTTTGTATTCCATGTACTACTGACAATACCAATTACTGTGTTTTTTGCAATTTCTGTACTCATATTACATAATGATTTGCCTTTAAAACAGTACATTTCTAAATAAACATTTCAAGTATTCACGGTTTCTCTTTTAATCCATAATCTCAACTGAAATGATTTCATATTGAAAAACTATTCATGGGTTCCACATAACCTTAACTGTAGTCACTGAGGACCTTATTTATGAAGACCTTCCGCCGCCAGTGCCTCATTTTTTAAAATGGGAAAAAGTAACGCACCGGTGGCGCAAGGCCTTCATAAATAAAGTCCTGAATATTTTCTTTTCTCGACCTCACTTACTGATACTAGAACCTGCAAGCCAATTACGGCCCGTGAACTCTTTCTTAGTAGGTCGTGCACCGTAAAGACAGTTATACCACTGTTAACATTTTTTTTTTACTGTTACTAAGCACCGACACAGTTCCGCTTCACTCAGAGTTAATCACTGCTCCCACGCTTCTACATGCCAGACGCTAAGTCGTATTTCTCTCCTTATCACCCTTTCATCTCCACAATAACAAACAGTTGTCCGCCAGCCACCAGAGAACAGACTCAGATGCAGAGGCACCAAAGAGTGAACCCATCACCAACTGCCATCTCCGGCTGTTTCCATGGTTACACCTCATTCTGCACCTTGCTGAAGGCACAGGTCAAAAGTTCATCTCTCAACGTTCTACAGCTAACTAAGAACACTATTTTCCCTCCAGAAACACCTGCCAATCCACAACTCTGTTACATGTCTTGTTTTTTCACACCCAATAGTACTTTTGGTTTAACATAAACATTGACCGGTTCACTCTCCCCTTGTTACAATCAACCAATCATTTTTATTTTTTTAACCACACCCAGCCTCTTCCTTTTTCTTTATTTAAAATTTCAACTTCTAACTACCATTCCACTTCCAGAACCGATCGGAGGACGACTACAAATCCCTTGAAAATGAAGGTCTGGCTAATAGGACACAGTTATATTCACTGGAGTGAAAAATATGCAGTAAGCAGACGAATTTGCAACCTCAGCTTACCAAATGTACACATAACATGGATTTCCAAAAGAGGATTGAAATGTCACCAATTAATTCCATTGGTGAAAACTTTTATGCATCTCCCAGAACCAGACCTTATAATTGTGCACTGTGGTGGGAACGATCTAGGCACAATCACTGGGGTAGGTCTGGAAATGCTTCTAAAAGACACCTTTCGACAATTGATGACACTTTTTCCTCGATCTGCCTTGGTATATTCCAATATATGCCAAAGACAGAAATGGAATTGGTCCAATCACCATTGTGCACAATTTGAGAAAGCAAGGAGACATGTAAATAAATCTGTTTCTGCGTTCCTCAGAGATTATAGCATGGGTTCTATTTACCACAACAACTTGCGCTACCACATGCAAGACGTCTATAGGAGAGACGGTGTTCATTTCACAAATGAGGGAAACAGAATCTTCCTCTGCAACATCAGGCTCTGCATCGGTACTTACTTATAAATGCAGAAAACACTCAACTAACACAAGGGCTCTTTTCAGAGCCACCTTATATCTAAGCACTCAAACTTCTGATTTACCTCCATTTTCACACTCTTGTAAATAGGTGTGCGCGACCGGGTGCGCGCACCCCGTATTTTTTTTCGGAGAAAAATTATATCTTTTCGCGTTTAAGGGCCTTACTGCACACCCTGAGAAAACCTACGCAGGAAGACAATCTCTACCTTCTCCCCTTTCCATGTTTCAACGCTTTGAAATGAACAATATATTTACTCGCAGTGACAAAATGGCGGACAAAACTTCCTGATTTCCTTTGAATCGAACGTTAACAGACGTCACGCAGCCAAAAAAAATACCGCTCACGCGCAGCCGCCTGGGTGCGCGCACGTGTGCGCGCCTATAGATATATAATTGACTTTAACTTTAATTTCCTCAACAACTACTGAGGTTCCGTGACGGTTCCGTGACGACTTGAACCCGTGTTTTCAAGTTTGTCGGAAATACATAGTATTGGTATCAGTGAACCGCAAATGATCCATTTAGTATATCCTAGTGTTTTCGCTACGCTACGAGCAAGAGCACTCCTTCCATTGACATATTTCTGATATACCCACGGCATCCATCTTAGATCATGGCCGCCATTTTGTGTTTCCTTGCCCTCACATATGCAATAGCCTCTGATCACTTCATTCACTCCACTTTGATTAAGGACACGTAGCTTTAGCCGGAGATTCACCTCTTACATGACACGTGCACCTTAAACCAGATCACGCTGTATCTGCATGACTCGACAAAGGCTGCCTCCTCTGCCCGAGGCCAGTCCTGCCAAACTGGTCTTCGTGTCCATTGTACCTGATCATGATTAGGCGGCCGAAGCCGGTAGCCTTGCCCATTTACGACCTACAAACATCCCTTATCCCACTTTTCTATCTTCCACACCTGGCTCTGTTTCTTTCTTTCTGAATCTTTATTAGGGGGAGGTAACGAACTTTACGATGAGGCGGTCCGGGTCCTGAATGCAATATTGACAGGGGATTGTGATGAACTAGTGGGAACCCCTCTTCGTGATGTTTGGTATCAGATATTATCGACAGTTCCTGTGTAACGCCAAATATTTATTGTTTAGAGACACAAAGGTTTGGGAATGTACCGACATGTGAAATATTTGCCTAGAGCACAATTTTTGGTATATAAGGAGCAACCCACTTTGTACAAATCGAACAGGCTCCTAGTTTCTGCCCGTGCGTAGATTCTGTGACTTCTGTGTCCCTGCAGTAATAAACCTTTGGTCTTTGACGCCACCATCGAGAAGCCCGTGTTTCTGTTCATTTGTGCACCAAGGCAGGTGGAACTCCGGGGTCTTTGGGTGTTGTACCCTGACACCTCTGGACGGAACCAAAAAGTCCAGAACTCCAATTGGCGCCCAACGTGGGGCGACGTCATTCGGTACCGGTCCAAAAGCCTGAAGAGTTCGAGAAGCTTCGTGTGAAGATTCCTGAGGGAGGCGCCCCACTTCATCGATCCCGGCATATCGCAAAAGTGGCCCTGAAGTTCTCTTCCACGAGGGTTTCCCGTTCAGGACGGCTGCAGTGGGCCGTTGCCTTGACCGTCGCCCTGTCTTGGACCCGAAGTGGTGCAGTCCTTAGTACGGCGAAACGTGACGGGTTTCTCCTTGGTGACGTCTTCAGTGCCTCAGTTAAGTATTTAGTGATAGCTAGCTGGTTATTTTGTGAGGATTGTTAAAAATCCTTGATCGGTTCTTGGTTTAGTTTGGTTTTGTTAGATTATCATTGGTTGTTCTAGTTACGATAATCTATTTGGTTTAGTTTTGGGTATCGATACATCAGTTCGTTTTGGTAGGCCTAAGTTCTTGGTTCGAGTGCACATATTTGTTCCGTGTTTTGTTTGTTTTGTGTTCCGGACTGAAAATGGTAAGTCGGAAAATGTTGTCTTGTTTTAGTTGCAACAGTGACTCACAATTAGAGGACTCTTGTCTGGTTCCTCCGATTGGGACTCCCCTATATGATTTATATTGTAAGTATGGTGTGGGTCCTATAACTTATAATGAGATATGGGTCCGCTATTGTAAGAAGGATGGTGTCCTTAGTTGGCCACTGCATGGTAGTTTTGAACAAGAGATTCTCGACAATTTAGAAGCGAAATTGTTTAGGAAGAAAGCCCGGCCGGCAATGTTTGATTCCTTTCGTTATTGGCGGAAAGAATCCAAACAGAGAGAAATGAAAAGGTTGAAGAAAGAACAGAAAGAACAAGAAGAGTTAACTCTAGAGCAAGCGACTAAACAGTTGCAGGCTAACGAGTGTGAGAAGGTCATAGATGTAGCCATTAGAGAGCATAACCTAGCGATTGACAAGTGCTATCCTGCCTTGCCATCGAAAATGGCTAAGATACTGGAGGATTCCGAAAACGATCCTCTGCTATCTTATCTGTTACGGTCACCTCCACCGTATGCACAAGGTGCTACGGCTCCGCTCGTCCCGAATGTTCAATTGCCGGTTGCTGGACAACCTGGTGCTCCTGCTCCTGTCCCTCAGAACCAAGTTCCTATACTTCCTGTGGTGAATGTAAATGTTCCTACAGCTCCTCCTCTTCCTACACTGCCAGCTCTTATACCTACCTCTGTACCTACTGCTCCAGAAGCTATTTTCCTCGATACTCCTACTGTTTCGTCATCTATTCCTACCTCTACTGCATTCTCTATGTCTGCGAGTGTACTAACTCCACTTTCTGTTCGTCGAAGAATCACTGATTCCGTTACTAATATGCTGTCTCCTATATATAAAACCTTGATTAAGACTCCTACTCCTGACTCTGTTCAGAGACGGAGTCAGCTTCCTAGTACTGAGGAACGGGGAGTTTTAGACTCCACGGCTCTCAGATGGATTTCGAAGGGTAGAAGATATAGTACGAGAGATGTGTTAGACACATTTATGCAATGGGGAGAACCAACGCAACGATACGTCTTCGATGAGATGTGCTCGTTGTTACGTGAAGAGATAGAAGAAGACGATGTCGAATCAGATTTGGAAGATTTAATTAGGGTTCAAAAGGAGTTTGCTGCTGGAATGATAGTGGGTGAGAAAATAAAGCAAGCGATGGAACTCATTTTAAGTTTTAGGAGTGATCCATCTCTTCGTTCTCCGAGAGATTTAGAGAAGGGTAAAGTGAAGCTAAGTCGCCAATATCCTATGAGGGAAGTTCCTCCAATCTGGCGCGAAGCAGTGCCACGTGATGATAATGCTGGTATTGCAGGTGCTCCAGCGCAGTTCCAAAGAGTATGGATACACATTCCATGGAAGCGAGCAGAAGTGTTAGCAGTGAAACAGGCCTTGCCAGATCCGCGTAAGAATCCAGCCGGATATTACAAGGAATTGACGCAGACAGTTGAGGCTTGTATAATGAACTTAGCCGACATTGATATGTTGTTTGGTAATGTAGTTCCGCAACCAGTGTGGGCTAAAATTCGTAGAGAGGATCATCAGGCTGCTTTAGGTGGTGATTGGGCAGCTATCACTGCAGCAGATGGTCAACAAATAGGTGGTGCGAAACCCGAACCTTTGATTGCTAATCTGCCAGGTAGAATAATTGATCTAATGAAGACTCTGATGCCAGCATTGCGTGTTAATTGGGACAAGTTGTCAGCATGTAAGCAAAAGAAAGACGAAAGCGTCTCGGACTTCTTCACGAGGTTCGAAGAGACTTTTGTGGATCATAGTGGTCAGGATATGAGCACAGAAGGAGGGCAAAGACTCTTTGTCGATAAATTTGTGCATAATTTGTTACCTGAATTATGCAATAAATTAAAAGACTCAGAAAGTGCGTGGGCTGTATCTACGACAGCGCAAATACTTGCGACTGCGCAGTACTACGAAAATAGAGATAAAGAGGAAAAGGAGAAATCAGAAAGGAAAACGAAAGATTTAAAAACTAAAGTTCTTTTGCAGCAGGCGTATCCGCCTCGTGCGAATCAGACTAATACGCAGCAGAACTCATACCAAAGGACAGATTATAGTACATCAAGGCCTCAATATCAATGGAATCAATGCGCGTACTGCAAGAAAGAGGGTCACTATAAAAATGAATGTCCGATCTTGGCGCAAAATAATGCAGCAGCAGCTCAGAGAGGTCGTGGTGGTTTTGTGCAGAATTCTAGAGGACGAGGACGAGGTGCTATGCCTCCACAAACGAATGATCGTCCATCTAATCACTTTGATCAACGAAATGGACAATCTGTTCAGCAAAATAGATCTCAGCAATATCTTGTTGAAGATTATTGTGAAGTAGAAGAGGGTTCTCAACAAAATGGGTACTAGGACAGCCATGGACAGAGAGAGGGAGTAGTATCAGTTCCAGTGGATCAGAGTGGGCCTTATGTCGCAGTAGCAACATCAGGTGTAGTCGAACCGTTTCTGTTGGATACTGGTGCCGCAAAAAGTTCTATAATGCATGCGAAACTCCCTGGCGCACCTTTGTCTGGCTCAACAAATGTTTCCGTAGGTTTTTCAGGCGCCCCTGTGTACAACCCGATATCTGGTCCTTTGTCTATTTCTGTTGGACCGTGCCAATTGAAAGCACCCCTGATTTTGACGACAGGTTGTAATGAAAATCTGCTTGGTTTAGATTTGTTAAAACGACTATATGCGACATTGTACTGTTCTCCGGAAGGAGTACAGCTTACACTGGGAAAAGACATCACCTCTCCGATGTACTTGTCAATGGACGCACTCCCGCCGGAGCTCCGTTCACTCCCTGATTCTCTTTGGGCGACTGGTCCCAACGATGTAGGTCTACTAGAAATTCCACCGTATGTAGTAACTTTGAAAGCAAATGTGAAATTTCCAAGAATTCCCCAGTATAAAATCTCAAGTGAAGGTGAGCGTGCACTTTTATTGATTGTGCAAGACTTGATTAAGAAAGGTGTGGTTGAAGAAACGCGAGGAAATGTCGGTAACAGTCCTGTATTGCCGATCTTGAAGCGAACTGATCCTACAAAGCCTCCAGTTTATAGGTTTGTCATAGACCTTAGAGAAGTTAATAAGATTGTAATTCCGCAGTTTCCTGTAGTGCCAGACATTACTGCCTTGTTAACATTGATTCCTGCTACAGCTACATGGTTCTCAGTTATAGACCTTAAGAATGCCTTTTTCAGCATTCCGATAGCTGAAGAAAGTAGGGATATTTTCGGCTTCTGTCTAGGAGGTCGCAGTTTCAGATTTAAACGCGCTCCACAAGGCTATTGTGAAAGTCCATCCATTTATAGTCAAGCTTTAAAAAGTCAGCTAGATTCTTTTGTCCTTCCTCCAGGTTCTGCCCTAGTACAATACGTAGACGATCTTTTAGTGGCTGCCAATGACAAGGAAACTTGCAAAGCAGCTACGATTTCGTTATTGCATCATTTGTCTAATTTGAATCATAAGGTGTCACCTTCCAAAATGCAATATTGTTGCCAAGAAGTAACCTACCTAGGTCACCTCTTATCAAAGGAGGGAAGGAAGTTGACCCCAGAGAGAATAAAAGCAATTACGCAGATGAGTGTTCCACGCACACAGAGAGAAGTACGTGCCTTTCTAGGTATTACCTCTTACTGTAGGCAGTGGATCCCAAATTTTTCTCTTTTAGCGAAACCGTTGGTAGCTTTGACTGGGAAAAATGTTCCGAGTCCGGTGCCATGGTCTGATGAATGCCAAGAGAGTTTTATTGAGTTACGAAAAGCACTGTGTTCAGCTCCTGTATTAGGTACACCTGATTATAGCAAGCCATTCACGCTCTACGTTCACGAAAGAGAAGGTTGCGCGTTGAGTGTTCTGACACAGAAGTTTGGTGATAAACAACGCCCTTGTGCGTATTTCTCATCAACATTAGATCCGGTAGCCAGAGCGTTACCTAGTTGTTTGAGGGCTACAGCGGCAGCTGCAGCTTCCATTCGACAATCTGCTGGTTTGGTGATGAACAATATGCTAGTGGTCATGGTTCCTCATGCAGTGGATACACTCATGAACCGAACGAAGACTCAACACCTTACTAGTGCGAGATTATCTGGTTACGAGCTGACATTATTAGCGAGTCATATTCAGATCAAAAGATGCAATGTATTGAATCCAGCAACATTGTTGCCGACTGATCAAGAGTCGAGTGATTCTGAGCCACATGACTGCTATTTCAAAACGGAGGAAGAGACAAAAGGTCGCATCGACTTGAGGGATACTCCCCTATCCGACCCAGATGGTACGCTGTATGTGGACGGGTCATGTTTTAAATTGGAGAATGGTGATGTGACTGCTGCCTACGCGGTAACGACTTTGAAGACGATTGTGGAGACTGCAAGAGTGAGTCAGAATTCTGCCCAAGCAGCAGAATTAATAGCTCTTACGAGAGCGTGTGTTTTAGCTGAGGGAAAGAGAGTGAATGTGTTTACAGATAGTCAGTACGCATTTGGCGTGGCCCATAGTTTTGGCCGGTTGTGGAGAGAAAGGGGTTTCATTACGTCCCATGGGACTAAGATCCAACATGGTCAGCTAGTTAACGACTTGTTGGAATCTCTAACCTTGCCGACTGAAGTTGCGATTGTGAAGTGCAGTGCTCATAAAGCAATCACGGATGATGTTGGTCGTGGAAATGCCTTTGCTGATGAAACCGCTAAACAGACAGCTAGAGACATGATGAGTAGAATGTACGTTGCTACGTCTGCAAGATGGATTGCTGAGTCTGGAATGTGTGAGGACACTATGGAAAGTGTGAAAGAGATTCAGAAAGAAGCGACTGAGGAAGAGAAACGTGTATGGAGAGAAAGTACGGGCAAGTTGGACTCGAATGGATGTTGGATCGATTTGACAGAACAGCAGCGTTGGATGTTGCCTGATGCATATGTGCTTGCAGTAGTGACGATGACGCATGGAGTGGCGCACATAAGTTCTAAAGGGATATGTAAGATGTTAGCTCCGGTCTGGAAGAATGAGGGAATCAGTAAGTGTGCAGAGAGAGTGGTGAAAAATTGTATGGTGTGCTTGATGCATAATCCTGGCAAGGGAACTCCAACTCCAGCTGGTCATTTCGCTCCTCCTTCCTGTCCCTTTGAAGTGATTCAGTTAGACTTCATTCACATGGAACGCTGCAACAATTTAAAATACGTCCTGGTGGTAGTTTGTGCTTTTTCCAGGTGGATAGAAGCATACCCACTAAAGGACAACACTGCCCTATCAACTGCCAAAATTCTTCTCAAAGAATTTTTCCCTAGGTTTGGAATGCCACGGATTGTATGGTCAGATAACGGAAGTGAGTTTATAGGGAAAGTTATGCAGAGTGTGTGTGCTGGTCTAGGAGTGAAACAAAAATTCCATAGTGCAAACCATCCCCAATCTGCTGGTTTAGTCGAGGGTTACAATGGCACTCTGAAGCTTAAAATAGCCAAAATACAAGCATCTACAGGTTTAGCCTGGCCAGACGCACTTCCTTTGGCCTTGTTATCAACGAGAGCAACAGTGCATTCTAGAATAGGGCTTTCTCCATATGAGATTGTGTTTGGCCGTCCGGCAAATATCTGGGGTGTGCCGAGGCCTAAACACTTTTGCTCCATTGAATATCCTATGTTGATAGACTACCTTTACGACTTGACTGCTAAATTAAGTCTTATTCATCAACAGGTCTTTGATGCTTTGCCAAAACCTCCGGAGAGTCCAGGGCATCAGCTGAAACCCGGCGACCACGTGGTGGTCAGAAATTTTGCGAGGACAAAGAATCTTCAGCCTCGCTACATCGGCCCCTTCCAGGTCCTGCTGGCGACGAGGACAGCTGTACGTGTTGCTGGTCGCAAGCACTGGATCCACGCTTCTCACGTAAAGCGTGTTCCACTGCCGCTGCCTTACGACGACTGGGTGAAGAAGGGAATTGGTGCCTCCGAATCTGAAACAACTCCGAAATTTGTCCCTTTCAGCGATGCCGATTTGATTACTGACACTTTGAAACTTGACTCTCCTCCTGAAACGACTGCTTTGAACATTGAACATTTGTCTCCAGCATCACAAGAAACTTTGCTATCTGCGAACTTAAACTCTGCAACAGCTGCTAGTGATACACTATTTTCCGATCAGACAGTACCAGCGAAGAAGGAAGTTTGCTATTGTTTATTGTTTTTAAAATTGCCTTGCCGTCTGGGTAGCCGTAGGGTCGTGGCTGTGTGCCTAGTTTGAATTTGCAGGGGTCTGACACAAGGTCGATCTTTCTGTTAGTTCTGGGAACTCCCAGGGCTGATAGAGGCATTTTCATCTACGTACACATCATCAGTGGTCGCGAGCGGATTGTAGAAGATGGAGCTTCCTGCGCTGCAACGAGAAAATGTGATTTACGTTCGCAGAAACAGACTTAATAGAATTCTTCACAGCAAATGTTTCTTGATGCAATGTGCCATTACATTTTTGATTGTTTTAGCAACATTGGTGGGTGGAATTGTCTTTAGCATAAATTTGATTTTTGTGCCAGTTTCTACAGTGCCTCCCCTTGATCCAGCTATTTCTACTGTTTCTTCTATACACTCTTTTCACTCGTTTCCAGAACATGAGCAAGCTCGACGCTCAGAATTCACCAACAACACTTTTGTGCAGCTCTTGCACCAACACCAACTGGTAGTTAACACTACAGACTGCTGGGTGTGTGGCTTGATACCTCACACTATGGATAAAGGTATTCCATATTTGGTTTTGCCTTACAGCTATAATGGATCATTTCAGGCCTTCCAAACCATCTTTGCTTATGCCCTTGAAACCTATCCTCCACGTCCACCACGTTCCACTAAATATAACTCTGCTAACAAAGCTTTAGTCCAGGGAATTATTGACATGGTCAAGGACGTCAATAATACTCCATCATACCCTAGAGACGAATTGCGAGTATATTTAAGTTGGAATACTTCAGAGTATCGCCTTAGTTTAGGAGAAAGCAAGCGTAAAAGCTCAACTCCAATCTGGGTCGTACCTCACCGAGGTCAGGTCTGTTTGCAAGGTAATGGGAGAAATCCGAGAGCTCAGCTAGGGAGGAGTGAGTGCGTAGAGACTTATGTGTTTCCGGCTAACTCTTCCCCTGTCTTCCTCACTGCTAGGGGTACCTATTTCATTTGTCGAGACAGAGCTTATACATGGTTGCCTGCCGACTTCTCAGGATCATGTTATATTGCTCGATTATTGCCTCCGACATACACTGCTTCACCTGATTACCACAGAACAAGAGTAGCGAGAGGTGTTTTCAGCAAGGAAGATACCGCTGGTCAGGAAGCTGGAGACTTCTTCAAAGGCTTCCTTCCGTTCTGGGGGCCTATGGCCAATAGTAGAAACATACGTCAGCTAACACGGGTAGTTGAATCTACTATTACTGAAACTGCTGGTGCCCTTAGCAATCTGACAGCTGAGCTTCAGGCGGATAGACTCATGACATTGCAGAACCGTATGGTTCTAGATGTTATACTTGCAGATCGAGGTGGGGTATGCAGAATGATCCAATCGAGCTGCTGTGTCTTTATTCCTAATAATGCTCCAACAGTTTACGAGGCGATCTCTAAGTTGCACAAGATTTCGGACTCCATTCATGTAGACAAGGGAAACTGGTCCTTCATGGAGTGGTTTTGGACTCTGATCTCAGCGTGGGGATGGAAAGTTCTAATGGTCATTGGTGTCATCCTAGTATTCCTATTCTCATGTTGTCTGATTATCCAGTGTGGTCCTGCTCTGTGTAGTCTTTGTGCTACGACTTGTCTCAGAAAACCACCTGCGTTTGGAGAAAAGACGCGAGAAAGGATGATGATACAACAACATGTCACTGACCTGATGAGCATAGAACTAGATTCTGACATAGACTGAGTAATTGCCTATGTAAGGGCAAAAGGAGGGTCTGAGGTTCCGTGACGGTTCCGTGACGACTTGAACCCGTGTTTTCAAGTTTGTCGGAAATACATAGTATTGGTATCAGTGAACCGCAAATGATCCATTTAGTATATCCTAGTGTTTTCGCTACGCTACGAGCAAGAGCACTCCTTCCATTGACATATTTCTGATATACCCACGGCATCCATCTTAGATCATGGCCGCCATTTTGTGTTTCCTTGCCCTCACATATGCAATAGCCTCTGATCACTTCATTCACTCCACTTTGATTAAGGACACGTAGCTTTAGCCGGAGATTCACCTCTTACATGACACGTGCACCTTAAACCAGATCACGCTGTATCTGCATGACTCGACAAAGGCTGCCTCCTCTGCCCGAGGCCAGTCCTGCCAAACTGGTCTTCGTGTCCATTGTACCTGATCATGATTAGGCGGCCGAAGCCGGTAGCCTTGCCCATTTACGACCTACAAACATCCCTTATCCCACTTTTCTATCTTCCACACCTGGCTCTGTTTCTTTCTTTCTGAATCTTTATTAGGGGGAGGTAACGAACTTTACGATGAGGCGGTCCGGGTCCTGAATGCAATATTGACAGGGGATTGTGATGAACTAGTGGGAACCCCTCTTCGTGATGTTTGGTATCAGATATTATCGACAGTTCCTGTGTAACGCCAAATATTTATTGTTTAGAGACACAAAGGTTTGGGAATGTACCGACATGTGAAATATTTGCCTAGAGCACAATTTTTGGTATATAAGGAGCAACCCACTTTGTACAAATCGAACAGGCTCCTAGTTTCTGCCCGTGCGTAGATTCTGTGACTTCTGTGTCCCTGCAGTAATAAACCTTTGGTCTTTGACGCCACCATCGAGAAGCCCGTGTTTCTGTTCATTTGTGCACCAAGGCAGGTGGAACTCCGGGGTCTTTGGGTGTTGTACCCTGACACCTCTGGACGGAACCAAAAAGTCCAGAACTCCACTACTGAACGGATTTACACCATTCCAAAAAAGCGTAATCTGCGAACAAGACTCTACAGTTTTGGCAAATTTCTTATAAATTAATTCACCCGTTCGAACTGTAGCCGAGTCTAAAGGTCCTATGGAAAATAACATGGAGAAAACACGTTTTGGGACCCCCCTTATATCTCAGCCCCCACTTGACCAATCCCCCCCAAACTTTCAGGGAAGGAGTGCAGCGAACCTAGCCATCTTCTTTGGGAAATTCGCAAAGACTCATCCACCAGGGCCAAAGTTATTCCAAATAGAATGTTGAGGATTTCCTATGGAAAACAATCCTAACTATAACTACCTACTGGCGACCGCCAGTAGGTAATATATATATATTACCTACTGGCGGTCGCCAGTAGGTATATATAGTTAGGATTTTTTCTCTATGGGATTTTTGAAAATTCTATGTCTAATAACTTTGGCGTTTGTGGACGGAATTGGCTGAAATTTTCAGGAAAATGGAACATTTTGTTTCTGAGCAGCCCCTGACAATTTGGGGGGGTTTCATCAAGGGGGGGCCGAGAAAAAAGGGGGTCCCAAAACGCGTTTTTCCCATGTTAATTTCCATAGGGCGGTTGGCCTCACTTTTAGCTCGAACGGCTGAATGGATTTGCACGAAACTTGGCAAAATTGTAGGGACTGTTAGCCCGATGTGCCTTTGCTAGGTGTCAATATATGTGCTCCAGTGGATTTTGAGTAATTTAGGTTCAAAAAAAGATATATATCTGGGCGGAGCCTAACCACACATCTGATCTGATTGGCTGTCAGCACTTCATCCAAGAAGTGTTGGCAGCCATCTTGGGACCAATATACATGATAGCACCTCATTAAAAAGCATTGTAGTTAATAGAGGGTTTTAGGACTTTAGTTACATTATAAATCATTTGTTGATGGTACCATACTCGTTTTAGGAATTGTGGTGGGTTCTAAGGTGATTTTACCATGTGAAAAAACCTTCTGCTGTGATATCATGAATATTGTTTGAAAGAAAACTAATATCTCATGATTTTCCCACAGTGGTTTGGAAAGGGATCTATAAGCTAAACTGAAAGCATATTTTCTGTAAATTCACATTATCTTTCTCAGTCATGTGAAAATGAAGTCTGACATTCTCAGTAAAACATGTACATCCAACAAGGACAGAGACTGTCAGTTGATTCCTTTGTGTTCTACTGCAGCCTCCTAGAGTGTTCTAAAGAACAACTAGAGCGCTAACAGTCCTACTTATTACAAAGGTATGGCACACCTGAAGCCATCTTGATTGGAATAAAGTGGTAACTCTTAAAACATTTAATTTAAAAAGAAACAACATGAGGGGGTATATTTTGCCATAGAAAGTATGATTAGTGCTGCAGAATGAAAAATTAGGGCACATTTTGAGTGACTTCTCAAATCCTTTTCTATTTCATTAAAACATTCTGACATGCAGTCTCCCAAAATGGCCACCAGAGACAAAAGAGCCCAAATGTAGCCCAAATATCACCCAGATGTAGCCCAACTATAGCCCAATGACAGAATGTCCCAGAGTGTTCTAAAGAACAACTAGAGCGCTAACAGTCCTACTTATTACAAAGGTATGGCACACCTGAAGCCATCTTGATTGGAATAAAGTGGTAACTCTTAAAACATTTAATTTAAAAAGAAACAACATGAGGGGGTATATTTTGCCATAGAAAGTATGATTAGTGCTGCAGAATGAAAAATTAGGGCACATTTTGAGTGACTTCTCAAATCCTTTTCTATTTCATTAAAACATTCTGACATGCAGTCTCCCAAAATGGCCACCAGAGACAAAAGAGCCCAAATGTAGCCCAAATATCACCCAGATGTAGCCCAAGTATAGCCCAATGACAGAATGTCCCAGAGTGTTCTAAAGAACAACTAGAGCGCTAACAGTCATACTTATTACAAAGGTATAGCACACCTGGAGCCATTGTGATGGGAATAAAGTGGTAACTCTTAAAACATTTAATTTAAAAAGGAACAAAATGAGGGGGTATATTATGCAATAGAAGGTATTATTAGTGCTGCAGAAAGAAAAATTAGGGCACATTTTGAGTGACTTTTCAAATCCTCTTCTATTTCATTAAAAAATTCTGACATGCAGTCTCCCAAAATGGCCACCAGAGACAAAAGAGCCCAAATGTAGCCCAAATATCACCCAGATGTAGCCCAAGTATAGCCCAATGACAGAATGTCCCGGAGTGTTCTAAAGAACAACTAGAGCGCTAACAGTCCTACTTATTACAAAGGTATGGCACACCTGAAGCCATCTTGATTGGAATAAAGTGGTAACTCTTAAAACATTTAATTTAAAAAGGAACAAAATGAGGGGGTATATTTTGCCATATGAATTATGATTAGTGCTGCAGAAAGAAAAATTAGGGCACATTTTGAGTGACTTCTCAAACCCTCTTCAATTTCATTAAAAAATTCTGACATACAGTCTCCCAAGATGGCCGCCAGAGACAAAAGAGCCTAAATGTAGCCCAAATATCACCCAGATGTACCCCAAGTATAGCCCAATGACAGAATGTCCCAGAGTGTTCTAAAGAACAACTAGAGCGCTAACAGTCTTACTTATGACAAAAGTATGGCACACCAGAAGCCATCTTGATTGGAATGAAGTGGTAAGTCTGAAAACACTCAATTTAAAAAGGAACAACATGAGGGGGTTAATTTTGCCATAGAAAGTATGATTAGTGCTTCAGAAAGAACAATTAGGGATCATTTTGAGTGACTTCTCAAATCCTCTTCTATTTCATTAAAAAAATTCTGACATGCAGACTGAAACATGCACTTTGAATACCAGCAGCAGACGTCCCTGGTGGGCAGTAGCTTTACTACAGTGATCTAATGTGCAACTAGAGTGCTAACATTCAGAATTTATAGCAAATGTGTGACACATCTGAATGCCTTCTTGATGGAACCAAAGTAAACAAGCATTGAAAATGCAATAGATCTCGCCCTCGTTTAAGTTAAAGCCATTCTGTTTGTAATGAGGTGGCTTTTTAGCTTTGCTTTTATTAGTGTTTTTTCAACTTTCATGTAAATAACATGCATCTGTATGCATATAAGTATATGTATGCATGCATTTATGTTTGTATTTATATAGATATACAGATGATATATGTTTATATATGTATGTATATATATATATTCACTGAAAAAACCATAGGTTATAGACCATATATAGTTAGGAATTAGCATTTACAAAACCTTGAAAATTCACTGAAAAAACCATAGGTTATAGACCATATATAGTTAGGAATTAGCATTTACAAAACCTTGAAAATTCACTGAAAAAACCATAGGTTATAGACCATATATAGTTAGGAATTCGCATTTACAAAACCTTATTTTACTCACACAAAACCATTGAAATTACATATATAGTTAGTTGCACTAACTATATATCGCGCACCCGCAATCCACTGCTGATGATGTCACATATTACATCATTCATGACATGGTCAGTGACATCACTGATGACATCACTGATGACATCTCAAATGACATCACTGATGACATCTCAAATGACATCACTGATGACATCACTGATGACATCTCATTTGACATTACTGATCACATCACTGATGATATAATTCATGTGATAATACGATGAACCTCTTCAGACTCTAATATAACCTTAGATACAATCAGTGTAAACAGACACTCACAGACTGTCACTCATCCATGGAGTTACTCACACACCTAGTCAGTCATGCAAAGAATCAATCACACCTCCATTTCCTCAACTATACAGTTATACAAACTTTACTTATTAAAACATATACTAACACATATTTACTCTCTTATACAATCCCTGATACAAGTTCACAATGATCCATACAGCCACTCACACATTCACTGGCTCTTATGCACAGTTATTTATATATGTCAACTCTCACATGTACTGTGTTTTACATATGTACTTACTTTGACATGTAGCACTGAGATATCCATTCACTCACCAATACACTCATGCACACAGTCAACCGCCCATACAGCTGTTTCCACATGCACTTTTGAAACCATACATCTAGTGAATCAACTGGTCACACATCTATGCACAGAGGCATACACCTCCCAGCCACCCACACACACACTCAGTCTCCCATACAAATACTTGGGCAACCAATCAATAACCCATATAGTTACTCATATAGCTACTTATCAACACATGCAACAGTTTACAGAACAACAGACATAATGATGCACAAATTAAGACAGTTTAGTCACTAACCCATGCACTCAGTGAGACACATTTAATCACTCACTCATACAGTCAGTCATGCACCTACTAAATCCTTCATCCAGACACTTATACATCCACTCATTCTTCAATATGTAAGACATATTTTAACTTTACAGAAACATACAGTCACTGGATGTTATCAGGAGAGACGGTGTTCATTTCACAAATGAGGGAAACAGAATCTTCCTCTGCAACATCAGGCTCTGCATCGGTACTTACTTATAAATGCAGAAAACACTCAATTAACACAAGGGCTCTTTTCAGAGCCACCTTATATCTAAGCACTCAAACTTCTGATTTACCTCCATTTTCACACTCTTGTAAATAGGTGTGCGCGACCGGGTGCGCGCACCGCGTATTTTTTTTCGGAGAAAAATTATATCTTTTCGCGTTTAAGGGCCTTACTGCACACCCTGAGAAAACCTACGCAGGAAGACAATCTCTACCTTCTCCCCTTTCCATGTTTCAACGCTTTGAAATGAACAATATATTTACTCGCAGTGACAAAATGGCGGACAAAACTTCCTGATTTCCTTCGAATCGAACGTTAACAGACGTCACGCAGCCAAAAAAAATACCGCTCACGCGCAGCCGCCTGGGTGCGCGCACGTGTGCGCGCCTATAGATATATAATTGACTTTAACTTTAATTTCCTCAACAACTACTGAACGGATTTACACCATTCCAAAAAAGCGTAATCTGCGAACAAGACTCTACAGTTTTGGCAAATTTCTTATAAATTAATTCACCCGTTCGAACTGTAGCCGAGTCTAAAGGTCCTATGGAAAATAACATGGAGAAAACACGTTTTGGGACCCCCCTTATATCTCAGCCCCCACTTGACCAATCCCCCCCCAAACTTTCAGGGAAGGAGTGCAGCGAACCTAGCCATCTTCTTTGAGAAATTCGCAAAGACTCATCCACCAGGGCCAAAGTTATTCCAAATAGAATGTTGAGGATTTCCTATGGAAAACAATCCTAACTATAACTACCTACTGGCGACCGCCAGTAGGTAATATATATATATTACCTACTGGCGGTCGCCAGTAGGTATATATAGTTAGGATTTTTTTTCTATGGGATTTTTGAAAATTCTATGTCTAATAACTTTGGCGTTTGTGGACGGAATTGGCTGAAATTTTCAGGAAAATGGAACATTTTGTTTCTGAGCAGCCCCTGACAATTTGGGGGGGTTTCATCAAGGGGGGGCCGAGAAAAAAGGGGGTCCCAAAACGCGTTTTTCCCATGTTAATTTCCATAGGGCGGTTGGCCTCACTTTTAGCTCGAACGGCTGAATGGATTTGCACGAAACTTGGCAAAATTGTAGGGACTGTTAGCCCGATGTGCCTTTGCTAGGTGTCAATATATGTGCTCCAGTGGATTTTGAGTAATTTAGGTTCAAAAAAAGATATATATCTGGGCGGAGCCTAACCACACATCTGATCTGATTGGCTGTCAGCACTTCATCCAAGAAGTGTTGGCAGCCATCTTGGGACCAATATACATGATAGCACCTCATTAAAAAGCATTGTAGTTAATAGAGGGTTTTAGGACTTTAGTTACATTATAAATCATTTGTTGATGGTACCATACTCGTTTTAGGAATTGTGGTGGGTTCTAAGGTGATTTTACCATGTGAAAAAACCTTCTGCTGTGATATCATGAATATTGTTTGAAAGAAAACTAATATCTCATGATTTTCCCACAGTGGTTTGGAAAGGGATCTATAAGCTAAACTGAAAGCATATTTTCTGTAAATTCACATTATCTTTCTCAGTCATGTGAAAATGAAGTCTGACATTCTCAGTAAAACATGTACATCCAACAAGGACAGAGACTGTCAGTTGATTCCTTTGTGTTCTACTGCAGCCTCCTAGAGTGTTCTAAAGAACAACTAGAGCGCTAACAGTCCTACTTATTACAAAGGTATGGCACACCTGAAGCCATCTTGATTGGAATAAAGTGGTAACTCTTAAAACATTTAATTTAAAAAGAAACAACATGAGGGGGTATATTTTGCCATAGAAAGTATGATTAGTGCTGCAGAATGAAAAATTAGGGCACATTTTGAGTGACTTCTCAAATCCTTTTCTATTTCATTAAAACATTCTGACATGCAGTCTCCCAAAATGGCCACCAGAGACAAAAGAGCCCAAATGTAGCCCAAATATCACCCAGATGTAGCCCAACTATAGCCCAATGACAGAATGTCCCAGAGTGTTCTAAAGAACAACTAGAGCGCTAACAGTCCTACTTATTACAAAGGTATGGCACACCTGAAGCCATCTTGATTGGAATAAAGTGGTAACTCTTAAAACATTTAATTTAAAAAGAAACAACATGAGGGGGTATATTTTGCCATAGAAAGTATGATTAGTGCTGCAGAATGAAAAATTAGGGCACATTTTGAGTGACTTCTCAAATCCTTTTCTATTTCATTAAAACATTCTGACATGCAGTCTCCCAAAATGGCCACCAGAGACAAAAGAGCCCAAATGTAGCCCAAATATCACCCAGATGTAGCCCAAGTATAGCCCAATGACAGAATGTCCCAGAGTGTTCTAAAGAACAACTAGAGCGCTAACAGTCATACTTATTACAAAGGTATAGCACACCTGGAGCCATTGTGATGGGAATAAAGTGGTAACTCTTAAAACATTTAATTTAAAAAGGAACAAAATGAGGGGGTATATTATGCAATAGAAGGTATTATTAGTGCTGCAGAAAGAAAAATTAGGGCACATTTTGAGTGACTTTTCAAATCCTCTTCTATTTCATTAAAAAATTCTGACATGCAGTCTCCCAAAATGGCCACCAGAGACAAAAGAGCCCAAATGTAGCCCAAATATCACCCAGATGTAGCCCAAGTATAGCCCAATGACAGAATGTCCCGGAGTGTTCTAAAGAACAACTAGAGCGCTAACAGTCCTACTTATTACAAAGGTATGGCACACCTGAAGCCATCTTGATTGGAATAAAGTGGTAACTCTTAAAACATTTAATTTAAAAAGGAACAAAATGAGGGGGTATATTTTGCCATATGAATTATGATTAGTGCTGCAGAAAGAAAAATTAGGGCACATTTTGAGTGACTTCTCAAACCCTCTTCAATTTCATTAAAAAATTCTGACATACAGTCTCCCAAGATGGCCGCCAGAGACAAAAGAGCCTAAATGTAGCCCAAATATCACCCAGATGTACCCCAAGTATAGCCCAATGACAGAATGTCCCAGAGTGTTCTAAAGAACAACTAGAGCGCTAACAGTCTTACTTATGACAAAAGTATGGCACACCAGAAGCCATCTTGATTGGAATGAAGTGGTAAGTCTGAAAACACTCAATTTAAAAAGGAACAACATGAGGGGGTTAATTTTGCCATAGAAAGTATGATTAGTGCTTCAGAAAGAACAATTAGGGATCATTTTGAGTGACTTCTCAAATCCTCTTCTATTTCATTAAAAAAATTCTGACATGCAGACTGAAACATGCACTTTGAATACCAGCAGCAGACGTCCCTGGTGGGCAGTAGCTTTACTACAGTGATCTAATGTGCAACTAGAGTGCTAACATTCAGAATTTATAGCAAATGTGTGACACATCTGAATGCCTTCTTGATGGAACCAAAGTAAACAAGCATTGAAAATGCAATAGATCTCGCCCTCGTTTAAGTTAAAGCCATTCTGTTTGTAATGAGGTGGCTTTTTAGCTTTGCTTTTATTAGTGTTTTTTCAACTTTCATGTAAATACCATGCATCTGTATGCATATAAGTATATGTATGCATGCATTTATGTTTGTATTTATATAGATATACAGATGATATATGTTTATATATGTATGTATATATATATATTCACTGAAAAAACCATAGGTTATAGACCATATATAGTTAGGAATTAGCATTTACAAAACCTTGAAAATTCACTGAAAAAACCATAGGTTATAGACCATATATAGTTAGGAATTAGCATTTACAAAACCTTGAAAATTCACTGAAAAAACCATAGGTTATAGACCATATATAGTTAGGAATTCGCATTTACAAAACCTTATTTTACTCACACAAAACCATTGAAATTACATATATAGTTAGTTGCACTAACTATATATCGCGCACCCGCAATCAACTGCTGATGATGTCACATATTACATCATTCATGACATGGTCAGTGACATCACTGATGACATCACTGATGACATCTCAAATGACATCACTGATGACATCACTGATGATAACATCCAGTGACTGTATGTTTCTGTAAAGTTAAAATATGTCTTACATATTGAAGAATGAGTGGATGTATAAGTGTCTGGATGAAGGATTTAGTAGGTGCATGACTGACTGTATGAGTGAGTGATTAAATGTGTCTCACTGAGTGCATGGGTTAGTGACTAAACTGTCTTAATTTGTGCATCATTATGTCTGTTGTTCTGTAAACTGTTGCATGTGTTGATAAGTAGCTATATGAGTAACTATATGGGTTATTGATTGGTTGCCCAAGTATTTGTATGGGAGACTGAGTGTGTGTGTGGGTGGCTGGGAGGTGTATGCCTCTGTGCATAGATGTGTGACCAGTTGATTCACTAGATGTATGGTTTCAAAAGTGCATGTGGAAACAGCTGTATGGGCGGTTGACTGTGTGCATGAGTGTATTGGTGAGTGAATGGATATCTCAGTGCTACATGTCAAAGTAAGTACATATGTAAAACACAGTACATGTGAGAGTTGACATATATAAATAACTGTGCATAAGAGCCAGTGAATGTGTGAGTGGCTGTATGGATCATTGTGAACTTGTATCAGGGATTGTATAAGAGAGTAAATATGTGTTAGTATATGTTTTAATAAGTAAAGTTTGTATAACTGTATAGTTGAGGAAATGGAGGTGTGATTGATTCTTTGCATGACTGACTAGGTGTGTGAGTAACTCCATGGATGAGTGACAGTCTGTGAGTGTCTGTTTACACTGATTGTATCTAAGGTTATATTAGAGTCTGAAGAGGTTCATCGTATTATCACATGAATTATATCATCAGTGATGTGATCAGTAATGTCAAATGAGATGTCATCAGTGATGTCATCAGTGATGTCATTTGAGATGTCATCAGTGATGTCATTTGAGATGTCATCAGTGATGTCATCAGTGATGTCACTGACCATGTCATGAATGATGTAATATGTGACATCATCAGCAGTGGATTGCGGGTGCGCGATATATAGTTAGTGCAACTAACTATATATGTAATTTCAATGGTTTTGTGTGAGTAAAATAAGGTTTTGTAAATGCGAATTCCTAACTATATATGGTCTATAACCTATGGTTTTTTCAGTGAATTTTCAAGGTTTTGTAAATGCTAATTCCTAACTATATATGGTCTATAACCTATGGTTTTTTCAGTGAATTTTCAAGGTTTTGTAAATGCTAATTCCTAACTATATATGGTCTATAACCTATGGTTTTTTCAGTGAATATATATATATACATACATATATAAACATATATCATCTGTATATCTATATAAATACAAACATAAATGCATGCATACATATACTTATATGCATACAGATGCATGTTATTTACATGAAAGTTGAAAAAACACTAATAAAAGCAAAGCTAAAAAGCCACCTCATTACAAACAGAATGGCTTTAACTTAAACGAGGGCGAGATCTATTGCATTTTCAATGCTTGTTTACTTTGGTTCCATCAAGAAGGCATTCAGATGTGTCACACATTTGCTATAAATTCTGAATGTTAGCACTCTAGTTGCACATTAGATCACTGTAGTAAAGCTACTGCCCACCAGGGACGTCTGCTGCTGGTATTCAAAGTGCATGTTTCAGTCTGCATGTCAGAATTTTTTTAATGAAATAGAAGAGGATTTGAGAAGTCACTCAAAATGATCCCTAATTGTTCTTTCTGAAGCACTAATCATACTTTCTATGGCAAAATTAACCCCCTCATGTTGTTCCTTTTTAAATTGAGTGTTTTCAGACTTACCACTTCATTCCAATCAAGATGGCTTCTGGTGTGCCATACTTTTGTCATAAGTAAGACTGTTAGCGCTCTAGTTGTTCTTTAGAACACTCTGGGACATTCTGTCATTGGGCTATACTTGGGGTACATCTGGGTGATATTTGGGCTACATTTAGGCTCTTTTGTCTCTGGCGGCCATCTTGGGAGACTGTATGTCAGAATTTTTTAATGAAATTGAAGAGGGTTTGAGAAGTCACTCAAAATGTGCCCTAATTTTTCTTTCTGCAGCACTAATCATAATTCATATGGCAAAATATACCCCCTCATTTTGTTCCTTTTTAAATTAAATGTTTTAAGAGTTACCACTTTATTCCAATCAAGATGGCTTCAGGTGTGCCATACCTTTGTAATAAGTAGGACTGTTAGCGCTCTAGTTGTTCTTTAGAACACTCCGGGACATTCTGTCATTGGGCTATACTTGGGCTACATCTGGGTGATATTTGGGCTACATTTGGGCTCTTTTGTCTCTGGTGGCCATTTTGGGAGACTGCATGTCAGAATTTTTTAATGAAATAGAAGAGGATTTGAAAAGTCACTCAAAATGTGCCCTAATTTTTCTTTCTGCAGCACTAATAATACCTTCTATTGCATAATATACCCCCTCATTTTGTTCCTTTTTAAATTAAATGTTTTAAGAGTTACCACTTTATTCCCATCACAATGGCTCCAGGTGTGCTATACCTTTGTAATAAGTATGACTGTTAGCGCTCTAGTTGTTCTTTAGAACACTCTGGGACATTCTGTCATTGGGCTATACTTGGGCTACATCTGGGTGATATTTGGGCTACATTTGGGCTCTTTTGTCTCTGGTGGCCATTTTGGGAGACTGCATGTCAGAATGTTTTAATGAAATAGAAAAGGATTTGAGAAGTCACTCAAAATGTGCCCTAATTTTTCATTCTGCAGCACTAATCATACTTTCTATGGCAAAATATACCCCCTCATGTTGTTTCTTTTTAAATTAAATGTTTTAAGAGTTACCACTTTATTCCAATCAAGATGGCTTCAGGTGTGCCATACCTTTGTAATAAGTAGGACTGTTAGCGCTCTAGTTGTTCTTTAGAACACTCTGGGACATTCTGTCATTGGGCTATAGTTGGGCTACATCTGGGTGATATTTGGGCTACATTTGGGCTCTTTTGTCTCTGGTGGCCATTTTGGGAGACTGCATGTCAGAATGTTTTAATGAAATAGAAAAGGATTTGAGAAGTCACTCAAAATGTGCCCTAATTTTTCATTCTGCAGCACTAATCATACTTTCTATGGCAAAATATACCCCCTCATGTTGTTTCTTTTTAAATTAAATGTTTTAAGAGTTACCACTTTATTCCAATCAAGATGGCTTCAGGTGTGCCATACCTTTGTAATAAGTAGGACTGTTAGCGCTCTAGTTGTTCTTTAGAACACTCTAGGAGGCTGCAGTAGAACACAAAGGAATCAACTGACAGTCTCTGTCCTTGTTGGATGTACATGTTTTACTGAGAATGTCAGACTTCATTTTCACATGACTGAGAAAGATAATGTGAATTTACAGAAAATATGCTTTCAGTTTAGCTTATAGATCCCTTTCCAAACCACTGTGGGAAAATCATGAGATATTAGTTTTCTTTCAAACAATATTCATGATATCACAGCAGAAGGTTTTTTCACATGGTAAAATCACCTTAGAACCCACCACAATTCCTAAAACGAGTATGGTACCATCAACAAATGATTTATAATGTAACTAAAGTCCTAAAACCCTCTATTAACTACAATGCTTTTTAATGAGGTGCTATCATGTATATTGGTCCCAAGATGGCTGCCAACACTTCTTGGATGAAGTGCTGACAGCCAATCAGATCAGATGTGTGGTTAGGCTCCGCCCAGATATATATCTTTTTTTGAACCTAAATTACTCAAAATCCACTGGAGCACATATATTGACACCTAGCAAAGGCACATCGGGCTAACAGTCCCTACAATTTTGCCAAGTTTCGTGCAAATCCATTCAGCCGTTCGAGCTAAAAGTGAGGCCAACCGCCCTATGGAAATTAACATGGGAAAAACGCGTTTTGGGACCCCCTTTTTTCTCGGCCCCCCCTTGATGAAACCCCCCCAAATTGTCAGGGGCTGCTCAGAAACAAAATGTTCCATTTTCCTGAAAATTTCAGCCAATTCCGTCCACAAACGCCAAAGTTATTAGACATAGAATTTTCAAAAATCCCATAGAGAAAAAATCCTAACTATATATACCTACTGGCGACCGCCAGTAGGTAATATATATATATATATATATATATATATATATATATATATATATATATAGATATTCACTGAAAAAACCATAGGTTTTAGCCCATATATAGTTAGGGATTAGCATTTACAAAACCTTAATTTACTCGCGCAAAACCATAGAAATTCGCATATATAGTTAGATGCAATAACTATATATTGCGCACCCGCAACCCACTGCTGATGATGTCACATATTACATCATTCATGACATGGTCAGTGACATCACTGATGACATCACTGATGACATCTCAAATGACATCACTGATGACATCTCAAATGACAACATCCAGTGACTGTATGTTTCTGTAAAGTTAAAATATGTCTTACATATTGAAGAATGAGTGGATGTATAAGTGTTTGGATGAAGGATTTAGTAGGTGCATGACTGACTGTATGAGAGAATGATTAAATGTGTCTCACTGAGTGCATGGGTTAGTGACTAAACTGTCTTAATTTGTGCATCATTATTACTGTAGTTCTGTAAACTGCTGCATGTGTTAATCAGTAGCTATATGAGTAACTATATGGGTTATTGATTGGTTGCCCAAATATTTGTATGGGAGACTGAGTGTGTGTGTGGGGTTGGCTGAGAGGTGTGTGACTCTGTGCATAGTTGTGTGAGCAGTTGACTCAGTAGATGTATGGGTTCAAAAGTGCATGTGAAAACAGCTGTATGGGCGGTTGACTGTGTGCATGAGTGTATTGGTGAGTGAATGGATATCTCAGTGCTACATGTCAAAGTAACTACATATGTAAAACACAGTACATGTAAGAGTTGACATATATAAATAACTGTGCATAAGAGCCAGTGAATGTGTAAGTGGCTGTATGGATCATTGTGAACTTGTATCAGGGATTGTATAAGAGAGTAAATATGTGTTAGTATATGTTTGATTAAGTAAGGTGTGTATAACTGTATAGTTGAGGAAATGGAGGTGTGATTGATTCTTTGCATGACTGACTAGGTGTGTGAGTAACTCCATGGATGAGTGACAGTCTGTGAGAGTCTGTTTACACTGATTGTATCTAAGGTTATATTAGAGTCTGAAGAGGTTGATCGTATTATCACATGAAGGATATCATCAGTGATGTGATCAGTAATGACAAATGAGATGTTATCAGTGATTTTACAAGTGATGTCATTTGAAATATCATCAGTGATGTCATCAGTGATGTCACTGACCATGTCATGAATGATGTCATTTGAGATGTCATCAGTGATGTCATCAGTGGTGTCACTGACCATGTCATGAATGATGTAATATGTGACATCATCAGCAGTGGGTTGCGGGTGCGCGATATATAGTTATTGCATCTAACTATATATGCGAATTTCTATGGTTTTGTGCGAGTAAATTAAGGTTTTGTAAATGCTAATCCCTAACTATATATGGGCTAAAACCTATGGTTTTTTCAGTGAATTTCGATGGTTTTTTAATAGCAAATATCAAAAGCTGTTAAATGTCAAGTACGTGATAGGTAAAAACTTTTTTGTGTTTATGCACGCTGATGTGCTTTGAACGCTGCCCCCCCCCCTCTTTTCTCTTAGTAGTACTCTCTCTTTGCAGATAGTGAAGGGTAGTTAACGCAGGCCTTTGCCCCCGTTGTAATCCGTCGTGCCTGCTTGTCTCTCCATTTGATTGATTGTTATCCAAGCATTTACTGTTTTACAATTGATTCTCTTTGGTTCATTCTCTATTTACAAACAAGCACAAAGTCGCAATACTCTGTTTAGTCTTTGCAGATAGTGAAAAATCGTGTAAAAAAACAAAAGTAATCGAGCAAAATCAGTAGGCCACTAATGGGATCTCTTTTTGACCTCGCTAAAATAGAAACATTAGGAACAACCCCTCATGAGAAATACGAAAATAGTGAGATGAACTGAGCTCCACACCATGAGCGCTGCAAGACAGCTCGGCTCCGCCACCCACCCCGCCCAAAATAACGATAAACTCTATGCAAATATTATAAATATATACAACACACCAGCAAAGTAACAGGGTAAAACATTTTATTAAATAACTATTTACATAACTATTTTATACTTTTTGTTGCCTGATCCGGCTAGCTCAATCGATCGAGCATGAAACTCATAAACTCTGATAGCAAGCGTTGCTGCTGATGCTATGCAGACAAAAACTGGTTTTCAGTTTGTACATTCATCAAGATTTTTCCATCCAAGGCTGGTTGAGAGTTTGTAGAACGATGGCTTCAGATTTTCAACATACGGTGTGATGGCGCGGACTGGGAGGGGGCGCTTGGCTCCTGCCCCCTCCCCAAGTCGTGTTGCCCTGGTGTGGCCTAAGATCGCCCCCGACATAGGCGGCCGGCTCCCGAAGTCCGGCGGAATTTTTTGCCTTTTGATGACTCTTCCATTCTGGACCTTGTCCCACAATCCGTTTGACCTGAAGACACGCTGTAGTGGGGTGCCCCTTTACCGTTTCAGTTGCCATTCCGCCCGCTTTTGCTACACTGTGCCTCTTCCGCCATTCAGCTGTTTACCGCCCGCTCTTGCGCCTACAGCGTCTCGCTCACCATGTAGTTGAGTTGCTCCCGCTCTTGGGATGCAGCGATAGGCGGCTGCCACAAGACTCTCAAAATGGCGGCCGGCTCTTCAGATTTGGGGTGATCCACTAAAATGGCCCTGGGACACCTTGGAACTCGGACGCTTGTCTGCTAGGGCTTGGGCCCCATTCTCGAAAGCGTCCCCTGAGCCTTGAAGATTCTACAAAAGTCTTGGGGGCCCCCGACTCCTGCAGGCTTCTGGTGGGGAGCGGCTGCCATGATTGCTCGTGGAATGGCCACGACTGAGCTACGAGATGGTGGTGTTCTCATGCTGACGCCAGCTTCAGTCTGAAACATCCAGAAACACTGTAGACTACCAATTCGATCAGTTCCGGTAGCGCCCCAACGTGACCCGGTAGGGAAGAACTTGCCCTCCCCTCTTTGACTGATGGTTCTTGTTGCCTGTCCCTTCTGTTGTCATTTAACAGAACTTTTTAGACTACTGAAAGGGGTTGTGTTCCGACCGCTGGTTGGTGGAGACATTTTGACTATATTCTGGACCTACGTTGTCGCGTAATGCGTTATATGACACGCCGCGTTAGCGCACCCGGAAGTGCTCCGGTGCGCGAAGCGCAGCTTCCCGGAAGCGATCCGGGGCGCGGCGCGTAACGTAAGCATAACAGGTCATGTGACTTGTTTATAAAACTTTTCATTGGTTCATTTTACTTTTGTTATTCTAATGATGAAAGGCTTGGTCATATGACCTAAAAATTACGCTTTTTATTGCTTTCGAACATTATTTTTTCTTAAACATATATGTTATAATGTTCCAGGCTAATGTACTTTCCCGGAAAATTTACAACTGTCCTGCAAGTAAAATATATTCCTTTTTCTAGCAAAAGGGCGCTTCTTCGTCCCATGACGGAGCCGTTGCGCAAAAGATGCTCGGCCTGCTGTCTTAGTCGCCGATAGGCCTGAATATCAGATTCTTATCGATCACTTTATGTTGCAGGAGTAAAAAACACAACAGCCCTTGACCATTTATCTTAACTGCGTTCCTGCGTATTATACCTTTTATCCGTCATGTAATTGGACTGCTTTATTTCACTTGCCTTTTACTGATTCGAAAACAGTGACTAAAATTAAAAACTTTACCAATGTAAATACTACTACCATGTTTTGTTTTAAAAACCTTTATTGTGAAAATGTCAGTATACAAATACGGGCCTATAACCACGTGGGCCGGCCACGGAGCAAACTGGAATCGTATATGATGAGGAAACATTTACACTGTAGAGGAACGTAACGAGCGGGCCATTAGGTTGCAAGAACTAAGGTGTCTAACAGTTGCGGAATCGGTGGACGTACATTTTGTAATTAAAATACGACAGGGCCACTTACAATAAAATTTTCTAGATATACATTTGCGGGCAAGTACCATGGGTGACGTTAATTCAAACTTACAATAGTACAGTAATCAATAACACATCAGAACTTTATATCAATAAGGATGTTGAAATATTCAATCAATTCTCGTCCCCGCCCGCCATGTGCTTCAAAACTGCTTACGTATCTCGTGATATCAAGGTTGTTCAACCAGTACACAACAAGGAGTTACGAGTCCCATTTATACCGGCGCCATTTTGGGCGAGGCCGGGCAGATCCAGGATATAGTCAAAATGTCTCCACCAACCAGCGGTCGGACCAGAACCCCTTTCGGCAGTCAAAAAAGGTTCAGTTAAATGACAACAGAAGCGATAGGCAACAAGAACCAACAGTCAAAAGAGGGGAGGGCAAGATCTAAAGCCATTGTTCTACAAACTCTCAACCAGCCTTGGATGGAAAAATCCTGAAGAATGTACAAACTGAAAACCATTTTTTGTCTGTATAGCATCACCAGCAACGCTTGAGTCAGCTTTGTGTGAAGCCGCCATTTTGATTCAATCAATAGCGTCCCCCTGCACACATTCAGGGACCTGGTCGTGTCTTCAGGTCAAACGGATTGTGGGACAAGATGCAGAAAGGAAAAGGAAAAAAGTTCCGCCGGACCTCGGGAGCCGGCCGCCTATGTCATGGGCGATCTTTGGCCACACCAGGGCAATAGTGAAGCTGCAGCAGGTGCAAATAAGCTTCAGACAGTGTTACAAGCACTGCTCAGAACTCTCAACCATGGCACCCAACATCCAGGACTAGCCATCCGGATCTTGGCGCCTTGTGCTAGTTCCGACCTATTCCCACATCGGTCCGCTACTGACACTACCTCATAAGCCAACGGGGCACCCCACGCCGACTTTTGGCGCAGCATTGTAGGATGGCCACACCAGTGCGGCAACTTGCTGGACACCACCTCGATGCCATCCAGATCTCGGCGCGTTGTGCTGCCTTCGGCCTACTGTAGCCGCAAGTGCGGACGCAACTCAGCTGGATAGCGAGTGAAACACCAAATGGCACCCCACTGCAGCCGAGGAGCCTCCATCTTGGGGGCGACGCACAGCATCACATTGCTTTCTCAAACAGCCCCCACTGACTGACGCGACCTCACAGGCCAACGGGGCGCCCCACGCCGACTTTCGGCACAGCATTGTAGGATGGCCACACCAGTGCGGCAACTTGCTGAACACCACCTCGGTGCCATCCGGATCTTGGCGCGTTGTGCTGCCTTCAGCCTATTCGCACATCGGTCCGCTACTGACGCCGCCTCACGTGCCAACGGATTTTCTACGCTTTTTATACCAGCGCGTAACGTAAGCATAACAGGTCATGTGACTTGTTTATAAAACTTTTCATTGGTTCATTTTACTTTTGGTTTCCTAATGATAGAAGGCTTGATCATATGACCTAAAAATAACACTTTTCATTGGATTAAAACATTTTTTTTTTCCCAAACGATGAAAGCCCCACCTTGTTTCTGGATGTTTCAGACTGAAGCTGGCGTCAGCATGAGAGCACCACCATCTCGTGGCTCTGTCGTGGTCATTCCGCGAGCAATCATGGCAGCCGCTCCCCACCTGAAGCCTGCAGGAGTCGGGGGCCCTCAAGACTTTTGTAAAATCTTCAAGGCTCAGGGGACATCCGAGTTCCAAGGTGTCCCAGGGCCATTTTAGTGGACCAGGCCCAAATCCGAAGAGCCGTCCGCCATTTTAAGAGTCCTGTAGCAGCCGCCTATCGCTGCACCGCAAGAGTAGGAGCAACTCAACTACATGGTGAGCGAGACGCTGTAGCAGCAAGAGCGGGCGATAACCAGCTGAATGGAGGATGAGGCACAGTGTAGCAAAAGCGGGCGGAATGGCAACTGAAACGGTAAAGGGGCGCCCCAGTACAGCAGACGAGCCTCCACCTGGGGAGGCCCGTTCACGCCGCTTCCCCCCCCCCGGGGCGCCCCACGCCGTTTTTCGGAGCAGCATTGTAGGATGCCAAAACCAGTGCGGCAACTTACTGGACATCACCTGGTTGCCATCCACATCTCAGCGCGTTCTGCTGCCTTGGGACTATTCGCACAACAGACCGCTACTGACGAGGCCTCCCCCAGCACCACCCAGGACGCCCCACGCCGTTTTTCGGAGCTGCATTGTAGGATACCAAAAACCAGTGCGGACCCAGGTAACATCACCTGGGTGCCGTCCAGAACTCAGCACGTTGTGCTGCCTTGAGACAATTCGCATAAAACACAGCTACTGACCATTGTTGCTTCTTTTTTAAAAAAATGTTTAAATGTATTTACTGTTTTTGGTGCGTTGTATATATTTATAAGTTATTAAAATGTTATAATGCTACTACTTTGTTGGAGTGCTATATATTTTTAATGTGACACATAATTGTAAAAACTTTGATGTACAAAGAGGCATCCCTGGAATCTTCCGCTTCAGGCTCGGACCCACACACCCTCACAGTGAGAATCCCCTCCCCAAGCACAATACAGGATGGTTATTAGATAGTAGGAACGCGTGTGGTGTGACGGATCTCATCGGGTGGGGGCCTTGATCTACTGTAACTCCTTTGAAGAGGGGTGATTCTCTACAGCTGGGGCCATAAACTACACCTGCAGGACTAGGTGATAGCCTGGGACCGGCCTGGACAATCGGACACAGAGGAAGAGGAGTGTCAGAGGGTGCGGTAGTGAATAGGGTGAAAGGGAGGTGTCGGGCGGGCACAGGGTCTGATTCTCAGAGAAGAACAGCGCAGATGGGAGGAGGTTTCTGGCCCATGCATGAGAGAGAGAGCGGGGGTGACCAGTGCGTGGGGGAGATGCTTGCGAGGGTGGGAAGCCATGCTGAGGATCAGCGGCGTGCAGAGAGTGGGTCTGGTCAAGGCATCTAAAATGGCTGCCGTGCTCAACAAAAGTGTGGCATTGCAAAAAAGGCAAGATGGCGCAGACAATGTTTATCAATACGAATTAATTTATAACAATTATTTTTAACAAAATATTTAATCGCAGTGACAAAATGGCGGTCAATAGTCCCTGATTTCCATCGAATCGAACGTTAACAGACGTCACGCAGCAACAAAAAAAAAACGCTCACGAATAGCGCAGATGGGAGGAGGTTTCTGGCCCATGCATGAGAGAGAGAGCGGGGGTGCACGCAGCAAAAAAAAAAAACGCTCACGAACAGCGCAGATGGGAGGAAGTTTCTGGCCCATGCATGAGAGAGAGAGCGGGGGTGACCAGTGCGTGGGGGAGATGCTTGCGAGGGTGGGGAGCCATGCTGAGGATCGGCGGCGTGCAGAGAGTAGGTCTGGTCAAGGCATCTAAAATGGCTGCCGTGCTCAACAAAAGTGTGGCATTGCAAAAAAGGCAAGATGGCGCAGACAATGTTTATCAATAAGGAATAATTTATAACAATTATTTTTAACAAAATATTTACTCGCAGTGACAAAATGGCGGTCAACAGTTCCCGATTTCCATCAAATCGAACGTTAACAGACGTCACGCAGCAAAAAAAAAAAAAACGCTCCCGCATAGCCGCTGGAAGACATGTATCAACATATATGAGCCTCCTCAGCCACCCTCAGAAAACATAAGGGGTCAGGATACGTCTCCCGTACCCCCTTATACCTAGTAATTTAATTAAATCGAAACACAAAATGGCGAATTCACGTTTCGCTACCAGTTTGCGACCCGGTTCGCGAACCGAGAAGCGCTTCTACCGCGAAAAATCAAATTTTTATTATTTGCCCCACGGGACCCTTTAATAACCCCAACATCATTCCTAGGGGGTCAAGAAGGATCTACCTTGCCCCCTTTCATTAAATTCCCCCTTCGTTTTTCTCCTCCTCTTGTCTCTCGATCCTACCGAGAGACAAGATGGCGGCCGCACCAGACTGTTTAGAATGTTGACAGACACCGGAGAGCCAATCAGCTTCGCTACGCAAAGCTCCGTTACGCGAAAAGTACGCGATCTGGTGCGCTATCTGGGACGCTGTCACAGATATATCTGTTTTTTTAAACGTTAATTTCTCAAAATCCACTGGAGCACATATATTGAGACTCAGCAAAGGCACATCTGGCTAACAGTCCCTATAATTTTGCCAAGTTTCGTGTAAATCCATTCAGCCGTTCGAGCTAAAAGTGAGGCCAAAGACCCTATGGAAAAATGAATGGGAAAAACGCGTTTTGGGACCCCCCTTTTTTCTCGGCCCCCCCTTGACGGAACCCCCCCAAATTTTCAGGGGCTGCTCAGAAACAGAATATGCCACTTTCCTGAAAATTTCAGCCGATTCCGTCCACAAACGCCAAAGTTATTAGCTCCATAGAGAAAAAATCCTAACTATATATACCTACTGGCGACCGCCAGTAGGTTATATATATATATATATATATATATATATATATATATATATATATATATATATATATATATATATATATATATATATATATATATACTATATCTAAGTAAGGGTTGATTACACCACCTTAACCAGGCTGCAATTGCAAGCCTGTGGTGTCAGTTTGAAAGGCTAACCAGTGGTGGCACAATACCTGCTTCAGCCCCTGGTAGGTCTAAGGTGCACCTTGGCTTGGGTACCTAAGGTACCATATACAGGGGCTCACAAGGGTGACCCAGTAACCAATCTGGTATGTACCTAAAGTACATGGTATCAATTTAGAGAGAGAACAGCTAGGCTGTGGGCCTGATTGGCAGGGCCCCAGCCATACTAAAGTCGAAAAAAAACAGTGAATCACAGCAAAAAGTGGGGGTAACCATAGGGAGCAGACCCTACTCGCCTACACCCCCCCCCCCATGCAGGGACATTAAACTAACCTTGACCAGTTGAGTCTTCATGTTCTAAGTGGAAATATCTGGAGAGTCCATCTGCATTGGCATGGTTACTCCCAGGTCTATGTTCCACTGTATAGTCCACCCCCTGTAGGGAAATGGACCACCTGAGCAGTTTGGGATTTCCACCTTCATCTGTTTTAGCCACAAGAGGGGCTTATGGTCTGTCTGAACAGTGAAGTGAGTACCAAACAAGTATGGCCTCATCTTCTTCAGGGCCCAAACCACAGCTAAGACCTCCCTCTCAATAGCTGACCAAAGTTTCTCTCTAGGGGTCAGCCTTCTGCTAATAAAAGCTACTGGCTGGTCGTGACCTTCTTCGATTCAATTGTGATATCACAGCCCCTACCCCAACTCAGAAGCATCTGTTTCAACAATGAATTCTTTGGAATAGTTAGGACTTTGAAGAATTGGTGCAGTGCACATGGCCTGCTTCAGGTCATCAAATGCCTTTTGAAAGCTGACTGTCAACTGAACTTTTTTTGCCATTCTTTTAGCAGTTAAGTCATTCAGGGGTGTCACGATGGAACCATACCCCTTGACAAATCTCCTATAGTACCCAGTCAGGCCCAAGAAAGATCTGACCTGAGTCTGGGTGGTTGGAGCAACCCAGTCCATTATGGTCAGGATTTTGCTCTGTAATGGTTGAACCTGGCCTCAACCTACAAGGTGGCCCAGGTACACAACCTGACTCTGCCCTATCTGGTACTTAGTAGCCTTGATAGTTAGGTCTGCCTTTTGCAGGGCCTACAAAACATTTTTCAGGTGGATCAGGTGATCTTCAAAGGTGGAGCTAAAGATAGCAATATCATCACGATAAGCTGCACAGTAGTCACCCAGGCCTGTTTGGACTTTATTCACCAACCTTTGAAATGTGGCAGGTGCATTCTTCAGACCAAAGGGCTTTACTACAAATTGATAATGTCCACTAGGGGTTGAAAATGCTGTCTTTGGCTTTGCATCATCAGCTAGTCTGATCTGCCAGTAGCCAGCTGGCAGATCAAATGTGCTCAGAAATTTGGCAGATGCCAACTTATCTATGAGATCATCTGCTTCGGGTATTGGATGGGCATCTGTCCTGGTGACAGCATTGAGACTTCTGTAGTTCACAAAAAACCTCATCTCTCTCTTACCACCCTGGGTGTGTGGTTTTGGCACATGGACTACTGGACAGGCCCAAGGGCTCTCTGAAAGTTCAATAACTCCCAATTCCAACAGTTTCTGAAATTCTGTCCTGATAGTTTAGTTTAGATTTTGCTTAGTAGTCTAGCTGCTGAATTCTGGATAACCTGCAGTCTATGGATAGTTGCTATCTTTGAGCCCAAATAAAGCACATTGCCATAGTCAATCCTGGAAGTAATCAAGGCATTGACTACAGTTTTCTGAGCGGACTCAGGCAGCATCCAGCAGATATTCTTTAGCCATTTTAGGATGGCAAAACAAGTGGCCGACGTTTTTACAACTTGCTAGTGCATATTAAGGGAATCATCAATGATGATGCCTAAGTTGCGCGCCTGTGAGACTGGGACGGGGAGCGTGCCCATTTCCTGAGGCCAATGATGGGGGCCCCACAGGTTTTTATTTTTGACAAGAATAATCACTTAGGTTTTTTCCCCATTTAACTTGAGGAAGTTATCCGGCATCCATCCTTCTATTTTAGTAAGACCTATTTTGAGTGAGGAGGAAGTATCAGTGTTTCAGAAGAGAGAGAAAAGATCAACTGGGAATCGTCGGGGTATGAATATATCAAAAGCTCTGAATCTTCCACCACCTTGGATAAAGGGCTCATATACAGATTGAACAATAGCGGGCTGAGTATAGAGCCATGAGGTACACCATGTTCGAAGACATGTGTGTCCGAGCAGGCGGATTGAGAAAAAACTTGAAAAGTACGTTCCGTCAGAAAGGAGATGAGCCAGTTAAGTGCCGAATCGCGGATACCTAATAAACGAAGTGTGTTAATTAATACTGTGTGTGATACCGTATCAAATGCGGCACTTCAGGAGGAGCTACGCGGGCATCCAAGATGGTCGCGTGAGCAGAGAGCTCCTGCGACCCGCGCCGCCCTTCTTGATTTATCCTGCAGTTATCCTGGTCACTTCGACGGGCTTTTGAAGTGCTGCTCTCACTGATACCATCGATCCTTTTTTGGCCGAGATCGGACCTCGGGGACCATTTTTACATCGTCTCCAACTTTCTGGCCTAACCCCCGACGAGACCGGGGTCTCTGCTGCCTAGTATGGCCGAGCTGTAATGCAACAACAACGGCTGCCTGGCATCTGCTCCACCGGCGGTGTGCCACTTTCACTTTCGGTTTCCAGCCCTCTCGTCTCTGACTCCTTGGGACCTGCTACTTCATCCTGGTCTGCTGCTCTCACTGAGAACGCTTTCTCTCTAGGTGCCGGCTAGGTGGCCCATGACATTTTCTTGCGAAACTAGACTTTTGGGGTTCAAGACTCGTCCCCATTCAGCGGCACCCGGGTGTCCCTGGCCGGTGCTGAATACATCATGGCGACGAAACCCGATGCGGAGAAGCGCAGGAAGACCAATACTCGCGGGGGGTCGATCCAGTCCAACATGATCGAGCGCTTTACCCAACCAAGAGGTTCCCCCGGCGCCTCCAGTCGTGGCTTGGAGGACCCGAAGACAGACATGTCGTCTTCCTCAGAAGTGTCCCTTCAGGACCTGTTGGCCGCCATTGCAGGCCTCAAGGCCGATATGAGTCAGCAATATGAGGCCATCGTGTCCAGACCAAGATAGACACGGTGGCGGTGGATGTTACTCTTATTCGTGCCGATTTGGCCAAGACGAACGAGAGGGTCAAAGCATTGGACTTAAAAGCATCGAGTTTGGTGACGGACATGGCGGAGGCACAGTCTGAGATCGGGAATTTGCGTTCCTCGCACGACCTTTTGCTCAAACGCATGGAGGACTACGATAATAGGGCCCGGCGGAACAACATACGCTTGGTCTGCGTGCCGGAAGACAATGGTGCTGCCTCGATCGATCTACTGGTCGAGGAACTCATTGTCGCTAAACTCGCTCCCACAGGTCTCAGCAAGTTTTTTGCGGTCGAGCGTGCCTATCGCTTCCCAGGTGGTCAGGTGAAGCCGGGGGGGCCCCCCGAGGCCCATCATTGCTAGACTGTTTCACTTTCGGGACAGAGACGCCATCCTTCAGGCCGCTCGTAAACACGGCCCGTTGAAGTACGATAATAACTCTGTCTCGATTTATCCTGATTTCACTCCCCAAGTGCAACGGCAACGTTTTGGTTTCCTTGGAGGGAAGCGTCGCCTGAGGGATTTGGGACTGAAATACGCAATGCTGTTTCCTGCTCGCCTGCGGATTGAATACAGAGAACGTGCCTATTTTTTCGATCAGCCTGATCGTGCTAGTAACTGGTTGGACTCGTTGCCAAAAGATGACACCGAGAGCGGAGGCCCCGGCGGCGCGGAAGGTGGTGCGACGGCCCAGGTTTAACTTGGGGCCCCAGAGGTCCGGCTTGAGACTGTGAACTTTGCAGAGTAACTTATATTATATGCTTTATGATTCTGCCCGTGGTGGTGCGGGTACGGGTGGTTTCTCCCTTCCTCCTCGGGGGTTTCTTTGTGTAGATCAGATGGGGCGACAGGCACACTGCAGTTTGGGGTGGCTCTTTAGTCAGCAGGGTTGCAGGGTGGGGGGCGTTGTAACGGGTTCTTGGTTGGGGGGTGGTTGGTGGGGACTTGGTTGTGTTGTGTGTTTCTTGTTGTTCCTCTCTTTTCATGGTATATTACTGATGGCAAGCATTCTGGATCCGTGGTTACGGGAGGGGTTGGGTTGGGTCGTTCTTCCTGGGATGGGGGGGGGGGGTGAGATGAAGGTTCTTTCTTGGAACGTCAATGGTTTGGGTGACAGGATTAAACGTGGCATTGTGTTACAATTTATAAGACGTCATGCCCCTGATGTTGTGTTCCTTCAAGAAACCCACTTGATTGGTAATGCCTGTAAAGCTCTTGACCGTCGGGCTACCGATTGGCCGCCCACGCTGGTTTCACCTCCCGCTCCTGGGGAGTGGGTATAATGGTTAAATCCTCCCTGGCCCTTGAGATTGATGATGTTGTCCTAGATGATCGGGGGCGATATGCTGCTGTCTCGGGGAGATGGGAGGGGAAGCCAATTGTGTTAGTGGTTGTTTATATCCCCCCGGGGCTGCAGGCAACCACGTATGCCGATCTTGGCAAGACTCTTCTTGGTCTCCCCGATGGTTTGCTGATCATGGGTGGCGATTTTAACTCCGTGATGTCTGGCGAATGTGATCGACTGCCCCCTAGAGTTCTGCTGCAGTCCCAGATGTGGCTCAATGATATGGCTGAAACTTTTCGTCTGGTGGATGTTTGGCATTCGCTGCACCCCTCCCAGACGCAGTATACCTTCCACTCTGGTGCGCATGGCAGCCTCTCTCGGATAGACTACTTCTTTATGCTGGCTTCTACCCTATCCTTAGTACGGGAAGTTCGTCATCTCCCCCGGGGTATCTTGGACCATTCCCCTTTGCTGCTTAAGGTCTCTGTGGGTGGTCTTTCTGGTAACAGAGTTCCCCCTGTTCCCCCCTGGCACTTTCGGAACCCCCGGCTCCGCTCAGATTTGGTGAAGGCTATTGATTGTTACTTCGATGAAAATGTGGGTTCGGTGACCTCCCCTACGGTTCTCTGGGAGGCCTTTAAAACAGTCATTCGGGGATCCGCACTGTCTCTTATTGCTGCTGAACGGAGAGCTAAGAGGGAGGCCGTGCTGGCCCTTGAGACTGAAATTACAGCACTTGAAAGTGAGCTGGGTGGGGATGACACGCCTGCGCTTTTACATACTCTAGAGTTGAAACAGGCGGATTACAAGGCTTGTGTGACCGATGCAGCTAAGTTGATGCAAGCGAATCAGTTGGGCCGACTGTATGATGTGGGTGACAAGGCTAGTAAACTCCTTGCGTGGCTGGATAAGGCTGAAAGAGCGAATTGTGTTGTACCCGTCATTGTTCGTGAGTCTGGTGAATGTGTGTCTGACCCCGGTGAGATTGTTGACTGTTTTGTTGATCATTTCCGGAAGGTTTACACCCCTGTGAGTGATCGTGATGAGGCTGATTCCCGTTTACTTTTGCGTGATATAGCTCTTCCTTGTGTCTCGGAGGAGGAGGGTCTGGCTCTGGAGGCTCCCTTTACGGTGGATGAGATTGCCCTCGCTATCAGATCCTTGCGCTCGGGTAAGGCGATGGGGCCCAATGGTTTACCTATCGAGCTTTACAAACTTCGACCAGACAAGATGGACGCCCATTTGCGGACCATGTTTCTCGACGCGTTCGAGGCCGGAGTCCTTCCGCTCGAACAGCGCCTAGCCACTATAGTGGTCATTTATAAGGATGGCAAACCTCGTGATCGTTGTACCTCCTACCGCCCCATTTCCCTGCTAAACGCGGAACCTAAAATCCTTGCTAAGGTTCTGGCCAATCGGTTGTTGACGGTGATCTGTGACCTGATTCATTCGGATCAATCCGGCTTCATACCACATAGGAACACGGCCCTTAATCTGTGTAGGCTTCATGGTGTTCTCGTGAGAGCTGCAACTCTCACGGAGCCTGCTGTGGTGGCCTCCCTGGACGCTACGATGGCTTTCGACACCATTGAATGGCCTTATCTTTGGGCGGCCCTCTCCAAGTTCGGCTTTGGCCCTAACTTTATTGCGTGGGTGAGGCTTCTTTATGAACAACTGCTGGCCCAGGTCGTGGTGAATGGCAGAAGCTCTGACCCCTTTCCATTGGGACGCGGCACCCGTCAGGGATGTCCGCTTTCCCCGCTTCTGTTTGCGCTGGCGCTTGAACCCCTTGCGGCGTGGCTCCGGTGGGAGCCCCCGATTAAAGGGATCCGGTGGGCGCCAGATCTGGAAGATCGCGTCTCACTGTATGCCGACGACATCCTCCTTTATTTTACTTCCCCTCAAAAGTCCTTGAACGTGCTCTTTGACGTTCTTACATCCTTTGGTAAGAATTCCGGATTGGTTATCAATTGGACCAAATCCTGTGTTTATGTCATAGCCGGGGTTCTGCCGCCGCTGCCCCGTAGGTTTCCAATTCTGGTGGCGGATGACGGTTTTAAGTATTTGGGGATCTATGTCTCCACGGTTTCTGCTGTGCGTTATGAACGGAATCTTTATGCTCTGCTCCGTCGTCTTAAACAGGATGTGAGGCGATGGCGTGAATTGCCTTTGTCTCCGCTGGGCCGAGCGGCGCTCTTCAAAATGATGTCGCTCCCTCGATTTCTCCATGCGATGCAGAATTTCTTCGACCCGGTCCCTGCTCGCTACTTCCGCGAGATCGAAAGTCTACAGCGGCAATTGATCTGGGACGGACGTGCCCGTATCGCGCTGTCTAAGCTCACCCTTCCCTGGTACGACGGCGGTATTGCTTTGCCAGATATCAAACGATACGTAACGTATTCATCGGAACCCGCTCCTGCCTTTGCCCTGGACACATTTTTACTGCCCGGTGGCAACTTCAATAGGGCTTTGTACTCGAAGTCACCAATCCGTCTCCTTACAGGTCCTACGAAGTGTGCGGTGCGGGCCTGGAGGGATGCAACTGTGGCTATGGGCTGGAGTGGCAAGCTGGCGCGTATGACCCCACTGTACGACTCTGATCGATTGGGCAACCTTTGGCAGACGAAAGGGTTTGGCAGGTGGGACATGATTGGGATCAGTAAGGTGGAGGATCTTTGGGCCAGGGGCACTGTGAAGTCCTTTGAAGCCCTAAAACTGGAATATCAGCTTGATGATAGGGAGTATTTTCGGTATATGCAGGTTCGGCATGCCTTGTCCTCAGCCTTTCCCCCCGGGACTGATATTCCACAATCCTCCCCACTGGAGGATCGTATCCTAGACGGCCACGTCCCCGATAGTACGATTTCCTTAATATATAAGAAGCTCATTAACAACAGGGCTGACCAGCTGGGGAAACTTCGTGCTTCCTGGACGGCGGACGGCCTTGAATTAGACGATGAGGATTCGCAGTCGGCTGTTTCTTCCCCCAAGGAAGTAGCTATTCCGGCCCGACTTCGTTTTGTCCAACTAAAGATCCTCCACCGTGTGTATGTAACTGGTATGCGACTGGTGCGAATGGGGCTTGCGACGGATGGACGGTGTAGGCGTGGGTGTGGTATGGATGGTACTTTTCTTCATGTCCTATGGGAATGCCCGGTTGTCTCGGCCTTCTGGTCCAGGGTGCATGATGTGATGGGACGTGTCACTGGAGTCCCCCTCCTTCCTGAGGCACGGCGCTGCTTGCTCAATGTGTGCGAGCCTACGGACTGTACTGCTGCTCAGACGTTCTGGGTCACTCTGGGCAACATGGTTGCCAAGAGGGACATAGCTCAGCTCTGGGGCTCCACCAGGCCACCACGGCTCAGTGCCTGGAAAGACAACATGGACTGGTGCATGTTTTGAGAAAAGACGGTGTACGAAGCACGGGGTCGCCCCAGAAAATGGTCCAGGGTTTGGGCACAGTGGAATTCATATCGTGGTGATATTTGTTCCCCTCCACTCGACTATGACGTTCCTGTCCCCTCCTCCCCATGATTGGCGTTCTGTTTTTGTTTCCTATATTATCTGTGTCCTTTCTTCCTTCATGGTCACCCCCCCACGTCAGATTTTTTCCTTCATATATGTACTCCTTCCCTTTCCCCCCCCCTCTTATGACCCTTGCCAGTATAATGCCATGTGTTTGTGTTTGTTGTTTTCTTTCGACAAAATCATAAAATTAAACCTTTGATATCCTTTAAGTATTGTTTTATGCTCCACACTATAATGTGTGCTCAGTGATCGTCTCAAAAGTGTACTGTCTTGCTTTATTCTTTCAATATGTGTCATAGCGGCCGGCTCTGAGGGGTTGTAGGCAGACGCTGTGTAACGTGCATTTTATAAATAAAGGTTTAAAAAAAAAAAAATGCGCCACTTCAGTCTAGGAGTATAAGGGCCACAGTCTCTCCTTTATCTAGCTGGCAGCGAATGTTTTCTGTGACTCCTAATAGAGTGTAAGTAATATTTTATTTGTTTTATGTTAATAAAAACCATTACAAAAAAAAAATGAATTGAAAACAGTCTCCTCAAGAGAAATTAAAAGAAAACCTTAAAAACAGGAATTCATGGTAAAAAAAAAAAGAAAGAAAAATAGCAAAGATAAAAAACAATAAAAGCGTGGTACGGGTGTATTGTTCGAGGCAGCTTTGTCCTATCCCGAGGTGTCCTCTCGGCCAAGTGCCTGGGTTTTTTGTTTCCGTTCTGCTAGTTTCAGGATTTTCACCAGCTTCCCGTTTAAGGGGGGGAAACCAGGATCAAAACAGGCAAGGACAGCTTGTCTCCGTGAGCGGACTCCTAGTTCATTGAAGGCGGTTTTTAACAGGGCTACTCTTTCCTCGTTCAGCCTCGAGCAAGTACATTGTAGATGTTCTAAGTCTTCAGGCCCTATTCCGCAGAGCCGGCATTTAGTCCCGTAGTTCTGTCTCAGCCATGGTGGTAGGTGAGGAATGACAGGTAGGATCCCTAGCCTGTGTTTGAAAAAGGCTTCTTTTGGTTTCCAGCCATACCCCAGACCAAAATTAGCTTGAAGCCCCGGTGATTTGTATGTACACAGGGTCATCCAGGCATGGGGCCTCTGAGAAAGCGAGGCTTTGTCCTCCACATGCGAGTGTCTCTTTAAACTCTTGTTCACTATGCGCTTGAATTGTGCATGTGATAGAGGAGTCTCCCATAGGTCTTTCAGTCCAGTGATGGCCAGGGACTCCTCTAAGTATTTTTTCGCCGGCATCCTGAATGAGCTGGTCATATCTTGCCAGAGCTGTCGGTTCAGGGTGTTTTCTGGAGAGTTCTTTAATTTATGCCAGCACTTGATTATGAGCCTCTTTGTGCGAGTGTTTGGCACGTCAGCCCAAATTCCAACTGAATCTGGGCCTGCGAAGTGTAGGATGGCAGGTTGAATAAAAGTCTGTAGGCCTTTGAGATAGTTGTATCAAGACGTTTTGCGTCCATTCCTCTTAGGGCCTCGCTGCCATACGTGATTGATGACTCTATTTTGATTTTAGCTACTCGAAGTAGTGGCAGTAAAGTCTCGCCACTCAAGTTGGACTTTAACTGTTTCAGCGTCATGGCTATTAGCATGCCTTTCCTTTTGATGGCCTCTAGTTGGTTTAAATAGCGGCCGGCTTTGTCGACTTGGATCCCAAGATATTTGTATTCAGAGCAGTTTGAAATTGCTTCTGTGCCAAGCGACCAAGTGTGCGACTTTTTGTTCCCAGTTATGGACAGAACGTTTGTCTTGCTAATGTTCACTTCTAATAGGTTTTCAACGGCATAACCATGAAGCGTGTTAATTAGGTTCTGAAGACCAACTTTCGTGTGGCTGACCAGAACCACTCCTAATAGAGTGGTTTCTGTTGAGAATCCAACTATAAAACCAGATTGACAGGGGGATAGACAATCTTGGGCCGTTACAAATTCAGTGAGAGTCTGATGCACATGTTTCTCCAGAATCTTGGAAAATGCAGGTAGCAGAGAAATGGGCCTAAAGTTGGAAGGTTGATTAGGCTCAGTTCCCGCTTTCTTGAGCAGGGGATGGATCATTGCATGTTTCCAGTCAACTGGTACAGTATCTTCCTGTAAGGAGGTGTTGAGGAGATCCGTTATAGTGTCCAGTGACCGAGGGCCAAGCTTTTTGAGTATGGAGCAGGGTAAGGGGTCATTTGGAGATCCAGATTTATTAGTATTAAGAAGTTTGGTTAGAGTCTTGGTATTTAGTCTAGGCCAACTATCCAACGTACTTCTGGGGTTATGGGGGGCATATGAGTCAGAATTGCTGATGTAGTTATGAGTGGATGGGGCCAGTGAAGAAGTTACCAATAGAGGGCAGCTACTCTGTGCTATTGCAATTCCTTGGTAGATTTTGTCTACTTTTTGTATAAAAAAAGTGGCCAATGTGTCACATTGCTGTTTGTTTATGTCCGGTGGTATGGCTAATGTTTTAGACCCCGCAAGTTCTTTCACCATCTTGAACAGTGTTTTGGAGCGGTTAAGAGCTTCCGAGATGGTGGTACACACATGGTCGGCTCGTGCCTTATTACAGAGAGAATGATATTTAGCTAATTTACTTTTGTACATTCTTTTTGCTTCAGATGAGTAGTTTTTTCTCCATTTACGTTCAAAACTTTTGCATTCAGATTTTTCTTGTTTTAGTAGTTCCGTGACCAATGGGGCAGGAGATCGCAGGCTCTTGCGTTTTAATTTGGTTAGAGGAAGACAAGTGTCGATTGCCGTCAAGAGCCAATTCTGTACTCCTGTGAATAGGGAATGTACAGATTGCTTTGAACAAGGAAGATGGGAATTTAAAAAGATGTTCAAAGTTTCAGTGTCTAACTTTTTTCAGTTCCTAATTAGCTTTGGTTGATCAGGGAGGACCAGAGGCTTCTGCGTGGCTACTTGAAATGAAAACCTAATCAGATAGTGATCAGACCCACAAATAGGCAGTCCCTGACATGATCGGGTTGCCTGTAAATCTTATTTTTAACAGGTAGACTGTCCCCAGTGTCCACTTCATGAGTGTACCAGGTAGTCTGACTTGGAGTCAGTGAAAACATATGTCTGTATTGTTGCAGAACTTGTCTGCAGTCACTTTGCTGCTGGTCAGTGAGGCTGCCTGCCAAGGCCACACCATCAACTGACCCATCATCAGGGTTCTGAGAGAGCAGGTCTGGGAGAGGGTCACTCTCTTCCCCCTGTCTTTTATCAGTAGTTATGACCAAGCCCATGTCTGCCCTGTCAACATATGGTTTCAGTCTGTTGACATGAAGCACCATATGGGGGCTCCTGGGAGTTCCAAGACCTACCAAATAGGTAACCTCTCCCTTCTGTTCAACAATAGTGTGGGGTCCACTCCACTTGTCTTGGAGAGCTGCTTGGGCCACAGGCTCCAACGCCCACACTTTCTGTCCTGGCTGGTAAACAGCCAGCATAGCCTTTTGGTCATGCCAGGCTTTCTGTAATTCCTAACTTGCCTCCAGGTTTTTGGTTGCCTTTTTTATGTACTCTCCGATCCTGAAGCGGAGACCAAGTACATAGTCCACAATGTCTTGTTTGGGAAGTTTGAGAGGTAACTCCCATCCTTCCTTCACCAGACAAAGGGGTCCTTTTACAGGATGTCCAAGCAGAAGTTCAAAAAGGCTGTAGCCAACCCCCTTTCTAGAACCTCTCTGTATGAAATAAAAGGCAGGGCAGTAGAATATCCCATCTCCGCCTGAGCTTTTCAGGTAGCCCCTTAATCATACCCTTTAAGGTCTTGTTGAACCTTTCAACTAGACCATTGCATTGTGGGTGATAGGGTGTGGTGAACTTGTAGTTCACTCTACACTCCTTCTACATTGCAGTCAAGTAACTAAACATAAAGTTTGCACCTCTGTCTTATACAACCTCCTTAGGGAAACCCACTCTTGAAAAAACTCCCAAGAGGGCTCTTGCCACAACTGGTGCTGTAGTGGTCCTCAGTGGTATGGCTTCTGGGTACCTGGTGGCATGATCCACTATCACCACGATACACCTGTGCCCAGGGGCGGTCTGAGGATCCATTGGTTCAACAATATTAATCCCCACTCTTTCAAAAGGAACCCCCACCACAGGTAGTGGTATAAGGGGGGCCTTTGTCTTGCCACCTGCTTTGCCACTGGCTTGGCAGGTTACACAGGAGCAACAAAACTCCTTTGTGTCTTTTGACATGTGGGGCCGCTGAAAGTGAGGGACAAGCCTGTCCCAAGTCTTGTTCTGGCCAAGATGTCCGGCTAAGGGAATATCATGGGCTAGGGTTAAAAGGAAGCCCCTGAATGCCAAAGGTATGACCAACCTCCTGGTAGCACCAGGCTTGGAGTCTCTACCCTCCGAATACAGGAGCCCTTCATTCCAATATACTTTATGGATACCCCTAGAATTCCCAGCAGCCTCAGCAGCAGCTTGCTGTCTGAGTGATTCAAGAGAAGGGCAGTCCAACTGCGCCTGCCTCAGATCTGCCCTGGAAGGGCCCCCTGTCCCAAGAAACTCAACCTGATCAGGTTCAAGTTCTTCTAGGACAGTTCCTTCTTCAGGCTCGCAATCAGCTTCCTCAGAAGGCTGATCCTCATCCTAAGGCAGTGGGGGAGGCACTGCCTTAACCCTACTGCTACTTTTCCTGGTAGGCAACTGGTCCATTATTCCAGAAGCCAGTGCCTGTTCAGTGTTAGTCATTTTGACCTGTGACCTATTCACTGCAAGGACATGTGCTGAGATTCCTAACATTTCTGCATGAGTACTAAACTCCACTTCAGACCAGGCTGAAACCTCTAAGTCATTGCCAAGCAAACATTCTACAGAGAGGTCTGAACCAACAACAACCTTCTTAAGGCCAGTTAACCCTCCCCAGGAGAAATTAACAACTGCCATGTCATGTGTGGTAGTGACATTGCTAGCATTGGTCACTAGGTAAGTTTTACCTTGTGAGATCTGTTCAGGGTTCACAAAGTCAGGTATCACCATTGTGACACTAGCACCTGTGTCCCTATAGGCCTGAGCCTTTTTCTCATTGACATACAGAGTTTGTCTGTACTTGCCCAGGTCACTGGGACTTACAGAGGAGGACATATCCATGCCTCCATCACTGATCAAAACAGCCTGAGTTGGTACTCTGACTAGGCCAGAGTCCATCTCAGTTCCCAGGGTTAACCCTACTACACCCTTCTGTTGAGAACCACCACTTGGAGCTGAACTAGGGGGAACAGTTGCCTTAGGGGCAATGGTGTCTGGAGCTGTCTCCTTTTTGGTGCATTCACTGGTCCAGTGAGTATTAACTTTACAAATCTTGCACCATGGGTTCTTTGGGCCTTCTTTCTTTTTGGATTGTTGGGTACCCCCACCATTAGAGGCTTTTTGGGTACCTTGTGAAGACTTCTGGTCTTTAGCTTTCTCTCCACCCTTTTGGTCTTGATTCTTCTGGTCCCCACCTTGGTTCTGTACCTTCTGCTTCACCATGGTTCTGACCCATTTGTCTGCCTTCTTTCCCAATTCTTGGGGAGAGGTCAAATCAGAGTCAACCAAGTGCTGATGCAATAACTGGTTCTGACAATTATTAAGAATTTGTTCTCTCATTATAAGGTTATACAATCCTGTATAGTCACTTACTTTACTGCCAAGTAACCAGCCCTCCAGAGCCTTAGTAGCACAATCTACAAAGTCAGTCCAGTCCTGAGTCTGTGTCTTCTGGGTATCTCTTAACAGCAACCTATACTGTCCAGTGGCTAGGCCAAACCCATCTATAAGAGCACTCTTCAGGACATTGTAAGTGTCAGCATCCTCTTCTCTTACAGTGAGGAGCTTGTCTCTACCTTTGTGTGCAAAGGAGAGCCACAGGATTGCTGCCCACTGCTTAGGGGGTACCTGCTGTGCTTTGCAGGCCCTTTCCAGAGCAGTTATCCATTTGTGGATGTCATCCCCACTCTGATAGGGAGGGGCAATCTTGCTTAGGATTTTATGGTCATAAGACTTATCCCTACCACTAGGTATTTTGCTGCCACCAGGGGACTAGTCCTGCCAATTTTCTCCCTCTCTCAAGAGCTAGGGTCTCTTTCTCCAAGGCAATTTCTTGCCTCTTGATTCTAAGCCTGACTTCTCTCATTCTAGCTTCATGTTCCCTCCTCTCAGAAGAGGTTCTTCTCCTACCAGATGAGGCAGAGGACCCTATTGATGAATCAGAATGCCCAGATTCCCCTGAGAGTGATCTGGGTCTCCAGGGTAAACCAGTAGGCCTACATGGAGGGATAGAGGGAGGCCTTCCTAGGCCCTCTCCATCTCCAGGTAGTCCTGTGTCTTCCAGGTTGGGTTCATTAACCACTTCCTGGTCTGCATCCTCATCATCCTCAGAGTCCTGGCGGGGGGTCCCACTAGGATCTTCTTCTGGTGATGGATAGCCCCCATCCCCACCTTGTGTATCTGGATCTGATGCTTTGGCTAAGTCATCTGCCACTAAGATATCTATCAGGTGTGGGGTGGTTGGACTCTGTACTTGCTTTAATTTCCTTATGGCACACAAACCTCTTAACTCTTGGTGAGAGAATGTGTCATATTTAGATGTCTCTTCCTGGCTGATATCTGGCAGAGATGCTCTAGCTCCTGCCTGTAAAGCCATGACTAGTGATGTGTGGTGTGTGCACCTACCTACACTACTTTGTTTCCTACTAGAACCTCTCTAGGAGTTGTAGTCAGGGTGTGCTAAGCCCTTACCACCTATAACTTCTAAATTCAGTAGAACTTATGTATTATAAGTCTTGATTTATATGTACCTACTGGTACCTTAATGTGATTTTTTAAATGAAATTCTCAAGATTATTTGGTAAAACAATGCAAGCTGTAATCCCACACGCTGCACACCAATGTGAGAAGTTGGCCTGGTATATGATGTCCACTATTCTAGTGGGCACCTTACACCAGTCCAAACGACCCTTATTGATGGTAGGTTGTAAAGTCAACCTTATAGAAAGCTATCCTAGTGATAGCTGTGGAGAGCAGCCTTCAGGCTAAGACTTAGAGGCGAGTTAAGCAAGTTGTTTTACCAATTATAATCTCTTGAATGATCAAATGAAAGCACACCACACAAGGTATATATCAAATATATATGTATTTATTCTAAACACAACCCCTCTGGACTCGTTATGAGGTCAGAGGTGAGAGTACAATACAAGGAACTTAATTAGCATACGATAAGTTGCACAGTTTACGTTATGCCCTAGGGGCTTCACAAACCATATACTAAAATAGTGGTATAAGAACCACAAGAGAAATAGAAAGCAGGCCTAGGGCCTGGGGAATCGCTGGGGCTGCCTAGAACCACCAAAGGTTAGGATGTAGGAGGCCCACTGGAGACGTGTGTACTGTCTAAAGACAGCTATGGGTTACCATTGATTTTTTATGGAGAACCAACAAGTTACAATTTTAAAGATTAAGGGTACAAGGAGGTGAACTGCAATGGAACCCTTTTAGACTAGGACACTTGGAGAGTCAATACCCGCAGGAGCACCGGAGCACTCGTGTTACCTCACCCAGGGAAGCCGGGTGCTTAGTTGTCTTTTCATGTCGGGTTTCGTAGTCGATTCCAATGGAGAGCTGCGAAGAAGTGCTGCAGGTGATCAGAGGAAAAGTGTCCGGGTGGATCCTAGGGTGGATCGAAGATCTGAAGAACCTGAAAGCAGAAGGGACAGAGTCTGGGTCGCTAGCCAGGGACCAGGATGGCGATGGGAAGCTGCCAGTCAATGTCAGGTGATTTTAGGTGCAAAGGTGAAGCTTGTCTCTTCAGCCATGTAGTCCAGGAGGCGTCGATGGCAACCAGGAGCTGGATTAGAGCTGTCCCATGAAGGATCTAGTTGGCTGTGGTGTCGGTATCCAGATTGGACCCAACAAGGCTTGGCAAACGCAATCCACGCAAGATGTCGAGATTGACTTCTGTGCAGACCAGCAAGGTCAGAGGAACTTCTCCTTTGGAGAGAAGTTGGAGTAAGCCTGGAGCAACCAGGAAAGGAAAGTAAATCAAGGATTGGTCTTTGTGGGGGCTCACTAGCTAATGGACTAGGAACCACAAAGACGCATTGAGCTGAATTGCACAAAGCGGGCCCACAGGACACTCGTGGAGTGTGGGCCTCTGAGCTTCGGTGCAAAAGCCAATGCACAACTTCGGGATACCTCAGGAAGTAGGTTTAGGTGCAGGTTGCAAAATGCAGGATGTCCAGGAGTTCCGGTCCCACGTCTCTCGTGTCCACTACAGGTCTCAGCTTTGCTGGGAGCGCAGGTCAGCATCAGAGATGTCTGGAAGTCTGTGTCCTGTGTCACAGATTCTTCTGGATCATGCGGGAGCCTAAAAAATGCAGACCGGCAAAGATGCAGTTGGTGCCTGTTTGAACAGGGTAGTCACTCCTTGACCACATGGGAGATTTCTTCTGTCTTCCAGTCGATATGGAATGTCGAAGGTCCAAGATATATGTTGCAGAGTTTCGTCCAGGGTAATCTAAAGTCCTAGGGACTGGGGTTCTATACTTATAGCAAGTTTAGGGGTTGGACTAACTCTAAGGTCCCTCCTATGGGTGGACCTGGGGAGGGGGTGGTTACACCCCTTTCCCTTTGTCCAGTTTCATGCCAGAGCTGGGGCAGAGTGCCCCAGCAACCGGTTTGAACTGGGAAATGCATGGAGCCCCTAGTGTGCCCCGGGCAATGTCTGAAAGCATTCACTGAATGCAACCCACCCTGCCCCAATACACTAAAGCCTGTCTAGGGAGGTGCTAGCACCTCCCTGGACAGGAAACCGATTGTCCAGACCTCCCCTGCCGGAGTTTCATCCAGCAGCAGGAGGGCAGACTCATGTCTCTGGCAGCAGCATCCATTTTGTGATGATGGGGCTCTGTTTAACTTTAACCGGGTTTACCAGTAACTACATGTCTTCTCCCTCTAGAAGGGTGGAATGCTACCCCCGCTTCCAGGACTGGCGGTGGGGGTAGTATTCCAAAGTGTTTGACACCTTACACAACATGTTTTGATAAAGCCAACGTAAAGTTAGCATTAACCGCGAGGATTATAATGCACTTAAGAATATATGGTATGGCTATATCAAAGAACAGCTATAAGGAAATGGTTTTGAAAGCTGCAGAGGGGCTCAGCTCATGCTAGGGCACCCTCTCACACAAATCCAAGCACTCTGCCTCCAGGATTGTCAAAGCCTGCCATAGGAATGACCTTTAGGTTAATATGTGTCTATATATATATATATATATATATATATATATATATATATATATATATATATATATATATATATATATATATATATATATATATATATATATATATATATATATATATATATATATATATATATATATATATGTATGTATGTATGTATGTATGTATGTATGTATGTATGTATGTATGTATATATATATATATATATATATATATATATATATATATATATATATATATATATATATCAAAGCTCCAAAGTGTCCAACCACATGAAACCGCACACGAATGCAGGCGGAACCGGCAGTTTCCCACAGGGTCCTTTATTCAATACAGCCAGCAAGCAGCATTTCAGGGTATTTACACAGCCCAACGCGTTTCGGGATTCTTACCCCTTGGTCACGGGCATGCTGAGTGACGGATTGCAACCACAAGTCAAGTCTCGTGAGGTTTTAAAGTTCCTACCCACAATAGGGCCTCCTGGGACTTGTAGTGCAACACATTGCTCCACAGATGGATTCTGTATCACTTTCGCACATTAAAGAACTCTGAATGAGCATCCCATCATGCTGCCAGCAAATTTCAGCAAATGAACCTGTACTCTGTCCATCTCGCAGTGAATCTGAAAGCGGCAGTCCGCCCCCTTATGGCGGCGGTGCGGTTCCCCGACCATGGACCGGCCGGTAATATAACAAAGCTCCAAAGTGTCCAACCACATGAAACCGCACACGAATATATATATATATAGGTATACTATATCTTTGTAAGGGGTGATTACGCCACCTTACCCAGGCTGAAAGTGCAGGCCTGTGGTGTCAGTTTGGAAGGCTAACCAGGGGTGGCACAATACCTGCTGCAGCCCCTGGTAGGCCCAAGGTGCACCTATGCTCTGGGTACCTAAGGTACCATATAATGGGGCTCACAAGGGTGACCCAGTAACCAATCTGGTATGTACCTAAAGTACATGGTATCAATTTAGAGAGAGAACAGCTAGGCTGTGGGCCTGATTGGCAGGGCTCCAGCCACACTAAAGTAAAAAAAGCAGTGAATCACAGAAAAAGTGGGGGTAACCATAGGAAGCAGACCCTACTCTCCTACATAGCCCTACATTTAAACTTTACTTCAAGCTGGAGGAGCCTAAGAGCCAGCAAGCAAGATGGCCGCACTTGCATGAGGGTCCTGCTGTCCGGGCTCAAGATTTCACATTATCCTGCTCCAGATAGCCACAAACTGCAAACAGATATCGGGCGCAAACATGCTGCAGGCACTACCATCCCTGAAATGGTGGTAACTTAGTATTGCAGCTATTTGTGCGGTAGGAGGTGAGAGCTAATGGCCCAGGGCCAATTTTCTGTGGCCGACTGGGGAGGCGGCGATGGCCACGCATTTGAACCACATCTACTGTCCTAACTTCAGGGATGTGTGCTCGGCAGGCGAACGAGTGCAGTGTGCGTAAGTGAGCCCTCCTGTGCACCTCACCTGTGTGCCATCGCTGAGCACCCCCTTCTCAATCTTGCTGGTGTCAGGCCACCTAGACTGTCTGCGAGCCCACGGGAGGGTTAGGGAGGACTGGGCCTGCATGCAGCTGTGGGCATCGACAGGACATTTGTGCTACGCAGCCTGCTGGGGGCCTGAAACACATGCAGAGGCGACGGGTCACCCTGGAGGATGCCGCCTTTCAGCTTGCCCTGCCACCCGTTTGCAGTAAATACCGTATTGCACATTACTGAGTGAACAATATGGTTACAGCGGGCATAGGTCCTATTATGGATACTTAACGTACTTCAACCTTGCATGACACTGCTAACCCTGCAAGATGACTTGGAGGCCATTTTACAACACAGTTGGGTCTGCTTGTGTCCCTCTGACAGTGGTTTGGGAGGTGTGGCGGGACCAAAAGAGGCTACAGAACCGCGCTGAGGACAAAATGAGAGAAGAAGATAGTTGAGGTAATTAACTGAGCCTACTGTTGCTGCACTGCCCTCCCTTAGGTCCATGAGAATGGAGGGTAGACAGTTGAGACTGCACTATGAACCCTGCAAATCCACTCAGGCACAAAATAGTGACACAGATCATAATATGACTGACGGCTTGCAGCCTGAGCAACACACCAACGACGCAGAGCTGAAATCCCTCCTGTTACTATGAACAACAGCCTCATCTTCATAGAAACAACAAGCATTGGCATAGCCAATAGGTCTCGCTTTTGGGACCTTATAAGTATTCAGTTAAGCAGCACAATATCCTTGGTGCAACAACACCAACTGTTGCATGGCTAAACACGTATAAGGTCCCAAAGGTGAGACCTATTGGCTATGCCAATGCTTGGGTTTTTTTTGCTTTATTTTTTTGGGGGTCTGGCAAATGAGAGAAAAAAACTATTATTCCCATCCATTACTACCCTCGTGCCCAATATGCTTGAAATTCTGATAATTTGTCTGCACAATCCTTTAATCCGTATGACCTCTTTTTGAAAAAGATCCAGACTTCATTTTGTTTTCTTTCTCTAATTTTATGTATTTATTTATCCTCATGGGCGATGTAGGTCTGGTCATTCTCCAATAACCTGCATCTCATCCATCCATCCAGCTTGTGGAACCTACCACTTTGAGTTTTATATGTGCGTCTTAGGTAGTAGCATTTGCATAGCATGCTTGTCGACAGTGCTGTTGGTGTTGCAGAAGTTCTGCATAGATGTGGTGCATCAGTATCTTAGTTTCATATAAGCAGTATATCATTGCATTCAATTTCTAATTGTGGTCCAACTTTTCATCCTTACGAAGCACAGCTGGGTATCATGATCGGGTGTAACTAACGTTTATCCCTCAGTTTACCTACATTGAAACATCACAGTGTATGAAAGAAAAGGTTGAAAGAAAGTGGTGATGGGCAGCCGCACATTTGAGACCCATCGTTTAATAGAGTGTGGTAGGATAATGGGTAATGGGTAAAGAAATGTGTGAAGTGGTAATGTGAGAAGGCAACTAAATATTAAGTTCAAGTTCAAGTTCCAACATTTGTATAGCGCACTACTCGCTCAGAGGGTCTCAAGGTGCTTGAGGGAGGGAGGTGTTTTACTTATCGAATAGCCAAGTTTTTAGTTGCTTTCTGAAGGAGAGGTGGTTCTGTGTAAGGCAGAGGTGGGTGGGGAGAGAATTCCAGGTCTTGGCCGCTAAGTAGGAGAAGGATCTTCCTCTCATGGTGGATCTGTGGATGTGCGGAATTGCGGCGAGGGCTTGATTGGATGATCGTAGTTGTCGGGAGGGGGTGTAGAAGGATAGACGCGTGTTGAGGCATTCGGGTCCTAGGTCGTAGAGTGCTTTGTGTGCGTGGGGGAGGAGACGGAACGTTATTCTCTTGTTGACAGGGAGCCAATGGAGGTCTTTCAGGTGGCTGGAAATGTGAGCTTGCCGAGGGATGTCCAATATGAGTCTGGCTGAGGCGTTTTGAATTTGTTGGAGTTTTTTCTGTAGTTTGGCTGTGGTTCCGGCGTAAAGGGTGTTTCCGTAGTCCAGTCAGCTTGTGACCAGTGCGTGGGTGACCGTCTTTCTTGTTTCGGTGGGGATCCAACGGAAGATTTTTTTGAGCATTCGTAGGATGTTGAAGCAGGATGATGAGACGGCGTTGACTTGTCTGGTCATCGAGAGGGAGGAGTCTAGGATGAAGCCCAGGTTACGTGCGTGGTCCATAGGTATGGGTGCGGTTCCGAGGGCCGGTGGCCACCATGAGTTGTCCCAGGCAGAGGGGGATGGCCCTAAGATGAGGACTTCTGTTTTGTCCGAGTTTAGTTTTAAATGGCTGTTCTTCATCCACTCAGCTACTTCTTTCATTCCTTCGTGTAGGTTGGTTTTGGCGGTGTTTGGGTCTTTGGTGAGGGAGAGGATCAGCTGGGTGTCGTCTGCGTAGGAGATGATGTTGAGGTTGTGTTGGCGTGCGATGGAAGCGAGGGAACTCATGTAAACGTTGAAGAGGGTAGGACTGAGTGATGATCCTTGTGGTACTCCGCAGATGACTTCGGTGGCCTCTGATTTGAAAGGGGGGAGGCGGACTCTCTGGGTTCTTCCGGTGAGGAACGAGATGATCTGGTCCAATGCTTTTCCTTGTATTCCGGCGTTGCTGAGGCGTTGTATGAGGGTGCTATGACAGACTAATGCTAATTACATCACCGCAACTTATTTAAGCGTAGTACAGCAAATTAATGTGAGAATATGCTTAATTGCTTTTTTCTTTTCTTTCCCTGTGAGTAATCCATAGGAGTCAATTGCATTCCCTTTAGTACAACATCGTTTGTGTCCTCATCCTTGCACTTGTGACAGTCTGTTTATATTGTACGGGATGCTGAGCCGGGCACACGCATTGTAGTGACACAGTAGAATATTATAGGCAATTATTTAAAGACTGAAATCGGCGCACAGATAGGCCATCGGCAGAAAAATTCGAATTTCCTAATCGTAAATGGTCTGTCAGAGTTACTTATTGTGAATGGTCAGGCACAGGCGGTGGGTTTTGACCTACTAGTAAGGCGCACTGTTTTCGTGATGTCTGCCATAGTTTCATTGTCACGTTGAAACCATAGAATAGCTCTGTGCTGGGAACAACGTGCCAGGTAGGTCCAAACAATGCACTATTGCTTGTGTAAAGTAATAGCCAGTTCTGCACTCAGTGGTTTTATTAAAACTCACTAACGTGTGAGTAACGTGTGGGCTGGTACCCTGCTAAAACTCACTTACAATGTTCAATCAGTTGCTCTAAAAGGACATTGTTCCCCGAGTTCCCAATCTGCCCTTTTGTTTTTGCAATATTTGCATGTGCGGTGGCATTTCCTTATTTTTTGTATTTTATGAGCCTACATATTGAATCGCTAACTTTCTAAAATTGTTATGTTTCATTTTGATGGGCATGTTTCTTTTTAATAGCTTGCATTAAGACGCTGAAAACATCTTACAACACATGGTCCGCTGAAGTGCAGTAAAGTTCTTGTGATGTTTCTTTAATTCAGTCCCCATTCTGGCTGCATAGAGGCACTTGGTTCCTGTGCTTCCCTGCCGGCTTGACTTCTGGTGGTGTATTTGTTGAAATCTTTGCTATCTTTGAGCATGCTGCTTTCAAACGGAACCAGTGTTTTAGTTTTCTTTAAACCCCGTTGCGATTAACCTCTGTACAGAGTACTCGCTTTAAAATAGCAGCGCAAGCCTGGATCAAGTCTCGGCAAACCATTGTTCTTGATGCATAGATCTCAACAGAAACAAGCAATGGCCGCGCGGCCGTAAAACTAACGCCGCAGGGCCGCAAAAATTATCGCGATAGCCATCACGGTGAAAGCGAAAGTGATCGCGATGACGCGCGCTCCGTGATTGCAAAAATTCAATTAAAAAACGTGAGTGGTGCACGCGTGTGACAGGAAAAAGTGCTTTGCACGTCACGTGCGCTTTTGCTCGTAATAGCAAGTTGGTGGCCGGCAAGGTAGCACTTTTGAAGCAGCTACTAAATGTCTCACCAGACAGCGCATGCGCTGGCTCAGGCGAGACCTAAAAAGGATTCCCTGTGTACTCGCATCGATTTCATCACTCAGAAGTTTGAGAAACAATTTGGGTGCATAGGGGAGGCAGAGCAAAGGATTTTTGACATAGAGGACATCTCTTCGCAGAGAAGTGAGTAGGTACTAAATATGGACTGAATCCTGAAAGTCATCTCTGCCAAGAATGAAGATTTAGAAGTGACCTCACGCTTGAACACCATATGGATCTGGTTCCCTGCTAATCAGGGCCCCATGATATGTACTCTCTCTGTAAAATGGACTCCATGCACCCTAGGTGCATAACCAATCTGGTACTGGACACCTTATCAGCCCCTGTACAGTGCACTATGGGTGCCCAGGGCAGAGGTGAATCCAAGGCCTACCAGGGGCTGCAGCATATCTTTTGCCACCCCTGGCTGGACCTTAAATTAACACAACTGGTTGATCACTCAGCTGGGGCAAGGTGGTGTAATCACCCCTTGCTTAGATATAGTATAGCTATATCTAAACCTATATCTGGACACATATGTACCTATAAGTCACTCCTATGGCAGGCCTTAACAATCCTGGAGGCAGAGTGCTTGGTTTTATGTGAGATCGTGCTCTAGCATAAGCTGAGCCTGTCTGCAGCTGTCGGGACCAACTCCCTTAGCTGTTCCGGGATATTGCCATACCATATACTCTTAAGTGCATTATAATCCATCGCGGTTATGTGCTAACTTTGGTTTGGCTTTATCAAAACATGTCATGTAAGGTGTCATACGATTTGGAATACTACCCCCTCGCCAGTCCTGGCAACGGGGGTAGCATTCCACACTTCTAGAGGGAGAAGACAAGTTACTTTACTGAAACGTGGTTAATTCTAACCAGAGCCTCAGCATCACAAAATGGATGCTGCTGCCACCGACACGAGTCTGACCTCCTGCTGCTGACCGAAACTTGGCAGAGAAGGCCTGGACAAAGGGTTTTCTGTTGCAGGGAGGTGCTACACCTCCCCAGACAGGAGATAGTGTATTGGGGCAGGGAGGGCTGAAAGAAACTAGATATTGCCTGGGGAGCACAAGGCTTCCCCTTGCAGAATCCGGTCAAACCGGTTCTGGGGCTCTCCAGCCCGAGTCCCAGCGTGACCCTAGACAAAGGGAAAGGGGTGTAACCACCCCCTTCCTGGGTCCCACCCATAGGAGGGACCTAGCAGGTAATCCAGCCCACTAGTTTGGAATAAATGTGGGAGCAGTGCCAGCGCACATCAGATTATCCTGACTGAAACTTATGAAACAAAACTCTCGACCCTTCAACATCCTACTCGACGTAGAAGACTGAAGAATCTCCCTTGTGGTCAAGGAGTGACCACCCTGTGCAAACAGGCACCATTCAGCACCTCACCGTTTGCTTTGTTGCAGTTCCCGCCAGAACTCGAGCAACAGAGATCAACAAGATCCAGCTATCCTGCCTTCCAACAGCCTGATCTACAGTCCCAGCGAATCTGAGACCCGTGGAGGCGTGGGGCTGGCCATCTTGGAAAAACCACAAAGTGCTGACCGTGCAGCTCCCGAGGCTCCCTCGATGCTGTACATTGGGGTTTGAGAAGCCCCATGTCTGAGCAACTTTTGCACCAAAGCTACCCCCTCCACACTCTCCGAGTGCTGCGTGGGGCCCTTCTGCATTTTGCTGCTCAACGCGTTGGTCCGGTCGCTTGCCCGTTGCCTAGCGGCCCCAGTACCGATGAACCTTTGAATTTGCTCTGCCAGACCAGTTGCTCTGGACTGGCCCTCGCTCCCCTGAAAAGGAGCACCCGCTCTGACCTTCCTGGTCCGAGTAAGAAGCGATCTTCTAATCCTGCGTGGGTTGCGCTTGCCAAGGTTTGTTTGCTTCAATCCGGAAGCCGACACCACCGACAGCGAGAATCTTCATGGGACAGCTCGTAGTCCACTCCTGGACATCCTCGGTGCCTCAGAGTCCACGTGGCAGCGGAGACAAGCTTCTCGACAACCACCTGATTGCGTCCGACATTGCCTGGTTCCTTCCTGGTTCCACCCTGGTCACTGCTGAGTGACCCAGACTCTGTCCCCTCTGCTTTCAGGTACCCTTCAGCTTGGATCCACCCTTGGATCGCACCGGACACTTCTCTTCTGGCCGCCAGCAGCATCATCATCTACAGTCTCCATAGATCTACACGACGAAAGCTGATACAACTTTGCACCTGTCACCCGCTTCCTGTTGGTGAGATAACTCTTGAATGCCGGTGCAGTGCTCCTGTAATGGTATACACCTCTAGTGTCTAAGTCTAAAGTTTTGTCCTTCTAGGTCAGTCGCAAGACTCTTAAAACAGTAACTTGATAACTTTTACGCACCATTGACTTTGCATTGGTGCATGTGTGTGCTTTCAGCGCAGCACCCGAATCCCGCAGGCTTTTCCCGACTTCAGCATTGCTAGTTCCGATTGGTCCCAGGGATTCCCCAGGACTTAGGCCTGACCACTGTTCGATTAGTGATACTTATACCACTATTTTAGTATATGGTTTGAGTGGCCCCTGGGCCTCATCCATAATTGTGCAACTTTCATATGTTTTACTGTGCTTTTGTTTAAATGCTTGTGCTTCTAGTCTCATAAAGAGTGTAGAGGATTATTCTAGTAATAAATACATATATATTTATAATATATAACTTGTGTGGTGTCCTTTCATTTGATATTACAGGATTGTGATTGGTAAAACAGCTGGCTTCACATGCCCTCTTGAGTTAAGCCTTTAAGGCTGCTTATATGATATGATATGATATGATATGATATGAAAAAGCTTTATTCGACTTTGAAATACATAAAATCATAAAAGCAGCAAATTCATTACAATAACAGTATAATTTAAAATACATACATTTGAGCACAGAGTTAAGCTTTTCCTTTTCTTTAAAATGCTTTTTAAAAACCCCAGCATAACTGCTACACATGTCACATCATTTAAGGATAGCAAGAATAGTAAAGCTGGGCGGCATTGCCTCCAAGTACCATGTTTTGATAAAAATGGTTTGATACATCTAGACCTTTCCAATGTGTAAAATTTACAAAAACATATTGCATGCAACGTAGATTGGGTAGACAGATTGTCACATGGGCATTTGCACAGGTTTCTTCCCAGCTGTTTACTTTAGGGAATGAAACTAGACGAAAGAAAATATCGAACCTGAATCTTGTCAACAAATAGCGGTCAAAAGCCTCCAAGCACCATATTAAGTAGGGCTGAAAGCTATATGTGACTAGGGTGAGTTGGTGCTGTATTACAAGTTTTTTATTCATTTCCACACCTAGTCTCAGGGATTCAACATGAGACCAGCACAACTGCTTCAAGTCCTTTCTTGAGATCTTAAGCAACGAGTCTTGTTGATGGTAGAACTCTGGTCTTCCTAGATCCCTGGTAAATTTAAGAATATACATCAGCCAAGGTATCTTGCTGGCCTTATTCAAGCTCATGCAGTCCTTAATAATATCTCTATTTAGCAAAAGGTCAGGGGTAGTCCAAATACGGTGCCAAAGCAAAACAGGTTGCATACTAATCAGGTCAATAATGTATCGAATCCCCAACTCAGCATGACAATTGAACACAGGGGAGCTTGCAGGGATGGCCAGGATAAATCTTGAAAACACATTCTCTACCTTTTGTATTTCATTACACTTTTCGATGCCCCAAATACCTGCTCCATATAATGCTGTGCTGTTGCACTTGGCCTGGTAAATTTTAAGCAAAATTTCTGGGGGTCTCTTTCCCATCTTTTTCGAAAACGACATAAGTACCGCAGTAGCTCTCTTAAACATCAAAGTCCTATTTCTAATGGCAAGCCCCCAAGACCCAGTTTCTTCGAGTACGATGCCCAAGTAAGAAAAGGATTTGGTGGTTGCAATTTTTTCTTTCCCGGTAAACAAACGGCAATCTTTATTCCCAGATCTACCACACGTCATTACAAATGTTTTGGATACATTAAGCTTTAGGCCCCTACTATTCATAAATTTTAAGTAAGTGTCCAAGGCCGCTTGTAATCCTATTTGGGTCCGTGACATAATCACGGCATCGTCCGCATATAGGAGGGACGCAATTTGTTAATGGTTCACCTGGGGGGAGTCGCGCTGGCTTCACATGCCCTCTTGAGTTAAGCCTTTAAGGCTGCTTAGTCCATGCTACCCTTAGGATAGCTTGTCTATACGGTTGACTTACAACCATCACCATAAGGGATTGTTTGGACTGATACAAAGTGCCCCCAGCATTGGAGACATCATATATCAGGCCAACTTCTCACTTTGGTGCGCAGCGGTGCGGATTTGAGCTTGCTGTTGTTTTACCATTGCAATCTTTTTATCAAATTGAAAGATAATATCAAGTACCTTAGGTACATATAAACAAAGCTTACATATTTAAGCTCTACTGAACTTAGTAGTTGTAGATCAAAGGGCTTAGCACACCCTGCCTACAACTCACTAGCAAGGTACAGTAGGAAAACACTTAGTGTAGGTAAGTGCGCCACTTACACCTCACTAGCAGTCATGTCTAGCACAGGTGAAGCTTCCAGCTCTCTACCTGTGGGGGTTGACCTTACCAAGGCACCCTCCAGCTAGGACAACCTCAGTAAGCATGGGTGAATTTTGCGAATTCGTGGTTCGTGAATTTGCGTATTCACAAATTCGCAATCCGCAAAATCCGTGAACTCTTGCGAATTTGCGGATTTTTTTTTTTTTTGTGTTCGCAAGGGTTTCTGCCAGTTCGCAAGGGTTTTGTACCAGTTCGCAAACGCGAACTTACTTGTCGAGTCGCAACGGTCGCAACTATGTAGTTTCTACGTCTGATTCATCACAGCACCCTCTGTTTCACCACTGCCACCCTCTGGTTCACGCATGCCACCCTCTGGTACATCACTGCCACCCTCTGGTACATCACTGCCACCCTCTGGTACATCACGGCCACCCTCTGGTTCATCACTGTAGATTATGGGGGGAAAAGGCAGCACACCTGCCCTGCTTCAACTGACATGAATTAATTTGGGGTTGATTAATGTGTCTCTGAGTCTGGCACCTGCTTCCTTATCTGTAATTGCTTTCTGTTGCAGTGCAATTTTTTTCACAGGACCTTTGTGGTCTACTTTTAGCTATTCTCTGAGCCTGCTGTGAGGGTCAGAGCAGGGTCATAGAATAGTTGCAAGTAGGCAACTGAACTCTTTAGGGGGCCCTCAGGAAGCACTACAGGGAATGGTTACTAATGATGAGGTAGAACTTTTGCACCTGCTGAGTGCTTTCAGTTTTGCAAAAATCGTTTTTCTGCAATTTCGCGAGATTCGCGGGGAGCGAATTTGCGCGAGATCGAATTCAGAAGCCGTGAATTCGTGCAAATATGCGTTTTGTTTTTTTGTGGTGTGTTAGTTCGCAAGGTTTTGTGCGTTTTAGTGAGCCGCTTGTAGCGCAACGGCGTGAAGTTACCCTCACGGTCGTTCACGGGCGCGGCCATTTTGTTTGTGTGACGTATTTCCGTTTCCGGGCGCTATGTGTAATCTCGCAAAGTGTGCGGCTCGCTAGTACAAGTTCGCGTGTGATCGCGAGGAAAATCTCGCGCGAACTTACCCACGCAGTCGTGAACAGGCGCGGCCATCTTGTTTTTCATTCATTGCTATGGTTCTGGGCATGCTTTCTGTATCCTCTGTCAATCTCTGTCATCCTTTGCTTGTTTGATGTTTTTTTAAAATCTATCTTACTTATTATCTATCCCTCTATTTTTCTAGCTCTATATTTTTGTGTTTTCTGCTACTTTTGGTTAATTTTAAACTACTTTTTTAAACTCTTTTCTTTTCTTTTTCCCTATTCTATTTCTTCTTTATTATTTACCTTCCTTTCTGCCCAGACCATGGTAAAGGGAGCCGGGAAGCGGCCTGAAAAGGGGAAGGGTCCTGCACCCCATGCCCGGCACCCGTGCGGGCGTTTGAGGGAGGAGACAGTCACAGCCCCGGAGATCTTTAGCGCGGAGGAGGTGGCCGCACTAGTCTTTTATGTCCAGCGCCGCCTCCCCAGGACCATCAAGGCAGGCGGCAAGATCGCTAGCGGCTATGGGACCCGGGAGCGCCGGAAGCGGTAGGAGAAGGTGTGCCGGGCCATGTACCAACACTCTCGGGTCCGGCGCACCTATAACCAGGCCACCCACCGTTGGACGGATCTCCTGGACCGGGAACCCGACTTGATCGACCTGCTCGGCCTCGAGATCCCCGGACTTGGTGAGTAGTAGTAGCTATTTCTTCACTACTCTGTTTCCTCCTGCAATAATGCTCCTGATTACATTGTAGGTAAATTATATTTCAAAATCTTCTGTGCATTTCAGGTCCACTGCTCTCCTTCTCAGTAGCGTTGCTACTATGCTTATTTGTTTTCGATTTTGTGTTCATTTCATTGGCCTGAGAAATTATGCATGAGTGTAGTTTAAAGAACTGCGAAATGCTAGACACTAAGGGTCAGATTTTTAATTACTGGCGCATCCCTGCAAAGTAGCAGGGATGCGCCAGTAATTGTGCGCCACGCCACCACCACCCATGGTGCGCCGTATTTACAATGCGGCGCACCATGGGCCCAAAACGTCACCGAAGCGTTACCCATCTGTGCTGGAGTTGCATCACAACGATGGCGCAGCTCCAGCAATGCTCTGGGGTGCCCTATCTCCCCAATGCTGTGTCAAGCCGTACGTCTGCTTCAAGCAGGCGCAGGGTTTGAGTCATGCATCATTGTCCTAAAAGTGACTGATTGAAATCTTGTAGATTTCCCTCAGCCACTTTTAGGATGCGTTCCTGCGCAGGAACGCCCTCCCTTGCGCCGGAACGCCCCCTGATGGCGCAGGGCTTTACAACATGATGCATCTCCCATATGCGTCACGTTGTTAATATACGCCGCACCATGGCACCTCTTTTGTTCTGCTGCTGCGTCACAAAAGTCACGCAACAACGGAGCAAAAGAGCCGCAAGGGGGTGTAAATCTGCCCCTACCGACTCAAGTCCAGTCCTTCCTTTGTACACCTCTCAATAAGAAGAAATAGTGGTGGTGGATTAATAGTTTGAATTTTTTAATGACTGGTTAATGTAGTAGGAAACTTTTTAGTGTTGTCGCTGATCTGCAATCACGATCGAGTTTGTCTGTCACTTCGCGTGCTGCGGACTGCTGCCTGCACAGTCCTAGGCGAACCTTTTTAGTAGTTTGTTTAGTGAGTTACATAACTTTCCAAGTCGACGGTCTGCAAATCAAGCAATACTAATATCGTAGTAGACTACATGAGATAGGTCAATATATCCCGTGGAATAGTTGTCTATTTGCTATTTCGCCAAAATATTTTGTTATTGTTCTTTTGTAATGTTTGATTTGGTTGACAACAATCATCCATGTTTTCGGGTCTTTTGGACATTGGAGGAGGCTGCTGCTGCTGAACAAGGCCAGGATTGGTCAGACGAGGGCTCCTTTGCTGGCCCCAGTAAGTTTTAATTTTAATATAGAGTACCTATTTTTTCCTATTTTCATTCGATTTTTTCTAAATCGTCTTTGATCTTCTTGTAGACTGTATCTAAATTCTTATCCTGCCTCGACTATGACTCCCTGTGGTATTACTAGATTATTCTTATTAGTCTGTCTGTGTAGCTAACTAAGATTGCACATTTGGCAAAAGGTGTTAAATGAAACTCCCATTCTAGTCAGCAATAGCTCTCTATGGGGAACATCCTTTACGACGCAAATTTTACTCCGCAGTACCCTTACAACGCGTCTTTAACAACGCAAGTCGTAACCACGACTTGCGCTGGAGGGCGCTACAGGACAAGGAATAATTTAATTTACTATCCAACACCTTCCCTACTGTATGTAGGCTGGTGTTGGAATAGTAAATTAAAAAATTCCTAAGTCCGCACCCCTCAAACGCAAGTCGTGGTAACGACTTGCGTTGTAAAAAACGCGTTGTAAAGGTACGCGTGGTAAAACCATGCGTCGTAACATTGTACATCCCTCTCTATGCACTGAGTGCAGTCCTCTGGGATTGTCCATAATGTCTTTTCAAGTCTTCCAAATGTTTATGCTTTGACAATTACCAACAATAAAAAGGTGAATGACCACCAAGAAAGAATAAGATACTACTTTACTTTTGGTTTGGATAGGAGGACAATCCATACTACTACTGTTGCAGGGACAAATCTGCACAAACAGAACTATGGACACTAAATAGTGCATTGTTTATCAATTATAATAGGCGCAGGTAGACTTTCCACATAACTCAGTGATATCAGTCTTTGAAGAACCCCCAATCTCCTTACTGACTAGATAGTGTGGCAGAGTCATTTAGCTCCCGAATTCATCGATGATTGATCCCCAATGATGATTATCCATCGCAGGACAAGAGTACGGAGTCAGAGTCCAGAAGTGTCAGAGGCACGGACTCATGCTTGCAAATTGCAAAACCTTTTGCTCATTCACTCTTGACCAAAAACCACAGAGTCTATTTAAGTTTTAAAGCTTTATTAAAAGTAAAAATATTTATTAAAATCAAGCTTGTCATAAAACATAAACGGTTGATTAAAAATGGAAAAGTGCTTATAGTGATTTATTTCACACATTTATTGTGGGCGAGCCAAGTTCAAACCTGGTTTGAACTTTAATTTTTCTTTTCGGTGCTGAATCGTTGGTCCCTCTGTCCTAGTGGTGATGATAATGATTTGTTCTTAGAAGTGAAGCTTCTGTCTGTTATGAGAAAAATGGTGCGTGTTAAAAAGCAAGCATTCATCAGTTGTGCCAAAAAGTGCAGCAAGACAACACCCTTCCCTGGAAAAAGGGACATTTTTACTTTAGAGTAGACAGTCACAAATTATTAGATTGGTTTCTGTATTCACATTTCTTCATTCCTAGACAAAATACTAGTGAGTGGTGTATGTCTCTGACATCTAACATTCTTAAATGTACTTTGTAGGTGGAACATCTGGTGCTGGGCCCAGCGCGGAGGTGGAGGAGGAAAGCTCTGGGGAGGAGGCGGTGCAAGTGCCGGAGGAAACTGCTGTGCGGGTTGCCACGGTAGTGGCCGGCAGTGGTGAGCTCTTAAATTCCTTACTTATTGAGATTGCAGACTGCATAGTGTGCTCCCCGTGATAAAACGTATGGTTTGTCCAGATGAGAGACATGAAGAAGAATGATTGACATATAGTTTGAATGGATGGATGCCTGGATCATGGTACTATCTGACTCTTAGATAGCATATGTGTATCTAGAGAGAGTAGACGGTCACTGGATGAACTAAGTGTTACTTTGAAGAGCATGTAACACCGCACCCGCACGTCCGTCCCAGTATAGGAAAGGCGAGGAAAATAAGTTGTAATTTTGTGAGAATACTACCATGAATAGTAGCAGTAGTTTGTATTGCAAGCACAGCATATATCCGGCTATTACGATGGCCACTCACTACCTCTGTTAATAAGTTTAGTAGAACTCGGTCATTCATGTGTGAATGTATCACTGTTCACTCAATAAAAAGCAAAGCACCTAAAGTCATCCCATATGTAAGCAAATACATACCATGTGCAGTGATAGATAATCAGATTATTTATCTTCTTCATTTTCCTTTTCTAGTATTCATTGGCACTGAAGGGTGAAAGTTAAATTAATTAAGCAGTAGCCCTTGTAACAGAGTATTCTCAGTGCCACCCATAATAGAAAAGTAAGAGCATCACCACCTGCATGTACTGGACTGTTACAGTAACGCAAGTCTGTCTCACTCATCATGGCGGGCATCTGTTTTTCTCGGGTGCAAGTTGACTGCGCTGGCATTATGCCGGCTTGCAGAAGTTAACGTACCAATTTTGCTAAACAAGAGAGAAGAAGAAGAATAAGACTGGTGTACTGTCATAGTCGACTCTAATGGAGTGAGTCCATAGTGCTCGTAGAATTGATTCCTGAAACTCCCACTAATGTTAGAGCAAGGATGAAGAAGTGGGAGGTTAGATAGATACTGGCCACAATAGTTATGTACTGCGCTTGCAAGTTGCTAGTTCTACTGTGACACAACTTTCTGCTGAATCATTTTGTGTTAATCTTAAAGAGCATTGGTTACAGACTATGTCTTTTTCTTTCTTCATATAGATGCTCCTTCCAAACCAACACGGAAGGATCTGGCTAGACGGGCCCGGCAACGGAGGCTGGAGGCCACTGTTGCCGAATATCGGCGGCTGGTGGCCCAGGAGGAGGAGGACATGCAGAGTACGTCTACAACATCTACGGCGACACCTGCATCCTTCTCCGCGCTCCCTGGGTCAGCCAGTCAGTGCAGCAGGTCTCCAGCGGTATGGAGCCGGGGTACCGCAGCCACCGGCCACCGCCGAGCAGCAAAGAAATCAGCTGCCCCCCACAGCAGTTACAAAAAAAGGATGCACCGCCTTTCCCTGAGGGTCTCCTACCTCGAGCAGGAGCTCCTCAACACCAAACCCTGCTCGAGACCCTCCGCAAGGAGCATGCCGACCTGGCCTGGAAAATCAACAGCAGCAGCCAGCAGTAGGAGGAGACTGTCCCTTGCCCCTTTTTTAAAGACTTCTGGGGAGTGGGAATTGGGAGTTGAGTTTTTTGGACTTTTCACGGACATTCGTTGGGGTTAGGGAGTGGGGGTGGGTTGGGTCTTGCGGGACATTATTTTTGTAAGGGATATAAATATGCTTTAAACTTTATCTTAGCATACGTGTTTTTACTGCTTTTGAGGCTGGTGGGTGGGGGTTTAACAGTAAGTTTGTTTTCCTGAAACTTAAGTGGCATCTTGATTCAAGTTGTGTAAGTAAATGCCCAAATGTTTTCAAAACTAAGTGCCTCTCAGAGAGTAAGAGAATTCAATAGTCCTAGGACTTTACTAGTACTAGCGTCAGTCTCTCGTCTCTCCTAATACTCCATTATACTATCTCCCCCCAAACGCTTATCTTACCTGTAATTTGTGTTTGGAAATAGGGCTAGGCACAGGGCTGGCTGCACGGCAAATGGCGATTAAGGTTGGCAATCCTGGGCGGATGAAATGTCATCATTGCGGTGGTACTAGTGGTGTTACACAGTGGCAGTTGCAGCATCTGAAAAAAAAGAAAATGAAACCTTGTTTGTCCTTACCGTAGCATTAGAATGGTACGATAGAGAATATAGCAGGTGACAGTACACTAGAACAGTGCCACAATGTAGCCTAACAAATGGTAAAGGTTTGAAAGTATAACTAGTACTTGCGTTGAATTTCTTTGACATTGGCTACTACTACAAGAAATAGTACCGAAGGTGAAGGACACAGCAGCGTAATAATTTGCCACGTCTAGGAGGAGGATGTTCTTGATGACCAATCAAGTTGATGGCGCACATGAAAATCTGCTTTCATTTGCCAATAGTGACTGAGTGTCAAGCTGAGTAAGAATAGAATATATCCTCGGATTCCTTCACTAGCCTGTTGCTATGACCTCATCCTCCCCAGCAAGTGTGTGGAATTATTGCTGGCATTTAGTCACACATCAATCAAAACCACACAGCCCGAGGGAAGAGGGTTAGGGTTTGGAAAATGGATGGGAATGGGGGATTTTGGGAAAGTTTTGTTGAGAGAAGAAAAAAAAAGCACAGCATGGACAAACAATAATTGAAGATAAAGAAATCCTTGGGTACAAAGCTAACCATCAATCTTTTAAGTGACATAAAGGAAGTGCATGCACTACTGCATGCATGGTTACTGAAAAGTAAGTAGTACTTTCGACAACCGTAAATGAAAGAATGAGACAGTACAGGGCTGCAGTACTAATTATGCGTTTTCACTTGCCTATCTCTGCACTCAGAGAAACACTTCTTACATTAAATTAGGTTTAAAAAATAGCACAAGTAAAACCTATAGAATGGCTGTAGGGATGAATTTAGAAGCAGAGATCAAAGAAATGCAGAGTCACACTCACAGAAGTTCACAGCAATAACATTACTTAAAAGATAATTAGAAAAGAACGGATACTGTATATATATGTTGTTTTAGTTGTCCTGTTGAATTTGGTAAGTTGCATGCATCAAACCATTCCTCTTATTAGCGGGACTCCTCCATTCCAGCTGACGCTCTGTCCATCAATGTTGGTGACCAGAAGACACCCTGTCCACTGCCTGCCTGGCAGATGCTGAATTGCTGCTCGCTAATGTGAAGCCTGACTTCATCCTTTCTTTCCCATTGCACAGGCTGACACCCGGCCTGTAATTTTTTATGGAAAAACAGGAAGTGATATTAGAACACCACTGACAAATAAATATAAGGTATGTACGCTGTGTAGTGCAAAAAGTCACACTTTGAGTTTCCTAATAGACAGTACAATATTTTTGAAAGTGCGTACTCTGTCTGAGTCTCCTTTTGAAAGATAAATAAGTATGGGCGAATTCATTTAGCGGATCTTTCCCCTCAAGCTAGGTGTACTGTAAACTGTGTTTTAGAACAAAATTAGACCTTCCCAGCAGTGCTCCCAGACCCTTACTAAACCCAGTCGCAAAAATGTAGAAGACCCCCAATCAGATCTCAAAAAACGAGGCCTAGTAGAAAAATGGTGACAAAACTTACTTTGAAAGTAAAGTAGGCCCAAATCCCCCCTTACCCACCGTGGATTGTATTCAAACCACTTGCAAGCAAGCAAAAGTATCCATACCCAGCATCGCTCCAAGACTCGCAAACCCCCCCCCCACAAACACCCCCGCAAACAGCCCCCCCGCCCAAACACATGCAATACAATACTGCTAACCCTAACGAGCCCTAAGTTAAGAATAGTGGCAAACGCTTTCTTTAACTAGGCCAAATCCCCCCTTTCCCACCATGGATTTTCTTCAAATTACTTGCAACCAAAATTACACATTCCCACGAGTGCTCTAAGACCCCAGAACCCAGTTGCAAAAATCTAGAACACCCGCAAACACATGGAATACTGCTGCTAGTGCTAACCCTAACGAACCCTAAGTTACAAAAAGTGCCAAAAGGCTTTTCAGCATGGATTTTCTACAAACCACTTTTATCCGGTATTAGACCTTCCCAGCAATGCCCCAAGACCCGCCAACCCACCCGCAAAAAAGCACAACACCCCCAAACAGGCAAAAAGCAATAATGGAAAATCTCATACTTACAATATTTTTTGGCCTTCTGTCCAAACGCGCTGTGCAGCTAGGTCATGACTCCACTTTTCCACCATGGATGTCCTAGAAAACAAATGCAATCAACATTAGACTGTGCCAGCAGTGCTCCCAGACCCCAAAACCCACCCACAAACACCCGGAACCCTCCCAAAGAGCACCTCAAATACAAGCAAGTCAGCAAAAATGCAAAAAAAAATTGCCTCCGATTTTGTCCAAACCACTTTTATCCGGTATTAGACCTTCCCAGCAATGGCCCCAGAGCCGTCAACCCAGGCGAAAACAAGTAGAAGACCCCCAAACAGCCAAAAAGCAAAAGTACAAAAATGGGGACCAAAATCACTCCGCGCGCGCTCTGCAGCTAGGCCCTAACTCCCCTTTGCCACCATGGATTTTCTTCAAACCTCTTGCAATCAAAAGTATCCATACCCAGCAGTGCTCCCAGACCCCGAAACCCACCCACAAACACCAGGAAGCCCCCCAAACAGTCCCCCGAAAACATGATAGTGAGCAAAAAGGCAAAAACGTTTTCAAGTCTGATTTTGTCCAAACTACTTTTATCCGGTATTAGACCTTCGCAGCAATGCCCCAAGACCTGCCAACCCACCCACAAAAAAGCACAACACCCCCAAACAGGCAAAAAGAAAAATGGAAAATCTCATACTTACAATATTTTTCGGCCTTCTGTCCAAACGCGCTGTGCAGCTAGGTCATGACTCCACTTTTCCACCATGGATGGCCTAGAAAACAAATGCAATCAACATTAGACTGTGCCAGCCATGCTCCCAGACCCCGAAACTCACCCACAAACACCAGGAAGCCCCCCAAACAGGCCCCCAAAAACATGATAGTGAGCAAAAAGGAAAAAAAATTTCAAGTCTGATTTTCGCCAAACCACTTTTATCCGGTATTAGACCTTCCCAGCAATGGCCCCAGAGCCGTAAACTCACCAGCAAAGAAGTAGAACACCCCCACAAGTGCAGGGTCTTTCTTCATTGGGCGTAATCCAGCCCTCTGCTTTGAGGGAAATAGGAGTCTGGAGGAGGAGGATAGAGGAGCATGTTCTTGTGAACTTGTGAACCTGAGGAATGCAGACTGCGGCACCTTCAAATCAATAAGCAAATAAGTGAAGACAGTTTTGCTGATGGGCTTATTTTTGTGATTAGGTGATTAAAGTTTTTATTTATATTGACTTTTCAAAACAAAGAAAGACATACACACAGGAATAAAAGTGAATAAAGACGAAAAAGAAAGTTATTGATTCATTGGGTCATTTTCAGGGCTCGGTGTCAGGGAAGAAGAGTTTGTCCTCATACTCTGCGAATTCAGGCGGGAGTAGGTCACCTCACAGAGAAGAAATTCCCTCATCTAAGTTGGTGTCCTCCTCGTCTTCTTCCGGTGTGTATCTCGTACTTTGTAATCTGGTGGTAAGAGGTGCTGATTCATCTTGATCATTGATAACCTCTCCACATTTTTGGGCGAGAGGCAGGTCCTTTTGCAAGTTACAATGCCACCAGCAGCACTGAAAACACGTTCAGAAGACATACTTGCGAGTGAGCAAGACAAGTAGTTTATAGCCATGTTGGAGATCTCTGGCCACAATTCTATTTTCCCATGCCAATACGCCAATGGGTCATCATGAACATAGACCTCTGTTGAGTCATTCAGATAGTCCTGCACCATCGACTGAAGCTTCTCCATGGTTCCTCCACTTTGCTTACTTTTTGCTGGGACCTTTTGAGAAGCAAACCCAAGCTGAGTTAGCCAATCCTCTTCTTCACACAATGTTACTGTTGTGTCCGGTGCAGATTATCCAGTTGCTGGTGTCTTTAACAGCTGAGAGGTTACTTCTGCCACAGCCACAGGTGCAGAAGTGGATTCTTTTGACTCCGGATGGCCTGCTGATACTGATGTACTGCCTTTTCCTTCAATTTCCTGCCGTTCTCTTTCAAACCTCATGGCTGACACAGCTAGCCAACGTTTGTACATTAAAACTTCTGCGTCACCAAAAGCAAACAATGCTCTGCCTGCCAGTGTCTTTTTGTAGCGTGGATCCAGAATAGTAGCACAAATGTAATGCTGTTCTGAGTGGATCGTTTGAAGACGTTCATCGCCAAGTAGGCGCTGTAATAATTTCTCCGCCAAATCAAAAGCTTCTTGCTTTTCTTCATCTTTTTGAAACATAGAAGACACTGCCTTCAGTTGGTGCTCTAGCATGCGCAACAATGGGATAGCTTTTCCCAAATTACAGTCCTCCCTGCTGACTGCATGCGTGAAGACCTCAAAAGGACGAAGCATGTCTGTCAGGCTTTTAACTAGCTCCCATTGCTCTGCATCTAACATCAGGTCTTTCATAGCTGTACCCAGTGTTAAGAAATACTGATCGACTACCGAAAACTGCTCATACAGACGCTCAAGCATGTAGAAGGTTGAGTTCCAACATGTTGCCACCTCCTGGATGAGTGCTTTCACTGGCAGTCGACGTTCATGTAGCAGGCCACTCAGATGCTTCCGGGCCTTAAAAGAATGGCTGAAATGTGTGCACATTCTTCGGCAGGTGGTCAGTAACTCGCACACTGGACTTTCTTCACTCAAGAATTTTTTTAACAACCAGGTTTATACAGTGCGCCAAACACAGCACTCTAAAATATTTACCCATTTCCATGGCCTTACCTACATTGGTGCCATTTTCCGTGGAAACATAACCAAACATGCGTTGTTTTGGGGACAGCCATTGAAAGACCTTTGTGTTAAACTCCTTCAAAATGTTTTCTCCTGTATGACTTGTCTCCATGCCAAACATGGCTAGTGTTGCATGTTTCCGAGCAGCTTTAAAAACGTTGTCCGGTTCAACACCTGCCCTTAGCTTTGCTGTAACTCCTGAAAAAGAGACCCAGTGTGCAGTGATGCACATGTAATCAGTGCCTGCGCCACTGGTCCACATGTCTGTTGTCAGATGTATAGTGTGAACAGCACTCTTCTGCAAAGCTGCCCCAATCACCTCCAGCACATCTGCATGTAGTGCTGGAACCGCAACTCTGGCAAAATAGAACCGGCTAGGAACTGTCGGGCGATCAACGGGCTCCAGGCAGAAACCAGCTCCTCAGAAGTGTAGACAGTGACCCCCTCTGTTCCCACGACACCACACACCCTGTGGTATGTAAACCCACACAGGGCAAGCGGGGACGCCAGAAAAGAGAGAGACCTAAAAACCCTTAGGTCTCCTAGTTTTGAAGACAGGGTATACAACAGTAGTATCCGTATAGGCAGTCGCAGTCTGCAGGGGAGAGAAAAGAAACAAACATACAACAGATTATTTAGATTTCTACCAAGAGGGGACAATGAAGAGCTAACCTAGGTTTGTCTGTACTGAGTGTGTTGCAAGGCTCTTACCTGCCCAACGTTTGTTTTGCACCCAAAAGGTATCCACAAAGTAAAGATAATAATACGAACCAAAAAATGGAGGGTAGATACTTAGGTCTCTCTTGTCAAAAGAAAGATTCCACGAAAGAAAAAGAAAGTACCAAACACAGTCTCGAGCACTTCCTGATTTGACAAGTTCAAAAGATAAATGTATAGCCGGTTAGTGATTCTTCTCACCGCTCCAGCAAGGCAAACAAAACAAAGTTCACTCCAGAAGATCCGTTCCCAAGCGATTCTCACCAAAGAACAGCAGCCGGATAATTACCCTCGAGATCCTTTGAGAAAAATAATGGAAAAGAAAACTCCATCGACCATTGAAGTGTCAGGATACCGACACGCCGAGAAATCACTGCAGTTCACCACAGTATCCGGAAAAAAGGGAGCAGGGATACAGCGAGGATACACAGGGCAAGGTAATGTCCAGGAACGCCACACCTGAGGTCCGCTAGCAAAGGGAAAGGAAGGGCGGTTCCGATTTCGGTGTTTAATGCGGCGAGGGGTTCTTGCACAAAGCCGCTCGGTGAGAGGAAGTCAGAAAAGGGCTCAAGAGCCAGCGCGGCCGCGCGAGGCTCTGGAGCTGCGATGAGGGAAAACACGAACCAGTTCACAGGAGCAAGGAATGTATCGGAGATACTAGGGCCAGGACCCAGGCAGGAATCCACATTAGAAAACCAAGCACCGCTGATAGGAGGAAGGAGGCATAAGAACCACCATTCGGCATCTGATTGGTGCGCGAGGCGCATGGTCTTCTGCAAAACGCCTCAAGGCATTCTGGGACTTGTAGTCCTTGTTAGGCAAAATTCCCCGTACAACACACTCAGAACATGCCCTAAGAGCTCCGAGTCCTAACAGTACCCCCCCCTAATGGTCTTCTCACTGGTCTAGGTTTGGAGGGATTGAGCGCATGAAATCTACGCACCAGTCTAGGGGCATGAATGTGATCGGCAGGTTCCCAGGTTCTGTCCTCAGGGGGATAGCCCACCCAGTCGATTAAATATTGGAGTCTACCTCTGTGTCTGCGAGAGTCTAAAACTCTGCGCACCTCGTATTCAATGTCTCCATCAACAATGACTGGGGGCGGAGGGGGTTCAGGGAGTAGTGGGGCCACATAAGGTTTCAGAAGGGAAGTATGAAAAACAGGATGTATCTGCATATCAGGGGGCAGAACCAATTTGAGGACCACAGGGGAGATGACCTTTAGGATTTCAAAGGGTCCTAGATAACGAGGTTGTAACTTGCGAGGCCCTTCCAGTCTTAAATTCTTTGATGATAACCAAACCTTATCACCCACTGAATAAACGGGAGCAGGCCTTCGATGTTTATCCACTTGGGCCTTCATATGCTCTTTCGCCTGGGTTAATTCTGTTTTGGCTTGCTCCCATATCTGTAACAGAGTTTGGTGATGATCAAAAACCGCAGGGTTTAGCGTGTCAGAGGGGAGTACCTCCAGAGGAAGAATCTTGGGGTGGTAACCAGTGGTAAAGAAAAAAGGAGAAACCTTGGAGGCGGTGTGAGTAGAATTATTGTACGCAAATTCTGCTAGGGGTAGTGCTTGCACCCAATCTTGGCAGGTAGTGGATATTAGACATCTGAGATACTGCTCTAAGGTTTGGTTTGTCCTTTCTGTTTGACCGTCTGTCTGGGGGTGATAAGCGGAGGATAGCCTATGATCAATGTATAGAGATTTGCATAACCCTTGCCAGAACCTGGAAATAAACTGAGGACCCCGGTCTGATATTATAACAGAAGGCAATCCATGTAACCGGACAATTTCTCGGATAAACACTACTGCTAACTCCACAGCTGAAGGGATCTTTTTTAAGGGTACAAAATGGGCCATTTTGGACAACAGATCAACGACTACCAGAATTGTGGTATATCCATGTATGTTAGGTAAATCTGTTATGAAGTCCATGCTAAGGGTAGTCCAGGGACAGTTGGGCACTGGAAGGGGTTGTAGTAGCCCTGCAGGTACAGAATGTGAGGCCTTCTGGCGGGCACAGGTGGAACAAGCCTTGACATGTTGCTTAACATCGTGCGATAGTTGTGGCCACCAGAACCATCTTTGACAGAGACTCTGGGTCTTGTTTTCACCCGGATGACCTGCTAAGGGCATATTGTGACACCATTGCAAAACAAGATTGTGCAATTCGGTAGTAGGTACAAAGATTCTTTTGTCATGATACCACAGGTTGTTCACAATGGTGTTGCTGGAGTCTTGTAACCAGGTGAAAGGGTCTAAAGGGGCATAAGCCTGTTCCAATTGATCCAAGAAGGTATGTGAATCAGGAATTTTCTCCCCTATAGCCACTAGTCTACTCTCAGGCATGAGAGGCAATGGTTTCTCCTGAACCCACTTGGTCACCTTACCCAGTCTGGATAGTGCATCAGCCTTACCCTGTCTTATTCCAGGTCTGAAGTGAATCAGAAAATCATATTCTGAAAAAAATGCAACCCATCTTAGCTGTCGTGGAGTAAGGGCTTTGGCTGATCGGAAGTATTGCAAGTTCTGATGATCAGAATAAACAGTGATCACATGGGGGGAGCCTAAAAGATAGTGCCGCCATTCCTGGAAGGCGCGTTTGATTGCAAGGAGTTCCCTTTCTCCTATAGTATAGTTTTGCTCAGATTGGGTCAAGGTCTTTGAAAAATACGCAATAGGATGGAGGGTACCCTTTATGCAGTCACGTTGCGATAACACACCACCCACCGCGTATTGTGACGCATCCACTTCCAAAAAGTAGGGTTGTGTTTCGTCCGCATGTTTCATAATGGGAGCAGAAGTGAAACTAGCCTTAAGAGCCTGAAAGGCATTTTCAGCTTCCGTATCCCAGATGAACTCAACCCCCTTCTTAAGCAAGCGTGTAATGGGAGCTACCAGGTCAGAAAAATGGTCAACAAACCTTCTATAAAAGTTGGCAAATCCTAAGAAGGATTGAATGTCCTTTACTGAAGTTGGACTTGCCCACTCTATGATGGCAGATATTTTGGCAGGATCCATATGTATTCCCTTGGGGGAAATAACAAACCCCAAAAAGGCTACGCTGTGGGTATGGAAGATGCACTTGTCAAGCTTCGCAAATAGGTGATGTTCTTGTAGTTTACCCAAAATGGCTTGCACATGGGACACATGTTCGGACTCATTAGATGAATAAATCAGTATATCATCGATATATACGATGACAAAAATGTCCAGATACTCCCGCAGTATCTCGTTTATAAAAAACTGAAACGCTGCGGGAGCATTACAAAGCCCAAAGGGCATGACGTTGTACTCATAGAGCCCGAATTTCGTTCGAAACGCTGTCTTCCATTCATCCCCTCTTTTAACTCTGATCAGGTGATAGGCTCCTCTTAAATCGAGTTTGGTAAAAATAGTGGCCTTCCTAACCTGATCAAGTAGCGTGGAAATGAGGGGAAGTGGATATTTGTTTTTTATCGTGGCTTTATTCAGTACTCTGTAGTCCAGACAAGCTCGGAGTCCCCCTTCCCGTTTAGGAATAAAAAAAAGGGGGGATGACACAGGAGAGGTGGAATGACTGATGAAACCCTTGGCCAACATGTCTTGTAGATAATCTTGAAGGTATTGAGTCTCTGTTTCCGTTAGCGCATAAATGCGACTAACAGGTAAATCCGCACCCGGTATCAAATCTATCCTACAATCGTAGGGACGATGTGGCGGTAAGGCAACTGCTTTTACATCATCAAAAACGTCAGCAAATTGTCTATATTCAGAGGGTAAAGTAGCCCCATCAATAGTGGTGGAAGCACAATACACAGGAGTATGCCAGTGGTTGATGTCTCTATAACAATGAGTAAGGCAGTGAGCAGAGCGTAGGGTAACAGTTCTGGCTACCCAATCTATATGGGGGTTATGAGTCTGAAGCCAGGGGACTCCCAATATAGCACCGAAATTGGGGGTATCGATTAGGTCAAAGGATAAGCTCTCACTATGACCATTGTCACATAACACAATAAGTTCAGGGGTATGGTATTTCAGCATCCCAGAGGAGAGGGCAGACCCATCTACTGCCCTGACATTTTCAGGTATTTCTTTTTTAATGAACTGGATGCCCAAGGATTTGGCTAGAGTGATATCCAAGAAATTCCCTGTCGCCCCTGAGTCCAATAGAAGAGCCATGGCATGTCTTCCTTGTGAAGGCAACACTAGCACAACCGAAATGGTAAAAGGCTTAGGAATTTGAGAATATGTGTTAGCCACATATTTAGAGGTCTGAGAAAGTAAGGGACTTGGAAGAGCGACCTCGGTACTCCCCAAGTCAACTAGTTTCCCGAAGGCATGGTCTTAGAGTATTTAGGTAACCCTTCGCCCAAGGAGCTTTTGGGCTTTACAGGACACTCGCGGGCAAAATGACCGGCTTTTCCACAATACAAGCATAGATTTAGTTTACGCCTTTTTTCCTTTTCTTCGGGCGTTAAGGGACCACGAATACCTCCAATCTGCATGGGTTCGCTTGTGTCTTTGGGTTCTCTTTTTTCAGTTTTTGTTATTAAGAATTTAGGGAGGTCACTTCGCGTTTTTTCTCCCTTTCTTTCAGCCAGTCTGTGGTCTAATTTGACCACTAGGTCAATGAATTCGGAACAGTTTTCTGGAGGATCCACTATTTGCGATAAGATGTCCTTTAGTTCGTCTCGCAAACCTCTATAAAATATAGAAGTCCTTTTATCGTCCGGCCAGTGGGTTTCTGTCACTAATCTATTGAAAGCAGTGATATAGGTCAATAAATCCTTTGAACCCTGTTTCAAGTTAAGAAGTTCATTATCACTTGCCTGCATATATGTATGCCTAGAAAAAAGGCTTTTCATTCTCTCTTTAAATAAGTCTAGATTATATAACACAGGGTCGTCATTCTCTACCAAAGCCACCGCCCAAGAGGCAGCATTCCCACTTAAATAGGAGATGATGAAAGCGACCTTAGCCGCGTCATCCGGGAATGAGGCTGCTTTACACAAAAACATAAGGTGGCATTGATTCATAAAGACCTTGAATTTTTGACTGTCTCCGCTAAATCTTTCGGGCATTGCTAAGGGAGTTTGAGGTGGGGTAACCACTGTGACCTGTACAGGAGTGGTGGAGACCTGAGAGTCTCCCGAGGAACTAACGCTAGGCATTTGAAAATGAGAAGGTTGTATATAGCTTTTTCTATGTCTGACTTGTGTCTCGGGGGTTTTACTTGCTTCTATTAATCGGGCGTTTTCAGACATTAATCTTTGGTTCTCATTTCTTATTAACTTTAGTTCTGTTTGCAAGTTCACCACAGTGGTTGCTAACTCTCTTAATGTTACCTCATCGGTCTCTCCTAGCATGGCAGCGTCATCCATGACTGTCTACACTCGGGAGGAGATATAAACGTGGGCTTGGTTTTCTGTCGGGCGATCAACGGGCTCCAGGCAGAAACCAGCTCCTCAGAAGTGTAGACAGTGACCCCCTCTGTTCCCACGACACCACACACCCTGTGGTATGTAAACCCACACAGGGCAAGCGGGGACGCCAGAAAAGAGAGAGACCTAAAAACCCTTAGGTCTCCTAGTTTTGAAGACAGGGTATACAACAGTAGTATCCGTATAGGCAGTCGCAGTCTGCAGGGGAGAGAAAAGAAACAAACATACAACAGATTATTTAGATTTCTACCAAGAGGGGACAATGAAGAGCTAACCTAGGTTTGTCTGTACTGAGTGTGTTGCAAGGCTCTTACCTGCCCAACGTTTGTTTTGCACCCAAAAGGTATCCACAAAGTAAAGATAATAATACGAACCAAAAAATGGAGGGTAGATACTTAGGTCTCTCTTGTCAAAAGAAAGATTCCACGAAAGAAAAAGAAAGTACCAAACACAGTCTCGAGCACTTCCTGATTTGACAAGTTCAAAAGATAAATGTATAGCCGGTTAGTGATTCTTCTCACCGCTCCAGCAAGGCAAACAAAACAAAGTTCACTCCAGAAGATCCGTTCCCAAGCGATTCTCACCAAAGAACAGCAGCCGGATAATTACCCTCGAGATCCTTTGAGAAAAATAATGGAAAAGAAAACTCCATCGACCATTGAAGTGTCAGGATACCGACACGCCGAGAAATCACTGCAGTTCACCACAGTATCCGGAAAAAAGGGAGCAGGGATACAGCGAGGATACACAGGGCAAGGTAATGTCCAGGAACGCCACACCTGAGGTCCGCTAGCAAAGGGAAAGGAAGGGCGGTTCCGATTTCGGTGTTTAATGCGGCGAGGGGTTCTTGCACAAAGCCGCTCGGTGAGAGGAAGTCAGAAAAGGGCTCAAGAGCCAGCGCGGCCGCGCGAGGCTCTGGAGCTGCGATGAGGGAAAACACGAACCAGTTCACAGGAGCAAGGAATGTATCGGAGATACTAGGGCCAGGACCCAGGCAGGAATCCACATTAGAAAACCAAGCACCGCTGATAGGAGGAAGGAGGCATAAGAACCACCATTCGGCATCTGATTGGTGCGCGAGGCGCATGGTCTTCTGCAAAACGCCTCAAGGCATTCTGGGACTTGTAGTCCTTGTTAGGCAAAATTCCCCGTACAACACACTCAGAACATGCCCTAAGAGCTCCGAGTCCTAACAGGAACCTTCAATTTAGGGCAGAGCGTTGCCACTAATTCAGGAAAACCAACCCCTTCCACGAAAGAAAAAGGGAGAAGGTCCAGAGCTAGCATTTTAGCCAGCTTAGTGTTATACAGACGCGTCATTGGGTGGTTGCGTTCAAATGGCGCTTCTGAAAACAACATGCTTCTAATGGTGAGCTGGACAATGATTTTACGGGATGATGATAATGACTTCTTCGACCTAGTTACGCTCTGTGATGATGAACTTTTTCGCATTGGTGTCTCACTCTCGCTCACACTCTTAGTGTGGCTCATAGGGGGTGTGCTGCTGTTAGGGGTACTGGGTGTAAGTGAAGAAATGTTTGACGCTTCTTCCTCCTCGTCATCATCAGATGAAACAACAACGGATACAGTTTGTTGACTTCCAATTCGGGCTTCCTTGATCTCCTTTAGGTGCGCATGCCATTGGACAGTGTGCTGTCTCTCACGATGACCTCTCTGGCCTCCGGTACCATAGTTGGTACCAAGCTTACCACGACTAACTGCAAGCTTACAAATGCTACAAATTGCTATGTTTTCCCTTGTTGTGCAAACACTAAAGAAGTCCCAAACTGCGGACTTCAAATGTCTGTGGGGGGCGGAGGAGGCGATACTGGTGGTCATGCTGCTAATGCCAGATGAAGTGGAGGATGTGTGTTGCCGAACTTTACTACGTTGTGCACTTGCACCACCACTAATTGAGGTCGAGGTGGATGGAGGTCCCTTCTGGCGAGAAAAAAATATCGAAGCGGTAGGTGGTGGTGTACTAGTTAACTCCAATGATGGTGTTCCCATTGCCTCCTCGTCGACAACATCACGCTCAGCAGCTTTTCGGGCTAGGGTCAAAATGTCTGTTTGCTGCATGCCCGCTGAGGCTGGAGTGGCGTGTATGATGACTGCGTCGTCGTCGATAAAGTCTTCACCAGCAGGAGTAGTATACGCCACTTCTTTAGCGTCATCATCACACCCCATAACTATGAGTCTTTCGGGGACCTTCCATTTACGCTTAGCTACCTTTGTCAGATCATGGTGTGCCTCACTCTCAGACGGCAGTGGTGGTTTCCAAGTTAGATCCATATCATCAGAAAATGTGGCGGGCGGCACACCAGTCTCCTTGGTAACTTGCTTCTTCTGCTCCTTACTGGCAACTTTCTTGCTAAAGGAGCTATGGGGAACTTTTTTTGGGGCCATCTTCTTCAGATGTCAGAACAGCAGGCTGCAGTTGCACAAGTTGCAGAGTTGTCTTGTCTGTGGCCACACGTGATGTTGTGTGGCATTATGCTGCACACACACCGCTGCAGGACTTCTTCCTGGCACTGGTGGTTCTCTTGTGCACCTAAAAGCAATAGAAGACAGAGGAACGTCAGTTATACACCCCAAAAAGTCGAAAAACACATAAAAATCAGCACAATCCCATGCCATCCATGCCCTCAATGATGTTTAAATTCAAGACACCCCACAGAAAGTCTAGGCCCATGCACCACTGAGTACCCCTGGGCATAATGGATGAAAGCTAGGCAAAATGGGTGCAGGCCTGAGAACACTGCCTGCCTTCAAAATGGCCCCTTGCCCCCCAGCACATGGCCAGGGCCTGCCTGTACCAGCACTCAAAATGGCCCCCACCCACATGGCCAGTCCCAACAACACCCCCAAAAAGTCGAACAACACATAAATATCAGCAAAATCCCATGCCATCCATGGCCTCAATGATATTTAAATTCAAGACACCCCACAGAAAGACTAGGCCCATGCACCACTCACTACCCTTGGGCAAAAGGCCCCTACAGCAGCCAAAAAAATCGAAAAACACACAAAATTCAGCACAATCCCATGCCATCCATGCCCTCAATGATCTTTAAATTCAAGACACCCAACAGAAAGACTAGGCCCATGCACCACTCACTACACCTGGGCAAAAGGCCCCAACAGCAGCCAATAAAATCGAAAAACGCATAAAAATCTGCCATCCATGCCCTCAATGATGTTTAAATTCAAGACACCCCACAGAAAGTCTAGGCCCATGCATCACTGAGTACCCCTGGCCATAATGGATGAAAGCTAGGCAAAATGGGTGCAGGCCTGAGAACACTGCCTGCCTTCAAAATGGTCCCTTGCCCCCCAGCACATGGCCAGGGCCTGCCTGTACCAGCACTCAAAATGGCCCCCACCCACATGGCCAGTCCCCATCTTTACCCCAAAAAATCGAAAAACACACGAAAATCACCACAATCCAATGCCATCCATGCCCTCCATGATGTTTACATTAAAGAGACCCCTCAGAAAGACTCAGTCCATGCACCACTCACTAGCCCTGGGCAAAAGGCCCCAACAGCAGCCAAAAAAATCAAAAAACACACAAAAATCAGCACAATCCCATGCCATCCATGCCCTCAATGATGTTTAAATTCAAGACACCCCACAGAAAGACTAGGCCCATGCACCACTCACTACCCCTGGGCAAAAGGCCCCAACAGCAGCCAAAAAAATCGAAAAACACACAAAAATCAGCACAATCCCATGCCATTCATGCCCTCCATGATGTTTACATTAAAGAGACCCCACAGAGAGACTCAGTCCATGCACCACTCACTACCCCTGGGCAAAAGGCCCCAACAACAGCCCACAAATCGAAAATTCCAAAATTGTAGTTGCAGCAACTGTAATGCCCCAAACAAACTTACTTGTGAAATTTCTAATCCAAAAGTGATCTAAAGAAAGTCAAAAAGGCCTCAAATCCAAATATCCAGCAGCTTCCACAAAAAGTAATCCTTCCAGGTCAAGATCTGAATGAAAGTGACCAGCACATGAAGAAAGCACTGGGAGGAGCCTGCTGGACAGGAACAGGAAGTTGGAGACTGTGGGCACTTCCTTCCTCCCACCCCCCTACCCCCCCAAAATGGACTCCTTGCAAAAAAAATGCAGGCAAATGTCAACCTGAGGAGTTATTCTGATAAAAATCATCATTTTCAGAAGGTTAATGCTGCTTGCTGGTGGATTTCTTGTGTAGAATTCCAAATTTTGCAATTTCGTGAGTGCGAGATTGTTGCTGCCCGCCGCATCTACGTGTTCACAATTGCGAACTCCCGCGATACGTGATCACGGCGTACTCGCGTTGACAAACTCGCTGTGCAAGGTGGCAAGCCGCGATGACGTAATCGCGGTCGCCAAACTCCCGCGGGATCCCGCAGCAAGATCCAAAATGGCGCAGCACACGCAAAATATTGAGAAAAACAACTCTGCAAACGCTGAATGATGGTAAGTGAACGCCCCGCGCCGCAATATTGTATCACCAAGCAAAAAAATCCGCTGCGTGCGAATTTGCGGATTTTCGGCAAATTCGCAAGAGTTCGCGCATTGTGAATTTACCGAAAATCCGCAAATTCCGCGAGCGGAACGGATTTTACGCCCCATGCTTAAACCTCAGCCATAAGGACTTGAATGCCTTGTGCACTTCAAGGGGGCTGAAAAAGGGTCACAACCCTACCATTCCCATCCTGATAGCCATCCTGTAGAAGGATGATCTTGAGAAAGCTAGTGTAGCTCCCTTATGGTCAGGAGATGGAGTGAATCCCCCAGAAAATGAGAACAGCACCCCAGAAGATGAGGTGGACCCAGAATCAGAAGGTAATGAGTCAGATCAGGATCAAGGGGATATCCAGGTACGAGTAGGGAGGCTTAGCAAAGCCAACTTGGACTACATGAAATGGAGAGGGCCAGCACCTCCCCAGAGTACATATTAGAATAGTTCCAGGCAATAGAATATTGAGATCTCCCTCAAGGGATTCTCACATTACTAGTGCCTCAAGAGAATCTCAAATGGGAATGACTTCCCCCCCAGAGAAGAAAGCATAGGGCCAGAATGAGGGCTGTCCAACTCCAGATAGAGAGGGAAGAGGTAGCCTTGGCCTAAGCTAAACTTGCTTTAGCAATGGAACAAAAATTGAGTGGATTAGATTCCACTGGTGGCAGCAACATAATTCCTAGAGAGAAAGACAGGTCCTATGATACTAGAAACCTGACAAAGATTGTGCCCCCCTACAAGGAAGGGGATGACAACCACAAATGGATGACTGCTCTGGAGAGAGCCTGCATGGTACAGCAGGTTCCTAAAGAACAGTGGGCAGCAATCTTATGGTACTCCTTTTCTGAGAAAGGGAGAGATAAGCTCCTCACAGTTAGACCTGAGGATGCTAAAACGTACACTGTCCTGAAGAGTGCTCTGATAGATGGGTTTGGCTTAACCACTGAACAGTATGTTATGTTATAAGCTTATATAGCGCTATATCACCCAGGGGTATCTAAGCGCTGTCAGCGGATACACAACATCAGAGGGTACAAAAGCTAGATCACAGAGGTCCCCACACCTCCTCAAAAAGCACAGTCTTCAGCTTTTTCCTGAACAGCAATAAGTTTGTTTCCTTCCTAAGTTCCGCCGGAAGATGGTTCCATGTCAGAGGGACAGTGCTAGAAAAGGCTCTGCCACCCTTGGATGTAAGGTTGTACCGAGGGCAAAGTAAGTTACATGCCTCAGCCGACTGGAGGGACCAAGTAGGTAGGTACCTAAAGAGCCGGTCTTTGATGTATTTAGGGGCTGAGCCATAAATAGCTTTGTGTGCGATGCAGAGACTTTTAAATTTAGTTCTTTGGGCAATGGGCAGCCAGTGTAAGCTGCGGAGTAGGGGCGTCGCACGAGTATGCCTAGGTTTTTTGAAGATAAGCCTGGCCGCATCATTTATTACGACCTGTAGTTGGGCCAGAAGGTTGTTTGGGAGGCCATAGTAAAGAGAGTTCCCATAATCCAGCCGTGCCAGAATTAAGGCGGATTCTGCCAGCCTCATTGTGGAGAGAGATAGAAATGAGGAGAGTTTCCGCAGCTGGCGAATCAGACTTACACAGATGCCCACCACAGATGATACCTGCTGGGTCATAGATAGTCGGGCATCAATTTTGATGCCAAGACTTTTAACTGCTGATGCTGGTGCTGGAAGTGGCCCTAGTTCAATCGGCCAAAACTGGTCACACCAAGGGTTGGCAGCTGTAGTAATTGCCAAGACTTCAGTTTTGTCTGGATTTATTTTTAGGGAATTATTCGACATCCAGCTGATTGTAAATTTGAGTATGTTCTGCATTCTCAAATGGGCCTGAGCAGTGTCGTCAATCTGAATCAGAATTTGTGTGTCGTCTGCATAATTGTAGACTCTACAGTCCATTCTATTTAGTGACGCAATCAATAGCTGCAGGTATATGTTAAAGAGTAGTGGTGACAGAGCCGAACCTTGGGGAACGCCACAGGTCAATTTTGATGACTTCGACACAAGGTCGGCAAGCTGCACTTGTTGCGCCCTATCTTCGAGGAAGGATGTCAACCAGGCCAAGGCTGTACCCTGAATCCCCAAGTCCTTTATCCGCGATAGAAGCTGGCAGTGATTAACGGTATCAAATGCCGCGGATAAGTCCAAGAGGATCAGGGCACAAGGTCTTTTATAATCAGCCTTGAGTCTCAGGTCGTCCAGCACGGATAGCATTACCAATTCCGTGCTGTGATGAGCTCTGAAACCCGCTTGGTTGGGCTCAAGGAGATGGTTGCTTTCCAAGAAGTGGGTGAGAGAATATAGGACATGCTGCTCCAGGATTTTCACAAGAAATGGAAGCTGGTAAATTGGTCTAAAGTTCTTTAGGTTTTTAGCATCCGCCCCAGGTTTCTTAAGTAACGGAACCACTCTTGCTTCTTTAAAGTTAGAGGGCACCAGTCCCTTGTCTATGGAGTGATTTAGCAGCGTAAGGACATTGTCCTCCAAACCAGGCCAACCCAGCTTAAAAATCTGGTGTGGACAAGGGTCAACTGGCGAGCCCGATTTCACCCGGTTCAGTATAGTCGCTAAACACTCCTTAGTTAGGGCTGGTAGAGATGATAATTTTTGCGAGGTGAGTCTGAGCAGGGATGGGGGTGGGAGAGGTTCAATAGAACATGGGAGGGTTGGAATCAGGTTGATTTCTGTGACCAAGTTCTTGATTTTATTCATGAAGAAGTCCTGAAAGTCCTGACAGTCTTTGGAGTCAAAGGAAGGTTTTGGCTCTTTGATGGTACGTAAGTCCTTCAGGACTCTAAAGACTTCTTTCTGGGGGTTAGCTGCCGTTTGTATGGCTGTTTCATAGAACTCAGCCTTCCTCAAGCAGATAGCTCTTTTATAAAGTGCGAGCTGCAGTGTATAAGCCTCACGTTCCGTGGGCGCACGGGACTTCCGCCAAGCTCTTTCACGTTGACGTAAAACTTGCTTTAGATCCCTGAGATCTTTATTAAACCATCCTGCGGCTTTACCCTTGTCTCTCATTCTGATTTTGTGGACAGGGGCAACAACCTCAATGGCTTCTTTAAGTGAATTTTGCAGGAAGGAGTTTTCAATGTTCACATCATCACTCAGTGACATGGGATGTGTGGAATGTAATAGGGCGGTTATTAAATCATCAGCCTTAACCTGCTTCCTGCTATGGAGACATTTCCACTGTGATTTGACATCTTGCTGTCCTAACAGGAGAGGAAAATGGCCTTCAATCAGGAAATGATCTGACCAAGGACAAGGGAGAGCTCGCCGAGGGAGCTAGGAGAGGGCGGGAGGACCAGATCAGGTCCAACGTGTGGCCCTTCAGGTGGGTTAGTTCCTCAACTACCTGTGCGAGTCCCAGGTGTGTAAGGACTTCATCCAGTTGGTTTGCCTGGCTATTCTTTGGGGTGATTTCCCAGTGGAAATTAAAGTCCCCTAATACCACCAACCCCTCATAGCGAGTGCGGAGGTCCTGGACCAACTTCATGAATGGTTCCATGAACTTAACAGATGTGCTAGGAGGGCGGTAGACTAACAGGAAGGTCACACAGTCTGTAGAGGAGCAGAATTTCACAGCCAGGACATCTACACCTTCAATACACTCAGAGTATATTGTTTCTGTCTTTAAGGTGTCGTTAAAGAGGAATGCAACACCACCCCTCATAACATTGTCTGGCCGATTGGCATAAATGGCGGAAAAGTTCGGGGGGAGGGCTGCCACTAAGTCTGGGGTAGAAAACTCATTTAGCCAGGATTCAGTAATGCATAGGATATCAACAGTATCCTCCTGCAAGAGGGAGAAGACTTTGAGGCAGTGCTTCTGCAGGGAACGAGTGTTAAGCAGAGAGAACTTACACCCCTGCCTGCTAGCCTGTTTTGGCGGAGTGTCCTGAAGGGATGGTCCAGTTGCTAACTTGGGGCTAGCCTTGGGTCTCAGGAGTCCTTCCCGAACAAGTTTCAGTATTACCCTATCTGGCAAAACGTGGGCAGGTGAATTACAACATAGCAGAGAATGTCTGGAGTAGACCATGGCAGAACCAGGGGTCCTGGCCCCTGGGCCCGAACTGGCGCGGACGGGCGCAGACGGTGCCGCCATTCCCTTAAGAAAGGATATCCCCGGAAAGGCCCGCCTGTAGCCCGCCCCCGGACGTGCGTCACTAGGGGGAGCCCGAAGAAGCCCAGCTATTGGTCCCTAAGCCCTCCACTCAAGCGGCACGTGTCATTGGCCCAAAGAGAGTGGCAGTGTGAGAAGTTGGCCTGATATATGATGTTTCCAATTCTGGAACCACCTTGTATCAGTCCAAACAATCCCTTATGGTGTCTGGTTGTAAGTCAACCTAATAGACAAGCTATCCTAGGGGTACCATGGACTAAGCAGCCTGAAAGGCTAAACTCAAGAGGTCGTGTTAAGCGAGCTGTTTTACCAATCACAGTCCTGTAATATCAAATGAAAGGACACCACACAGGTATATATTATAAAAATATATGCATTTATTTCTAAAATAATCCCCAGTACTCTTTATGAGCAAAGGGGCACAAGCGTTAAATCAAAAGCACAGTATAACATACAAAGTTCCACAATTATGGATGAGGGCGGGTGGCCACTCAAACCATATATTAAGAAAGTGGTATAAGAGATACCAATCGAACAATGGTTAGGCCTAGGGCCTAGGGAAACGCTGGGAGCAGTCGGGACAAGCAATGCTGAAGTCGGGAAAAGCCCGCGGGATTCGGGTGCAGCGCTTAAAGCACACGCATGCACCAATGCAAAGTCAATGGTGCGTAAAAGTTACACAGACAGAGTTTAAGGATACTTCCGCTGAACCTAGACGAACAAAACTTTAGACACAGACCCTAGAGGTGTGTACCAGTGTGAGAACTCCGGCGTTGCAATGTTACCTCACCCACAGGAAGCGGGTGCATAGGGTCGAAGGGGCGTCGGGTTTCGTCACGCAGGTTGTTGGTGCTTGAAGCTGAAGATGCTGCAGGCGATGTGAAGGAGAAGTGTCTGGTGTGATCCAAGGGTGGATCAGTGTAGAAAAGTACCTGAAAGCAGAGGGGACAGAGTCTGGGTCACTCAGCAGTGACCAGGGTGGAACCAGGATGGAACCAGGCAATGTCGGACGCAATCAGGTGGTTGTTGAGGAGCTTCTCTCCGCTGCCACGTGGGCTCTGGGGTATCTGCGACATCCAGGAGCGGGTTACGAGCTGTCCCACGTAGGCTCTCACAGTTAGCGCTGTCCGCTTTAAGATCGGAGCAAACAACACTTGGCAAGAGCAATCCACACAGGACTGGAAGATTGCTTCTCACTCGGACCAGGAGGGTCAGAGCGGGTGTTCCTTTTCAGAAGAGCTGGTGCAAGTCTGGAGCAACCAGAATCACAAGTCGGTTTTACGTTTTCGTCGGCACAGGGGCCACAAGCCAGCTGGCAAGTGACCGGGCCAACGCATCGAGCCAAAGAAAGCAGAAGGGTCACTCGTGGGCTGCACGGTCAGCGTCTCGTGGTCTTTTCAAGATGGCGTGCCCCATGCTTCCGGTCGCCTCCACGGGTCTCAGCTCTGCAGGGACTGTGGATCGGGCTGTAAGAAGGCAGGCAAGCTTGATCTTGTCGATCTCTGTCACTCAAGTTCCGGCGGGAACTGCAACAAAGCAGACGTCGAGATGCTGGATGGTGCCTGTTTGCACAGGGTGGTCACTCCTTGACCACAAGGGAGATTCTTCAGTCTTCTACGTCGAGTAGGATGTCGAAGGGTGGGTCCAGAGTTTCATTTCTTATGTTTCATCAGGATAATCTGAGTGCGTTGGCACTGCTCCCATTCTTATGCCAATCTTGGGGGCTGGATTACCTGCTAGGTCCCTCCTATGGGTGGGACCCAGGAAGGGGGTGGTTACACCCCTTTCCCTTTGTCCAGGGTCACGCTGGGACTGGGGCTGGGATGCCCCAGAACCGGTTTGACCGGATTATGCAAGGGGAAGCCTTGTGCTTCCCAGGCAGTGTCTGGTTCCTTTCAAACCTCCCTGCTACAATCCACTACCTCCTGTCTGGGGTGCTGTGACAACTCCCTGTGACAGGAAATCCTTTGTCCAGGCCTCCTTGGCTGAGTTTCGGTCAGCTGCAGGAGGTCAGACTCGTGTCTGTGGCAGAAGCATCCATTTTGTGGTGCTGAGGCTCCTTTTAAAATCAACCACGTTTTAGCAAAGTAACATGTCGTCTCCCTCTAGAGGGGTGGAATGCTACCCCCGTCGCCAGGACTGGCGAGGGGGTAGTATGCCAAATCGTATGACACCGTACACAACATGTTTAGATAAAGCCAAACCAAAGTTAACATATAACCGCGAGGATTATAATGCACTTAATGGCATTATCCCGGAACAGCTTAGGGAATTGGTCCCGACAGCTGCAGACAGGCTCATCTCATGCTAGAGCACCATCTCACATAAAAACCAAGCACTCTGCCTCCAGGATTGTTAAGACCTGCCATAGGAGTGACTGATAGGTATATATGTGTCCAGTTAGGTTTAGATATAGGCATACTATATCTAAGCAAGGGCTGATTACACCACCTTGCCCCAGCTGAGTGATCAGCCAGTTGTGTCAATTTTAGATAGCCAGCCAGGGGTGGCAAAAGATATGCTGCAGCCCCTGGTAGGCCTTGGACGCACCTATGCCCTGGGCACCTATACTGCTCTGTACAGGGTCTGATAAGGTGACCCAAGCCAATCTAGTTATGCCCCTAGGGTACATGGAATCCATTTTACAGAGAGAGCAGATAGCCTGGGGCCCTGATTAGCAGGGAACCAGGCCAACTATGTCGAAAACCAGCTAAACACAAGGCAAAAAATCTGGGGTAACCATAGTCAGGTAGCCACCTTCCTACATAACCCCCCCCAAACGAAAGGAGATAAGGCTATCCTTGGCCAGGTAACCCTATATTGCCTGAGTGGCCATATAAGGAAGTACCTGCCCTAGCATGGGTACCCCCTGTCTCATGGTCCACTAAGCAGTCCCTCTCTCTTGGGGTATTAGAGGGTCTCCACCATAGGGAATCACTACCTTGGGTGTGTTTATGCAAGGAAAAAGGCTGGTTTGGATATGGAGTATTGAAGTGAGGCTCTACTAATTTAGGGCTCAGCTTCCTCCAATTATCTTCCACCATGTGTGCCTTTCTTTCTTCAACTGAGTTGCACTGTGCTCTCAGGGTCAGCCTCTGGCTACCTAAAGCTGGAGGCTGGGTCCCTCTGTTTGGCTTGCTGGAGGGACAGTTCAGGTTTGGGCCCTTTGGGTCCCAGGTTTGGCTGTGCCCAACAGAATCCATCTGTGGGAGGTCCCTAACTACTTTTAAGGGGGCTCCCTCAGGAGTTTTGAAAGTTTTCACCCTACTAGGGCTACTAGTTTTGGTGCCCGTAATCTGTTGATGGGGGTGCTTTATTTGACAGGGTGCCCTCTGGGTCTCACTGTCCTTCTTGTCCTCTGCAGCCCTGGGCTGACTAAGGCAAGGTAGAGAGGGGCAGGTTACCTGCTCCAGACTGGGTCCCACCTGAGAAGGGTCCACTGCCATCAGAGGCTCTGTCAGGCCAGGCCTAACAACCTCTGGGGCAGTTCCTTCATCAGGGGTAAGATCAGTTCCCTGAGGAGGCTGATCCTGTCCTAATGTCTGGTGAGGGGGAGATTTCTCTTCCTCCTCCATGCTCTCAATTTGGGTGGGTGGAGTGATCCATCATTTCAGGCTTCACAACCCACATATCTGTTTGAGTTTGGGCTGTGGCCATCACAGTCCCACCAACCTTTTCAGGAGGGGACTCAGTTTGGGTTTCTGCTGTTATCATAACAGCTTTGCTATTCTGTTTGGGAAGAGCTTCTGCTAAAGATGGGGCTGAGTCTTGCACAGCCCTACCAACCTTTTCAGGAAGGACATCTTGGGTTGGGGCTGTAGCCATTACAGCCCCACTAGCCTTTCCATTGGAGTTTACCATTCTAGAATGGATTTCCTGTTCAACCTCAGCCCAGGCTGAGATTTCTAAATCATTACCAAGTAGGCAGTCTACAGGCAAGTTTGATGACACTGCCACTCTCTTTGGGCCAGTGACACCTCCCCAGCTGAGACTTACTACTGCCATGGGATGATTTGTTTGGATTCCATCAATGTTTGTTACCTGGTATGTGGCACCAGGTAAAAGTTGCTTAGAGGGGACTATACAGTCAACCACCATGGTGATGCTGGCCCCTGTGTCTCTAAAGGCTTCAACTTTCAAACCATTGATGATGGTTTCTTGTCTATATTTGCTCAAGGTATTTGGGCAATCAGAGAAGTTGGCAAACCCCATGCCAGTCTCATAAACAAGATTATTTGGTGATGGGGACCTGGATAGGCCAGGGTACACCTGGGCTCCAAAAGTAAACCTACCCAGATTCCTGGGTGTGCTCGCACTTCCTGTGGGATTACTGCTGACAGTAACACGAGGTGTTGGAGCTGGCTTTGGATGTATATTCTCTTTATTGCCATTCTTGAGACAACAGTTGTCTGTTTTGTAATGCCCCACCTGTTTACAGGCATGACAATAAAGCTTTTTCTGAGTTGGAGAAGTGTCTGGGGACCCACCCCCATCCTTGGAGTTTTGGGGCCCTGGGGAAGTCTTTTCTTTATTTTTATCCCCACCCTTATCTTGAGGCTTGGTAGGCTCCTTCTTCTGGTTTTGGTCCTGATTCTTAGGCCTAATCCTGGTTCTGACCCATTTATCTGCCCTCTTTCCCAATTCTTGGGGAGAGGTCAAATCTGAGTCCACCAGGTGCTGGTGTAAGAGCTGGTTCTGACTATTACTTAGAATGTGCTCCCTCATAATTAAATTATACAATCCTGTAAAGTCATGTACTTTGCTGCCATGTAGCCAACCCTCCAGAGCCTTAGTAGCACAATCTACAAAATCAGTCCAGTCCTGAGTCTGTGTCTTCTGGGTGTCTCTGAACTTCAACCTGTACTGTTCAGTGATTAAGCCAAACCCATCTATTAGAGCACTCTTCAGGACATTGTAATTGTTTGCATCCTCATGTCTAACAGTGAGGAGCTTATCTCTCCCTTTCTCTGAAAAGGAGTACCGTAAAATTGCAGCCCACTGTTCTTGGGGAACCTGCTGTACCATGCAGGCTCTCTCTAGAGCAGTCATCCATTTGTGGATGTCATCCCCTTCCTTGTAGGGGGTGTTAGACCTGTCTGACTTTTTGCGTAGTCCCTCTAATTTATTATTTATTTTGTCCCCTTTTTGCCCCTCATGCCTTTATTTATTTTTGTGTCCACTAGATTTTTCAAGGTGTTGGTCTAGGGGATAGGTGCTCTTTCGCCCACATAATTTTTCACCTCAGGCCTAGAGGCCTTTCCTGACAGGAATTGCCTTGGAGTCACAAAATGGTGGCTACCAACTGACATAACTGACAAACCTAGAACCTGTCCCATAGGAAAGAATAGGGCATTCCAGAACCTTCTGGTCCCTTCTGGACCTTTGAGGGTCAGCCTATATAAGGCGGAATGCTGGGCAGCCATTTTGGAGTGTGATAGTGGTTGTCGTTGGTGCTTGGTGGAAGAGAAACTCTGAGGTCTGGTTGGAGCATAGATTACTGTGAGAAGGAGAAGGGGGATCCTGCCAGGGTTGTTAGCCTTATTGGACTGCTGCCCAGTCTGCGTATCTGCCTCCCTTCCAGTGGATCAGGCCCAACTGAGGGAATTCCCCATGCGGTAGAACTACCAGTTCAGAGCGGCAGGAAAAAGACCACCACAGTGAGCGCTTTCATCGGATCTGGCCGGAAAGAGAAGGAGGAGGAGGAAAGGAGACTGAAGTGTTCCCCTACCTTGCTCCCCCTCGACGTCCATTCAGCCAGGAGGGGACCCTCCTCCTTCCATTGAAGTGCACAGAAGCGGTTCCCCTGCTGTGGGAGTTGAAGCCCCCGCCGTCTTGGAGTGTCCAGTGGTTTCCTGGCGACTGGCTGGTGAGAAGAAGGGGACGGAATAGCGTCTCCCTTTGTGCGCAGGCCAGGAAGCCTGAGCAGCGTTCTTCCCCGGCTGTGGGCGGTGCCGTCCTCCAAGCGGATTTACTTTCGCGCATGCCCAGGGAGTGAGGCGCGAAGGTAGCGTCTCTCTGGCGGCGTTTCAGGAGTGAAGGCGGTGTTAGTCAGCCTCCCCCTGCGCGATCTTCGCGGAGATCAAGACTCTCCGCCGGGCAGTGCAAGGCTTAATTCACCCCCCCTGTCGGAGCGGACTGCACGCGGAGAGCTGGAAGACGTCTTGCTGCCTTCAAACACCCCGGAGGTTTGTGAGTAAATTGAGACCCCGGCGGACAGAGAAGGGTGTTTCCCTCGCGCACCCACCAAGTAAGCTGGGCCCACAGGGAGGTTTGGGGAGAAGCCAACCAGGGTGTCCCCCGAGCCCCCCCTGACTGAAGCTGAGGGGAGAAGTGAGGGGACGACAGGGAGAGTCCTTGGAACCCCCCCCCCCACGCAGCAGGCAGGGATAATCCATGTGAGAGTCAACCCGAGTGGACAGAGGATTGGGAACTGGAAATCTGACTACAGGTCTTCACTGAAACTAGTTCCTCTGTGAATCTCTTTAGGAGATCTAGTAGTCTCTCTGACCAGGACCCCCCCTTGTAAACGGGATCCCAGTTTGGGCTTGTGTGGTGATATCCCAATCAATATTAGCAATACCCCCGGGTTGCTGGGACAGGATAAAGAAGGATTGGGAGGCTAACACTTTAAGAGAGTTCAGTTTACATAGCAAATGAGTCATTGAAAGTTTTGTACCCCTGATGAATGAACATAATACAGAACAGTGAAAAGTGCTGGTTAAATACTGTAATCTAATCTACCTTACTTTTATGAAGGGAAGTCTAATAGAACTGTAGAAGTTCAACTTTAGGTGACTGTTATCAGTTTGACTAATGAAAGTAAGAGTAGTGTGATTGTTCTGGCAATTCTGAGGAATTTACTAAATTCAAGACTAAATGTAATGTGCTGTTAAATTGAAAAACTGCTTACTGACCTGATTTGGCAACTTTGAATGTATTATTATTATTTTTATGACAATCTGTAATGTACCAAGCTGTGATTTCTAAAGACAAGAGAGCAAAGATTATTTTTATAAACAAGCTCGTATTTTCCTAAACATTGGTGTAGCGTCATTTTTGAGTGTTTTTGCGTTGGGTTACTGCTGGGTGGCTTGCAACCTTTACACATGTGCCTCTAGTGATAGTGTCTTACCCTAGGCCAGGCAACCCTAGGTGACCTGACATACTTAGGTTCCAACAGGGGGGCACAATCTTTGTCAGGTTTCTACTATCATAGGACCTGGGTTTCTCTCTAGGAATATTGTTGCTGCCACCAGTGGCATCTAAGCCACACATTTTCTGTTCCCTTGCTAAAGCAAGTTTAGCTTGGGCCAGGGCTAACACTTCCCTCTCTATCTGGAGTTCTACAGCTCTCATCCTGGCCTTATGCTCTCTTCTCTGGGGGGAAGTCATTCCCCTTTGAGAGTTTCTGGAGACACTAGAAATGTGAGAATTTCCTGAGGGAGATCTCACCCTTCTTTTGCCTGTGGGAACTAGGTTATAGGATCTGGGGAGGTGCTGGCCCTCTCCATTCCCATGTAGGTCTAAGTTAGCCAGGTTAAGCCTGGCAACTACAACCTGGTTACCCCTCTGATCCTGATCATCAGGCCCATCTACTACTGAGCCATCTTCCTCCTCTTCTTCTTCCTCTTCTGGAGTATTCTCATTCTCAGGGGTGTTCACTCCATCTCCTAAATCTAAGGGAGCTGCACTCGCCTTATCTAAGTCATCCTTTTCCAGGATGGCTATCAGGGAAGGAATGGTGGGGTTTCTGCCCCTTTTTATCCCCCTTGCAATGCACACGGCACCCAAGTCTTTGTGGCTAAGTTTGTCATAGCTGGAAGTTGCCTTGGTAAGGTCAACTGTCACAGGGGCAGAGCCTGAAGCTCTTCCTGTGTCAGACATGACTGCTAGTGAGGTGCAAGTGTTGCACTTACCTACACTAAGGGCCCCATTAGGATGGCGGGCGGATTGCCCCCGCCAGGCTGGCGGTAGCCACCGCCAGCCTGGCGGGGGAAATCCGCCCGCCATCCTTCCCTGTATTCCCCCCTGCCATATTAGAATGGCGGGGGGGACCACGGCGGTGCAAAACACCGCCCGCCACTTTTCCGCCCGGTCGCCTTGCGGCCGGGGCGGAAAACGAGTTACATGCAGGCGGTGTCTGTCAGACACCACCCGCAGTATTACTATAGCATTTCACAATGCCTTTCCGTGGCGGCAATGCCGCCACGGAAAGGCATGCGGTGTTCACTCTGGGGGCCCCCTGTGGGCCCCCAGAGTGAAGTACAGGTGGGGGGTGCACATGGGGGGTACCTATGGTACCCCCCTTCATTTGCATATACAAAGCGGCAGGCACCGCGCGGTGCCTGCCGCTTTGTATATGCAAATGCTGAAAAGCATTTCTAGCATTGTGGCGGGCGGTGCTGAGCGCTCCGCCCGCCACAATGCTAGAAATGCAGGATGTGCCCGCCACAGTGGCGGGCACATCCTAATGCCACCCCCGGGACCCCCGCCCTTATGGCGGGCGGTCCCATTCCCCGCTAGGATGACGGGCGGACAAAGTCCGCCCGTCATCCTAATAGGCCCCTAAGTGTTTTCCTACTGTACCTTGCTAGTGAGTTGTAGTCAGGGTGTGCTAATCCCTTTAATCTACAACTACTAAGTTCAGTAGAACATAAATATGCTAAGCTTTTGAGTTATATGTACCTGAGGTACTTGATGTGATCTTTCAATTTGATAAAAAGATTGCAATGGTAAAACAAAAGCAAGCTCAAATCCGGACAGCTGCACACCAATGTGAGAAGTTGGCCTGATATATGATGTTTCCAATTCTGGAACCACCTTGTATCAGTCCAAACAATCCCTTATGGTGTCTGGTTGTAAGTCAACCTTATAGACAAGCTATCCTAGGGGTAGCATGGACTAAGCAGCCTGAAAGGCTAAACTCAAGAGGTCGTGTTAAGCGAGCTGTTTTACCCATCACAGTCCTGTAATATCAAATGAAAGTACACCACACAAGTATATATTATACAAATATATGTATTTATTTCTAAAATAATACCCAGTACTCTTTATGAGCAAAGGGGCACAAGCGTTAAATCAAAAGCACAGTATAACATACAAAGTTGCACAATTATGGATGAGGGCGGGTGGCCACTCAAACCATATATTAAGAAAGTGGTATAAGAGATACCAATTGAACAGTGGTTTGGCCTAGGGCCTAGGGAATCGCTGGGAGCAGTCGGGACAAGCAATGCTGAAGTCGGGAAAAGCCCGCGGGATTCGGGTGCAGCGCTTAAAGCACACGCATGCACCAATGCAAAGTCAATGGTGCGTAAAAGTTACACAGATAGAGTTTAAGGATACTTCCGCTGAACCTAGAAGGACAAAACTTTAGACACAGACCCTAGAGGTGTGTACCAGTGTGGGAACACTGGCGTTGCAATGTTACCTCACCCACAGGAAGCGGGTGCATAGGGTCGAAGGGGCGTCAGGTTTCGTCACGCAGGTTGTTGGTGCTTGAAGCTGAAGATGCTGCAGGCGATGTGAAGGAGAAGTGTCCGGTGTGATCCAAGGGTGGATCAGTGTAGAAAAGTACCTGAAAGCAGAGGGGACAGAGTCTGGGTCACTCAGCAGTGACCAGGGTGGAACCAGGACGGAACCAGGCAATGTTGGGCGCAATCAGGTGGTTGTTGAGGAGCTTCTCTCTGCTGCCACGTGGGCTCTGGGGCGTCTGCGACGTCCAGGAGCGGGTCAAGAGCTGTCCCATGCAGGTTGTCACCGTCGGCACTGTCGGCTTCAAGATCGGAGCAAACAACACTTGGCAAGAGCAATCCACGCAGGACTGGAAGATTGCTTCTCACTCGGATCGGGAGGGTCAGAGGGGGTGCTCCTTTTCAGAGGAGCTGGTGCAAGTCTGGAGCAACCAGAATCACAAGTCGGTTTTACGTTTTCGTCGGCACAGGGGCCACAAGCCAGCTGGCAAGTGACCGAGCCAATGCGTCGAGCCAAAGAAAGCAGAAGGGCCCCACGCAGCACTCGTCGAGTGTAGAGCGGTGAGCTTCGGTGCAAGAGTGGCTCAGGGTTAGGGCTTCTCAAACCCCAGTATACAGCTTCGAGGGTCACTCGTGGGCTGCACGGTCAGCGTCTCGTGGTCTTTTCAAGATGGCGTGCTCCACGCTTCCGGTCGCCTCCACGGGTCTCAGCTCTGCAGGGACTGTGGATCGGGCTGTAAGAAGACAGCCAAGCTTGATCTCGTTGATCTCTGTTGCTCGAGTTCCGGCAGTAATTGCAACAAAGCAGACATAGAGGTGCTGGATGGTGCCTGTTTGCACAGGGTGGTCACTCCTTGACCACAAGGGAGATTCTTCAGTCTTCTACGCCGGATAGGATGTCGAAGGGTCCAGAGTTTCGTTTCTTATGTTTCATCAGGATAATCTGAGTGCGTTGGCACTGCTCCCATTCTTATACCTATCTTGGGGGCTGGATTACCTGCTAGGTCCCTCCTATGGGTGGGGCCCAGGAAGGGGGTGGTTACACTCCTTTCCCTTTGTCCAGGGTCGCGCTGGGACTGGGGCTGGGATGCCCCAGAACCGGTTTGACCGGATTATGCAAGGGGAAGCCTTGTGCTCCCCAGGCATTGTCTGGTTTCTTTCAAACCTCCCTGCTACAATCCACTATATCCTGTCTGGGGTGGTGTGACACCTCCCTGTGACAGGAAATCCTTTGTCCAGGCCTCCTTGGCTGAGTTTTGGTCAGCTGCAGGAGGCCAGACTCGTGTCTGTGGCAGAAGCATCCATTTTGTGGTGCTGAGGCTCCTTTTAAAATCAACCGCGTTTTAGCAAAGTAACATGTAGTCTCCCTCTTGAGGGGTGGAATGCTACCCCCGTCACCAGGACTGGCGAGGGGGTAGTATTCCAAATTGTATGACACCTTACACGACATGTTTTGATAAAGCCAAACTAAAGTTAACATATAACCGCGAGGATTATATGCACTTAATAGTATATGGTATGGCATTATCCCGGAACAGCTTAGGGAATTGGTCCCGACAGCTGCAGACAGGCTCAGCTCATGCTAGAGCACCATCTCACATAAAACCAAGCACTCAGCCTCCAGGATTGTTAAGGCGTGCCATAGGAGTGACTGATAGGTATATATGTGTCCAGTTAGGTTTAGATATAGGCATACTATATCTAAGCAAGGGGTGATTACACCACCTTGCCCCAGCTGAGTGATCAGCCAGTTGTGTCAATTTTAGATAGCCAGCCAGGGGTGGCAAACGATATGCATGCTGCCCCTAGTAGGCCTTGGATGCACCTATGCCCTGGGCACCTATAGTGCTCTGTACAGGGGCTGATAAGGTGACCCAAGCCAATCTAGTTATGCACCTAGGGTAGATGGAATCCATTTTACAGAGAGAGCAGATAGCCTGGGGCCCTGATTAGCAGGGAACCAGGCCAACTAAGTCGAAAACCAGCTAAACACAAGGCAAAAAATCTGGGGTAACCTTAGTCAGGTAGCCACCTTCCTATAGGCAGTATCACCAAACTTGCCTGTGGATTGTCTACTTGTAAATGATTTGGAAATCTCAGCCTGGGCTGAGGTTGAACAGGAAATCCATTCTAGAATGGTAAACGCCCATGGAAAGGTTAGTGAGGCTGTGTTGGCCACAGCCCCAATCCAAGATGTCCTTCCTGAAAAGGTTGGTAGGGCTGTACAAAGCTCAGCTCCATCTTTAGCAGAAGCCCTTCCTGAACAAGTTAGCAGAGCTGTTATGGTAACAGCCCATACCCAAAAGAGTCTCCTCCTGAAAAGGTTGGTGGGGCTGTGATGGCCACAGCCCAAACTCAAACTGATTAATGTGTTGTGAAGCCTGAAACTATGGATCAATCCACACAAACAGAGAGCATTGAGGAGGAAGAGAAATTTCCCTGAATTTGCTCTGCCAGTCCAGTTGCTCTGGACTCGCCCTCGCTCCCCTTAAAAGGAGCACCCGCTCTGACCTTCCTGGTCCGAGTAAGAAGCGATCTTGGAATCCTGCGTGGGTTGGGCTTGCCAAGGTTTGTTTGCTTCAATCCGGAAGCTGACACTGCCGACAGCGAGAACCTTTGTGGGACAGCTCATGGTCCACTCCTGGATATCCTCGGTGCCCCAGAGTCCACGTGGCAGCGGAGACAAGCTTCTCGACAACCACCTGATTGCGCCCGACATTGCCTGGTTCCTTCCTGGTTCCACTCTGGTCACTGCTGAGTGACCCAGACTCTGTCCCCTCTGCTTTCAGGTACCCTTCAGCTTCGATCCACCCTTGGATCGCACCGGACACTTCTCTTCTGGCCGCCTGCAGCATCATCCATAGATCTACACGATGAAAGCCGTTACGACTTCCTGTGGGTGAGGTAACTCTTGAACGTCGGTGCTCCTGTAATGGTATACACCTCTAGTGTCTAAGTCTAAAGTTTTGTCCTTCTAGGTCAGTCGGAAGACTCTTAAAACAGTAACTCGATAACTTTTACGCACCATTGACTTTGCATTGGTGCATGTGTGTGCTTTCAGCGCTGGACCCGAATCCCGCAGGCTTTTCCCGACTTCAGCATTGCTAGTCCCGATTGGTCCCAACGATTCCCCAGGCCCTAGGCCTGACCACTGTTCGATTAGTGATACTTATACCACTATTTTAGTATATGGTTTGAGTGGCCCCTGGGCCTCATCCATAATTGTGCAACTTTCATATGTTTTACTGTGCTTTTGTTTAAACGCTTGTGCTTCTAGACTCATAAAGAGTATAGAGGATTATTCTAGTAATAAATACATATATTTTTATAATATATAACTTGTGTGGTGTCCTTTCATTTGATATTACAGGATTGTGATTGGTAAAACAGCTGGCTTCACATGCCCTCTTGAGTTAAGCCTTTAAGGCTGCTTAGTCCATGCTACCCTTAGGATAGCTTGTCTATAAGGTTGACTTACAACCATCACCATAAGGGATGGTTTGGACTGATACAAGGTGCCCCCAGAACTGGAGACATCATTTATCAGGCCAACTTCGCACATTTAGTAACGCACAGAGTGAATTGCTTTCAGCTGAGATTGAGGAGGATGAGATTAAAGCTGCCAGAATGCAGCTACACTCTGGCTTAAGACCCTGTACTCTGATGCATTAACACTGGCCGTTCCTTCGCCTTTGAAGTGTGAGGCCTTGTTTGTATCATTATTGAAATCTGGCAAACCAGCCGATGCCTTTGAATCCTATCGCCTTCTTTCCCTTATTAATTGCAATGTGAAAATCCTTGCTAAAACCTTAGCCAATCAGTTGAGCCTTCTGATGGACCTTCTAGTCCAGCCTGATCTGCCAGCTTCATTCTTTGACTGGCCACATCACATACTTTGTGTACCCTTTTCTCACTATTCCAGGATATAAATCCTGATCCAGAAGCCTTAGCTGACTTTTTAGATTCTCTTGAGTGGGAGAAATCACACATTTTCCCTCTCACCCCTGTAACTCGGAGGCATACCCTAGATATGCTTTGGAGTTGTGTGACACAGAGCTTAACTATTTGGGGATGTTTTTCACCAGAGACAAAGACAAACTAATTTGAGCCAATTATGGCAGGGTGTTGACAGAATCATGGACTCCATTGCGTGCTGGAGCACTATGCTTCTCTCACTGGCGGGTCGTATTTCTCTAAGATGATCATAGTACCAAAACTTCTATATCTCTTCCTCAATAGCCCATACACACCGGGTCGCCTGTTTTTCAAAAATTCTAAAATGCAGCTCATGCGATTGGGGTGGAGCGGAAATCAGCCTTGACTATGCTGGGATATACTTCACAGCCATTTACCAAGGGTGAAGTTAAGGCACCAGATATGGAGATATATTCCTGATTTTCTCAAGCCCATTTTGCTGCATATTGGTTTACAAGCCCTTTAAGCCTCATCTGTCTATTGAACAGGGATATAGGTCCTGAACTATCCTCCACAGTAGTACGTACTTCTTCCACTTGGCAAGAATTGGCCAACTGATTACACAAACCTCTTCTATATTCCCCACTCCTTCCATTAACCAATCACCTACAATTCCTCATAAGACACAAAGCTGCTTGGCGACCACATGGGTCAAGCTATATAATAAAGGCACCCTTTTGGACCGAGACACTTTCTTTCATGCGATGATACCCATCCCATTACAGACAATTTTATATATCAGGTGGAGACATAATGTTAGGGAAATTATACCCGATTTCCCCCAGGAACCTCCCACACTAACTACTGTGCACATAGAATTACAGACCACAAGCCCCACACATGTTATCTAAAGGCTATATCATAACATACAGCTCGAGCAAGCTCAAATAATGGGGGGACCATGACGAGGGTGGAATACAGAGCTGGGGACACCACTTTCTGATAAGCAATGGCATTACTGTTGCCAACAAACAAGTCAAATCACTGCCAGTAGTCAACTACGCACCCTCCATTTTAAATTCTTGCACCGATTATTTTATACTCCTGCTCGGGTGCACAGATATGGCTTGTAACTAACCGATAGATGTGATAGGTGCGATGGCTGACTTCCTCCACCCAGCCTGGCCTGGGATTGCAAATGATAAATAGCTACATGAAACAGATAGCTGGTGCTATGATACAAATGACGTTCTCGGGCCTGGTTCTCGCCCCACTAATCGAAATAATGGGACATACCGAGGATGTGGAGGCATCGGTGAGGACATTTTTCTCCCTCAGACTGTTATTGCAAAGCATTGAGTGGGGAAGAGGAATGGTCCCGAATTTTAAGGACTGGTTGCACGATCTGATTTATTGTCGGGACCAAATGACCCCTTATGCAGAGTTGCTACCTTTGTCCTCACGGCAGAAAGATATATGGGACTCATTGAATTCTTACCTGATTGGTGGCTCTATTGCTCCAGGGGAAGATGCAACTTCCTGTTTGCCTTTGATGGCAGGCCATTAAGGACACTACTTGTTATCTTAACTTGAATACAATATGTAACTGCACTGAAAAGGTACATGCATAGTTTTGATGTTTCATGCAAATCGCCTGCTGTATATTTACTCATGGCACATGGCTCGTCATTTTGCTGCATCCCTCTGCAATACTCATGCCAGCTGTGGATTATGATGCTTAATAATATAGCTGTAATGGCAATCCAGTATATGTAACTGATAATGCACATGATATAACTGATTGCTTGCTGTTGAAATTGTTCTCCATATGTCACAAAATCTCAGTAAATAACTTTAAAAAAACTCTGCTTCATGCTATGCCACTTGATTATAAATCATGCAGGCAAGAGTATGACTATTTAATTAAGCCTAAGGGCTGTGCAGGGGACATAGAAATAACCCCGGGTAGGCTGAGGCAAAAGGTTGCTTTAGAGCTACATAGACTGAGGGATGCTCAGTTCATTCAGCCCTGAAAGAGTCAATCAATCAATTTTATGTTGTGATTTGGAACACTGATGGGGGTCCACATAAAAGCAATATGAAAATTACAAGGAAGAATCAAATATGCAATAAACAGGATTTCAAAAATAAAAAGTAGCACATTCTCTTTCAATCAGGAGGAAAAAGTGACGCAGTGCAAAGTGCTATCATAAATTCAACATACACAATATCAACAAAGTAATGCCAAGCAAATAGTACAGATTTGAAGACATTGAAAAAAAGATAAAACATTTAACACATTTCCTCTCATTGAAATGGAAAAAGTGGCATTGTGCAACGTGCTATCGTAAATTCAACATACATACTGTCAGTAGAAGAATAAATCACAAAGTCGCTCACCTAAGGAAAATTGACACCGTGCAAAAAGCAATCATGTATTCCAACCTACAAAATTACGCTCAGGCAACACCATGCAATCATTAGTACAAATTTTAGCATGTACCATTTCATTGGTTGTAAAACAAACATTGGCATGCCTTTTGTACTGATTGTAATTATATTTTAAAAACATCGGTCTTAAAAAGTAATGATGGGGGCGTGGCCTGGGAGCGAATGGAGTGAAACTCGCTCCAATGCGTCTCAGTCTCCCGTGGCCTGTAACAGCTTTTAAATGCACTGCAACCTTGAGTGCGGCCAGGGCCCTGAGGCTATGGGGTTACCGGCGTTTCGCCCCCGCTGCTGAGAGAAGGTTCACAGGAACAGAGGCTGCTGCTTACATTGTGGTGTGCTGAATCGATGGCGCATCCCCTTCGAAACTGACAACTTGCCAGCCTACCATGTACGGGGTGCTGAATGCCACACTAGGCACAGGGCACAAGTCCTAAAGAAAGAAGTGGGGGGACTAACCTAGTTAATCAGAATGTAAGTGGCATTGCAGTGCATGGCATAATGGCGCGTGACATCGCGGCGCGTGACATCACAGCGCGTGACATCACAGGAACTGGCCTCACAAGAAGTGACATCAGATCTTAAGCCCTCACATATATATTTAGCAGGTGTATCATGAGGACATTTGAGCACATTTCGAGTATACTTGCAAACCCTCCTGATTAGGCAGAAGATTCACACTTTTGTACGCTAAACATAAAACAATGCATTAAGATTTCTCTAGCCATAGTGCTAGTAAGCGCTGTATAAATACTATTTATTTTGTGCAAATCATGGGAAAGATCAACACATCTGACGTTCTTACAGTGAATGCAGTGAATGTATCCTGTGTAAATGCTAACAAGGTTTGTTTCCCCTCTGCTGCATTTGCATCAGGCATGACGCTCCTGACTGCTGCCAGCCGGGAGACTACAAACAAAAGGAGGCCTGATGACCACTGAGATTCGGCCTTTGTTATGGGCCCAGCAGGAGTCAGAAATAAGAGAGCCCCGTCACCGGCTGCACGTTGTTGCTGATCGAAAGCAGATAACAATGTGCAGGCGCAGCTGGAATTGTCCCGGTGTTTGGAAATTACACCGGACAAATTCATTATCCTGTGAAAAAAGTGGGGGGACGCCGTCCACCCCCGTGTACCCCTGACTCGTGCCCTGACTAGGAACCTCTGCTGAGACAGAGCTTAATTGAGCTGGCCTTACTGCAGTGGAGACAACTCACCAGCACCTCCACTATTTTTGGTGCCTAGGACCGAGGGGTGGTCCCCTTCTTCTCCATGAGCTGCCATTTTGTGGCATGAACATTTTGAGAGATGAACATGTCAATTTAGACTATATATTTGGGAACTTTAGGGACCGGGTTTAGAGAGTAGAAGGGAATGCTGCTAGGAGAGAGAAGAGCCTGGGAAAATAAAAAATAAATGGTTTATGTCGCTGTCTGTCGGTTTTCCCTGAGGCCTAGCTGTCCTATCTTGTCCTGTACCTGTCCACATTCTCTGTGTTTTCAGATTTCCCTGAATAACCTTTGGGAATCTTGGTTATCCCTTGGGACCAGGGGTGGTCTTCCTATTACCCTTCAGACCGCTAGGTTCGTACGTAGCTTAGGAGTCCTTTAAAATTTCTTAGCATTAATGTATCTAATTTTGAACCTTTTGTCTCTCCACCTTTCCACTCCATCAACAATGAATGGCTATGTATATTTCTAGATAAATCTATTGTCTCTTCATCTATCTTTCCGTTAGGTATTATATTTGTTTGGCTTAATCAGTTTTGCTGAACCTTTATGTCTCTTACACTATCCCCTCCTTTATTACGTATTGTCATTGAATATTGAGTCTGTAATCAATGTATCAATCAATCAATCAGGCATTTGTTAAGTGCGACTACTCACCCGCAAGGGTCTCAAGGCGCTGGGGGTGGGGGGTGCAGGTTCCAGTCCATTAAGGAGGGGGACGTCGAAGAGCCAAGTTTTGAGGTATCTTACGAAGATGGGAAATTATGTTGTCTGTCTGAGGTGAGCGGAAGGGTGTTCCAGGCTTTGGCTGAGAGGAAGGAGAAGAAGCAGCCTCCCAATCTGGTTTTTCTGGTGCATGGGATCACGGCGTAGGAGAGCTGGGCTGATCGTAGGGTCCTTTGGGGTGCGTGGAATTTGAGTCGGCTGTTCAGGTATGCTGGTCCGATGTCATGGAGGGCCTTGTGTGCGTGGGTGAGCATCTTGAAGGTGATTCTTGCCTCAATGGGAAGCCAGTGGAGTGTGTGCAGGTGCTGGGAGATGTGGCAGAGTCTTGGCAGGTTGAGGGCCAGTCTTGCGGTTGTGTTCTGGATGTTCTGTAGCTTGCGGTTTTTGTTTATTCCGGCGTAGAGTAAGTTGCCGTAGGCGAGTCTGCTGGTGATCAGGGCGTGAGTGATAGTCTTTCTGTGTTCGAGGGGGATCCATTTGAAGGTCTTACATAGGAGGCGGAGGGTGTGGAAGCAGGAGAACGAGACTGAGTTGATCTGGTGGCCCATTTTGAGTTCAGGATGATTTTCAGGTTGCGTGTGTGGTCCGTGGGGGTGGGTGTTTCCCAAAGGTGGGGGGCCACCAGGTTTCATTCCAGGCGTCGGGATTTGGGCCCATGATGAGTACTTCTGTCATGTCAGTGTTTAGTTGTAGCCAGCTGTTTTTCATCCATTTTGTGACGGCTTCCATGCCTTCTTGAAAGTTGTGTCTGGCAGTGTTGGGTTTGTTGGATAGAGAGAGGATGAGTTGGATGTCATCTGCACTATGTTGAGTCCGTAGCTTCTCACGATGGGTGCGAGCGGGGCCATGTAGACGTTGAAGAGCATAGGGCCGAGGGAGGACCCCTGAGGGACTCCGCAGGTGGTTGGTGTAGGGTCTGAGAGGAAAAGGGGAAGTTGGCCCGCTGCGTTCTGCCGGAGTTTAAGGAACTGACCCAGTCGAGGGCCTTGTTCTGGATCCCTGCGTCTTGAAGTTTGCGTATTAGGGTACTGTGGGAGACTGTGTCAAATGCAGGTGAGAGGTCGGGGAGGATGAAGGCTACTGTTTCTCCTTTGTCCAGTACGGTCCGGATGTCGTCTATTGCAGCGAGGAGTGCAATTTCTGTGCTGTGGGTTTTTCCTGAAGCCAGATTGGGGGGGGAGTCTCGGATCTGGTGCTCATCGATGAATGTGGCGAGTTGGCTGTTGATGGCTTTCTCGAGCAGGGAGATGGGTCTGTAGTATTTGAGGTCGGTGATGTCCCCTGAGGGTTTCTTCAAGAGGGGGTTGATGTATGAGAATTTCTTTCATGAGATTTGGTGTTTATGTAATTGTGACCTAAAGCATTATGAGCACTTTACTTTGAATTTGAGATAAAACTCATTTCTTAACCTTACCAAAAGTCTGAAGTTCATTAAATCAATGTTTAGTAAAACTTGTCTTTTATCATTACTGTTAGACCTGGCATCATTGGCATGAGTCTCTCTTCCATTTTTTGTCTGTTTGCCTCCTCTGTTTACAATGTTTTGCTGGAATATTGCTTTGGGCACTGTGCCACTGCTGATCAGTGCCACAGTGCAAGTGCTCCCTATGTTAAATTGATACATTGATTGGATTCCATGATTGTCTTACTTGGTTTACTGTCAGTCCCTAGTAGAGTGCACCAGGAGTGCCAGGGCTTGTAAATACAAATGCTGCTGGTGGGCTTGCAGCACTGGTTGTGACACCCACAGAAGCGACCTAGTAAAATATGTCTAACGTCTGCCATTGCAGAACCTGCGTGCAGTCTGGTACTGCCATGCTGACTGCGCAAGTACACCTACTTGCCAGTCCCTAAAAACCTTCCCTTAACTTCATGTTAGTCACCCCTATGGTAGGCCCACGGGCAGGGTGCATTGTAAGGATAAGGTAGGACAAGCCCTGATGTGTGTGGCATGTCCTAATAGTGAATTACAGCCATTTTCGTTTTTCACTATTGTAAGGCTACCTGCTCTCCTTAGGCCAGACTGAGCTGCTGGAATTATTACACTATATAATCCAAACAGACTCAGAGAGCATGGTGGAAAGTCGAGTTTAGTATCCCTGAACTCAGAATTTAATAACACATCCTTTAGGATGGGTGGTTTTTAGGTCGAGCTTGGGAATACGCATCCGAAGGATGCGGTCCAGGTGGAGAACTATAGCTAGCTGACTGGGGGGAATGAAGGACAAGAAACTGCCACGCGCTTCTCTCCGGCTGGATTTCACTATGTGCACGCGCACCCACACTCACTCATGCGCACATACACATACACAGCCACACGCATACACAGCCACACGCATCCACAGGCCCCCCCCATCGCCGCCGCCGCACCTACACACACTAGCGCACCTACACGCACACACAGAGACCCCCCCCACACACACACACCAGCGCACACACATCCACCCCCACTCACTGGTCTCTTTCTGCGTGTTCTGTGTCTCTCTCTCCGTGTTCCGTGTCTCTCTCTCCCTCGGGAGCCAGTGGGTCAGTCTGAGCATGGGAGGTCCGCACTGGTATCCGCTGGTCTTCACCCGGGCCCCCTCCTGGGACCTGGGACTTCAGCTGCCACTTCGTTTTCGCTCCAGGGCTCGCTCCTAAAAAACGAAACTTTGGAATGACGCGCATGCGCAGGCAGCCCCCGCCCTCAGTTACAGCCCAGTACTGAGCTGCTTTCGGTTTAGTTTCGTAGTCTTCCGTGTTCGCTGCGGTGGCTGCTGTTTTCTCCCTTTACAGTGCTTAATTTGTGCCGGTGCTTAGCACCGGCACTTAATAATCAGGGCCGGGTCTACAAGTGATTGATTTCTGATATGTTTAATTAATGGTATTTACCCCACTACTGGACTTGTCGTCCGGAGTAATGCCCATCTGTCTCAACAATCAGAGTGAGTCCGTTCCAGCTAAGTGTGTTGTGAGCTGGGCAGCGCCTGTGCGAGTGAGCCTGCCCTGGCTGTGCCAAGAGGAGAAAGGAGATTCTGTATGAATCTCAACATTCTCAATCTGATATTTTGAAGTTCCGGCCCAGTGTTCAGTGTTGCCAGGCCGATGGGCGGGAGCGGGACACTGATTGGGCTGGATTTTGGTTTTGTGGGGGCTGGGGCAGCAGGCACCGTGCGCAGATTTTTCCAGACTGCATTGCCACGCCCATGCCTAGCCGCGCGCACGGCTGTTCCCCACCTACGAGTGACTCACTGTTAAAGCACTGGGTTCAACTCAGTGAGTGCCAGCGCAATCCTTCACCCGACAACGACTTTAAAGACTGGCAGGCCGCAGGCAGCAGCGCAGCCGGTACTGGCGGCAGGCAACAGCTGCCGCATCAGGTGAGGCAGGCAGGCCTAATCAGTTTATGTCCGTGTTTTATAACATGCAGAACATTTAGAAATGTCAACACATTGCGTTCAGCACGTGCCTGAATGTGTACAGTGACAAGTGGAATCATGGCCCATATCAGCGTGTGGCAGCAGCAGCGAGCGGTCAGAGCCTCGCGCACAGGCCTGTACCAAGTCTGGAAGTGAGGGGGCTCGGTCATAACTGGAGCCAGAGGAGAGAAACACATTAAAACCCAGGTGAGAAAGTGGTGAACGCTCAGCCCGTGAAAAAGCGGCCTTGTTTGTCCGCCACAGAAACTGAAAGGAGTTCTAGGGGATTACTGTCCTCCCTGCCTTCTGCCCAGTTATCCCAGCGCCGCAGGGGCTGGCTGCGGGCTTCAGCTATGCACTAGATCTCATGTCTTGGGGGCGCAGTCTCAGAGACAGACTAAAACACAAATGCAATTTATATTTCATTACAAGGCAGACTGTACCAGGTATTGCACACGTGTGAGAGTGTGTGTGTGTGTACATGCATGTGTGTGAGAGTAAACATGCTACCAGCCTTTCTCCTTCCACCCTCATCCTTTGGTAGAATGGAACGCTTCTCTGATTCTTCCTCTGGCTACAATCCCATGGAATATCGTATTCACACATCCAAAGGTTTTCAGGTGCTAAACTTTAAATTATACCAATACCTTGGACTGAGCATCACTCGAGTTGTCTTTCTGTCACCCCTTGATTCATCCAAGCTAGTCTAAGGCGGGCACCCAAGCATCAGGTGAGGGATGATGGGTTCTGATTGTTTGTCCAGCTGCTGTTTGCATTATAGAGCCTATTGTCTGTCTCTGAAATGTTTTTAGTTCAGGCATGTACTTTCAGAGAAACCAATTTGGAATTATGAGGAAAGTTTACTCCGCTCCCCAGTAAGCCAAACTTTGAGATTTGCTTTTCTGGTCCATGGTTACCAACCACTTACGTGCATGGCTCATTGAGGTCCGTAGGAATGAGTGAATGAATGAAATAATGAATTCAATCATGTTTATAGACCAAATCTCTGTTCCCTGTAGCTCTAGGGTTATGAAAAATGGTTTACACTTGTGCTTCGTGGACCGGAGCAGGCCAGGCAACTTCCCCCCCAGGGTGGTTTTGCTCTCCCGAGAAATGGGGCGAGCTGACTGTTGCCCTCTCAGAGGGGTCTCATTAAACTGCGCTTCAAAGACATGTGTTCATTGGCTCCATCTTAATTTATGTCCATAACCAAAAACATGGTATTTGTAAGTCACGTAAATACTACACATATTGCATTATAAATGCTATAGGTGTCACATTTGCAAAAGTTATAACTATTGGCATTGTAAATGACAAAGCTATTAATTTAGCTATTTTCAAAACCAACACATTAATAAAAAATGTGTCATTTACAATACCAATAGCTCAAACTTTCCTAATGCGAGACCTATTGCATTGCAAATGCTTGTTAGATTCTGAGTTTGAAACTAGCACTTTTAGAAAGTGACTAGTTTCTTGTTTAACTATTTACCGGTCTCTGCTGGTTTGGTGTGTGTGTGACAGGGGCTGGGTGGCTCCAGAGGTCTAAATGGGTCAGTGTGGGGTGAATGAGGCATTTGCGTTTAGAGTAAGGGAAGAGTAGTTCCTTATAGCCTGCCCTGCCTGACACAATACTGGCTCCACCTCCTGACGTGCGACTGATAGCCCTGCTCCTGCCAGTGACTATACTGGCTCCACCTCCTGCTGGGTGGCTGAGGACTCTGCCCTGCACAGTGAATAGGCCAGGTGCCTCAGCCTGGCAACACCCACAACAAAACCTGGATGGGGGAATTTCCCTGCCTGGACAAAGAGATCAAAGCAGAAAAGGGGTATTAAGAGAAGGACCCCTGAACCAAGAATTTAGATCACTTCTGACAAGGAAACCTACACCAAGGACAAGAAGCCTGCTGATCCAAGGACTTGCCTACCCCTTCTGCCAGAGTGCTGTTGCTGGGGGGAATCCTGCAGTTGCTTCTTTATTTTTGCCAAGGAACAAGGAGAGAGGAACTGAGTGTGTACTCTCAAGCTTTGCCAAGAAAATCTCCAAGGACTGGAAGAGTGCCAGTCTCCTGCTGAAGTCACAGGGCTAAAGGACTTCGTCATCTACTTGAACTGGAGCGTGGTGCTTCCAGTATTCTAAAGAAACCAGCAATCTCGACGTCAACGGACGACGCCGAATCCAGCTCGACATCGTGAGTAAGGGCTCCAGTGTCCCGCTTCCTCGACGCCGGCCAACGGGCCTGATCGATGCCAGTAGCGACGCCAGTGAGTAGCGAGTTTGGCTCCAGCTCCAAGTGACCCTGAGTCGACGCCGTCGCTGATCGCATCAAAGCCGCAGCCCTTCTCGACGCCGTGAGCGCTGCTCACTCTTGCAACAACGACATCGACGACAACGCCGTATCCCGCTTCGCCTCTGTGAGCACTGCTCCAGCCTGACACCTGTCGACGCCGCTGCAAATCGCTCCGACTCCGAGGCCCGATCGACGCCGAAGACTCGACGCAATACATCTCGACGCCGTGGACCATCGTTTCTTCATTTCCAAAGGTACTGTGCTTGTGGGGTCTGTTTCGACTCCGGGCTCGACGTAGCGCTCCTCGCGGTCGACGCCGAACCTTTGAGATAATTTTGCCTTGACGTCGTGTGACTCCTGTGGGGGTTACATTGTTGCCAAGAACTGTGCTCTAAAGAAAAAGATTTACTTTTGTTGCTAAAGAACCGTTTACTAAGAAGAGACTTTACCTGAACTATTATTTTTCCTTCCAAAGAGAATTTATTAAGATTGTGGTATATTTTTGTCGTTATTTGGTCTTGTGCTAAGCCTCATATAAACATCCTTATTTTTAAAATACCTTCTGTGTTGTGTCCATTTGTGGTGTATTCACTTTATTACTGTATGTGGTCATAAATGCTTAACACACTGCCTCTGAGATAAGCCTATCTGCTCTGCCAAGCTACCAAGGGGGTGAGCGGGGGTTATCTGAGTGTGTGATCCCCTTGCTCTGACTAGAGGAGGTGGGTCCCTATTTGTCAGAAGTGTATACCTCTGCCAACTAGAGACCCCCAATTCTAACATTGGTGGGTCAGCGGTGAGGATTTGAACTTTGCATTTATGACCCATGTGCAGTGATTAGTGTGCGCTACATAGTGAGAGCAGACCATAGCGTAGCCACAATCTATTTTTGGTAGGATTCTATTGTTGTTCTCCGCTTTCCTGGAGCTTGTTTTTTGAACACTGCCAGTTTTGACCATGAGTGATGCCGGAGTTACTACCCCTGTTGTTGTGGAGGGATTTGATAGAGCAAAGATAAAGGACTTCAAGTTAAGTCAACTGAAACACTTTTGCAAGCACTTTAAAGTGCCTACAACAGGCCTCAAAAATAAGCAAGACTTTTTCAAAGCATTGGAGGCCTGATTAGAGGCCAGAGATCCCTCTGGTCCGGTGGTGGTACCGCCAGGGGACGGGGAAGAGGAGTTGCCAGTGAATGGGCCCCGAGTCCTCTCCCAGTAGCAGTGTTTCCCCTAAAGGTCTTTCTCCTGAAGAAAGAGAAGAAAGGGCGAAGGAACGAGCATACAACATAGAAATGGCAAAACTTAAGATAGAAGGGCAGTTGGAGTTAGTAAATGCAAGAAGCAGGAGAGATGCTGATATGGAGATCAAAAGGTTGGAGTTTGAAAGAGAAAAGTTAGCTTTTGAACGTGAGAAAATGGTGAGGGTCATTGAGATTAAAATGAAGAGTTTAGAATTGAATCCCTCTGGTGGCAGCATCCCATCTGTGCCTGCAGAAAGTAGGTTTTATTTTCCCAAAGATGTTATCAAAGATTTTCATAAGAATGAAGATATTGGCCAATGGCTTAAAGCGTATGAGTTAGCATTGTTGGCCGACCGGGTCCCTGAGAAGGATTGGGGACATCTGGGGCAGGACAAGACCTATGACAGGCTTGTCACCCATTTTTATTGGCCTCAGATGAGAAGGGATACAGATATCCATTTCAAAACCTGTCAAACTTGCCAGGCAAGTGGGAAAAGCGGGAGAAAGCAGAAGGCTCCCCTCCAACCTTTTCCCTTCATCAGTACCCCCTTTGACCGGGTGGGGATTGACATTGTTGGGCCCTGGACCCCAAGACAGCCATGGGCAACAGGTTCATCTTGGTCTTGGTGGACCATGCCACACGGTACCCGGAAGCCATCCCTCTCAGAACAGTGACGGCCCCCGTGGTGAGACGGGCACTGATGGGTGTTTTTTCCCGCATGGGTTCCCTAGAGAGGTGGTGTCAGCCCGGGGCACCAACTTCATTTCCAATTATATGAAGTCTCTGTGGAAGGAGTGTGGGGTAACCTACAAGTTCACCACTCCTTACCACCCCCAATGTAATGGGTTGGTTGAGAGATTCAACCTAACCCTTAAAGGCATGATTATGGGTCTGGAAGAACCAATGAGGCGTAAATGGGACGTCCTCTTGCCATGCCTGCTGTTTGCTTACCGTGAGGTGCCACAGAAGTCTCTAGGGTTCAGCCCCTTTGAGCTTTTGTATGGACACCCGGTAAGAGGACCTTTAAGTCTGGTCAAAGAAGGCTGGGAGCAATCTCCCAGGAAACCTCCCCTGGATGTATACAGTTACATGCTGGCCTTTAGGAACCAGACTAGGCGCTTCAGAGATATTGCTCAGGCAAATCTGGAGGCCAGCCAGGAAGAGATGAAGCGGTGGTACGACCGGAATGCTACTCTGGTGGAGCTTCAGCCTGGTCAGGAAGTTTGGGTCATATCCCCTGTGGAACCTTGTGCGCTCAAGGACAGGTGGACTGGACCATTTGAGGTTGTGGAGAAAAGGAGCAATGTCACCTACCTGGTGGACTTGAAATCTCCCAGGAACCCCTTGCGGGTCCTGCATGTCAACCGTTTAAAGCCCCACTTAGAAAGATCCGAAGTGGGCATGCTCCTAGCTACAGATGCTGGAATTGAGGAGGAGAGCGAGCCTCTTCCTGACCACCTGTATGCAAACAAGCAAGAAGGGTCAGTGGATGGTGTTGCCCTCTCTGACACACTGACCCCTGAGCAGCAGCAAGATTGTCGCCAACTGTTGGGACAATTCCCTGATCAGTTCTCCTTGATTCCTGGTGTCACTCAGGGGTGTGTCCATGATGTAAACACCGGGAACAGTATTCCTGTGAAGCACAAGGCCTACAGGGTGACTGACAAGGTCAGAGCATACATTGGGGAGGAGGTCTCCAAAATGTTTGCCTTGGGGGTGGTTGAGTCCTCTAGCAGTCCTTGGGCCAGCCCAGTGGTCTTGGTCCCGAAGGCTGCAGCGCCTGGTGCTTCACCAGAGCTTCGGTTCTGTGTGGATTACAGAGGACTGAATTCAGTCACCAAGACTGATGCGCACCCCATCCCCAGAGGTAACGAGCTCATAGATCGGTTAGGGGCTGCTCGGTACCTTAGTACGTTTGATCTAACGTCTGGGTACTGGCAGATCGCCTTGACTTATGGGGCAAAAGAGAGGTCTGCATTCTCCACACCAGATGGGCACTACCAGTTCCGGGTTATGCCCTTTGGGCTGAAGAATGCCCCTGCCACCTTCCAGAGGTTGGTCAACCAGGTCTTGGCTGGACTGGAGGATTTCAGCGCCGCCTACCTGGACGACATAGCAGTGTTCAGCTCCAGCTGGGAGGAACACTTGCGCCACCTCCAGGAAGTGTTGTTGGCTCTGCGCAGAGCAGGCCTCACAATCAAGGCAAGCAAGTGCCAGATTGGGCAGGGTTCAGTGGTGTACTTGGGGCACCAAGTAGGGAGCGGCAAGGTGGCCCCCTGCAACCCAAGATAGATACCATCCTGGCTTGGGCACCACCCAAAACCCAGACTCAGGTGAGAGCCTTCTTAGGTCTCACGGGTTACTACAGGAGGTTTGTCAAGGATCATGGTAACATTATGCACCCCTTGACTTCGCTGACTTCAGCAGCCAAGAAATGTGATCTGGACTGATGCCTGTCAGACGGCCTTTGACACCCTGAAGACTGCAATGTGTACAGCACCCATACTCCAGGCACCCAACTTTTCTAAAGAATTTATTGTCCAGACGGACGCTTCAGAGCATGGCGTGGGGGCTGCTCTAGCACAGGAGAATGAGGAGGGCCGAGACTTACCTGTTGGCTTTATCAGTAGGAGGTTACTTCCCAGGGAACAGAGGTGGAGTGCGATAGAGAGAGAAGCATTTGCTGTGGTCTGGGCGCTGAAGAAGCTAAGGCCCTACCTGTTTGGGACTCCCTTTCGGGTTCAGACAGACCACAGGCCCCTCAGATGGTTGATGCAGATGAGGGGTGAGAATCCAAAGCTGTTGAGGTGGTCCATTTCCCTACAGGGGATGGACTTCACGGTGGAACACCGCCCTGGTACAGATCACGCCAATGCTGATGGTCTGTCCAGATTTTTCCGCCTTAGTGCTGAGGACCCCCTAGGTGAAGAGTAGTTCTCCCCACATTTCAGCTGGAGGGGACACGTGTTAGACCTGGCATCATTGACATGAGTCTCTCCTCCATTTTTTGTCTGTTTGCCTCCTCTGTTTATGATGTTTTGCTGGAATATTGCTTTGGGCACTGTGCCACTGCTGATCAGTGCCACAGTGCAAGTGCTCCCTATGTTCAATTGATACATTGATTGGATTCCATGATTGGCTTATTTGGTTTACTGTCAGTCCCTAGTAGAGTGCACCAGGAGTGCCAGGGCTTATAAATACAAATGCTGCTGGTGGGCTTGCAGCACTGGTTGTGCCACCAGCAGAAGCGGCCTAGTAAAATATGTCTAAGGTCTGCCATTGCAGAACCTGCGTGCAGTCTGGTACTGCCATGCTGACTGCGCAAGTACACCTACTTGCCAGTCCCTAAAAACCTTCACTTAACTTCATGTTATTCACCCCTATGGTAGGCCCACGGGCAAGGTGCATTGTAAGGATAAGGTAGGACAAGCCCTGATGTGTGTGGCATGTCCTAATAGTGAATTACAGCCATTTTCATTTTTCACTATTGTAAGGCTACCTGCTCTCCTTAGGCCAGACTGAGGTGCTGGAATTATAACACTATATAATCCAAACAGACTCAGAGAGCATGGTGGAACGTCGAATTTAGTATCCCTGAACTCAGAATTTAATAACACATCCTTTAGGATGGATGGTTTTTAGATTCTGAGTTTGAAACTAGCACTTTTAGAAAGCGACTAGTTTCTTGTTTAACTATTTACCGGTCTCTGCTGGTTTGGTGTGTGTGTGACAGGGGCTGGGTGGCTCCAGAGGTCTGAATGGGTCAGTGTGGGGTGAATGAGGCATTTGCGTTTAGAGCAGAGGTCTTCAAACATTTGGATGCCGAGATTTCCCTGTCAACATTTTCAGGCTTAAGGACCCCCTCTGGACAAAAATGTCTAAACCTGTAGTCAGGGATACTGGAATTATGAGGCAGGTGAGGACCAAATTATGCAACAGGCCTGACTAAATTGTGTGGGTAGAAAATGTAAATAATGTTCTGTGATGCTACGTATTTTGGGATAGCATTGCTTTTTTTTTGGAAATTTTTTAAACACAGTAACACTGAGGAAAGATTTCACCCCATCAGTACCAGTTTATAACCAAAATACAACAATTAACATCAGAAAGATGTCTAGTCAATCTTTGTGAAGGGCCTCCCACTCCGCACGAATACGCGCTGCCACACTAGAAGCTCACCTGGCCCTGGCCGGGAGCAGCAAGGGTCCCTTCACACCCTGGCAGTCTCGTGCAGAGTTCAGCAGCTTACCCAGGCCCCTTTCCTCTCACCCAATTCCTTCCATCCCTCTTTTCTCTCCTCTCCCAACCCCTGATCTCTCTCTCACATTGCAGGCCATTTTCTTTCACCCCTTTTTACAACTTCTGAACTCCCGATTCAACCTCTCACTTCACCTTTAATCACCTCTTACCATTCTGTCTTTTCACTGCCCTTATCTCTAACAGTCTTTCGCATTTATCTCATGGCCTCTCTGGCCCCGTCACCTCCCGTGCACATCATCACTTCTCATTCACCTCAAGTCTCTCCATTCAAATTTTTGCCAATTTGTATCTTACACCTCTCCAGCCCTCCCATTCATCTTTCACATCTCCCCTTTGTCTTCCACACCTTCTTGAACTAACGTCCCTCTCCCCTGTTACCTCAGCACGAGTGCCTAATTTGAGCAGGTGGTTTTCGGTGCTCCGCACTGGCACCTAATTATGCACACTGGCACTATGACAGACTTCCAGATGGTTGCTCTGTCTGTGTAATTTAGAGATGAGCAGAACAGCTGTTTATTAATTTAATATACACTAAAAATTATAACCTCTTGATACCTATGCCATTCTTTATAGCTTTGGGGCTTGAAATAGTCTGAATAGTCACACTTGTACGAGTCTTATGGTTGGTTGTTGCATAGGTATTGTCATTGGCTGCACAGACCAGGCAATGGTGGGTGGTTAAAGTTGCAATGGCCTACTGGTGAGGGCCCTGGCATATGTTGTATTACAAATTAATCACTGTTCAGCACACACCCCAATACTCCCTCTCTTCCCCTATCATTGCTGCCCCTCACCTATGTTGCATCAAATTATCTTTTTAGGTCACAGATCATCTCTCAGCTATCTTATCCCACAGTTTAACAGCGCCCTCATCTTTTGCTCATGCTCACTTCTTGCGTGTCTGCGCTTCGCTTCAGAACTTCACATTTCACCTCATCCCTGACCTCTTCAATCGAATTCTCCCACTCCCTTGCTGTTCTTTCATCTCTCCTCATGGAGCATACGGGTCGGACCCGTATGCTGCTCTCGCCCTGTGCCACTCTGCTTATTGTTCCCTAATTCAGGAAGGCATGAATTGTCTGTCTCGTTGTTTTGGTGCAGGCCTTGCTGTTATGGAACTTGCACCCTCATTTGCTTCGCTCCACCAAGTAACTATTATCCGTTAGGAAGATGTAAAAACCTGGCTCTATGCTCTGTAGGTCACCCCATTTGGCTGGTTCTCCTTCCCCTTCTGTTTGTTTCTCGTTTGCCTTCAGGCAGCAGATGGTTATTAGCCCCAGGTCTGCCGCCTCTAACCAGTGAAGTAGTGTGGCTCACTGGTTAGAGGCGGCAGACCCGAGAGCAGAGGACGGCCTGGGACCAGGGTTCGATTCCCGGCGCGGCAGGTTTCTGGACCAGGGTCAGTGGACTCGATAATTCTCTCGCCTCGGTGCCCACTCTGATCAGCGATCACACTCGGCAACTCTGGGCATTAGCTTGCCTCATCTTCACTAACGGCCCCACCAGACCGCCGGGGATGCCTGGTCTCACCCTGGAGATACCCATTAAGGGACCATCTCTCAGGGAAGCCAGGAAGGGTTTCGCAGCGGTCGAAGCGCCTTGGGACCCTACGGGTAAGTAGTGCGCTATATAAATGCCTATACATTTACATTTACATACACTTTTGGTAACATTCGCACACTACAAATGTAAATAATAATAGGCAGAAGCAGGGGATCCACTAGACCCGAACTTCGGGGGGGGGGCTAGCACTCCCAGCCAGGGCGGGCCCTAGCACTGGTCACACACGGTGCAACAGTCTTTCCACCTTCTCCATGAATTCCCTCACTACCACTCACCAACAATACACCTCATCTCTCTACAGCACCTTTCTGACAAACATTTCATTTTTTATAGCGCTACTCATAGTTTACTCACACTCAGTTCTGTGATGTGCATGGTACATATTCTTTGTACCAGGCACTTTAACCTTCTGCACTGTGTGGGTGACAAGAGTGCCCATGTGACTGCACGGTGAGCGATGCAACAGTGTGAGAGTTTGGTAAAAGGAGTGACTGCAGGGTGAGTGAAGTGACCATATGAATTTGGGTTCGGCTGTAAGTGCAGAGTGGGATGAATTAATGCATGGTTAGTGATGGCCTTGTTTGAGTGAGCTACAGATTGAGCAGTGAGGGGGGGACAGGTGAGTGGAGTGTCACATGAGTGCAGGGTGAGTAGTGTGCTTGTGTGTGACTGCAGGGTGAGGTACAGGGTGAACAATGCAAGCACATTGTTAGTGCAGAGTGATCACTGTGAGTGCAGGGTGAGCGGGTGAATGTTGTGAGTGCATGGTGATCAGTGTGAGTGCATTGTGATCACTGTGAGTGCAGGGTGAGCGGGTGAATTGTGAGTACATGGTGATCAGTATGAGTGCATGGTGATCAGTGTGAGTGCATGGTGATCACTGTGAGTGCATTGTGATCTGTGTGAGTGCATGGTGATCAGTGTGAGTGCAGGGTGAGTGGGTGAATTGTGAGTACATGGTGATCACTGTGAGTGCATTATGATCACTGTGAGTGCAGGGTGAGCGGGTGAATGGTGTGAGTGCATGGAGATCAGTGTGAGTGCATTGTGATCACTGTGAGTGCAGGGTGAGCGGGTGAATGTTGTGATTGCAGGGTGATCAGTGTGAGTGCATTGTGATCAGTGTGAGTGCATGGTGATCAGTGTGAGTGCATGGTGATCAGTGTGAGCGCATTGTGATCAGTGTGAGTGCATTGTGATCAGCGTGAGTGCATTCTGATCACTGTGAGTGCAAGGTGAGCAGGTGAATGTTGTGAGTGCAGGGTGATCAGTGTGAGTGCATTGTGATCAGTGTGAGTGCATTGTGATCTTTGTGAGTGCATGGGGATCAGTGTGAGTGCATGGTGATCAGTGTGAGTGCATTGTGATCAGTGTGAGTGCATTGTGATCACTGTGAGTGCAGGGTGAGCGGGTGAATGTTGTGAGTGCATGGTGATGGCTGTGAGTGCAGGGTGAGCGTGAAAGTGAAGGCGAGAATGAAGAGTGAGTTGTCCGAATGCAGGGTGCATTCCCAGAAACTTGAAGCGTAGGGCTTCAGATATAAGTTAAACTGTTGCTATAATGGCATTAATCAGGGAACGAGGGTGGAGGAAATAAATAATGTGCTGATCCTGCAACAAACTACCAGTCTTATGATTAGGGTTACCAGCTCATTATTTTGATGGCCCAGAAATAAGCAGTCACCTAAAGCTGTACTTTTAGCACTTATCTGTGAATACTTAGAACAGCAAATATAAATAGAAAGCACTTTTAATTTTGTCACTTTTAATTGTGTTCTAGGGCTGCCTCAATGATCCATGACTGAAAATTAAAGAGAACAACGACAGAAAAGTCACATAACTAATTAATGCATACTTTCTTATTTTTAACTCTATTTAGTGTCAAGAGCAGGTCTCTGCAGGCTCTTTAAACAACACGGCATTTTTCTTTTAGCAACCCAACTTTATATTTCTTTTCATTAAAGCATTCTCACACTACAGCAGTAAGTGTAAAAATTCAAATGTAAGGAATAGGCAGAGTGGGGGCCCAGGGGGTACTGGAACCATAAAAAAATGAACTCTCGATAACCTTTTAACAAAGGCATGTAAATATGCAAATGGTCTTTAAAGACCTGTGAAAAACTCGGGCGTGTGGAGATAAGACTCCAGACACTGCCCAGCCGAGCCCCCAGCAGCACGAGCTGCACTGCAGCAGCCCGGGCTGAGACACAGGATGGGAGAGGAGGGAAGCTGAAGCCCAGGCAGAAGTGTGACTGTGAATGCGCGACCCCCTTCACATCACTCCACGGCCCCCCTGGGGGTCGCGCCCCACAGTTTGAAGACCCCTGGTTTAGAGTAAGGGAAGAGTAGTTCCTGATAGCCTGCCCTGCCTGACACAATACTGGCTCCACCTTCTACCGGGCGACTGATAGCCATGCTCCTGCCAGTGACAATACTGGCTCCACCTCCTGCTGGGCGGCAGAGGACTATGCCCTGCACAGCGATTAGGCCAGGTGCCTCGGCGGGCAACACCCACAACAAACCCTGGAGGGGGGGAATTTCCCTGCCTGGACAAAGAGATCAAAGCAGAAATGGGGTATAAGAGAAGGACCCCTGAACCAAGAATTTAGATCACTTCTGACAAGGAAACCTACACCAAGGACAAGAAGCCTGCTGATCCAAGGACTTGCCTAACCCTTCTGCCAGAGTGCTGTTGCTGGGGGTAATCCTGCAGTTGCTTCTTTATTTTTGCCAAGGAACAAGGAGAGAGGAACTGAGTGTGTACTCTCAAGCTTTGCCAAGAAAATCTCCAAGGACTGGAAGAGTGCCAGTCTCCTGCTGAAGTCACAGGGCTAAAGGACTTCGTCATCTATTTGAACTGGAGCGTGGTGTTTCCAGTATTCTAAAGAAACCAGCAATCTCGACGTCGACGAACGCCGCCGAATCGAGCTCGACATCGTGAGTAACGGCTCCAGTGTCCCGCTTCCTCGACGCCGGTCGCCGGGCCGGATCGTCGCCAGTAGCGACGCCAGTGAGTAGAGACTTCGGCTCCAGCTCCAAGTGACCCTGTGTCGACGCCGCCGCTGATTGCATCGAAGCTGCAGCCCTTCTCGACGCTGTGTGCGCTGCTCACTCTTGCAACAACAATCAACAAAACAGATGCCAATACTGCTCAACGAATCAAGAACTATATAGAAAAATTAGTAACTAATCTCTCATTTCTAAAGACCACTCTTTCAGTCTAGAATTGAATCTCATTAAAATATTTTTATTTTGTGTCTACCATTGGTTGGATTTCTTTTTATTATATTGCAAAAGGATTTAGAATATTTGGCTTTATCACTCAGTCCAAAATATCTTGCATTAATACATAGGAGGGGGAGAAGGGCTCTTAATGCTAAAATCTATATGTGAATATTTAAAAGTGCATGGTGTGAAAAAAGGGGAGAATTTGAGAATGAAAGAAAGTACTACGTGGTATTATTCAAATTTTCAATTTCATCAATAATACAAATGATTGGCCTAAAAATAAAGGTCAGAAAGGTCGACGCGTTTGGAATCCCCAAGAATGGTGGGATTCTCCTCAGGTCCGTGTGAAAATCAATCTGAACCGCTTCTGATGTCTTGTCTGAAAGGGAATAAATCGCTTCTTGACTGGCCTCGGGGGCAGTTGTCTTTTAATCTTGTGATGCAATATCCGGTTTTTTTTTCACTTTCCGTTTTATTTGCCACTTTATAATCTTTTCTTTAGTTGAGGACGAAGAGTCTCCCTATGGCGTTACTTCAGTCGAAAAGACGCTGTGAACCTTTCTGACCTTTATTTTTAGGCCAATCATTTGTATTATTGTTGAAATTGAAAATTTTCTGATGACTTAACTGTTGATTGTACAAAAAGACACCTTTCAACTTTGTTGTTGTGGTTATATCCTGCCATATATAACTAGGACCAGTGCAGGGCCACCACATTTCTACACACCCCTTCCTTTTTTTCTTCTTTTTTTGAGTTTTTTCACTCACTTATGTTGGACTGTAATTCTGTATGCAGTTTATGATTGATGATTGATTTTGAATAATACCACGTAGTACTTTCTTTCATTCTCAAATCCTCCCCTTTTTTCACACCATGCACTTTTAAATATTCACATATAGATTTTAGCATTAGGAGCCCTTCTCCCCCTCCTATGTATTAATGCAAGATATTTTGGACTGTGTGATAAAGCCAAATATTCTAAATCCTTTTCCAATATAATAAAAAGAAATCCAACCAATGGTAGAAACCAAATAAAAATATTTTCATGAGATTCAGTTCTAGACTGAAAGAGTGGTCTTTAGAAATGAGAGATTAGTTACTCATTTTTCTATATCGTTCTTGATTCGTTGAGCAGTATTGGCATCTGTTTTGTTGATTATTGAATTGGCGTGGCCTTACTGCGCTTAAGCCAAACCCTTTTTGTTAAACACTCTTTCAACAATGACATCGACGACGACGCCGTATCCCACTTCGCCTCTGTGAGCGCTGCTCCAGCCTGACACCTGTCGACACCGCTACAGATCGCTCCGACTCCGAGGCCCGATCGACGCCGAAGACTTGACGCCGATATATCTCGACGCCGTGGACCATCGTTTCTTCATTTCCAAAGGTACTGTGTTTGTGGGGTCTGTTTCGACTCCGGGCTCGACGTAGCGCTCCTCGCGGTCGACACCGAACCTTTGAGATAACTTTGCCTCGACGTCGTGTGACTCCTGTGGGGGTTACATTGTTGCCAAGAACTGTGCTTTAAAGAAGAAGATTTACTTTTGTTGCTAAAGAAAAGTTTACTAAGAAGAGACTTTACCTGGACTATTATTTTTCCTTCCAAAGAGTATTTATTAAGGTTGTGGTATATTTTTGTCGTTATTTGGTCTTGTGCTAAGCCTTATATAAACATCCTTATTTTATTAATACCTTCTCTGTTGTGTCCATTTGTGGTGTATTCACTTTATTACTGTATGTGGTCATAAATGCTTAACAAACTGCCTCTGAGATAAGCCTATCTGCTCTGCCAAGCTACCAAGGGGGTGAGCGGGGGTTATCTCAGTGTGTGATCCCCTTGCCCTGACTAGAGGAGGTGGGTCCCTATTTGTCAAAAGTGTATACCTCTGACAACTAGAGACTCCCAATTCTAACAATTACCATCAACTATTCAACTAATTGATCCATCAATCAAGTAGAGGTAAGTTGATAAATAAATTAGATAGTTGAGGAATGATTTAACTCGCACTAACAAACTTTCGAAACAAATTTACCCCTGGCGCAATCAGGTATTTCTGGGTTGAATGTGTAGGGGCCATTGAAGTGATTTGTGATGTATTGATCCCTGATTAATGGGTAGTATTGGCACTGCATCACATGTATCGCTTCTTGCAAGAAATTTGTACGGAAATTGTCTCTCTCAAAACAAACTTTAAATCTTGCTTAACAGATATTCTTTGTGAAGTCAGTGACATAGGGGGATGGGTCGATGATCTGGAAGGCACAGTGGAAGCTTGCTCCGAGGATCAAGAGATGCTGTTGCCGAGGGTGGCGACACTGGAGGAACAACACATGAGCTCCAAATGAAACAGGGGGATCTCAAAAATCACAGTAGGCACAACAACATTCGTATAGTGCTGAAAGGGGTTGAAGGCAGTGACATCATGGCCTTTACTGCTGAACTTCTGCACGATGTTCGAGGTGATGATGATGACTCTCCTCCAGTGCTGGACAGGGCGCATTGGGTGGCAATTCCCCAGGGTCAATCAGAGGTAGCCCCAGACATTCTCACTCAGCTCCATTTCTTTGTGGAGAAATAGACTATTCTGAAAGCGTCCCAAAGCAAGGCGAACCTGGTCTTCCAAGGCCACACTATCCAGCTCTTCCAGGATCTCTACCTTGTCACCCTTTGCCGCCGTATCACAAATCAAATAAACTGCTAGAGCATAACATTTGTTACCAATGGGGCCACCCTTTTGCCATCCTGTTCACCTGGGAGGGCAAGAGGTCACTTCTTTGCTCCCTGGCGGAGGCCAAACAGCTTCTCAGGCTCTAAGCGGATCCACCTGAGGATGCAGCTCCGCCCACTCAGACTCCCTCCAGAGAATCCTCGAGACCTATCTGATCTCTAGTGCCACCCTGAGGCACCAACAAAAATCCTAAAGCCTTAGCATCTCTGGAAACAAAAAGGGACATTATTCAACAGCTCTAAGTTATGGACAAAACACCTCCCTGAGCCCCTTCGACCACATGCTCTCTATGACTTTATCTCTCAAGCTATTCCAATTATCTTTGAGAACTGCCTCAACAGTATGGTCTAACTCAAGGGTTCTTCACTCTAGGATCCTGCTTTGTGGCCCTCGAGAGGGCGCAATCATGGAACGAATGCCTGGGATCTCCCTCAGTGGCCCAGGTTGAAATGCATCAAGCACACTGAACTATCCAATTTTCTGACAGTCTAGATGCCCCTCTCCTGCTGGACCCTGATCAGTCAACTAGCTCACACAGGTCTCCCCTTGGTCTTGAGCCTGATTTCCACAGGCTGCAGGGGCCTGGGCCTGTGGGACCTGTTATGGATGCGCTACCCTATTGACTCCATTTTGGAATGGGCTCCCTGCTGTCTAATGAGTACACATCACTGATGGTCACCCCTCCTCCATTCGTACCTTTGGGGAGTGACTTCTCCAATGTGCCTGGTGCATTTTTGTGCTGGCCTCCACAGGACTCAAATGGAGCTGTTAAGCCCGGTTGGCCTCAGATTGGTCATGTGTATGGCACGTCCTGGCCATGGAACTCCTAATTCATAGACTCACACACTCCGACACTAAATTTACTCACATTTGGCAGCCTTTGCTTGATTATTTTACACACCTAGAATACGCCTGGTTCAACTCCCCCAAATGAAAGCGTGCCAACTCTACGACTAAATTACGCCTAGGTGGCTGAATCACGACTTTGGTGCGCCGAGTGAGCTTCTTGCCCTCCTTCCTTGCATACCACTCTTCCCATCAACCAACCTTGTTTAACATACTTTTACCACTCCTTAGGGGACATGGGACCTCTCAGTGAGCAGGCTTTCACTCTTCCAGCCTTTTCAACCTACAATATTTAGCTGTTTGTGTTTTATTGTTTCATGATAATTACAGGCTCATGCAATGACTTCGTAAATTTTTGGACACCTTACACTCATGTTGTTAGTTTTGTGGAACATGACGTTGCATACCTCTGTGACATTATAGAGGAGTGACTTTACTCCATCATTTGTATGTTGTATGTATACATCGAGAGTGATATCATTATGCCCGTATAATCTTAAGTTTTGACAGTTCTGATGTTTTTCTTTTTGAAAACCTCTTTCAATAAGAAGATCTGAAGTAAAAGACAATGATGTACATAGTGCAAGGAAGGGCATAGAGAAATAACATGATTTCAATCTTGTACATGGAGATTACAGAAATCACAAGCTCTCTCACTCCTCGGTACAGAGTCCCAGGCACCTATTACTATCTGCAGAGGTAAAACATTTATTCTCAACAATAAAAGCAAGAGAAGTTTAGACCCTTGTTGCATAGAGGCACAATAATGCTACCTTTCCAAGATGGGCGATATTTCCTAAAAGATAGCAATAATCAAATAATGGGCACGCAAAATAGCTGCCCAGAGTGTATCAGCCTGTTTAATAATCAAAATCGGGATTTCAACGGTGACCATTGCACCCAATACTATGGCGCTCTGGATAAACCCCAAGGTCTTCTGGGCTGAAGGAGGCCCATATAATTTATATAGTCTGCATCTATTCTTATATCTAAAGGGTCATTGGCACTATGGCTACCGGCAAAAAGATTGGAAATATAATTTGTCCAGTCGGCATCAGAGATGGTAATTTCTTGAGTGCTCACTCTAGAACATGGGTACTCACAAACTTTCTCTTGGGGCTAAAGTTACAGTGTGGTTTGTGTCCGAGTGCCGCACCAGTGGGGGCTTGGTCAGTGGGGGAGGGGCTAGAGCAACAGAAAAAAAACTGACCATGAGGTTGATTACTGGTCCTTGCAGCGGACGCCTTCATCCACTGAGCCACCAGATCCGGCATATGCACATCTCTCTCTCGCTCTCTTTCTCTCTCTCTCTCTCTCTCTCTCTCTCTCTCTCTCTCTCTCTCTCTCTCTCTCTCTCTCTCTCTCTCCTCTGTCTCCCACACTCTGTCTCCCTCACTCTTTCTCCCTCACTCTGCCTCCCTTTCCCTCCCTCACTCTGTCTCCTTCACTCTGTCTCCCTTTCCCTCCCTTTCCCTCTCTCACTCTGTCTCCCTTTCCCTTCTTTCCCCTCCCTCACTCTCCCTCCCGCTCCTTCCCTCTCCCTTTGTCTCCCTCTCCCTCCCTCACTCTCCATCCCTCTCCATCCCTTTCCCTCCCTCCCTCTCCCCCCTCCCTCTCCCTCTGTCACCTCTCCCACTGTCTCCCTCTCCCTCCCTCCCTCTTCCTCTGACTCCCTCTCCCTCCCTCACTCTCCCTCTGTCTCCCTCTCCCTCCCTCTGTCTCCCTTACTTTCCCTCTGTCTCCCTTTCCCTCCCTCACTCCCTCTCCCTTTCCCTCCCTCCCTCCCCATCTGTCTCCCTTTCCCTCCCTCATTCTCCCTTTGCCTCCCTTTCCCTCCCTCACTCTCCCTCCCTTTCCTTTCCTCCCTCTCCCTCCCTCACTCTCACTCTCCCTCCCTCTTCCTCTGTCTCACTTTCCCTCCCTCCCTCTCCCTCTGTCTCCCTTTCCCTCCCTCACTCTCCCTCTGTCTCTCTTTCCCTCTCTTTCCCTACCTCACGCTGTCTCCCTTTCCCTCCCTACCTCCCTCTCCCTCTGTCTCCCTTTCCCTCCCTCCCTCTCCCTCTGTCTCACTTTCCCTCCCTCCCTCTCCCTCTGTCTCTCTTTCCCTCCTATTCCCTACCTCATGCTGTTTCCATTTCCCTCCCTCACTCTCCCTCACTCTGTCTCTGTCTCCCTTTACCTCCCTCACTCTCCCTCTGTCTCCCTTTCCCTCCCTCACTCTTCCTCCCTTTCTCTCCCTCCCTTCCTCTCCCTCCCCTCCCTACCTCTCCCTCTGTCTCCCTTTTCCTCCCTCCCTCTCTCTCCCTCTCCCTCTCCCTCCCTTTCCCGCCCCCCTCTCCCTCTGTCTCCCTTTCTCTCCCTCCCTCTCCCTCTGTCTCCCTTTCCCTTCTGTGGTAAAAAAAATTAATACCCCATCAAACAGAATTTCTAGAATGCTATCAGAAGGCAAAGAGAGAGGAGTCAGTGGTGCAGAGTTAAGGCTTTATTCAATAACTCGAGTTAAGGGAGAGCTCCAGCACCAAGCGGGTAGAGGAGTGGTCCGATGTTTTGTTCATACAGCAGAATATTTATACAGTTTCAGGCAGTAGGCAAAAGAAGAAGGAAGAAAAAGGGAAGTGACAAGCAGTAATTTCCAACCAGATGTGTCAAGGTGTGGGATTGTCTTGTGTCTCGTGAGAGTGCATGCAATGTGTCGAAATGTGCTCCTTTTAGTTGAAGGTCCTTCCTCAATATGCTCTTTTCAGTTGAAGGCCCTTCCTCATTCGGGGGTTTATCTCTTGGCTTAGAGTTTAAGAACAGGAACTATCTCTCAGAACAGGAACTATCTTGCTGGTTCTGGGAATCGGACGAAGCACAGGAAGGGGTGGTCAATGAACTAAGATACCAGGTGCAGGGTGTCTTACAGTCAAGAACAGGAACTATTTCTTAAAACAGGAACTATCTGCTGCTTGTTCCCAGAATTGGCAGAACCACAGAAATGTGTGGTCAATGAACTAGGGTGCCAGAGGCAGGGTGTCTTGATTGTGGGTCTGAAGACAAAATGGATGTCACACACAAAATGGGTGCTTCTCTGAATGAAAAAAATGGCTACCAGGCAGAAACAGGGAAATGATGGGGCACAATTGTCAATTTTATTTCCTCACTTCCTCACTCTCCCTCCCTTTCTCTCCCTTTCCATCCCTCACTCTGTCTCCCTTTCTCTCCCTCACTCTCCCTCACTCTGTCTCTGTCTCCCTTTCCCTCCCTCACTCTCCCTGTCTCCCTTTCCCTCCCTCACTCTGCCCCCCTTTCCCTCCCTCCCTCTTTCTCTTCCTCCCTTTCCCTCCCTCCCTCTCCCTCTGTCTCCCTTTCCCTCCCTCACTCTCCCTCTGTCTCCTTTTCCCTCCCTCACTCTTCCTTTGTCGCCCTTTCCCTCCCTCACTCTGCCTCCCTTTCCCTCCCTCCTTCTCCCTCACTCTCCCTCCCTTTCTCTCCCTTTCCATCCCTCACTCTGTCTCCCTTTCTCTCCCTCACTCTGTCTCTTTCTCCCTTTCCCTCCCTCACTCTCCCTGTCTCCCTTTCCCTCCCTCACTCTGTCTCCCTTTCCCTCCCTCTCTCTTTCTCTGTCTCCCTTTCCCTCCCTCACTCTCCCTCTGTCTCCCTTTCCCTCCCTCCCTCACTCTGTCTCTGTCTCCCTTTCCCTCCCTCACTCTTCCTTTGTCGCCCTTTCCCTCCCTCACTATGCCTCCCTTTCCCTCCCTCCTTCTCCCTCTCTCTCCCTCCCTTTCCCTCCCTCCCGCTCCCTATGTCTCCCTTTCCCTCCCTCCCCCTCTGTCTCCCTCCCTTTCCCTCCCTCCCTCCCTCTCCCTCAGTCATCTCACCCTGCCTGTGTGTGCCTGGGCTGAGACAGCTTCCGGGGCACACACACACAGAGCCGCACCCGAGCATTTCACAGGTCTTTAAAAGACCATTCGCATTTTACTGAGGGTGTGTTGTATTTCACCTTTCAGCGCCGCAACTCCACTCTGACTATGGCTGCCCCCCACTGAGCAGCAGAGTCTCTGAGTCACACTGGTAGATGTCTGCAAGGTCCGCGGGCCACCAGGGAAGGCTTGCCGGGCCGCTGGCAGCCTGTGGGCCGTACTATGAGTACCCGTGCTCTAGAATCACAATACAGTGCTACTAGACGCCAGTACTTTCTACGGTCATTTGAAGCAGCAGCTTCTCTTAAATTAATCAATTTATTGTTTGATTCCCTTTTCTGATCGAGGGCCTTCAATCTAGATCTCTTTTGTTTAAGTCAACAAATTACAGTTTGCCTAAAGATAGAAAAAAAGGCTAATTGTTTCCTTCCCAGCTAATTTTTTTCCCGATGTACTGCCTTTAAGTGAAGATTAACTTTTTTGTAACATAGGATTTCTACCTTTACTCACCTTTCATACCAAAATATTGGATCCCTACATGCTATCACCTCAATACCATTAATAAACCTCCAAAAGCTTACAACCTAAAGCCTTTATACTGCTGGAGGCCGAGATGGTGCTCCTATTCAAGTTATGCGACGTTGCTTTCAGAGATAGATAGGCTGACGAATGCCCTGAAAGAGAGTCACATAGGGACACCTTTACTTAATTATAGCACAGCACAGACCAGCAACCAAAATTGCTGCACTGCATTCCACTAGAGGTAGAAAGCAGCACAGATGGATATTTACTAAACATGGTCTCAATATGCCCTGCTGCTACTCTCTTCCCCTCTGCTCGTGCACAAATAGGCCTCTCATCGCCACACTCACACATGTGCATTGTACTGCAAAGTTGTGTGCATGATGTCTAGTATGATTTTGTACATTTCCAGTGCAAAATCCAATATACACTTTTCTTTACATTTCGCACATTAGATGTTTGCTGTACAATGTGGCACAGATGCAATGAGTGAAACATTTAGAGAAATAGTATTTTTTTCTACTTAAAACCTGCCTCAGGTTAAGCAAGGTAAGGTGATGTTTATAAATCTGCCTCTGCATCAGAAAATCCTTGGTGGTAGCATTGTAATGCCCAATTGTTACCAATCCACTGCCCCTTTGATCTAAAGTAGTGCAACAGATTTAAAAAAGCTACTTACACTACTTTAAGGGCACCTTACCTGAACAAAAAGGTTTTGCACAGCACAGTAACTTACCAGGACTTAGAAAGTGTGTTGCGCCATTTTGCGTGACTTTGCTAAGGCAAGAAGTCTTGATAAATATGCCCCATGGCGTTCTCTCAGACACACATGCAGCAGACAACTAATGCTCCTGGTTACTGTGCCAGACTCTGAATTATTGGGAGCTTTTCACAAGCTGCCGTGTGGAACCTTCATTTTTGAAGCCACAATGTAAGAAAAATTACATTGTAAAACTGTTTGATAACATTTCTTTTTTTTATATATTTCATTGTACTATACCTTCCTAAAGGAAATCTCTGATGCACTCTCTATTTTGATTGATTGGAGCAAAAATGGTCCCCTAATAGAACATTTTCAGCACTTCTTGTACCTGCTAGACCAGTCTCTCAAGACCTCAAAAGTTAAATTCCTGTACGTTTTACTCTTTGGAAACACTATTATGTTACAGTGCTTAAATACCTCATTTTTGACTGAATATCCGTGATTATACCAATATGGTCTGTGCTATAGACCGATCTCCCTTCTTGATTCCGTGCTCAAGGTCATTGGTGGGGTAATCTTGAGAAGATTAGCCTCCTGGGCTGAGCAGAATGCGATAACCACAATGCCAATGCCTTAACTTATATCTGATCTAGGGGAAATATACAATCGCCCATCAGGGTACGCTCTAGATGGCCTTCATGGATTTATCCTCCGCTTTTTATTGTGTCAATATGGGAAATTGTGGCAATCCATGAGGGTCATGGGGGTAGAGGATAACCTGGTCGGATTTCTCGAGGACTTGCATAGGGACACTAGGGCTAATGTCAGATACGTCAATGACCTAAGGGTTTCCATGGATTTTAATATAGAGAGGGGTGTTCGGCAGGGTTGCATCCTGGCCCCATTTTTATTCAATCTCTATATAAATGACCTACATAAAAAGTTGGTGTCAACAGGGGCCGATTTTCCTGATGTAGGTAGTCGGGATCTGCCCGTCCAGCTTTATGCCGACGACGCCGTGCTCATTGCTAGAACCACAAAGTGTTTGCAGACCCTGCTTGATTCCTTTAGGAGTTTTATGGAGAATCGCGACCTAGCAATTAATAACTCTAAATCATATATTATGCTGATCGGGTCCCGCCCCAAGAAATTGTATCCTTTTAAAGTAGGCATTGAAAGGGTGCCCCTGACAACAACATTTTCTTATTTTGGTGTCCTGATGGATGACAAACTTAATTGGGGGCCCCTTATTCAGAGGACTAAAGGGGAGGTTATACGTGCCAACACAGCAATCTTCAACTTTGCCGCCAAAATGGGTAAGCGCCCTGTGGCGGCAATGTTGAAGTTATATCAGGCGAAGAGTGTCGCTATTGCGAGCTGTGGAAGTGGCCTATTGGGCTACGCCACAACTTACGCCATACAGGTGGGGGAGAACAATTATTTTTTTTTTTTATTTTTTTTATTTTATTAACTTTATTTCGGCCGTTTTGGCCATAAAAGTCATATACATACATAAAAAAACATCATAAATATGACAATATTTTCTTTTAAAAAAGGGGAAAAAGTGTTATACGGACATGGAATAGTTTTCACAGTTCATTCATTTTTGCAAGGACAATCATACAATTCATTTCAAGGATTAAAAGAAAATTAGTTAAGAAAATATCACAAATGCAGTGGTTGGATAGACATATACACTTTCCCAACTCAGAGACAATATCCTTGTTTTTTTCGGATTATGGAAACAGAATGTAGAAATTTACTTATGCTAAATACAATGAACTGGGTTGTGTTACTTTTCATGATCCTAAAAGCTATTGAACAGGACCTAGTCCCCAGGAGGTTACACATTGGTTTCAACCATTTCTTTCTCGGTTTCGCGTATGCGCTACAAACAAAGAGCATGTGAACCTCATTCTCGGAACAGTCAGTTTGGCACATAGGGCAGCTATTAGTTTTAACAGACAAAGCCCCCAGTTTCTTTTGTGCCCATCTTTCTGTATTGTAATTCAACATAAGTGTCCCATATCTAAACTTTAGAAAAAGAGTTTTTGCAATAGGTGGCTCTATCTCGTCCAGGAATGGTTCAAAGTAAAGTTCATCTTTAAATAATAAAAAAGCCTGGACTGCGGAACCAACACTAGCTCCATCCACTAGCTTCCCACTTATATGATTCCAGAATGCTCGCTTAACTACCATTTTGGAGAAGGTAGGCATTTTATCTGGAGTCTCCCACATAGAATGTAGGTCCAAAAGTATAAGCCATTTTTTGATGTGCACTAGCCAGTGCAGGGAGTTGAAGGAATCAAGCATCATCAGTTCTTGCAGGCCATATCTATAATCTATCAATTCGGGTGTAGTCCAAAGCCTAACCCAAAATAGTAATGGCCTTAACATAGTTAGATGATCTGTTCTCCTAAAGTTTAAGTCAAGTTGGAGTGGTAAAAGTGGTGTACTACTAGGTACCCTAACGGAGGCACGCATGAATTTGTTGTCCAAAACGTGGAAACTATTCTTTGCCCAAGGGCCCCATATTTCTGCTCCATATAGTACAGCAGATTGTATTTTAAATTTAAAAAGCTCTAAAACCGGGGTAACACTCTTGCTTGTACTGGAATTCATTTTGCTTAGGATTGGTTTGACATTTTGGGCATAAGTTATTTTACTTTTCTCAATTTGGGGTTTCCAGCTTTGTTTGGAATCGAGTATAACACCCAAATAAGAAAAGTTATCCACAGTATCTAGTTTTTGGCTGTTTAGGGTCAAAAACCCTCTATTTGGCATACTGGGATTTAGTAACATGCATTTCGTTTTGTTTGCATTGATTTCCAAGCCCTTTGTCTGGCAATAGCAGCTGAATGAGTTAAGGAGTGCCTGGAGACCCTTTTTTGTTTGGGATATAAGTATAGTATCATCTGCAAAGAGCAGCGCAGGTACCCTTACACCATTGAGCTGCGGTGAATCATTGACACAAGCATTTAAGTAGTCAGGGACATCGTTTATAAACAAGGAAAATAAAGTAGGGGCCAGGACACACCCCTGGCGAACCCCACGTTCAATGGGAATATTGCGAGTCAGCTCACCATTTGGGCCCCACCTGATGTTTGCAAAATTATCTGCATGTAGCTCAACTATTTGAGCGAGGAGGCATCCCGGCAACCCAAGGTCTTGCAGTGTTTTCCAAAGTAGGCTGCGTGGGACTAAATCAAATGCAGCCCTCAAGTCAACGAAGGCTACATACAGATGACCTCTTTTCAGCTGGACATATTTCCAAATTAAGCAACAAAAACGAAAGATTTGATCTGTTGTGCTTGTCTTACTCCGAAAACCAGCCTGGAATTTAGAAATTATGTTCGTAGCTTCAAGCCAATCATTAATTCTGAATAGGAGATGTTTGGCATATAGTTTTTGAAGTATGTCCATCAAGCTGATTGGCCTGTAGTTGGAGGGTGTCATTCTATCCCCCTTTTTAAATATTAGCACAACCTCTGCTGCCCGCCAGCTCTCAGGAAAGTTGCAATTTGAAGATAGGGCGTTAAACAAACGATTCAGATAGGGGGCCCAAACTTCAGGTTCATGTTTATAGAGATCCCCCGGTATTCTATCCGGACCAGGGGCTTTAGAGTTTTTAAGATCATTAATCGCCCTTACTGTCTCCTCCAGAGTAAAGTTAAGCGGTTCAATAAGCGGCGGGGACCTTAGACTCCATTGGCTATCGCTGTCGTATTGTTTGTAAAGATTTGTAAAATGAGATACCCAGGTCATCTCATCCAGGAATACATCCTTCACGACTCTCCCAGCATGACCGCCATTGGCCACTAGCCTCCAGAAGCCAACATTGTCGTTAGTTTTTGCGGCAGATAACATGTCGGCCCAAATTGATTCCTCCCAAAGTTTTTTAGATGTTTCCAACGTGCGTTTATATTCCAACCTTGCAGCTTTTACTTCTTCTTTGGACTTGTTTTTAACAGCAAACAGTAGATTTGATTTGGCAGTTCTACACGCGTGGCCATACCATAACTTTCCGTGGTTTGCCACTCTTTGATTTTGCTGCTTCTTTTTCGGCATTTTTGATAAGAGCATTTTTAATTCCGAAAAGAAGATTTTGTGTAGATCAATAAAATGTTCAAAGTGTTCCGGTAGGAAGGCATAGTCAGCTACATGTGCAAATGTTTGATCAAAGAGAGAGTAAACCAGTGCTAAGGCTTTACCATCTGCCAGAACACGTGGCCATCTCACTGCACGCCTGTTATTGCTTATGTGAACATCCTCACATAAGGTGACTTCGGTGGATTCAATTGTGGATAAAGTGATATCACTAATCATGCTCTTGTTGATGTAAAGTTCCAAAGGGTAGTGATCACTTTCCCCCCTACTTGCTACTTTCAGATCTATCATAAAATGCCATATGCTGAGAGAAACAAGTACAAAGTCTAAGTTGCTGTTAGCTTTAGAGAAGGTTGGATGTTTTTGCAGGTCAGATGGGAGTCGGCCATTGCCTGCTCTGAGGCCGTGATCTGCAGAAAGTCTTAAAAGTTGGCTGGCCAATGTCGTATATTTAACAAATTTGGTGGTCTCGAGCTGGGGGATGTTATAAGCTGCGTCCTCATCTTCGAACACTTCAGAAATGCCCAACACAGGTTCAAAATTGCAATTTAAGTCTCCTCCTAGGATGACCGGGGTGTCTCCAATTACGTTTTTAAGCAGGAGCTCCAGGGCCTCAATTGTTGATGATACCCTCGAGTGACTGGTTGGTCTATTATAAACGTTAACAATATACCATTCATTGCCACACGATGGGGTTGCCCTTAGGGCTAGAATATCCGGGGAACCTGTATCCACAGTTTCAACCTGCATGGCTAAGGTGATTTTTAGCCAAATTAATAGACCCCCTGATGGTCTTCCTCGATTAGACTGAACTGCCTTAGTGCCAAAGGTTTTGTAGCCTACCCGGTGAGGAACTTCTAAGGCCCAAGTTTCTTGTAGTAGGCAAATATCACAGGTGTCAATGTAATTTGCCCACTCTGGGTCTTTTAAGTTCTTATAAACACCTGCAATGTTCCATGATAAGATAAGTAAGCAAGGGTCAGTATTCTGAGTGGCCGGGGGGGGGATCACTGCGCACTGATTGCGCCTAGTGCCTACTTGCAGTGATGTTATGTCTTTCTCTGCAACCTTTATCTTTACTCCAGCTACAGGGGTTGTACTCTCATCCCGACCACCCTCAGCTGTGCCACAGCATATATTTCCAGCTCTATAGAGTGATCCCTTTTTCTGTGGAGCTGGATTAAACTTATGCATCATAATCCTTTTTGGCTGTTTATCATCATGGAAGTTTGCGGCATATTTAGGTTTGGGGAAGCCTTTGCCCAAGTTACAAAAGCCATCATATAATTCGTGAATGCAGTCAGGCATAGTGGCAAGTCAATCCACAGCATCTAAGCAGCTGAATCTGTTGGAGGTAGTAATGCCAGACCACATGTTGTAATCACCATGTCCAACCAAGTTTGGGGCACCAGACCACGTGTTATAATCTCCATACCTAACCAAGTTTGGGGCACTATCTGAATACTGCTTAACAGGATTCCAGTTGGGGCCGTGATGGATATGTCTTGGTGGAGGATAGAAGAATGATAGGGGTCTGGCTTCAATAGGGGGATTCATACCGTACGATTTCCAATTGCAGATTTGTTCAGCGCTCTGGGGTTCCTCAAAGGATATGACAATACAATCGCCCGTGATTGATTTTGCAGTTGGCCTTACCCATGGTACCCTCCTAACCATGAGGATCTTACTTTTCAGGTGGTTAGGGATGGGTTTGTATTTGTTTAGCCAAAAAATCACTTTGTTTTTTAGCGATTGGAAATTTTCTTCGTATTGACTGTCCAGTTCTGGCACCCCTGTGAGAACAGCTACAAATGTACTAGCGTCTGGTGGCAAATCTATGTATCCTCCTCTAAAATTGTTGCGAGTATGGTTGGACTGGTAGTTTGGTTTATGGGAGGCATTAGGAAGAATTTTGTCCTGCATGGATTGAATGCCTGCAGCACTAATGTAGGGATAGGTAGGAATATTAGGTTGAGGTTTATGTAAAATGGATGTGCTCTGATTGAGAGAGTGAGAGGAAGAGGGAATTTGTGGTAAGGGAGAGTTGGTATGTACTTGGTTTTTCTGAATCGATTTATTAGTAGTATTTACAGCTGTAGCCGTGGAAGTTGAAGGGGTTGGATTTGGTTGGTTTTTAGTACTACTTGAATGAGTAATATTTGTATTATTAACTATCCCTACCTTTTTTTGCTGCACATCTAATGGCTTAGTATGTGATTCTTTCGATGTGGTCGGGACAAGGACCGGAACTTGCTGGGTGACTCTAGGCACTTCAGTACAATTAAGACTTATACTGGAAAGAGTGATAACACTTTTCTCAACTTCGAGAAGCTGGTTCTCAATTCCAGTTAACCTGGTTTCTAGTGGTTTAAGTAATCTCTTTAGCGTCTCCCATACTATTTTTTAAAATTCCTCTCTTCCACCATCTGGTTCTACCATGACACAAGGGACTCTCTGTCCTTCACTACCTGAATGGTCAGACTTATCTAGGGAAATGTGCTCATCTATGCTGATGTTAGTATTGTCAGTATTAGCTAGTGCTAGATCATGTGCAGAGCTCTCAAATATTACAGCAGGCGTGTTAGGAGTCCCACCCTTAATGTTGTGACTAAGAGTAATTTTTGCTTTTTTCCTAGCAAAAGCGGTGAGATGCTTACGCTTTCTTTTGTGCTTTGATGGAACTTTAGCTGGCGAATTGTTTTTAGAGGACTCAGTTTCGACTGGCAACTGACTAGTAGGTATTGGACTTGTGGTTGGTATCGTCTCTACTAATGAATTACAGGATACCCCATCTGGGAGGACTTCGACAATCTCCTTTGAGGGTGTCAACTGAGATGAGCTTCCTGCCTCAGCCCTAGCTAGAGGCCCATGGGGCTCCTGGTTAGTAGGAGGAATTAATTCCTCTACTACCAAGTGCACCTCGGCTACGGCTATGAGTGGTTTTGGGCCAGAAATGCGCTCAGGAGTTTTAGATGTAGCAATGCTGCCTAGGGAAGATTTTTTCCTAAGCGCAAGTTCAGTTGAAAGCCTCCTGGCGCATTCAAGTTCAGTTGATACTCTATGCTGAAGTTTGGTGATTTCATTGTCAATGGAGAGGCTGGTCCTGGTGATGAAGTCATCTAGGGTGCCTGTGGCTTTTTTGGGAATCTTTGTGGCCTTACTCCTAGTTTCACGTGAGGACATTATGGGGAAGGAAGGGAGAAAAGATACAATAGATACGTAAAATAGTCCAAGTATGCTACTGAGACACAAGAGAATAAAACCAAGGGGAGTGGCCCGGTCCGGTCTCAATCGGTCTCTAACGGCCTAAAACGGCCCTGTCTTTGCCCAGTCTTAGCCCGGGCTGCGTCCCGCGCTGCGGGAGTGGGCTGGTGTTATGAGGCCTCAGGAGGGCGGGGGGCGGGCCAGCAGGGAGAGCGGACCGGAAGCTCTCCGTCGGTCTAGCAGGGACTTCTGGGAATTGAAGTCCCTGCACGCTCGCAGCCCCGCTGCAGCCACACGCCCAAGCCTCTTACCTCCTTACTGCCTCTACGCTCCTTGCTCGCAGCTGCTGGTGTGTCTCCCTCCTCAGGCAGGCGAAGGGGCACCCGCGAAGCGGGTGCGCCGAGAAGTGATGGGATGCCGGGTGAAGACAAATGAGGCGAGGTGAGCCGCTCTAACTCGTTGCAGGCGCTAGTTTCCTCCGTTTAGGGCTTGACGTGGCAATAATGTCCAAAACAGTGTCCCACTCGCTTTTGCTGCTGACCGGCGTTATGAGGCCTCAGGAGGGCGGGGGGCGGGCCAGCAGGGAGAGCGGACCGGAAGCTCTCCGTCGGTCTAGCAGGGACTTCTGGGAATTGAAGTCCCTGCACGCTCGCAGCCCCGCTGCAGCCACACGCCCAAGCCTCTTACCTCCTTACTGCCTCTACGCTCCTTGCTCGCAGCTGCTGGTGTGTCTCCCTCCTCAGGCAGGCGAAGGGGCACCCGCGAAGCGGGTGCGCCGAGAAGTGATGGGATGCCGGGTGAAGACAAATGAGGCGAGGTGAGCCGCTCTAACTCGTTGCAGGCGCTAGTTTCCTCCGTTTAGGGCTTGACGTGGCAATAATGTCCAAAACAGTGTCCCACTCGCTTTTGCTGCTGACCGGCGTTATGAGGCCTCAGGAGGGCGGGGGGCGGGCCAGCAGGGAGAGCGGACCGGAAGCTCTCCGTCGGTCTAGCAGGGACTTCTGGGAATTGAAGTCCCTGCACGCTCGCAGCCCCGCTGCAGCCACACGCCCAAGCCTCTTACCTCCTTACTGCCTCTACGCTCCTTGCTCGCAGCTGCTGGTGTGTCTCCCTCCTCAGGCAGGCGAAGGGGCACCCGCGAAGCGGGTGCGCCGAGAAGTGATGGGATACCGGGTGAAGACAAATGAGGCGAGGTGAGCCGCTCTAACTCGTTGCAGGCGCTAGTTTCCTCCGTTTAGGGCTTGACGTGGCAATAATGTCCAAAACAGTGACAATTATTTTAAAAGCCTCCTTGGACTACCTAGAGGTACATCTAATATGGTGGTCCACGATGAAGTGGGGTTGTCCTATATTAGTGATAATTTGGCTATGCACCCTCTGTTGCTCTGGCTCAATTGTTGGCTGAACGACGAGTTACCAGGAAAATAGCTCCGCCAAGATGTCTATGGAGGCTATATTCGACCTAACAGAGAAAGCTATCTCTGAAAATATACATCCACACAATCACTATCACTAAATGGTGGCTAACAGTCAGTAAAGGAACTCTGTGTACAATCCTTCAAACATTAAAAACACTCTAGTATTCACCAATATATAAAATCATCAATTTATTTTTCAAGATTACTAACACTATGAAATCTAGCAATGCATAAAAATACAATCAATCACAAATTAAAAAACCAAAAGTCGACGCAGCGTTTCGGTGTCTTGTGTCGATGGCAACACCTTCTTCAGGACGGTTTTTAAAAAAAAATCACTAGAAAAATAAAATTACATAATTACAATCAACAGAGGCCTATTGTATACTGACGTTAGCTAAACCATAGATTCACATTTTTCTTACAATGACACATTTACCTAAACATTTATTATATCTACACTCGGGATTGTATCCAAACATGCAGTTCATATCCTAAAATGAGGAATTCTTCTCAAAGGACGGTCCCTATTGGAGTCGTCTAACTAAAGGGTCCATTTGTATTTCGGAAGGCATCATATTAATAAAACCATTAGGCCTATCCTTGATCCACCCGGTTTTGGTCATTGTGGTGTTGATAATCTTTGTAACTATCAATATAACAGGCTTCCCTCAGTTTGCTAAAGACTTTAGATTAAAAACCTCCATATGCTTTACAAAAAACCTCATTGTCATGCATTTTTTCACCTTGCTCTAGTAAATTCGATTATTAAACGTTAAGTTGGCGGTGGTCGCGTTTTTGCATAAGGATATTCCCAACCTATCTCAATCTTTTTTGAGGGATTCAGACCATAAATGATGTCTTGGAGGTACAGCTTTTCATTCATTAGTCTGCATCTCTTATTATTTCTTCATTCAATGGAATTTTAAGAAAATTATTCCACCTGGAGAATAGATTTCATAATGTAATTTGTACAACCCCCCAAGAATTGTATATTCAATATGACACTTCCTGGATAATATATACAAAAGATTCATACCTGAACATGAATTCAAATATGCATTCAGTGCTGTATCAGGGGTGACCACCGTATGTTTACTAGGATCAGATACAATTTTCTGCAGATGGACAAAAATACATGATATTTTGTTTTAGTGTCTTATTGCCCGAATGATACTTAAATGAGCTTGAGTCTTAGAGTCAAAGCCAAAAAATGTGTTCAATTTAGATACCTTATTATATGTCACAAGTTAGAAGCAATCCTATCTCGAAGTGGAAGGGAGCTTGGGGCTCATATGCCGTTACGTAAACTTGCTGCCTTCTACACTCTTGATTTTTTCTCCGTGATTTGGATATAGACGTCTATTGGCAAAAACAAAAGATGTATTGAAAATAAATTACTCTCATCATCTTTGCTAAATGACACAGTTCTAGGATATCTTTATTCTAATCATAGACCAACATTTTAACTCTCAATGCGGATTAATTTAAAAAAAGGGTATCTTTACAGTGGTCTGTGGATGAATACTCTCTATGCATAAGGTTATCGCCCTACTCTGTCACGGACTCAGTATTGGTAAATTTATTCTATATAGGCTTGGATAAGCTGGTCTGCACAACGGTAGTGGCTACACTTGATAGGGGAGTCCTCCCGATGTTTTCGATATTTATAAAAAGATTTTTTAACCTTAGACTCAGTTCGAACGCTATATGCGTACACACTTCAGTGGGTATTATGCTATTATAGAAAAAGATTTCTAGCCGGAACGCCGGTACATCGGGTTTACAGGTTTACTTAAATACGTGCGGCGCTCAGTGGAGTTCAGAGGTTACAGGTTAATCTCTGTGGTGTTCAGGGTTTAAGGACTGGTCTGAAATTACAGGTCAGTCATTGGCTTATTTAAAGTTTGCTCTACACAAACTAAATAAACTAACGCCAACTAAGCTTGTGAAGAAACCCCCTATTGGTTCTATTTTACGAAAAACTGATTCTATCTCTCTTACCTTCATGTAGAACAGCGGCCTCCCTGTCACCTGGTCCTGATACAGCTTATTCCTTGATTGGCCTGTCTTCCCGAGTAGCTGTTTATATCGAACCTTTGCACGCGGAATTCGTGTTCCGGTGCGCGATCACGTGATCTTGGTCACGTGATCATTAGTCACATGGTATGTATCGGCCATGTTGGAGCATGTTTCTGTCGTTATAGATTTGCTATTATAGCCCCAAGTATATATATATTCTTCTAAGAATTATTAATCTAGGAGTTTGTTTAATCACCCCTTTGTTATAATTTTTGTATCTTTTGAAGTTAAATCCACTCGGTTTTTGTTTGCCGCATTCGGTCGGATATGGCTCATTTCGATCCTCTATGTGAACGTGTCTAGTAAATGGATCCGCCATCTTATAATGGTTTACGCTAAATAGTGGCATGTGTTTACAGTATTCCCATTGATTCTTGTTGGATATTATATAGACGAGGATGGTTTACTAGTTAAACAATTATCATCTCGCCTCATTGGTATATTTCTCTTTCATGGAAAAATGGGTCTCGCTTAAATCAGAATCACTCAAAAGATATGAATCAGAGTTCTTACCTATATTACTTATATACTATTGTCGCACTGCTTATTGTATTACTCTTTAGTGGATGATAGGTCTCGCTCTAGCTAGTAATTAAAAAGGGGTAAGGTTACGGGATGTTATCTTCATTATGATTTATTGAAGAAGGCAAAAACCTAGCTTCATTACGGATATTACCTTGACTCAACCTTTATACAGCGTTTATACGGATGGCATAGTCTATCAAAAAAGAGGATATTTTTGTATCTATGGTTTACCTCAATTTTTCAGAAACCCTGTGAGGAAATGGAGTGGTTGCTTACTTTGTCGGTAAAAAACCTTCCCCTATTTACAGTTAGTACATTTTTTTCTTTTTTTCGGGTTGAATATAGCACCAGTGTAAGATTATGGGATTTTACCTACAATACTCCCTCTTCTTATCCGGGAAGTTTATAGGATCCTACCTACCATAATTCCTGATATTGTCAAAGATATACATTTTATTATATTACTTTTGTTATATTATCCTCTCCCAATCTTCTTTGCTATTTAGTCCCTTTCGCACAGAGTTGAATTTGGACATATAAAATTGTTCTCGCTTTTTCCGCTTTGTTGTCATGTCCCATCCTCTCATATTCATTTTGATGGACTCAAGTACACACCATTTCAGTTCCTGATTGGTGTGCTTGGCAGTTATCCAATGGTCAACCAGAGGCGCAGTGCTCTTATTGGTTCTAATTGCAGACCTGTGTTCGTTAAATCTAGTTCTTATTTCTCTAGATGTTTCGCCTATATATGCAAGGTTGCAGGGACACTGAATTAAGTAGATTAGGTTTTTGGACCTACAGTTTTGGAACTCCGAGAATCTATGGATTTTGTTGTTTATTGTAATTTCTGTGCCTCTAATGATGTCGTTACAGTTTCCACATCCACTACAGGGAAACGTTCCTTTTGGTAGTGGGTTTTTATCTATAGTCGTTTTTCTACCTGAGTTAGTTTCCCTGTATGTTTTCACAAGGCTTATTTCTTCTATATGAAAACATAGGTTTTGGAAGAATGGTACCATTTTGATTGGACACCAAGTTCCAATTTCTGTTTATTATGTTTTTTATTTTATTATTGATACTGCTGTGATTGGTTACAAAGATCAATGGTGTATCCTTCTCCTCATTACTTTTTTGTTAAAAAAATCTTCTCTGTTAAAGTATTTAGCCCTTTTGTAAGAGTGTCTTATTAGTTTTTTTGGGTATCCTCTTTCTAAAAATTTCTCTGTGAGGATTTGGGCATGTTTGTCAAAGTCTGTATTTTTGGTGCAGTTTCTTCTGAGTCTGAGAAACTGCCCGTATGGTATATTATTTTTTTGACATGCTGGGAGGTGACTCTCAAAATGCAAGATAGTGTTCCTATCTGTAGGTTTCGTGAATAATTCAACCAAGAGTTTTCCTTCACTGTGTTTTATTATTATATCTAAAAACTCACATTTGTGATTGCTGATACTGTGAGTAAATCTTAGATTAATATCTCCTAGATTGAGCCAATTGATAAAAATCTATCAAATTTGCCTCCAGACCTGTCCAAATAAAAAAGACATCATCAATGTAGCGTGTCCATTGTGAAATGTTCTCAAAGAATGGCGCTATTGG